>NC_143148.1:31070000-32377857 GCF_059928025.1 Delphinapterus leucas
GCTGGAAAAAACAATGAACAAGAGATGTGACAACCTCAATTATCTGGTGGTGCTAAGAGCTCAGAGACAGCTCCTGCTGGAGAGAGCTGTTGGGAAGCCCCGGGGGTGTCAGGCTGGCTGGAAAAATGGCAGGTGACAAGGACAACATCTTTTTTTATGCTACACAGGCCCACAGAAGCTCAGCTAAAAAGACAAATTGCAGGGGCAATTTCTTATGGAGGGGGAAATTTGTCAGCATTTAAGCTTCTTCCTTTACAAAGGTTGGACCCGGGTATGAAAATAAGCCGGGCAGCAGACAAAGGAATGCAATCTGATATCTGCCAATCGATGTGACTGCCAATGGCTGGGTCTTCTTTGTTTAACACAGTTTGGGGGCTCGCGGTGTAGGCTGCACACTGTACAGAACTGAACACTCCCTGCCCACTGGGAACTCATTTGGAAGGGACCCCAGTCTTCTAGAGACCTAATTTGGCTTTTTCCAAAGCCAGCTCCAGCCAGTTTTCTGGGCAAATTTCCCTCCTGAAGTTGCCCAAACAAATGGATTTATCATCCAACATGATGCCAGCCTAGAGTCAGAATGCTAGAGTGAGCCAGAATGCAAGCATAAAATATTATAAATACCTTTGGATAAAGGAGAAGGCAAAGCATCTCTCTCTAACCAAGGTCTTTGCCAATGACACCCTGGCAACGAGACATGGCAAAATGGAGTTTTAAAGATTAATTTTTAAAGTGCAAGACAAATTCCATTATATGAAGTCCTCCCATAATTTAAATTTCACAATGGTCGGTTGTTTTTAAATGGAATAAACAAGTCAATTTATAATCCAATTAGCTGTTTGAAATTTCAGTTGTTGCCATCCATCAAGGTACAGTTGACCAAGTGAGTACATCTAGGGACACTGGCCACATAGAATGGTATGGAACTGCCACTTTGGTGAGCACAGACTATGTGTAAGATACGCTGTGGGGTGCTTTACGTAGATTATATCTGTTATCCTCACTGCAACTGTCCAAGGTAGGTATTGTCATCCCCATTACACAGATCAGGAAACTGAGGTTCAGAAAGGTCAAGTGACTTGCCCAAAGTCACACAGCTATTATGTGGCAGAGACAGAATTCAAACCTAGATATTTTTGGTTCCAATGTTTGGGAAACTTTTGCTCTCTGTTCTTGGGGTCCCCACCATGCAGATTCTGAGTAGGTCAGTCAAGTTCATCCGTTCCCCTCAGGGCTGGTGCCCACATCGAAAGGATGGATGATTCATGGTCCCTTGTCTTTGCTCACTGACCTCCTCTCAACCCCCAGCCACTCTCGGACTGAGATGAACATCTTCTCCACTACTGGCCTCCCAACACATCCCATGTCCTGCCCCCAATCCATTAGTGAGATGGAACTTTCTATCTGCACAAGAAAGAAATCAGCCCACAGGTTTGGAGGTCCCTGACTCTTAAAATCAAAGCACTCCGAGCCAGGGGGCCTCAAGGCAAAAGTCAGTCCCTTCCTTTCATACCTTAAAGGAATTTGGGCTTCAAGTTTTCCGTTTTGTGTTTGAATCCTACAGGGAAGGTGAGTCGATGATCAGATGTTCTTTCTTCCTTAAAATAGGTGCTGTATGTAAGTCAGCTTTCTGGCTCCTTGCTCAAGGCAGGGCTGGGAAGTACAGATTGAGCAGAGCGGAGGGAGTCCAGAGTAAAGTATCAGGGTTTCAAGGATGGATTTCAGTGTTTTTAAATTACTAGCTCATAGTGTAGATTTAAAGCCTTAGCTGTAGTCTTTCTTCTCCTTCTGTATCAAAACTCAAATGTTTATCCACAATCTGCTCAGGTCAGGCTATTAAGAAAGCCTTGTTGCTGGTTGTCTGCAAACAATAAATCTGGGCATTTTTGACCTTCATTCCACAACTTGACTCCAATATCTGCTAATTCCTTTTTATACAACAAATTGCATCAATCACATTCGCATTTAACCGACTGCAGCTTAAATTGTTTTTGTTCTCTTTCATAAGTTCCTTCTCCAGATTAAATGCTGTCCCACTGAACGAACTGCTCTCGGCTGAAGTGGGAAAGCGTGATTTGATTAGTATAGATTCTGGAATTGGGTAAGTACTGTATCCGTGTCCTCTCTAGAAAAGAGGTGATGTGTCATGGGATATTAAGAATGACCATTTAATGTAAAAACTCAGAGAATACATGAGTTAAATGGAGAAAATGAGAGAAAGCTTTTAAGCGTTCTCCCAAGACAGATTGCAGAATAATATTATTGTACACGGAAGAGATGCTGAGGGGCACCATCTCAGGAGGCCATTATAGAAGTGGGGTTTTTAAAGTCATTATGGCAAAAAGCATTTCAGAGCTTCAGCAAGAGAGCGGCATCACATAATGAATTTTCAATAGAGAACTGGTGATTCAGTTAGATTACAATATGAACAGAAAACTTCCTGTCACGTGATTTTAATCTGCCACTCTGATAAATGGCTCAAGGAGGGATCCCCATTTCCATTGTGAGTGATAGAAGTGAGTGGGAGGGCATGAGAATCACCGGACAACGTTTTCAATTAGGTATCCTCTGATCCAAGGATTCAGCAAACACCCCTTAACACAAGCTCCATGATTCACCTGAAAGACACCTATTTCTAAGGGTCAGACATTGAACTTGAGGCGCTACATAAATCACCTCTCATTCCAGTGAAACCATCTTTACAAAGACAGCAGCCAGCCCCAAGGCCATAGTTTACTAATTTGATTTTTTGAAATATTGCATTAAAATATTATTTATCTTGGGCTTCCCTGGTGGCGCAGTGGTTGAGAGTCCGCCTGCTGATGCAGGGGATGCGGGTTCATGCCCCGGTCCGGGAAGATCCCACATGCCGCAGAGCGGCTGGGCCCGTGAGCCATGGCCGCTGAGCCTGCGCGTCCGGAGCCTGTGCTCCGCAACGGGAGGGGCCACGGCAGTGAGAGGCCCGCGTACTGCAAAAAATAAATAAAATAAAATAAAATATTATTTATCTTGATTAGACTGAGGTTTTGGGGCCCCGCCTTCAACTTTGCTCCCAACATGAATGTCTCGGTCGCCTCATCCTAGTTCAGGCCCTGCTGCCCATAAAACGTCTAAGTAGGCAATATTATCCCCAGTTCACAGCCTAGGAAGCTGAGGTTCCAAGAGATTTCATAACTCAGGTTCATGGTTTGTAAACAGTGGAGTTGAGATTCAAATCTAGCCAGTCTGACTCAAATTTCCAGAAACTTTCTACTTGACCATGCTCTGTGTGTGTGTGTGTGTGTGTGCGCGCGCGCGCGTGTATGCATAGTTAAATCTTTCTATCCAGAATCATCACCCCAATTATAGAGTTCTTTAAAGAGTTCCAAAATGCCGTATGCCTTACCGCCTAATCTGGGGACAAGGGAGCTACCTATTTCACTTTTAAAAGCTATTTCATATTCACCAAGAGGAAATGTTCTATCTTGACCTCTAAGAACTGAGGTACCCATTTGTACTGGCATCCTGAAAAGTCCACCTTAAAAGGCATTCCCCATGATTTAAAATACTGTTTCAGGAAGGTTCATGAAGGGACCAAAACTTGGCAGTGATGGTTGGCCCCCGGGATCAGTACTGTTTCACTAGGGGTCAAAGAGATGTGCTTTTCACTGTACACCCTGTTATGCTTTTCTGAAAAATTGAGATATAATCGAAATATAACGTTCTATTAGTTTCAGATGTATAACACAATGATTCAATATATGTGCATATTATAAAATGATCACAAGAAGAAGTCAACATCCATCACAGAATAGCTACAAAGTTATTTTTCTTGTGAGGAGAACTTCTAAGATTCATTCCCTTAGCAGCTTTCAACTATCTAATACAGCGTTATTAACTATCGTCACCATGCTGTACATTACATCCTCGGGACTTGTAGAGTTAAGTTTACTGAGAGTCAATTCTGAGTCTGCCATTTACAGGTTCCGTGGCTCTGAGTCTTTGTGCCTCAGTTTACTCATTTATAAAATGGTGATAGAAATAGCACCTCTAGGGTGGTTGCTAAGATTGAATCAGATAATAGAAGGAGAGTATACAACCTTGTCTGGCACCCAGTAATGACTCCACACTGTCAGCCATATACACGGTCTAGAAGCACAGGCTGGCAGAGAAGCCAGCTTCTTTAGTGTAATTCCCTCTGCCGTTAGGCCATCTGGCCACTAAATCAGTTCCATGTGTGTTCATCAGGGGCTCCCAGCCCAGGGAATTAAGATCTGAGCCTTGGGGAGTTGGGTAGGGCCACACCCTTGAGCCTTACTCTTTTGATTGAAATAAAATTGCAAAATGAATGATAATCACAAGAGCAGATCATTATCCATCGTATGCAAGCTGGGCCATCACGAAGGATATTGATATAGCCACAAAAATGAGCCCAGGTCCAGAGGCCAATCTCCTGAAAGAAGCCAGTCTGGGGAAGAGTGCGAACTGCAATCACAATTGAAAACATCACCGCTCGCACTAGGATCCTACAAGTTCTGATGCTTTGCTGCAATCACTGCTCCGGGGCGAAGGAGAGGCTGATCTGTGAGCACTCACTGGTGAAAAAAAGTGGCCAATTGGTTCTCTGTTGACACTTCTCATCCCTGGGATTTAACCGAACCCCACTTACTTTATTTTGGGCAGATTCATCTATGAATGGTGATTACTGGGCCCTGTAAAAGAGATCAATAAATATTTGTTGAATAGTGTAGAATCAACTGGACTTTTATTTACTCTTTAATTCCCAAAGCTAAGTCCTAGCCCCTTTGTAAACACTACTTTGATACGCTAAAGAGTCTGAAACAATAAGTTTGAAACTGGACACGTCGACGTGGGGAGCTATGAGTTTGCTGATCATTAATGAGTAGGAATTGGCTGACAAATATAAGTCGTGACTACAGGGCTTGGTTGGAAAAAAGAAGCTGCATTCGGCTCTGGCTGACCGATTCCATCTTCTTCTGTGACTGATCTGAGCGCTGGGTCCTGTGCACCTCTTAGGGAAGACTCTTCAACGGCCAGGGTACTGGGTTTCCCCTCCTCGCTCCTATTTTTTCAGGGAAGCTTTTGCTTAGTTTGCCAGGGCAAACCCTTTTGGGAGCCCATGAAAAGCTGTAAGTTCACGTGATTTCTTATACTTTCATCCCTGTTTCAAAACAGAACTAAATTTTGTTTGTTTTTGCCTGAATTAAAATGTGCCCTAATTCACTTTGCTGGTTATCCTACATTAAAAATCAAAAGCACTTTCCTGCTGTTTTAAAAAAAAGGCCAAGAGAAGAGAAGAAACTTAATGGCAAGATCAAGTTCCGACTGTTATTCACGTGCTGTAAGATAATCAGGCTATCAATTTCACAGAACCGTGAAAGCATACAGCTAAAGGAGGGGAGAAAGAAAGCTGCATTATATGAATTCCACCGTACCTCTTGAGCAGCCTACGGAAAGAGAAAGTAGCAATCCTCTGTCAATCAGGATAGGCTAGGTTATGAGGCAGTAACAAACAACCACAAAATCTCAGCAAAAAGTTGATTTCATACTAATGCTACATATCGAACTCATGTCAGCATGGGGCTCTGCCCATGGTTATCACTCACAGACCCACCGCAGTTGTGGGAAGAGAACATGGGAAGCAAGGATTGTACTGCTTCTTACTTTTTTCTGCCGGAAGTCAACTTCTGCTCACATTTCACTGGCCAGAAAAAGCCACATGGCCAGCCTAACTTCAAAGGAGACAAGGAAATACAGTCCTTTCTTGAATCAGGAAGGAGGAGAGGTGGAAATATTTGTTGAACAGCAGAAATGACTATCACAGATCCCAACTCTACAGAACTCAACACAAGAGTCTGGAAAACCACCACGTGAAGGGAAGCTGGCCTCCGGGAGAAGGAAAGCTGATTGCGGGACACAGCCTCCCGAGCTTAACTCCTTGCAACTTCTTTCTTGTGCCAATCTCCTCTTCCTCTCCTCCTTTTCCCAGCTCTTTATTCTCTTACCCCGTCTATTTCCAAGGGTGCAGAGCACTTTTCAGCTTGGGGTGGGGAAGCGAGAGGGGATCTGACTCATGTCAACCTGAGTGTCTCCTACTGCAGAATGAAGAGTTTGAACACCCCAAGTCTCTTCATCGCCTCTGACCTCCTGGAGGTTAAAACCACAGACTTTGAATTATCTATCTGTGTAAGGATTGGTACTGAGAGTATGTAAAGTACTCCTCTGACTCAAAATCAAATAGACAAACGACGAAATACCTTTTAAAAGACAAAGATTTGAACAGATAGCTTACAAAGGAAAGGGAATTTGCGAATGCCCATGAACACATGAAGAAGGGCTCCACATCATTAGGCATCAGGAAGATGCAAGTGGAAAGCCACCTTGAGCTACCACTACACACCCATCAGAACGGTCAAAACTTGAAAAACGACAACACTGAAAGTTGGCAAGGATGTGGAAAAACTATAACTCACATACGTTGTTGATAGGAATGTAAAATGTTACAATCACTTTGGGGAAAGTGAGGTGGGTTTTTTATATAACGGAACACTCAGCTATCCCGTGGCCCAGCAACACAGTCCTGGGTAGTTACACAAGAAAAATACAAGCATATGTCTACCAAAAGCTAAGTCCTTAATGATCATTTTGTCTGTTACAAACTGGCACAGCCATTTAATTCATAATCGTCCAAAATCTGGGAACAGTCTAGATGGTCATAAACAAGAGAATGGATAAACGAACTGAGGTGCAGCCATATGATGGAATTCAGCAATAAAAGGGATTGCTGGAATACGTGCAATGCCATGGATGCATCTCGAAAACATGACGTATGGTGAAAAGCCTTACATCTACGTCTACACATACGTTATGAGTCCTTTTCTTTAAAAAGTTCCAGAACAGGCTAAATTCATTCATGATGGAAAACAAAATTGGAAGAGTTAGCTGCTTCTGTGGTATAGACTGGAAGACCCGGGAGGGAAGAGTGGGAGATGGTAATGTGGTCTATTTTGATAGCGGGCATGCGTTACAAAGGTATACACATTTGCAAAACTCACGTACTGGCATTCTTAAGGTTTACACAGTTCCTGGATGTAAATTGTACCTAAAAAACGCTGTGAACAATTATTAAACCCTAGTGACTGATGTGAAGGCAGATATGCTTAGGGACAAAGTGTACTGATGTCTGCAATTTACTAAGAAATGAACACACACAAAAGTAAATTAAATGGATTGATGGTTGGATAGAGGATGGATATGTGATAAAGCAAGGATAGCAAAACAGTAACTGCAGAATCTAGGTGGTGGGTATGTGGATGTTTGCACATTATTCCTTCAGCCCTTTCGTATGGAAGAAAGAAAAGCCCACAGGTTCTGGAGCCCAGTCCAGCTGGGTCCTAGGCCAAGGTCCTTCACTCTTCTTTCTGTGTGACCTTGGACAAGTTTCTTAAAACTTCTGGCCCGGCTTTTCTCAAAAGCACCAACCTCCTAGGGAGATCCAGCTTGTAAAATACTCATTCCTTTATAAATGCCCAGGATATATCAGCTATTGTGATTTTAATTATTATTCCCCATGTCTGCTCTTTGTTCTTTGTCTGGTTTTCTGAGGATGAATCAGGAGCCTCTGTTCACTTAGCATGAAGCCTGGCACACAGTAGGTGTTCAGGAAGTGTGTGCAGAACAGAATAGATGGGGCTGCCCCGTCATGACAAGTACCTCCGAATCCTTCTCACCACCTGCCAGAGAGGGACTCACAGGATACAACCGAAACAGGAATTGGCTCTCACCAAAGGGCATTTCCCAGGTGTGAGGGCTCTGGATCTTTCAGGGAAAGGAATACCCAAGCCCGCTTTCTTTCATTCTTTTCCTCTTTGGGGCCCCTACCGCTCTGTTGCTTAGTTTTCTGATGGGTAGTTCTCACTAGGGCCGATCTGGCCTCTCCCAACCTTCTCACTCCTCACCCACCTTGGGGACATCTGGCAATGTCTGAAGTCATTTTTGGGTGTCACACTGAGGCGGCGGTGGTTTGCTACCAGCATCTAGTGGATAGAGGCCAGGGATGCTGCCAAACCTCCTACAAGGCACGGAACCGCCCTACCCCACAACAGAAAATGAGCCAGCAAAAAATGTCAGGAGTGCGAGGTTGAAGAACTCTGAGGTGATTGAAAAGAAAAACTGGACAGAGTGGCCTAGTCAACATCTTTCATCTGGCAGTCTTTTCCTGAGCGCTACATGGCAGACCCGAGTTCACTTGGGTAAGGAGAACCACGGACCCTGGCCCAGTGGCGGCCATGAGCGTGGCGAAGGCTGCATAGGGCTCTTTCCCATCCTCCCTCCCTCCTTCTTTGCATCCTAGAAACACAACGGCGCTTTAGATGTTCGTGGGGTAACACTCCAGAGCTCTGCGCCTCTTCTACTTTTCTCAAAGCTGTAATGAGGATGTCCAAGAATGTCTCACTGATTCATGTAATAGATTTATTTAATATGCCCATTACCCTGAGGCCTCCCCTGAGGGAGAGAGAGGCCAGGGGCAGCCGAGACAGGGCACGTGGCTGTAAAAACCACAGCTATATTAAATGCAATCGAATGGCTCAACTCTGTCCCAGACCCACATTAAAGGAAGCGTGTCATAACCCTTGCGTCACAACGTCCGATTTAGAAGGGGCATCTAGAAATGGAGAGCGGGACTCGGGCCAGCCTGCCATCCTGCAGCTCCCTGTGAGCTGTGCTGGGAAGGCCCCAAAAAGGCTTCTCTGGTCCGAATCTCTGCCCCCGACCCAAGCCACAGCGCCAGCCATCCCACCACTAGATTCATTCTTGTGGGTTGAGCATTGTTCTCTCTACTCAGTCCTCTTTCAAAATATAAACACCCTCAGAAAAACAGTCATTCATCAACACACTCCTGAGAATGTGTTCAGTGGTGGTGACATGCAAGGATGTTAGAACCAGACGGGTCCCTCAGTTTGAGCCTGAGCCCTGTCATTCAGTAGTTGTGTGATCTTGGATGAGTGACTGAACCTCTCTGAGCCGCAGTTTCCTCATCTATAAAATGGGGATGGTAATGGTCCTTACTCTCAGGGTTCCTCTGCGGGTTAAATACAGTGCCAAACTCCTAGGAAGCTCGCAAGGAGAATTATTAGCATGCCAATACTAGTAGTGGTAATAATAGCGCAGGGGGTGGGTACAAAGGTGAATGAGCCTTTGTTACAGTCTAGCCGGGAGGCCGAGATTCACTTGCAAATAGCTCTAATGCAAAGTAGAGAGTGGCCCGTGGTCTGAGAGATGTATAAACAGCAGGGAGAGAGGCCAAGGATTCAGAGGGGCCCGTGTGAAGCCAAAAAGACTTTCCGGAGGAAATTGCATTTGAGCTGGGCCTTAGAGGATGCGCGTGTGGTTTGGATGGGTGGGAGCACAGGATAAAAGGGCTGCCAAGAGCAGGGTGCCCTGCGATCCGGGCCAGGGCTGCCACATTCAGTGGGCAAGCATTCACGGCACCGGGACGCCAACAGAGGGGCCAGAGGGGACCGGCGACCAACAGCACACTACTCACAAGCCATGTCCCTTCTGGCCTGAAGCTGCCCAGGCGGGAGCGGGCCTTTTTTCTAACCCTTGGAGTCTTGGGCTAAGTCTTGGCCCAAGGCAAGAGGCACGCTGAGGAAACATCAGGAAAGCTGTTCCAGATGGGCGGATGAGAGTGGACCTGGGAAGTTCTGCTGAGGGTACCTTTAGGAAGGTCTAGAGCAATGGACATATATTAAATGACCAGGACCCCATACTGTGGCACGGGCCCCGGCGTTCCACAGTACTGAGTTTAAATCCCTGAATGGCCACTTGTTAGCTGTGTGACTTTGAGCAGATCACTGCACCTCTCTGGGCTTCAACTACCTCTGTGCTAAATGGGGATAATAAGTCCTGGCTCAAGGGATATTTGGGGGATTAAATGAGATAATGCTTGTTGAGCCTTAAGTGTGGTGCCAGGCACAGAACAAGTGCCCCACAGAAGTTATCTTTTATATGTATGATATAACAATAACCCCTTACTACCATATGTGGATAGTGACCCCAAGAAACTCAGAACTAGGAGGGCACTGGTGCCTCGTGGGGCGGGGCACAGAGAGACAGTAGGTAGCAGTGACAGCGAAGCAAATGTGTTCCTGAGGGTGCCAGAGGCCCTTGGTCTCCTGGGCAGCTGACCCAGGGCATGTCTGGCCTTGGGACTTGCAGGGAAGCTTCAGGGCACAGAAACGGTGTCTGTTCATGGTCTGGGTGCAGGTGGGGCCCCAGCTGGGTTTCCAGAGCACAGCTCAGGGCCTGACATTTCCAAGGTCTCCATAAATACTTGTGAAAGAGGAAAAGAATGAGGAAGATGGCAAGAGCCTGTGAAGAGAAACCCCGATACCAGATTCAGCCGTCGTGTGGGCCCGGGGCTGCTGTGCACAGCTGCAGTCAATGTGCTCATAACACATACGTGTGCAAGCACGCACTCAGGCACATCACGCACACACACACAAACACACACGTCCCGAGTTCACACGTAGCTCACACACACACACACACACACACACAGACACATATATCCCCAGATATTACACAACACCCTCATTCAAACACAGACATGCATTCACAGGTATACAGACATTCACATTAACACAGGCACATTGTTAGATACAGTCAAATTTTCCCAGTCTCCATATACACAGACATCTACTCACATACATGCACAAATACACACACAGCCCCCACATTCCGACACACAGGCACACCTATCATACGTGGACACACAGTCTTCTTGTTCACACACACGGGGGCACATTCCCAAGTCTACACACATCCCCACGCGTATACTCACTGCATAGATGGATTCACGATTCCCCTGTTCATAGACATACAGACACAAGCATTCACAGAGACACCCTCAGGTCCTCACATTCTACCCAGATCCACACATCCACACAGACCACATACGTTCACAGATATACACACATGTCCGCCCCCGCCAGACATACATACATCATAAGTCATATGGGTTCACAGAAACACACTCATAAATATATTTGACTTCCCTATCTACACGCACACAGATGCACACACGTTCACAGATATACAGATACACATATATTCTCCCAAGTTCTTACACAACACACACATCCACAGATATACACACATGTCCCCCGCATTCACACACACACGTTCACTGATATATACACAATTGCACACAGGCACCCACATCCACACTATCACACATTCATCGTTACATCTGCTTGTCCTCACTTCACACACATACACACCTACAAAGTCCTGAACCATGAAACAAATTCAGAGCTCTTGGTACGTCCCAGCCTTGTCACTAACACCTCCAAGCTTTCTCCCATTACTTTTCAGGAAGAAGGCACCCGCATCACATGGCAGGAACGCCAGCTGCCTTCTCCTCCCTTCCCTGCTCGGGAAGATGCTCCCATTCCCCGGGGGCCCTGGGAGGAGCCCGGAACGTCCTGGGTCCTGGGTGTAGAGCTGCCACAGTGTGTTTCCTTAGCCCCTTGACGAGCTTCTGATGGATGGCATTTGATCAAAAGGGACCCTCCACTAATACTCTGCTGCTGCCTGCACAAGCACCCATCCCCACCTCCCAGATGAGGACGTGGGACACCCACTCCTCTCTCCACTCACCTCAGGCCTCCAAACTCCAGATGAGAAACCACCTTTTTGCACTCAATTATAACAAGCTGCCTTAACCGTAAATTAAGTTGTAATGCCTTTGCCCACCGGATGAGCTGGCAAGGCGCCCCTTGCCCTTGTCATAAATTAACTCCTTGATCAAATTTTAAATGAATTATAAAAGTTGAAAATTAAATCTGGCTAAATTAGGGCCTTCCCCTGGTGTTTTAATGAAGCAGGAGCCACTAGTGGCTTAGGGCAGAGCTGTGACAGCTCCAGCCCAAACTTCAGCTGCAGACTTCTGCCGGCTGCTGAGGGGGAGTAACTATTCCCAGCTCTCCACCTGACAATGGATGACTCCTCTACGTGGATGGGCATGTGTATTTTTATTTATTTATTTTCAACTCTTTATGATGGAAAAAATTCTAACATACACAGAAGTAGAGAGACTGGTAGGATGAAACCCCATGCACCGTCACTCAGCTTCAACATAAAAATATTTTTAGATATTAAACCAATATACCCTATTCAGGGTAATCAAAGATACCTACTGGCCAGTCTTTCTGTGGTTTCCTCCCATCTGTGAATTTACTGCTTTAGGAGAAGGAAAAAATAAAGAGATCACCAATCAACTTTGCGTTTTAAACTAGACTCTTTTGAGTGTGTGGAGAGACAATGATCCTTACTGGAAAAAAAAGAGGCATTCCAGACTCCCCTCTGCGTATCAAGAGCTGGCTTGGAGGTGTGAACATAGAGCTTTATATACACATAGCCTAGAGGGAATGGGGTTGATGATGTCACAGAGTTTCTCACCTGACAGGAAGCATGAATATCCCTTCAGCGGCTTGGGGTTGACCCAGTATGGTCATGCCCAACCTGAAACAACAGGATCCAAGGACATTGTCGAGGTGAAGAGGCACGAGCAGAGCCCCTGCTTGCCCGTAGCCAATGCAAGGGGACCCCCAAATTCCCACATGCCAGACTGAAGGGATAGAGAAGTCGTGGGAAACAGTGAGCCAGGAGAAACTGGGGCTTAGGGTGGGCCAGCCCCAGAGAGTGGGCTTCGTAACTAGAGGCCATGATCAAAGGCCTCAGCAGTGGGCTCAAGCTCAATGTCCCTCAGACTAGAAGGAACGGGCCGCACCACTAGATACTAAGTCACTGAGCAGTGGACTATAGGGCTCCTTAGTGAGGCCCCAGAGAATAACCCGAGGGTCATTTGCCCCTTCTCTTGGCTGCCATGTGGGTATGCAAGCTTCCCCTGTACCCAAACGCCACATTGGAAATGACAAAGGAGAAGAATGATTGTTGGAGTGGGAGGAAACAGCTCTGTCAGGAACTTTAAATAGATTTTCTATTTACCCAAAAGAGACTCTCTTAAACCCAGAAGACACCGGGATTAATGAGAATAGGCGCCCTTTGGAAAGATGAAGCCAGTTATAGAAAATATATAAAGTGACATTTTTTAATATGTCTGAGTTTTAGTGCGTAGACTTTAATTACGCTGTTTAAGGTCACAGAAGAGCACAGGACACTTACAGTTTGCTGATCTTAAACAAAGCTCAAGGTGCATATTTTCTTGTTTCCCCTTGACCTGAAGTAGTTATGGCGATTTAACAGAGGTCAATGGTATTCTGGGCGGAGAAGCCCAGACGGTTGCTGTTACTACTGTTTCGTGGATGCAAGAACCACATGAGATGGCAGGGGGCGGTGGTCACTGTTCTTGAAACATCTGAATTAAAGCCCAAGGGGCTCTCATTCTTTATGAGGTACCTAGTGCCCCTGGGAAGGATTATTGGTGGGATTTTCCCAAAAGAATCTTTCTTCCTCGCCCTCTTCCTCCCCTCCCCGCCTTGCATGAGGAACGTTGAAGGGAAGAAAAAATACTGTCTGGGTGAAGAGCGAGAGGCACCTCAAAGCAAGCAAGCAAGATGCTGGGAGACAGGCTATTTTAAATTCGCTTAATTTTGAATGTAAATAGATTCAAATCAGAGGCCGGGAGGGACGAATATTGGACCCCAAATCCAGAACACCCCCATTTTAAAGGAGAAGGTATTGAGATCACCAGTTGTCTATCCCTCACATTCCAAGCAGCTCACCACTCCTCAGAGGCGAGCAACCAAGTTATCTCAGGCCATCAATCTGAGGTGCCGTGGAGGACAGAATCCAGGGAATGGTGACACCAAATGTGCTCCTGATAGCAGTAGCTCTAATTAACCAGAGCTGGCTTGCAGAGGTGCCAGGGCTGACTAGCCACTCAGACCAATGAGACAGAGAGTGGCAGGAGGGTTATTTAGATTTCCGCAAAAAGTCCCCCTCGATCAGGCTTTCAAGATAATTAGGAAGCAGAAGGACAATTCATTAACAGCCTAAGTCGATGTAGCACCAGCCTTGCCTGCGTCCCAGGGTAGTTTCTGCCTCTACTTGCATTGCCCTTTCATTTCTGGACAAAGGGAATGTAGTGCTTTTTTCAAACCTGTTGACTGTGGCCCATACAGTAAGAAATACATTTTATATTGCAGTGTGGTACACACACACACACACACACACACACACACACACACCACACACCCCTGCAACAAAGTTGCACAATTATACTGACCTTCCTGTCTGCAATGCACTCTGACACTTTCTTTTCTATACTATTCTATTCCATAATTCTTTAATGCTGGTCATCACTAAATTGAATTTGCCACCCACTGACAGGCTGCAACTGAAAAATACTGGTCTGTAAGTAGCATCTGTTTGTCTTGATATTTCATTTCCACCCAGAGAGTTTCCAGATAGGCAATTTGTTTGGGATTTTACACTTTGATTATTTTAAGCTTCTTATTTCTGAGGTCCGAGACACCTAGCTATTTGCAGGACTCTTGGGATTGAGTTATTGCTATTATTATCAGTAGCGGTCTTGCAGTTATTAATAGGCCCACGATTTCTGGTGACCAGGGCAGTAGGGATACAAGTAACAATTTCTGGTCAGCTAAACAGAACTTGTGGAATTTCCAAAGAGCAAGTTCTTTTCCTGGGTTCATTCACAAGCTTTGTCTTTCTGGAAACACAGGCATTACAAAAAGCCTGATATATCCCAGTAAAATTAGGTTGGTGCACCTATCAAAATACTTGAATCCTAGATTGACCCACTAGCTGCGTGACCTTGGGCAAGTCCTTGGTCCGCTGTGGTGGACACCATTGGTTACCTAAATCAGCACTGGCTCCCCACACGCTCTTCTTGGCTGTCTCCCTGTATGCAGCTGGGAAGCTGATTATCCCTCTCCCAGCATGCTCTGCAGCCAGAGGTGGCCACGTGACCCAGCTCTGGTCAGTGAAATGTAAGCAGAAGTCTAATGAGAAGAGGGTGTATCGGAGAGAGAGCTGTGATTGCCTGGTAAAAACTACAGGGGTGACGGGTGCCAAGCCTATTCTCCATTCTTCCTGCTTTGAGTGGATGATCTGGGGAGCTGCAGAAACCCGATAACAACCATGTGGTGACACGCATGAAGATGACAGCCAGCCCAGTAGGGGTGACAGAGAAGAGGCATAGGACCAAGGTTTCTGGTGGCATCTTGAGCACATACACATCAGCTACTGCCAGCCCCTGGATTTCTGCTTATTTGAGAAAAAGAAATGTCTGTTTATTTAAGGAACTGTTGGATTTTCTGTTTCTTGGAGCCAAATACCTTCCTCGTGAGTACAGCCTCTCTGGGCAATGTCAAACAAGGACACCATGTCCCCAGTTCTTCTTTCCCACAAACATGCTGTGAGGGTCAAAAAGAGGATTTCTCAACCTCATCACTATTGGTATTTGGGGGCCGATAATTCTTTGTTGGGGAGCTGTTCCGTGCACTGCTGGACGTTTCACAGCATCCCTGGCCTCCACCCAGTAGATGCCAGGACCACTCCCTCCGAATTGTAACAACCCCAAATGTCTTCAGACATCACCAGATACCACCTGGGGGATAAAAATGTCCCTGGTCGAGACCCACTGATCAAAAGTAACGATGGCTGTGACTGCCCTTTAAAGGTTAATATTCCCATAAGAGTGGAAAACATTAACATCAGTGTATGGTATTTCCTTTTAGACTTCTTAGTTGTTAAAACTAAAGGTTTTTTTTTTTTTTAACAAAAATACAGTTTTACAGTTTCGGGTTAAGGTTTCCTTGCTAAGTGAAGAAAAAGCAACAGTTGCCTGAAGCTAGAAGAAAAATCCAGCAAAATATGCAACTTGTTCCATTTTTCAGGGGAGCATGAACTAGTGGCTAAGGTGGCCAATCAGGATGTTCTAGAAGGACATCTTGCATATTGATGCATATTGTATATCCTTGCTTGCTTCCCAGTTTCTGCAGTAGAAGAATCTGGCAAACCTATTTCCTTCAGCAAAGTTCCATCCCTCTCACCATATCCCATCCTCTGAACATTTGGTTCAGAAATGGGCATATGACCCAATCTGAGCCAATTAGAGTCAGGCCCTGACTATTGGGAAAAGGACAGACGTGGATGCGAGAACATTCCAGGGGGCTCTCGAAGCCATTGCACACGTTAAGAAGCAGGGCTGCCTGAAGAGGGAGCCAACAAAGAGGAGAGGAGAAGAGAGAGACCAGGTCCTGTTAGAATCATCTGAGGAGAGGTTCAGCCTGGAGCTAATGCTACCCTGGACTCCTTGGCCCTATGAGCCAATAAATAAATTTCCATTTTTGCTTCAAGTAGTTCAGATTGGGGTTTCTGCCCCTCACATGTCAAGCCAAGGCCAGTCATTAAAAGTCAGAATCACCTCATTGAAGGTGGTGTATCTTATAGAACGGCCCCCGCCCCCAGGCAAGAACGATGTGCTGATATCTTGGGGTGATATATTTTGTTTTATAATATGGAACCTATAAAAATACTGAAAATATTGAGGAGGAGGGAGAAGAAGAAGAAAGAAGAAGGAGAAGGAGAAGGAGAAGCCGAGGGGGAGGGGAAGAATGGAGAGGGGAAGGGGGGTGGAAAAGGAGGAAGAAACAGCTCAAACCATAAAACACAAACACAAATAAACCCAGCAGTCTGTGTGCCTGTATCTCTCCTCTCCCTGTGGAATATATCGGAGAGATATGGGAAACTTGACCCTAAGAAGCCACACTCTAGAGTCGGACATTAATAAAGATGTCTTTGGGGGACCTAGAAACTCATAAAACAGGATCTGGCTGAGTCCCGAGGTGTTGGTGGCAGCTTGCCCAGAGCACCGTTGGTAGCCGCTAAAGCTTCTGAAACTCCAGGAATACGGGTTCTGTCTCGTTCTCTCTGTCAATGAGGGAAACTTGACCCATATAAATACCGTCTAATGCCATGTGCTGAGCTTGCTGGCAGAAGTTCCAGCCGCCCCATCTGCCATATTTTTGCCACCATGACAAACAAGGGCAACCACAGTCACACAAAGCCGGGCCTAAGGCAGCAACTGCTCCAGAACATGGCCGTTCCCCTCCTTCTCAGAACCCGCAGAGGTGTGTGCAGGCCTCGGGGTATGTGGCTGGGTCAGAGGCGCCTCCAGGAGACCACGGTTCTGGCCCATTCTCAGACTCACTGGCTGGCTGTTTCCTGGAGTTTTCCCTTGGGTCTTCACTGATCCTGCGATCCCACTTTGTCGTGTGGCTCCTGATAGGGTGTGTGTCCTCTTAAGTTGCCACTGGTTTGTGCCCAAGTCATTAAAAATGTCACACAGACTGAGGGGGTCTGTGGCCCTCTGGGCAATTAGACAGAGAAGCGTCCTCTCTGCCCAAAGGAAACTGGTTTGCGAGCAAACCCCCTTCAAAAACAAACCACACACACACACACACACACACACACACACACACACACACACACACATACAAAACAACTCAGTCATGGCAACTAAGTGCCTTAATATCCTCTGTCACCCAGATTCAGGTTCCAGCCTGGACCCTGAGACCCTGGGTAAGTGAACCTTGCACACAGGGGCTTCTGAACTTCTTGGAGCCTCTGTTTCTTTATCGGAGGAAAGAGGCTAATAATCCCACTTTAATTAATATAAGAACTGTGTGCCCAGCGTATAGAAATGTACTGTAGATGCCATCATTGTCGTTACTGTCATTGTTATGACTCTAGCTGTGGAGCAAAGTTCTGGGTTCATTGCCAACCCCACTGCAGACCAGAGCTCAGAAGGCAGGCCCAGGGCCCAGAGTCTTCACTTGGTGGCTACTTCCAGAGGACAGCCTGAGAGGAATCAAACGTGGGTTAGTGCCAGCTCGAAATATGCAAGAGTTTCCTCCAAATAGTCACCCCAAGATGACAAGGGATGACTTATTTTTGGCATCTCCCATCATACTTCACACAGCGTAGATGCTCAACTGAACTTCTCCATCAAATGCTGTCGACCGGTTAGAAATGGTCTGTGTAGCCGGTTCAGTCTCCTTTGGCTGGGCGTGGGCGGGGATGGCATTTGAGTGGGACTTAGAGGCCCCACCCCCGCCAGTATCAAGGACTCATTGCCTTCTCAGACCGAATGTCCGGCCACAAATGCCAAAACAGCGCCAACCAGATCTCTGCTTCATAAATAATCGGGCAGACACAAGTTTGACTTAATCAAGAAAGGCTATGTAAAGCAGATTAATGACATTTTGATGAACTTTTCAACTCAATTTGAAAAGCCATGCTACGTTAACCACAGTTTCCAATTACCCTCCAGGAAAAACTCTGGGGAAAGTTGAGACCCCCTCTGAAGTACGGCATGTACTTGTAGAGAGATGGTGATAGAAACCACAGTCATCTCCAGAGATCCTTTCTACACCAACGGTCAAGGAAACACAAACCAAGCAAACCAACGAAGTGAGTAATCTTTCTTCAGAGGAATGTTCCAGTTTGCTCAAACTGAAGACGTAAGTTAGCACCGTGTGACTTGCACCTAAAAAGTGATTCAAGGTGGCCAAATCAGGATAAATGACCAAGGCGTATCCTTCCCCAAGACATGCCTCAGTTTCCCCTCTTGAAAGCGCACTAACAGTGGACCTGTTGCCTCCAGAGTCCTTTACCTGATGTGGTTACAGGCACCGTCGGTGGAGTCAGATGACCAGCCTCCCCACGAAAATGTAAAACTTCCCAAGGGCAGGGACCTTTGTCTGTTTTGTTCATCACTGTGAAGCCATCCAGCAGGAAAGGGATGCAACCTGAATTATGTTTTTAAATGGTCTGTTTAAATGGTAAAAAAAACATGATTTGGGTTGCTAGAAAAACAATAAAGGAATAATCAGGATTTTTTTTCTCCTTCCTCTTTTTGGCCCTAGCTGAAATGGTAAACGGAGTTTTTCATTATGTTAGTGGGTCTATGTGACTTGTCTGGTTAAGCTAATTTCTGATCACTCTTTGGCATCTTGACCTGTCCAAACTCACGTGTAGAGCAAACAGAGCTGTGGGCTGCCACATCTGGACGATGCTGTTATCAAGGGCGCAAGCCACGTCCTCACTGCGCTAAACTCAAGAGCTAGTGTAGATACAGGCTTCTGCAGAATCAACTAGAGCTGCCATCCCCATAACCCACAGCCTGAAACGTGCTTCAGCAGACCCAGGCAGGACCACGCTGCAGTTTTTACTCTGAAGGATCTTCTGAAGTGTGTTTCCCTTTCCCAAAATTGTCTTAAAATCTGTTTCATTCAACTTTGGCCAGAAAATACCTCTCTGAAATATACCTAACACTTTCCTGTCTCCAAGCCTTTGTGCTTAGAAGCTCTTCTTTCCCCCCCGCCCCCCCCCCACCCCACACTGTCCCCTACTCTTCACCTGCTGAAGTGGAAGTTAAAAGCAGATGCCTGTCGGGGCCAGGTCAGAGCACAGACCAGTGAAGCAGGCTGGGTGGGTGGAAGACAGGGCCAAACCCCTTGCCTAAAATTCCCAATTGCAGAGGCCCTGGATATTACAAGTTTGCTATAAATCATTCGTGGCAAAGTCTGTCCTGATGCCATCTTATTTGGCAGCAGAAACTGATCAGAACAGATGAGAGGCTACTTAAAGCCTTTATTTATCCCATTTAGAGTGAATATATTTTATTACAGAAATATTAGTTGATTGATTAGGGAGGTGGTGCCCCAGATTGAATTGGGGGTATAAGGTAATAGAGTATATGTACTGCATTAGCTCTCTAAAAAATTCTGAATTCAGGGATACATTTGACCCCTAAAGTTTTGGATGAGAAATCGTGGGCCTGTACAATAGGGAGTGGTGGGGACTTTGGAAAAGTGAACTTGGTGCCTATACGAAGCACCAACGAGCCAGCTACTGCTGTTTAGGAAGGCTGGCCCAGAGTTGCCAGAGCTTTCAGTTTTTCAAAGGAAGTTGAAAATGCAGGTGTTGAAGTTCTTTCTCTCTCTGTTTTTAAAACACTGTGCAGGCCAAACAAAACCAGTTTACCTATTTGTAGTTTCTTTGTTAGAATCATTCATTCAGCCTCAGATGCTGCCATCTCTAATAAGTGTTCCCAGAACCCATATTTGTTATGGACTGAATTGTGTCACCCCAAAATTCATATGTTGAAGACCTAATCCCCAATGTGACTGTATTTGGAGACAGGGGCTTTATGGAGGTGATTAAGGTTGAATGAGGTTACCAGGGCGGGGCTCTAATCTGACTGGTGTCCTTACAAGAAGAGGAAGAGACACCAGAATGCTCTCTCCTTCTCTCTCTCTCTCTCTCTTTCTCTCTCTCTGTGAGCACACACAGGAAAGGTCATGTGGGAGACAAAGTGAGAAGGTGGCTGTCTGCAAGCCAGGAAGAGATGCCTCATGAGAAAGCAACCCTGATGGCACCTTGATCTTGGATGTCCACCCTCCAGAACCATGAGGAAATAAATCTGTTGTCTGAGTCTGTGGTATTTGTTATGAGGCCATAATCAGACTAACTCACCATGCGTCATTCACTTTCCCCTACCCCGTCCTAAGTTCCCCCAAAACTACTTATTTTATTTCATATTTGCGGTATTTTCTTCCTTTGCATTGTCCTGTCTAGGGCTAGTGAATTATCCACACGTTAGCACAGTGCCTGGGGCGTGGTAAAGCATCTAGTGCCTTTTATTATTATCTTTTATTGTTATTACTGCTGTAATTATCATTATACTGATATTATTCTGGGAAGCATAGATATGTCTCATCCTTTTGTTATTTAATTCTTTAAGGTAACAAACCTTTAGGGTCCTAAGTCTGGGGTGGGGATGTCTCTTGCCTGAGGGTATCTTGGAGGGGTTGACCCAGATCTAAGACCCTGAGCAAGTTCTTTGCCTCTGGTTCCTTCAGGCTCCCTGATGGTCAATCATTCTGTCTCTTCTCTTCCTCCTCCCCCACACAATCATCCTCCACACCAAACACACACACACACACACACGCACATGCACACACGCACATGCACACACACACGCACACAATGTGGGGAATGCAAGGCTATAATATAACGAACCAAAAACTCTTACAGAGAGAGGTGGGGAGCAAAGGGGCAAGAAATCTGACGAAACTCACTTTGGCTGTGGGGAAGGCGAATTCGGAGAAACCGGTGGGAGTGGCAATGTCAGGGCAGACCAAGGGAAAACGCAGCCACTGTACCCAGGGTGGGTCCCAGGGTGGCCGGACTATCTGGACTGACACGTAGCAGAGTGACTGAGGGTTGAGCCAGATGTCTTGGGTTCAAATCTCAGCTTCTTGACCTTGGACAAATTACTGAACCTATCTGCGTCTCAATTTTCTCAGCTGTAAAATGGAAATCATAAACCTCCCGTCTTGCCAGTGTGAGCATAAGGAATACATGAGTTGATACTCAGTAAATAAATGAGTAAAAAATGCACAAATAGAAAATGTCTGCTGTTACCGTTAATGATAATACCACACAATCTGTCACTTCCTGTTAAGCAACATAAGTGACTTTCAGCGTGCAGTGTGCCATCAGTGTACTTAACTTCCATGTGGCCTTCAAATTCAGTTCTAGAGGCAATTCTAGTGCTATGATATAGAGGAGCATGACTATTAAATTTATATTCTCCTCTAAAATATTTTTATAAACGCATATTTATCATATAACAGCGTCAAAGAGGAAAGAGCACTTTATAGGGGCCAACTGGCCAAATACCCTTATACTAGTTAGGCCACCCAGCTCACGGGGTCAGGGGTGGGGGGGGCGGTGGGAAGCAGATTCTTCTGGAAAGAAAAGTCATCATGGGGGAATTACCATTTCCCAGTGGAATTAGTTGATGGGGGTGCAGCACATTTTTCCCTAGAGGGCTTAATTACCTCTCAGTGCCTGGGCAAAGAGCTTAACCCCTCTCCTCCTTTTTCTCATCCGTAAAATGGGGCTAAAAATGGTAGCTACTTCATAGGGTATTTGTGAAAATTAAACAAGCTGATATGTGTAAAAGACTACAAACAGAGTAAAAACGCCTGGCACATTTTGGTGCCACAGAAATGTTACTATCCTTCTGTGATCTTGCCTGGGGGTAGGTAGAGGTTACCAGAACTTGGTTTCCTTTGCGATCTTTGAAAACTCTCCAACTGCCGTTTTAGGGACTCTGAGAACTGATTCCATCTGATTGTGGGTAATCTCAAGAACTGGCTATTTTCATTTTTCAAAAATTTGCCTTTACTGCCCTTTGCCAACCTTACCAACACCACTGAAATCCAGCCGGGTGATTATCCTAGGATAAAAGCTTTTATCATGAAAAGTTTTGTTTGAGAAAACAAGAACCGTGCTTCTCACTGCCGGCTTTCCTGCACGCCGGGATTCTGTCCACACTCCTACAAAGGCCAAGATTATCTCTCTCTGTTAAGGGTTTAAAATCCTACAAGCCGGCCATGCAAGTGACCAGTATCAGGTTATGATAACAAGATCATGTCCAGTTATAAAAACAAGTGTCTAAACTTTTCTCATGTCACTTTCTCCCGGGGTCCCTTCTGAGAGGGGGTATCAGCTCATTTCGAAGGCAGCTCTTTGAACTGAATTCATGGGGTATTTGCATAAGAAGATTTGAGGCTGAAGAATGGCGGCTATTGCATCTGCCCATTAATATGCCTGCTAATTCAGCACATTGTAAGCCTATTGACAACCCACAAAGGGCTCAAATTCAAGGACAGTTATCCTATGGCCATTGTGAGCGCCTCAATTCAAGGAATATGTTCACGCTCGGAATACAGTTGTTACAATTAGATATTTTTCATGAAACATTATAAAGAACTAATGACAACGAGAAGCACAATACTACAACAACCACTAAAAAACATTCAGAACTCCATGCGTGAGCCTGCAGCTTGCTAGCTCTCCCTCCCTTGCCCATAATCTCCCACTCACTTATTTTCCCAGATGCAGCCGACCGGTGATGGATGGAGATCTCCAAATGCAAAAGCACATTCATCTTGCTCCCTAAATTGAAATAAAAAGCACAATGAAATAAACAGACCCCAGCAGAAGAGGAGGAACCCACGGTGCTGGCATAAATAGTGGTTAATTTAATCCCGTTTATGGAAAAACGTCACACTGTCACCTTCAAGGGATACACACAAGGCAATGAATTATTGGAAGGGAGAGAGCTTCCCTCTTTTCAGAGGTTGAGAAAGGATGTTTATGCAGATCTAGGAAAATTTAAAGCAGGCAGAAGAATGATGCTCTGGGTGGCTGTGTTGCAGGGACTGGACTGGGGGCGGGTGGTGGCATTTAATGAGAAAGTCGCCTCTCTCAGGAGGGACCTTGTCAAAGGGTCGGGTTTGGAAGGGAGGAGGTTTAGCTGGGCTGGGGAGGCAGGCAGGAACTTTCTAAGAAACTGGGGGCTAAAAGGCTGTTTCCAGCAGGGTGTTTGTGAAGGAACAGCACAGCCGGGGACGCCTGGCATTGGGGACATTGTCTGGGCATTGTACTGAACTCCCAATCGGCCGGCCATTGTCACAGGGGCCCCATCCAGCCCCTGGCCTGAGCACCGGTTGTATTTTTCTCACTTTACATCCCTCAGAAAAGACATCAAAGCCCAGGGAGATGTGCTTTTTGCTTTGTTTGGTGTCTGATTCTCAACAGTGGTTTCCCGGGCCAAAATTCGGCACCTTTTAACCTATTCTGTTCAGCTTAGGCTTGAGCTGTATTTGAGCATTAGGGAAACTATAGTAACCGATAATCTGCCTGTTGCTGAAAAGAAACTATGTATCTTGTCACACAAGAGCTGTCGGTCGATCACCGTCCTAGGCGAGGCCCTTTACAGGCGCCTGGCTTTCTTTCCTGGGCTCAGCCTGTGCCGCTGAAAAGGCCTCAAACCCTTTGCCTTTCTGGCACTGAGGACCCGTGTTCATGTTCATTTATATTTAACAAATAAGGCATTGTCCCCTGCAACATATCAGCATTTGATTATCTATTACAAATGTTTTCATCAAGTCAGAAATGAGGCCTCTTAACAAAAGGGGGAAAAAAAAACTGGCGCAGCCCAGGGATGGGGCAGAAACTGGGATTTTCTTGGCGGGGTATTTGGTTGCATACGGCTCCACCAGAAAAAAAAAAGTGCCAGGGGTCCCCAAAGCAGGATAGTTGAAGATGTAATTATATGGATAAATCTGGGCTGAGTAGAGCAGGGTCCCGTACCTGTTGAAAGTTCAGGCTCCAGAGTCCGACTCCAAGGGCTTAAATCCCACCTCTCTCTCTTACTAGCTGTGCAACCCCGAGCTAGTCTCTTGAGGTCTCTGAGCTTCATATTTTCTCATTTCAAAATGGGGATATTTACAGACCCTACACAGAAGACCAGAAGGAGAGTTAGCTGAGCTAATCCCTGTGACAACACAGGACCTGGCACACAGCAAGAGCTCCAGAAGGACTGGACGCCGGTGTTATTTTGCACCATGGGCCAGGGATGGGGGCCAGCAACTCTATACCTGGGATCCAAATGGATAAATGACAGCAGTAAATATGATTAGAATTATTGCATTACATATTTATGGATACCCCACGCTGTTAAAGAAATCCACAATATTTCTTTAACAGAAATCAAATAAACATGAAATAAAATAGAAACAAACAGAAATAAAGAATAATTGTCAAAACAGTTACTATACTGTTTACATTTTTTTTTATTTTTTTTTTTTGCGGTACGCGGGCCTCTCACTGTTGTGGCCTCTCCCGTTGCGGAGCACAGGCTCCGGACGCGCAGGCTCAGTGGCCATGGCTCACGGGCCCAGCCGCTCCGCGGCATGTGGGATCTTCCTGGACCAGGGCACGAACCCGTGTCCCCTGCATCGGCAGGTGGACTCTCAACCACTGTGCCACCTGGGAAGCCCGTTACTATACTGTTTAAATAAACAATTCTTTGTTATTAATAAAGAATAATACCCAACACAGAAACAAAGACTAATTGTCAAAATAACTAAAACAATACAGAAGTGTAAGAGTGTAATAAATGAAAGCTCGTAGACTCTCGCCCCGCTGGGCAGGCATGGGATTGGGTGAAGCAAGTGTGGCACGTAGGATGCTAGTGCATATTCCACGCTCTGGCTGCCTCGCCAGCCTCCCTCCAAACCCAATCTTGTTCCTGAAGTGATCACCGTGAGAGGCTGATCTATCGGCCTTCAGAGTTGTCTCCCTGTGCATACCGACATTTCATTATTACCGGCAATAGCAGTTCCCACCACGCGGCCTGTTAGAGAGCTCGCTTTTTCTCTTACCCAATTGCTTTTGGCCATCTTTCCATACTAAAAGGATATAAGCCCTGTCCCATCCTTGTGTTATTTTTCTTCCTGAAGAAAAAAAAAAAATTGTTTGCCTGGCAATTATGTAATACAAAAGTGCTTGGTGACCGTGGTTGTCATTTGGGTGATCTCCTGTCTGACTTTAAAAAAAAATGCTTCTATGTAACTAAGAACGGCTCACATTTCACTGGATATCTGTTAGGAGCCTGTGCTGAGAATCTTACTTGGGATTGACTCATTCAATCTTTATAACAACCCTATGAGGCTAGTAGGTGTCCGTATCAACCCAATCTTACAGATAAGGAAATGGAGGCAAGAGGGAAGTTAATTAATTGCCCACTTCTTGAAGCTACTAAGTGGGAGTACAGATTAGAACTCAGTCCGCTTCCCAGAGCCCATGCTTCTATAGATATTTAACATATAAATGTGATGTGACGTGAACACACATGTGCATTACACACACATTTTACAGAAACAGCATTATGCTCTGTATACTGGTTTTCAAGTTCTTTTTTAACCTAACCTTACATCAGAGGCATCTTCGTTTGATGGATGCAAAGTGGTCCATTGCTCTTACAGAGAAGCAGCCCTCACAAGCAAACCAACACCTGCCCTAGGAGAGGCAAATGTTAATCATGCTCCTTTCAAAGATGAAGACAGTAAGACTCAGAGAGTCGATATGACTGGTCCAAGGTCACGAGTGAGTTAGTGGCAGGCAAAGCTGTTTGGGTAGGGGCATATCCAGGAAGCATTCCTGGCTCTCCAGGGAGGCCTGGTAGAAATCCCCAAGCTGGAGCTCCCCTTTACTGAGCCAGTTAAGAAGGCAGGGCTTAGGGCTGGGGCACAGGGATTTAACAAGCAACCCTCCTTCTGGTGTTTCCACATTCATGGCTGTTGAAAACCACCCAACTAGATGGACAACCATATCTGTTTTGGCTGACTCTGCACTTAGGACTCCAGAAGGTCTGCACTCTTACCTTGCATCCCTGAGCTCTGGACAGGAAGCTCCACACCTTCCCCAGCCCCACAGGGCAGACGGGAACCAGAGCTTCGAGCCCCACTGAGTGAGACCTGTGTTTGAACAGCCCTGAGCCTGCATCCTCCTGACCCCAACTCAAGCTGCCTAATGAACCATCCTGGCAACTTTCTGCTAGTTCAATGTCGTCTACAAGCATTCTCCTGATGCCTGGGGTGGGGGAAGTCAGCAGCCTCTTTCTAGGCTCCACCATCCCTGTCACCCAGCTCTTCCCACCTTAGTCTTTGATTAAAGGCAGAATCTCACAGTCTCTGAGATCCTAGAAATCACCCCGCCCAACCCGATGGGGAGACTGAGGCACAGAGATGGTGAGTGACTTGTCGAAGGTCACAGCATAGAAGTGGCCAGAGTGGGACAAGAAAAGGCCCAGGGCTCTCTTGTCACACAAAACTGTGTTCCCCCGTTTATGTATTTAGCAGGTACTTCTTGATCACCCATTGTATACCAGGCACAGTGCTAAGCCCCCAGTATACAAAGCCAGATGAGTCATGGGGTCAACCTTCAAAGAATTTAAGAGTCTCATTAAGGAGATATACACATAAATAACAAGAACAGAGAACTCTAACAGGTTGGTGCATTAGTCAGTAGGGCTGCCATAACAAAATACCATAGATAGGGTGACTTAAACAACCGAACCTTATTTTCTTACAGTCCTGGAGGCTGGGAAGTCCAAGATCAAGGTGTCGGCTGACTGAATTTCTGGCAAGAGCTCTCTTCTTGGCTTGCAGATGGCTGCCATCTTGCTGTGTCCTTGCATGGCTTTTTCTCAGTGTGTCCAAGTGCAAAAAGAGAGATCTCTCTTTCTTCCGGTAAGTCCCCCAATCCTACTAGATTTGTACCCCACCCTTATCATCTCATTTAACCTTAAGTACCTCCTAGAAGCCCATCTCCAAATATAATCTCATTGGAGGTTAGGCTTCAACATATGAACTCGGGTGGGGGGCACAATTTAGTCCATAGGAGTCAGTAACCAATATAGTAATAATAACAATAGGCTGGGCTTCCCTGGTGGCGTAGTGGTTGCGAGTCCGCCTGCCGATGCAGGGGACGCGGGTTCGTGCCCCGGTCCGGGAAGATCCCACATGCCGCGGAGCGGCTGGGCCCGTGAGCCATGGCCGCTGAGCCTGCGCGTCCGGAGCCTGTGCTCCGCAACGGGAGAGGCCACAAAAGTGAGAGGCCCGCGTACCGCAAAAAAAAAAAAAAAAAAAAAAAAAAAAATAGGCTGCAGTTATTGAGAACTTCCGATGTACCAAACAACCTGCTCAGCCCTCTACATACATTACAGCATTTAATCCTCATAGCAACCAATGAGGTCAAAACAATTGATACAATCATCCCCATTTTACAGATGAGTTAACTGAGGCCCCTAGAGAAGTTAAGTAACTTGTCCAAAGATACAGAGTGACCCCAGAGTCCCCTCCTTCTTCACCAGTACTGGGGAGAGGGTGGGAAAAACTTCCAGGAAGAAGTGATACCCGAGAGAAATTCCAAAGGCCCGGAGAAGCAAGTGTCAGCCAATGCTCCCTCCTTCCGAATCCTTTCCCCAACCCACCTTTTTCTTTCCAAAGTTCCTAACTGCAGGCTGGCTGGGGAAAATGCTGCATTTGCCACAAAGTCCCTGGGCTCCAAACTTAAGTTTTCCCGCATTAAGTGCTTTCTCAGTGACCCAACACCGCCTGGCAACTGGCCGCCTTCTGCTTCTGACAGCTTGCCATATTTGGTCATTTACTGGGTGCACGTGAAGATCAAATGGGTTAAGATTCTTCTCTTTAAACAGCAGGGAAAAGAACATCAAAAAGGTGTACATTTCATTTCCCCAGTTTTGATTAAGTCAAGCATGAAGTGAAATGTAATACCCTCAAGTGGCCGGGGTTTTACACCATTGATGGCGTTACTTCTGCTTCAGGAGGCCTACTCAGCCCTGGGCAAGGGGGACAAGCTAACAGAGTTTTAGGGTGGCCAGATGGACGGGGTTTACCGCGGTTGAAAAGGCAGCTTAGCGCTTGCCTCTTCCAGCCAACTGTGTGAAATCCTGGTGCGGCCCCCTCTCCTCTGGCTGGTCCTCCTGCAGCCCCTCCTCCCTCTCTCTGTCTATTCTGGACAGAGTGACCAGCTCACGGATGGATGCCACAGCATCCAGGGCTGCTCTGCCTGTCCTTCCTGTCGTAACGGACAAGAACGGGACGCCCCCCCCCCACCGACCACCACGCCCTGGAGTGTCTGTGGGGCAGGGTGGCGTCAAGAGGGAAATAGCATTCAAGGATCCCTGGATGGCTTTCTCAAGAACTCATTAATAAATGATCCTCGGGTGGGAAGCAGAGGGCACCCCTGTGTGCCAGGTATGGTCCTAGGCCCTGAAAAGGGGAACCCAGCCACCCGGCTCTATTTGGTTTCCCCAAATCCTAGGAGGTAAGCTTGAAGCATCAAGTAGAGATCAAAAGGCTGCCCTTGAGGCTCACCGGCTGACTTAATTCAGGCTCAGAATAATGTGGAGTCAGCCTTGGGCAAAACTTTTTTTTTTTTGCGTTACGCGGGCCTCTCACTGTTGTGGCCTCTCCCGTTGTGGAGCACAGGCTCCGGACGCACAGGCTTAGCGGCCATGGCCCACGGGCCCAGCCACTCCGCAGCACGTGGGATCTTCCCAGACTGGGGCACGAACCCGTGTCCCCTGCATCGGCAGGCGGACTCTCAACCACTGCGCCTTGGGCAAAACTTTTTGCCAGTAGGGTAGAAGCCATTTCACCATCAGCCCAAGGCCCACCATGTTTCCTATCTAAAAATGAAGTTAGAGTATTGGCATCTAAACATAAAAAGAAAAACTGCATGATCAAATTTATAAAATGTTTAATTAGATTTCTAAAGAGGTAGGATTATGTCAACATGTCTGAAACTGAACTCTTGTCCGATTGTACCTAAACAATAAAGAATAAATCAGAGCAAAGTGGGTTATTTATTCTCACTAAAGCAGAACTGAAAAATGATTAAAATATTCTAAAAACGTGTTCAGAGAAAGCATTTTACAGATTTGATAGAATGTGAAAGGGGGCCCCCAAATTCAAATTTGGGGCCTGGTGGGATTTGAAAACAGCTGTGCTTAGCCATAGGCAGATGTTTCTGAGCTGGGCTCCGGTCTGAAATCTAGCGTGGTCTTTCTGAGCCTGAAGAAGACCCATTTTGCAGAGGTGCTTTTGGGAAGGTTCTATCCCAGCCTCACTGAAAGCCTCAGGCTCTCAACAGCTGGAGGAGAATAGCAGGGCTTTGGGAAGAACTTAATAGAATCCTTAATGCCACTAACAATCCACCGCTATTGAACTGCATTAAGTAGATATTATGGGAGGACAAAGAGCTAAATAGCTCGACATCACCCTCATTGGGCATGCGGGCCCCCGGCGGGGACCATTTTATGGGCAGCGCCATTGTTCCCCGCACTCCCCAGGTTAGCTTTATATTGCAAATGATACCCTGAAAAGGAAAAGAGAAGTGGTTTTCTTTTCTTCTCTCTTTCCCTCTTTTTCTCTCTCTTTTTCTGTCTCTGCTTCTCTCTCTCTCTCTCTCAAAATGGCCCTCACAAAAAGAAAATCATCTTAGGCCAGAAGAAAATGAAAGGCATTGTTACCATGGCTGGACCGTAGCAAATGAAATACATCATGGGCTCGGGAGCGGAAAGCTACATTCGAGCTGTTTTATTTTGGTGCTTTGGAATGTGGTCCACATGAGAACATAAACAATGCCAAATCTGTGCGAATTAATAGGCCGGGCTTGACATATTTTCCTTTGTTTGAGGCCAAGCAGGCTGGGGTTGGGGGTTGGGAGGAAAAGGAGAAGATGAAGGGAGAGGGGGAATCTTACTTGATTAAAAAAAAAAAAAAATCCAATAATCCAGCTGGATAGGAGGAGCGTGTGGCCACCCTTCTGAAGACGGGCCTTCAGAATCAGTGGCGAGCCAGCCGTCCACCACTTGAAGTCTCGTCACTTGCTAGGATCAAAATGCTTTTTTAAGGAAAAAAAAAAAAAAAGGTCTCCATAGAATTGTTTGCAAACTGCAAAGTGCTTCAGCAACTGACATGAAAATGTTAGAAGCTGGAAACCTATTCCCAGGCAGAGGCCTCCTCTGTCACCTTGGTGGGTGAATAATTGTGCCTTTTGCATACGCCTTGTCATCAGCAGCAGGAATGAGGGGGCCCCAAGGACCGCCCTGGCAGCACGGGTGTTGAACCAGCAGAGTAAATTAAAACACGGATTAGAGCAAGTATGATTGGGGATGACAAGCAGGGCGGGTGTAGCCACAGAACAGGCCGAGTTGCCCAGATGGTCCTCAGAAAGACCACGCAGCGCTGCTTTCTCCCCAGCCTGCTCCAGCTGCCCGTCTGAAGGGGGCATTCAGGAGGCCTCAAGCCATTTTCTGGAACTGGGAAAATGAGTCTCCTTTCTTTGCAAGTTTAGAAATACCGACAGCTGCTACCAGGTACATGGAAATGTAGGTGGTAATATCCAGCCTCCCGACACCGACCTGTCCTCTGTGGAAGGGTGGGGCAGCTCTTGGTTGGGTATTCTGATGGGCAGGGCTACTCCTTTTGGCTACCTTGTTTGAATTCAGAGAAGAAACTTTCTGGGCCATTCAAAGCAGGGTAAAGGCTGGGGCAGGAGCCCGGGCTGCCTTGAGAGCAGCACTTAGCAAACTGGCGAGTATATATCAAGTGCATATCATGTTCTAAAGGTTGTAGCTTTATTTCCAGGACCTGTATGACTGGTTTGGGCAGACAATACCCTGTCAGAGATGCCCAGGAGGGACGAGGTAGGGCTGACATCTAGTTCACATTCTGTTCACCAAGCAGGATAGTGTCCCTGGGAGGAAGGGGCGTCTCCCATTTTCCATAAATGCACCCTGTGAGTCGCAGTGGCCCCGGATTTATCACAGCTTTGCTACAGCTCTCTGGATAGGTATGAGCATCATCATCCCCATTTTACTGACAAGGAAGCTGAGGCTCAGAGAAGTTTGACAATTTGTCTAAGGTCACAGCTAAGAAGGGGAGAGCTGGGACTCTGACCTGTGTCTTCTGAGTCCAGAGCCTGCCCCTCTTAATCACTGTGTGGGAAGAAGGACAGAGTGAGATTAGGAGAACTGGAAAACTACCCCTCGCCCAGAAGCTTTGTCAGCACAGGGACCTAGAAGCCCAAAAGGATGTGGTGATGGTTTCTGGAATTGTGACAGATTGGGGAAAGGGGGTGGGGCTGGGGACAGAAAGGGGTTGAAAATGCTCCAAGTGGATGAAGCAGGGGGAACTCTGCCAGGACAAGAAGCAGAGGGTCACATCTATCAAAATCTAGGAATATCTCCCATCCCTGTTTTCTTTTTTTTTTTGGCGGTACGCGGGCCTCTCATTGCTGTGGCCTCTCCCGTTGCAGAGCACACCCTCCAGACGCGCAGACTTAGCGGCCACGGCTCACGGGCCCAGATGCTCTGCGGCATGTGGGATCTTCCCAGACTGGGGCACGAACCCGTGTCCCCTGCATCGGCAGGCAGACTCTCAGCCACTTCGCCACCAGGGAAGCCCCCCATCCCTGTTTGATAAAATACAGTTGACCCTTGAACAACACGGGTTTGACTTTCGTGGGTCCACTTATACATGGATTTTTTTCAGCAAATAAATTGGAAAAACTTTTGGAGATTTGCAGCAATTTGAAAAAAAAGTCACAGCTGATCCACATAGCCTAGAAATATCAAAAAAAAGGAAGAAAAAGTTATGTGATGAATGCACAAAATATGTATGTAGATGTACATATAACATACAAAATATGTGTTAATCTACCATTTATGTTACCAGTGAAGTTTCTGGTCAACAGCAGGCTATCAGTAGTTAAGTTTGGGGGAAGTCAAAAGTTATATGTGGATTTTCAACTGCCTGGAGGTGGGTCGGCGACCCTAAACCCCATGTTGGTCAAGGCTCGACTGACCTCAAATATCAGAGTCTGGGAGGAAGATTCACTTCCATTGACAGACACTTGGGTGTCTAATGGGGGTTTCATGTGTTCAAAGACGAACTTCTGATGTTCACTCTTATCTCATCCTCTCCCCAAAACTGTCTCCGGCACCTTCCTCATCTCTGTCTATGAGAAGTCTGTCCTCCCCGTTGCTCAGGCCTGACATTTTGGAGCTATCTTTAACCCTTTTCTCTCTCTCATACCCACATCCCATCCATCAGCAAAGCATGGCAGTTCTCCCATCAAAACATAGCCATCCCACTGCTACTGGTCCAAGCCACCACGATTGTCTGGATTAGTTATAATAGCCTTCTAATAGCTTCCTGGTTTCTACCTGCTTCTACATCACAACGTTTAAAAAGATTCTTCTGTTCAGGACTCTGTGATGGTTTCTCATGTCACTCAGAATAAAAGCCCAAGTCCTCACTATGACCTACAAGTCCTCACCCTGGCTATTCCATGCCACCTTTGTTCTTTCGTCTCCCATCCTTCTCTTCCCAGGTCACTGTGCTCCAGCCTCGGGTGGGCTCCCCACGGTGCCTGATGCACACCAAGCCTGGTCCTGCCGCAGGGCCTTTGCATGTGTTGATTCCTCTGCCTAGGCTGCTCTTCCCCCAGATATCCACAGGCATCACACTTTCATTTCCTGCCTTCAGGGCTCTTTTCCATTGCCACCCATAAGAGAGGTCTTCCCTGACTTTCCTAAATGAAATAGACTTCCCACTCCCATACCATCTGACTTTCTTTCCCTGACCCTGCTTTATTTTTCTTTCTAGCACTTGTCCCCTCAACTTTGTCTGTTTTATCTACTAGTTAGAGTTAAAGACCTGGGGTGTTGGACCTCCTTCATGGCCTGCACGACCCCAGGTCTGAATCGCAGAAGTGGGATTCAAATGCTGAGATTCTTAGAAGGGGTGAGAAGGGGGATCCTGAACATTTCCGGAAACCCCTTCATTCTGTGTTGGGAGAGAGGAAAGGAAGCCTTGATAGAACAGACAATCACACAGATAGTCCATATAAATCACTTAGCAGAGTTCCTGGCACATAGTAAGCCATCAATAAAGGTTTACTGTCATTGCTGTTCTTATTGTTATTCCCTGATTCTTGGGTTCCACATACATCAATGACAAATGTTGGCAAAAACTTAAACTTTAGGTATCTAAATTAAATAATGCAGTCATTTATTGAATCTAATCATTTTTTGCTAAAAATATCCGAATGCTTAAAATTTATATAATTTTAAAAACATTGTTCAAACTAAAAAAGGTATGACAACCAAATGTATCACCTGATCCTACATCAGGTCTTGTACTGCAAGATTGAAAATGCTATCAAGAACATTACTGGGGCTTTCCTGGTGGCGCAGTGGTTGAGAGTCCGCCTGTCGATGGAGGGGACACGGGTTTGTGCCCCGGTCCGGGAGGGTCCCACGTGCCGCGGAGCGGCTGGGCCCGTGAGCCATGGCCGCTGGGCCTGCGCGTCCGGAGCCTGTACTCCGCGACGGGAGAGGCCTGTGTACCGCAAAAAAAAAAAAAAAAAAAAAAAAAGAACATTACTGGGTCCACTGACAAAATTGAAACACAAATGGTCAACTAGATAAAAGTTACTGTATCAAGGTTACGTTTACTGAAGTGGATAACTTTACTGTGGTTATGTAAGAAGCTATTCTTGTTCTTAGGGAATCCCCACAGAAGCATCTGAGGGTATGTAACTTGAGGTGTGCAATGTACTCTCAAGTAGTTTGAAGAAGCAAATTTGGTGTGTGTGGGTGTGTGTGGGTGTGATATGCACAAGTGATGCAGCAATGGGAAAAAACGCTAATGGTAGGTGAATCTAGGCCAAGGGGAAAGGGTGTTCTTTATAATGTTTTTAGTTTTGTAACTTTTCTGTGAATTTGAAGTTATTTCCAAATAAATATTTTAAAAAACAAAACACTGCTCGTAGTTCAGGGTTATGATTTGCATCTTAAATCAAAAAGAGGAGTGTAGGGAACACGATCAAACTGGAAGTAAAAACAGGAGACTTACTCATCAACCTTAAGCCCAACAAAAAGAAGATAAGGTTCTGGCCTGTAATGCAGGAGACGGGGTGCTTTGTTTGTTTGTTTGGTGGTGGGGAAGGTGTTTTTTCTTTCTCTGAGTGCTTGTAAGGCCTTCAAGACTCTGAAAAATGAGATTTCATTTTAAAGCATCAGAAAACTTTGGAAGATGATGAAATGCAGCATGCTTGATAATTCGAGATGCTTCTAGACCAGGAGGCTTCTTTGAAGTCGGTTAGCATTTCAGAGCTTCGAATGTTAATTGTATGCAAAGAAATAAAACACTTAAGCAAACTTCAATCTAAGGAGATTTGCATAAAGGATTAGGACCCCTTGGCCTTCCAAAATACTCTTCCATCTGAAAATGGGTGCGCTGTGCTCTCAGATCCCCCAAATTTCTTTGTGTTCTCGTTGAAGTTCGATTTAATCCTTCTCTCTTCATTCACACCTTCTCTCTAAACCTCCCAGGCCTGTGCTTTGAGAGCCAGGGATCATTCTTCTCCCCAGTTGAGGGGGGTTTGCTGTTCATTAATTTCTCTAAGAAGATTACCAAGTGCTTGTTTGTTGTTGTTGAAGCAACTAATTTCCCTAAAGCTCTTTGTTTTTCCAACTGGTTTACACTTTAATGCCCTTGATTGAATTTCAACAACAAGGGATCCACTTGACCAACCAACTCTCTTTAGGAAGAAAACAAAAAGCCAGAATTTGGTGCAAACTATTTTAACCACAGGCCTGCTCTAAAAATATCTATTCAGCCATTTAGACAGTTTCCAAAGAGATGTGTCCTAATTAGCATATCACTCAGGCCTTGTTTCCTTCCTAACGTCAAGGTGACCTTCACTGAAACGGAATTTCTTTAATTACGAAATGATGGGAAAAGTAACGTCCCATAGCATCCTTGTCAGTGTAGCAGGATTTTACAAATTTGGTTTATGTTTTCTTTTTCTCCCTTTGCTTGTTTCTTTCTTTCTAATATTTCTTGTCTTTAACGCTCTAAGGCTGGGGCAGAATGGCAGATCTTTCTTAAGAACTTCAATACATAGATTTTGAAAGTGATCAGAATGTCTAGTACACTCTTGTTTAGAAATCCATTTTTACCAGGATAATTGTGTGGAGGCTAAGTGGGAACCCCCTTCACTCTGATTCACAGCCATTTAAACATTTGTGCCAGTTAATTACCATAATTGGTTTGTTTAATTAGCATGAGGAATACTGGCGCTTTCACACGGGGATGCCTCTATTGACTTGGAGATGCCTTCGCTGTCAGGCACCCCAAGGACACCAGCCTGGCTATTGAGGGCTGAGTTTGTCTTCAAGTCTCTGGGGAGTTTTCCCCCTGCCTTAAGCACCTTGAAGATTGACCCTTGAACTTTCTAAGCCTAAAATGCTATTGATATTCTGTACTTTGTCAGAAGAAAGGAGGTGGGGGGTGGGGCGGGCAAAGGGCCCCTGTGGGATATGACGCCCTGTGGGAAGGTGGAGCCCAGCGTGGCAGCTGCTTGCAGATCTGTGGGCTCCCCACACAGAAGCAGAGCTCCTGGGGCCATGTCTGAAGGCTGGATCTGGGGGGACCCCGTGCTGTTCTGTTGAAGGACTCTTAGCACACATGTAATGAGTTTCTTTTACTATTAGCACAGTGGATGGAAAATGAATAGCCAAATGATAAACCCCAGGAACAATTATCGAGTTCCTACTATGTGTGGAGTAATCTACTAAATGGAGCATCACCCATTGGGAGAGATTGTCAATGAGGAATTCGAATCCTCCAGGCATAAGACCCAGTAACAACCCCTCCGTGGGGAAGAACTGCAGGAAAAGTTGTCATCAGAGAATCCAATTAAAAACATGCAGTTCTGTTAACGTCAAGATTTAATTGCAGGACTCGGCTGGTCCATGGCCTGTTAGGATTTTAAAAGGTTGTGAGCACTTGTTTCTACATTGTGATGGATTTGGGACCAAGCTCCTCTTTAAAACCCTGAAAATGTACAGAGGAGAGGATTCTTTTAAACCAGTCCAACAAAAGGAATCCCACATTCCAAAGGTGAAATATCATAGATTCCAAATAGATGACGTTTGGCTTACCATAAAATATGCCGAAGGAGAATGCAGAAGTGTTCGGAATTCCAAATGGCTGAAATGTAAGTCGAGGACAGAGTCCGTTATTAGGTTTCCACCAGGCAGAACCTGCAAATACATATACTTAAGAAGCACTTCAAGGACCTTTAGAAAAATAACCTCAAACAATTTGAAATCTGTTTATAGTAATTTTGGTTAATAAAAACTTGAGATCATTCAGTTTAGGAAATTTTTGTTTCTTGGCATGTGGCCGAAATCACACACTCAGATTTTTTTCCTGTGTTTACAATTTTTATTTGTTATTATTATTTTTCAAAAGTAATCCACCCTCCTAATGTTGGCTCTAATGTGACTTGGCTGAAGTCTCATAGTTGAGCGATAACCCATCCTAACACAATCGTATAATTTAATGAAAGTGGATGCACTCCATCTTTCAAAAACTGCACCAGCACCCAGCTATTGATCTGAGATGTATCTAGGCGTGTCTTCTTGTCCGAGTGTTTTAATAATCTAATTTAAAAATAGGCTTCTTCTTTGAAAATATCTGAGTCTGACCCACTTCCTGCCCACGCTTCCTGCCACCTATAGTAATGTTGGGCTAATATGATTTGGAGGTAAGCTAGCCTACGCCTGGTTTCATGAGGAAGTGGAAGAGGGGATAAGGCCTCATTATTTGACAGTTACTCTAACTTTAGGAAGAGTCTTTGTGTACTGGAGCTGTAATGAATAATTAAAAGAAGTGTGGCCGTCCACTTTAATTAGATCTCAGTGCATTTTCAAATAGGTACGCGGAGGGCTGTGTGAAACCAGTGGCCGCATTGTGTATGAGAACCAGAAATCTCTTAGAGAAGACCCTTGTCCCAAGAATCCTGCCGTTATTATTATGCAGTGATGAATTGCCCGTTGCTGAAAAGGTGCTGCCAGGGAAGGTAACATCCACCTTTGCACATCTTTTCCCAGCCTCCTTGCCTTGTCAGCACGTGTCATTCTCGGCATCTCACCACCCTTCTATCTGGACCAACATTAGAATGTGGCTGCTTCTCCAGTCATCATTGTTACCAACCCCGAGCAAATTCCGTGTGAAAAGTGACCCCTAATAGAACAGTGTTTGACATCACACCTTGAACCTGAATAAGCAAATAGGCAAGTCGCATCTTTAGGTCAAGCTTCATAGACATTTTTTATGACCCAGGAAATCATTTTCGGTGACAGTGATGACAAGTGCTGAACACAGGCCCTGTATGAATACATCCGTGAAGGTGGCCTTACAAACACTCGGGGTCACTCTTACTCAGGGCCTTCCCACCAAGACACCTACTGCTTGGCAGGCACCTATGCCACTGGAGAAAAAGAAGGTAAGAAGGAGCACGTTGACTCGAAGTTTCTAACATGATGCTAAGAGTGTGAGAACGCACGGCTTAACAGGATGGTTAATGAGGGCTGACACCTTTGGGTTTCCCTGAGATCGCTATCAGCAGAGAATAGCTGGTGACAGAAGCTCTCAAACTTGGCTCCACCTTGGTATCCTCTTTTAAGACAATCTTTAGAAATTAAAAAAAAAAAAAAAAAGTTAAAAATGAGCATCATCAAGCTTTACAAATCTTCTTCCTGCCCTGGTCACACCCCTGGCCTGTGAAATCCGCAGTTCTGGGCGACAGGACCCAAGCATCCAAGTTTTAAAAAATTCCCCATGTGGTTCAACATGCAGGCAAGCTGGAGTACCAGTGGCGTAAGTGACATTTTGAAATAGGATGCGGAGGGAGCAGTTTCCTTTTAGAACTTCAAGTTTTGATGGCTATGCTGGACGTCTCCAGAAACAAACAAAAAAATAACAATAATCAGTTAAACGTGTCGAAATGGAAGAGTCTAATTACACAAATATTGTTGGTAACCTAACACATTTGCTTAGCCTCCTGCTTCCCTAGGAGAGCCTGTTTGTGTTGCTTATAATGGAAGCCGCCTGCCCCCTGAACCATCTATTGAACTAGCTGGCACGAGGCGCTGCCCTTTATCTCATATTTAAAACACAAGCAATGCCTGAAATTCATTTTCAATTTATTTTCCAATCATATGAAAGGAAGAAAGAAAAAGATTATTCTATTGAATCTTCTTCGGGCTGGTAAACTGTTGGTAAGGCTCGTTCTGGACGCGTGGCGGAGAGCTCCCGGGATAGTCTATGGGGAGCAGAGTTAATCGAATAAACTAATCTGGGCTGTGGAGATTAACTCTCAGTGGTTGCAGGAAATGGGGTGAGGCAGAATGCAAATAGCAGAGACCTCAAGGTGCTGGGGGGAAGCAGTTTGGAATCTCCCTCCCTCACCCCAATGCTGGATCCCCTCTACTCAGTCTTAATTTTGGTGGTACGGAGCGCACCGGCCAAAAGGTGATGTTTTTTGGGTTTTCTGAAGGGGGCGGGCTGCTGCCCTGTGAGGCCAGACCTTTTGCAGCTGCAGGGAACCCAGGCTGTGTGCCGGAGGTAAATACTAGCTGGAGGTGAGGATTTGGTTCAAAGCAGCCCCTGATGGTGGGTAACTGTCTGACTCTCTGGGCACGCTCTTTCCAACAGCCTTTGATTCCCTTTGCCAAGGCACACAGGGCACCCTGGGATGGAAGCAGTTGTGCCAGAATGCAGGTTAAAGCCTCAGCCCCCAGGGCGGGGCAGGGCCTGCGAGCATCCTTTGGGTCTGGAGAGGGCTTCCTGCCCCCTGGGAGGGCTGTCTCCCTGTTTGCTTGGCTCATGGGGAATCAATCTGAGGGCGGGTCCCCTGGGAACAACCCCCAGCTTCAGAGGCAGGAGTTCCCAGACCTTCACCTTGACAGGAGAGGCAGTGGGAAGTGACAGCCGGGTCCCTGGAAGAGCGGCTGAGGCTCTCTGGTGAGTTGACACCTCCCCCCGTCCCCCAGACCCCCACTGCTGAGCCGGTAAGAGCTAATTCTTCCCCAAATAAAATTAGGGTAAAGCACAGTGGTGAGGACACCCAACATCTCTAAAATATCCCCCCCTTCTCTCCCACCTCCCTCAACACAAGTCCAGCCACGGCCCCTAATCTCAGTCATCGGGAACGCCTTCAGGGGCTCCGCGGTGGGTAGCCTCTGGCTTCCTCTCTTGGCCTCCTCAAATCTGTTCCCCACCAACAGCCAGAGGAACCTTGTCACAAGATGCAGATGAGGTTATGAGCTGCTCCTACTGAGTTCCTATTACTTGTAGGATAAGGCCTGATACCTTTAATAAACATCCTCCCTGTGTCTGGGGCAGTACACAGAATGGTTAGAGGGGTCCTGCGGGTGCCAGGGGGGCTGGCTTTAAATCCTGGCTGTATGACGTTGGGCAGGTCACAGAAACCCTCTCTTTTGCACAATCTATAAAAGGGGAGGAAGGTGCTAGCACTGACCACAGGGGCTTGTTTTAAGGCCTGAATGGCTCAATAGAGGCTTAGAGGAGTGCCTGGCACCCAGCAAGGCTGCTCTCCCTGCCACCTTCTCCTGCCACCCTTTTGCTAGCTTTCTCGTCTTCAGCCAGGGAGGGCTTGCTTTCTTTTCCTCCAGTGTGCCAGAGTCTTTGCACACACTGTTCCCTCTTCCACACCTTGCCCCTTCCACAGTTAGAGGAGGCACCTTGAAGCTTGCTTGGCTTCCCCATCATCAGCCCTGATGGATGCTGAAAGGAGGATGGATTCTTCCCTGCCCCCAAAGGAGAAGTGGCTCTCTCCCCTCCCAGAGCCCCGTAGCTGCCATCTGTGGACGTGGCTAAAACTGTGCCCGAGATCACAGCAGGCTGACTGCAGCCTGAGAGAAGCCTGGGAAGTCACGAGGTTTCATTATCTCTAGAGGAGCAGGGCTCTAGGGGGAACAGGGTTATGTGTGAAAGGCAGCAGGAGCATTTGTAGCACTGGGATCCAACCCAGGTCTGTGTGTCTATCTGTACACGATTCTCATTTATCCTCAGAAGAATTTTATAAGGTTGGTGTTATTGTCTTCTTTTTATAGAGAGACTGAAGGGGTTCAGAGAGGCTAAGTGACTTACCCAAAGTCACACAGCAGAGCTTTTCTGACGGTGGAGCCCGTGCTCTCAAACTCCACTCTCTCAGTATTGCCGTTCATGCTAGAGTATGGTCCTGCTAGCATGGCCTGACCCTCACAACTGAGCTAGAAGACTCCGCACTAAATGCAAAGTCTTATCTTTCATCATGGAGACCCTCAGTTCTCGGTGTTTTAGGGGAAAAATAAAACCCAACCATGTCTTCAGGTTTTCACTGTAGCCTCTCTTTCAAGTCCCAACTCTGATGGCACCTCTTCCAGGAGATGGTCCAGGAAATGGTAAGGCTCTCGCTAAGAGACTTCTCTAAGCTTCCAGTCTACCTGACAATATAAGGGAAACTCCCCACGACCTTAATATTTTGGTTCAAACAAGCATCTCGCATTCCCCCTCCTCTTATTGCTCAAGTGAGAGTGTTTCATACATGTCTGTGGATCCAAATCACATTGCAGGGGTGTCCTCCCTCACTTCTCCATAGCAAGCAGGCAATGTAGCAGGGATGTCCTTCGTAGCCACAAACTCAGATGTATGAAAACGGACCTTTATTTTTTGTTAACTGAACCAAACTTTGCTTTCCAGCCCAGATTCTACCCAAGAGCAGACAATGTGATTTAGGAAAGAGAGATAAGCTCAGTCCAGATTTTCCCCTTAGTCCCTTTCGGATAAATCATCCAGGCCAATGCAGAGCCTCCCCTCTCTTCTCTTCTCCCCTTCTTGCCAAGGTTGATTTCAGTTCCGGGAGCCAGGGGGGCTTTGTCAATCACCCAGGCATCCAGCAGAGGCCCCCGGTCCCTCCTTATCAGTAGCTGTCCATGCTGGGTTCTGCCATTGGCCACGGTCATTGGCAGTCAAGCCCGGTGGCGCCCACGGAGATGAGCTCGTCTTCCCATGGGCCACACAAGAGAGAGATGGGGCAGCCATTTGAACGGTGATGGAGATTCTGCCTTCTCCGAGAATGTATGCTCAAGAGCGGGTGGGATGGGAGATAGGAATCTGTCTTGTACTCTGTAGGTCTTTTCCTTGCATATTTTCCAGTATAGGAAAACATATTTTGGGGGTCTAACTTGGCCTTTAAACACAAAGCAACTGCTTCATCTGACACTCAATGGAAATGACTAGTGATCTTTTCCAACACTCTTAACCCAGTACTAGGCCCTGAACATACAGAGTCATTGGATTTCCAACAGCCCCTTGAGGAATGCTCAATCATCGTCTGCCCCATTTTACAGATGAGGAAACTGAGGGTCCGTGAGGAAGTCCGAGGATTACGTCCAAGGCCCACCATGGATAAGCGGTATCACAGAGACTAACTATTACTTCTCAACAGTGAAGGGCATGTTGGCAGCTCAAGCATCACATGTCTAAAACTTACCCTTGAAGCACCTCTTCTGCTTGAAATAGTTCTTAGAGGGGCATCCTCAGCCCCTCTCCAGCTCACATTAAAAACCTGGAATGCTTTGTGACATTCCTTGTCCTTTCCTTGATCACTGGTCTCCACCTACTTCCACTCTGCCTAACCTGCTGACCTAGTTCATATGGGATCTCCAGGACCTGGGACAGTAGCTGGTACATAGTAGGTGTGGTAAAATATGAATAACATATTTATCATTTTAACCATTTGTAAGCATACAATTCAGTGGCATTAAACATATTCATACCGTGTGCAACCATCACCACTGTCTACACCTAAAACCTGTTTACCATCTCCAACAAAAACTGTACTCATTGAACAATAACCCAGTCCCCCGTAATCTCCATTTCTACTTTCTGTCTCTGAGAACTTGCGTATTTTGGGTTCCTCATATAACTGGAATCATACCTATTTGTCCTTCCATATCTGGCTTATTTCACTTAGTGTAATGTTTTCAAGGTCCATCCACGTTGTAGCACGTATCAACATTTCATCATTCCTTTTTATGGTTGAATGACATTCCATTGAATCTATAGCTCAGATTTTATTTATTTATCCATTCATTTTCTTTATCCATTCATTTTTTATCCATTTTTTTATCCATTTTATTTATCCATTCATCTGTGGATGGAAACTTGGATTGTTCCCACCTTTTGGCTGCTGTGAATATTGGTGTACAAATACCTGCGTCATTCCCTGCTTTCAATTACTTTGGATATATGCCTAGGGTCATACGGTAGAGTTCTATATTTAAGCTTTTGAGAAACTATCAAGCATAGCAGCTACACCATTTTACGTCCTACCAGCAATGCATGGGGATTCTCCTCACCAACACTTGTTATCTTTCAGTTTTAAAAAAAAAAACTGTGGTCATTCTAGTCGGCGTGATGTGGTATCTCGTTGCGGTTTTGATTTGCATTTCCCTAATGATTAATCATGTTGAGTATCTTTCCATGTGCTTGTTGGCCATTTGTATATCTTCTTTGGAGAAGTGCCTATTCAAGTCCCTTTCTCTACTTTTAAATTGGGTTATTATTTTGTTGTTGGGTTGTAAGAATTCTTTATATATTCTGGATATTAATACCTTATCAGGTAGACTATTTACAAATATTATTTCCATGCAGTATGTTATCTTTTTGCTTTCTTGATAGTCTCCTTTGATGCACAAAAGTTCTAAATTTTGATGGAGTCCAATTTATCTTTTTTTAATTTTGTGTCCGCTTTCAGTGTCATATCCATGACGTCATTGCCAAATCCAATGTCATGATGATTTTCCCCCAATGTTTTCCTCTAAGAGTTTTACAGTTTTAGCAATTAAGCTTAGGTCTTTGATCCATTTTGAATTAATTTTTGTATATGGTTTAGGGTAAATGTCTAACTTCATTGTTTTGCCTTGGGGATATCCAATTTTTCCAACATTTGTTGAAAAGACTGCCTTTCCTCGTTGAATGGTCTTGGCACCCTTGTCAAACAACAACTGACCATATGTCTGAGTTCAAGATGCTATACCAAAATACCGTAGATTGGGTGGCTTAAACAACAAGTGGTTATTTCTCAGTTATAGAGGATGGAAGTCTGAGATCAGTGTGACAGTATGGTCGGGTTCTTGGTGACGGCTGTTTTCCTGGTTTGAAGATGGATGCCTTCTGCTATATTCTCACATGGCAGAGAGAGAAATCATCTCTCTCTTACCCGTTCTTTTAAGGGCACTAATCCCTTTCATGAAGACTCCACCTTCATGGCTCAATTACCTCCCAAAGGCCCCACCTTCAAATACCATCACATTGGGGATTAGAGCTTCAATCTATGAATCTTGATACAAACATTCAGTCCATAGCACCAAATATGTGAGGGTTTATTACTAGGATTTCTATTATATTCCATTGGTCTATATGCCTGTTCTGATGCGAGTTCCATACTGTTTCTATGACTGTAGTAAGTTTCAATGTCAGGTAATGTGAGCCTTCCAACTTTATTCTTCTTTTTCAAGATTGTGTTGGCTATTTGGGGCCCTTTGCAATCCCATATAAATTTGAGGATCGGCTTTTTTATTCTTGTAAAGAAGGCTGTTGGAATTTTGATAGGGATTGTGTTGAATCTGCAGATCATTTTAGGTAGTATTAACATCATAAGAATGTTACATCTTCCTATCCATGAACAAAGGACGTCTTTCCATTTATCTAGACCTTCTTTAATTTCTTCCAGCAATTTTTGTAGTTTTTATCATACAAGTCCTTCTCCTCCTTGGTTAGATTTATTCTTAAGTATTGAATTATTTTAGGTGCTAAGGTAAATGGGATTGTTTTCCTAATTGCATTAATATTTTTTAAAGCTCCTTAAAAGATGCTTATGTGCAGTTGGAGTTGCAAACCACTGTCTTAGTCAAAGGTTGACAAGGTAGATGGGAAGGCCATGTCTCCCTAACCTCCCTGTTTCTGTGCCTGGCAAGGACCCTCACCTTGAGTCACTGCTCAATAACTTATTTTTTAAAATTTTACTGAAGTATAGTTGGTTTATAATATTGTGTTTAATTTCTGCCATACAGCAAAGTGACTCATTTACATATATATATATATATATATATATATATATATATATATTTTTTTTTTTTTTTTTTTTTTTTGCGGTACGTGGGCGTCTCACTGCTGTGGCCTCTCCCGTTGCGGAGCACAGGCTCCGGACGTGCAGGCTCAGCGGCCATGGCTCACGGGCCCAGCCGCTCCGTGGCATGTGGGATCCTCCCGGACCGGGGCACGAACCCGTGTCCCCTGCGTCGGCAGGCGGACTCTCAACCACTGCGCCACCAGGGAAGCCCTATTTCTTTTTCATATTCTTTTCCATTATGGTTTATCACAGGATATTGAATATAGCTCCCTGTGTTATACAGTAGGACCTTGTTTATCCATCCTGTATATAATAGTTTACATTTGATAATCCCAAATTCCCAGCCCATCCCTCCCCATCCCCTGCCCTTGGCAACCACAAGTCTGTTCTCTATGTCTGTGAGTCTGTTTTTGTTTCGTAGATAGGTTCATTTGTGTCATATTTTAGATTCCACATATAAGTGATATCATATGATATTTGTCTTTTTCTTTCTGACTTACTTCACTTAGTATGATAATTTCTAGGTCCATCCACGTTGCTGCAAATGGCATTATTTCATTCCTTTTAATGGCCGTCAGTAACTGTTTTCTGATGCATGCATGTGTAGCTTCCTTCTTGGAAAATACATTTTTAAATTTGTTAGGTTTCAAATAGGCTACACCTGCATCCTGATGATCCTGGTCCTCTGCCTACGCCCCAACATTTTCCATTTTCCCCAACTGGTTCCCAGAGGGAAGGCCCGTTTATCACTGATTCCTCTGAAAGACTGGACTCATCCAGGAAGGGAGCTGACATCGGCTACAGAGCATCTCCTACTGGGATGGGACTGGGGACCCACCCCCTACTGAAGGAAGCAATGATACTTGATTTCAACCAAATAGCACTGGCTGGGAAATGACCCCCTCGGTACCAGTAGTAGCATCAGACCCACAGGGTGTGGCCAGCTGATGGATGGGTCAGCTGGAGAAAGGAGGGGGTCTGCTTTGGTTGAGGAGACCAGCACAGACACCCCATGATGGCCATATATGCAGCTCCTGCCATCACCTGATCATGCCCACCTTCTTTAACATTTATTACGAGCGCTCATTATGACTGGTATCCAGGGGCCCCCAGCCCCAGACACTCACTCAGGGACAGGTGGCCGTCCGCCGCAGGGTTTCTGGTCAGAAATTCACAACAAGGAGGACTCCAAGTTCACCAGCCTGATTGGCACTGCTTTCTGAGAAACCTAACAGATGGGCTCTAATTGCAGACCTGTTGTGGGGACATTGTTAACAAACACACAAGTAGCTGTATACAGGGCTTTTTGGAACCGAATGTGACTTGGCAGCTGGGGACGGAGATCTAATTACCAACATCTGAGTTTCTTGTTTAATGAAGGGGAATGTGGAAAACTGCCGTGCTTGAGGCAGCTGGGATGGAGAAGGCAGCCAGGGCTGTGACTGTGCTGCGTCTGCACACTCTCTGGTGGCCAGGTGCCCTCGTGTCATCCAGGGGCTTCCTCTGTCCTCTCCCTGAAGTCCAGACATCACTTTGGGGAGAGACGGTGGGATTCTTGGGATCCTTAGGTATCAACCATGGACTGTTAGAGAACAGCGTAGCTGGGGGCACGTTGGTCCATATTCATTAGGCTTTTCTTCTTAAATTGTCAAGTTGACATTCCAGAAAAATATACCATCTTTAACATATGGCTTCCTATATCTCCTTGCACAATGCTATTTAACCTTGAAATACATTTACCCCAGTTTCACAGTTCATAAATTTCCAATAATAACTTGCTCAGCCTTCTGCAGACTTGCCTTGTCCAAGTGCTATTTTAAGCACTTTACCTGATTAGCTCATGGAATCATTTTTCTAAGTTATTTTTTAATTTTTAAAATTCTACTTTTTCTAACTCTATTGAGGGTATGATTGACAAATAAAAATTGTATCTATTTAGGTTGTACGATGTGATTATTTAAAGGTGCACCACATGATGATTTAATATACATTGTGAAATGATCACCATAATCAAGTTAATATTGCCTCATATAGTGACCATTTTGTGTGTGTGTGGTGACAACACTTAAGATCTATTTTCTTAGCAAATTTCAAGTATACAAGACAGTATCGTTAACTGTAATCAACAAGGTGTACATGAGATCCCGGAACTTATTTAACTTATAAACGAAAGTTTGCACCCTTTAACCAATAGCTCCCCATTTCTTTCACTCCTAATTTAATCCTTTAAGTAACCCTAAGAGATAGATACCATTCTGGTTTCCAGCTTACAGATGAGGAAACTGAGGCACAGAGAAGTTAGGTTACCTCTTGGGGAGAGGTTGGCCTCACCCTAGGTTCTGGCCTCAGGCTGACTTATCTGATATTAGTAATAATTGGCACTCAAGGATGGGTTGCTGAGTCCCAGCTACTGTGCTTTATTGGCTTGATGCCACTCAGTTAAGCCCCCCAATAACTTTATGAGGTAGACACTATTATTGTCTCTGAGACTTGGAGCTGAGGGTTGGAAGATGGAGTGACTTGCTCGAGTCACAAAGCTTGTGCTGTGCTGAGCTGGGATTCAAACTCAGGGTGCCTTCTCTGAGCCTCACTGTCCTGACACTCTATGAGAAAAGGCCCTGACATTTAGCATCACTGTAGGGATTCTTTTTCTCTTTGAGGTCAATGACTTTGTGGTCACAACGTCCATTTAAGAGGGTCCACGGAAGAAGTTGCTCTTGAGTTTCAAGACCAGGGAAAAATGAACCATCTCTGGAGAGATCAAATTGGTTTTACTGTATGGACACTGAAACTTATGAAACCAACCTCTCCAACCAGGGTTCAGGTTCCCTGAGGGGGATATGCAGGTGTGTCTGAAGCTTCTAAGGGTCTACCTCTTATGGTTGTTACAAAAGCACACAGTAAGCATCTCCACATGCTCCCAGGGTGTCATTATTCCTTGAGAAGGAAAAACCACTCAGGTTCTGCTCCCAGCCTCCCCAGGGGTATACTCCTGGATAAATATGAGAAGCACTATTGTAAAGAATCATGCTTCTCACCTTCCCTTAGTTATCAGGCTGCTCTGAAAGCGTAAGGAGCAGAGTAGCAAGTATGCAGGACCTTGGGGCCCATGTTTTGTATACAACAGCCTTAGCCTGAGCTTCTCCATATTTCCCTTTTGATCTAATTTCTTTCTTCTTCATTATTACTTGTGGCAGATTATATTTTCCAAAATTGACTACAACAATATTTCTGGTCCCACATGTGCCTTCAGAACATTGTCACTCCCCTCCCATTGAACCAGGATGAGCCTTTGTAGCTGCCTTGACTAATAGAGTGTGGCAGAAGTGATACCATGTGACTTGGCAAGACCTCACCGTCACTGTCATAAAAGATGATATAGGTCGGTACTGATGTTACCTAAGGTAGAGTAAGCGCACATCCCGTCTCTCTCACTGAATACAGCTATAAAACTGTGTACAAAATACCTGGGGCAGATACTTGAGGACTCTGAAAAGTAAGGGTAATGGGCAGACTCAGGAAGACCAGAACTTGAAATATCACTGAAGTGGGGGTGAGTTTATCATTTCTCCCCTGCTCCTTCCACCACTTGGCCCTGCACAGTCATGGAAATATGTGGCAGATTGGGGTAAGTAAAGCTCCGACTTCCTGGATAGAGAACAGAAAAGGGACTCCTTACTGTGTTGAAAAGTACCAGGGAGACAGCAGAGAGAGAAGAGTTTAGGAAAGCAGCTGCATAAAGTGGTTTATAAATTCCTGGGCTCACCTCTGAGCTGCACACGCATGGATCTGATTCAAATTAGCATACCAAAGACTTTGAGAACTGAACTGACACAAAGACCACTGCCCATGTGACAGAATGGCGATGGATGGTGTGCATGCAGACCAGAGTCAAATAACACTACAAAGACTTTAAAAACGGAACTAACATTTGAACCCTAGCCTGCAGAAGACAGGTTGAAACTTGCAACTTGAACAGGACAAGTCAATTGCCTGCTAAAATCAAAATGTCAACCTTCTCTATAGGATTTATATAAGACCTAGTATTTCATAATCTAATATTCAAAATGTCCGTGATAGCATCTCAAATTACTTGGCATATGAAAAACCAGGAAAATATCAAAATGCATGAGAAAAGACAATCAACAGATGCCAACCCTGAGATAAGAAAGATGTTGGAACTATATGACAAAGCAGCAATTAAACAAATGCTCTAATAAGTAACTGTGAACACTCTTGATATAAATGACAAAATAAAAAAGTTCATAATCTAATTTTAGAATTTAAAAAAAGGAAATGAAATGAAAAACTCACTGGATGGGCTCAATAGCAGAATGAGATGACAGAGAAGTGAGTGAGGATGAAAGACATAAACCTACAGATTCAGGAAGCTCAGTGAACCTTAAACAGGCAAACCTAAAAGAATCACAATCAAACTGCTGAAAACTAGATCAAAGAAAAAAATATTTAAATGAGCCAGATGAAAATGATACATTCCCTATAGGGGGACAACAATTAGAATGTGAGTTTCTCATCAGAAGCCAAGGATGCCAGAAAAAAGAAGAATGACATTTTTAAAGTGCTAAAAGAAAAGAAATACCAACCCAGAATTCTATAACCAGCAAAAATATCCTTCAGAGGGCTTCCCTGGTGGCACAGTGGTTGAGAGTCTGCCTGCCAATGCAGGGGACACGGGTTTGTGCCCCGGTCTGGGAAGATCCCACATGCCGCAGAGTGGCTGGGCCCATGAGCCACGGCCACTGAGCCTGTGCGTCCGGAGTCTGTGCTCCTCAAAGGGAGAGGCTATAACAGTGAGAGGCCCGCGTACCACACACACACAAAAATATATATCCTTCAGAAATGAAGGTGAAATAAACATTTTTCAAATGAAGGAAAATAAAAGAATTCATTGCCAGCAGACGAGCTCTAAAATAATTGCAAAAGGAAATTTTTCAGACAGAAAGGAAATGACACTAGAAGGAGACCTAGAACATCAGGAATGAAGGAGGAGCAACAGAAACAGTAAGTATCTGGGAAAATATAATAGACTACTCTTCTCTTAAATTCTTTAAAATGTGTCTGGTGGTTGAAAGCAAAAATCATAACATTGTTTGATGGAGTTGTCAATGCATGTAGATATAATATATAAAACACCTATGATATAAAGGAAGGTGGGTAAAAGTACCTATACAGTGGTAAGGTTTCTACTTTCAACTTGAAGTGGTAAGCTATCAATCCTAAGGGAACTATAAAAGTTAAGTATGCATATTGTAATCTCTAGAGCAAGAAATAAACTAAACGAAGAGGTGTGATTAAAAAAACACAATAGAAAACTTAAAATGAAATGTGAAAATATTCAAACAACCCAAAAGAGGGCAGGAAAAGAGAAACAAAGGAAAAAGAGCAGAAGTTAATCATGAATAACAGGAAGATCTTGGACTAAACACTTGGAAATGAAACAACACAGTCCTAAATAATCCACAAGTCAAGGAGGAAGTCTCAAGGGAAATTAGAAAAGATTTTGAGCTGAACAGAAACAAAAACACCTTATTTCAAAATTTGTAAGATGCAGATACAGCAGTGCTTAGAGGGAAATCTATAGCATTAAATGTTTATATTAAGAAAAGAAGAAAGTTCTCAAATTAAGAATCTAAGCCTCTGCGTGAAGAAACTAAAAAAAAGAAAGAAGAAGCAAAATAAAATGAATGCAAGCAAGCAGAAAGAAGCAGAAGTCAATGAAATCAGAAACAGAAAAGCTGTTTCTTTGAAAAGACCCAAAATGGCTATACCTATACCAAGACTGACTAAAATTATAGAAGACACAAATTACCAATATTAGTAACAAAAAGGCGGATAGTATTACAACCCCCATAGTAGATAGTAAGAGGGAGTTTTGGAGGTGATGAAACTTCTGTGTCCTGATTGTAATGGTGGTTAGATGAACCCATACATTAAAAAACTTAATTCTACTGTACGATAACTTTTTAAAAAAGAATATTCAGATAAAAATTAAAATTAAATTAGGAGTTTGGGATTAGCAGATACACACTACTATACATAAAATAGAGAAACAACAAGGACCTACTGTATAGCACAAATAACTATATTCAATATCTTGTAATGGAAAAGAATCTGAAAAAGAATATATTTTTATATATATATATATAAATATATATAGCACTGAATCACTTTGCTGTATACCTGAAACTAACACAACACTGCAAGTCAACTATACTTCAATAAAAAAAGAAAAAAAAAATTAAAAGGTGATACAGCTTCTGCTGTATGCCTGTGTATATATACACACAGAAATCATATCGATATATATGTATGTATGTGCATGTATATATGCAAATGCGTGTGTGTATACATACCCACATAATATATATATTTACATATATAGCTATAGAAGAGCTAGAGCTAAGACACCAAACAGGTGCAGTGAGAAAACACGGAGATTAGCAATAAGAAGTTATTACCGCCCCAAGGGCTAAGGGACAAGGGGGAAGATGGCATTTCAGAGTCCAGGATTCAGGGCCATCTCATGGGAGCCAGTACCTTGGAGGAGGCAAGGAAGTCTGAGAAACGGTTTATCGAGTTCAGTTCCCTGAATGCAGAGCAGAACAGGGGAAGAAGGGTGGGGTGGGAGAGCAGATCTTCAAGCAGACCCGCAAGTGGCCAGCCTGCGGATGAATTATAGTACCTATCTCCTGGAATTGGGACGAAGACAACATTTAATAGTAAGAAAAATGCCTGGAACTTAGTTACTTAAGAGACAGCTGCTATTACTGAAACCTAGGAATTGCAACACTCCACATAAACAGACAAGTGAGGCTTGGAGAAGCTGATGGACTTGTTTAAACATCACACAGTTAGGAATGTCTTTGTAATGAGATAAACCAGATAGGATAGACAAGAGTAAAAATTCTAATTCATTTTGGGGTTCAGATGTGAAGTTTTAAAGACCTTTCTATGGGACTTAAATCCAGAATGGACTGACTCTGAGCGTCTCAATCATCTGGCTGCCTTGAAGGATGAGATGTACTTGCATTTCCCACAGACACATTTAACAGGAAAGGGCTCATATTTACGAGAATGTGTGCTCCATGAGAGCATGGGATTCATGTGCTTTATTCATTGCTGTGTCCGCAGCACCTAGAATAGCACTTGGCATACAGTAGGTGCTCAATGAATGTTTGTTGAATGAATGAAATACAATTGGTGACATGGTGATTGTTCTCGGTGTTAATCAGTTTGGCTGATTAAATACAAATGTTTTATAGGAAAGGTATAAGGGTTACAAAATTGATGGGAGATGAAGGGGGTGGGTCTTGGGACTAGCAGGAAGCTAGGAAACTCTGGAGGCCTACGAAACAGCTGGGACGCAGAAACTTCTCATTCCAAGAGCGGCCTGGTCTAGACATGCCTCATTCACCACCATTGCCCTCGTGAAACTAGCTCCCAACATTCCTACTATTCTAGATACAGGGGAGAAAAATTAACTTGCTGACCTCAGGTCGTACACCGGAAGCGATTCGGAAGAAGATCCTCACCCCTGCTCATCCCCTCCCTGGCTTCCTTACGAAGAGGCCACCCTGGAGTCAGGAATGTGGGACCTGGGAATTGCTCTCTTGTCAAATCTATTGATAACTTCAGTAGAAGAGAAATAATTCATCTTAAGCAATAACAGAAAAGCACCATAGAGTACGATCAAAGAACGTGGGCTCTAGAACCAGACTGCCTGAGTTCCAATCTTGATTCTTTTAGCAAACACACTATGCAACCCTGGGCAAGTCACACATTCTCTTTGCTTCAGGTTCTTGATATGAAAAATGGGAATAGAATATTTAAACAAGCCAATACATGCAAAGTGCTTAACAGTATCCGGCCAGAGTAAACCATTCAATGAATAAAATCAATGTGGGTTAATGTATCAGTTATCTGCCATAATATGCCACATACTAAACAAACACAAACCCAGTGCCTTAAAAGCTCATGGGTCTGCTTGGTGGATAGGTGGTTCTGCTGGGCTGGGCTATGCACACTCAGGTGTCTCTGGTCAGCTGGCTGGTCACCCGTGGGTCTATTTTGTGGCTCTCGGCTGTGCTCACTCAGATATTGGGAGTTAGCTGGCTATTGGCCAATCTAGGATGGCCTCCCCCTCTGCTCCACGTGGCCAATAGGTTTGTCCGGGCATGTTCACTGGTGGTGGCACTGGAAGAGTTCGAAGAAGCATGCAAGGTCTTCTGAGGCCTAGGCTTGGAGCTGGCACCATCACTTCTGCCATATTCTGTTGGCCAAAGCCGGTCACATTTTCAGCCCTTATTCATATGTTGAAGTCCTAACCCCTAGTACCTTAAAATGTGACTGTATCCGGAGATAGGGCCTTTAAAAAGATGATTAAAGTAAAATGAAGTCATGTGGGTAGGGTCCTAATCCATTATGACTGGTGTCTTTATAAGAAGAGGAGACTAGGACACAGACATGCAAGGGGGAAGGCCATGTGAAGACTCAGGGAGAAAATGGCATCTGCAAGGCAAGAAGAGAGGTCTCAGAGGAAACCAACCCTGCCCACACCTTGATCTTGGACTTCTGGCCTACAGAAATATGAGAAATTACTTTTCTGTTGTTGAAGCCTCCCAGTCTATATGGTTCTTTGTTATGGCAGCCCTACAAACTAATACAGATTTTGGTGGGGAAACAGACTTTACTTTTTTTTTTTTTTTTTTGCGTTACGTGGGCCTCTCACTGTTGTGGCCTCTCCCGTTGCGGAGCACAGGCTCCGGACGCACAGGCGCAGCGGCCATGGCTCACGGGCCCAGCCGCTCCGCGGCATGTGGGATCTTCCCGGACCGGGACACGAACCTGCATCCCCTGCATCGGCAGGTGGACTCTCAACCACTGCACCACCAGGGAAGCCCCAGACTTTACTTCTTGATGTGAGGAGCTGCAATGACATTGCAAATAATGTGTTTATAGAAAGGCATGAAAAATTGGGGACTTTTTTGCCATCAATTTACTGCCCCTAGAGATGGGGGTGAAAAGCTGAGCTAATCAACGTGGCGAGAGAGAGAGTAATGGGTTGGAAATCAGGAAGGTTGGCTGTACTCCCAGCTCGGTCTTCTCGGGGCCTCAGTTTCCTCATCTGTGTCATGAGGGGGCTGGACCAGCTCTTGCTATGTTTCCCCCCAGCTCTGATAGCCCAGGATCAAACCCCAAGCTCCTGCCCACCACGCCAATGTCAAAGTCCAAGTGTTCATCAGGAAAAGATGCCCCTCCACTCTCCCTCTGGGCACTGCCCTTGGAGGACTTCGCCCTCAGCCTCACCAGTAACTGCTTCCTACCCATGGACAGAGGGCACCTGCCTGGGAACATTTACCTAACAGTGGCTAACAGAGAGGAGAGAAGCCCTGCTCCAAAGCCCTGAAAAAAGGAAAAGCCAATAGTGGGTATCTTTCTTGTTATCTCCCGGACTAGTCTCCATCCCCTCGAGAGGGCAATGTAATTGAGTATGGATTTGGGGGATCTTTGCTTGTGGCCTTCGGAGAATTTGGCTGACAGTAACGACAAGAAGGGAAAACTCAGACAAGTAAGAATGAATGAGATCCCAGCGAAAAAGAGCTATTAAAGGAGGAGGGGTAGCTATGGAGAGGGAATACTTGGCAAATCTAGAAGCACGATCATCAGATGACCTGGATGATATGAGCACCGGGTTATGAGAATTCCCCTGGTGAACATGGCAGAATCCTTGAGCCTGTGAAATTGTTGTGGACAGAGGCAATGAAACGGCCAGAACTTTTGAAAAAGTCATGAATGGATGTCACAGATATCTGAGAATCAGCAGATAAATCCTCCCATAGACCTTAATATCTGCCAGACACTGATGTATATATTTTAAGTGTATGAGTTCATTGCATCCTTACCCAAGTTTTACAAGGTAAATACTGAAGTACTGTTATCACTATTTGTGCAGACAAGGCAGGAGGAGCACAGGGAGATTGACTGTCTGCCCAAGGAGCTGCACTTGAACTTGGGCAGACTGTGTCAAAAGCCCAGGGTCTTGGGACTTCCCTGGTGGCGCAGAAGTTAAGAATCCGCCTGCCAATGCAGGGTTCACTGCATTGTTCTTGGTGGCTTGAACACAGGTTCAAGCCCTAGTCTGGGAAGATCCCACATGCCACAGAGCAACTAAGCCCATGCGCCACAGCTACTGAGCCTGTGCTTTAGGGCCCATGAGCCACAACTACTGAAGCCCACGTGCCTAGAGCCTGTGCTCCAGAACAAGAGAAGCCACTGCAACGAGAAGCCCGTGCACCGCAACAAAGAGCAGCCCCCGCTCGCCACAACTAGAGAAAGCCTGCGTGCAGCAATGAAGACCCAGTGCAGCCAAAAATAATAAAATAAATAAATAAATAAAATTTTTTTAAAAGCCCAGGATCTTCACTGCTTTTGCTGAATTGAGTGTCCACATTTTCTGGAGCCTGGTATGTGAGAGATGGAAAATAGCCCATTTTACAGATTGGGAAAATGAGGCCCAGAGGGGTCTTCTAGTAGCGCTCATTGTCTGCAGTCTACTCATACTGCTATATTCTTTTCCTCTCGATTGCCTCATCCTCTGCATCTATCTGGTGAACTTCTACTTATCTGCCAAGATTCTGTTCAAGTGGCACCTCCTCTGGAAACCTTCTCTGCTCACCTCAGGCAAATCAGGTTCTTCCTCTTTTGGCTCCCACAGAACTCAGCCTGGGTCCTTATTAGTGTTTTTTTCATATGCAGTAAGTAGTTTCTTTTTCCTTTTCAGAATTATTGAAAAAGAAAATTGCGTAATGGATACATTTTAAATATCCACGTTCCCATGAACCAGAATTTATGTTTGTTAAGATTTGGCCATATTTGCTACAAGTCTTTTAAACAAAAGAACTTAAACATAAAACTAAACTGGAGGGTTTTTTTTTTTGAAATAAAAGAAATAAAACATTACAGGTGAAGTTGAAGTACCACATCTGCAGTCTACTTTCCCTTCTTGTCATGAATTTGTCGAGCATCTATTTTTAAATTCATATATGTATATATATATATATATATATATATTTACCACTATGTGTGTGCATGTGTGAAAGATAACCTACATTCAGAAAAAAACCAAGAAACATATATGTACAGTGGGGCAAACAGTTGATAACCACCACCACTGACAAAAAATAAAACTAAAACATTGCAAATACCCCAGAGATTCACTGCACTTCCTCCCTGATTATAATCCTTCCTCTCCTTGGACCACCTATAGATTCTTAGACAATGTAATTTAGCTTTCCTTGACTTTGAGCTTGATGTAAATGGAATCACTCAGTAAATACTCTTTCATGTCTTGCTGCTTGGGCTAATGTTGCGACTGTGAAAGTTTATGTGTGCATAGTATTCCACTGAACGATATACCTCAATTTATTTATCCATTTTTCAGGTGATGGGCATTTGATCTGTTCCCAGTTTTCAGCAACTATAAGAACCTTGTTGCTATGAGTGTTTTTGCCTATGTCTGCTGGTGTACATTGCACATGTTTTTCTAGGATGCATGCCTAGTGGAAGAATTGCTAGGTCAGAGGGTGTGTATAACTCCAGTTGCCCTGGATGATGCTAAATTGTTTTCTAAGAGCCTGAACTCTTAACCATAATATCAAACTCCCTTACCAAAAGGATGTGTTGAAGGAATAAATGGGTTTTCGAAAAAGCAAAATAGTGAATACAAGGAAGGGGTTGCGTTAACTAGTATCAGAGGCTGGGAATCCAAACATCTGTCTATTGACATAGCATCTCTCTGTGGCACCTGCAGGCTCTGGACCCTGGAATTAGCTGAAATCAGCTGCCCTGGAGGGTGTAAGGAGCACATCGCTCCCATCCAACTCTGCCTGGACGGTATCTGCTGACAAAGCAGAAGGATAGATGTTAGCAGTGATTTGGACTTTATCTCTTGACTGCTTCATTACACCCTACCCGTAGCAGTGTTGACAAGCAGTCGTGAGGAGGCAGCCAGAGCTCTCAGGGCTGCCCGAGCCGCACTGGGGGGCCCTGCCTCAGTTTCCCTTTTGCTTTTCTGGTACTCCCTGGGACTTGGAATGATCGCTGTGAGCCAGACCCAAGGTCCTCTTGGGGACTGCTCTGGTATATACCCTTCCACCTTTATCCACAATCTCCTCAAGTGGACCCCACCAGGGTCCCTTTGAATGACCGGGAAGCCCTTTCATTATTCTGCCCAATATGTCAGCTAGGGCTGTTTACAAATCCAAGGATTCTCTTGCCAAATGTACAGCCTGTTCCCCAGGCTTTCATGTTATAATGAAATGAAGAACAAGCAAGACATCTTAATATCCTATTCTGCTAGAAAGTGAGATCTTTTTCCCCTCCCTCTCTCTTAATAGCTAAATTAATATCATCAAACATTCTGAAAAGATCCTTTATGAAAACATCTCTCTTGCCAAAACAGAAAAGTTTATTATAAAACTGGAGAAATTTGTTTCAACTTGTTAAAAGCCCTATGCTCAGCCGTGAATTCGGTCCCCCCCCCTTCTTTTTCCTTCTTCAATTAATTTCACACTAATCCATTTCTTTATCAGGCATTGGAGTGAATGCGAGTGGAGTGAGTGATGAAGATGAGGGGGCAATGGAGGTGTTTGGCTCTGTAATTTCATCCTTGAATTTTGTGATTACCAACAGGACAACTTTTTTAATTTGCTCTTTTGTCTGGATTCCCTGGCTGGCAATCTGCTTGGTGAGCTCGGCTTTTTAATCAATCACCTAGATAATCAAATGTCACTGGCTATCTGCTCCGTGTAATTACTTTTGCAATTAAAACTCAACCTCAAGTTGCCTCATCTAATTAGAGGGATGGGCAGATTTTCATCTAGATTGATTTTTTAATAAATATTGACTTAAAATGCCATAATCTCATCATATTCTTTCATTTTCTTTGTACCAAAAATCAAACAAATGGAAGAATTAGCAAGCAGAAGGAATCGTGGGACTTCAAAAGCTTCTGCTGGTTCAGACACACAAAACTATGCTGTACACAAGCCCAGCTTAACTCGCCTAATAACAATACTCAAAAGCTTCCACCTTTTATTGGAAAAAAGAACAAAGCAATCCAACAATTATATTTCACACTAACATTGTTGCAAGCCCACAATTCTAAGAGCTTCTAATTTCATTTATCGTGCTGCCAGGGACAATCATTTCTATTAATGTTATTATTTCTTTTAAGCAATCCCATACATGCTCCTAGAATTTTGAGCATTAGCAGAAAAAATTATATATATATGCGTCGTGCTAGAACCGCCACTGTGAGTTTTCTTAAACATACAAATGCCACGTCAGGCAGATAATTTTCTCGTCTTTGCTGTCTTGGATCTTTTATGTATTGTAATTAAAACATTGTCAATAACACAGTTCGTTGCGTTTTGGTTGTCGTGGCTGATGTTAAACATGGAAAATCCACAATCTGGTAAGGGGATTACCTACAGGAAAACAACACACTTTGCTCAGAGAACAATTGTCCTAAGATGGAATGTAATGGTATCTTGTGTGCCTGTTTAAAAAAAAATCATGTCGGTGACCCTGACAGAATTCCATTTAAACCTCGTCTGATTGGGGGGATGATGAAGAAGGGCTAATGCTTCTAGCATCCCCGCTTTATTCCATCACAAAGAAGGGACTTCTGCCTTCTTGGGCGTTCACACTACCAGGGAGGAGTAGCGAATTGCTGGCATCTGCCTGCACAATTCACTCTAAGAAGAGAAAAAAAACAACAACACATAACCAAGGGAAGTCAAACTTTCAGCTCTAATTGGTGGCCAAACAGGGGAGTAAGGAGAGACCCAAACAAAAGAGCCAGGGACGGTAAGAGAGAGAACAGTGACTGCACCCCGCGTCTCCCACGAGGCAGAGAAGTACCTGCCGGTGGGGATGGCTCGTCTGCGATGGCAGCCACGCTACCAACTTGGAGTTCGAGTCTCCGTTTCCCAAAAGGATATTCCATGGGCTACTGGTCTCGTAAAACATTACTGCAAAATGGAGGGCTGTGTGGTCAAATCACTTTTAAAAAACACAACATTCTCCACCTCCTTGCTGGAGAGAAATAATACACATTATCCTTGAATGTCTCTGAGAAGTCCTTCCACAAAGCCTGTTTGGCTCAGAATTTATCAAAGTTATTTTTACTTGGATTGTCCTATTTCTATCTATCTATCTATCTATCTATCATTTATTTCTTTAGGGGGCACCATGGGGAAACATTTTGTCAGTGCACACTTCGGGAAGCACCGGTATTCACACCACACAAAGAATCTCATTTTTCTGCACCATCAGCCTCTCTTGGGGACAAACCTTGACTTCTAGATGTGTTGCTGACTGTGTCTCCTAAGGGCAAAGTGATGTCTGGCATGTCAGAGCGTGCTTATGGCCATCTTCAGTGACCTACTGAGAATGAGGAAGGCAGTGGGGAATCCCAGGCTCATGGTGACTAGGCGTCGTCTGTGGTTCTTGCCAGAGGGAAGTTCTGCAGGTGTGTGCTCTGACATCATCACACTCAGTGCAGGTTGAAAGAGTTGCCTGGGCGCCCACTGCTGTGTGGAGAAAGGATGAAACTCCATCAAGAGTTTGAGAAAATTAATAGAAAGAGGAAAGGGGAAGGGGTGGGAGTAAGACTCATTTGATTACTATTGAATATGTACCACATGGTAGGCACTGGGCTGAATGTCCTTTCTACCTGCCTTTTTCATTTAATCGTCACAACAGCTCTATAAAGCCAGCACTTTATAGAGTTGTCTTTTTATTTGTATTATTATTCTTCCCATTAAACAGATGAGGAAACTGAGGCTTCAAAAAATAAAGTGCTGGTGAAAGGCAATAGAGTTGGGAATGGGCAGAGTTAAACCCCAGACCCACCTCTGAAAGACACCAAACACTTTGAGCTCTGGACCCACTTCATCTTCTACGAGTCAGCCTGGGGACAAGAGGTAGGGGCTGCTGACATGGCGGAAGGATTGCGCTGCTGGGGAAGAAACATCCTTGTGGGGAGGGTCTATCAGTCATCTGTTGCCATAAGAATCCTGTGTTACAAGCCACTCCAAAAATGGCTTGAGCAATAGGCATTTCCTCAGCTTTTGAGTTTGCCAGTTGACGGGGAGTTTCTTCTGCTCTCATCTGGCCCAAGTCATGAGTATGGGGTCAGCTGTGGGCTGGCTAAGGGTGATTTGGGCTGGCTTTCTCCCAGGTTTCAGGGTAGGCTGGATGTCATGGGCCTAGGAAGGCTTTGGCTGGGACAACTGGAGATCTGGGCTCTGTTCCATGAGTCACATCTTCCAGCAGGTTGGCCTGGGTGTGTTCTCGTGGAGAAGGCAGAAGGGCAAGAGGAGAAGAGAAAACGCATAAGCACATTTCAAGCCTCTGCTTGCCTTGTGTTTGCTAACGTCTTAGTGACCGACGCAAGTCACACAGAGTCAAGGGGCGGGCACCACAAGGTTACAGAGACAAGGGCATAGATCCAGGGAAGGTGAAGGTTCACAGGGGAGAAGTGTACTGATTGGCAAATCAGAGCTATAGTTTACCAGAGCTCACCTCAGCAGACCATGTGTCACACAGGATGCCTCACCTATGCCATTCCAAGGTCCCTGCCATGTCCTTCTTCCTGGGCTGCTGGGGGGTTGGGTGCCAGGTGCCAGTGGGTGAGGGATTCCTTCTTCCAGTAGGGTCAGTTGGTAGCTGGAGGCTCTCCCCACCCAAATGACTTACACACCTCTCAATGAAAGCCAGAGAGGGTTCATGCATAAAGGGCCACATTGGGAGGTGGACAAGGTGGCCAGCAATCTGCTTCTCACCCTGGCCCTCTGTTAGGGCCATATTGCTGGCCAAGCCCCAACTCCAGGGCTCCACAGCAGGTCACCTCAGGACCCAGAGTGAAGTTTTAGAGACATACGAAGCCCAAGGTTCAGACTCAGATGCCAGCAGGAACACTGAATGAATACAACTGAATTCTTTCAACCCAGGCACACCTTTGTTTGTATGGAAAATACACAGAAATCTTCCTTAATTCAATATGAAAATATGCCCTCTACTATTTTTCTTAAAATGTGGTCCTTTCTTGGACTAGATTTTGTTTCCCACTTTTGTTAGCATCATGATTATAGAGGTATATTTCCTCTAAGAAAGGACACTAATCAACAATACCAGCGTGAGGACACATGACCATGTTTAGTTGGCCTTGGTGCTGGGCATATGATAGGGAGTGGCGGTGACTGTGGCGAACTGGAAAGCACTCTGTTCACCTGAGCAATGCATCTGCTTCTTCACTCCAGCCACTTCTGGCTGCGTGGGAAAGTAGGTGCCATCTGTTGTGGCTTTATTTTCAAAAGTAGCTAGAGACCTGGATTTTGACGTGAACTCTTGAATGGTGGCTCTCTGTTAAAGAAAGAAACATGCAGACCAAAGAAAACTCATGTGTGGCCCAGATCTAGCCATGGGTCACTGGTTTGCAATCTCTCGTCTAGGCTAATGACTGCATTGTAGAGATAGGGAAACTGAGGCCCAGAGATGGGAAGGGACTTGCCTGAGATCACAAACAGTCCATTTCAGAGATTAAACTAGCGTCAGACTCCTTAGTAAGCCTCATGGTCTGGCCTTCGATACTTTCCCAGTCTTAGTTTCCGGTGGATCTGTCCTCTCGGTTACTCAAGGACCGCACAAACTAGCCTCACCAGGCTTACTTCCTTCTTTAGTCTTTGCCCAGATGGTTCTCTCTGCCTGGAAGGCCCTTCCAGGCTCAGGTCAAATGTCAGTCCCTCTTGCAAACCTCCCCATTCCCTCAGGCAAAATTTGTCACTCTTATGCATCTGTATTATAGCATTTCTTGCTCTGGGTTTTAAGCTTTAGCCGTTTGTTAGAGTGAGCTTCCTGAGGGCAAGTACCGTGGGGATTTTATCTGGGGAATCCCTCAAGCCTAGTAAAACATCTAGCACCATAAGTGCTCAATAAATGTTTAGGGAACAGAGACATAAATGAGAGAATCATGATGGAGTATGCGAATAAAATAGCAAATCCTATTTATCCAGCCAGCATTCTTCGCCCCACACACTATCATCAGGGCTTTTGCAAAAGTTAAAAGAGAGAAATAGGAGACAGCAGAGCAGAGAGGTTGAAAGAATGACAGTTTTGGGGTCAAATGCTGGCTCTGTCTTTTACTAGCTACGTGATCCCAGGCAAGACATTTAACTTTGATGCCCGAGTGTTCCTGTCTGTAAAATGGGTCCATAATGGTACCAACATCAAGTGGACTGCACAGACCATGTGGGATAATGTACATAATTAGCACAGTGCTCTCATGTAGTGCTCACTAAATACTTGCTGGTGTTATTATTCAAAAAACAAGTTAAATAGCTCTTTCCCGCCAAAGATAAACAAACAAAGCGGCAGTAGCAGACAGGCAGAATTCAGAAGCCAGTGCAGGGCTGTGGCAGGAACCCAGGGCCTCGGGCCTCCAGCCCTGCCCTCGGCACTCTCAGCCTTTTCTCTTCCACCCCTGCTTTGAAGTCAGACTCCTTGAGAAAGCAGTAGCCTCCTCGGCAGCAGCCAGGGATGTAGAAAAATGCTGCTGTGATTTGCTCAGTGGAGCTTTTCCTGCGTGAGCCTCAGTAAACATGTCCTGAGAGTCCCAGGCCTGAGGATAAGCAGGCAGAAGGGGCTGCAGAAGTGGGATCCGTTATACATTTTCATATCTCTCCTCTCCAGGAAAACAAACAGCCTCTGCTGAGTCTCAATTGTCCATTCCAGCAGAGTCTGTGATCATCCCAGGGAGAGAGCCAGCCCACCAGTCACGTAAGCTGTCATGTGCTGAGGCAAGAGGCCCCTGGAAACCGACACATTATAATTTAGGTGTCTGGTCCGCTTAGAAAAATGTTCTCTTTCCAAATTCAATTATGGTTCTTTAATAATAACTATTATTAACATCGTTATTATTATTGTTCTCATTTCAGTATTGTATACAATAAGGCAATCCCTCAAGTTGAATTTATGACCAAATAAAGGCGCTGGTGAAGAAGAATGGCCCTGCATCTCTCAGTATAATATTTTAGTTGCATTTGCATTTGGAGGGGGATTTGTGGCGAGCTGGGGGATTAAATCCCGTGAAATCATTATACAAATTTCCAAATGTCAAGTACTCTGATAGAGATTATGATTTTATCTTCTTATTTTGACAGGAAACCGTGTGTGGCCACCTCTGTCTTAGAACAAGTGAGGAAGGGAGACCAGGGGAGACCAAATAAAGATAGAGGAGTTTGCAAGTTTCCTGATCGGCTGTCTTTTCATTCTGCTCGCTTGTACGACAGACCGTAATAGACATTTTCCTTTGCACAAAATAATAAGAGCAGTACTTATCGCGCGGTGCCTCCAGCCAGTGGCAAAAGGAAATTAGAAAAGTCCAATGAAGCTGAGAAGTAATTAATCATCATACAGTGGGGCCTGTCAAATCAGAAGGGTCCTTCCAGCTGATAATGCTCCCCAACTCAATTTAGACTGATAGAAATTAGAATTTTTTTTTTCCTCTGGCAAAAACAAAAAGACTGGATTTAGCACAAATGCGGCCAACTGTTGGCTTTCTTGACTGCCTGACCCATTTACAGCGATGTTTGCATCGAGTTTAACTCATGCCAAAATTGAAGCAACATGGTTTCTTCCTCTAGGCAAAGGGAAATTATAACTATACTGTTTTAAGACTTCTTCCCTCTCCCCTCTCTACTCCCCTCCACCCACCCTATAGCCTTAGCTGTATAAGAAAAATTAAAGTTTGGGTCTATTGATCAAGTTAGCAGATCTCCCCATAGAGCTGGCGGGGGGAAAGCATTTACCAAGGTCTATAATGAGTCTGGACTCTTTGTAGATCAAGTGAAATAAATAAAATGGTTTCAATAGGAGCCACTGAGGGCTTCTGGCCAAGGGAAGTGGGATAACAAGCTGCTTTAAGAGATTCTTGAGCCCCTGGGGCGGTCGGGGCGGGGGGGTGGGGAGGGCAAGATAGTGCTCACTAAAGAAAAGACTTCTGCCTGTTGTAACAAACTGTGTCACTTACCCACAGCGCGGTGCTTCCTCCACCCACCATTCCCACCCATTCGCATCTCCCCATGCTCTAAAGGGCAAGATGATACTGCTATTGCTTCCTTGAGGTAGGGGCCTCAAGAGTCTAGGGCAGGGATCTTGAACTCAAATGCCCACAGGGACCAGGAAGGAAAGAAAATGAGTGACGATGGCAGAGACTAGACAATAGGGAATGGTGAGGACTGTGGCCAATTGGTTCTTGTTTGTCTTTCCTGAAGGGAGCAGCCTCTACTTGGTTCCAGGCAGTCATTGTTGAGGGGCAATTCATACACTAGGTTGCCAGATCTTCTGATTGACCACAATAAGCCCCATGTCTAGAATTCAACGTAAAGTCTCCTAGTTTTTAAATACGGGTAATTAATTAAATTTTTTAAAATGTGTGAGTGTATCCACCATTGCCTACTATTCGTGGCTTTGGATCATAGAGAGGTGCAGGCCCTAGAAAATACTGTATTTCAGACAAGCCTGTGGGTCCTACAGTCCTACAGACCAGGGTTTGGACCCAGGCCCCACCATTATCAGTTGTTTGTTCCAAATCAAGCAACGTCCCTTCTCCTAGTTTCAGTTTCCTCATCTGTAGAAGGTGGAGAATAATCAGTGCCTACCTTGTATGCTGGCTAAAAATTCAGAGTACCCACTGCGGCTCCTAGAACACTTCTGTGTTCAGCAAAGGACAGCTAATTGGATCATCACGCTATACCACTCAAAGTGCATCTGTTTCAACACACCTGCCCCTGATGACACCTGCCCCCTTTGCCTGCCCCGGATGCCCTGTCTTCTCAACACTTACACGCACTTCTTGTCATCTCCTTACTTGGAACTTGCTATTACGACACTTAGTAACTTCTTCCCACTGGAGAGGCCAAGCAGAAACCCACCTAGTTTTCAGAATCATAGAATTTCAGGCTGCACTCTAGCTACTCAAAGCAACACATTCTTATATAGCAAAGCAAGCGCTTTCTTACGTAGGAAATATAACTGTCACCCCCCGAGTTAATACGACTGCCCTAGTAGTTGCGCCACCCTGCTTATCACTTGAGGCCTGTGGGTACAAATTAATTTAGAGGATAACATGATGACTCAGAGGACGATAATCTCTTGTAAGTGGTATTTACTTCCAGGACTTTGGAAAAGTTCTCAGGGGTACGTGCTTTTTTTCACTCCCTTCGTGGCTGATGGCAGAGAAGCTACCACGTTGTGGACAACCATAATGTCAGACAACCACAGCCAAGTCTTCTACATTATGCCTTCTACTCTTGTTATCTCTAATCCTGACAACAACACTGCATGATTCAGTCTTTCCATCCCCTTTATACGGATGGAGAAAGTAAGGCTCAGAGAGGTTAAATGACTTGCTGAAGGCCACACAGCTTGTGTGTACCAGACCAAGGTATCACTGCATTCAAAACTCATCTGCTGTTCTACATTGGCAAGAGTGCCCTGGTTTCCCTTTCTTTTCTGTTGACCTTCTTTCTTTTACTCTCCAGCTCATTCATTCATTCAATACATTTTTTTCAATTAAAATATATCTGACACATAACATTGTGAGAATTTAAGGTGTACGGCATGTTAACTTGATCCATTTCTGTATTGTGATATGATTGCCATTGTAGCTATAATTAGCTCCTCTATACGTTCTGTAATTATCATTTCTTTTTAGTGGTTGGAATAATTAAGTTCTAGCCTCTTAGCAAGTTTGATGATTATAATACAATACTGTCATTGATATTCACGCTACCGTGCATGAGGCCTCTAGGGCTTATTTACTACTCATTGCAAGTTCGCATGCTTAAACTACATGTGTCCTATTCCCCCAGCCCCATGCCCTGGCAACCACCATTTTTCTCTCTGTTTTTATGGGTTTGGCTTATTTTATTTTATTTTTATTTATTTATTTCGCAGTACGCGGGCCTCTCACCGTTGTGGCCCCTCCCGTTGCGGAGCACAGGCTCCAGACGCACAGGCTCAGCGGCCGCGGCTCATGGGCCCAGCCACTCTGCGGCATGTGGGATCTTCCTGGACCGGGGCACGAACGCACATCCCCTGCATCGGCAGGCGGACTCTCAACCACTGCGCCACCAGGGAAGCCCTGGGTTTGGCTCTTTTTAGATTCCACATATGAGTGATATCATACGGTACTTGTCTTTCTCTGTCTGACTTACCTCACTTAGCATAATGCCGTCAAGGTCCATTCATGTTGTCTCATTTGACAGAACTTCCTTTTTTCTCACAGATGAATAAGTTCCATTTTATATGTATAAAGCATATCTTCTTTAACCATACACCTCTTGATGGCCACTTAGGCTGTTTCCATATCTTGGCTTTTGTGAATAATGCTGCTATAAACACGGGAGTGCAGATATCTCTTCTATATCCAGGTTTCATTTCCTTTGGGTATATCCCCAGAAGCGGGATCGCTGGATCTCCACATTTTATAGAATGCCTACAGTGTGCCAGGCTTCTCCTTAGGGTGTCCTGATACGGTTTTCAGAAACAGTGCCGAGTAGACTGTAGGGCCTGGGGGGAGAGAAGGTGGGAGCCAGCACTTACAGTTCTCTGAGACCATTCCCAGAGAAGATGACCGGAGCTGGTACTGGCCCTATGCAGCTGCGACAGACGCTCAAGACCACAGAGGCTTAGTGAACAAAGCACACCCATTTCCTCACCTCACAGTGGTCCTGATGTGCACAACCCCTCTGCTCCATGTGTGTGCTCAGGGACCCAGTTCCTTTTTCGTTGCCCTGCCATCCCCCGAGGTTGAGATCAGCAAACTTCCTCTGTAAGGGGAGATCATAAATATTTTTGGCTTGCCAGTCATAATGTTTCTGTTACAAGGATGCAACTCTGGGGCAGTGGCCCCAAAGCAACCCTAGGCAGTGTTCATGTGATGGACGTGGCCAGAATTGGCCGACTCTGGGCTGGATCTGGGTGGAGGTCACTGGCCCTGCCCTGGGGCATTGTCACTGTCTGATGGGTCTCTGCCTTGTCCAGATTCCAGCCAGTCTGAAGGGGCAAGAGAACATGCAGGAGGCACACCGGGATGTGTTAGAGCCTGGAACTGAAAGTGGCCCATGTGGCTTGGCTCACATTTTATTGGCAAAAACTTAAATCAAGTGGCCACAGTCAACTGCAAGGGTAATACAGTCCAGCTGGGCCAAAGGGGAGAATGCACTTTGTGGGCACAGGCAGTTTCCAGCACAAAGCTTAACTAAAGCAAGGGAATCTTCGAGGACAGTGGTTCTCTTTCCTCAGTGACCTTTGCTTCCCGTTACCACAGATCCCAAGATCTGCTTAGGGTTTGGGAAGCCCATTTGGAGGCTGCAGGTGTCACAGTGCAGCTCTCATTTAAGAAATCCTCTTGATTCTGGTCATCTAAGCTGCAAATTATATCCTGAAAGATTCTCAGTTTACCATAGGCCCTTTCAAAAGCCAACTACCCTTGAGCATTTAGGAAGAAAAATGATGTTCAAAATTTCCGTTTGTACACAACCTGTGAGGGATGCTTCTTTCAGATTCAGTTGGTCTGCTCTTGCACTGCAGAAAGGGCTCCAAAGAGTCTGCAGAAGATGTTCTCTGTTCTTTGCCCCAGCATCTTGGGTCAGCCACCTCTACTGGCTCCATCTCTCTGAGAAACGGGTTCAGGGCTTTCCTCTAATCACGTGATGGACTGGTGAGGGGAGACAACAGAAGCCATCCAAACTGCCCTGGGCTCTCAGAGAATCTGGAGGCCTCAGGGCGGACTCAGAACAGAGAGGGGAGGACTCTGGGTTCTATTTTCTGCCGGCCTCACCCATGTGGTCCAGGAGAGCTGGGTGGGTTCCAGCATTCTCTTGTGAGGGACACAGCATGGCCAGGAGGTGATTACATTCCCTCCCAGTGATGAGACCCCAAAGCTCTCAACAGGGTTTGATGGACCAGCCTAATCACAGCATCTCCCCACGTTTGAAATATTGCCACCAGATAGGCCCTCCATCCCTCGAGTGCTGGGGGATGGAAGTGTGGAAGGAGAGGCTTGGTCAGGAGACACTGTCAGCTTCTTGAGCACAGGGCAGGAGATCCATTGCCTCTTCCTTCATCTCTCCTGGAGGGGATGAGAGCACAGGCACAACTGTGGGAAATCCGGTCGGCAGAGGGGCTCACATCCTTGTCATGGAGCTATTTGTCCAAGGTCTCTCAGTGGAGGACAACTCTTTCAGAGACCACTGGTGATGCCGTGAATGCCGCCTCCAAGCTTTCTGCACGTTAATAATAATAATATAGTAATAACTAACTGGCCAAGACTTCGTGTGTACTACGTGCCAAGCCCTGTTCTAAGTTTTATTTCCCACAATGACCCCATGGGGTAGGTGCTGTTATTGTCCCCACTTTACTGATGAGAAAACTGAGGCACAAAGAAGTTATGTAAATTGCCTAAGGTCACACATCGAGAACCCACTCTACCAGAAATCAAGTCCAGGCTCTGAGTCTGGGCTCTTAGCCACCAAGCTTTTACTGTTTCTTGATACATGATCTTAAAGCCTACATCAAAAATACAGCCCATCTATTCAATTTTTCTTTTGTTATCTGCAAGCAGCTGAAGGAAAAGGAAGGGAGGCAGGGAAGGGAAGGAGAAAGGAAGAGAGGGTCGAGGAGGAGAGGGCAGGGAAGAGGGGATCTAGGGAGCAAACGAGGGAGAAATAAAGAGCTAGAGGGAGAAATCAGCCCGCCTGAGAATGAACTGCCCGCCTACCACTGCGGAAATCTACATTTTCTCCTCGTTTATTTACAGATCGGTTGTTAGATCCTAATAAATGGGAGGATTTTTAAAAGGTCCTCAGGATAGCAGAGCCAAGCTAAGCAAACAGCTCGTGTACACAGCCGAGGTGAGATGAAAGGCCCCCGCCACCCGCCGCAGACCACTCAGGCCCCTTATCAGCCGCTGGCCCTCTGTGGGGTTAAGAAAGCCCAAGTGGGCGGCACTGGCGGAAAGTTCAAAGTCATTTTTCGAACTGATAGCGCAATCAAAAGTTTGTCTATCTGTTGAAATATTTAGGAGAACAAGATATGGCTTTGACCCACCTACACCTGGGACTTTCGGAATGCTGTTAAGATGTGTTTAAGCTTGTTTGTAGTCTTAATCTCTAATGGGCTTCTGCATTTTTCAAAGGGTAGAATTCGGCACAACCAAACCAAGCCAAAATAAAAGAAGTCTCTCCCCCATCAAGAGAGGTGTGTTTGGTAACCTTAGCTGTTCCCATGTCTTCAGGAAATCAAAGGAGAAAAAGGTGTGTGGTTAGACCTCAGCCTCAGAATGGTAGCAGAGGTAGGCAACCACCTTTCTTAACCAAGGTGCTACTGGATGGAGCTGAAGCCACCACCTCACTCCCCAGACGCTGGTCCTTAAAGGAGATGGGGAATCCAGACATGGCGCTTCAAGTTCGTGGTGAACTTGTTTTTGTCCTGGGGTCCTGGGTGTTTGAAGGCCAAACAGGACTAGTCTACAGAGTGCATGGATGACTCTGCAGAAGAAAATGAATCTAGTAATTTAAAGAAGGGAGAGAGTTTGGGGCACAGAAACCCTTAGGTAAAAATGGAGGGCTTCCCTGGTGGCGCAGTGGTTGAGAGTCCGCCTGCCGATGCAGGGGACGCGGGTTTGTGCCCTGGTCGAGGAGGATCCCACATACCGCGGAGTGGCTGGTCCCGTGAGCCATGGCCACTGAGCCTGTGCGTCCGGAGCCTGTGCTCCGCAACGAGAGAGGCCACAACAGTGAGAGGCCCGCGTACCGCAAAAAAAAAAAAAAAAAAGGAATATCTTGACTCCCTCTTCCCCCCAGACCAGGCTGTCCTGAGCCTGCTTGTTCATGTTTCTTAGACTCTTACTGGGACTGTAAAATGGAGATAACACTGCCTCCTTAACAGAGTTATCATAAGCTCCAAATATGACAGAGAATATATGTAAGATGTCCATATGGCGCTTGGCATGTAGAAGGAGCAAACTGCATGGTAGCCAAAAAAAAACTTAGCTTCTTTCCTCTTTCGCCTCCTCTTTTTCATCACCATCTTCAGCATCAATATCATCACCATCAGTCACCTAGATGACACATATATGTCCCACAAAATATGGCTTCTTCCAGCTTACTGTTAGGAAGGAGGACTCAATTCTAGCCTTTCAAGGCCAGTAAAGAAGTCCATGGTCTCCAGGGCTGCTGCTTTTCTTTTTCTTTTTTTTTTTTTTTGCGGTACACGGGCCTCTCACTGTTGTGGCCTCTCCCGTTGCGGAGCACAGGCTCCGGACGCGCAGGCTCAGCGGCCATGGCTCACGGGCCCAGCCGCTCCGCGGTATGTGGGATCTTCCCGGACTGGGGCACGAACCTGTGTCCCCTGCATCGGCAGGCGGACTCTCAACCACTGCGCCACCTGGGAAGCCCTCTAGGGCTGCTTTTTAGGGGGCAGGCTGGAGGTGGGGAAGGGGACCCCCAAAGGTCTGAGTCAGTTGATTCTGTGGAGACCCCTGCTGTCCAGGTGGTATTTCCTCCACCACAGGGTGAAGCAAGGGCCACCTGTCCTCTCCTCAAGCCATGAGCCAAAAAAGAGAGCCTGATCTTTGACCTTCACATTCCCACTTTGAGTCCTGACTCAGAGCAGGTGTGAAAGTAGTTAGAAAAGATGGCGAGCATCGTTCAAGATGGCAGTCCCGACCACACTACCACAGTCTTTCCACATGGTAGTGATACGGGCAAGTCAGTTATGGATCACAGGCTACTGCCCACCACCATCATCTCCACTGCTTGTGTTTCTCTGGATCTATCCTGTTAGAGCTAGTATGTTTCCAGATCCTGGACACTCATCTATAAAATGATTGCTCAGTAAAATAATCACAAGAGTAATGTTTCATTAATAGAATATTTACTATGTGCCAGGCACTGTGATAAGTAATATTACTTTATGCCATTTCATTTCAACTTTGTTAGTAAGCAAATAGCTGCAAATGAAAACCGCTGCATGATACCATTACAGTCCTATCAGTTGGCAAAAATTAAAAATGTCTGGCAACACTAAGCACTGACAAGAGTGTAAAATCAAACAGCCGTGTCGGGAAAGAGTTTGGCAATATTTACTAAAATCGAGCAGTGCGTATCCTGTGAGTCAGCCATTCCCTCTCAGTGAAGAACCTAGAGAAACTCTCACACATGCACCCTGGGAGACATACAGAAGAATTTTCATAAAGCATTGACTGCTCTTCATAGCAAGAAAGTTGAAATAATGTAAATGTTCATCATAAAACGGAACATTCTACGACAATGCAAATGACTGCTTAGCGCTGCACATATCAACATGGATGAAGAAAGCATGTAGCAGAAATATATGAAAAATCTTGTGTAGAAGAACACACATAAGCAGTTAAAGTATAAAGAAATACCCAGAAACGCGTACCCTCAATTCAGAGCGGCGGTTGTCAAACATTTCAGAATTCAGCGGTAAAAATAAATTAACTTTATTAAAATAAAATAAGCAAATGAAATTGAATTCAAACCTCTAGGAAGGCAGAACCTGCTAGAAAGGAAAATCCACAGGAGCTGCCTTGACAGCCTGCCGTGGTCAGCACGGGCCCTGGTCCCCCTCCAGACCGGGCCAATAGGACAGGAAAGCTGGTTCCAGGTCCAGCCACGGACCCCAGCAGAAGCACCCTTTTCACGGCCATGTGCTCTGGCATGAATTCCTTGCAAAGGAAGGGTCAAGATGATGGGACAAGGGCAGACAGGGAGCACGAAGCCCTTGGGTCAACAGAAGTCCTGCCACGAAGTGAGGGGAAATGATGGATTTATATATTTAATGAAAAGTCACCTTTGGAAGAGTAATAAAAATATGGTCATGTAGGCAGGTATGTTCGGTGGGATCTTTTTTTTTTTTTTTAAATCGACACTCTGGAGCTCTTGCTCTGGTACAATTCTTTTGTTAGCTCAGGTAATATTTTTGAAAAACAGCATTACAAAAGGTTAAATGTAGAACAGATGTAAGTTATAAAATACAAGCTGATCAAAGCTGAGATTTTGAGACAGATATGTTAGCAAATGATGATAAATCCGTCCCAGTAGGACTGTAAGAAGCAGACAAATGTAACTATGGAAGAGTGAAAGTCAAGGGTTGAAAATGGGGGAAGGGGAAAAAGAGTGAAAACAAATGTTGGAGTTAATTCCGGTGAACTCACGCAGAACATCAATGAATCTACGCCAAGATAGGACAAACGTGACGGACACAATGTACGCCATTTTCTTTAAAAGAATAATCAAATTCCTGGGTTTTGAATAATCCAATTATGGATTCAGATCCCAGAGCCTCAGCAACCTCTCCTTAGACCAGTTTCTGACTCTGGGTTTCAACCTCTTCGAGCAACAGATGCCGGGTTCTGGTTTAAAGCCTTTAAAAATCGGCTTTCAAATTTGGGGATCTAAACTTCTCATTAAAAACCCAGATAATTTATAGTCACATCATTAAACCGCTTCCTCAGCCTACCATGATAAACTTATCACTGGGGGCGTGTGGGGAGATTTCAACAAAGCATTACGACTCCTTTCTGGGAAGGCAGCAGAGAAACAAAATTAAATAAATCAGCCTCTCTGTGTCAATAAATGAAGCCCATGAGAAGTAAACTATTTACTGAGGCTTAAGTGAAACAGAAAACATTTAAAGATCAAGAAAAAAGGAGGTAATTGTTCAGGCTGTCAGCAGGGGACCGCTGTGATAATTTGATCTGAACTCTGCTAACAAATGACTGAGCCGTTCTTCCAACTTTAGTATCTGTTTATGCTCCTACAAATTGAAACCCCACTGCTCAACTGCACAGAACAGGACCCGGTACAATAGCACATCAGCCCGCCGATTAGTTCAAGGTGGGGATGGATTAGCTGTCCATCCCAGGCCTCCAAGCCCTCCAGAATATTTTGTCTTTCCCTGCTGGGGTAAAAGGGTGCAGACATATGTAACTAATAAAGAAACAGGCTTCTATGGACTGGAGGTTGAATGAAAGGAATGCAGAACAAAACTATAAAATAATAATAGACAAAGGGGCAGTGAGGACCGGGGGAACTCAATACCTCCTCTGCTTACCCAGGCGGGGCTCTGTAGCACCAGCAACCCCACAAGTTTTTAAAAGGAAAGGGGGTCTGTTGTGTGTGTGATCTCCTAGCACATGGTTCCTGGCCAGGCAAGCCAACATTCAGGACTGACGTGAGATCAAAAGCCTGATAAATGAGAGGAAAGGGAATGTTTGACCCACTAAGCCATATTCTACAAGAATCCCAGGCTTTTAAAGTAATAAGCGAGGCCATAAATTACAAGGTCTTGGATATATTCTGATGTATTCTGATGCATATGAATGTTATTCGAATATAATATTTTTAGAGAGATTCATGAGCCCTTGAATGCTTAAGAATCTAGTTCGCTGTTAGAATTCTGTGTCTAGAGTTCACATTGGGAGAAAAGCAACTTATCTTCCTGCGGTTTCAGAAGCTAAAAGGGATAATTAGGTGAAAAATATGCTTTAAATAAATGGGAGCAAATTCAAAATGACACCAGACATCCATACACTGCTTCCTTAGATCAATAATGAGTCACATTTAGAAAGGAAACTTTGGGATTGAATGAAAAAGAAAAGATGAATAAAGGAATGTAGCAGCATAGCATAGGGTTAAAGACATGGGCTCTGGAATTGAGGCCTTCCTCCACCATTACGAGCTGTGTGACCTTGGTCAGGTCACTTGGCCTCTTCAAGTCTTGGTTTCCTCATGTGTGAATAATAATAGTAATGATACCCCCTGTCCCAGAGAGCTATTAAGAAGACCAAAGGAGGAAGCATATAGGGGACATAGTGACTGAACACATGGTTAGCCTTTCAGTAAATCTTTGTTGATGTGGTTATTATAATTATCAGTGAAAGACCGTATGGGTGTATAGATGAAAGGATGGAAAGAAAGTTTTGGTTAATCTACCAAAAAAAAAAAAAAGCTCTGCTGAGAAATTAGAAAGCTTGTGGAAACAATGACTAAATACAAAGGAAGTTACTGCAAAAGTTTCCTACTCGTTAGGTTGTTTCATTTATTCTTTTGTACTTCTGCTGTTTTCCAAATTTTCAAACCATGCGTCCCGACCTCTTCTGAGGCAATGCTGACAAACTTTCCAGCAGAGGGCACTGGCCCCATTGAGAGTTGGGGGGACCATTTTGAAGATGGCTGCCTTAAGTGTCCCGAAGAAAGCATGCCTGCTAGCCACGGAGACAAAAACATGTATTTCCGTCCAGGAAAATTTGCCTTCAGACCAAAAGCATCTCAAGGTGGCCAATGTTTTGCCTGCTAGGATGTTGCCAGATAAAACAATTGCTTACCAGAACCTAAATAGCTCCAAAAGTCATGCAATGAAGGAGGCAAAGGCAGAATGAAAAGAATACTTAAGCTTAAGCTTTTCATCCCACCCCAGTGGTTCGCAACCAATGGGGATTTTGCTCCCGAGGGGATATGTGGCAACATCTGGAGACATTTTTGATTGTCACTCTGGAGAGTGGGAGGGGTTGCTACTGGCATCTGGCAGGTGGAGGCCAGGGATGCTGCTAAACATTCTCCAGGATGTTCAGGACGGCCCACACAATGAAGAATTGTTGGCCCCAAATGTCGATAGTGCCAAAGTTGGGAAACTCTGATCTAGACTCAGGCATGACACTGGTTTCCCACTCGGCTCAGCTTGGCCGGGATACACATTAATGCTGGACATGTGATGTTATTGAGCCTGAATCTCGGCAAATTAAAACCAAAAAATAATCATGAACAAAAGCTGCTCTTGGCCAACTAAGCTTCAGGGAGGGAGGAGAGAAAACAGGTGTTGAGAACAGGACTTTGATTTCCTAGTCCTAAACTCCAGAGAAACCAGCATGACCAGAAAGAACATGGTCCAGCTCTTCCTGTTTTCCCAGAGTGGAGAAGTCAATGGCCACAGACTTGAATACTTAAAGCTGTACTGAGAATCCCTGAGGGATGCTGAATGCACTGGAAATTAACCAGAGGTGGTAGATGGATAGACTGGGTGGGAGGGAAGCCCATAATGGAGTCAGTCAGGATCTGAGTTTAAATCCTGGCTTTGTCTCTTAATAGTTGTGTCACTCTGGGCTAGTTAATCTCTCTGGGTCTCAGTTTCTTATCTGCAAATCAAAGTTAACTCCATCTACCTTGCAAAACTGTGGTGAGGATTAAGTTAAACAATGTATCTAAAGTGTGATATTCTTAACTTCAAGAATGAAATCCATTTTTCAGACTGCCCAGTAGATGTTACATTAATTTCTAAAGTTAACCTACATTTATCGAGCACTCCCTAGGTACCACAATTTGCATTGATTACCTCCCTTTAGCCTTCTATTATTATCCCCATTTTTCAGATGGGGAAACTGAGTGGTAGAGGCAGGGTTTGAGCCCTAGTGGTCCAATGCCAAAGCCCACACTCTTAACCACTCCTCTATCCCACCTACCACATTTAAAGAGGTCAGGGCTAGAAGGAACATTAGAGATCGTTTAGGTAACCGTCCTAATTTCTCAGATGGACAACTGAGTCCCACAGGGACTAAGCAGTTTGCTCGTGATAGAGCTGGCATGGAAACTGGGGGTGGGGTAGGGTCCTGACTCCCATTTCTTTCAACAAAGAACAACTCTGAGTTTTGTTTTTTGTTTTCCAAATCAGATACCATTTTCCCAGCACGGGGTAAATACAGGACAAATCACGTAGTATGTGTATCTTAATAACCCGACTTGACTGAGATGAATGAATTCACGTTCAGTCATCATATAAACCTATTAAATATTCTGGGAGGCTGCAGTATACATTTTAATGGATGTTGAAATACTGAGCGTGTGTGTTTATGGCTCTTTCAATCTTGCCAGTTTTACTAATATGATTAGTTCGGGAACCATTTCACATTGAGACACAGACATCAACATAAAAACACAAAAGTTTCTAGAACATTCTGAGCCTTTTTTTTTTTTTTTTGGAATGGAATATTTGGTTCTTACCTATGAGCTCAGTTAGGAAAGAAAAACACAAATGGCTGAAATCATGGCATTAGCCCCTCTTGAGGGATCCAGGGGTGGAAACTTACCTCTGCTCACTGTGAAATAGTTTCTTGGTTATAATTGTGCTACTTCCTTTTCGGGGGATCCATGACTTCATAGACCCATATCTCTGGCTATACCCAAGTTTCGGGCATGAGGATCCACGGGGCATGACGTGAGGTGCCCCCAACCCTGCCTCTGATATTTAGCAGAACGTCCACAGTGCCGTGGTAAACGGCAGCCAGAAGAGAATCAGCGTCTGGGAAAATGATTGAAAATGGCCAAGTGCCACAGTGAGAGTTGTTTGTTCTGGGAATGGAAGGAGGAAATTGTCAGAGGAAGTGAAATAGGAAATGAAGAGATCAAAGGGAGGAGGAAATGAGATTGAATTGAGCCCTTTTTGGATTCAACTTTGCCCTCTTAACCCATGTGAGGCAAAAAGATTAGCCTTTAAGCAGCTGGAATTGGGAGAAACACTTTCCAACGGGTGCATCCTGGCCATGGCAGCTCCCACATCCCACCCCACACGTGTACTGTGGCCGGAGAGCTGAGGGAAGCCAGGCCCACTTCCCACAGAAAGTCCAGTGGTGAGTGTCCCAAGCAAATCCTCAAATGCCGATTTAACCCATAACACCCTTAAACCATGGGATGAGTCCGTATAACCCGAGTCCAGACTCTCTACCGGCAAAGGAAGTGAGGCCTCACCTAGAACCAGCCACTTTCCTAGTACCCAGGGTGGAAAATGGGGTTTCCACAAGGCAGAGTTAACAGCAGGGATGGGGGCCCGGGGGCTAAGGGTTATGAGCTGCAGGGAATCGAGCCCTAGTGATGATCCTTTGTCCTGGCCCAAATCTATGGTCATTCCAGATCTTTGTAAGAACCCAAGTGCATCTGTCAGCTTCCCATCTTGGAGTTAATACCTACATTCTCCAACTGGGGTTTTGGTCCCTCAGCCCAGGTAACACAAGTCTTTCAATGACAGACATTTACTGATCTCCTAGAGGGAGAGACTACAGGGACACAAGTGAACAAAATGGACTAAAATCTCCATTCTCACGGAGGAGATGTTCTAGTCAGGGCAACAGGCAATCAAATAAGATCAACAGGTTAAATATATGAAATGTTTGATAAGTGCTAGGGAGAAGATAAAACCAGGGAAGTGAGATAGGGAGTGTTCTAGAAAGGGGGTCCAGGGAGGTGAGTTATTGAGCTTGGGGGACATCTGGGATAAGAGCTTCTTTCCTACCCTTCTCTCCTTATGGCAAGCCCGCATCCACATCCTTCTTGAGTTTTAAAGGGATTTTGCTTCTAGCAAACAGGAAAACTGGTAAGACAGGAACAAACAATAAAAGGCTTTCTCCCAAAGGCCCACTGAGATGCTAAAGAAGGGACTTTTGGTGCCCATCTTCAAACAATAAAACCAGACAATCTGCATTCCAGAAAACCCACCCAGTGGATCTTGTATCCTGGGCATTTTACTGGAAGAAGAGGGGTGGCAGTGGACAGAGATGGAGAGGGATGGGTGGGCAACAGCCCTGGGCCTGGGAGGAGCATCATGGAGTTGGAGATGGCTTCTGTCCCTTCCTCAACACTTCCTGCCATGCCTCTGCACACCAGTTGTGTTGGTGAGACTCGGAGCCTGGGGTTGGGGAGGGATTGTTGCAGGTGGTAGAGAAATTCCAGCAGGGAGAAGGTGGCATTGAAGAATGAGGATAGCAGGGCGATTCCTGGGGCCACTGTTCTGGAAGGCTTTATACATATAGAATATAAGGCTCTAGGTGAGCAATGGCCACTGTCCCTGCTCTAGACATCCAGATGCTGGCTTTTAGACACCTGGTTACTGCTCACAGCCTTGTACAATAAAGCATGAGGATATTTGTCATATCAACAAGCAATTCCGAGATTTATAAACACACGTGCGCGCACACACACACACACACACACACACACTCCTTTCTATACCTAGTAAACCTTTGTTAAAGTTTTGAGGTGACAGAAGAGGAAGAATGGCTAGAGATCTAGATCACAGCTGTGCAAATGACTTCCTAACAGCCATCCCTACTTTTGTAACTCCTTCACTCCCAATCATCAGGGAGTTTTTCAGTGGCCAAGTCACTGCACATAGCTAGCATCCAACCATTTCCTGTGCTCTTCCCCTGCTCTTATCCCACCCAAGGGAACTGCAGTTCAGTTCTCACCAACTCCTGGTCTCACGCTCAGATCCAAGAGGTCTACCGTCAGCACTCCTAAATCTGTCAAGGTGTTCAGAAGACCTTTTTGGTAAGATTTATGCTTCTTGGAAAGCAGTCCCCCATTTCAGATATATAGCAATAAGCCTCATAATTTGGGGGCTGAGGTGGGAGAATCACATGGCAGGCCAACTTCTGATCACTCCGTGAAAAGCCCCATGTGGTGTCAGGACACAGTTACCTCTAACATGTGCTTCCTGGCTGCTTGGTTAAGTTCAAAATGCTACTAGGGCAAGTCTAGGGGAAGACTTCCAGGGACGCAGGGGAACGTGAAGGCCCTGGGCACCTAGAGGGAGGTGGGGAGAGCGAACTAGTCTGTGATCTGAGCCAAGAGTAAGCACTAAGAAAAGATTTTTCTGGCCCTTCTCTCTGCCCAGTCTCTTGACATCTTACCCCTTGGTGGTGGATATCTGTTACTTTCTACTCAGGGGCACTCACATACACCTGCTGAGGCTGCCAATCACATAGCCCCACCTCCCTGGCTGTGGCGGTGGGCATGTGACTCAAGCTGGCCAATCAGCATACTCTTTTTCTGTGCACAGTGATTGCTCGTTAGATGCATGTTAAGTCTCCCACTAGAGCTTGGGGAAGAAGTGTGCTCTTGTCTCTGAGCTCTAGCTAAAAAGATGATGTAAATATATTGGATTTTGTCTTTACCTGTCAGAGATGGGGGCAGGTGTCTGAGTGTACATATAGGTGACAGGGCAGCAAAGTGGCTCGATTGGGGCACTCATGCATCTTTAGACTTATAGCCCAGGATTTCTGCCCTCACTGCCACAAGTCACAAGGTCAAACAGTGTCATGCTGTCCATGGTTCCTCTCTTCTCTCCCAGGCTGGATTCCTCAACTCTTTTTCCTCTCACCTCATCCTTCCGTGCACTTCCTCTGACCTGTCCCTGTTGGTCATCTGGGTTTAATGCTTGACTCCAGTAATCCTGAGTTTCCCAAACTTCAGACATACCTATATCACCTTCACATTTTTTTTTTTTTGCTATAACCACTTACCATCTAGGCTACTAATTACTGAATACATTTCTTTAAACAGATTCACTACTTTTACTTAAGCAGTTTATTTTAAAAGAAAATTTTGTGTCATAATTATAAACTGAAAACCAGTGGCACTTGGCATAAATGGAATGTAAATAAAGACAGACAAGAATACTGTTATGAAGGTTGTGCCTAGGGTTGTACCTTAAAACCTGCTCTTTTCTTATTAAAAGGGAAGCTGGGAAGAGTTAGCAAAGTATTAAAGACATAATAGCAACCAAACTTAGAGATTCTCTTGTTGGTATGGAGAGATTGAGAAGAGATTGAAATGAGTTAATTTTCTCATTAACTCATTAATGCTGTGTCCATGTACACCTAAAATCACTTGAACTTTGGGAAATGCTAAACTAATCAATAATCAATATTTGTGCCCTTATATTCCATTTCCTTTTGTCCTATGCTCACCTTTCTCCCCCAACTAGACTATAAGTCCCTCTAATGCAGAGGCCAGACTTGTACTTCTTAATAATTCTACCTAAGAATCCATAATCATGGAGCCCTTTATAGGCACGCCATAAATGTTTGTTGCCCCGGTCAAATCTAGCTGCATCTTTGGCTTGGAACTCTTGGGAGGCAGGGCTGCTATGTCTCTGAAGTCTTCAGGAATACTCCCATGTTCCTGAGAATCTCTAGATGACAGTGAATCAGAGTCTCATAAGTCACTGTCTTCTCTCTAAAACTCCCAGAGAAGAGATGCTTGGAGCTTGCATCTCTGTTAGTTCCTGCTCAGTTCCTCGTGTGCTCAGGCTGTATTCTCCATGTATATTGCCCTTTAGGACTGTAGTCAGACAGACCTGCTCTGCAGTACTGGGCTCACCAGACACGATGAGACAACCCAATTTTTTTTTCCTGTGATGAAACTGATCCATCGTATGGCTCTTGCACACATGATGACAAATACTGGAATTCAGAATTAGATCTTGAGGTCAATTATCTTTTCCATGAGTATTTCATGGTGAGATCCAAGTTTCAGAGGAGGAGGTATACAAAGACTCCGTTGTCATTTTGTCTCATTAACAGCCTACAGAAGTCCCAAGTCTCTCTTCACTGTCCTGGCTGGTTTGTTTAGCGGCTGGATTGGGGGTGGGGGAGGGGAGAAAATCGGTCATGAAAATTATACTTGAGAACACAAATCCTTTTTGTGAAGCAAGAGGACAGAGTGTTGATTTGTCACAGGAATAGGTTTCTAGCCTTCTTGGTCTAGGAATCTAGTTTTGGGGGGGGGTTTGTTTGTTTGTTTAATTAGCTGGATATTTAACATTTAAGAACAGTGCCCTATATAGCAATAGTTAAGGCCTGTGTAGAATCTCAATGAATCCCCCAACAGAAGTGATTTGTTAGCGGGCACTTGAGATCACCAGCGACAATTCATTTCTGTAGAGTAATGTAAACTAATTATCTACAATGCGGAAGCAAGGACTGTGCCTGCATGATAAATTGCAGAATATTGCATTATAAGAAGAAATATTAATTCACATAACATAACATTAAAATTGATGACAAACTTTTCCCTTTTTTAATTGTTTAATTTTTTAATTACTATTGTCTTACAGCAGCTGACATCACATACCTCCAGAGGCACACAAATGTATTTGCCTGAAAGCACATTCTTTGCAAGAAGAAAACAGGGTTATTCAGAAAACGAGCGTCTCTTAGTTCTTTCTTTCGTTTCATGGAAATTTATTTTCTCTCCTGGGAAATAAATTTTAATATGGCGGGGGAGAGGATTTTTTCTTAGCATATTAGTATATTTTTAATCAGAGAAAGTCTTAAACTTTTAATAAAATTGAAGGCAGCATAACCATCAAGATAAACACAAAATTCTAAGAATTAACATTTTGACTGGAGGGTTGCACTTTATACTTTCTCTCGATCACAGAGTGTTATTTGCCACCATTTTCTGTCCCTGAGCGCTTAAGATAAAACTGGCAACTTGATGGAGAGATTCCTATCACTTAGTTCTCTCCATAGGTTTAGCAGAAAAATGCCTAATTGAATTATTTATTTCTTTGCTGTTCCAAATGAAATTAACAGTCTAGGTCCAGAATGAGTGGATCTTGACAAGAATGTCAATCAAGCAAGTGGCTCTCAGGTCATTACACTGAGATTGGATGGGGGCAGGGAGGCGGCAGAGGAGGGGGGAGGGGGAGGGGCTTTGCAAGGCACCATGTTGTCAGTTCAAGGGCTGGTTCAACTCATCCCTGGATTTCTCTACAGCTTACACTTCTGTGGCATCCAAGAACCTTTGGGGATTTGGGCATTAAGACCCATAGCCCCAGATGAGTGGACATGTACTGTAGGACCTTACTCCCTTCCCTCCTAGCCACAGCTTATTGGGCCAGAGGTTCTGACCCAAAGGTAATAAATCTCTAGACAGTTCTCTGGCATAGTCTGGTGCCAAGAACTCTGCCTAAACTGAGGAGACCAGAGTCCTCTCCTGGGACTATGGGCTGAGAGGCTGATAGGGTTGTGTAGACAGGTTGAGTAGTGTTATGGGCTGGTGGCCACCTTGGAAGTCAAAGAAGAGAGAGAGAGACAGAAATAGATAAGGCAAGAAAAAGTGGAGATAAGAAACTATGTAGCCCATGGGGGAGGGTTGAAAAGTATTGACTGTTTGGCCCCTGGTAATAAGTTCCCTGAAACCTGGCTGTATTGTCTTTGGACTCCAGGAGCCCTTAGTATCCTTATGATAACCCCATATTTTTATTTGCACTAGCTTGAGTGTCTTGCTACCAAAATCGCCCTGACTAGTACATCCTTAGAGGAAGCACATTGGCTGTTTCTCGACAGTCATCTTCTTTCACCTCTGGATCTTTGCACACACAGCTCTCTCTGCCCGGAGCATCTTTTCTCTGCCTTCCTTTGCTGAATCAACTATTGCCCTTCCCCATGTCTCACCCAGGAATCCCCATCTTCCAGAAGCCTTTCTATTTTTAATTTTTAAATTTTTTAACATCTTTATTAGAGTATAATTGTTTTACAATAGTGTGTCAGTTTCTGCTTAATAACAAAGTGAATCAGTTATACATATACATATGTCCCCATATCTCTTCCCTCTTGCATCTCCCTCCCTCCCACTCTCCCTACCCCACCCCTCTAGGTGGTCACAAAGCACGGAGCTGATCTCCCTGTGCTATGCGGCTGCTTCCCACTAGCTATCTATTTTACGTTTGGTAGTGTATATATGTCCATGCCACTCTCTCACCCTGTCCCAGCTTACCATTCCCCCTCCCCGTATCCTCAAGTCCATTCTCTAGTAGGTCTGCATCTTTATTCCCGTCTTGCCCCTAGGTTCTTTTGACCATTTTCTTTTTTTCTTTTCTTTTTTATTTTAGATTCCATATATATGTGTTAGCATATGGTATTTGTTTTTCTCTTTCTGATTTACTTCACTCTGTATGACAGTCTCTAGGTCTATCCACCTCACTACAAATAACTCAGTTTCATTCCTTTTTATGGCTGAGTAATATTCCATTGTATATATGTGCCACATCTTCTTTATCTGACCATGAGTTAGGCGCCTTTCTCCTCTGTTCCCACAGTCCCTCTGCTGTGACCTTCACCACACTGTGCGGTTAACCATCTTACATGTCTGACTGTGAACTCCGTAACATCCATCTTTTAATTTTAAGACCTGGGACGCTGAAAAGGCTCTCTACCTTTTTACTTCAAGATTGAAAGTCAAGAAATCAACTCATAATCTTGCATACTCATTCTTTGGCTTGGCATCCAAAACTCTTTATAATTTGACCCAAATCATATTTCCTGATCTATTTCTCACAATGGAGGCCATAGTCTATTCAATAAAACAAACACATCAAGAGCCTGCTTACAATGTGCAAAGCACATGGCTGCTAAGCTAGATGTTTGCTGGGTTTGAATCCTGTTCGGTAATGTCCTCACTTTAGATCTTTTTTACTTGCAGAATTATCTCTATAATAAATGACTCCTCTCACCCGTCTCCAGTTCTCAACAACCTGCTTTTCCCTCCAAATCCACCTCAGAAATGAGTCCGTTACCCAGGTGATCTCTGTTCTGTCCAACTTACTCTCTATCTCTGGCAGAAAGGGAAAGTGCCTTTCAAGGACTCCCTCTGCACCCCAGGCCCACCAGGCATAAGGCAGTCAGAAGAGTCTGAGATGGATCTTGCTTCACTTTCCTCATTAGAATCATAATCTCTTCAAGGGTCAGAGCCATGCCTCATCCTGGGCACCCTCTCTCCACAACACACACACACACACACACACACAAATTAAAGGCAGGATTTTTACCACTTAAAGCATCCTTGGGCTAGGAGAACCTTAACCTTCCAGTGCATTTTCTTCATCTTATCAGAAAGAAACAAATGATAATAAAATAGCACTTTGTAGTGTAGATTAAGGACAAATCCTCTAAAATTAGTGCCTGGGATGTTCAACCTAATACCCATTCTTGATCCACAGGCTAGAAGGGTAAGTCCACATCTTCTGAGCCATGAGTCTCAGCTCCCTCAGGCTTTCGGTCTCCAAGAGAAGGTTCAGCTATATTCACTACTGTGTTCACTAGGTGATCTAAGTGGACTGGCCCATCTTAGAAAATATTGGGGTGGCCAAAACGTTGGTTTGGCTTTAAGTACCAATAAAAAACACATTTTTCATTTTCACGAAGAACTTTATGGAAAACAGATCCACTAACCGAACGAACTTCTTGGCCAGCCCAATATTTCGACAGATATTAGAATAGAAAGGGAGTTCTGATCTCCTTGATTACCCAAGGTCTCAGTTACTGGCGTATCACGCCTTCTGACCTATTAAGGTTTTACTGCAGTTAAGAAATACTGGGGAGGAAAGATCCTTTCTTATTCAATTATGTTATGCCTCAGCATTAGTGCTATTACTTATGCCCCAAAGAAAGGAGGGGTATCATTATCACCTGCAAAATGAAACCAAAACAATTACAATAACGCTGCTACCAAACACTTACTGAACACTCACTACGTGCCAGATGTTGTTCGGAGAACTTTATCTGTATTAACCGACCTAATCCTTAGAGCATCCCTAAGAAGTGGGAACTGTCATGTTCCCGTTTTGTAGATGAATAAAATGAGACACAGGAAGATTAAATAACTCGCTCAATATCAGACAGCTGATATATGATGGAGCTGGGACTTGAACCCCAGCGAGGTGGGTCCCTAAGCTGTTCTTCTCAACTGCCGTGCTCTGCTTTACAAAGCAAGTGGGTGAGCTAGGCTGCCCTCCTGCAGTGGCTTTCAACTAAACATTCATCTGCTAATAACTTATCACTTGGCTCTGTTCTCTTGCAAGGTAAGAGTTTCAGAGGTGAATTTTGTTCATCTTATCTGTCCACTCATGATATAAATAATGAAATAAAGCAGGTCAAGGATATTTGACTGGTGGAGAATACAGGGTAGGGTCTCAAAAGTCAGTTCCCTTTCCCCCCATCACCATTTGCCCCTTCTCTAGACAGCACAGCAGAATGTCCCAAATTCAGTCACTTCAGCACCACTGTTCTGGCTTTTCTCCATTTGCTGGCCCCCATTCCTTCCTTCTCCACCCTGCTCTGTGCCCTAGGAGGCTGACCTCCGAGGACTGCATCTCCCAGCCTCTCCCTTGACCTTGGCTTCTGGTTGGGTTGGGCTGATATAGGTCACCAGCGGCATGCTGGAAGGTGGAAGCAGGGAGAGGTCAGGGTGTCTATTTCCCTGCTTCCCAATGGGGCAACTCTTTCCCACCTCCTAAGTCCCAGGTCTCATGTAGCTCTGGGGAAACCCCTCCTTTCCCTCACACTCAGCCCTCAGAGGCTAACGGCTTCCCATAGTTGCTAGTTCTGAGCGTTCACCATCTCTCTTTGGTCCCCCTCACCCTGCTCAAGTGTCTGTAACTAGTCATTTCATTAACCTCTTCCCAGTTAATTCTTTGAGCATGCCATTTATGCCTCTTAGAACAATCTTCTTGATTTTGCCTTATCCAAGTCCTTGTCTTATCCAAGGACTACTTATTGATATTTACCTAATATTTTTTCTTAAAGTCAGTTAAATTATTTTATGTTTCAATTATTTTAAAGTAGACACTCAACCCCTATCATAAGTGAAAACAATGTCCATTTATCCTAAATCAACCACAGCCATTAAAAAAAGCAGGGCAAACAAATCAACATCATTAATCTCTAGCTAGCTACTATTGTAGCTACTAGCTACACAGCTTTGAGCCTGAGCCCTCCCCAATCTTTGGTAAAACTGGAGGTAAACAAGAGCTTAAAAGGTGTTAAAGACATCCTACCACTAAACTGAGATGTCCTGGTTGATACAACCAGAAGGATCGTGAGAGGATTGTTAAGGGAATAACATTCTCGTGGTGTGAATCTATGGTATTTGATACTCCATCCCAAAGGCAGCTTGTGTCCCAACTTTTGGATAATCCTGCCCCACAGCAACCAGTAGCAAGTAGCCACGGACACAGTTTATAACCTCAAATTATGTCTTTGAGGTGAGACTAGAAGATACTAGATGCTACCAGAAGATACTAGAAGATGATACTAGCAGAAGGAAGCATAATATCCATTCACACATTTGCATGAAATAATTCCCTCTCTCCACAACCGTGAGACAGTGCTGACAGCAACCACACGCGTCCAAGAGAAGTTGGGTCTTTCTCTACTCATACTCTTCGCAATGCAAACTGGACAAACAGGAACAAGCAGGTAGGATGAGTGTCAACGTCAGCATGTATGTGTGCATTCCTGTTAGGTTAGAGGTGCGTCAGGAAGTTAAACCTTACCAAGGCAAACGGTTTAAGGTATGCACACAGTGACGCTTCTTATTGGCTGGTGTGAGTGATACAAACAACATCAATACGTTTCTTTTTCACAGTCTGATAGCCATGAACTATTAATTCCACAGCGTCAGCAGGACAGCGTTCATCAGATATACTCATTCCTCGTCGGTGTTCCAGCTAGGTTGAAAACACTTGTTTCAAGCATGTCCAAGGGCTTTCTTTTGTTACATTCACCCTACCCTGTCGCTCCTGCTGTGTTTTATTAGGCAAATATAAAATTAACAGCACAGCAATAATTATTTCCTAAACTGGTTCCAACACAAATTTCCAATTTGAGGTCAGATGTATTGCCTAATAAAATTTTTACAGCTGCAGTCAAATTGCGGTAGTTAATTCCTGGAAAATACAATTCTTAATTCACCAGAATTAGTTTTAAGTCTTGATTCATCCTCTAAAGACGAATGTGTATTACTGCCGTTTATACAAAATGTTCAAACAGTAATATCCAATATAACAGCTTGCATAATTTCAGCTAATTCTGTTAGAAGTATCTGACCTACTTATACTTTCACTGAACCATACATCATGGTTTTAAGATCATTGGGTCTGATCTTTCTAAATTGCCCTTTCCCGACTGTGTAAGTATTGCTTAATGTTACGCAGCTAAACACGGAATCATGTCAAAGAGGAAAGAATAATTAGAATATCTATGAAGCAGTATTCTATTTATACTCCTACGGCTGCTAGTCATTTGTTACTTCCAGACCTATGCCTTAATCACAGACTCTAAGCTACTGTTCTGAACTGCAAAATTCACACACATGTACCTGCAGAATTCAAAACATTTCATCTGCTCAGTTTCTTCCAAACCTTAAAATGTAATTTAAAAATTTAAATAATAAATTAAGGAAAAATATTAATAACAAACACAGCACCTATTATGTGCTAGGCTCTGTTCTAAGTGTCTTAGATCTGTTAACTTTTTAATCCTTACAACAATCCTGGGAGACATGAGCTTTTATTATTATACCCATTTAACAGATGAGAAAACAGAGTCACAGAGACAGTAAGTAACTTATCACATACCACAAAGTTGCACAACAAGTGGCAGAGCTGGGATTCAAGTGTAGGAAATCTGGCTCTGGAGTCTCTGCTTTTGATCACTTTGTAATATTGCGTGAGGTAAAGAGTCAGACCTAAAACAAACAAATGATCAATATTCACCAGAGCTGGTAGGTCCCTATTCTTTTCTTTTGAACTATGTAGTGAAGGCAGCACAAGAGGAATGGGACAAACGTGAAACATTTGGAGATATGAAAGATAAATAGGACAATGGTGCATGATTTATCCCACCTAAACATTGTTTCCTAAGTGTCTAAGACACGCCATTTTGGCGCCTGGCTGTAGAGTGGTGGAAAGGACCAAATTCTGTACCCTGACAGACCTGAGTTAATTCCTGTTTGGCCACTTTCTAGCTATGTGGGCTGAAGCAAAGCACTGAGTGTTTCTGTAACTTCATCTCCCTCATTTGTAAACGGGGATACATCTGTTTCCTGCCCAGTCCATTGCACCCTACTTTTCATGCACTGATTTCTCTGTTAGTTAGGGTTCTTGAGTTGCAAGCAACAGAAAGCAGCCCTGGCTAACTTAAGCAAAACAAATTAGTGGGAGAGTTGTGGAGTAGCCACATTATGAAATGAAAAGCCAAAGAATCAGCTGGAGAAGGACAGAGAGTAGAGTCACTCAGGGTTACAGCGACAACTAAAAGAGATAAAGCATGCCAAGCCCATGGTACTTTGAAGGCACTCAGTAAAGCTTCATTCTTTCCCTTTCTGTCCTGGGCTTCTTTTCACCACATTCTTCATCCATTCCAACACATACTGTGCGCCTGCTCTACGCAAAGCACCATGATGAGTATAAAGAATGGGAAAAGGAATAACTCAGTCCCTGCCAAAAAGTCAGCAATGCTCTCACCCACAGTATTATTTTATGATGTTGAGAAATACCCAAATGAATCATTCATCTCTGAAATAAATGGCTAATGTCAAAACATTTACTAATGCAGACAGAGCTGACTGAAATAAATGACTGAATAACCCATTGTTTGAAAATCTATGAGAGTAATATATATTACAATCAGATAAATCAAAATTACAAAAGATTTTCTGCTGCTTTTCAAAATGCTTGCCAGAAGTTGGTCAAATGACAGTAAGAAGGATAATCAGTTTAACAAGTGGCTGCCAGTTACCTCTAGGGAATGAAACTGGGGCGGGGCGGAGGGAGGAGTGGGGGACAGGCAGGAAGACCACTTTTCATTTGATAATCTCCTGGAGGGTTTGCATTTTTTGACTAAATGTATGTGCTTATTTTATAATAACCGAATAACGCGTTTAAAAATAGACTCATCAGGGCACATTTGGTTGCTTTAAAAATACCCAGCTTGAGCTAGCCTAGGCAGAAAGGGGGGATTTAGTGGCTCAGGACTGGAGGGAAGGGAGGGAGTGGAGGTAGAACTGGCCTTCTCTCTTTACCTCTGTATCTCCATCACTACTTCTTGTCTCTGCATTTCTCTTCCCGTGGCTGTTGCCATGAGGCTAGAACTTCTGCTGCTGGCTCTTCCCAGCTCACATCCTCACAGCTTTGTGATTAGAAAGGGAAACAGTTTTTCTCTCTCGTTTCAGTTGGAAAATCCCTAGGGGAGGGCCTAGCGGGCCTGACTAAGGGCTGCTGGCCACCCGTGGCACGGGGTTGAAGGAGACTCATGGGCTCAGCTTGGGTGAGGTGCTCACTCTTTAACCAATCAGAGACGAGGCAGAGAGGATGCCCCATGTAGCTCTCATTGGACCCAAAGAGAGGGAGGTGGAGAGAAGTGGTATCACCAATCCAGTCACCGTGAGTCACTGGGAGCTGGGTGGCCCTCCCGGTATGTGTCCAGCCCTGAAGTCTCTGACCTGGCTCTCTGGACCTGGTCTTTACATCTCTCCCACCAAAACTTCTGGCCTCAAGGGTACCTTAGAAACCAGATCTTCCATCTTGGGCACGTCTTCTTACGAAAAAGAACTTGGGTGTCTGAGTCTTTCATACGCAGTCACAAAGTAAACATTGTGTTCTTATTCTTTGCTTCCCTTCTAAGCCAAGTCCCAGGAGATAAAGGGCAGGACTCTAAGTTCCTTGATTTTTTTCTCATCTTTGCATTCATCCCATAAATATCTATTGAACAACCATTGTGGGCCAGGTTCTGTTGAGCACCCACTGAATGCCAAGTACAAGGGGCATAGAGACAAGGGTGAAATGCACCTCACAGAGCATGTATTTTGGTGGGGAAGACAAGCAATACACACACACACACACACACACACACACACACACACACACACTCTCACACATATCTTCAACAATTTCAGATTATGATGAGGGCTGTGGAGAACCTTAAAGCAAGGTGAGAAGTTAAAGGTATAGGGGTGGTTGTAAAGAGTATAGTCAAGGGCAACCTTCTGCACGAAGTGACATTTGAACGGAGACCTGAGTGGATGAAAGAGGGTGTCCTCCAGGCAGATTCAACAGCATGTACAAAGGCTTTAAGGTGCAATGAGGTTGACATGTTTGGGGAGCAGCAAGGAGGGTGCCCCGGTTGGGGCAGAGGAGGGAAGGGGGTGATGGAGGGGAATGAGGATGGGGACCCTTCGGGGCCAGGTCTCTCTTATGAATGTTATTCTGCATGTAATGAGGAGCCCTGGAGTGGTTCAAGTCAGGGAGTGACATGATCCAATTTATTGTTCTAAAGCGCCTGGTCAGTGGTAGGCTCTTGATAAATATTTGTTAATAATTTAAAAAAAAAAAAAAAAACTCAGACCAAAAAAAAATTTTAATAGTCTCCTTGGCAGAAGAGGGACTGTCCTACTAATGATGAAAACGCACTGACGTTGGTCCAGTGCTTTATAGCTTACAAAGCTCTTTCACCCTGATGATCTCATCCGACCTCTCGTTTGGATGCATAATATATGACCACGCGACACCACGGCCCGCAAGCGCTGTGGAGGCCAGTCTGCGGCTCTGCGCCAGGTGACACTCACAGCTGTCACTGGCAGGCGTGGGCTGAGGTCTCCGAAGATCTCGCAGGGACACCCACTCCTTAGCATGCTCTCCCAAACCCAAGTGGGGACATTCCCACACCCATCTGCCCGGAACCATCATGAAGGCTGACATTTGCAAGCCAGAGGCCCGGGGAGACCAGATCAAGAGGAGATTATCTATGCTCTGGGAGATTTCCTTTTTTTTTCCTTTCTCTTCTACTAAAACATGAGGGTTTCTTTAGTGGTTAAAAAAGAAAAATTATTGAACCTGACCCTCAGGCCTGGGATTAAGGCCATTAGAAACAATGGCAGTGGGGCGCCCCTAAAGGAGCCCCTGATTTAAAGAGCTGGTGTCAAAGCCCTCAGTTACATCATGGGGCCCCTCTCTGAAGCAGGGCTGGACAGTCACCACCCCCAGACTCATGGCGCCTCAGGCCACAGCCTCAGAAATCACCATGTCCTCTGGGTTTCTCAGCCTCAGTTACGGCCATCTTTCCTCTGCTATTCCCCACCCATATGGGGAAGGGAGGACTCTTAACCTTTCTTCCTGGGAGCACTGGGACTGAGGGAGGGAGGGGGAAAGGGTGGAAGGGAGGGAAGGAGAGAGAGGAAAGGGGATGGATACCCCAGGCTCCCTCCCACAATCCAGGCAGGTCAGGGTGCTGGTCTCACATCTCTTACTAACAATCCTTGTGACCTTGGGCAAAGGGTAAACCAGCTGCCCAGTGGGGCTTAGCCAATTTTGAAGTTCAAAGGGTTCCTGGTTCAAAGGCAGTGGTAAAAGACTGAGGCATTTCGAGCTCAGCCCCCTTAAAATGTGGGATGGGACCCCCAGTCTTCCAAGTGATGATCTCAGAGGCTGCCCTGGCCTCAGAGGCTGGGCTTTACCACTGACATGCCCTTTTTACCCTGGCATTTCACGTTAGACATGGTGCTTAAAATGTCCTTAGTCTCAGTGTACTTTTAAACATTTCTTCGTGCCACTTTCCAGCTACTTCTTACAAGAGTCATAAGATAGGGCCTTTAGAATTTGCGGAATGAATGCCATTGTTGATGGGCTGTTGCAAAATCATCAGCGAAGTACATGTGTGCGTTCCGGACTCCGAAATACAGTCATAATAGAAAGAAATTAAATCTGCATTTTTCTGTTGTCAATCATGTTTATTAAATTGAAAAAAAAAAAAGTCTTCTCTCCCAGGCAGTATGAAATGTAGAGGGAAAATGAATTTATTCTCTGTTGGAGAACTGGGCAAAAAAATGTCATTAACAGGTGCAATTATGCATTCTGACGCAAAGTGCTTCAAGCTGACAGTCGGCAAACTTACAGTGGAGCTCCCAGACCACAGGCTGCAAATTCTCTAACAACTTTATTCATACATGCTGGCCTACAGTTCAATCCTACTTCCTTTGAGTATCTCCTGCAAATAAAAGGCCCCATTCTTTGGCTTGCCCTGGCTTTATTCGGAGTGAAAACACCACTTTGTGCCCACGTTGTGTTAAAATAACAGATTTGTGCTCGTTCCTGTAGGTTTCTGATGGGAGGACGGAGCAGGCTATCTTCACTGCGGATGGTGAGCCGCCTTTTTGAGGAGGTTGGAGAGAAAGGGTCTCCAACAGGGAACCTTTGTCCTGCGATGCAAATGAGCCTCTGCAAATGGTGCAGACAATGCCAGCCCCGGCCCAGCCTCAAACCCATCCATCTGCAGCTATTTTGTTAACCCGATGTTTCGTACATTCTTTCTCTCACACACAATACTTGATGTTGACAGCTGTGAATTTTAAACAACCATTCTGTGTATGTTTTTCTAATTTTGTGTATGCAGATTGTTTCTCCATATTGGGGGGTTGGAAGCCTAGTACCTAAGGGACGTGTTCCTTCCCTTGGAGATTTCATGCTTTTCAAAAGTCTCAGCGATTCTGACTGCTAAACAAAGTAGGAATTCACTGGGCTCACCAGCAGCATTTGGAAGGACCCGGAGCGCAGAAGCACTGTTGAAATGGACAAGGTTGCAGGAGATTGCAAAGCAGAACAGCCTGGAGGCAGGTCTCCGGGGTGACACGCCACTCAGACAGGCTCCGGTGGCCCCTGGAAGCTCAGTCCTCCTTCGTGTCTGCCCTTGCTTATCTGTAAAATGGGCCACAAGAACATTCTCCAAAGGCCAAAAATAAAGACATCCCATATCCAGGCCATCAACTCAGTTTTATTTCTCCTTACATTGTTCTGGCAGCCAATCTCTTTTCTTAGATAGAGTCCAAAGCCATGGATGTGTTTTTAAGCATGAAGGAAAACAAAATGAGCTCCCAGACGGAGGACTGTGTTCACAAGGCACGAGATTGGCAGCATGACTTTTTAAATTTGTGTGTCTATTTATACTTTTGTCTCTTTGATGTGCGGCAGTTCGCAGCCAAAACACATAGGCTAGAGACAGAAACTCTGGACATGAAAAAAGGGGGTTGCGAATAGGGCAGTCATAAGGCTCATTATGTTTGCTACCATTGAACTTTGGGATCTGACTCAGAGCTTCCTGGCAGCAAGAGTGAAAGGGGAATGATGACCAATGACAAAGGCTCACTTCACTTGAGCATACAGTTCTTCAGAGGGGAGAAACATTTTCCCAGGTACTTTGTTGTAAAATAAACTTTACACTCAAGGCTCTTCATAAGGGGGCAATGAAAAAGAAGTTCAACGTCAACTTGAGAGCAGATGCAGTTGTTAAATTCCAGAGCAAGGGTAAAAAAGTAAGGCAAATGGGCACCTGTCTAGTGCCCACTCCAGCTGCCTGGTGGTTCACAGAGCCTGTTGTGAGAAGAATTCAAGGCCACCTCGAGGCCGGGCAGAGAAGAGGGCAGGTGATTGACCACGTGTGTGCTGTGGAACTCCTCACCTTGGGCTAAACAAATCCGGCACAAATGAGCAGGATTCTGGTGTCCAGCTTGATCCAAAGATAGAACTCTGGGGCCTCAAGGGGTGTATGGCTGTCATGATCCTTAGATGTCCCTGAATAACACTGTTCTCAGCTGGGCCTTCCAGGGGAGCTGGAAGGCTGCCTGGAGTTTCTATCAATGCTTGGAAGACAGAGGAAGCAGGTGGTGGGGTTGACAGCTTAAACCGTAGAAGCCCGACCTGTAATCACATCTAGATTCAAGGCCATACCACCTCCACATGGGCCCGGCCTGGGCCAGATGCTTCTTCTTTTTTTTTAATTATAAAATATTTCTGTAGGACTTTAGGGAACTTTCACTTTCTCTTCCTTTTCTGTATTGTGTGAACGTATTATAACACATATTACTTTTACAATCTGAAAAGAGTAGGTCGATCATTTTAAATTAGCCATTTTTACCTTTCCTTTTTCTTTTTCAGCCTCAGGTTATACCAACACTCAGTAAGGGCTGTCCTTTCACTGCACTAGAACACAAAATTAATGAACAGCTCTCATCTAATTGGATGCCCAATATCTGGATCGGTCTAGCTTGGCCCCCTCTTGGAGAAAAGCAGACGATAAGACGACAAATTTGGAGAGTCTGTGATAGCTACAGATGGTTCTCGGCTCCAACAGGGCCACCCAATCACACCCAGGTGCTAGGACCTCCACGTCGACAGGACAGTAGCCAACGTGGGATCCTGAAGGCCTGGGGGCTCCCACACCATCGAGTGAAAAATTTAAAAAAAACCTATTCACGGGACTTCACTAATAATTAAGGCAGGACATACAAGAAGGAAATATCCAAGAACAAAAATTGTTCAAAAACTGGGATGGCTTGGGCAGAAGATGGAAAGTCCAGGTAACTCAGCTGGATCCATAGGTGCCACCTTCTGCCTCATAGGGATCTGAGCACACAGACGCCTGTTTCTCTTTCAGTTCTGAGACTCTGCTTTTCTGAAAGTGTCTGAACACATTCCAGAAGACTGTGTAGCAGGAGTGCATTTTTCAAAGCTGTTTTTTGGTTAGCCTTCAATTAACCAGAAAATGAGATTAATTGTGCATGAACTTCTATTTCCAGGACTCCAACGGACCCAAGGAATGCGCAAATCTGGGTAAAAATAAGTCAGGTTATAAGGGAGCTCTCTTGTATTTGTTTTAGAGCGTAGAAGAATGGAAAAACAAGACAGTGAGGGCCCGGGGCCAAAGAAAATGCTATATTTAGAGGCGGAGGGCTTTGTTTGGCCCTGATACCGGTGTAGACACAGACAGTCAGGAACAAGGGGGCCATTCAATCAATCCACCTGACACCCTCTGTCGCCGGCCCGTGTGCTCTTGCAGGCACCAAGCTCAAAACCGTCCCGAAAGAGGCTGTCGACGGAAAAGAGGTAACAGCTGCTCTGTGGCAATTAACCAACAGTTTCTCTTGCTGAAGGAGATGATTTTGGATGGCGTAAAGAGATTCAAATAAAAATGTCAACATGCCCATTACAGATGAAAGTTTGGAAAACTTAAGTGGCCCTGAATTAATCACTATTTGACAGGAAGGCGCGTAAACGAGTACTAAAAATCTCCCACAAATCTGTTTTCCTGCCTTTTGGGTAATTGTAAAGATGCTGGTTGTGGGGTAGGGGTGGGCAAGGCATTTCTTGGCTGCAGCCTTAATTCATCTTGGAGCGAAGATTTAATGACAAAGTTACAAGCCCTTAAAGTAGCATTTATTGAGGGGCTAATGAGAGTCCCTAAGAACTCTGGAAGAAAAAAAAAAAAGCAGCCACCCACACAAGAGGCCTTTGGAAACACCGAAGAGAGGGGAGTTCATTAGGCTTTTTTTTTTTTCTTCCCCTTTCTCAACAATGAATATTTCTGCTGCCAAACCTTTAGGAATAGGGTTGGTTTCCTTTCAAGTAATTGATGCACATTTTGCTTCTGCAGGAGTCCAGACGACCACTCCAGCGAGAAGCAGGAAATCACACCGTCGGAGGAAAACTGTGCATTCCTTCCTCCCTGGCTGGGTCGGCCCCTCACAAACATCGGATTTATGTTGCCCTTGCCAAAACGCCTCCGATTTCCATGCCCTCCCATGGCTAAGATAACGAACGCGGCTTGCGGCCTCTGAGAGCTGCACTTATTTAAAACTCCGGCTCCACTGGAACAAAAACGGCTGCTGTCACCCCAAATTGAGCAAATGAGACCCTGTCCCACAGCATAAAGAGTAAGAGAGTTATTGAACATCCCCCGTGGAGATGGCCCCATTCACCCTTGCCCTCTCTTGGCATCTCTCCTTCCCACCCCAATCCCTCCGGAATCTTCTAGGCCCTCTTGCCTCAACTCCTTCTGTCTCGGGGAGCACAGGAAGGGATAGCTGGGGCCAGTCTGCTCCAAATGGATCAAGTTTTCTTAAATCAGGTTTTCTCTTTCTTTTTTAAAGAAAGATTAGAAGCGGAAAGGAATGCTCTGAGGAAAATGGAAACTGGCAAAGTGTTTTAACTTCGAGCGGTCTTCTGGTCGGTGCTGACGCACAAACGTAAAGCTCTTTTGTAAACGTAAAGTCATAGGACATGGGGAAGGAAGGAGGGAAGCTGGAAACCCCCAAATGTAAAACAGGTCTGGTGACTTCTGATGGCTCAGGTCGGAGAGAAGCATTTTGCGGGAGCTCTTAGCCCCACGGAGGCTCAAAAATCATCTACAACATTCAATGAAACTGACACGCAGAAAACACACGTATTTAGAAAGTATTTTCGCTGTGGCTTCTGCTTAACCAAAACGTTCTGTTTCTCTCAGGATGGAAAAGAAAGGCTTTTCCAGAAAAGTGCCTCCATTTGGAGAACACACTTATTAAAATGCTATTTTTCACAGCTGCATTAATCTGAGATCTGGGAGATGTTTTCTGTTTGTACAACCCTCCTTATCCATCCCCCCCACCCCACTTGCGAAGGCTTATGCCCGTGGCACAATCCCAGTGGCTTCATGGCCAGATTGCTAATTCTGAAAGAGCTGTCTGCTTGACATCACCCGCGGAAGGACTCAGACTAATTTGCCCCTCACTGGGGCACGTGCGTATTTCTGAGAACATCTCTTGATACACAGTCACATCCTGAAGGAGACACATCATACACTTTCCCTCCTAAGGTTGACAAAATTCAACTGGCGTAATTTAAATGGGTGTTTTTCAGTCGTACATAAGTAGTCTTCAGTTACAAGAGTAAAGCTAGAAGGGGGGCTATCAGCTAACGTCACAGGGGAGAAAACCCACATTGCTCTCTGTCTTCAGATGACTGTTGCTGGGACTGAGGGGTCCAAGGGTGACTACGAATAATCAGATTATTATTAATTATAATTATTAACAGTAATTATATATAAGTGTTATTATCATAGTGGCTTTCACTTATGTACTAAATAACAGAGTAATGCTTTGTATCCATTTTCTCAGTTAAACCAGAGTAATGCTTTGTGTCCATTTTCTCAGTTAAACCAGGCAACGTATTTTCAAGACAGGGATATGATCTTCATGGTATAGATGAGAATTCAAGAGCTCAGGGAGGCGCGATGAAGAGTGGCGCCCGCTCACCGCAACTAGAGAAAGCCCACGTGCAGAAACAAAGACCCAACACACCCAAAAATAAATAAATAAATAAATTAAAAAAAAAAAAAAAAAAGAACTCAGAGAGGTTAAGGAGTGTGCCAAGTCCACACATCTAGTATATGGAAGAGGCTGAATTCAAACCAGAGCTGTCTTGAATCCAAAGCGCGGTTCTTAATCACTATGCCAGTGTGCCCCTTACACTGCTACCTGCATTCACACTAGCTGACTTTGTAGCCACGCTTTCTCCTTCTATTCACTCTGGCCTGCCCCACACAAACCCCTGTACTCCACAAGGGAGGAAGTTTTGCCTAATGATTAAGAGTACATGGGTTGGAGTGAGATGGCTTGGGTTTGAAATTGGACTCAGTCAACTGGGTGACCCTGTGCAGATTTCTAGCCTGGTTTCATCTATAGAATGGGAATATTAAATGTGTCTACCTAATATGGTTGCTGCAAAAATGGGATGATGTATTTAAATGTAGGATAGTTTCTGGTGTATAGTAGCCACTCAGTTAATGTAAGGAAAGGAAGGAAGGGGGAGAGAGAGGAAGGAAGGAAGGGAGGGAGAGAGAGAGAGAGAGAAAGAAAGAAAGAGAAAAAGAAAGAAAGAAAGGGGGAGGGAGGAAAGAAGAAAGGAAAGAAAGAAGAGAGAAAAGAAGGAAGGAAAGAGAAAAGGAAAGAAAGAAAGAAAGAAAGAAAAGAAAGAAAAAGAAAGAAAGAAAGAAAGAAAAAGAAAAAGGAAAGAAGGAAGGGAGAAAGAAAGGGAAAAGAGAAATGAAAGCAGAAAACCAAAGGGGTGTTCATCTGCAGAGAGACGCTGTTATCCACAGAGGACGCTGGAGTAGAGAGGAGAGCCTCTCAGGGCCTCAGACAAGCCCAGTGGGCAGCCTCAGGACTTCTCTCAAGTTCACTGACTCTACTTCCTGTGTGTTGGTGCTCTTCTCACCCAGACTCGCCTCCCTGTGATCTCACAAGGCGGCGCCACCAGCTTTCCAGCTTCCTAGCCTCCAGGTCCTGCAGCAGTGAAGCCGTATTGTCCCCGCTTTCTCAGTGCTGATCGGGTCACATGACCACCCCTGAGCCAATCACCAAGACCTGAGGATCACCAGTACTGACTGGCTTTCTCTCAGCAAGAGCTTTGCCCCTGCTCAGGAATAGAGTCCCACAGACTGAAAGTGGGGGAAGGAATGACTCCCTAGAGGAAAATTGGGTGCAGCTGCCAGGAAGAGAACGATTGTAGGAGCAGCAAGGTCATGTCTGCCGTAAGCAAAACTTGCCTGCTGAGTGAACATCCTCTTCTCGGCATTGCTTGTTTCAGTTTAGTTGGTATAGTTAAGAACTAGTGTCCTAGGACTAACTGCTTGGCTCTGAATCCTGGCTTCATCATCTACTAGCTGTGTGGCCCCCGCAGGTTAAGCCACCTCTCTCTGCTTCAATTTCTTCACTTGTAAGTCTTTCCCCTGGATTGCTGAGGATTATATGTGCACATGTAAAGTGTGCAGCATAATGAGTGCATACTAAGCACCCAACGAATTTGAGCCATTCCGCGCTCAACAGTTATTTACTGCACACTACGACGTGCTGGACTCTATTTCAGGTACATGGGACACGTGGGTGAGCAAAACAGAACAGCCACAACGGGATCCCTGACCTTGTAGAACTGATACTCGAGCGTGGAAAAAGACAATAAATAATAAACAACAAGACAGTCATATGGAATTTAGTTGAAAACAGTATTGAAAAAAGAAAGGTCGGGGTAAAATAAGAACAGCTTAGGAGGGCACGGTATAGTCAGGGTCAGACTCCTAAGCCAAGACTTGGAGGGGCTGAATGAGTTTGCCAATAGAATCTGGTGGATGGGGTCATTCCAAGCATTGGGGCAGTGCAGAACCCTAAGGTGAAAGCATGCCTAGAGTTTCTGAGGAGCAGCAAGGGTACCAGTGTGGCTGGAGAAAACAAGGGAGGGCAAGAGTGGTGGGAGATGACATCAGTGAGGTAAGAGAGGACCAGATCAGGAAAAGTGGGGGAGCCCTGGGAAGACTTTGGATATTTCTAGGGAATGGGAGCCATCGGAAGGTTTGGGGAGTGCGGGAGACCTGCTGTGACTCCCTCAATGCCAGGACGATGGAGTGTTGAAAAGAGAGTAGCTCTTCTTATTATTAAGAAGATGATTGCGGGGCTTCCCTGGTGGCGCAGTGGTTGAGAGTCCGCCTGCCGATGCAGGGGACACGGGTTCGTGCCCCGGTCCGGGAAGACCCCACATGCCGCGGAGCGGCTGGGCCCGTGAGCCATGGCCGCTGAGTCTGTGCGTCCGGAGCCTGTGCTCCACAACGGGAGAGGCCACAGCAGTGAGAGGCCTGCGTAACGCAAAAAAAAAAAAAAAAAAAAGATGATTGCATTTCAGTTCACCAGTTGAAGAAGCAAGTACATTATAAAGCTTACTGGGGTATACTCCCAGAGCAAACACTCTGCGGGGGCTGTCTCGCTCTTTCCTGAAGGATAAGATGGACCTCTGATGCACTTTGGGTGCATTTTCTCTTCTGCGCCTTCCAAAGAAACAGGACCAAGAGATTTGCAGATTCTTGATGTTTCAGCCTCCTTGGATATTTGTAAATTACTCCTCTGAAGAGACCTCCTCCATGCAAGCAAAACATCTGTCAGGAATACTATCGGTGTCTGGGAAAGCACAGTCTCCTGAATCAACAGCCGTAGTGAGAGCTTGTTGAAGATTTAAATGGCTTCTGATTTCAGCCTGATAATTCCATTTTAACGTGGTGAGCTGGTGGTCCTGACAGCTTCCTGAGCATAGCTTCTGTTATCGGATCATAAGAATTGGCTGATGGAGCCTAAAAGATAAGTCCAAGGAAGCACTTTAAGAGCGTCTCTGGTGATCTTCAGCAGTGAATGGACTGGACTGCCAGAAGGGTGGGGCCGGATGGAAGGTAGATTATATGACAGGTTCTTTTAAGACAATTGTACGCAATCTCCTAATAATCTCATTCTGTCCTTGGTGAGGTTTGGGCTTTCTTTGCTGAGATGAGATGGGAATGTGGCTTCTCTTAAACACCTAGTTAGAAGTGTGGGACAGAGGGATTATAACACATTAGACTTGCAGATGGTTCAGTCCACTGTGTATTTGGGATGGGAAACCTGTGGAGACCATTCAGAGTAGAAAGAAGAGAGAGTCTTATGCAGTTTTCACTCATCCCTTAGAAATGGTTAATAAAGGTCCCCAGCCTTGGGTGCTTAAATTTCTCAACACCACCGTGTGGGTAGAAGCCACAGCCTGGAACAGCCTGTAGGACCCTCCTCATGTCTCCACACCCTTCCCCATCTCTTCTCTGCACAGCAGCTGGAGTGACCTTTAAAAACGTAGTTCAGATCATGTTTTCTTTGCTCAAGACACTCAAGTGGCTCCCATTTCACTAGGAATAAAATTATCACCACAGCCGACAAGGCCCTACGTGACTCCAGTCCTGCCCAGACCTCCAGTCACATCTTGTACCCCTTGTTCATTCTGCTGTAACCACACCACCCCAGGCACCCTCCTGCCTCAGGACTTTGCACTGGCTGTTCCATCTTCCTGAAATGCTTTTCCTCCAAATATATGAGAGTTCACACCCAACTTCATTCCAGCTTCGTTCAATGGCATCTCCTCAGATGCTCTGAGGGCTCTGTCCTCACCACTCTGTCAAAAATAGAACCTTCTGTCACTCTCTAGTCTCTTGGTTTTTTTCCTTCATTTTATTTCTGACATTATTTTATATACTTATTTGTTGATTTGATTGCTGTCTATCTCCCCTACTACTCCTTAAGACCAAGGACTTTGCCCCCTGATCCGCAGGGTTCAGCACAACATGATACTCAAGAAATATTTGTTGGATGGATGGATAGGTGGATGGATGAAAGGATGAATGGAGGATGGAAAGATCGGTGGATGGATGGATGGAGGATGGATGGATGGGTACATGGGTGAATGGATGGATGAATGAAAGGATTACGCTGTCTCTTCACAGTGAAGGACTTGGTCATTGGTTCCTAAAATTGGACTATTTACAGATTTCCTTTATGATTTTTGCCATATCTGTACACTGACCTTACTACAATGACTTAATGGCTTTCTTTAAATATGCACACTTTTATTTAAAAAGAAAAACTTTATGCAGTGCCATAAATGGAAAAGAAGGCAAATATGAAAATTAAATAAAAAGCAAGTAAAGCAATGTTATTAAATTCCAGAGAGATTCTGTTGCCTACTGAAGAGTTGAACCTTAGGCCACTGATCTTTGGGAAAGGGGCAGGTTAGCTAGTGTCGGAGGGATGTTAAGAGACATACTAGCACCCAGCTGAGACTTTCTTCCAGATGGAGGTAAAGGGATTAAAGACTAGAAAAGGGAGTCTTTATCGCTATGGAAGTCTCTGTTATTTAATGCTCCACCTAAAATCTTTTCACCCCCCTTCAGCGACATGTGTCCTACGCTTGGAAACACCAAGCCAGGTAACGCTTACTGACACTCTATCGTATCCTGTTTCTTTAACATCTTTTTAACTAAAGGTTTCCATTAATTTGCTTCCTGTTTCTTTGCTTCTTTCTTCTAAAAAGCAGGAGGAAACAAGAAAACACTGTAGCTACCTTACAATTCTGAGTGTAACTCACCCTGAGTGGATCTTACAGTCTAAGGAGAAAAAAAAGGATTCAGGCCTTGTATAACAGAAAGTCAGAACTCAGCCACACAGACATTCCCCACGCCCACATATTTGACAGCACAGACAAAACACCCAGATTATCGACCATTTCTTCTTTTCATCCTCATGATCTGAGCTCATGTAGCCGAAACTCAGTTAAAAGCAAGGCTGGGCTAACAGCAAGTGGGCCACGTTGGCTCAGGGGAGTGCTAGCTCAGAGAGCTGGCAAGTCTTTGCCTTACAGACCACTATTATTCCTTCCTGGGTTAGCTTTCAGCACATGCCTTGGTTTCCATGTAAGATGATAAGGCCTCTGTGTTCTTTCACATGTGGACTAAAGACTTCTGAATACTTAGATGAAGAAATCAGGCCCTAATGATGGCAAAATATTTACACACTGATTTAAGCTTGTTCATGAAATTGGGGCAAAGGAACATTTCTATCAGAGAGAGGGGGAAATCAAAGAGATCAGAGTCACGGTGGCATTCCGATGGTATTTATTTAGGTAGTGGAGGCTAAATACTCACCTCCCCCACTTTCCTTTTCTTTTCCCCTGGATAATTTTGGGAAATCCTCTAGTTGCCAGTATGAAAAACACCAGCATTGTGTTGGGGAGGGTGTGTGTGTGTGTGTGTGTGTGTGTGTGCGCGTCACGGGGAGAGTCAGATAGTACAACAGCCATCTAAAAAATTTTACAACACACAGCATTTTTTTTTTAATTAATTAATTTTTATTTATTTATTTTTGGCTGCGTTGGGTCTCTGTTGCTGCACACGGGCTTTCTCTAGTTGCGGTGAGCGGGGGCTACTCTTCGTTGTGGAGCGTGGGCTTCTCATTGCAGTGCCTTCTCTTGCGGAGCACAGGCTCTAGGTGCGCGAGCTTCAGTAGTTGTGGCACGTGGGCTCAGTAGTTGTGGCTTGCGGGCTCTAGAGCACAGGTCAGTAGTTGTGGTGCACGGGCTCAGTTGCTCCGCGGCATGTGGGATCCTCCCGGACCAGGGCTCGAACCTGTGTTCCCTACATTGGCAGGTGTATTCTTAACCACTGCACCGCCAGGAAAGCCCAACACACAGCATCTTAAAAAGACTTACAAATGCTAAGAATGATATTCACGGAAGCATTTTCTGGGCTCTGGTGGGAGACATTATAGTCAGGCATTATAACAATTTACTATTTGTCAACATTAACTGAGCATGTATTCTGAGCCACCATGGTCCTAAGTACTTTATACATATTAGCATATGTATTTCCAAAGCCCAGTAATAAATGTGTCATTCTTTGCATTTTAAATACAAGTAGAAAACTGAGTCACGCAGTTGATGAGTGGTAGAACCAGAATTCAAATCCAGGTTGTCTGGTACCGTAGCCTCTGACTTTCCCAGTTTTAGCACTGCATGTCCTTTATCCTGGGCACCCTCCCAGTCCCAGGCAAACTGGCACAGTTGGTCATCCCGCCTGTAATACTAACCACCATACTTGACCTCCTCCCATATACAACTTCTTAGACTTAGGACGTAGTCATGTTCTTGCAATTTCCAACACCACTGTCCAACTCAATAAACATTTTCAACCATCAACTGTGATCAGAGCTTTTTGCCAAGTGCAGCAGGGATCCGGAAATAAATGAAGATGTAAACCCTACTTTTTAGGCCACTCACAAGTAACATAAGGGGAAGGAAATATATGTTATTTCCTCAAAAAGTCGTGCAATATCTCCTGGCACTGTACCGGTACGAATACCAGATTTCTGTGTTAATGTGCGTATAACACAGATACTGGTTTTCAGCTGGCGGCACAATTATTTCCTCTGACAGGACAACATCTTTGTGAGAACAGTGTGGGTCTGGGGTGCTTGGAGCTGCTCGTCCATGCAAAGAATTCTTGTCAAATATTTTAATGAGAAGAAAAGCATGGCAGTTAAGATGAAAATCCAAGGTGACCTTGAGCTTGGCAACACACTGCCGATCACCTTGTGGTTTTTTAAGGTCTTTTTGTGACGACGATGATGTTTGTTTACAGAGTCCCTCTCCTGATGCAGGAAAGAAGGAGAAACAGGTTTAGAGACCACCTTACAGAAAGCATCTTTGTCCCGACATTAAACCTTCATTCTAGTGGACATTGGGTACACAGCATCCAAAGCCCTTTTCTCCTTGGAAGAATCCCCATTGGCTATGTCGTAGTAGGAAGTCACGTTGCCCTCGTCATTCCCTGGCAGGCAGGGGGCATGCCTACCCTCAGCCGGCCTGATGTTCCCATGCAGGACTTTGCATCCTGCATGAATGCCACAAAAATGCAGGCACAGTTAGGAATTCCCTCACAGCAGTGGTGTGCAGAATCAGTGACAGTGGCCTCCCCAGAAGGTCTCGATAGAGATACGGGAGGCATCATCCCTCCTATATGGGTTTTTGAAGTTTTCTCCAGCCTGGTTCTCTTGGTCTCTCTCTCAGCCAGAGCTGATGCTCAGTGGATCTGCATTAGTGAACCCGTGCCAGAGGTGAAAATGTTGAAGTACTTCTTCTCCCATCAGTAAATAGCCATGGCTCCAAGCTCCCCAACTGTATCTACCTGCTGCCCTGGCTAAGGCAGCCCAACTTTCCCCATCATCCGGAAACCTAGGGGTTAATGCCCAGAACAGCAGGAGGCCACCAGGAACCTGTTCCAGCCCCCTTCTGACTGGACAGTGCCAGACCCTATCGGTTACTATTTTGAATATCAATACTATACACCCCGATAAACTTTGACTAAATTCCCCTTTCTACTTAAGATAATAGAATCCACCTCTGTGTTTGCAACCCCAAGCCCTTACTGATACACACACTTACACACATTTAATTTTATGCAGACTGCAACCAAGGAAAGAAAATCTGGTTTTTGGCAGGTATGGAAAAATGAGGTACAGAAATATACCTTCTGAAAAAAAAAAAAAGAAATATACCTTCTGTGAGGGAGTTATGTGAGAGTACTATATGTTGGCATGAAAATGTTAAGAAATGAAATTGAAATTAACATGCATTTAATGCTTACCGGGATGCAAATGTCTTTCACATACTGTACCTCATTACAAAGCACTTTGCTATCCCCTCGCATTTGAGATACAGGTTAAGGCATGCATGTTTTATATTATCTCAATTTACAGTAAGGAGTGACTCCGATCACGCAGCCAGGATAGGACAACAGGGGTTACCAGAGGAGCCTCTTGATCTCAAATACTTCCTGTTTCATCTGTACCTTGTTGCTTCTCTAGGTGGGCTGTTCCCCATGGCTGAAAAAGTACAGAAGTCCCCTGCCTGCCATGATCAGAAATTCCACTACTTCTTTTCCCTCTTTGGATTAAGGTATAGTCTCTAAACGTGTTTTTCAAGCTATGTTTAAACGACATTAATCCAGAGTACTTCAACAGGAATTACTTTTTAAATTACTTTAAAAAGTACTTTAAAAATTAGCTAGCTGCTATCTGAGAAAGCAGAGCATCGAGGGAATGGGAGCCTCAAAAGGGACACAGGGCCTTTGCACTTGCTATTTACTCTTCCTGGAAACCAAAAGTGGTTCATAAACTCTGATAAAGGTCAGTGGAACTCTACTGCTTTGACTTTTTCTTTTCTCACCTACCACCATCAGTAACACCAGCCCCCTAGCATGGTGGAAGGAAATGGAATAAAGATCAGGGCAAAATGTCAGGGAGAGAGAGAGAGTACAGGTGGAAAATTCTCTCCTGGTGATTTGCATATAAAACCCTTTCCTTCCTTTTCAACTGCAAAACTGTTCAGTCAACAGAACATTCTTGCAGGAGTTTTTGGTCAATTCCTAAAAGTTAGTTTCCTAAGATGGACCTAACTAAAGCACAGTTATAGAAATTAACTTCATTTAATCAAGGTAGAGTAGGTGGGTGTGGGGTTATGGGGGAGCAAATCATCTAACCTGAAGCAAACCTGATTAAGCTCTTTAGAAGCCCTAAACCCTGAAAATATTACGGTGCTCCCTTGACCTACCATATAGACTTCAAAACTTATAAAACCATAAAATGTGAAACTTATCCAAAACATGTTAGCTGATACAAAAAATAGCTCATTGGAAGAATTTCTTAATGCAAAATTCTGGCTAAGCTCATCAAAACAAAAATTTCTGTGGTGCCTCTGTTTTTCTGGTGCCACAAGCACACGTGTTGTTGGTCTCTCAAGCTCTCGGGCACTCACTGGGAGTCAGAAGCCTGACTCCCCACATACCCCATTTATGAACAGTGCGGTCCTGAGGTAGCCTCAGCTTCCTCAGACACAACATTCGTAATGTTTACCTGCCTCCTGCAGTGAGGTATGTCTATGGCAGTGCTTGCTACACAGTAAAGGGCTATACAATGTAGGCTGTTATTAGTTCTGAGACGTCAGTGAGAAATAGATTACAGGGTTATACTCAATGCTCCTAAGAGCTGGAAAAAGTCTACGACTACAAAAACATGTTGATGCCCTGGGAGCAGTTAGGTAGGGGAAACTGTAAGAGGTTTTTATGATGTTTTGTTTTATGATGTTTTGAAATGGGGTCACTTGCAACCTTGACATCTGTTGGTGAGGTTAGGAAAAAGGCATTTTCAGTCTCAGAGAATGTGTGTGACGTGAACCCACGATCAGAAGTTACTAGATGATGCCCACCAAAAGATAGGGACAGGAAACAAAGATCTAACCTAATAAGGAGACTAAAGGGGTCCCCTGGGATGATGGTGAAGAAAGACCAGGAAGGCAGTCTTGAGGGCAGCCAGTCCAGACTGAGCAGGAGAATGGAGTGGTGCTAGAGACCACGGGGATGCCTCCTAGAGGAATCCCAAAACTGATGAAATAACAGATGCGTTTAAAAATGTTGAGAAGACAGTCACAGTTTTGATAGCCTGCAGGTGAATTACTGAGAGGTACCTAGAAAACAAGGCTATTAGCAACTCCAGAGAAAACAAAAAGTTATACAAGAACGAAATATAATCATAATATAATCAATGACTCAATCGTGGGTTATGCTGACATTATCAAAATGAGGTAAATGCCAAATATTGAACTAAATACAAATTGTGACATAACTCATTGGGAGGAAGGTGGCTGGAAGTGGGCCTGTGTTGCCAGGCGTGTGTGTGTACTGGGGGCAGTGGTAGGGAAATGCATTAAGAGCCAGAGCCTCATATTCTACAGTGGCAAGTTAACAGACAATACCTAGATTTCAAAATAAAGAAAAACCTCTACAGACGTGATTTAGAAAACATGGAAATATGTGCACAGAGATACATCAGAAGGAAATGAGTCACTTGTAGAGAGTGGGACTGGGGTGAGTGAAAAGGGAACTTGGAGAGGCAAGGGGGAGCTTTATCGAATTTTTTTAGAACTAAGAACACGTATAACTTTAGGGGAAAGTTTTTAATTCAAAAAAAAAGAGGGGAATCTGGGCCAAGATGGCAACAGACAAGATGGAGATTGGCAGCCCTGAGCCACAGACAAGGAGGAATTAAAGCAGGAAGTCCAGCGGAGGCAGTAAGAGCTGCCAGCCCTCCATCTTGACTCTGTCTTTGCCTGGGAATTAATAGCTTACAATGAACATCTCTACCTGGGAAAGGCCTGGCCGGCGCGCAGGGTCGGCACTCCACAAACGGACGACAGCAATAATGAAGCTGCCAATCCCAGGGACACGCGGGGGACACATCTGCCACAGCTGGCCTCGCGAACTGTCAGCCCTCTTAAATGCACATCGCCGGGCCCGGGGAGGCTGTCACCTCTCCTCCCCAGTGTACCCTTGCTGGTGACTATAACTGCTCATTTCCATAAATTAGATCCCAGTATGTCCAAAATGGATTTTATTTTTTAAAGAAAAAGGTGCTACTCTGAGTTAGGATAAAATTCTTGGAGAGCCCACATACTTGTCAGGAAATGAGTTCTTAATCTGGAGTCTAGGGAAAGAAGTCTTGGCGGGTCCGATGACCTCCCTGAAAATCTATGTCAATTTGCATATGTATGCAGATGTGCATTTATTTTTGTGCAGGCTCCATACTTAACTGTGCCAACTAGACTAAAACTACTGGATACCAGGCCAGGATGAAGTGATGTCACCATTTTAGGGCGTCTCACCTATAGAGACTATGGGGAAAGAGGAAGCACTGCACGGTCTCTAGGCTTCTTGGTTATACCTAGCGTTGTTATTTCAGGTTTCTGTACCTTGCAGGAGTGGATCCGTGCAGCGGGGATGTCAGCCTAATGCAGCAAGAAAGGTGCAAGGCGCCATGGAGAGCTGAACAATGCTTCACTTTCCAACAGGACCCCGGGGTTTATGACACACTCCGCCCCCGCTGCCATGTTGCCTGGCGACCCTTCAGCAGCCTGGGAAAGAGGCAGCCTCTCAGAGCTCCATTTAGGGGTTATGGGTGGAGGCTGAGATTCACCAAGCACAGGAGGCTGTGAGGGGCACAATGGAGCCATTTGTAGTGAGGACCTCACTGCCGGGAACACACAGATGCGCTGAGGAGGCACTGCTGTCAGGGTCAGTCGGCTCTGAGTCCCATTTGTGCCATCTTAGCAAATTGACTTTGGGCTAGTGGTTTAACGCCTGAAGCCTCAGTTCCTGTTAAATAGGAATCATTTCACCCAATTCTGAGGACCATATAATGATGTTCAAGTGTTCGATGCTGGGGAACTCACTAGCATTCAGTAGATAGTTGCTAGTATTCCTGTTTTAAAAACGTGTAAATAAAACAATCAATAAATAAAATGTGTAAATAAACGTCATGGAATCTCACCTTTTACAGTATTTTAAGGAGAGAATAATTTAACATTATATATCTTTTAATTCCAACAGTAATATTTCTCCGTAACTCATGGTTACCTTTCTCGCCTTTAGCCCAGTGGTTCTCAGCTGGTGGGAGGAGAGGAGTTGTGCCGCAGGGGACACTTGGCAACGTCTGAGATATTTTTGGTCATCACAACTGGGGGCGGATGCTGCTGGCATCTAGTGCGTGGAGGCCAGAGATACTGCTAAATATCTACAATGCCCAGGACGGCTCCCACAGCGAAGACTTTTTCTGCCCCAAATGCCAATAGTACTGAGGCTGGAAAAGTCTGCTCTAGCACTAAATATGAAACTTAAATCGGAAACATATAGTCCAAGGACCCTGTTGAGCATTCCGTTCTTGGAAGAGACAGTGCCTTGATTTTAAGAGCAGTGTTTCCCGCTGCCCAGCCTGTCATTTCTACTCTGATGACACTCAGTGAGAAGGAATGACAGCGTTACCGCACCGGTGCAGGATGAGGCTGCCCGACACTGGTGGGTACCCCATCAGATGGGCAAAAAGAGCCAGCTATTGTTTCAGATTGTAGAGGCAACAGCGCTTTATTAGTTTCCCTTTTGTCATGAATCTGAACGTTCTGTACTAAATCTATTTTCAAAGGTAAATTAATACCTAAGATATTTTTAAAGCACCAGAGTGCAGTTTTGCAAATATGACTTTTTTTTTTTTTTTTTTTACCAAATATGACTTTTTAATACCCCACTCCCCCAAACCTCACAGACATCATTCTAGAATTAGGCTGGTTCTCACTGAGTCTGTTGACACTAGTATTAAACAATCATTTTCATATCATGGTTTTTGAACTGTTGACCATCCTTGCAAATTACCATCTTGGAAACCATTGTACACAGACCAAAAGTTCAGTTAAAGGGAGCTAGATTGTCTGTGCAACAAAAACCTGCTTGTTTTTGATGGGGTTTCCAAAATGGAAAGTCTAAATTATAAATATAATAACATTGCCCACACTTTCCTTTCTCTTCTATTATAAATGCATATTCAGATATGCTAATATAAAGATGTACAGTAATACAGAAAGGGCACGCAAAGTGACAGGAGGACTCCACTGGTGGAATGGTGGGTTTCTGTCCAGGCTCCCTGAGCCAGCCATCTTCCAAGCCCCTCATCAGTCTTCTGTGTGAAAGTCTTAGCTAAGAGTCAAGTCTCAACTGATAAGGCCTTGGAGACATAATCATTTTCCATTGACAGCACCTTGCCACCAATTCACAAACATTTTCATATTAATATTGAGCAATTTCCCTACATTCTAATCCATCAAAGTAGGCTATTAATCCTTCCTGTACCATTCTCTATTCAAACGCTAACAATTTTCTTCCCACAAGCTAAAACATTTGTCCGACAGCCTCTCACACAAAGACCCTGCATTGTTAGCGATGATGGATCAGAGTGTTAATATGAAGGATGCAATGTAAATTATATCATTGATACCGTACATATGTAAAGGAAGAAAATCTTTTTAAAAGATCATTTGTATGCTAAAGATAATGAAAGTGATCCCCTGGTACAGCAACCTTAATTTCCCTTTCTAAGAGAAAAAAAGGTTCAGAGAATATGGAAATCCATCATGATTTATAATGGCACAAATGCCATCGTTTACTTCCCGAAAAAAATATACACCGTTTCTTATTGAAATGACTCAAGAAAACTTGTTAAAATATATCGTAAGAATTGCACACTCCGTGGTTACCAGGAGAAGAATATGGATAGCAGAGCTCAACTTGGGATGGAAAACAGATCGATCCCTCCATTTTGGGTGGTGAGTGGATGGATGATTTATATTCATTATCAAAAGGCATTAAATGATATAGAAATTTGGGAGTGAATACACTTACGTCCCCAACAGGAGAGATGTGAAGTCTAGCATGTGTAAAGAAATGGGATATAAGGGCTTCCCTGGTGGCGCAGCGGTTGGGAATCCGCCTGTCAATGCAGGGGACACGGGTTTGAGCCCTGGTCCGGGAAGATCCCACATGCCGCGGAGCAACTAAGCCCGTGCACCACAACTACTGAGCCTGCGCTCTAGAGCCCGCAAGCCACAACTACTGAGCCCACGTGCCACAACTACTGAAGCCCGTGTGCCTTAGAGCCCGTGCTCCGCAACAAGAGAAGCCACTGCAATGAGAAGCACGCGCACTGCAACGAAGAGTAGCCCCCGCTTGACACACTAGAGAAAAGCCCGTGCACAGCAACGAAGACCCAATGCAGCCAAAAATAAAGAAAATAAATAAAAATTAAAAAAAGAAAAAAAAGAAATGGGATATCAGTGTTGATGCTGTGAAAACACCTGGGCTCCACATCATCGTAAACTTCTGAGGACAAGAATGGACCATCTACATGGGGTCCTGTCTTCTACTCCCAGACTACCCAGAGAGTCAGAGGTCTTAAATACGAAGTAAAGAAATCATTGCGATGCTTCATTCCCTCATATTTCTCTTCCACCTCCAAGTTCGCTGTTCTTCAGGGTTTTCCTTCCGTGTAAATGGCTGCTTGAAGGCAGATATCCAGAATTCATCCTTGGTATCTTCCTCTCCCTCACCAGCCCCCACCTCCATCCAGTCTCGCCAAGGCTTGTCAATTTTTCCTGCAGAAACAGTCCTTTTCTGATCTGTCTCTCCATGAGCCATCTCCAGGACCTTCATCTGAGACACCGCCATCTTTTATGTGGACTCTGGCTCAGCTGGTCTCCCTACCACCTTCACCTCCTTCCTAACAATGCAGCCCAAAGGATCTTGAGATACAAATTTGATCATGTTACTTTACTGCTTTAAAAAAGGTAAATTAGGGCTTCCCTGGTGGCGCAGTGGTTGAGAGTCCGCCTGCCGAAGCAGGGGACACGGGTTCGTGCCCCGGTCTGGGAAGATCCCACATGCCGCAGAGCGGCTGGGCCTGTGAGCCATGGCCGCTGAGCCTGCGCGTCCGGAGCCTGTGCTCCGCAAGGGGAGAGGCCACAACAGTGAGAGGCCCGCGGACCGCAAAACAAACAAAAAAACAAAAACAAAAAAAAGAAATTACCATGTGAAATTTGAGCATCATTAAGAAAAATAACACAGCAGAAAATCTGAATCCCTGTGCTCTAATCTATTTGGAAACTTTTCTCCCCAATTCTTTGTATGCCTTTTATTGCCTTTGGAATTTAGATAGTTTTGAATCTGAAAAGCTAATGTATGATGGTGGATCTCCTCTTTGTTGAACTCTATTAGACCCCATTATTACTTTTTGAGGATTAAGACTTGCCCCCGAAGGTATTATTATGCTGAGGTGCTATTTTTTAAAAAATTTTATTGGAGTACAGTTGATTTACAATGTTGTGTTAGTTTCAGGCATACAGCAAAGGGGTTCAGTTATACATATACATATATTCATTCTTTTTCAGATTCTTTACGCATATAGGTTATTACAGAATATTGAGTAGAGTTCCCTGTGCTATACAGTAGGTCCTTGTGCATTATCTATTTTATATATAATAGTGTGTGTATGTTAACCCCAATCTCCTAATTTATCCCTCCCACCCATTTCCCCTTTGGTAACTATAAGTTTGTTTTTGAAATCTGTGAGTCTGTTTCTGTTTTGTAAATAAGTTCATTTGCATCATTTTTAAAAATTAGATTCCACATATAAGTGATATCATATGATATTTGTCGTTCTCTGTCTGACTTACTTCACTTTGTTTGATAATCTCTAGGTCCATCCATGTTGCTGCAAACGGCATTATTTTGTTCTTTTTTATGGCCGAGTAATATTCCATTGTACCACATCTTCATCATTTCCTCTGTTGATAGACATTTATGTTGTTTCCATGTCCTGGCTATTATAAATAGTGCTGCAATGAACATTGGGGTGCGTGTATCTTTCCAAATTATGGTTTTCTCTGGATATATGCCCAGGAGTGAGATTGCTAGATCATATGGGAGTTCTGTTCTTAGTTTTTGAAGGAACCTCCATACTGTTCTCCATAGTGGCTGTACCAATTTACATGCCCACCAACAGTGTAGAAGGGTTCCCTTTTCTCCACACCCTCTCCAGCATTCATTGTTTGTAGACTTTAAAAAAAAATTTTTATTTTATATTGGAACATGGTTGATTAAAAATGTTGTATTAGTTTCACATGTACAGCAAAGTGATTCAGTTATAAATATACATGTATCTATTCTTTTTCAAATTCTTTTCCCATTTAGGTTATTACAGAATATTGAGCAGTGTTCCCTGTGCTATGCAGTAGATCCTTGTTGGTTATCTATTTTAAATATAGCAGTGTGCACACTGATGATGGCCATTCTGACTGGTGTGAGGTGATACCTCATTACAGTTTTGATTTGCATTTCTCTGAGATTATGCTGAGTGAAATAGACAGAGACAGACAAATACCATACGATTTCAATATGTGGAATATAAAAAGTGAATAAGCAAGCAAACAAAACAAAAACAACACGTAGATACAGAGAACACTGGTGATGAGAGGGGAAGGGGGCGGAGGAGGGTGAAGTGGGTAAAGGGAGTCAGCGTATGGTAGGGGATGACAACTAAACTTTTAGTGGTGAGCATGCTGTAGTGTAGACAGAGTCAAATTATAATGCTGTCCACATGAAACATATAATGTTATAAATTAGTGTTACAAATCAATTGGGCAAAAAGTGTAATTCATCTGTCATAATATCTTTTAATTAATTAATTAATTAATTAATCTTTGGCTGTGTTGGGTCTCTGTTGCTGTGTGGTCTTTCTTCAGTTGCAGCGAGCGGGGGCTACTCTTCGTTGTGGTGCACGGGCTTCTCATTGCGGTGGCTTCTGTTGCTGCGGAGCACAGGCTGTAGGCGCACGGGCTTCAGTAGCTGTGGCACATGGGCTCAGTAGTTGTGGCTCGCAGGCTCTAGAGCGCAGGCTCAGTAGTTGTGGCGCATGGGCTTAGTTGCTCCGCAGCCTGTGGGATCTTCCCGGACCAGGGCTCGAACCCATGTCCCCTGTATTGGCAGGCGGATTCTTAACGACTGCACCACCAGGGAAGCCCCTCTCATAATATTTTAATGAGGAAAATATCACCATTTACCCTGGGACACGATTTCAACTGCCGAGTCTAAGAATAAGTACAATATTAAATATCTCAACTTGTACTGTTGTAGTTCAACCTGATTTCAAGTTCTGTGGTTATTCCTAAATATTACTCAATTCTTAAATTTTTTTTTTTTTTTTTTTTTCCCCCGCTACGTGGGCCTCTCACTGTTGTGGCCTCTCCCGTTGCGGAGCACAGGCTCCAGACGCGCAGGCTCAGCAGCCATGGCTCACGGGCCCAGCCGCTCCGTGGCATGTGGGATCCTCCCGGACAGGGGCACGAACCCGTGTCCTCTGCATTGGCAGGCGGATTCTCAACCACTGCACCACCAGGGAAGCCCCATAAAAAATTGAGCAGAAGGGAGAGAGGGGAACAGAAGACCAGAGCAAGAGTGACACAGGGGAGGTTCCAAGGGAATGGCTTCTACATGCATGCTCAGAGGATGGGTGAGCCCCAGGTCACTGTTCTCTCTGCTGGCTTCCCAAAGCACCCTGTGACAGGGCATCGAGGAAAGGGCCTGATACAGAACCTAAAGAGCCCTGGGATGTACAGTGGCAGAAAGGAAATTATAATGGGGACTGCTGCCTTCGAGGGCATCAGCAATCAGTGTGCGCCACGTTCCTCCATCAGAAGGACTGCCCTGGATCTCCACACACAGTCCACACAAGCAAGAGGAAAGGAAGTTGGCACTTTATCCCAGAGCATCTAGCAGGGGCCTCATGGAACGCCACTCTGAACAGTTCGTCTGAGAGCACTTTTCCCAAACAGCTCCTCGCTTGTTAACTGCACTCGGGTTCAGCGGTGCTGTCCACACGCAACCAGACGGCGACCCGGAACCTTTCTTCTCCTGGTGCTGAAAGCCAGTGGGTAGATAATTATTCAAGGTCAGATTTTTCCGAGGTGGATGCCAGGGGGAAAAAAAGCCAACCTTAAGGGTGAGTCAATACTTTGCAAACACTTTTTTAAGGATTTCCTAATTACTCTAAGTGGTTCCTCCAGCTCTTGCACTTAAAAGGCTGCTGTTTTGTATGATGTCATCCTTTGCCCATTATCTCTGCAGTCAATTTGCAGTATTAGGAGAGGCAGCTAGAAAATATTTGCAAACATCAACATTCTCCGGTCTTAAAAGATAATCCCCCTTTCAACTCCCTATGAGCGTATCAACGGCACAGTTAGGTTTTCAGATGCCTCTAAACGGTAACACCACCAGCTGGATTGTACAGAAAATCTTTCTTCTGAGGAACTCAAAGAAATTTCTAAGTGGTATCACATCAATCACCGAGCAAGTCCTCAGAGGACTGGCCAGGCAGGTAGTTAGAGGATAATTAGAAATGCAAATTGATAAGCCCCTTTAAAATAGCTCCCAGAGGCAGCTCCCACCTGAATAAATCTGGTGTAAGATTTTAGTTTAAGGGTAGCTAGTGCCAGTAGGTTCTGACCCATTGGATGTGGCCTTACTTCACTAATTCTTCACAATAACAATAGTATCATTAGCATCTCCATACTGTAGGTGGGGAAACCGAGGCAGACAGAGGTCAAGCAACTTATGCAAAGCCATGCAGCTGAAATGACAGCCCCAGAGCTGGAACTTAACCAGATCTGTCTGACTTTTAAAGTTGGCCCTCTCACCCACCACCTGGCTACATAATCTCCTTTCCCTTCCGCAGGACGAGAGATTGTGGGGGTTTTCACAAACACTGCACAGAGGAGCATTCCTCCATAGGCGGAAACCTTGCTAAAGTAGAAGCTTGCGAGGTGAAGAATGCTTTGAGGCCAGACTGCTTTTTAATCGCCGTTCCTCCACTTATTCGCTGGGTGACCCTGGCCAAATTGCTTAACTTCTCTGAGCCTCTGCTTCTTTATTTGTAAAATGGAGATTATAGTGGTTCTTACCTTGGAAGGTTGTTTTGGAGATTAAATGAGATAACACGTTAGATACTTAACATAGTGCCTGGACCCAGTAAGTGCTCCATAAGTATTTGAATAATAATAATGTTATTATTATTACAATATAAATCCTATATATTAGTATAATATATATATTTATTATTATATATTAGTTATATGTAAGTATAATAAAGAAAGATTATTATTAAATACTATTACTATTATTAGGAGATGTCTGGCCTGTGAAAAGAAAGAGGTCATTGTCCCTAAACTCAGATTATGCTCTCAGAGGTGCCGCCCAATTAACCCCCAAACTGACACAAGAAGGCTTGGTGGGCACACTCCTGTCTGTCTTGAGATCTGCTCACCTGATCCTTCACCTCTTCAAAGCTGGGAGAGAAACACTGCTGTACCGCACTTCCTTCAGCCTGGTTCTCCCTCTGCAATCTCTGGACAAGTGTTTACTAAGCAAATCCTCAACTGACTCTACTTTTCAAAGCAAGGAAGCTGTGGTTAATTTCATATGCAAAGAAAGAGCCCAGGGCTCCGCATTAGTATCCTAATTTATGAAGAGTGAAATAAACCCCAGACTTGGCCAGCTGGTTCAGGTAAGGGGATAATAGAATAGCAAGCAACACCCAAGCAAAGTAGCTCAAATTGTATAAAGTAAAATTCAGCAATATTTAAAAGCAATTCAGCTCATCTGAAGCTGCTAAACATTCCCAAACTTAGTAATAACTAAAGCACAGAGTGTCATGAATGAAATGAAAACGTGACCCAGGGATCTCACCATTTATTCAGACCTCAGAATCTGAAAATTGCCCTCTAACTGATAGGCTTAAAGTTATTACTTCATTCACTTAAGCATTTTATATAAGGCAGTTAGTTCTCTGATGATAAATCACATTGAAATTGATTTCAGTTTAAAAACGAAAAAAAAAAATTCCACATTAACATGTGAAAGCTTAAAGATCTGCAGATCTGAATTATTGGGGTGCTCGTGCTAAAAATGGATGACAAATTGAAAAATAAGCATGTACTCACTTTTGGAAAATAAATCTGGTCCTTAGAACCACCCATTAAGCAAGGAAAAATAAACTGCCTCTCATTTCATTAAGAAAACTCATTTGCATCAACATTTATACTTACATATGTAATAATGCATGGTCCCAGCCTGAATACAAGGTGGTAATTCAATCAAAAAGCTCCGTTGATATGCTATCATAAACAGCAAAAATGGAAACAGAGCCTTGGGAATAAATCACCCTCTTACTATTCAGCTGGGACCACACTGGCCTATTTTACACTACATGCATTGGTGCAGTATTTCACAAACATAAAAAACTGTCTTTTCCTTTTATTCACTGACATGCGGCTGTTTGAACTGGCAGCTTATGGAACTCCAGCAGGTGCAGGATGGATCCCAGTGGTGGAATCAGACAGCAAACGATGAAGACAATAAGGCAATTAAGATTTTTTAAATTCCAATAATCCTAATCAAAATTTAAAACACTTGAAATTTTAATCCGAAGCATAAGGTTTGCACACATACATCTCCATTTGGACAGAAGAAACCCTACTGAAAATTAGCATCATTTTCAAAGCAGCAATATTTTCAGTTGCTAATTAGACATCTTCTCTTGGCTGATCCGATCATTCAGGAAATGTGTAAGTGGCATTTTCCAAGGCTTTACAAGGTTATTTCTTAGATAGAGTTGAGTAATCTTGGTGATGTACTTGCTGTTCCCTATGCCTGGAATCCCCCTCCCCTCTATCCCCATGTGGTTGGCTCATTGCCATTGAACTTCAGAGAGACTTCCCTGATTTCCCTCTCCATCACTAACCCTGCTCATTCTATTACATTACCCTGTTTATTTTTAAATTTATTATAGAAAATTTCAAGCACATATAGAAGTAGAGAGAATAATCAAATGAGTCTGCTGTTCTCAGCTTTAATGCCTACCAACACCTAGTCATTGTTTCATCCTTCTCTGCCCACTGTCCACCCCTTCCTCACGCCCGGTCACTTCAAAACATATGGAACAACCACAATGCTGTGAGATTAGAAATCAATTACAGGAAAAAAACTATAAAAAACACAAACACATGGAGGCTAAACAATATTGCTACTAAATAACCCAGAGATCACTGAAGAAATCAAAGAGGAAACAAACAAAAAAAATACCTAGAAACAAATGACAATGAACAAAACCTATGGGATGCAGCAAAAGCAGTTCTAAGAGGGAAGTTTATAGCAATACAATCCTACCTCAAGAAACAAGAAAAATCTCAAATAAACAACCTAATCTTATACCTAGAGCAACTAGAGAAAGAACAAACAAAACCCAAAGTTAGTAAAGAAAGCATAAAGATCAGAGCAGAAATAAATGATATAGAAATGAAAAAAAAAAACAATAGCAAAGATCAATAAAACTAAAAGCTGGTTCTTTGAGAAGATAAACAAAATAGATAAACCTTTAGGCAGACTCATCAAGAAAAAAGGGAGAGGACTCAAATCAACAAACTTAGAAATGAAAAAGGAGAAGTTACAACTGACACCACAGAAGTACAAAGGATCGTAAGAGACTACTACAGACAACTCTATGCCAATAAAATGGACAACCTGGAAGAAATGGACAAATTCTTAGAAGAGTACAAACTTCCAAGACTGAATCAGAAAGAAATAGAAAATATGAACAGACAAATCACAAGTAATGAAATTGAAACTGTGATTAAAAATCTTCCAACAAACAAAAGTCCAGGACCAGATGGCTTCACAGAGTTGTGAACTCTATCAAACATTTAGAGAAGAGCTAACACCCATCCTTCTCAAACTCTTCCAAAAAATTGCAGAGGGAGGAACACTCCCAAACTCATTCTATGGGGCCACCATCATCCTGATACCAAAACCAGACAAAGATATCACAAAAAAAGAAAATTACAGACCAATATCACTGATGAACATAGACACAAAAATCCTCAACAAAATACTAGCAAACTGAATCCAACAACACATTAAAAAGATCACACACCATGATCAAGTGGGATTTATCCCAGGAATGCAAGGATTCTTCAATATATGCAAATCAATCAATGTGATACACCATATTAACAAACTGAAGGATAAAAACCATATGATCATCTCAATAGATGCAGAAAAAGCTTCTGACAAAATTCAACGCCCATTTATGATAAAAACTCTCCAGGAAGTGGGCATAGAGGAAACCTACCTCAACATAATAAAGGCCATATCTGAAAAACCCACAGCAAACATTATTATCAATGGTGAAAAACTGAAAGCATTTCCTCTAAAAGCAGGAACAAGACAAGGTTGCCCACTCTCACCACTATTATTCAACATAGTTTTGCAAGTCCTAGCCATAGCAATCAGAGAAGAAAAAGAAATGAAAGGAATCCAAATTGGCAAAGAAGAAGTAAAACTGTCACTGTTTGCAGATGACATGATACTATATATAGAAAATCCTAAAGATGTCACCAGAAAACTACTAGAGCTAACTGATGAATTTAGTAAAGTCACAGGATACAAAATTAATACACAGATATCTCTTACATTCCTATACTCTAACAACAAAGGATCAGAAAGAGAAATTAAGGAAACAATCCCATTTACCATTGCACCCAAAAGAATGAAACACCTAGGAGTAAACCAACCTAAGGAGGCAAAAGACATGTACACAGAAAACTATAAGATACTGATGAAAGAAATCAAAGACAACACAAACAGGTGGAGAGACATACCATGTTCTTGGACTGGAAAAATCAATATTGTGAAAATGGTTATACTACCCAAAGTAAACTACATATTCAATGCAATCCCTATCAAATTACCAATGGCATTTTTCACAGAACTAGAACAAAAAGTTTTACAATTTTTATGGAAACACAAAAGACCTCGAACAGCAAAAGCAATCTTGAGGAAAAAAACGGAGCTGGAGGAATCAGGCTCCTTGACTTCAGACTATACTATAAAGCTACAGTAATCAAGAAAATATGGTACTGGCACAAAAACAGAAACATAGATCAATGGTACAGGATAGAAAGCCCAGAGATAAACCCATGCACCTATGGTCACCTAATCTATGACAAAGGAGGCCAGAATATATAATAGACTAAAGACAGCTACTTCAATAAGTGGAGCTGGGAAAATTGGACAGCTAAATGTAAAAGAATGAAATTAGAACACTCTCTAACACCATACACAAAAATAAACTCAAAATGGAATAAAGACCTAAATGTAAGGCCAGACACTATTAAACTCTTAGAGGAAAACACAGGCAGAACACTCTTTGAACACATAAATCACAGCAAGATCTTTTTTTACCCACCTCCTAGAGTAATGAGAATAAAAACAAAAATAAACAAATGGGACCTAATGAAACTTAAAAGCTTTTGCACAGCAAAGGAAACCATAAACAAGGCAAAAAGACATAAACAAGCCCTCAGAGTGGGAGAAAATATTTGCAAACGAAGCAACTGATAAAGGATTAATCTCCAAAATATACAAACAGCTCATGCAGCTCAGTATCAAAAAAAACAAACAGCCCAATCAAAAAATGGGCGGAACAGGCTTCCCTGGTGGCGCACTGGCTGAGAGTCCGCCTGCCGATGCAGGGGACACAGGTTCGTGCCCCCGTCCGGGAAGATTCCACATGCCGCGGAGCGGCTAGGCTCGTGAGCCGTGGCCGCTGAGCCTGCGCGTCCGGAGCCTGTGCTCCGCAGCGGGATAGGCCACAACAGTGAGAGGCCCGCATACCACAAAAAAAGAAAAAAAAAAAGGGCAGAAGACCTAAATAAAATGGGCAGAAGGCCTAATCATGTCTTCTTTCTCCAAAGAGGACATACAGATGGCCAACAAACTCATGAAAAGATGCTCAGCATTACTAATTATTAGAGAAATTCAAATCAAAACTACAATGAGGTGTCACCTCACACCAGTCAGAATGGCCATCATCAAAAAAATCTACAAACAATTAATGCTGGAGAGGGTGTGGAGTAAAGGGAACCCTCTTGCACTGTTGGTGGGAAAGTAAATTGATACAACCACCGTGGAGAACAGTATGGAGATTCCTTAAAAAACTAAAAACAGAACTACCATATGACCCAGCAATCCCACTACTGGGCATATACCCAGAGAAAACCATAATTCAAAAAGACACATGCACCCCAATGTTCATTGCAGTACTATTTACAATAGCCAGGACATGGAAGCAACCTAAATGGCCATCAACAGAGGAATGGATAAAGAAGATGTGGTACGTATATACAATTACTCAGCCATAAAAAGAAACAAAATTGGGTCATTTGTAGAGACGTGGATGGACCTAGAGTCTGTCATACAGAGTGAAGTAAGTCAGAAAGAGGAAAACAAATATTGTATATTAACACATATATGTGGAATCTGAAAAAATTGGTATAGACGCTCTTATTTACAAAGCAGAAATAGAGACACAGATGTAGAGAACAAACGTATGGACACCAAGGGGGAAAGTTGGGGTGGGATGAATTTGGAGATTGGGATTGACATATATACACTATTGATACTATGTATAAAACAGATAACTAATGAGAGCCTACTGTATAGCACAGGGAACTCTACACAGTGCACTGTGGTAACCTAAATGGGAAGGAAATACAAAAAAGAGGGGATATATGTATACGTATAGCTTATTCACTTTGCTGTACAGTAGAAACTAACACAATACGGTAAAGCAACTATACTCCAATAAAAATTTAAAAAACAAAACAAAACACATGGATGGGCTTCCCTGGTGGCGCAGTGGTTGAGAGTCCACCTGCCGATGCAGGGGACATGGGTTCGTGCCCTGGTCCGGGAAGATCCCACATGCCACGGAGCGGCTGGGCCCGTAAGCCACGGCCGCTGAGCCTGTGCGTCCGGAGCCTGTGCTCCGCAACGGGAGAGGCCACAGCAGTGAGAGGCCCGCGTACCGCAAAACAAACAAACAAACAAAACAAAACAAAAAACACATGGATGACATCATGTCCTTTCATCTGAAAATACGGTAAATAAGTTCCACTTTTATGATGACTCAATGTTAGACAGTTCTTTCTTTTACTGATCTGAAATCCATACTTGCCCCTCAGTGGAGCCAAGCAAGGGTGCCAAGTTTAGAAAGTCCTGAGTTCGGTGCCCCTTATCATTTAGGCCATGTCCTAGCCATGCTGTCTAGGGAGGTTACTTCCTCTTTCCTTTCCTCATTTCTAAAATGGGTAGCCCAGTCCAAATTAGCATGCAGAAACTCATCTTGAACCCAGTGGTGACAGACCCTCTCTGAGCCAGGCTCTTGCTAACTTTATACACAGCAGATACTCTTCAAGAAACTTTATAAATATTCCCTCGCTTAATCTTCATAAAAGCTGTATGGTCGGGACTATTATTATCCCCATTCTATGGATGGAGAAATAAGGCAGAGAGAGTTTAAGTAATTCATCCAAGGTCACACAGCTGTAGAGCTGGGATTCAAACATGATTAGCTCATACTCTTAACTACCCTGCTATGCTACATTTTAGTAGAAATCTTATGATGTAGTGGGCTCCCAGCCACCAGAAATTTAAGCCAAGGCTGGACATTTTACTAAATGAGACAGGACATGTGAAAACACAAAGTATGGCGATTACTACATACCAGTTGCCCAATCCATGGCAACCAACCTTTCAGCGGAGTCCAGCATAGATGCTGGGAGCACTTGAAGTCCCCCAAGGTCCACTGAAACTGATGCTGCTCTCAGCCTCCTGGAAAGGGGTGAGTATAGCCTTGCACACTCGAGGTCTAGTCTTGCCAGGAGAAAGCCAACAGCTTGGACAAGTACCACAGCACAGAAATGATAACAGCTTACATCGTGAAGCACCTGCCATGGTCTAGGCAAGCTGCATATATGAACTCGTTCAATCCTCCAACAACCTGACTCGGGTACTATTATAATTTGTGGTTTACAGATAAGGAGACAGAGACTTAAGAAGATTAAGCAACTTGCCCAAGTGACTAATTGGAGGAACTTGGATGAGACCCAATTTTTTACCCAATGAGGCTGAAGTTAACAGACTCAAATCCTAGTGCTGAAGCCACCATCTCATTTCAAATGGAAATAAAGTGGGCCAGGAGGTTATGGGGCCGACGGAGTGAGAAGGCGGAGGAAGTCAGAGACATTCAAGAACCGTGTGTTCTCCTGTCAGTGATGCAGGGAGGGGCCCCCTTGGGCCAGGCCCTGAGCCAGAGGTCCTGGGGGCTGCAGCAGCAAAGAGGCCCCGTGCCTATTTTCAAGGAGCTCAAATCCAGACAGGGAGGAAGGAGACACGGCAAAATCTCTGAGAGAGAAGGAGAGAGCAGTTGGTGCCATTACAGAGTGCAACGGGGCTTTCGTAGGGCACCACCCCTCGGCACTTCAGAGGTCTACTGCACCTCCAATCCACTTTCCTTCTTCTGACTCTATAAGCAGCAAAGAACAAAGTCAATTTTACAAGTGGAGTTCTGAGTGGCCTCAATATTTTGAAGAGGCTCTATTACCGTGGAGAGCAAGAAACGCTCAGTTTATTAACTATATCTCCCATAAACACAGGCACACGCATGCATGTATGCACGTGTGCACACACACGCATGCAAGTTTCCATCTCAGGAAAAGGAATCATTAGCACCCATCTTTTTGAGGACCCTTGACGGGATGCTGATGGCCAAGCAGGATGAGCAGAGGTTTATGAGTCTGGACACTTCCACCATCCCCCTGTTTGAGTACCCATTGTGCGTCAAGCACTGGTATTAGGTCTGAAGCTAAAGGTTTAAACTGGAGGCGAGCCCAGGGAGAAGTGAGTGAATGTGTCTATAACCTGCAGGGTCGGTGGAGGCAGAAGTCTGTCCGATTCACTCTTCAGGCCCCCAGGGCCCGCGGTGTCTACTGCCCTGAGTCAGCCAACAGTAAGTGTCTCTTGAACAGATGCATGAAGAGGTAAGTGACCTTGGCCAAGGTCAGTTTCTTCCTTGGTAGCGTGAAGCTCCTACAACCACTGAGAGGGATGCCTTGAAGAAGGATCCAGCACCCAACGTACACAAGAGGCCTCCAGGATCGCAAGGCGGGATCCATTTCCTAGGGAAAGAATCCGCTTTCTGAAAACGTACATATTCACCAGAGCTTCTGCAGAAATAAAGGAATAAACTTCATGGTACGGTTTTTAATTTTTGTTTGTAATTTCTGTCTTGCTTCTAATAAGCAAAGCAAAGCTTCCTCCTTCTCCGACACCCTCCTCGTGGTCTCCCAGAGCATCCCTGAGTTTGTCCAGGGCTCCCCTCTCGCTGCAGCTCAGCCCATAGGCGGGCAGCACGGCTCTCCTTCCTCCTTTCACCTCTTCAGCAGATGTAATAAAAACCTTTCACTGGCTGACATCGAAAAGGCAGCGCTGCCTCAACTGCTGGGTAATTCAGGAAGCCTCTTTCTCATTTTAATTGGTTCCCTAATTGGAATGTTTATGGGTTGTGCAACAGCCTGGGATAAAAAGGCCGGGTGAGCAATTACGTGCCTGGCATTCCTATCTGGCAGGAGTTAATAGTTTAATAACAAGAAGGAGAAACATCCCGAAGTTCAGGGGAATGCCATGGTTTTGTTCTCAAGAAATACCTCGAGGCAAAACAATCCCCCAAGTCAGAAATGATGTCACGCAGTGCTTACCCAGTAGCAAGCTGGTGCTTTGCGAGTCTCCGGGTCCCTTTTTGATTTAGTGGGACCTGCAGAACGGGGGCTCGCTGGGGCCTGTCAGGTTTATAACTGTGCACTCCTTCACTGGCTGGAGATAAGGGGGGAAGCAGGGCCCCTGATGGGCCTGATTGATTCTCTGGAACGAAGGTTTGTCTTTCCCGGCGGGTTGGATGACTTCATTCTGGTAGATGAGATCACCTGAGTCAGGGCAATAAAGCGTCTGATATTCACATGAAAGCCAGGGTTCAAAGCAACCTCTGAAGGAAAGTCTCGCGATGCCCCCATCCCCTCCACGCCATCAGGAAACAGCATCTGTGCTAAGACCCTGCTTTCCGTGGTACAATTTTTTCTGGAATGAAACTCACCGCCCCCCCCCCGCCCAAAACAAACTCTGAAGCCTAGTTGGATGGTTCTAATTTATAAAAATTTGGGAGCGGGTGGGTCGTGCAGAAAAATTGTCCGTAACGACTTGGGCATTTGGCTGAAATAAGCTGAGTGCCGTTTTCCCAAAGGAAATCATATTCTAATTGTTGCCACATCGTGGCAACTGGGTCCTTGGTCGTTTTAAACAAGCTCACTAGTCTCTTTCGGCTCTGAAAATCCCTGGTATCAATTTTCTGGTAGAGAAACAGCAGACTGGGAACACAGCTTTCAGCTAATCCTGTAGATTACAAGTAACTTTTTCATGATGCTACTGTACTGAGATGGTATTATCTAAAGCAGCAACACTAACGGAAGGTTTGGATTTGGGAAAGGACAGAAGCAAATTTTTTTTTTTCAATACAGGAATAAGAAAAGATGACCTCTGCCTACGATCACAAATTAGAAATCTTTCCCCAGAGGGCAAAGTCCATTTTTGATTTGAGTTTTGAACTGATCTAATTGGGCCCAGTTTTATGTGCTTTATACACATTGGTTCAGCACTTGGCACTTGGTGGTGGATTTGGGTAATTAGCTAACTTCCCCAAGCATTGGTTTCCTTAAATGTAACACAACACCAAGACGAACACTAAATAAGGAAATCTTGTATTTTGTAGAAATGGAGATGTCATCAATTGCAAGATGCAACGTTATTTTGTGTCTCTCCAAGAAACGAAAAACGCTGGTGATGGAACCATATCCCAAAGCTTTCTTATCATTTGGAATTTTTGTTGAAAAAGTATTTTGAAGATTTATCTTGACGTAGACTTTCACTACGTATCACGCTTGGTATTCATACAAAATGGGAGTGGGATATATTGGTTAAGGTAATGACAACCAGGTCATGGCCACTGCTTGGCTGGAAGCAGTTGTATGAAGTCATCAAAGGGAAGATGAAACCTGATTCCTGAGATGTTCAAATGGGAAATGATGTGCGTTAGAACTGAGGAGACCCAGGAGCTTGGCACATAGTAAATAGTCAATAAAACACAGTCATTGTAGTATTAATGATTATTCCGGAGAGGAACCGTAATGTAATTGCAAATTTTCTCATTCCCCACTTTTTATCAGAACGGAGGTTTCAACGAGTTTGATGTCCCCGGACAAAGGCAGCACTCTCCACGGCTCCACACTCCGCACCCCGCGACCAGCCAGGCTCTCTTCCCATGGTTCCACCCAGTCACCTCATTGGCCCACTTAGGTCACAAGTCCTTTTCTGAAGCAGGGAAATGGGATGTTTTGATTGGCCAGACCTGGGTCATGTGCCCAGTCTGTTGCCAGGGGTTACGGTTGGCCCTACCTAAGCTACAAAGCCAGGGAGTGAAAGATCAAGGTGGTTTATTACCAGAAAAGGGAGACATAGCTGTGGGACAGTTAAAACCACTTTATTTGACTCAACTCAGGACCCAGGTATCCACAGGTATTTAAGTAGCCACCTTGAGCCCAGACCTCTCCAGGGATTCAGGAAGCCCCTGACACCCTCAAGTCTCTATGAGGAGCTAAACAAAAATTATGAGCAGCTTCGCAGGGGTAAATAAGCAACAGAGCTTCTGTAATCAGGAGCCGGAAGCTCCCTACCAGAGATGGAGGTTCCTGACCGCAAAAGGAGCTTTGCATCTCTTCCTGAACATGCCTGCAAGGATGGCAGAACGAGTGCTGAGTTCTCACAAAAGGACACCCACTAAACTCAGCAAGATCACCACCCACCATGAGAAACAGTAGATTTTTTTTCAAACTCATTTGACACAAAACCCTCCTTTTACAGGATCTCATGAAGTTAAGCTTGCATACATCCCATATTGGAAAATGCTAGCCTAAAACAATTGCCCATTTTTCTAAGTTCCTCTGAGCCAACATTTATGGACTATAAATGCCTAGCCCATTCCAGGAGCCCTGTTTATGGCTGGGAAAGGGCAGGATTACGGCTCTAGGGGAACCCACCATCCAAAAGACAAGGTGACAGACATTTTGGTGCTGTGATGGACCTGAGAATAACAGACTATGCGCAAGTAGAGAGGCAGGGGTATTCAACAATCCCTGGAAGCACCCTGAAATATTTCAAAGAGGAGATGTGCTTGAAGTGTGGGCATTAAAGGATGAGTAGAGTCTGTCAAGCACAGAGACATTGCAAGCAGAGGGCACAGCACAGCTACCTCTACTCCTGACATAGAGATGTTCCAGAAAATATTAAATGGCATTTGGAATGCTAGAGGAGGCCTCAGACTTGCTTATGCACTTTTCCCTCAAAGCCCCTATAACCAAAAAAATGTCACTACAGGAGATGCTACAAGTTCCTGTCCAGGTAGGAAGGTGGCTTGCCAAACCCCACTCCCTCGGTTGCTTCCAAAAGATGCTAATTGAGTTTTGAAAGGTCTCAGGCACCACCCAGAGTAGATCTCAACACCCATAGGGGCAAGTTTGCTCCCCACAATGAACCTATGTGGTGGTTTTAAAACAGGTCTGCACGTTCATTGACACTTTCAAACGGTGGAGTATAATTTCCTTCTGCTTGAATGTGGGTCAGACTTAATCAAGCGACTTTATTTTAATGAACAGGAAGTGACAAGTGATTTTCTATGACTTCTGAGGCTAGGTCATAAAAAGCTTATAGCTTCTGCCTAGTTTTCTCTCTCTCTCCCCCGCTGCCCCTGTTTCTCTTTCTGTCTTTCTGTCTCTTTTTCTCTGTCCCTCTCTCCCTCCCTCTCTTCTCTCTTTCCCTCGTTATTCTTCTGTTTCTTTGTCTCTGTGTGTGTGTGTGTGTGTGTGTGTGTGTGTGTCTGTCTGTCTCTATTTGCCCCTCTCTTCCTATCCTTCTCTCCCACTCTGGACACTCACTTTTGGACCCCGCCAACATGTTGTGAGGACGCCCAGGCTACCTGGTGAGGCCATGTGGTGGTACTTTCCCAGAAAGCCCTAGCTCAGGTCTCAGCCAATGCAGTCGTATGTGGAATCACATTATTTTGTGTATTTAAGCTACCCAGATGCAGCTATACGGCCTGGTAGGTGTGGTGGTCAGAGACGGTGGAGTAGAGTATGCCAGATAATCCCCCTATCTTTTTTTTCAAAGCTTATTTGTGTGTTTCTCTTATTCTCTATGCTTCATGGGAAGAGAAACCACAGTAAATGCAAAGAACAGCACATTTCTTTGGCGGCTTTGGGGCCTAAGAGGACTCAGGTGGTAAAAGTTATAAGGTTTCACTTTACACAGAGATTAGAAAGTTTCTAGCAGGTACCATGCAAATTTCACCCATGCTCCAAACACAGCAGTGATTAAAAGTATTTAAAAAGGAGTTGGACACCTTCATGGCTCTCCCAGGCCCTCATCTGCATATTAAATCTGCTCTGCTGAATCTTCTCAACTGGAGGAAGTTTCTCTCTCTGCCAGCTCAGCCACTGCCTGGGAGGATTAATGACAAGGCAGCTCCAGTCTAGGCTGGAGAAATCCTGACCATGTCATCTGCCAGTTTCAGTACCTGGCTCCACACAATGCCAGGTGCTGGGTGAAGTCTGCACAAGGAGTGGGGAAACTATTCAAGACCTTCCAACCCAGCTGCCTTTCCACCGAGGGCCGGGTAAACAGTCCTGGAGGCCGCTGCCTGGTGGGGACATGGCAAAGCTGTCAGTTTTCAAGTACAGGTTGGATCTTTCTCCTTGCAGGACGGTAAACTGGGTATACCTTTTCTGAAGTGCGTTACCAGCCAGGGTTGAAATTAGGCCGGTTTTCTTTTTACTTATCAGTTAAGCAGAAAGCTGAACTAACTGGAAAGGTGATAGGCTAAAGCATTCTGGGAAAGGGAGGTTTTTGTCTTCATCGACGGAGGGTTTCTTGCTTCTCAGGCTCTGTGGAGCTACAGTCGTGAGCCAGGAGATGCAGCCCATTGCTGGACACAGCTTGTAAATAAGTCAACACTGAAATCATTCATTACTGCAACAATAAGTGTTGCAGAGAAGTATGGGTATTCTAATGAAGGTGGCTAATAGGGGTCGAACCCACGTGGGGAGAGTCACGATTCCCAACCTTGTCTGAGCTCGGGCCAAAAGTCCCTCCCTGAGCTCCGTGGCATCCATATGAGACTGCTCACTGCTTGGAAGAAAGAAGGTTGCAGCCAGCCAGCTCCCTTTCTTTAAACCAGCATCCCTATCATTCCCCACAGGGCGTCTTCAGCAAGTGCATGAATCCTCTCTCCCACCTGCACCGTGGTCCACACGAATAAAATCCTAAGAATGGCCAATATATTCTGCGCCAAGCCACAATAGCCTGCAAGAAGAAATGCATAAACTCATAGCTTCGAACCTAGGCTATTTAGCATCCCATTAAAAATATTCAAAATATAAATCAAAATTCATGGGAATAAGTAATATTCAATTTCGAATTTATGGCATTTTAAAATAGGATGATTTCCTCAAATGTGCAATAAATTTGGTTTTGTGGAATTGCACTTGCCACCTTATCATGACAGTTGCTTTATCTACACAGCCCACCAAAGCAGAGTCACTTTATAGAATCTAAATTCACAAATCAACTGTCGTCTTCACTTCACTGATTCATTGCTGATGGGCCTTTCACAAGGTAAAAAAAAAAAAAAAAAAAAAAATCCCTTCCGAGTTGACAAGAGTAATAAATGGGGAGCTGAGCACTGCCCACCCATCCACTGGCCTGCTGACCCGCCTGTAGTGTGATACATGGCAGAATAAACTCATAAACCAGCCGCATCTTTTGACCTCTCAGAATAAATGGAAACAGAAGAGCATTTATGATTATCATTGTGTTTAAGGATTATGGTCCGACCAGAGGATGATACAAACTCAAGGAGCATCTTGAAAACAGGAACCCAGGCCAGGCCATTGAGAGTCAAAAATCCAGAAATTTTAGAGAAGTTTTCCCTTTATCAGTTTTTATGGCCCCTGCTGTCCTGTTGTTTAATCAGGTGAGAGAGTGCTGGTGGAGGACATGTAACAGGGAAAGGGCATCTTTGAGTCTGCAGAGAAAACATTATAGAAACACTAGGAAGAAGGAAAGAAAATGAAGGAAACTGACCAAATTAAAGGATGTGGTCAGATACACGGCAGATATTTTTAGAGCGGCCTGTGTAACAGCTTTTCTGAATGCCAAATTTTAGCCTCAGATAAGCTAAGGAAAACCCCGACATTGCCAGTGTAAGAAATTAGTATGATTGGCAAATACGCAGTGATTAAGTTCTTTCTTAGAAATGTAAACTTGTTTTTCTGTTTTTTTTTTTTCAGTACGCGGGCCTCTCGCTGTTGTGGCCTCTCCTGTTGCGGAGCACAGGCTCCGGACGCGGACGCGCAGGCTCAGCGGCCACGGCTCACGGGCCCAGCCGCTCTGCGGCATGTGGGATCTTCCCGGACCGGGGCACGAACCCCCGTCCCCTGCATCGGCAGGCGAACTCCCAACCACTGCGCCACCAGGGAAGCCCGTAAACTTGTTTTTTATGTAGCAAAAGCCAAATCTTTAAAAACATGTCCCCAGTTAATTTAAGCATGGCCCATGCTTTATAAACTCTTTTTTTCAAAAGCACAATTTGTAGAATGGAAATGCATTTTTCAGTTCCTAATTGACAATATTCAAAGCCAAACTCTTAATTGTGTTTGAGAGAAAAGCAAGAAACAGATTCGGGGCATCTCAGTCATGATACAAGCACATGGATTTCAATTTTCTGAACTCCGCTCTGGGACAGAAATAACATGTAGGGATTCAAAATGACTAACAAGATTTTGACTATCAGTATCCAGAAATGGATTTCTGCTTGCTAGAAGTATTCAACAGGAGGGACATATTTAAGCAAGTGTTAATTCTGACCTCATATTTAGCATCTATACTCAGACATTCTATTGAGAAGTTGAATGTGTTTTAAGGGACTATTTTTAATAGTAAAAATAATGCAACATCGTTATAGAAAGGTTGGAAGAGGAAAAGGTCATCTCCAATGAAATCACCCTACTGCAACTATTATTATCTTGTGTATTCACTTTTACCTTTGCATATGTTCACAAGGATAGCATACATATAATTTTATATTTTTTTAATTTTAATAAGTTTTTGTACTGTTTGCTTTCAGGCTTTTTGTAATTATAATTTTAATGGCTACATAATTATCTATCAAATATATGCACTGTGATTTAGTTGATCATCATTTATTTTATAATTGTTGGATATTTAGGCAGCTCCTAAATTTTCAAATTATAAATAATTCTCTGATTAATAACTTCTTATTTGTGCATAATATACTCATGGACAGTTAAACTTCAAAGGACTAGTTAAATAGCAAATTAAATACAGCTGAGGAGAGAATTAGTGACTCAGAAGATAGATCTGAGAAAGTTTCTCAGAATGGAGTGTGGAAGCAGAGAAACACAGATCATATGGAAGAGAGATGAAGAGACAGAGAGGAAGGAATCAGAAGATCCAAATACAACTAATTGGAGTTCCAGAGATGAGTATAGGAAGAATGGGAGAAAACATCATGTGTCAGTTGTACATGAAGGCGGAGGGTTTCCTAGAATTAGTCATGAGACTCCAAATAAAAGAAGCACATTAGGGCTTCCCAGGTGGCGCAGTGGTTGAGAGTCCGCCTGCCAATGCAGGGGACACAGGTTTGTGCCCCAGTCCGGGAAGATCCCACGTGCCGCGGAGCGGCTGGGCCCGTAAGCCATGGCCGCTGAGCCTGCGCATCCGGAGCCTGTGCTCCGCAATGGAAGAGGCCACAACAGTGAGAGGCCCACGTACAGAAAAAAAAAAAAAAAAAAAGAGATTTCTGATAATAGATATATGGATGTAGTTAGATATAGACCAAAAAAAAAAAAAATACAAGGATCAATCCCTGTTGATTCATGACTATTTATTGACCTTCTACTATATGCCAGGCACTGCATTAAGACTTCAACATAAATTATCTTATTTAATTCACTAAAACAACTCAGCATGGGAAGTATAAACCAGTCCAATTTTACGGATGGAAAATGAGGACCCAGAGAAAAGAGGTGACTTACTTGTCTCTACATCATTAACTGCTGGAGTTAATATTTAAACTTGACCTGGCTCCAAAGCCACATGCTCCTTTCACCATCCCACACTGTCTTGAATTGGTTGACAGACACCGTTATTTCTGAAAGTGGATTCTGGTCGACTTCAGTGGAAGGCTTTTGTGGATGTGAACCTTGTTTGAGCTGTCATCTTGACTCCTCTTTACTCTTAAGCAAATTGTGTGGAACAAGAGTCAGTCAACTTTTTCCTAAAGGATCAGATAGTAAATAATTCAGGCTTTACAGCTATATAGTCTCTGTTGCAACTTCTCAGCTCTGTTTTTGTAGCATGAATGCAGCCCTAGACAATACCCAAACAAATGGGTGGGGCTGTGTTCCAAGGAAAGTTTCTTAATAAAAACAGGCTGGACTTGGCCTCTGGGCCATAGTTTATGGACCTCTGATGTAGAGGCTGAAAGAATGGCTTTAGGATCTAGGTTGACTGGGTCCAGTCCTGGTTCTACCACCAACTGAATGTGCAACCTTCAGGAAGTTATCTAATTTCACTATGTAAAATTGGGATAGAGTTGTTGTGAAGATCAAATAACTGAATATGGATGTTACTTAGAAACTCATGAAATGAAAAGTATTGTGTGCCTCCACCTTCAAGATTTTAAAAATGAAAACCAACCCAATCAAAAAAATGGGCGGAAGATGTAAATAGACATTTCTCCAAAGAAGACATACAGGTGGCCAAAAAAGCACATGAAAAGATGCTCAACATCACTCATTATTAGAGAAATGCAAATCAAAACTATAATGAGGTATCACCTCACACTGGTCAGAATGGCCAACATCAAAAAAATCTACAAACAATAAATGTTGGAGAGGGTGTGGAGAAAAGGGAACCCTCCTCCAATGTTTTTGGGAATGTAAATTGGTACAGCCAGTATGGAGAACAGTATGGAGGTTTCTTAAAAAACTAAAAATAGCGCTACCATATGATTCAGCAATCCCACTCCTAGGCATCTATCCTAAGAAAACCATAATTTGAAAAGATACATGCACCCCAATGTTCATTGCAGCACTATTTACAATAGCCAGGACATGGAAGCAACATAAATGTCTATCAACAGAGGAATGGATGAAGAAGATGTGGTACAATGGAATATTACTCAGCCATAAAAAAGAACAAACTAATGCCATCTGCAGCAACATGGATGGACCTAGAGATTGTCATACTGAGTGAAGTCAGTCAGACACAGAACGAACAATATCATATGATATTGCTTATATGTGGAATCTAAAAAAAGGGTACAAATGAACTTAGTTAGAAAACAGAAGTAGAGTCACAGATGTAGAAAACAAACTTATGGTTACCAGGGGGTAAGTGGCGGGGGGGTAGGGATAAGTTGGGAGACTTGGATTGACATATACACACTACTATATATAAAATAGATAACTAATAAGGACCTACTGTATAGCACAGGGAACTCTACTTAATACTCTGTAGTGGCCTATATCGGAAAAGAATCTAAAAACAGAGTGCATATATGTATACGTATAACTGATTCACTTTGCTGTACACCTGAAACTAACACAACATTGTAAATCAACTATACTCCAATAAAAATTAAAAATAAAAAACAAACCGAGATTGAGTTTAGCACTGAATGAACTTCAGTCAAGGCAAGCCTGTGGACTTGAAGATCTCAAAGGAAAGAGCATATTGTTTTGGATCAGATCATACTGAGTTTCTGAAAACACTCTTTATGTACTTAACCCAGTACATTTACTGGGTACCAGCTATGTGCCAGGCACGGGACAAGAATGGAAGATGCTAATACCCTGCCGTGCTCTGTGCTAACGTCTGAGATTGAGGGAGCACCCATTTTGGAGATCACTGAAAAAAAACTTTCAGACAAAACAATTATTTTAATTTAGTGCTTTTGTGTTTCAAAACCAATCCACTAAGAAGTGACTCTGAGGTCCTTAAGTACAATTCACGTCTGAATGTGATGCCAATTGAGTTTGGTCATTATAGTTTAACCACCAGGGTATTAATTGAAGCACTAGAAAATACCTCTGGTCAGTTTCATTATCTAATGGCACTTGTGTTTTCTAATGCATCTTAATAAGAGCTGTTGCATATGCATAGACCAGTCTAGATTTTACAAGGAACACTTTATGCTGATTAAGAAAAATTAAAACTGGCCATGTTCTCCTTAGACTTCAAGTACGGTTATTTTTCCTATTAATTTTTCCAGATATGATGTGTGCTTTAAAATAATGGCTGGATTTCATTGAAAACTATTCGTATTGTTTTATCTATAAAATTAATTGCTATCAAAATTCTCTGCTGGCTTAATTTATATATCTGAATTGAGTTCCCTAGTATTAGTGAGTACAAGAGAGGCATTCCCCTGAATGTTAAATAATTTCTCAAAAAAAGGTAGCTTTATACTAGAAATAAGATTTTGTTTTCCTTAACCTGACTTACTTTAAGAATTAAGGGTACCATTTGCTAATTAAATTACTCAGTATTGACTCTAAAACTTTTGGTTTAAAACTTGATTTGATAAAAAGCCATTTGAAACATTAGCTTATGTTGTCCTCAGAGTGTGGGAACACTGATATCCCACGCCCGATACATGATCTGGATTCCACAAGATTTTATTTTTGTTTTAAAACATACTGAAAGCATATTTTTAAATAAAAATACTTTAAGCTGTAATCATATCAATGTATTAACTACTGACTGGGTTTGATTCAAATTTATGGGAGAGAAAAAAAAGGAAACAAGAAATAACAAAGTCCTAACCTAATAGAAAGGGATTGTGAAAAGACCACGTTTCTCAAAGCTGGCCCTCGTTCAAGGTACATATGGTCACATAATCTTTTAAAAAGCACAGTTCAAGTCTCGATTTAATTTTGTAATAGCATAAATGGAATTACACTGCTGATGAAGTTCAGCGCTTAAGCTGAAGCGCACATCAGGCTGGATGAGTGACCCTGACTCAGTGTACTTGGCCAGCAAGACAGCCAGGGCACCTCTATGGGTTGCCTTCCCTGAACTAAATCGCAGTCACTGGGCTGGATGGGATCCTTCTTATTAATGGCATACCAGTCACCTTGTAAACACAATCATAATGCAAGGTTAATAACTACTTTACAGGAATGGATTATGTACTCTGTTTCCCCTCTTTGTATTTTTTGGGTACCAGGGATTAGCTAATGGAAAAGCACTGGTTCTCATAGAAGAGTTCCAGGGTGAACTCTGGGTGGAGACAGGGTAAATTTTCTAACGCTCAAATCTGCCCGAGTTCTGTAATTTTATCAATGTCTACCTTGAAGGCCAGTCTCCATATGGCTACTAAGGAACATAAGGGACCTCCTGATGACCTTCCTTTCTTTTATAGATGAGGCAACTAAAATATAAGTGCTTACCTTCAGCCATGGCTCATACCCTAGGCAGCTAGAGACTGTTTCTTCTGCTTTCAGCCATGGCCTTTGGGTCAACACCGTCCTTTGGTGTACAAATCACCAACCTAGACTCCCTCCTTCTCTGGCACTGTCAACACATGCTTCAGTAATAGCACGTGTCACAGTGTCTTGGTGTTTCCCCTGTAGACCTGGAATTCTTCAAGGGATTGTGTTTTATTGTCTCTGTATGCTCAACATCTAGAACAGGGTCGATCACATATTTAAAAATGGAACTATGACCGGAGGACTGTCTACACACAAGGACAGATCTTGATGCTTTACATTTATTAACTCACGGAGACTTGTTTTTCAGATGAGAAAACTGACTCAACAAAGTTAGATAATCTACCCAGGATCTCATAACCAGTAAGTGGCAAAATGGGATTTGGACCCAAATCTGTCTCCCAAACCCAAGCCCTTTGTATCACACCCAGAAATAATGTAATGTAAGGCAGAAAATGACACATTCCTGCAGGATTTGTATTTGAAGTACCTTGAGACTTGGAAAAGGGATCAGCATCGGTCAGGAAAATTCCTTGGCGTATCTACCCTCCAGGAATTTCAAATAACAGCCGAGTCCAGGAGCTTTCTCCTTGCTGATTTTCCAGTGGGAGTTGGTCCATGGCAGTGTGCTGCACCTTTTTGCCATTAGACCTGAGAGCCATAGGAGATTAGCCCCAGGAGTTTCAGGGGAGGAGCAAGGGAACACTGTGGTCTGCTGAATCAGCAAGCGTGCCAAAGCCCTTTCAGTAAGCCCCAAATAGCTGCGCTAATGCAGGGCAGGCCCCAGCCCATGAGCCACTTAGTGACCGAGCTTTACCCTCACAGCAGTGGGGAAATCCAACCGTGGCTCATGCAGCAAGCTGACTGCCAAAAAGCCACTCGTTGGTCACAGTGCCGTCCCCTGCCTGCCGCCCTGTGCCCTGCTCTCTCCTCAGAAATCACTGAACTGCCCTTCAAAGTCATGAAGCCAATATTTGATCATTCAACCCCATTTCGACCAAGTGCATGCTGACTGGCCATGAGCCACGACACCAACTTACATTGTGAAAAAAACTAGATTTGTGGTGATATTTCTGGCCTTTGCGACTGATATCACAAGACGGATGGACACCTGCTCAAAACTTGCTGATGTGTTTTCATCCAGACAAAAGTCTTCTGGTCCAAATGAAGCAGGGTAATTTACAGAGGAACTATTTTTGTGTTTCTGACACTATTACCTTGCTTTTTTTTTTTTTTTTTTACAATCAATGCTTGTGTTCACTTTCTTACTCTTGTTAAAAAAATATCCTCTTAGAAATTAAAAGTCATCTCTTTTCTACTTTAAATAAGATAATAAGAGGCAATCACTCACTATGCTTCCCTTGTTGCTTTGATTGCCAGGAAGCTCCAAATCAAAAAATATTTTTTAGCTGCAAACATTTTCCCTTGGCTTAGATTGAGCCACCGTAATCGTAACTCACCACCCTCTTATTACTCAGCTTTGCTCTTTTTCTGTTCTGTTTACTTTTTTGGGGGGGGGGGAAGCTACCTATTTCCTTTTTGAAAGGCAGAGGGGTATAAATAATTGAATCATTCTTAACCGCAATACACACTGCAGATAAATGTAGCCTTTCAGAAATGATCCCTCTTTTCACCCTGCTACTCTCAAATTCCCGATGGCACATGCTTCATCTGAGCAGAGAATCACTGGCTGATTCTGTACCTTGCATTTGGCCTCCAGCCTAGACCTCAGACACACAAGCTGAATTAGGGCCTTTCTTTGAGTACTCAGGAGGATCAATGTCATTGCCACTGGCAGTTCCCTGACTCCTCCTGCAGCCTCCTTCCAACAGGTTACGGGATCAAGAAACTTTGATGGTTGTTATTACTTATTATGGTTGACATACAAGCATCTGAGAATAGCATCTATTTTAATGTCTGAATTATTTTTTTCTCAAATTAATGGGCAAGATCCTAAAACTCTCCCTATTACAAAAGACGATTTGATGAATCACAAATAAAACCCCTTTGAGCATAAATGAATAAGGTTTGAGCCACTTCGAGTTATTTTTCTTGTCTGATAAAACCATTATCACGTTTACAGCTTTGACAATGCTGAACCACATTCCTTTGATCATCTTATAAAATTAATTGATCTTGCTTATCTGTTGTTCTATTTTAAATCATTTAATTGAGGATATTAAGAGAAGCAATGGTAGCAACTAAGGCATTTATTAAGCACTGATGTTCAAACTTGCAACGTGATTTTCATAATCTGAATTTCTCTATCACCAAATTCTTTTTTTGTGGGAATTTACATATAGAGCACCTCCAGCCACAGATAATTTTCTGTTGCTTAACATTCTAAAGGACAGACATACGCTGTGGCAAATCACTGCAGCTATACCTAATTTTAATTATTCTTTTAAATCAGATAGATACCCTGCAGTGAAATTCTTATAGTTAAATAGAAATTAAAAGTTTCTAAAAACCTTAATTTCAACTTCAAATTTAAATGCAAATGAATGCATGGGTATGGAAAGACTCTCCCTCCAAAATTAGGAGGGAATTCTCTAAAAGCTTAGGTTGATCACAAAACCTTATGTTGGCCCCCAAAAGGCCCTTGGGCCCCCAAAGCCACTCCATTTTGCAGTGCCTGGCCAATGACACCAACTAGATAAGCTGGAAGACTCAGTCTTCCCAAGTGACAGGTGTCCAAGAGAATTATTTTAGTGTGGGTTCCCCTGGAAATAGACCCTGAGACAAGAATTCACATGTAAGTTGTAGGGAAGTGGTCTCAGGAAACAGGGCGGTAGAATGGAGGAGTGAGACAGGGGAAGGAAGGCAGCCAGCCAATAAAGGGTGTGTTACTGAGCCAGTCAAACTGGGGCTCGATCCCGCTGGAGAGTACGGAGAACCAGTGTAGAACATCCATGGGTCTCAGAGTTATCCTGTCTGACGGGCGAGGGAGCTGAGGTATTTATCCACCACTCCCATCAGTTATTAACGTAAGCTGTTTCTGAAAAGGGTCAACTCCCTGGCACTGAAATCCTTGTGTGTGAACTGAGTGGATGCTTTGGCCTGAGAAAGACCCCAGGCAAAGGGACATAGGGGCTGAGCATCCCTGAGGGCCCTGAAGTAATAAGCCCCCACAAGCGCCACTAGTATCCACTACAAAGAGCTAGCTTAGAAGTTTCAAACTAGCAGTCCACTGGCTGAACGCAGCCTGCAGGTATGTTTTAGTTGACCCATACTAAGTTTTTTTTAACATTGGAAAGTTTTACCTGAGAATTAGGATTTTTGCATTCTCTTGAAATTTTTGATCTAATTGATCTAGGACAAGAATGGAGACTTCGAAGTGAATTAACTAGCCAATATTTGGTGAGTAAATCATATATACCAAGTATTTACCCTGTGGCAGGCACAAAAGACCCTAAGACTAGGTCCTTATCTTCCAGGAAGTGACAGACCATACCGTGCAACAAAGCTGTATCAAGGCCTTATCTGCAGCTCAAAGAGAAGATGTAGCACAAGGAGGACCAATTCTCAGAGTCTTAGACGACTGCACCAAGCTTCATGCTCCCGGGGACAAGTCTGCCCTCAAGGCCTACCCACATTCTGACAATCGTAGCAAGCATTTATAGAGCACTAGCCGGGCACTCTTTTCAAGTGCAGTGTATGCACTTAGACTCACTGAACTCTCCTATGGGGTAGGAACCGTATTTCACATAAAGAAGTTGATGCTCAGCAAATTTAAGTAACTTGCCCAAGCAGGAAGCAATCTGAATGCAGTGGGATTTGAATGCAGAGGTTGGCCCTTAAGAATTCGACTGCACTGCCTCCCAAAGCTTACCAGATGCAGTACTAAATTCTCTCTCCTCTCTCAGGTTCCCGTTGCTCCCCCCAACTAGAGCAGTCCTTTGTCATCCTGGCATTCTGGGAACCAGCTTCCTGGCTCCCTTGAAGCCTCCTCTGAAATCCTGGTCCACTCCAATCTCAAAGCTTTGCTGAATTCCTTACAGCACTTTTAGTCTGAACTCTACAACCTGACCCTGAACCCCATGCGGTCACCTCCTGTTGCTGACAGGGGTTACAGTTCTAGGCGGGTAGGAGAAAAATACGTAACAGTTGTACGAAACCACAACTAGCAAGACTAAAGTCTCATCCCAAAATAATAAAATACATTAACATATTTTATAGCACACATCCAAGTCAAAGTTTTAAAAGGCATCTGTTTCTGAAACAAATCAGCTTCTTTGCTATTAAAAACTACCCTGGAAGGAGACATTGGCTGTGACCTCAAAGTGCCCTGAGAAAGATATGCCCTCAATTTTTATGCCATAGATCCATAATGAAGTTTTCAAATTTGCTTTTACTGATTCAAAAAATTTAATGGCATCTGTTCCTGAAATCCTGCTGCTTTGTTTTCCTAATCAACAAAATGTTGCCTTTTCACAAATTATCAAGGTGCTCAGGACACACTTTTCTGGACTGTCCTACACCCAAAATTCACAGGGACATAATTCTCTCTGCATAATACCCTAGGGCTCCCTGCAGCAAATTCAGAAGTCTTCAGGGGCAGGTAGGTTATGAGAGCAAGGGAGGTGACCCAGGCACCTTCAGCAAATTGGATGTCACAGGATGGCTCCTCTCATGGGACCATCCACATCTCAGCGCCAGCCAAGTGTTACCCTGCAGGAAGGCGAGTGCCTTTCTGCTACTGAGGGAAACCCAGCAATTCATATTGTAATCTAAAAGCTCCCAGGTTTTAAACATTGCCAACTAGTTTAATTGTACTTTAAACGCAACACAGGCTGGATTCACACTAGTGTGAGCTGCAGGGACCCAGCCCACAGGCCACCAGAACACGGAGTGTTATCAGCAATCATTATGCGGTTTAAGAGTGTGAACTTGTCACATACCAGTGATGGCAGTTTCCAGTCTTGAAATCTACATGTAAAACAAAGGCTGTGATTGCAGAGGGACATTATCCTTCTCTTGGGGTATTTCATAATTAGTCCTTGTGCACTGTATTTTTCCTTCTCAACATGTAAACACCCAAAGGAGACTTGAGTCTGTCGACTGAGTGATTCTTTTCTTCAACAAAAATTTACGGGCACCTACCACATGCCAGGTACTGCTCCAGACACTGGGGAAACAACAGTTAACAAAAAGACCGAAATTCTCTGCCTTTGTGGGACTTACCTCTTAATTCAGAAGAGGAAGTCCACCACCCCCGGGGGAAAATAGGAGTCAGGGCAGGTCCTGGATACAGGCACATTGAAAGGATTGATGTTCTTTGGTGCTGAGCTCATTGTGACCTGGCTTTACCAGCTGCCCAGTCTGCTATCCACTTCTGCATCAAAATCGGGAACCTCACAGTTATTTCTGGAGCCGCATTTTGCCTACACGTAGCTATAACCCAAGCCAGATTGCATATAAACCCTAGCACTTTCCCTGCTTCGTCCCTGCCTGTACTTTGGAGCTCTACACAGTAGCTTTGATTGTTTCACTGAAAACAATTTAGCAGATGAAATATCTCCCCGCAAAGAATGATGGTCCCTTAACCTGTCCTTTCAGGCTGAAGTCACCGGGAGATGCTAAAGGAGCATGTGTTTTATTGGACAAGAGTCACATCTGCTACAACAGCAGAAACCCAACCTTAAAGCTCACTGCCTGGCACCACTTTGAACTCGGTGTGCTGGTGAGATGGCACTGGGGGTAATAGTAAACCTGATAGCTCAGAGCTGAAACACAAGGCTGTACAGACAGCAAAATAGCAAAGCGGTTATTTGCTGTGATTATGATCATAACCCAAACACGCGACTCAGACCTTCATTTTGCTCCACAGATGGGCGCATACAGTGTGGGAGTTTTTTAGCTGCTTTTTTGGCTGACAGCGCTAAGGCATTTCAATGACACATAGCAAATCAAAGTGACTCTCTCCCCCACCCCAGTTACCATCTTTGCAGAAATAACACAGACTCATGGACACTGCAACAGAACAAGGAGTCAAGGAGTAGTGTATCTACTAAAAGGAATTTGAGAAATTGTTGGTTAAGGCATATCTTCTTTCCTCATGGAAAATACTGGATGTGGACATACTAAGATAAAAAAAATCAGAGTTCAATTTTTAGCTCCATCCATGCTGCATAAACAGAAGGTCGTTTTACTTGTTTTGTGATGTTGATTTCTGCTCCAGTTGCCATGGGCTGTCCGTGCATCATTCCCACTGCAGAATACACAGCCTTAGCGAGCATCTCCATGGGGGGGTGGCATTTTATGGCACAAGGAAGCTAAGCTATCTCCCCAAAGTCACACATCAAACATCTCCTCTGTGCCAAGCAGTGCCCTAAGTGCTGAAACTGAGACAGGGCTAACACATGGGTCTAGTGAGGAAGCATGAAGCATCACTACGCCGTGGAGTAGAGACTGAACAAGGTGAGGGGAAGCCCACAGGTGAGTGACACTAACTTCAGGGATGCTGATGACACATCCAGTGCCCTCTGTCTGCAGCAACATCCCATTCTCCTTTTAAAATAATTACTTATTTTTATTTAGGAGCCATTTAGTTTCACTAATCTAACATGGGTACTTGAAAGAATAGTGGGTACTTGAAAGGATAGTGTGTATGTTCTGGGGATTTAGGACATATCAGTTAGGAGTTTTTCAGTTGTTGAGTGACAGAAAACACAACTCAATCTACTGAACAAAAAATAATAATTTTTAAATACATTCTAATAGTTAAAAAATTGAGATTACTGCCTTCAGGCATGGCTTGATCCAGTGGTTCAAACAATGTCATTAAGACTCAGTTGATTCCACTTTCCTCTGTGCTGGCTTCATTCTCAGGCAGATTTTCTCATGTGCTGGTCGTGGGCAGCTCCAGGCTCACTCTTCAAAGCTCCAAGCCCTGCAGAAAGAGAGAGCTTCTTTTCTCCAAACAGCTTAAAAAAAAATTCCCAGGCCTGACTCTCATTGGCCCAAATTGAGTAACATGCCTATCTCTGAACCAGTCACTGGGGCTAGAGGAATGTGATTATTTGATTGGCCAGATCAAAACACAGGCTGAGGGTGGAGTCAACCCCACCCAGACTACCACTGGCTGAGGATACGGGAGGGACAGTTATCCTCGAGGAAAATTGAGATAGTTTGTCCAGAGGTGATTAGATGAAAGAAACAAAAGATATCCACCAAACTTGGCTAGCTTTTGGAGAGGAAGCTGAGAATATAAGGAACCCCGGGATGGGTGGTAAGGCTGGGGAAAGGTGGGGAGGAAGTTTCCCTGAATTGTTTGTGGTTCATTCAGGAAAACATGTGGGTCATTTTAATTCAAAAGAATTAACCAGAGTTAGCAATTTCCTGTACTGGTCCTCTGAAAAACGACACCAGCCCAACACCAGGCGCTAGGCATTCGATTCCTGCTGCTAGCACGCTGACAAATTGCCAATATACATGCAGCGAGTGTTGTTAAGTACTTCGCATATTTATGCTGACTTCACGGGAGCAATAGATTCCGTGGCGGAGACACTCTTGCATATTTATTGGAAAGGTGCTTTGCGTGGCGTGCTGTGCTTTGCCTTCTGACCTCTCCGTCTCTATTTCCAAGCTTCGTTTAAGTATTGATTTGAATAAAGTCATAATTGCAACAGAAGCCTTTGTAACTTAACTGGAAGTGATCCACTCCACAGTGTACAATGTACCATTTTACATCATTCCAGATTGTTCTTAACTCTCTGTCGTCTCTGGGTAACTGACAATATTCTGGATTGCTTGGCTTTCTCCCTTTGCAGATGCCAGATGGAATGATGCAGATTAAGAGGGCAAGAATAATCAGGGTTTACAGCGGGGGAGACGGTGACCCCACACGCTGCACTGGACCCAGATTCGCCTGTGGAATTGTAAGCCCTTCCAAACAGCTCCCCCAGTTCAGTGAGAATGACCTTGTTATCGTTCTTGTCCTCAGTTTCTCCTGTTGGAGAGAAAAGGGGTGGAGGAGTGGATATAGGAGACAAGCCAGAGTCCAGCTGTGTGAAAACCTATGTCAGTTTCAGAGTTTCCCACAGGGCTTGAAATAAACAGCATTTGGATGTGAGTCACCAGCCAGCAGCCCCAGAGGTGGGTCTCCTGATGGATTCATCCTCCACCAAACAAAGATGCACACTGTTCTACGGTTCTAAAGATGACGGGCCATTCGTGGGGCAAGAGTCTGGGCATGTGCCCCCAGGCCTGGAAAACCTGTTCCCCCCCGACGTCGGCCCCCTTGTGACCAACCTCACGGGCTGTGAGAAGCTGGGCAGCATGGAATCTCAGTGTGAGGGTCACTGGCGTACAGAGAGACAGAAGCCACAATCCCGGTCCTCTTCAGAGGAATGGGAACCTGGGATCCTTCAGTATTCCCAGTGGGCAGGCGTGGATAGCAGGGGATGGCAGATAGGCCAGGAGTGACAAGCAGGACAATGAAGAAAGAAAAGAGGCTTGCTTACTGCTTGGAAGTATGCAGTGTTTCCTAGATAGTTCAAGCCACTAAAGGAACAAACAAACAAACAAAAAGGTTAGCTACCTAGATGGGTTTATGTATAAACTTCTCCGTAGTACAATAACCCCAGCCCCCCAAATGTTCATCTCTGAGGGTGTTTCCTTCTCTGAGCATTTCTGCTCTTCATGGGCTACATACTCATTTTGCCAGCAAATTGGGCTTCCCTGAGACCAGGTATGGATGCTGCTGGAATCTGCACCTCCTTCCTCCTCCCCCTGCCGCAAGTTTCAAATTCTGAAGCTTGACAACCAGGAGTCAGGATTACATGCCCTCTGGGGTGGGAGGGGCTCTTAGGCCTGGCCTTGAACAAGAGTAGCAAATAAATATTCATTCAACCTGTTTTCAGGGAGGACACCCTCTTTGTTGGGACCTGGGTTAGGGCAGGAGATGCTCAGGTTTAGATGTCCTCAGAGTGCTCTTGTCTAGTAGAGAAAGTGACAGATGTGTCGAGTGCCATGAGAACTGTGCACCTCAGTACTATTAGGGGTGCCATTTTTTCAGAAGAGGACAGTGGCAGCAGGGGTCCAAGGAAGAGGTGGGCCTGAGTTGGAAGTGCTGGCAGAACAGGTGTGAACTAAGCCTTGAGCCACCTGACAAATGAAGATGCTGCGCCAGGAACTGGTCCCAGTGGTTTGCATCCATGAAATCATTTCATCTCTGTAAGCCTATGACCCAGGCCCAGTGATTATCCCAGATGAGGACACTGAGAGACAAGGCCAGTGTAACAGATCAGGACCCTATGGGGCCTTCCCAGGACAGACCCTCCCCCATATTCTCTGCTTTAGCTCCTCTCTGAAGTATCAAGATAATAGTATCTGATCCATATTTCCTGAGTTTTTTACAGACGCTAAAACCCCCACCAATAGGAAGATGTTTATTACTTGATGACCCCCAGGCCCCCAGGCCTCCTGGAGCCTAAGGATTGATAATGTTAACCCCTGTGACACTGCCCTGATACCTCACCATCAACCAATCAGAGAATCATGCAGGAGTTGATCACGTATGTAGCCTGCAACTCCCTTCCCTCACCTGGTCTTTAAAAATGTTTTGCTGAAACCCATCGGAGAGTTCAGGTGTTTTGAGCACTAGCTGCCCGGACTCCTTGCTTGGCCCTGCAATAAACGCTGCACTTCCCTTCACCACAGCCCGATGTCGGTAGACTGGCTTTACTGCACACGGGTGAGCAGACCCAAGTTTGGTTCAGCAACACTAGGACAGGGGGAGGTCCTGCAGTGAGTACCTCTTTACATTTTACACCCCAGGCACCTTTCCCCACTCTAGTCCTAGCCCTGCACCAAGAGGTTAAATAACTTGCTGACGTGGCTGGTAGGTGGCTGAGCCAGGATTTGGATCAAGGCAGTCTGACCTGAGTCTGAGCACACAACCAAGTCCCTGCCCCTCCACAAATGCTTACGAGCTCCTACTAGGAGCCAGGCACTGCTGTCAGCACTGGGTATAACGGTGGAAAAACAGATGCTGTTCCTGTCTACAATGTGGTGAGAGAAACTGTGTGTGTAAAACTATAGCTATGACACACACACTGCAAAGGAGAGGTCCATGGTGCTATGAGGATAATAAGGGGTATCCGAATCAGTCCAGGTAAGGGCAGGGGAAAACTGAGCTGAGAGCAAAGCCTGGGTAGGAATTAATTAGATGTAGAAAGGAGAAAAGTGTTTCAGGGAGAGGGAATAGCGTGTGCAAGGTCCCTGGGGCAGGATGGAGCATAAGCCACCCCCCCGCCAACCCTGGCTGGAATAAAGAGAGTGACCAAGTGGGTAGTTACCTGCAGAGGTGGGCCATGCAAGGCCTTGGAGTTTGGTGTTTATCCTGAGGGTGATGGGGATAGGCTGGCAGAATCTCCAGGAAACAAACAAACAAATGGACACAGAGCCCATGTATTTGGGAATCTGTAAAGGTAGTTTGTCGTGTGTCTGGAACAGAGCAGGTTCCTGAGATGAGGCCACAGGTGGAGGTTTTGGAGGGGCAAGGGTGCTAGGGGAGGGCGTACTCTACCTGTAGGCTTGGGGAACTCACCAAGAAAGTGGGACAGGGAGGGATTTGACCAAATTTGTAACAGAGTGAAGAAGAGTGGAAGAAGAGGGACCAGAGTCAGGGAGATGGGTAAGGAAGATGTTCCAAAAGTGAAAGGAAGAGTTGGGGAGAGACTGTCCTAAGGCAGAAACTAAGGCTGTGGATCAGTCACTGGTGACATTAAGGGGGAACAACAGCCAAGATGTGGCCACCAACTGGAGGTGGAAGATAAGGATGGCCACAGTGAGAGCTCTCCAAGCTTTTCTAGCTGGGCCATCCTGCTGAGTACTGTTGGTATCCCATTGTGGCTTTAATCTATATTTCCCTGATGAGTAATAATATTGAGCACCTTTTCATATGCTTACTGGTTATTCATATGTCTTCTCTTATGAAGTTCCAGCTCAAGTCTTTTGGCCACTTTTTGGTTTGTTTCTGTTTTGTTTTGCCAATTTAAAATTGTATTGTATTTTTCGTTATTGTTTCATAGGAGTTCTTTATATATTGTGGATATGAATATATGTTTTGTGAATATTTTCTCCCAGTCTGTGTTTGTGTTTTAATTTTCACAACAGTTTCTTTCAATGAGAAGAGGTTTACATTTTGATTCAAGTTCAATTTATCAAATCTTCTGTTTTACGGTTAGTTCTTCTTGCATCCCATCTAACAAATCTTGGCTGACCCCAAGGTCATAAAGATAGTCTCCTATGTTTTCTTTAAGAAGCCTTACGGTTTCAACTTTCATATTGTGGGCATGGTCTGTGCTGATATCCTGGGAGTGGTGAGAGGGTAAGTGATATATGAAAGCTTTGGGATGGTTTTTCTCTTGTAGAATGCCAGCTCATGTCCTGGTTCCATCCACCATAGAGCCAAGGACCTGGTTTCCACTTACTTTCAGATTCCTGCCACTAGTAATCCATTCAGCAATGATGTAAGCACCGTGCCCCTCCAGTCCTGACTTCCGGAGGGAAGAAACAGACCCTGCTTCCCAGGGACAAAATGTGCATGCATTTTTGGTTTATGTTTAATCACTTCTGGCTCAGAGTGTGGTGCTGGTGAAATCTTACTTGCTTCATCTTTATAAAATACTTAGTCTTTTAATTATATGAACTGCCAAGATTCGGGGGCAGGCTTTAGTCATTTCCCAACTGAGCTCTCAGCACAATCTCTCTGATGGCCTCTTCCGAGCATCTATCACATGTTTGCAATATCTCCAAACCCATGAATCATATTTAAATGCTTTCCATATCCCATAATTCTCCTTTTACTGCTCTATTCAGTTAATTACACTTGCTCCCTATTCATCTGAGACATGCAGTTTGGGGCTGGGATTTGAAGAGAGAAAAAAAAATGAAAACAAACTTCATCATGAAAGTTCCTTCATATTTGGGAGGTTTAATCCAGGTTTGTGTTTCAGCTTGCACTTTGAATTCCTTCTCTAACTACTTCTAAGTAACTCCATCTGCCGCTGGGTTGGTTCCCATCTTTAAACCCACTGGTTGAAATCCCTTTGTACAAGGATCGCCTTCATATTTAATATGTTTCTCACATGTCATCATCCTCTCACCCACTCATGTCAACCACATTCAGGCCATATCGCTCAGTTTCTACAGAGAACTGAGTACATAAAAATGTGCACCAGCACAGCCAGCTGGTGAGTAGCAATGCTACTTAAAACAACAACAACAACAACAACTAAAAATAAAAAGTATTTGCAAATGTGTGTGAATGTGTGTGTAATCGGGGAGAATAAAGGCATGAGTCTAATGCTATTAAAGCTGATGAGACAGAAGCAGAAATATTCACCCAATGCTGGTAATCAGCCTATAAACCTAATATTTCATTAAACAAATAATGAAATATTTAAATGGAGTATAATCTATAAAAATATCGAATCACTATGTTGTACGCCTGAAACTAATGAAATATTGTGAATCAACTAAAATAAGCTGAATTTTAAAAATAAATACTAAAATTAAACTAAAGCGAAAGCTTTATCAGTTTATAGAAATTCCGAGTAGGGATAGGAGGCAAAATAATGAAAGCTGATGTCCCTCATAGAGTCTCTGATGCTCAAGTGATCAGCTCCCTGCTCTCCCTCTGACTCATCTCCCACTACTTTGCCTGCACTCTGCTTTAACCACACTGACCTCCTTTGTTTTCTTCAGATACACTCCAGATACTCCCACCACAGGGCCTTTGCACCTGCAGTTTCCTCTCCTTGGAATGCTCTTCCTGAAGCTAGCTCCCTTACTTCTTTCTGCCTATATTCCAAAAATTGATGAGATCTCCTTGGGCTTTCTTATCTAAAATTTCAACAACCATTACTCCAATGCTTCATTCCCATCCCACTGCCCTGATGCCTTTCTTTGCCTTAGCACTTGTGACCACTGAGCACAGTATCTTTTTTACATATTTTTTCTTACTTATCATCTTTTCTCTCACTAAAATGAAACTCTGTGAGCAGGGATTTTTGTTTAATTTTGTTCAGTGCCATAGCTACAAATGCGGCCACACAGTTGGTGCTCAATAGATATTAGACGAACAAGCAAATGAAATTGCAAAAATAGATAATTCTCAACGCAGGGAACAGACTAGTGTGCAGCTGTGGGAGAATCATGAAATGTAAATGTGGAAACCAAAGAATGTCAAAGAAAGCAAAGTTGGTAAGACAAACTGCTGGTTACCAACTCATGGTCCTATCTCTTCTTCCTTTCCATAGAAAATCTGAGGGGAAAGACAGCATAACAGCCAATGAAAATCTCCATTCCATAGCCTCCCTTGCAGATAGGATCAGTTTCATGACTAAGTTCTAGAAACAAAAAGTAAGTGGATACTGTTGGGTGGAGTTTCTGAGATACTTCTTAAAAACTTACTGACTCAACTGGTAGGGGCTCTTTTGCCTTCCCCTCTTTCTCCTCCTTCTTTCATAAAACATAGATGTGATGGTTGGAGCATCAGGGACCATTATGCGATGCTGAGGCAACCTTGAGGATGGATATAGCATGCTAGAGATGGCCAAAGACATGGGGTAGAGAAGCTTGGGCATGAATTGTCACTGCTGCTTCAACACTGGGCTGCCTTCCTCAGGACTTCATTTTATGGGAGAAAAATGAATGCCTGTCTGGTCCAACTTATTGTATTTGAGGGTCTGTATTACTAGTAGCTGAATGATATTACTAAGTCAAACTATTGGGCAAAATCAAAATGCTTTGATTTTGTTGAACATTCTGTAGTCATCATGGAAAAACGTCTGTCTGTGTTGGCCATGATTTAACAAACCACATTGTTACCTGATTATGAAGCATCTTCTACTCTGATGCCTGACTATTATAACATCCTCTTTCAAAGCTAACCTACTGCAATGGAGCTACACCTAATTCACCCTAGTTTCAAAAACAAGTTATCATACAAACTTGCACTTGTGTTGAAAATGGCAGCACCCTACAATCATCAGAGATGACTCTCAAGTAGCTCTCATTTCCCAAGGGATCAAAGGGAGCTTGAATCAAATCATACTGATAGCTCCTTAAGGTGGTTTGAATATTTGAAAGTTAGCCACTTTCTTCCAAATTCAGAAGTTTTGGACTATGCTTTTTTAGAGAAAACCAAACTTACTTGTTTAGTATCCACCTTTTACACATATTTCAGGGAACTGCTCTTTCCCCATCCACTACGTATGCATTGTTTAGGTGAATGTCACAGTCTTAGTAAAATGTAACAGATGATTGTCCAAGCTGGAGCATCTGACCCAGTGCGGGCCAGTCAGAGCTCTTCTCTAGGATTTTGGAAGTGGAACCAAGATTGGCAGAAACTGAACACGTGTAAACCTGGGAGCTCTTGTTAGTCATGTTTCACCACTCAGAATGAGAAACAGAGAAATCCACAATGCAGACAAAGAAGATATTGAAGCAGAAAGACATAAAGTGTGTGTGTGTGTGTGTGTGTGAGAGAGAGAGAGAGAGAGAGAGAGACAGAGAGACAGAGACAGAGACAGAGAGAGATTGGGTGGGGATGGGAGAAAGAAGGGAGGGAGAAAAAAACTAATAAACCAACAAACTTCCTTGGTTCCCACCCCAGGGCAATTTAGATGCCCAGTCCCAGCCCATTCCCAGCTCTTGATTTTCTTGACTTTTACTAAATTCCTGAGACTTCCTCTAATAATTCACTCTTTTTCACATAAACTCGCTGAAGTCCATTTCTGTAACTTGTAACCAAAACTTAACTACCACATAAAGCTCCAAATACTCTTTCAGAATTTGAGGAACAGTTGGTGATTTGTGTGTAGTTTCTTAAATGACACTTTTAAGACTTGTATGGTTTAACTTTTATATTTAGGTGTTGATCCATTTTGAGTTAATTTCCTATGTGGAATGAAGTGAGGGTTCAACTTCATTCTTTTGTAGGTAGATATCCAATTGTCTCAGCGTAATTTGTTGAAGAGACTACTCTTTCCCCATTGAATGGTCTTGGCCCCCTTGTCAAAGATCAGTTAGCTGTAGATGTAATTGAGACCTTTTCTTGCCTTGGCTCTGGTGAATTTAAGCTCACTCTGGTCTCTCTATCTCCTTTGCAGGCTCAACATCTCCCCAGCCATAAAGGCTCAGTCCTATGCATATTTCCCTTATCATGCCATGCTTGCTCCCTGCGTAAAGTCTGGCTTTAATTACCATCCGTTTGCAGGTGACTCATAAATGTGGATTTTTTTGCTCTGCCCTTTCCGCCGAGCTTCAAACCTGCACATCTGCTAACCTGCATGTGTCTACCTGGATGTCACAAAGTCATCCCAAAATTCACACGTCCAGAACCAAAGTATGGATCTTTCTCCCCCAAAGCTGGTTTTCCTCTGATGTTCCTTGTCTTAGTGAATGGCACCATCTGTTCTCCTGTTATGCAAGCCAAGAACCTTCTCCCTAACCTCCCATGACTGATCTACCAGCAAAGCCTGTGAATCTTATCTATCTCCCAAATCCATCTAGTTCTCTCCCTCTCCACCAGCACCACAGAATATTTGAGGCCTATGTGGAAAAAAAAAAAAAAACATTATTGAGGAACACAATTTTTTTAAACAAATGAAGTGACAAATCATGTCCATGGATGGGAAAATTAATATTGCATAGATGTCAATACTTCCCAGTTAGAGGTTTAATTCCATTCCAATCAAATTAATTACTCATTTGCACAATCAAAAATGTTTATTTGTTAAGTACTAAGTGTTTATTGGTAAGCACCAAATGACAGGGAAATTTAAAAATTCACCTGCAAATTAAATGGGCAAGACTATGGAAGAAGTTGTGAAAAAGAAGAATAATGAATAATAAACTGACAAATATGAAAGCATATTATAAAACTACAATTATTAAACCAGTATGTTGTCAATGTAAGAATAAACAAAGAAATCAATGGAACAGGCACAGAATTTTAGAATTTCAAATTTTCAAGAAAAAGGAATGCAATCAGCAGTTTTAGAAAAATTGGTTTTCTAGTTAGAGAAATAAAATGTGTTTCCTATCTTATACGATTTAAATTCTGAATCAATACAGAGTTACATAAAAAAATGAAAGGATAAGTATCTGAGTAGGATATGAAATAGGTATATATTTTTAGGGTAGAAAAGACATTTCTAAGCATAAATGCAAATGAAAATACCACGAAGGACATGAGTGGTGAGCTTGAATGCATAAAAATGGGGAAAAAATGATATTTTAAAAATAATTAAAATCAAAATGTAGATATTGAATTACATTAGAATACAAAATATATACAAAGGGTTAATATATTTAAACGCTAAAGATGATTTACAAGTCAGTAAGCAAAAATGAAAACCCTAGTAAACAAATGGATAAAAAATCCAAACAGCTGAGTCACAAGAGAAGAAATACCAACAACTGATAAACTAATGATAGGTGTTTAACATCACTAATAATTTTTAAAATACAAATCAAAACAATGACTACTCCCCTCATCAAACTCAAAGAGTCAGGTAAAAGGAAAAATTATAATAGACACATTACTACACTGCTGGTGATAATTTAAATGAATGCACTGTTACTGGAGTTTAATTTGGCAAAATGTATCAATAGTCTTGAATATGTTCTCTGCTTTGAACTAGTAACTCCACTTCTAGGAATTTTCTCCAGCCTAAGAAAATGATCTGAGATGTACCCAAATGTGTCTAGATAAAGCTGTGTATTACAGTGGTTCCTTTAATAGAGGCCACAAGCCGAAAACAGCAAGCAGGTTTTAAAATGTCTAAATGCATTAGGTATGCATATATGATGGAATACTCTGAAGGCACTGAATACACTGTTTTAAAAGAATATTTAATGAAATGGAGAAAAAGAGTTAGAAAAGTATACAGGATTAAAGTGTGGGAAGGAATACAACAAAATGTCATCAATATTTCTTCCTGGAAGGTAAGATTACAGGTGACTTGTATTTACTTGCTATCCATTTTAGCATGGTCTTAGTTTTCTAAAAATTTATTTTTGTTTATTAAAAAAACTTTTTTTAACATAAATGCCTTATCATTGTAAATTACTCAAGTAATGAGTTAATATATGGAGCCCTCTTTTCCCTACAATCCCTATGTGCTTCCCCAGGAGTAATTACTATTAAAGGTTGGTATATACTTCCAGACATTTTTCTATATATTTACATATATAAAAGTACATGGTAACTAATTTTACAAAGAGAAAAATGAAGTTACTTAATACAAGCAAAACAAAAAGAACTGGCTGGATATTTTAGTAAATTATCCAATAATTAAAACTTAAAGAATGAAGACTTCCTTGATTTCGGAGTAAAATCATTCACTTCAATTTTTAAATGCCCGGGGGGGGGAAAAATGTCTGGGAACAATTTTAAAAGTTGGGGTGGTGGGCAAGTTCCGTTAACGAATCAATTAGCTTATATAAAATAGAAGCAAACTATCTCCTGTCCCTTCTTTTTTTTTATGTTAGAAAATGTTAAACCAGTCCGTGATCTTTCGCTAACATTTTTAAGTAAGTGCATTTTTGGAGAGTAAAAGTCATGTGTGAAATACAAATAAATACAAGGGGAAAGACCCCCCAGCACAATAGGAAGGCAGAACAATCCACGTGGAATGTCCCTGTCGCCCAGCCAGCTCCCGTCTGCTCCCTCCATTGCTGGCGGTGGGCAGCAAGGTGAGGGTGAGGATATTAAACGGTTCTAATCCCATTCTGCTTTATGACTAGCTCAAGAAATGACCTCTAGCGAGATCTGGCTCTTGTTCTATCCAGCAAGTAGATTTTTCTTACAGAAAATAAATTAAAAAGGTGTGACCTTGCTGAAGGCTGGCTGAGAAAATGAGGTACATCTTGTCACGGCCAGAGGAACCTATTTGTTCAATTTGAAAGGCTGCCGCTTTGCTCCGATTAGAAGTTAAGATAAAGGCTGGGGATGAAAAGAGGAGAAACATTTCTAAGCGAGGAAATTAAAGAGCTACATTGGAGACCCTTTCAGCACTACAGTTGGCTTTTTGTGTGGGGTTTATCAGGTCCTATCAGCCACACCTTGTCCCTGTGCTCCAAGCTGTCTCTCCTCCGAGCACACAAAAGCCTGCGATGTAGGGAGCCCCTGAGAAGCCCTCTGCCAGACAGGTATCCGCAGCACTAACCCCTCCACTGCAAGCCGCAGCAGCAGCAGAAAGGGACCCACCTACATTTTCTTCACTGAATGTAAAAAGACTCAAAGTCATTTCATTGCTTGCACTGAAGGGACCCAGTCAGGAAGCTTCTTACCTTCCCCGCCAATAAATGTATCACATCTAGGAGAATGTCCCCAAATTTACTCAAATAAATGGGCATTGAAATGCCGTTGCGCCCATAAAAGTTTCAAGCCAACGAAAATTTCCACCCAAAGCCCCTGAAGCGAAGAAACCTTCTTTCAACTTCTCTCTTCATTTTATAGACATTTTTTATGCTCCAGAATCTCTTTCAACTTTTAAAGTAATAGCTCATACAGGAAAAGAAGAGGCAAGAAAAAATGCTGGGCTTTTCCACATGCTCTAAATTTACATCCAACATCTATTCCCTGGTTCTCTTGTCCTACTGACGGTCCAAAGGATATCTGGAGAGGCCAGACTTCTCCACCTAGAATTCACTGACCTTGATCATATGAGACCAATTCACCTTTCTAGCTTTATCACCCTTTATTCCTTCCCACATTCCAGTCTCAAATATATTTTCCTCTTCCTACCTCTGTATCTTTGCTTGAGCTCTTGGTGCTTCTGGAATTCCTTTCCTCGCTGTATATATTTTTTCCACTGCCAGCTATCTACATGGTCGTGTGTCTTTATTTGCAGACCATCTACGTGTTTGGGGAGTGTGTCAGTTTGCCAAGCTTACCAAAACAAAGTACCACAGATCGGGTGGCTTACACAACAGAAATGTACTTCCTCACAGTTCTGGAGGTTGGAAGTCCAAGATCAAGGTATCAGGCCTGACGGGGACACTGGAAAAAACAAACACCAGACTGTCACCTTGATCCAACAAGTGCCTGGCATGTTGTAAAAATTCAAAAATGGAACAGTAGGGAGTTCCCGGTGGTCCAGTGGTTAGGACTCATGCTTTCACTGCTGTGGCCCGGGTTCAATCCCTGGTCCAGAGACTGAGGTCCCGCCAGCCGAGTGGTATGGCCAAAAAAAAAAAAAAAGAAAAAAAAAAAAGGAAAACAAAGGAAACCATAGCATAAGAGGCCAGAGAACAAGAAAGGGCATTAAGAGGGATGAGAAGGATGTTACCCACATCAAGAAGCTAGAGGCTCACTCCCTGGTAAAAAGGGGTGCAGGAGTGGCTCACCTACCCAGTCCTTACGATGACAATGTGGTGGCCGGGGTCCCTTGGGAGACCTGGTCGTCGGCTGAAGCTGGCCTTGAGCTCCCATCGAGGCAAACGCACCATGAAGCCCGTGAGTTGCCCCGGCTCACTTCTCTACCTCTGTGACCCATGGCTGCACGCACTGCTTCTCCACATCACCAAGAACAGGAGGCTAAGCCAGAGCCCTCACCAAGCCTTGTGGGAGTTTAGAAGTTCGAGGGGCTCAGGGGCAGAGATAGGGGGGTCAGTCATCACATCACCCACAGCCTCTCACTAGCTCCACGGCTCTACTTCCCCCCAGCCCTCCTCAGGCTACACTTCCCCCCCACCAAATCTTACCCAGAGCCCCTCCGCCTCCTTCAAGGGCCCTCCAGAGCCTCAATTTCTAGCCCAAGCACTTCAAGTGTTTTCACTACAAGGAAAATAGAGGTGAGATCTGGTGAACAACAACTTCTCCATTTCTTTATCTGGGGACTACGTGAGAATGCCTGGTCTGCAGAGAACAAAGTGGAGGTGGGACGGGTGTGCATTATAAGGAATCTCTGAGTCAAGTCCTCTAGTTGGATTTGTCCTTCACTCTGTTTCTTTAGATGCCACCACACAGGAGGGAGACTTTGCTTTTTGGTTTGAGTCGGACCTTTTACTGCTGGGGTTTTGGGGTACCACGACCCAAAATGAGAGGTTCAGAAGGTAGATCCAACACTCTCTTGCCGCCCCGCCCCCCAACAAAACACCTCACCTATGACCCACTTCTCCCTTCAGGATCACGTCTCTAAGGTGACAGTGGGGCTCACCCTGACCCACCCAGAGCTGACACTCATTCAACACGTGGTTGGGCCTTAAATAGAACATTTCAGGTACTTTCACAGTCTCTCTTGGCCCATCAAAATGTGAACCAGATTTATTCATCTCGATAATGGAGTCAATACGCTAACACTTCATCAGCTACACTCACACAGAGAACTTCTCTGAGCAAAGGAGGGAGATTTCTTTGCACTGATCTAAAGAGTGATTCAAAAGCAGCTGACTTCTGTTTTCTATTTTCAGTATCCCTTGTTGAAATCACGTTGTAAATGACCAAAAACCTTGTAGAGGGAAGAATGATGAAGTGAAAGAAGGGAAAAGCTAGGGAGACATAGGCAGGAAGCTCCCTCTTTTTGAGGACCTACTATGTGACAGGTACTAAGGTAACTGGTCCCTAGAATGAAAGAAGCTCCTAGAAAATGTGTTGACTGACTTTTTCCATCTGAGTTTTCATTAAGGGATTTTTTCAGTTCTATAACTTTGGTTTGCTCTAAAAGGACCTTTGCAACATTTTCTGTCACGCTTCTTCTTTCTTAAGCTTTCTTTTGAGACCCAATTTTGTATGTTCTAATTGCAAACTCCAGTTCAAGTTCCTAAAACACTCTCTTATAATTATCACCTAACAAATGCAGTGATTCCACAAAGCCCAAACGTGTCTCATTAATTCTCACAACTAAAATACTTTCATTTTTCTTGGACTCTAAGCAAAACGGACCATAAGCAAAGTGTTTGCTAAAATGACAGGTGGAATTCCATCCAATTAAGACATAAATATTTTTCCAGAGGCTAAGCTCACTGCAAAATAATAATCTTCACTCAACACATCTTTACATGTCTTTGGCAAAACACCTGTCTAAAACTGTTAACACTAAATATTTTGGGAGCTCTGTACTTCAAAGACGTCCCTGAAAACGTCAAGCATTGTTAAAATGTTGAAGTAATTTTGGTTAAATGCTTCTGTGACAACTGTCTGGCTTGATTTGTTTTAGCTGAATACATTCTGAATATTGCTTGGAAACTGTGAATTGGTCATTTGCCAAAAGATGAGACTTGGGCTGAAGTCAAAAGAATTACATGCATCAAAGAAATGAAAAAAATGGGGGGAATCTTCGGGTATCTTCAAAATGCAATTTATCTTCTGGGCTGGAAGCTTCAAAAGAACATTCTTACCTATTGATAGCATTTGCAGTAAAACTACGTGTATACAGTAGAAGTCATTCTGATTCTTTTTTTAAATTAACTTTTATTGGAGTATAGTTGATTTACAATGTTGTGTTAGTTTCTGCTGTACAGCAAATTGAATCAGATATGCATATACATATATCCATTCTTTTTTAGATTCTTTTCCCATACAGGTCATTACAGAGTATTGAGTAGAGTTCCCTGTGCTGTACAGTAGGCCCCTTATTAGTTATCTATTTTATATATAGTAGTGTGTATATGATTCTTGACCAAATTCATACATATAGAGTCACACCTATAGTTCCTCATGCAGAGAATAAAAAGCATATTTTAAAGTACCTTGACAAAATCAGTGATTAAGCAATACAAAATTGAGATGTTTGCCTAGGAAATTTTAGTTTGTGGGTTACCATACTTAGAGTTCTTGGAATCACAGAAGAAATATTAAAAGTAGTAAAAACATCAGTGAACATCTAGTCCAACAATCTAGCCCTTCTGCCCCTACTCCCTCCATTTTTGGGTAGGTAAATTGAGGCTCAAAGACCTAAAGCCAACCACAGTTGGTTAACAGAAGTGCTTACTGCAAAGAGCTTAAAAGTTTGAACTGACGGGTGGGTAGTTAGGGAGACATTTATGAAACATATCAACATATGGTAAAAGTGGAATAAAAATGTTGAAAAGGTATACTGAGGTCAATAAGAAGAACTAAGGTTAACTGGGTAATTATTAATTAATTGGGCCAGGCATTGTGATAAGCACTTTACATACATCATCTCATTTAATTCTTGCACAAGAATGCCCATTTGTCACATGCCACCTCCTAGATGTGTGAAGATGTGGGCTCCTGTCTGGTCATATGAATTAAGAGTAGGAAATGGGTGGTTCCCACTGAGGAAAATCTGAGAGCTGGTACGGGAAGTGGGTGAAAATCAACACCAAACAGGCAAAATGAACACGTACACACACCACCCCCGATCTCTCAGACACTGGCCGTCAGGGAGAGAGAGCAGGGACTAGAGAGGGGACTAGAGAGGGTACCTCGAGCGAGTACACAGGAGCTGAAACAGTCAGGGGTGGGAAGCTGAGAGATGTAATTTTCCAACGTCAGTTACTACAGAATTGCCAAAGGAGTTTTGTTAGAAAAGCAGATTCCTGTACTCCGCTCCCAGAAATTCAGCAGACCTGGGGTACGAGGATTCGCATTTTAAACTGCTCCCCTAAATGTAATGTAGGTCAAGACCTGTGAACGCTACGTCAAGAGACGTTGGTTTAGATCCTAGGAAGGTAGACCAATTATTAAGTATTAAACGAGTTTCACTAAATCCAAAATAATCGCCAGAGGGAGTCTTTAAAACAAGCAAAGCAGATCTTGACAACTGCTTTCTTTTTCTCCTTCAGTAACTGCACCTCTCACTACCTCTTGGGCAGTGCCAGGTGCTTACTAAAGGCTCTGGGAGATGAGGCTCTTCATCAAGGCAACTTGCTGAAGGCTGGTTTGTCTGCCAGTAACACAAAGACAGATGGGATTTACAAACAGCTTTGAATGCCCCATCAGAAAACCCTGTAGCTTATTATCAAATGTATGAGCCTGATAATGGGAATATAGTATTTTAATGAAATAAGAGGGGTTCTAAAATCTTTTTAAAAAGAGAGAGAAGAAAAGGAAAAGAAAGAAAACACCGACACAATTAGGAAAATATTTAAAGAGTAGAAAAGTAGAAACAATGCACTGGAATTTGAATCCTTCCCTCTTCCCCCCTCTCCTCCTTCCCCCTCCCCCCTCCCCTTTCCTCCTCTTCTTTCTTTTCTCTTTTTGTCTTTCCTCTTTGTTAAATGCACCATTGGTAGATATCCAAGCACAGAGCAATAATGGGAGCCACAAATCTTTTTAAAGTGTTCCCCACAAGGGTGACAGGGCAGGAATCTCAGGGAAGGTCAACCCAACCTGAGTCCTAGGAGAGCCTACTCCTTGAAACTTGAAACTTGCCAAGTGCTATCACTTCAAGGCACACAGACCTAAGAGGATTAAGGTAAGTATCCCTCCTAAAAGCTTGAAAAAACAAAGATTAGTTTTTAGCATCACAAAGAAACATATATTTATATAGGTTCTGAATGAAAGGAAATATGTTAAGACTTTTGGAGTTGGGGGTGGAGGTGAGGAGAAACACTGTGGATGGAAAAGATAAATCATCCCCAAGCAAGAGAGATAACTTTGCTACATAATTATCCCCGGTATATGAAGAAATAGATCGAAATTGAGATTTATGCAAAAGTATTATAATAAGACATGTACTGCAAAACCTTAGTTAGCTTAATTTACTAAGTGAGCATTTGTGATTAGACCAAACTGTGGACTTTTTGTTTCTTTCCACTGTATAAGAAGGGTGGTGAAGGTTATTAGGATAATTAATAGTTACGTCAACAGAGCAAGAAGGACTTGTTCACCTTCAAGAAAAAATACACTTCTTTTCATAACTTCAAAAATACCTTACTATATAATCATGATGGAGTAAATCACTTACATTCTTTTAATCCTCAGTTTCCAAAGTAGTTTGACTCAAACAGTAATTAAAAAAAATTTTTGGGGGGAGGTTGCAAAGCCATTGAAAAGTCTAAAGGAATCCATGAACCTCAGGAAAATGCACATACATGCAAAATTGTGTATATCAGCCTTCTGCATTGGAAATAGGTTCCTTTCATATAGTCATCAATAAGATCAATTTTTGTCAAAATTTTGTCTTTCATTTTTTTCCCAGATGAAAATGAATGGCTGCTTCCCCCTCCTTCAGAAGGAAACAGATACAGATTACACAAATAAAACAAAAAGTAAACTTTAATTTTGCTTGAAAGTAAATTTCCACTGGAAGGTTCTTTTGTCTGGATTGACTGCGAGGGTAAATCTGTGGATGGGTCTTCGACACGGTCATTCATTGACATCTGACTCATTTCATTTCTTGTTCATTCTGTGAGGGACACAGGCTGATAATAGAGAGGCACAGTCATGAACAGTGGCGAACAGTGTCAGAATTCCTGTCGCTCCTGTGGTCGGGTAAGGGTGAGGCTAGTCAGAGAAACATCAGAATTCCCCAAGACTTAAAGTGGAATGCGTTTTACATCAGTCCCTTTGTCAAGTCAGAGAGGTCATCTGTGCCAGGACCTGCCTCGTTGACAATAGCTACAGCAGCAGAAGGTTACGTATTTCAATGTTAAGGCTCCCTGAGCATAAGAAAATTTCAAAAAGCCCTTATAGCCTTCCAGGTGTCCATCAATCTCCATCTGCCCCCAAACTGACGAGGATTTGCCACCATCAAGCGTACTCGTGAGGTCATTCCAACTAGCGCTGACCAGGTGCTCCCTCATAAGTCACCCATTCCCAGATCACATGTTAAAAGTTCCCCTCTTAGAGGTGATGAGTACATTGGATGTGGGCAATGTCCCCTCGCCCACTTGAACTGTGAGTAAAGTAATGGCATATTCTACAGCAGATTTCATCTTAAAATTGAAGAAACGGGTACATTCTCCACCACCAGTCCTCTCACCCAGAGTAGCAGTATGAAGCCTAAAGGGTTCAGAGCTTTTTTGCAACAGCTTCCATAAGAAGAATGGCAAGACCTTGAATTAAGAGATTTATCTTGTTCATTTGATCTTTTAAAAAAATCTGCCAAGGGGCTTCCCTGGTGGCGCAGTGGTTGAGAGCCTGCCTGCCGATGCAGGGGACACGGGTTCGTGCCCCGGTCCGGGAAGATCCCACGTGCCGCGGAGCGGCTGGGCCCGTGAGCCATGGTCGCTGAGCCTGCACGTCCAGAGCCTGTGCTCTGCAACGGGAGAGGTCACAACAGTGAGAGGCCTGCGTACCGCAAAAAAAAAAAAAAAAAAATCTGCCAAGAATGCCAAGACTTAAAGAAATTCTTCCAAATTGTTTTGAGAAAGGGCACGTTTCTTCTTCCCAATGGTAATCAAGTGCATGAAGATTTACCCCTGGAAACTAGGGAACTTCAGGATTTTGGAGCAAGCCTTCAGTCTGTTTCCACTTTCTGACAAGCCCCCTGGAAAGGTGGTGAACAGAATCTAGCTCTAATATCACGGAGACGCTTCCCTGTGGTCGACCAGATGCCTGTCAGCATTGTTGGCCGACTGCTTTGACACTAGTGGAATCCTGTGAGAAACAGCAGCAAGTTAGGATAAAGTACAGAACTTCTTTATTCACCAAGCAGCAAAACCAGATGAGACGTCAGCTTTGCAGGTGTACAGTGTCTTAGGTCAGATTTCCCCCTAAACCGTCCCTGGCACGGGGACATGAACGCAAGCAGTTTATTTTGGAGGTGATCCCAGGAAGCACCTGTAGGGGAGTGGGGAAAGGAGTCAGGGAATGGAAAGAAGACATTAAAGGGTGTATCATCAAGCTGGTTACTGCTGCGGGCCACTCGGGTGCGGTCCTGCTGGCAAATCCTGGGAGAGAGTGGAGAGCTGCTTCAGAATTGTCCCCAGTGAGGGATATTTAAGCATCAACCCCCATTCATCACTGGTTGGGGGTTGTTCCCCTGGAGACACTAACTTTTCCAGCATTTTGATCCTGCCTGGTGCGTGGGCTGAGCCTACTCCAGCGTCCAGAAAATATTTTCAGCTTGAGAGTGGGAGGTGTTTACAGCAAGAAGCCATCAGAATTCAGGAGATGGTGAGTCATGATACGGGCCAAGGAGATATGAGAAGGGCATGGACAGGGTCTGCTACACACAGATACTGTGAGTTTTCTTCCAGGTGACATTTGCACCATTTCCAAGAGGCTGTTGCAATTTCTAGAAACAGGTTCACCAGCAATGAGTTTTTCTTGTTGACACCATCCTCTATATAATGGACAAAAACAAGACTGTAAAGAGGACATTGCTAATCTCCTCCAGTCTCTTGATGAAGGGACACAGAGTAGCTGGGAATTCCTCCATGTTCTGCTTCAAAATAGTGGAAAATGGATCAGTGATTCTGGAATGGGTGATGTCACTTGACTAAGGCAGTTCTACCATTTTATTCTTCCTTCCAAACCATACCCTAGCTCAACCATTTCCAAGACACGTGGCTTCAACAAGGTTGCCGCAACTATGTCCATTATTTCATTGATGCTGGAATAAGCAATCTCATAGGATGCTTTGAAACAAGGCAGGTTTTGGATGGAAATAATGCAAGTTTAGGTAAAGTTCCAGTATTTTCAGAACAAGTCTACTTTCCACTTCACACCATTCGGCCTAGAGAATTTTCAAGATGGACAGAGGGAAAATACCCCTTTAATTTGTTGGCTTCGTGCTTCCAGTGGTCCAAGCCTCACTGCACAAGAAGTGCGGCTTTTTACTGTGTCCTGTCACAACCAGTGCTGCAAGTCAACTGGTATCATCATATTTTCTTTTCTTTAACATTTTCCAGTTTAGGTGTGGCTTGACTGCATCAGGCCACACCTAAACTGGAAACAATGTGTATGTATCAAAATGCTGGAAGATCTTAATTCCTATTGATGGGGGAATAATCTCAACCATGATGATCAACACATGTTACTCTGATCATGTGACTGATTGTTCAGCACACATCTTCCATCTGCCTTATTGCATTCTGGGCAGAGCACACTTCCCTACCCCATTGATCTTGGGCTGGGCCATGTAACTCACTTTGGCAAACAGAAGTTTGGACATGACACTAGCAAAAACCTTATGTGTCTTGTGTATCCTGGTTAGGCTCTTTTGTTTCTGCCATTCTCTGTAAGAAAAACACATTCTGGGTAGCCACTGGTCCAAAGAGGATATATGGAGGACACCTGAGTCTGACCTTGGAACTTGGAGTCATGAGCCTGAAGTCCAGCCTAGTCCAATCAAGTTGCAACCAATGCCCAAAGAATGAAATAATGCTGTTTGCAGCAATATGGATGGACCTGGAGATTAGCATACTAAGTGAAGTAAGTCAGATAAAGACAAATGTCATATGATATCACTTATATGCAGAATCTTAAAAAAAAAAAAATGATGCAAATGAACTAATTTACAAAACAGAAACAGATTCACAGACTTCGAAAACAAACTTATGGTTACCAAATGGGAAAGGTGGGAGGGGAGTGACAAATTAGGAGTTTGGGATTGACATATAAACACTGCTATATTTAAAATAAATAACCAACAAGGACCTACTATATAGCACAGGGAACTCTGCTCAATATTCTGTAATAACCTAAATGGGAAAAGAATCTGAAAAAGAATAGATATGTGTATAACTGAATCACTTTGCTGTACACCTGAAACAACATTGTCAATGAACCATAGTCCAATATAAAATAAAAATTAAAAAAAAATCACAGAGATAATGTCTATAAAAAAAGAAAGGCATCAGTACAGCACGTGTGCAAAATCTTTTTACAGATTTGCAAAAAATGCACAGACCAATGGGTGACAAATAAATGCTTGTTATTTTAAGACACCGATTTTGGGAGTGGTTTGTTATGCAGCATTATTGAAGCAATAACTGACTCACATATTACTGTCTTGTATAAACTAGCATCCTTTAATCCCTCACACTTGCTCAGAGTGAAAAATATCTTGATACAGCTGGATTTAAAACTTTTTTCCCCAAAAAGTCCATTTTTCAAAAATAACAAGTGTACTCAAGAAAATATAGTATTTTTAGTGTGTTTTATTCTAACTTCAACCCGAAATTATATGATCCGTGAGAACGGGCCTGTCGTTCTACTCTTCATTTTGGTCATTGGCACTAATTAACAATCCATTACAACGGCATTCCCCCAGCTGATGCCTTTTGATGTGAACTTTTTCAAGTTCCATTCCCTTGTCGTATAACCTTACAACTCCTCACTCTGCCACAGTTTAATTTGTAATCAAAATTATGAACTAATGAAATAACACGTCTTGTTTTAATAGGATGGTTTCCTTGTTTGTTTTCAAAATTACACCAATTTGCCATTTTACCAAATTCACATCTTTTTCTTTTTTTCTAATGAAAGCTACATCTTCACTATCACAATTTGAAACGAGAGGCCTCCTGGACTTGTTGCCTACAATTAAACCACAACAAAAGGAAGTTGAAGTCATTTCACTTTTCATAAGGCTGTAATTATTCTTTAACTATTGGAATATGACATCCCTTAGGAGCTAATTATCGAAAAGCTCTCATCACACATAGGAAATACACAAACAAATCCTTCAAGCACAAAGTAAATGTTCAACATTAAAGAGCTGCATCCAGGAAGTCATACCAATCAGTTGGTCCAGCTAATTACTAATCTGATTTTTGGAGTAGTTGCATTAGATAATTATGACGACTGTTCATAACATGAAAAGCGCAGCCTTTGACTGACTTTAATAAAGATCTAGCTGCAAGAAAAAATGTACTTAAGAACCATAACATAAAATTTGCATTGCAACGGAACCAAGTGTGGTAGACATTTTTTAATAGAAAACATTTCACTTATCACATGATAGATATATTTAATATATCTTTTTGTGGATGTCACATTGAAAGGCAAAGCGAGCTGTTATATTGATATGATTTCATATGAGCCATGCAGTACTGCTTAAAGCCCAATTCATACTTTAAAATGTGTATTGTAAAATGCTTTTCTGAATCATTTAAGATTCACACTAGATAAATACAGCATATTAAAGGTTATGCTCTGGATCATATTCTAAAGGAATCAAAGTCAGAGTTATATACATAATGTGGTGACTCCTCCAATCAACCTTTTTTTTTTTTAATTTTGTTTTTATTTTTGGCTGCGTTGGGTCTTTGTTGCTGTGCGCAGGCTTTCTCTAGTTGCGGCTAGCGGGAGCTACTCTTCCATGTGGTGCGCGGGCTTCTCATTGCGGCAGCTTCTCTTGTTGCGGAGCACTGGCTCTAGGCGTGCGGGCTTCAGTAGTTGCAGCATGCGGGCTCAGTAGTTGTAGCACGTGGGCCCTAGAGCACGCAGGCTTCAGTAGTTGCAGTGTGTAGGATCCGTAGTTGCGGCGCACAGGCTCTAGGGTGTGCAGGCTTCAGTAGTTGTGGCTTGCGGGCTCTAGAAGGCAGGCCCAGTAGTTGTGGCACACAGGCTTAGTTGCTCCGCAGCACGTGGGATCTTCCCGGGGCCAGGGACCGAACCTGCGTCCCCTGCATTGGCAGGTGGATTCTTAACCACTGCGCTACCAGGGAAGTCCCACTCTACTCGTTCTTAAATGTATTTCTATATCAGGATATACAACTTCTTCTCAATTTTTAAATGGTTATAAAACACTCTCATATGCTGTTGATGGAAATGCTTATTGGTACAACTTTTTCAGACAGCAATTGGTCAACAACTATTAAAACTAAAATGTCGGGGCTTCCCTGGTGGCGCAGTGGTTGAGAGTCCGCCTGCCAATGCAGGGGACATGGGTTCGTGCCCCGGTCTGGGAGGATCCCACATGCCGCGGAGCGGCTGGGCCCGTGAGCCATGGCCGCTGAGCCTGCGCGTCCGGAGCCTGTGCTCCACAACGGGAGAGGTCACAACAGTGAGAGGCCTGCGTACCGCAAAAAACAAAAACAAAAACCGAACAACAACAACAAAAAAAACTAAAACGTCTATGCCCTTTTGAACTAGCCATGCACCTTCTAAGATTTTTATCTTGTAGACAGACTTGTATTAGCACTCAAAAATAATGTATAAGGATGTTCATTACAGCATTGGAAGAGTAAAAAAAAAGAAAGAATAAATAAAATAATCTAAATGCCAATTAATAGAGGACTGCTTTCTGATAAATCCATACAACAGGATACTAGGCAGCTACTGAAGGCACAGAGAGAGAAGAGACCTATATGCACAGTTATACAAAGATGTTCAAGATCTATTAAAAATGCGTGAAAAGGTATAATATATATGGTGTAATCCCATTTTTGTACCCTAACAAGGTAAGCATATACATCCCAGATAAATGTCCATACAAATATTTTCCATCACTATGTTTGTTTATGCATGTGTATGTGTAAGAGTAGATAGATGGAGAGATAGAGAGATCTCTGCTTCCTCTCTATTTCCACTGTCACTGTCCAGTTCAGGCCATGGTCACCTCTCCCTGATAAGGTCAGCAGTCTCCTCATTGTCATCCTCCTGCCTGCCTTGGGTAGCTCAGGTCTCTCATACACCCAGGGACCCAAATGATCCATCTAAAGTACAAGTGGGTCCATGCCACTCCTTTGTTTAATGCTGCTTGGTGGTTCCCCCTCTCCTACCAGATGAACCCAACCCCCTCAGGCTCTAAGTTCATTGAGGGCAGGGACTGAGCACAAGACCTGGCACGCAACAGATGGGCACTGATTTGAATTAAACAGAAGAGAGAGGAATGTGAGAGTAACTATACTTGGGCATGTAGAGTGGGGAGGTCTTCATTTGGTTCCTGGTCATGTAAACTTTTTAAATATCATCAAAATATTATATATAAGGTTAGAAAATTTGTCAAATACACAAGTTAGTCAAATGCATACTGTAATTCACAAAACACTCATTCATGTAATAAATATTTATTAACCACCTCTTGTGTGCTGGGTACAGTGAATTACGATGGGCTGCAAGGATTAGGTAGACAAGGACTCCTTGCAAAGAAGTCTGCAGGGGGATTTTACAATACAAGGCCCAAACAAAGGGAAACAATTATGGCCTTAAAAAAACCAAAAAAACAAAAAAGACCAGGTAACGTATGTCTGAGCCTACCAAAACAGGCTTCAGGGAGGAGGTGAGGGTACATTTGGGTAAGGTTTACGCTTGGGTAAGATTTAAGCACAGAGATGAGAAAGGGCTCCCAGTTTGAGAAAAGGCTCTAATCAAAGTTTTTCCTGAGGTAGGAAAACTCACCTGGGTATGGATAGTAGCAAGGATGTGGATGTGGCTTGAGAACAGGGATATGATTGTTTTCTATTGCTATGTTAAAAATTACCACAAAGCTACCAGCTTAAAATAACAATCATTTATCATCCCACAGCTTCTGTGGGTCAGAAGTCTGGGCTCAGCCTCGCTGGATTCTCCACTCAGCATCTCCCAGGGCTGAAACCAAGGTGTTCCTCTGGGGAGCTCCTCTTCCAAGCTCATGTGGTTGTTGGCAGGGCTCAGCTCCTTGCTATTGTGTGACTGAGGTTTCTGCATTCTTGTTAACTACTGGCCACAGACCCCTGCCAGCTTCTAGAGGCCACCCTCAGGTCCTTTCCTCATGGACCCCTCGTAGCCCCTTTCACAACACAGCAGCTTGCTTCTTCAGGGCCAGCAGGAGAACCTCTCTGTCTTCCAGAAGGATCGGTCCCTCTTTTTAAAGGCTCACGTAATTTGGTCAGGCCCACCTAGGATAACTCTCGTTTGATTAACTCCAAGTCAACTGATCAGTAACTTAATCATATTCACAAGTTTCTCCCATACTCAAGGAGAGAGGATTATACAGGGCACATATATCAGGATTGGAGGCAGGAGTAGGAACCTTGGCAGCTGAATTAGAATATTTACTACCACAGGGAACTCCCTGGTGGCCCAGTGGTAAAGAATCCGCCTTACAATGCAGGTGACGTGGGTTCGATCCCTGGTCAGGGGACTAAGATCCCACATGCCGCGGGGCCACTGAGTCCACGTGCCACAACTACTGAGCTCGCGCGCCTCAACTAGAGCCCGTGTGCCACAACTACTGAGCTCGCATGCCTCAACTAGAGCCCATGTGCCACAAACTACAGAGCTCACGCACCCTGGAGGCTGCGCGCCACAACTAGAGAAGAGAAAACCCACACGCCACAACTAGAGAGAAGCCCGCACACCACAACAAAAGATCTCACATGCCTCAACAAAGATCCCGCATGCTGCAACTAAGACCCGACGCAGCCAAAAATAAATAAAATCAATAAATGAATAATAAATAAATCTTAAAAAAAAAAGGAATATTTCCTGACACAAGGGGTGATAAAGGGGTTCGAAGGGCATTGGTTCTGGGGGGTGAAAGTGTCAGATGATGAAGGAACTTGACTGCAAGACAAGGAGTGTGGAGACTGAGAATTTTTAAGTTGGATAGTAGCATAATGAGAAGTAGAGCAGAAAAAGGCAGTATTTTTTATCAGAACCCTGTAAAGAACTTGAAAAAGTTATTTTACTGGCATGTTAAAAATGGAAAAGTTTTAGAGCAAGGATGGGAACTCAGTTGCATTAATTCTGATCAAATGGTAGTGGCTGCCTGGAGGGCTGTGTTGGGAGGGTTGGGGCCATTTCTGGGCTTCGTGGGCAGCAGTGCTGGGATCGACTGGCAATGTCTGTTAGGGTGAGGGTGGAGACGAGCCGTAGCTCTGGAGCTGAGGGTTGGCCACCCTGGCACTTGAGAGAACAGTTTCAGACCTTGTACGTCTGCAAAGGAAAACAGCAAGTCTATTTTCCAGGATTCTGTGGTTTGATCTAGCATCCTACAAAGCAAATGCAAAATAGCAAACATTAGGAAGCTCTTCAAGCCTTTTCCAAATGTCAGGAGCTAGAGCAAAATACGAATAAATTAATCCACTGGGAGCTTTTGCTATTCCTTCCTCTCTCTCAGTGAAAAAAAAAAAAAACGCTCCAAAATTTAGGAATTTCTAGCAATCTCTTTAAACACCAGAAAATAGGTCTGCCAGGCAAAGAATTAAAATGCCCTTGCTTTGGACTTTGATGATGCATTCCAAGGCTGCATGGAGACATGTGTAAGGAGAGTGATGAGAAAGTTAATCCTCTAATGATAGGTCTGAGGCCCAGAGGGGAGCTTCATCACAGGGTCATGTGTGGATGCAGAGGGGCGGATGTCAGCTTGGCAGGACACGCACTTACCTGCCCTCCACTGCTCAGGCTCTCCCGCCGTCTCTCACATGCCTAGGAGCAGCCTTACGTCTTCCAACTCAGAAGCAAAAATCCCAAGAGACTGATGTTGTTTCCTACAAGTCCAAAAGCTGTACCCTGGGAACCTGTTGCTACTCAAGAGCGTGCTTAAGAAAAAGTGGCTTCGGAGCCGGAAGCCCTGGGGGGCTTCTGGCTCTAATTTTCAGTGGGTATGGTAGATTAGATTACTGTTTGATGGATAGTCTCTCTGGGTCCCATTTCCCTATGTCCTTGGAAGGAGCATTCTGCCCCTCGTCCCCATGTTGGGCTTGATCGTGTGCCTTGCGTTGGTCAAAGAGATGTTAGTGGTTTTGATAGAGTTAGAGGTTCAAACTGCGTTTGAGACATCGGGTTTGCCCTGCCATCACGATGAGAAAAAACATATCGAGACTAGCCCGTGGTCCAACAGGATGAAAGGCATATGGAGCGGACCTGAACCCAACGGCAGCTTGGAGTTAAGCCTGTAGTAGCCCAGATGACGTCATGAAAGCTAACAGATCGGTAAGCAAGAATAAAAGATGAGGATTACCTTCAGACACTGAGTTTTGGAGTGGTTTGTTACAAAGTTATTGTGACGGTAACTTTTGTGACGGTAACAGTTGACGGGTGCAGTAAGTACTGAGGCCTTGGGGAAGTTCCTTTTCCTCTACCTCAGTTTCTTCATATGGTAAAAGGATACAGATATGGCACCTCCTTATAGGGCTGATGTGAGCATCAACAGAGACAAGGCATTTAAGTGGCTTACTGTAGCGACTAATGCAGAAGAAGCACCTAACAAGCATAGTTCGTCACCATAGTTAAGAGGATGAACTCTGGATCCAATTTTGGGGGTTCAAATCCTGGCACTATGTGTGTACTATAGAATGGGGTGGTGGGGAGAGTCAAGTGTGAGAGTAATTTCAAAACCAAGGCCATGTCTGCACTAGCAAAAATTCTAAATCTGGACCTCCTCGCTCAGTTATATATTCTTGCCACCATACGTCACAAAGGCCCTACTACAGGCAAGATCTTGGGATAACTCCTGGGCACACACACTTACACAGTCTCTAATCTTAGAAGTGTTCCAAGACATGGGAGAGGCAGGGGTGAGGTTCCAGGGGCAGGGAAGAGGTGCCTGAGGAGGGGCTACAGACCCAGGGCGCACACAGCACCAGTTCCAGGGCTGGGCTGCAAGAGGCAAGTTGCTCTTCCTGAGGCTGTGGACTGAGGAGCTGAGGACCACTGAAGTTTGCAAGAAGTTCCAGAAGCTCTCATTCCAGGGAGATAAATATCCAGCACCAACTCAATGCTGGTGGCTTAAAGCTCCAAGTCGAGAATCAGACTCAGAAGGAAACAGGCTCCCCAGGAGAACACTCAGGGACAAGCCAGACGGTAAGTCTGAGCTGGGTGCTAGGTACAACTCCAAGGCTGGACATTCAGACTCAGAAGAAGCCCAGTGAGCAAGTAAGAGCTTTGACTCTGCCAGACTGCCTTAAGTTCAAATCCTGGTTCCAGCGCTTGCAAGCTGTGTGTGACCTGGAGCAAGTTACGTAACATCTCTGAACCTTAGTTTCCTAAGCGATGTTAGGAAAATAGGGTTATTACTAGAACTCATCTTCTTGGGTCCTTATGAGGATTAAAATCATTAAATATATAAAATCCTTAGAATGGACTACAGTACTGCCTATTATTATTATTATTATCATTATTATTACAGGCTCAAAACCCCATGTCTTAATCATGTGAGCCAGAGATACGTGTTTTATAATTCAGAATTTTTCAGATTTTAGAAAAGAAATATGACACACATATAAAAATTATAGAAAAGAAATATGGTACAGATAAAAAGATTTTAGAGAAGAAATATGGTACACATAGAAAATCACAGCAGGATCTGGGGCTGTATTCTGTAACCAAATACACGAATATTTATGTAGTGAAATACGTGAATATTTAGATCAAACAAGAACTAGAAATAGCTTCACGGCAGTTCAGGTCAGATTTTGCTACCATATAAGATTTTTTAAAAAGCAAAACAAACAAATGATACCAAAAGCAAAACTCTTTGAAGTTCTAGAGCTCCAAGGATTTGGGAAATGCAGAAGAGGTTGTGGCTTTTATCACTGGAAGTTACGGAGGCTGCGTAAGTGTGTCAAGCCAGGAGCAGGGGGCAGAGAATGGTCTCCACCCAAGCTGGTCGTGAAAGGCTGTATAGGAGGCAGGCTTGGAGCTGAGAGCCTCAAGGATTGGCAGGGTCTCAAAAGCGAGACTGGGCAGCAACACAGGAATCCAGGCCCAGGGTGTGTTACTCAGAACTTGTCAAGAGGTAAACTGGGCTGCATTGTGAATAGCGTTGAATACCAGGACAAGAATATGGGCTTTATGTAGTGAGCAGGAGATGATTTCATTGGGATTGAATCTGCCGTTTCAGACAATTTCTGCCTCTGGTACGGAGCCTGGCAGCTCTTTTAGAGATTGATGGTCTCAAGTTACACCCCTGTTCAGGCGGCGACCATGCTCTAGAATGCCCTTTCGTTCACCTTTGAAGTTTTGCTCAGCAATACCACCCACTCTGGGACACACTTTGCCTGTCACCATGGTGACAGACAGTGCCAGCTCCCCAGCCATATCACCTTGGCACTCATACAGAAAGATGCTCAGTGAGACCACTGGCAGATCTTTACCAAGGGCTCTTTCTGGCTGCTGGTGTACCCTGAGATTGTGCACAGAGTAAACTGGAAATGCAAAGAGTTAATACCCTGAGAAGCAGCCCTTAACAGTGATGGACAGGGCACTGAGGATAAATACCCCAATTCCCTCACCCTCATGTCAGGATAACACGGAAGCCTGATTGCCACTGCCTCTTAGAATTCTCCCAGGAAAATGGGGCCCTGATGTCCTTGGCAATAACCTTCAAGGCACCCCGTGTTGGCTTCCTGCCCTTTTTGTCTGACTCCTTACCCTGTATCCACATTTCTTGGCATCACCTTCCAAATAAACTAGTTGCACTTGAGTCTTTGTCTCAGGGTCTGCTTCTGGGGCAACTTAAACCGAGTCACCACGGTTATAGGAGTGGCCTCTATGCTGGACTGACTCATCCATGCCTTGCTTCATGGTTTCCACTAGGAGAGGTTAAGCATCTCAAGGAGAGGAACTTTTCATTTGCCTGTGAATCCCCATGGTGCACTTAGAGGGTAGACATCAAACAATGTTGACTGTGGATTGACTTGGAAAATTAGGTAAGTTCCAATTACTTGCAGGTGGCTAAAGGCCACCAACGACTTCAAGGGACAAAGTTTAGCTTCTGGGTTTTATTCACTGGTTCTCCCACTTACTAGCTTGGTGATCTGGAGCAAGTCCCTTAATCTCTCTAAGACTTAGTCTCTATCTATGAAATGAAGATGAGAAACTTTGCCCCTTAGAGCTACTGTGAGAATTAAATAAGATCATGTATGAAGCACCAAGCTTATTTCCTGACTTTCCGAGTTAGTCATAGCTTTAGATCCATCCTGTTCCCACATGTCTTTCCTATACATAACCAATTCCTCAGAGTCATGGCCTTGAGGTTCTTTTACCTGCATACCGAAGTGGGTTCAAGTCCCCATGCATATGATCTAGGGCATTCTACCCCGTAAACAGAAAATTTCCATCTTTAAATGAAGACTTTGGGGCAGCTTTTCCATCTTTCATCACCAGCCTCTGATATAGACACATGGATACACATACATACAAACACGGATGTATTCTTTACGATGTACCTTCTCAGCTGCTTCTGCAATTGCCACAAGGACACCAACTCAACACTCTGCTGTTTAACCAAGATAACATTTATATCACCAAGAGTAAAAAGATTCCTAAGCTTGGATCCTAAGAATTAGATCTTCTCGCTTTGTTATCACCATCAAACATTTCGCAAGGTGTCATGGCACACACAGCCCTAGGCTAGGTCCTTGGATGCCTGGAATAATCCAAGGAAAGGTGGTACCTGTAAGGCCAGCAGGTCCGGGGAAGGGCCCAGGGTGCCAGACGGAACCCCCGCCAAAGTGGCTGATGCAACCGACACCTGACATTACCACACCACTCGGCCCCGGTCTTCCCGCTCCCCGAGGGGCGGAACCAACGGCTCTGAGGCTGATGCAACCGACACCTGACATTGCCACAACACCCGAGAGATTACCAAAAAAGGGCTGCTTCACACAGCAAGCACCTCCCCTGTGTCCACCCCTATAAATTTTGTTCGCGCCCACACCCGGGCGCGACTTCTCTGGCCCCTTTCCCTCGGACCAGTGAACCTCGCCCGGGAGCGTTCCCAAATAAAGCTTGTTTAAGCTCTCTTCCGTTTTTGGTGCCCTTCCTTACAGTACCCATGAAGCTTACCAATGGAGATTGTAAACACCACTTAAATGACATCCCACAGTCAAGCAACATATAGTATCTATCCGTGTAGTGTGTGTGTGTGTGTGTGTGCTCGCGCACGTAGAGATGCACGCTTGTGCAGGCGCAGGCGTAGATCTTACCTGTCTTGCTGTCCTAGTCCTCCTGCATGCAAATGTGGAGCCAGAAGACAGTTGAGATGAAGTACTAAGAGTCAGCATTCTGGTTTCTAGTCCTAAAAAGAGCAGAGAGCCGGATAGCCCTGAACAGCTCCCTTTCTGGACCTCAGTTTCTCTACCTGTAGGAGAAAGTGAAAGTGAATGTTTTCTAGGACTCTATTTATAAAGACCTTGAGTTTAGAAAGTTAAATTCGAGAAAAATCTGAAGGCAGGAAGATTCCACCACGTGATTCCATATTTTTTTTCCTTTTGAAAACACCCAACTGAAAACTGATTTGTTAAAAAAAAAAAAAATAGTCTGTGCTATTACACCCACCATGCCTTCTTTATGAACTGGAGTAAAGAGGAGGGATTTATTTGAAAGTCAATGGACTATTTACAGCTCTACTGTAGGTGCTAGTTTAAATTCAACATTTTGAATGGGGTAGAAACAATCACATCGGAATTTGACCAAGGATACATTCATATGTCAGTTTAATGCTCCAGCTGTTTAATCAAAATATGAATAAAAGGGCTAAAGCCCAACAAGCAAAAATATCATAGTTGTGGGATTCAGCGATTGCTTCCCCATTGTCAACCAATTACTGTGTAATTTCTCCCTGTGACTGAATAAGTAACTGTTAGCAAATAATGAAAAGGCAATTACAGCGACACTTTGTTCCTATTACTCCCTTCATATTATTCTGGCTATAATTATTGTCAGAGCTGGAGGTTTACTGTACCATGGAAGCAGCACCAGGAAAGGAAATGGAATGGGCTGGTGCATGGAAAATTGCAAATGTCACAGCTACCTTCATCGCCACTGTTGGACTTCTGAGATTAAAAAATCAGAGGAAAAAGCTCTCCATGTGGGTTATACAAATTCTCTACCTCAAGCTGTTGTTTCGACGGGGGACGTGGAGATGGAGGTGAGGGTGGGGGGCAGGCAGGGAATCAGGCACGATGTTTGTTCTTTTTTCCTGTGTGTAATTCCCAAAGGACAGTGCATTTTCACCAGTCTGCCTGAATCCAACCCGTGGACTCTTCTTTTAGCCTTTGCTTCTCATTAATCGTCTCCATGCTGGTTCATAATGGGGAGTGGCATATAAATGATGCATTTTATGGGGTTTGATCTTTCTTCAGAGAGGAAATATGCCACATATGGACAGATGTCTGAAAGAAGAGGATGACTGTTCCCTCTTTGTGCAGTTGCTGGGACCAATTTTTAGAAGGTGATTTTCACTGATCAATATACCTTCCATTTTGACTTTATTTTTATTAACCAGAAACTGTAAAAATAAGACCAAAGGGATGGAGGTATGGCCCTCATATTTTTATCTCTTATTTATTTAGTGAACATATCCTGACTACCTACCATGTGCAAGGGACTGGACTAGGATCTGAGGAATCAAAGAAGAGTGAGACACAGTCCCTGACCAGAAAAGACTCCATCCTGAGGTATTTTCACACCCAAATAAATGTCTCTCTGCATGGAAAGCAACTTAGCATAGTTGAAAGTGTGTAGAACTACATGTTTGAAGATCTAGATTCTAATTTCAGCTCTACAACTTACTAGCTGGTTTACCTTGATGTATCAGTTAGCTACTGCTGTGTAACAAACTATCTTCCAAACTATGTGGCTTAAGGCAACAATCATAAATAATTAAACTCATGAATCTGCAGGTCAGTGGGAGGCTCTGCTCCAGGTAGGGCTTGGCCAGGGCATCCTATTTGGGGAAGCTTTGCTCCAGATGTCTCTTACTTTCCTCCTTGGAATAGCTGGCCAGCCTGGATTGTCCTTATTGTAACATCCAAAAAGCAAGAAAGCAAGCAGAAACACGCAGGCGAGCACACCGAGCACTTTCAAACCTCTGCTTTAGCCATGTCTGCTAACATCCTATGAACCAAAGCAAATTACATGGTCACACACAGAATCAGTGGTTGAGGAAATATATTCTGCCTCTCAATGGGAAGAATTTTAAAGATAGATGGCAAAGAGGATGAATACAGCTAGAGGTGAAGAGCTGGGGGAATTCACACAATCAGCTGGGCTTGGGTAAAACTCCATGCCTCAATTTCTTTGTCTGTAAAATGGTGGCTCAGTTTACCTGCTTTAAAAGACCGTTGGAAGAACCAAAACAAACAAAGAGCATTAATATGCTCTGACAACTATAAAGAACTATGGCTATATAATTTATCATCGCTCTTATTACTTTCTACTTATTTTTATACCATAAATATTTTATGATATTTTTCTAGATCAAATTAGAGATTCTTTATAAACTTCAAATTTAAGTTCAGCCATCAGATATTCTTTCATTCATCAGAGGTATTAAAAATGGAAATTAGTTATAGAGTCTATTCATTTTTGTTTTACTTGTAGAACAGGTCACTTCTCTAAGACCCTGATCTGATTTGAGGGCAGACGGAACCTCAAAGCTTTTGTTCTTGCTTCCTGTGGCAGGCAGTCAAGAGATTCCCCTGTGTTTCAGGTAGAAAAAAAAAAAAAAAAAATGATAGGCTATCAAGCTGCTTTGGCAACTACTACCCTTGGGTTATTTTTGTTGCTAAAGGAAAGCAGGTTATGAGGGATTGGTTGGTCATAAATAAATACGCAAGGATATACATTCACAAGGACAAGAGAAAGGCTGATTGGTAATACTAAAGACAAAGGTGCAATAATAATAATAAACACCCTCAGAAAGTCAGATGTGGGTTTGAATCCTTGCTCTACCACTCAATAACTGGTTTATTTAGCTTCTTGGAGCTTCTGTTTCCTTCTTTGTAAATTGAGGATAGAAGATCTAACTCACCGTGTTCTTGTGAGGACTAAATGAGCTATAAAAGATGTTAAATCTCCCTATATAAATATATACAGTTGACCCTTGAACAATATGGGTTTGAACTGTGCCGGTCCACTTATATGTGAATTTTTTCCACTAAATATGTACTACAGCACAACTGACCTTTGAACAACATGGGTTTCAACTATGCAGGTCCACATACACAGCAATGTACACAGATTTTTTTTCAATATATACATACTACAGTACCACATGATCCATGGTTGGTTGAATCCATGGATGCAGAACCATGATATCTGTATTGGAGGGCCAATTGTAATGTTATACGTGAATGTTTGAATATGCGTAGGGTTGCCATCCCTAATCCCTGTATTGTTCAAGGGTCAACTGTAATTCCAGTCAATGTCCTTGTAGGATTTTCTACTTCATTTGTATCTAAGGGAGGGAGCACCACCCATGGATAGGGAAAGTACAGATTATTTGGTAAAAGGAGAAAATGACTCATAGCATAGAGAAAAAGCTGGATTATACCTCACACCATATACAAAACATAAGCACTAGATAAACTGGATGAATTAAAGACTGAACTGATGAACAGTAAAGCTTAAGAAATATAGTAAAAGCAGGTAAGATAAATGTGTTTGTGACCTTGGAGTAGATAATGATCTGTAGTCAAAACCCCAAAGAACAAATGATATAGTGGCGGAACAAAAGATGCGAAACTAAAAGGATATGAATAGGTGTTTCCCAGTAGAGAAAACAAGAAGAGCTAACATATTTACAAAGTTCACGTGCACTGATAGTCAGAGAAAGGCAAATTAGAACAAGACTGTGATGTGGCACTTTACACCCTTCAAACTGGAAAAAAGAATTAGACAGTCAGATAATATTAAGTGATGGTGAGGATGTTAGGAAACAGGAACTCTCCTTCATGTCCTGCTGGCAGGGGGTTAACTGCTACAGGTATTTTGCAGAGGAATGAATCTGGCAGTAGTGAGAGTAAAAATGCACAGGTCCTAAGATCCCAGGACACCCTCTTCTCTGGGGTGTCTACCCCAGAGACTTTCTCCCAAAGTTTCACAGGAAGACGTGGATGAGGCCTGCTTTTGAAGCACTGTTCAAACTGGGAGAGTTGGAAATTCAGAGGGGTCCATCAGAGGCGGAACGGGGAGGAGTAAAATGGTCCACAGTCCCTTATCTGCAATTCTTAAAAGCTCTGAAAATATGAAATTTTTTCAAAACTTTGGCACAAACTTATTTGGAGGCAGAACTTGACCTGAACTGACGTGAGGCCCCTTAGAGTCTCTTCATATTCCACTTAGTGTAAATATTCATACATTTTGATATAGAAATATATTAATGTGTTTGACAACAGCATGGTGCCCAGGGCTCGTAGAATGAGATTGGTAGTCCAATGCCACCTAATTTTAGCACAGATACAGAATGTGTTCCAGGAGATGCACATATCAGTGTATGGAGGGGCGGATTAGAAGAGCCTCAACTAAATTCACCAGCAAGGATGCATGTACATGGAGTTAGAGATCTGGAGTCAGGATAGGACACAGAAGGGGAAAATAAAAAATGAAATGTAATATAGAAAATAGAATAGAATAGAAAAAATAAAATAAAGGTACACCTAGCGTGAACTGGAGGAAAAAAATAAAATAAGGACAATAGATCATTGTGGACCAACAGTTCAGCTGGGAAGGGGGATTTCTATAGCAGTTTCTATCTATATCATATGTTGTTTCATTTTTGCAAAAGTCCCATTCTCCAACATGATAACTTATGAATTTTTTTAAACCTCTGTCCTCCCCATAGGTTGGGCACTTAGAATTTGGGGCTTGAAAGTTATGTGTTAACTGGAAGTCTGCTGCAGCCAAATAGGGCCGCCTGGAGAGAATCCTGATACTAGGGATGTGTTTTCTCCCCATGGGCAGCCCATGCAAACTATTATCCAGCCAAAAGAGTACTGGGTTTATGAGTAGACTTGCCTTCAACTCCCAGCTCTCTCTGCTGTGCAACCTTGGGCAAGTCACTTTGCCTTTCTGAGCTTCAGAACTCCCTACCTGTTCCTTTCTCTTTCTCTCCCCCGGGGGACCCCCTGTAATGGAGCCATTCTGGGTTTCTTGCAGGTGACCAAAAACACAGCGCCCCACCCCAATTTCTCTGCTAGGAGAAATCCCCAATTACCTTTCGAATTAGTGCAAACCTCACTTCTGCTATGAAGTCGGTCCCCCCTCTGTTCCTACTGCATGTAAGATAGACCTCGCTTGGGACATTTTCCAAATATTCTTTTGTTTATCTGAATGCATGACTGTTTTGTTCATAAGAGTATGACATCTGGAGGGCAGGAACCATACCTTACTCATCTCTATAACCCTGAGGTCCAGGACAGTATCTAACACATAGTAGGTTCTCACTTTGGTGAACAAGGCAGACACGTTCTTGCCTTCAGGCAGCCTGAATCTAATGGGAGAAAGCAGATTCTGAGCAGGCAGTTGTGAATGTGATGGGCTTTTCAGAAAGGGAGCTTGGGGTGGGGGGCGGCTTATAACTGTGGCAAAATGGGACCCAGCTATGAAAATACAGCTATTTACATAGGCATCTAAAATAACACCTCCCTTCCCCAATTTTCTCCTTCCTTGATTCACCATAGACTACAGAGTTTCCATCTTCCAGGTCAAAAATTGACCCAGGGAACTGATCACCCCGGCTTTCCAAGCTACATAAATCTAGAGGTCGGAGAAAGGGAGCAGAGCAGGTCACACATGCCCAGGAGAAAGGGAGCCCCAAGTTCCGTTCAGATTAGAAATACCCTGAACCTTCCCTACCCCAAATCAGCTGTCATTAGGCTCTTCCCAACACTTCCTGTAATTTCTCCCTAGTTCCCAAGAGAACATGCCACATAACATAAAATAATAATACTACATCTAAAGGTAAAAGGAAAGACATCATTACCAGATTAATACATCGTGAAAAAATTCACATTTCTGATAGATAAGTTAACAGTGCATTGGTGATTAAATTAATTGCACGTGGCGAACAGAAAGATAGCTCTTTAATGCATGTTAAATATTAACAATTTGAGATAATAGGAGTCTACATGTCTCCTCTTTACAGCTTCCTTTGTCAATGAGATGTACTTTGGGGCCGAAGGATGAGACAGTTTGGAATGTGCTAGCCTCACCCAATGAAGGCCAGCGCTGCCCCTCACCACACCGGAGCCACCAGCAATCAGCTTAATCATAACTGACCGGAACCAAATGGATTCAGGCAGCCGTGCAGACTACTGAGTTAAAAAGTTTTATATATCAAGAGTCTGAATGCCAACTAAATCAAAACCTTTCAAGGCAAATCAAAGGGCCAGCAGCCTTCTCCCTGCTTCTGTCAAAAGCTTTGTTTCGCCATTTCCTCCCAGGGCTGTCACGAGGTGGCCTCTTCCGTGGTTCAGTTCAGCCTCATCTGGAGGCATCCTTACATGTCCCATTATCCTCAGAAAGTCAGCCCATCACCTTTACGTGAAGAGCACCAAGGGGTGGCTTGTGGGGTAGGCGGGGAACAAGAAGAAGCAAAACAAACTGATTGATTGCAAACCCAGCTATGATGTCAGCATGAATTAATGTTTCCCACAGGCATGCTAATCGGCTCCATGACATAATAACGGCTTCTGTTACACCGGTGGGACTTCAAAGTTTTTCCAAAGATAACATAACACAACACTTGAAGCCCCAGGAAACTTCCACCGCACTTTTAGATGTTTTATAAAGTTACCAATCTTTTCATTGCTCGGGAAACAAAGAAAAGCTGAAAGGAAACAGAATATTGAATTTGGGATGAATCAGGGTTGGAAAGTGATTTCATTACAAATTCCAAATGTTCAAAGAGATAGTGGCAATTAAAAAGCTACAAGAGGTCGCTATTCAAAAGCAGCTCTGTGCAAACTTTTCTCAGGCAGGCAGATGGGCACAATTCCCAATTCGGAAAAAAAATTCTAAGTCTGTATGAAAGGTATTTGTTCAAATGAACAAATGAACCCACAAAAAGTGTGTAAGACAGGAAAGCACGGAGATCAAGGTTTGTGTCTCTGTTCTGACCTCTCCTAGATATTTGTCTTTGGGCCAATTATTTAATATTTCTGAGACTCAATTCCTCCTGTATAAAATGGAAATAATGATACCTACCTCACAGTAGAGTTGGGAGGTCTAAATCAGGGACTGTATTCACAGCACTGCATCAAGGTGGGCAGCCAGTAAATGCTATTATTATTATGCTTATCAATAAACATTTTATACCTCTCTCATTTACTCAACAATGATATGTGATTACTACTGCTAATAACTGATACCCAGCATTTACATAAGACTTCATACACACGTCACCCTTCTAAGTGCACACAAGCCGATGAGCTAGATACTATTGTGCCTAATTTACAGATGATGCAGTTGAAGCACAGAGAGGTGTAAGTTACCTGCCTGAGATAGCACAGATGAGATATAACATCTGGATTTCAAACCCATGCCATCTGGCTCCATTCTGTATTCTCAGCTACGACTTTCTCTATACATGTGCACACAAGAGGACACACATGTACACTCACACACATACACACACACACTTGTGCACCGCCTGGAACACATCCTGCAGGTGTCTAACCACCCACCGTGATGATTACAGACCCGGTTTCTGCAGTTTGACCTGCCTGGGTGTGAGGCCCAGCTACTCCACTTACTCAGTGTGACCTTGCATAAGTCACTTAACCTTTCTGAGACTCAGTCCTCGATCTGTGCAATGGGAATATTCATAGAACCCATGAGAGGATACCTGGGAAGAGCGTAGCATGGTGCCTGAACTTGATAAACACCTTGATAAATTTAGCTATCATCATTTTTTGTTGTTGTTGGCTACGCCACTCGGCTTGTGGAATCTTAGTTCCCTGACCAGGGATCGAACCTGGGCCCAGCAGTGGAAGCACGGAGCCCTAACCACTGGACTACTGGGAATTCCCAGCTATCATCATTATTATAAACAAATATTGTTTATAATATTTCTATCTCTCTCTGTGTCTGTCTCCATCTCTGTCCCTGTCTGTCTCTCTGTCTCTCTCTCTCTCTCTCTCTCACACACACACACACACATACACAGACACACAGTCCAGTGTCAATCACAGGAATATCTGGATGGAGCTTCCAGAAAGGGACGCACCAGACACAGGTATTTGTGCTAACAGGGATCCCCTTGGAGCATCTGAAAGTTACAGAGTGAGGAGGGAGGCAGGAAGAGAGGCTGCTGCTCTGTCTCCCAACCGGACGTCCCCTCCTCTCTCAGATCCTCTCCCTGGCCCCATTCGGCAGCTGCCTACCCCCTGGAGTGTGAGCACATCCGAGGGATCACCCACTGGCAGATTCCCGGCGTGAGGTACAGCCCGCCACTCAGGCCCTGCTTGGAGGGCAAGGCTTCCATAGCCTAGAGGTCCCCGGAGATATGGAGGGGGGCCAATGCGGGTGCCATGTCACCCCTGCAGGCCCACTAACTTGACATTTTTTTTTTTCAGTATTTTTAGGTATTTTACTTTAAATTGTTTTAGTGTTATCAAATGCTACTTTTTTTTTTTTTTTTTTTTTTGCAGTACACGGGCCTCTCACTGTTGTGGCCTCTTCCATTGCAGAGCACAGGCTCCGGACGCGCAGGCTCAGCGGCCATGGCTCACGGGCCCAGCCGCTCCGCAGCATGTGGGATCTTCCCGGACCGGGGCACGAACCCGCGTCCCCTGCATCGGCAGGCGGACTCTTAAACACTGCGCCACCAGGGAAGCCCTCAAATGCTATTATTTTTTATTTGTTTATTTTTACAATATATCCTCATAGCTTATTTATTTTATACCTAATAGCTTGTACCTCTTAATCTCCTCCCCCATCTTGCCCCTCCCCCCCCACTGTAACCACTAGTTTGTCCTCTATATCTGTTGACTTGACATTTTTTGATGGGTTCCTACTAGATAAGGAAGCCTCAAGGGCTGCTTACTTGCATGGCCTCCTCTCAGCACCCTGGCTGTCAGATCTTCATGTTTATTTGGGGAGGAACAATGAGCACCTGGCTTCTTGTCTTGACAAAATGTGCAGTCCAAAGTGAAAGTGGCCCCATCGCCCACTGGTGTTCCTGTCACCCTGTTCGGCTCCATACAGCAGCCGGAGTCCTAGACCTGAGGAAGGACACAAGGGAAGCAGCCGCATAGCACAGGGAGATCAGCTCAGTGCTTTGTGACCACCTAAAGGGGTGGGATAGGGAGGGTGGGAGGGAGGCTCGAGAGGGAGGGGATTTGGGGATATATGTGTGCATATAGCTGATTCACTTTGTTATACAGCAGGAACTAACATACCATTGTAAAGCAATTATACTCCAATAAAGATGTTAAAAAAAAAAAGAAAAGAAATAAAGGAGAGGAACAGAAACTAAATGAGAGGGCAGGAAGGACAAAGTAAAGAGGTGAGTAGAAAAGATAGAGCTGCTTCTGGGAGAAAACGCCCTAAGTGTCTCTAACTGTGACCTTGGCTGTTACCCATTTAACTTAGTTTATTTGAGGCTATTCCTTTGAATGAAACCAAATATCAGCTACAATTTTGCCTCAGAATTTGCCGGTGTCTTCAAGAAAAGAATCCTGACGGACCCAGTTTTCTTTTTGCTTCTGACAACTTTTTAATGTGTATGTGTATTTCCCTTCATTCATTTACTTTCTTCCAATTTTTTAGAAAGGACAGAATTGGGGAGAAAAAATGGATAAATTAAAAACAAAAAACTCTTATGACTTTCCCAAGCTTAGAGGTAACCAGTTGCTGAAGCTGAACTAAATTTGGTACCTGAGGCATTCGTGCAACAGATTATTATCAAACACTGTGTCTAGCTGGGGACCCAGTGGTCACACAGCCCCTGTCCTCAGGTTGCTTATGCTCTAGAGGAGAAACGCAATGCAAAACAGAATGGTGAGTGCAGTGGTAGACACATCTGGGGACACGCCTGCTTGGCCTTCCTTCTGATCTCAGCCAGGGCTGGGTGGACAGCGCCTGGCAGATTGCTACCAACCTGAGGGACACACAGCTTCGTTTTCTGGGTGACCCCAACACGGCAGAAGCCCTGGAGAGCTTGGTCATCCCGTGCAGCTGCACAGCTGGGAAGGGCAGGGAAATCAGCAGCTCCCAGGGCAACCCTCAGCCAGTGGCAACTGACCCAGGGGATAAATGCTTCAGTTCCCATCCTCCAGGCACTCATGCTGGAGTCATTCCAAACACTCCCCAGGAGGACCCAGTGGAATCGAGCTCCTGTTGCCGACAGCAGCAACTTCAACAATGCCCCCTAATATTGCTTTTCTTCCCTCCCGGTTTCACTCTCCCGGCTCCCTCATCCCTCTACCCTGGGGTCACTTTCCAAATACACTACCTACACCCAAGTCTTTGTCTCAAGGGTTGCTTTCAGGGGAACTCAAGTCAAACAGGGTGATCTAGGAGTTCAATTTAAGGGCATCAAACCTAGTCACAGGGCATGGAGGAAGGCATCCTGGTGATGTGTAAACGGGACACTGGATGTTGAGTGCAAACAGAGATTCAGGGAGAGGGGAGAGGTGGGAAAGTAACCCATGCAGAAAACACAGGTAGGAGCCAGAAAAAAGCATGACATGTTTGTGGGACTGCAATTAGTTTAGACAGAAAGTCCACCTGCATTGCATAAATACGTTTATGGAATCAGATGGAAGGATTCTTCCCTGTCCTTGATGGCAAGCCCAAGAGCTACCTCTTTGACATCCCAAATAATCACACAAGCTACGGCAAGTGATTTTTTTAAACAAAGCATATTTGTCTGTTGTAAAAGATACACGAGAAAGCCTTTTGTATGGCAGGTGGAGGCCTTTGGATTGCTGGGGCAGAGAAAGCAAGCAAAGACCACAGCATATCAGGGAGAACCTCTCTGAGCCTTAGTTTCTTCATCTGTAACATGAGCCCATATGTCTCAGGCAGAACTGAGTAACTGGTCTCCAAGGTGTCACAGTACAGATAGTACAACCAATCCAGTCTGAAAGAAGAAATACGTTTGGCCAAACCTTTTTGGACCAATATGATAGATGATCTCCATCCAGCCATCTCTTTGAAACCCATTCGTAAACAGATTCCAACAAGGAAGATATTCTGATTTAACACAGCAGGGCCAGGAAGGGGCATGGGGGTAAAAGGCAGAGGGGTTGGAAGTATAATTGTACATTTTGACATTAAATGAATTACATGGAAATTATATGCAAATCATTATGTAAATGTGGCATATGTTGTTTTCAAGTTAACAGCTTGGACACTTTTAATAATTACAGCATTTTTCAGGGTGAATTAAGAGCCCCAATAAACTATATTTAGGATCCACTTCAAGTGAACAGGATTTAATGGCCTTTGTTTTTCATTTTAAGTGGCTCAGGTTAAGAGAGAAACTTGAAATTCTCTCTCTTCGCCCTATAAAGGCCACTATATATTATACAATATTCTTTTGATGACAGTGACGATCTGTGACAATTAATAAGCACATTACTGCCCAAAGCCTTTGAAAATATGGACTTTTCAGGAGAGCACTGCTTTATCTTATTTTTTCCTTTATACCTTGTGAATGGACATAAAAGATTAAAATGAAATATCCTCCTCTCTATTGCATTATCCTTCCATAATCTAAGAAAAAGAAACCATCACATCACATCACGTCATGAGATGTCCTGCCAGAGATGCCACTGTTCCCTCAGAGAGTGCAGGTGACTGCAACACCTCTCACTTATTTCTTCACCTGAAAAAGAGATACTAGATTTGCTCATCTTTCTTCCTCACTTTTGCAAAACCTCCTCAAAATGTTTATTTTCTGAGAAAACTCAGCCATGGCTCATGCAGGGTAGGTACAGCTAGTGAAGAGGGGACTTTCAACTTCTTTTGCAGACCTCTATTTCTAGGAATATTTTGGACTAGATAACCTGAAGAATCTCTGATCACGAAATCTCTAGAACTACTGGGTGACATATGATTAACATCCTTTTAAATGCAGCAAAACTGAGCTCACAAAAAGAAAAAAAAATCGGCGAAATTCCCAAAGGCTTAAAACAAAAAAGGATTTGAAGTCTTTTTTTTTTTTTTTTTTTGCGGTACGCAGGCCTCTCACTGCTGTGGCCTCTCCCATTGCGGAGCACAGTCTCCGGATGCGCAGGCTCAGCGGCCATGGCCCACGGGCCCAGCCGCTCCGCGGCATGTGGGATCCTCCCGGACCGGGGCACGAACCCGTGTCCCCTGCATCGGCAGGCGGACTCTCAACCACTGCGCCACCAGGGAAGCGCTCTCTCTCTTTTATTGTGTATCAGTATTATTAGTCTTTCCATCTTCAGAGGGAAAGTAGTTAAGTGACTAGAAAAAAGGAATACCTCTGAGCCCGTGTAATGCCAAACTGAAGGAATACAAGGCAAGTAAAAAATTCCAAGTATTTGGTCAACAGGACCTCAGAATGATGCATTCGGTTTTCCACTTTCCATCCGTATCCAAAATACCGCATATTTACACAGATATTTACCATTTACAAAGGAAGAGCTCAGGAAGGAGGTTCATTTTTTTTTTTTTTTTTACTGCTGGAGTCCATCACTAGAAGGAGAACAGGAAAGAAAAATAGAGGAAAAAAATTGGAGAAGGGTTGGGGTCAGAATCTGCCAATTACCTGATTGTATTGTCTATACAATTAATTTCAACATTTTTTCCCCCAAAGTGTCTAAACTGACTGGATGTTTGAGTATCTCACAAGTACTGCCACAGAATATTTTGCTAATAACCTGTACTCTCACACCTGAGCCTCGAGATGCTGGTAATGAAGTGGGTGGGATATAGTCCCCTAACCTTTCAGAAGTTTATCCTACTTCCTTAGCATCCACGTTCAAGCTAAAGTTAAGAGCCAGGTAGACCTGAGTTCAAATTCCTGCCCCACTAATTATAACCGAATACCCTTGGACCAGTCTTTTTAAACTCCCTGGGTCACAATACCCTCATCTATAATACAGATGAGCAAAATAAAAATTAACTTTGAGTAAGTACTTCTTAAGTGCTAGATATCGTGCTTGGAGCCTTAATCAGTTTCTGCATTATTTGTAGAGGTGTCACTACTGTCATCCCTAGGTATTTGCAGAGGAGTGGTTCCAGGACCCCACTCGAATACCAAAATTCACGGATGCTCAAGTTCCTTATATAAAATGGCATAGTATTTGCATATAGCCTATGCACATCCCTTCTTGTTATCTCCAGATTACTTATGATACCTAATACAATGTAATGCTATGTAGTTGTAAACACATGTAAATGCTATGTAAATAGTTGCTGGTACATGGCAAATTCAAGTTTTGCTTTTTGGAACTTTCTGGAAATTTTTTTTTTTTTTTTTTTTGGCTGCGTTGGGTCTTCGTCACTGTGCACGGGCTTTCTCTAGTTGCGGCGAGCGGGGGCTACTCTTTATTGCGGTGCGCAGGCCTCTCATAGTGGTGGCTTCTCTTGTTGTGGACAATGGGTTCTAGGTGCGTGGGCTTCAGTAGTTGTGGCTCACAGGCTCTACAGCACAGGCTTACTAGTTGTGGCGCACGGGCTTAGTTGCTCCGCGGCATGTGGGATCCTCCCAGACCAGGGCTCGAACCCGTGTCCCCTGCATTAACAGGCGGATTCTTAACCACTGTGCCACTAGGGAAGCCCTTGGAAATTTTTTTAAAAAACAGTTTTGATCCAGGGTTAGTTGAATCCATGGATGAGAAACCTGCAGATACAGAACCTGTGGATACAGGAGAATGGCTGGATTTATAGATGTTCTCTCATTAAGCCTTACAACCCTTTGAACTAAGGAGTGTTATTTCTTTTACAGATGAAGAATCAGGGTCAGAGAGACCTGTTCAGGCCTTAGGGAGGGGCAGCCCTGGGATGCCAGTGTGGTGGTCACATGATCAGCTCATGGCCCCCAGGAGAGGTGACTCTAAAAGTCAGAATGGATGACCCAAACTGATCACCTTTCTGTGCCATTAGCAGCCAGCTCTGCGAAGCAGAATTTGGTCTTATTTAGAGAGGTGGTAGATTTCTTCACATAAGCTCCCATCTGTAGGACACTGGTACTTTTAATATCTATATTTACAATGGTGTTGAGGATAGGCACCAGGCCTTACATATAGAACACCTACCATTGGCAAAATGCTATGCCAACAAATCTCCATGCCTATTGAAGAAATGAAGCAAAGAATGAAACTCCAACACTTACAAATATTTGTCCATGAAACAAAGATTAAGTACCCAACTGGTCACCAAGCAAAGAGCAGTAAAGTTTCAACATAGCAATAAGACCCAGCCAGGCATGTCACTGGGCTCGGTGGGTTTTCTGCACGTGGGGTACAGAAAAGTGAAATTCAGGTTCCACTATAACAGCCCCAGGATTATGTGTGGCCCCTGGCAGATTCCCAAGACCAAAGCAAGAAGACAAATGGTAGAATAAGAGATTCCCAGAGCTCGGTCTGCAAATTCCCAGAACATTTTTATGAAACTATCAGAAGAACGCCATATTTTTGCAAGAGAGTATCTTGACAAATGAGAACATTCCATTTAGGATTCAACTATTTATCTCCAAAGAGAGAATTTACAGAAGAGTGAATATATGCTCTTCATATTTATGTGTGTTTGAATTATGTGTGTTATGTGTATTGAATTTTGTCATAATTTAGCATCAAAGGCCCAATCTTGACAATGGTCCATATAATATCTAGAAAGGCAGCAACCATTTTGTAACCATGAGGACAAAAACTACATATTTAGAATGGGAGAGTGGAGAAGTAGAAAGAACCGGGTCCATGATGGTCACGTAAGCAACTTTATCAACCTTGGACTGCCTATCTTTGGATTTTGGTGTATAGGAAAATAAATTCCTATGTGTTGAAGTCAGTATTAGTTGGGTTACCTGACATTTGCAACAGAGCACATCCCCAACTGATACACATCTTTATAGTTATAAGGCTTCAGTAGCATTAGGTAAATGAGAAGCATTTTGGAAACAGGAGCAGTCTATGTGAATATTAATTACAGTTATGGTAATGCTAGTGGTATGATATGGCTAAGGGGGGATATGGGGATAAAAAAATGGAGAAACAGGATTCAGATAATTTCAACTTGGGTTGACTATCTGTGACCACCAAGGTTCTCAATAGCCGATGAAGAAGTGTCTGGAATTAGATTTGCAGGGACTATTCAATTTTCAAATTTACCACATTTGTAAATTAAGGAAGTCGATATTCTTATTTTACCAGCTTTCCCAATTTTCTTAAAGTCTCTTAAAATCATTTAAGATGAACAGCTTTCTAAAATGTATGCTTAGCCAACAAGGACCTACCATATAGCACAGGGAACTCTACTCAATACTCTGTAATAACCTAAATGGGAAAAGAATTTGAAAAAGAATAGATACATGTATATGTATAACTGAATCACTCTTCTGTACATCTGAAACTAACACAACATTGTTAATCAACTGTACTTCAATATAAAATAAAAAAATTTTTAAAGATATTCCCAGATAAACAAACAAACAAAAAGTATGGTTAGCAAAAATCTTTCTTGTGAGTCTATTTCCCTTTTGTTGACTTATTTCTTCCTGAAATTTTTCCAAAAAATACCATATTCTGCAAGTTAAGAATACTTATTTTATATATGAATATTTCTAAATAAAATACAACTAGAATGTTCTCTGTTTCATATTCTGTATGTATTAATGTTTATTCCTTTGGTATCAAAAAATGAATAAGTGTAGCAATGGGTCAAAAAAATGGAGAAATTATGAAAAGGCGGGAGCAGCTGTGGCATCGTTTTTTAATCTCCCCAATTTCCAGGATAAAAATAGAGCAACTAGATGAAAAAATCAAAGACCTATAAACAATATTGGTAATTACACTATGCATCAAGTATTCCCAAGAACCCTCCCAAAACTAATGCGTGGGGATAAACCACTAAAATTCTAATGTGTGTGTTTTTTCCACACGACCAAGCAATTCTGGGACACCAGCTGGACGTCCTACGATTCACCGCAGTTCTGACACTGTCCACCTGGAGATACCTGTCAGATGCCACAGGTTAAGGGCTCAGTCCTACAAGACTGACACCGCCGAACTTCAGAAGCCAATCATTAGTCCAGACTGTTACCTGTGCTTTTGACCAACCTGCTATAGATTAGAGGTTCCAATGACCCACCCTTCTTGGGTTTGATTAATTTGCTAGAGTGGCTCACAGAACTCAGAGAAACATTTTGCTTGCTGGATTGCCAGTGTTTTTATAAAAGGATATAACACAGGAACAAACAGATGGAAGAGATACATAGTGCAAGGTATGCGGGGAGGGAAGCAGAGCTTCCACGCTCCCTCTAAGCATGGCACTCTCCCCAAATCTCCATGCGTTCACCAACCTGAAGCTCTCCAAACCCCATCTTTTTGGCTTTTTATGGAGGCTTTATTATACAGGCAAATTAATAAATCACTGACCCCTCTCCCCTCCCTGGAGGTCAGGGGGAGTGAGATTGAAAGTTCCAACCCTCTAATGAAGTGGTTGGTGCCCCTGGCAACGAGCCCCCATCCCTTGGTGCTTTCTAAAAGTCACTTCATTAATGGAAACTCAGGTGTGGTTGAGAGGAATAACTTATGAATATCAAGACATCTTTATCACTTAAGAAATCCCAGGATAGGAGCTTTGTGCTGGAAACAGCGATGAAGACCAAATATACGTTTCTCATTTTCAATCACAATATCATAACCACCAATGGCACTAGGCCTGTGCAGGAAGAAACAGAGGGAAGCAACAGAGCATCCGATGAACCTGGAAACAGAAGAATCTCAAAATACCAACAGTGTTCACTAGCAAGCAAGGAAGACCAATATGAGAATAGTAGCTCAAACTGGAAGAGGTTTTGCCCAATCTAATTGTGGGTGAATAGGAGGGGTTCACACTAAGCAGTGAAGAAACTGCAGAAACTTTGCTCCTTTCAACATCCAAAACTAGTATGCCAGGACTCCCTTTCAGTAGAGGACCCTCATACTGAGGAATAACTGGCAGAAACAGATTCATAAATAAGTAGGAGTCAACACACACAAAGGAAGGAGAAGGTCCAGATAAATGTGAAGGAGGGAAACAGGGTCAAGAAAAGTCATCATACTTAATACTATATAAAAACATCAGGAAAGGGAATTCTCTGAAGTTATAAAAGCTACCCTAAACTAAACTTCTTTCCAAAAGCTCAGAAAAACAATTCTGTATAAAAATGATTGACAGATATGCACCAAAGATAAATCTCATACAAAATTATCTTAAAAAGAGTAAAAGGGGCAGAAAAACATTCCTGCAGACAATAAAAGCTTGCCAGAAATATATGCTCACAAAACCAATCAAAACTATAAACTTCTATTTTAAAATGAGCTAAAAGACAATAAGAAAATATGCACAAAAGAACAGTATTGATCAGAATTTGAAAAACTTGGAGATGAGACAACAGGAATAAGAAGAGAAATTTAAAATTATTTTCAGAAATGAAAATTAAACTAGAAGGGACACAAGTATGAATAAATATGACAGATTATGCCCTAAGATAAATAGATCAAAATATTAAAAATATAAATGAAAGTAAGGAAGAACTAAAAAGGGTTTGAAATAAAGTAACAAGTATTTAAGATAGGCAACGACTATCCAACAAAGGAATAATAAGAATACTTTCGAACAAATACTACTATTACATTGTAATTCAGAAAAACTTTACTGAGGAAAAAAAAGATTTGAAACTATACGTTGAAAGAATACACTACATAACTGAGACTATTGACCCAAAGCTACCAACATTAAGACATAGTCTAGTAAATAATGGAACATAGAAAGAAAAAAGAAAAGATGGAATGAAGGGAGGAAGGAATGGGAAAATCCTTTAGACAATTAGGGAAAAGAACAAGTGATTTATAAGGGAAAGAAAATGAGACAGTTCAATGACAACACTTTATGTCAGAAGAAAATGGAGTGAAATACTTAAGAAATTCAAGGAAAGAAAACATGAGTCAAGAATTTTATATTTAATAATAGTAACTTTAAAGTGCAAAGGACACAGGCAAATGTTATCAACATACAAGATCTCAAAGAATATTGTTTCCATGCGCCCTTCCCATGGAAGTTTCTATAACGCGAGCTTCAGACAACCAGCTTCAGAGGCATAAACACAAGGACTGTTTGTAAGCTTTAACATATAGTTACTTGTGGAACTAAGACTAAATGAGGGTTCAAGGGAAAAAGCGTATAATTTGTAAGGGCTCTCATGCCCAGGCATTGTAGCTATCTATAGTACAACTATAAAACAGGAAGAATGAAAAGACCACATGGAAAAAAATTTTAACTTTTCTCAATAGTTATATTGGTGGTACAGTGTTAGTATTGTCCTGAAACTGTTGTGTAATTTGGGGTAAAGTAAATGAGTAATATGGGATGTTCTGATTTTTATCACTCCCTGTGTCCCTGAGAACCAAGGTTCTCAGTGTGCGGAAAAGGGGGTGTACAGATGTATTACAGAAGAGGCTAAGTTAACTTAAAAAATCAATAAAAAATAATAAAAAATAACTGGGGTCTTGAATTTGAAGTGGAATCATTAGTATAAACTCGTGAGCTCTGCTGATGAGTTCTAAAGATGACTGTCCCTAGCACGAAGATTATGATCTTGAAATACATTTCCAACTAACTGAAGAAACCAGGGCTTCTTGGAGAAATGGCTGATTTTATGTCTGGGGCGGGAGTGTAAGAGGTGAGCCAGGAACACCTTGTCATACCAGATACCCAGAAAACTTTCGAGGACTTGGGTCATGTGAAAAGGACTCAAGAGCCAATTTTGAAGAGACCAACAACAGGACAATTTAAGCTTCAAAAACAAACAAACAAATGCAATTGATTGAATCCCATCAAATATGTTTAAATTCTTGAGATCATAATGACATTTTACAAATAAACATTTTAGAAGAGTTTTTAGTTTACAGAGAAATTGTGGAGATAGTCCAGAGAGTTTCCATATGTCCCACACCCACTTTCCCCTATTAACATCTTACATGAGTATATTTGTTACAATTAATGAACTGATATTGATACATTATTTTAAACTAAAGTCCACTAACATGAACTATCTCTCCACTTATTCGAATGGTCTCTGATTTTTTTTCATTAGTATTTTATAGTTTCCCACATATGGATCCTTCACATGTTTTGTTAGATTTATACCTAAGTATTTCTTTTTCCTTTCCCTTCATTTCCTTTCCCATTTTTTCTTTTCCTTTTCTTTTATTGCCCCTCCCTTCTCTTCCCCTCCACTTCCCTTTCCTTTCTTCCTTCCTTCCCTCCTTTATTTCTTTCTGGTGCTCAATTTGTTTCCTCTCTTTTGATGACAATTCATAATGATATTTTTAAAGACACCGGTTAGTCACCTTTGGAATGTAGGCGGCCAATTCATTATCTTGGAAACTCATAAATACAGGGGGAAAACTAAGCCTTTATCCAACCTTTCATATATAAACTGTGCCACTGGACAGCCAAATACAGATGAGAGCAAGCATCTCTTTACATTCATGTTGCTATTAAATGGGAAAAATTATAGAGTTAAAATACTATCATTTTATAAACTCAAATGAATGAAAGGATCCAAGCATTGCATGTCTAAGGCTGCTAATATCATGAAATAGACACACACCCTCATGTGCTTTCCACAGAAAGAACACACCACCAACTATATTCTTTCTAAACAGATCACACATGAGTCCAAGACAGCCTCTGGGTTCCCTTGCAGGAAAGATAGCAGAAGAGGAGCATGCTAAATGGCACCCTGAATTTGCAGTCAGCACAATCCAGACTGTGGGAAACTCTCAAGTCAAATGTCCCAAGTTTTTTCAACAGAAGTAGTTAAAGAATAGAAAAGGACGGACAGAAAACTGATAGATTGAGAGAAACTTTAAAAACATAAAATGTCTTTTAAAATGCGCAAGACTACAGTGCCTAGGGATGTCCACTTAATAAAACCATAAAGAAATGCAAGGAAGTGACACAAAAGTCAGGGTTGTGGGGAGGAAAGATGCTGTGATTAGAATGGAACACATAAGAGGTCTTCCAGGGTGACTGGCAAAGTCCTATTTCTGGATCTGGGTAGTGACTGCAAGGATGTTTCTCTTATAATAACTCTTGAAACTATACATTTTTTGGTGTTTTTTTTTTCTCTGTCTTATTTTAGTTTAAAGCAGTTAACCAAAAATAAAGGAAGCAGAAAGAAAATGGAGTATTCTAGTCTTCAAGAAAAGCTCAAGTAGTGACAAGCAAGTTACATCCACTTATGAGTCCTGAGTAATAAGTTAAACATTTTCACTTCACACAGGAGCCAACAATATTGGATTAGGCTCATATAGCCGTCTACAAAGTACACATATGCTGTTGCTATTCTGAAATCCTAAATAGATCCTTTGTGACACTTCATTGTAATGATTATTCAAAGAAATTAGCAAGTGGAGGGAAAAAAAGAGAAAGAAATTAATGCATAGAATAAGCCCAAATTTGGCGTTCTCTCCTTTTGTTTTTGCAAAGATGACTCTGAGAGATTTTTTAAAAATCCAGCGAAATTGCAAACATCTCCACTACAGATGATCAAAGCCCTTCCTATGGGATACTACTTCATAACTGAATCATGCAAACTGCCGGGAAATTTATACCCAACCTACATTTTCTGTGATGTTAACCTATTATTCCCGGCCCCCTTGTGTACTTATATTATTCTCAAAGATATCTTTAAATAGTCCCTTACCTTCCATCTTACCAGTCAAACAAACATGTACAGGAGAAGAGGAATGCATAAATAGTCTCTGCTCATCTATTTGCAGTTCAAAAGACTGGCCCACAAAGGGGAAAAAAGAGAGTCGAAATTTTCTCTTTAGAAGTGTTTAGACATTCACAGGAGCCAAGACAAAAACATTCATTGCAGAGGGAAGATGCAGCAGCTTTTTCTATGTTATGGGCAATGACTATATACTCTGGTTTTTTAAGACTGGTCATAATTTTGCAAACTCTTACAGATGCATAATAACTGGCATCTTTTCAGAGATGGGAAAATCCATATTCTAAATTCTGGTATATGATAATCTCTTTTTTAAAAAAAAATTTATTTTATTTATTTATTTTTAATTTTTTTTGGCTGTGTCGGTCTTAGTTGCGGCCCACAGGATCTTCCTCGAGGCATGCAGGATCTTTCATTGCGGCACGCGGGCTTCTCTCTACTTGTGGTGGTGTGCGCGTTTTCTCTTCTCTAGTTGAGGCGCTCGAGCTTAGTAGTTGTGGTGTGTGGGCTTAGCTGCCCTGGGGCATGTGGGAACCTAGTGCCCTAACCAGGGATCGAAACAACCGAGTCCCTTGCGTTGGAAGGCGGATTCTTTACCACTGGACCACCAGGGAAGTCTCCTCTGGTGTATGATAATCTCTTAAAATGGATTCATCTTTTGGGTTTGGATTTAATTTAGACCTTAGCTAATGCCTCCCATTCTATAGATGGGGAAAACTGAGGCCTTGAGAAATGAATGGACTCTCCCAAGGTCAAACAGCAAGATAGTCAGAATTGGGATTTGAATTCAGAGTTCTTGACTTGACTTGTTTCTATAGTGTCTAAGCAAAGGTGAAATAAGAGGTATTTATCAAGTAACCTGGGAATGGGGTAGGAGTTGGGGAGGAGTTTAGAATTTCACTAGTAAGGGCTGCCCTTGGGTCATGTGATCCCCTGGGTATCAGGGACTGAAAAGAGACAGCCCTTTTGGGCTCTCGGAAGGAGTGGGTAAGCCTAGGAAACACATGTTCAGAAAGGACTGAAGGATCTACCTTTTGGTAATTGAGTCCCCTGAAAGTCAGGGACCATAGTACCTGTGGGATACACACACTCAGTGTCACCACGGGACAAATGAAGACAAAGAATGGACAGGCTCTATCCCCCAGGTAAAAGTATAGCCCTGGGACAGAAATAGTGTCACAGCCAATTCCATTTTCAGGACCAACCTGGGAAGAATTGTGAATCCCATAAGATCTTAGGTGGATGTTGACAGAGCTTGGGGTCAGCCAGCTGCCATTTGGAATTATCTGGACGACTAGAAGAGAGTATTTCACCAGTCTCCTCTGGTGGCTGAAGGAGTTTTGGGTAACATGTACTACATAATTATGTTAGATTCTGAGACCACGAACTGAAAAAATTTCACCTCTGTCAATAGTGTACAATCTTCCTTCCACTCCAGGGCGTCCAGAAAGTTAAATGTTATCAGTGGGAAAATTGCACATATTAAAATCTTTCCAACTTTAACGTTGTTCCAAAGGAAACGACATCATTTATTTCCCTGTACTTTGGAAGGAGCCAAAATCCCTCCAGGTTAGAACCAAACAGCTGCAATTAGCCAACTAATCTGGACAAATGAGAGAGGGTCTATGTGCCCACATTACCCAAATAATTGGAACTTTGTAGTCCTGGACCCCCAAATAACATCGATCTACGTATGAATCTTTGTGGTCATTCTACTAAAGAAGACAATGTATTACACTCTATAATTTGGGGAGATGGTCTCTTTCTTCTTACTTTTTGACGTCAGACCGACTGGAAACCCATGGTGGGAGAATTCCACATGGGTAAGGGAGAAAGAGGTCCAGTTAAATAGGAAATTCTAACAAGCTGCTTGAGTGAGCACTGAGGCATGCCGGGATATTACATGTCCACAAAGAAAATATTAATTTTAAGCTCAAAGAAAAAAAATAAAAATGGGAATTTAATGGATGGGGGAGAATAAGAAAGAAGTGTCAGGATATTTATATAAACTGTCACGCCTGTGTTTTCGTGAAGGCTCTTGCCCTCTAAGCAGTCAATCAACACTCTCTCTGATCACAGACTTCGCTCTGATTGAGTGGGGAGATGCCAGCCAGGGAGAAAAACATGTGGAAAATCTGCGAACCATGTGTGTCATTCCTGATGTCAACATGGAAGGAAATATGGGAGAGACCTAACATTTGTGCATTTCCACTCCAGCTCCAAGGATGCTAAAGGGCACTGTTGGCTTTTAAAAGTATGTACTCCTGGGCTTCCCTGGTGGCGCAGCGGTTGAGAGTCCGCTTGCCGATGCAGGGGACACGGGTTCGTGCCCCGGTCCGGGAGGATCCCACATGCCGCGGAGCGGCTGGGCCTGTGAGCCATGGCCGCTGAGCCTGCGCGTCCGGAGCCTGCGCTCCGCGACGGGAGAGGCCACAACAGTGAGAGGCCTGCGTACCGCAAAAAAAAAAAAAAAAAAAAAAAAGTATGTACTCCTTATCACCATTGTTCTTGTTGTTGTTTTTATGATAACGGTAATGATGATGAAAATACACACCATTCCACGTTAGCCCAACATAAATAAAACAAGACTACCTGGTGCCTGGGGACTAATGGATCACCAGCAACGTGTGCGCAAGTAACTGTTTGGGAGTTTAACTTTGTGTTTCTTGGCGATGGAGAGCTGAAGACAGGCTCTCTTTTGGAAACACTGGGAATTTTTTTTTCGAGTCTTATCTCAAAACCTCTTTCCTGACAGGGTATAGAATTCAAGACAGCTTCAGACTCAGAGGTCAGGGAGAGCGCCATCGCAGTTTTGTTTAGGGAAGCATGTGTTGGCACGTGTGTTGGGGTACCAGAGAGAACAGCGAGCTGGTTGAAGCAGTATCAGCACTTAATCTGGGTGACACTGGAAAAGCCACTGAAACTTCTGAGCCCTGGTTTCCTGCAGAGTGAGAAGTTTGGCCTAGAGCGGCACTTCTCATAACGTAATATGCATACAAATCACCTGGAGATCACGTCAAAATGCAGATCCTGGTTCGAGAGGTCTGGGAAGGGATCTGTGATTCTGCATTCCTAATAAGCTCCCTGATAATGCCGGCCAGGGACCACTCTTTCGGCGGCAAGGGCTTAGATGATATTTACAGCAGATGTCTGCTGCTTCTGCCTATCCAGCATCCAAGGATTAGAGCATCTTTGTTCTCTAATCAATTACCTGATTTTCTTTTGGAGAACCACACACACTCTCTCCCTCTCAATTAGGGCACACAGATAGGACTAATGTTGACCCCAACCCTAGCTCTTGGCATGGGCCCGTGTCTTAGGCCTAAACAATCAGGGCACTTCATCTCTGTGGCTGGTTCCTACATGGGCATATGACCCATGGCAGGTTCACAGAACCTGGGCATATACCCATGGCAGGTTCACAGAACCTGGGCATATACCCATGGCAGGTTCACAGAACCTGGGCATATACCCATGGCAGGTTCACAGAACCTGGGCATATACCCATGGCAGGTTCACAGAACCTGGGCATATACCCATGGCAGGTTCACAGAACCTGGGCATATACCCATGGCAGGTTCACAGAACCTGGGCATATACCCATGGCAGGTTCACAGAACCTGGGCATATACCCATGGCAGGTTCACAGAACCTGGGCATATACCCATGGCAGGTTCACAGAACCTGGGCATATACCCATGGCAGGTTCACAGAACCTGGGCATATACCCATGGCAGGTTCACAGAACCTGGGCATATACCCATGGCAGGTTCACAGAACCTGGGCATATACCCATGGCAGGTTCACAGAACCTGGGCATATACCCATGGCAGGTTCACATGACCTGGGCATATACCCATGGCAGGTTCACATGACCTGGGCATATACCCATGGCAGGTTCACATGACCTGGGCATATACCCATGGCAGGTTCACATGACCTGGGCATATACCCATGGCAGGTTCACATGACCTGGGCATATACCCATGGCAGGTTCACATGACCTGGGCATATACCCATGGCAGAGCTTTTGCTGCTGCAGCTACCATGAAAGTGATGCTGTCTTACCTGGGGTCACTTAACTATAACTAGGATATTAGTCAGAGACTCCAAGAAGCCACTTTATCACATCGTGGTAAACCCTGCCTGAAAATACTTAATAGAGAAGAGAGCAAAGCTGAGAGACCCAATGGCATCATTTGAACTCCTAGATATAGCCATGACTGAAGACGAGATCCCCGGCTTCTTTAGTTATACAAGCTAGTCATAAATGTAATGGCTATAGACATGATAACACTTACAAATTGCAGCTTCATTATCAGTATTTTCTCCATCACTTTCTTAATACAGACCAGAGCAACATTTCTGTAAAGAGCCAGACAGTAAATATTTTAGGCCTACGGAACATACAGTCTCTGCAGGAACTACCCAGTTCTGTGGCTGTAGCACAAAAGCAGCCATAGGTAATATATAAACAAATGAGCGTGGCTATGTTCCAACAAATTTATTTACTAAAATAGACATCCAGCCCACAAGCTCTAGTTTGCCAACCCTGCTCTAAGACAATTAACAAAGCCTTGATTTGTAGTATTTGCCAGTTTCCATGGCATAAATACCTGCACCATGGCTGGTGGCAAGCTACCAATGTAATGTCACTGCATGCAGAGCTGGGAAAGGATTAAGCACCAGGTCACCATTATATAGTCTCTACCACAGAGATACGGTAGAGATAACTTCAATAACAAAGGTAATAGTAAAATGTGGTAACCCTCTATGACCTTTTTGAACAGTTCAAAAGTGAAACAGAGAAATCAGGGTCCAAAGATATCACAACAGTAGATCAAAGTTTGCAAAGGGATTAACGGCATCTTCATGAACTGCAGTGTAAAATTCCAATGTATTAAACAAGTCCTTTTTGAAATGGTAATGCCTTGTACCTGAGTAGAAAAGACAATTAAGATAATGTGTTAATTTTCCCCTTGAATCTGACAGTAATATTTTGATCCTGTTAATTATCCAGAGAACAGTAAATGTATATAATATGATAGCTCTGTGCAGAGCTGACATGCTTTCCCTGGTTAAGTAGGCACACTTATCCTATAATTAGCTGCTTGGAATGCAATTTCCATTCCTCCCTGAATACACCCACTAAAAAATAAACCAGTATGGCAGTTCAGCGCTGCTCCAGCCTGGTTTTCCCCCTGGGAAAGTGGCCAATGATTATTTACTAAAACTTATCCTCCTTTCAAAACTATCAGAAAATAGCAGTCTGGTTGCTAATGATTTCTGGCAGGTGAGGGTTAATCAATGCCTTCAGATCACCAAAAGACCATGTCATTACAGCCCCAGCATGCCTGCTTTCTCCAAGGGATAAACTTATTGATGTCACTAGCCGAGCATTTTAATGAGAGTTCATTTCAAAAGGGCGACCTTTTAAGTGGGCAAGTCAGTTCACGAGGCGGAGAAACATGGACCCCAAATTATTTTCATAAACTGGCAAACAGGGTTTTTTTAGCTAATAGTATGAAGTTCAGAATGATACTTTCTTTGGAAAGGAAATTGTGGCTGGTTTAATCGTGCATTTTACAAGATGTTTTATACATGTATTTATTCTTTTAAAACAACACACTCCAACACCTCTCCAGGAAGGCTGATAAAGGAGGTGAGTTCTTCCACTAGGATGGTAGCATGTAGGCTGTTACATAATGGTAATCTACAGCTACCCATTGTATTTAACATGTTCTGTAAAAGCACAAACCATTTCTATCTTGTTTTATTCCTATCACATGTCTGTGTATCGGATCTCCTCCAGTATTTTCAACAAGCGTGTTAGGGTGGAAATAACAGTGGGTCTGGGGTCAGAACATCCAGGTTCAGGTTCTAGCTTGTTCTATTTCTAATCGCGGGACCTTGAAAAAGACACACAATTTCTCCAGGCGTCAGGTGTCCACATCTGTGAAGAGGATCATTGGGCCATCAAGGAAATACTTTCTAAAACACTGTACAGGGGTAAGGAATTGCTATTTTTGCCTTTGGATCCCTACGGAGAGGGTCTAGTTTATAACAGATGCTTTCAGATCTGCAGAATAAATAAATGCATGAAGGGATGCACGCATCCCTTCGTTTAATAGTCTTCAGACTTCAGATGAGGCTGGGTAGTGGATAGTTTGAGATCATGCACTCAGGGGAGCCTGGCTGCCTGGGTTTGAATCCCAGCTCTGCTACTGACTCAATGGCTGTGTGACCTTGGGTGAAATCACTTAATCTCTCAGGGCCTCAGTTCCTCATCAGTAAAATGGGAGGGTGATAATAGCTCTTCACTGGGTTGTTACAGAGGTGAAATGAGTTCATATAAGTTAGTTTCTTGGAGCAATGCCTATGTAAGTATGAACTATTATTACTTTCATCATGATGTAGAAAATTTACCAAACAATATACTATGTTCCACACTCAGCACTTAATATTTCAGACCTATTTTTCCTGGGAATATGACACTAATAAGAAAATGTAGCTTCTCCTCTGAAGTTTTGCCTGGACAGTCAGGCCTTCATGGATGTATCACCAACCTCTTGGTGGTCATCTGCTCTCCTTTTTCTTCCCTCTGTGGCTTGGATCTGCTCATGGGATCCATTGCAAGGAGCACAGGCAAGCCTGGGGCTTAGCTAAGACCAAGGGATTAGGGTTGCGCTGTCTTGATGAATAATGACAACAGTTGAAGTTCAAGTTAAGCAAGCTTTGTTGAGGTTGGGAATAATAGGATCACTGTTCCACAGACCAAACAGTTTAGTTGTTTGTTTTACTTTAATGCCCAAACATGGGCTTGCTCCATGTTCCTGAAGAAGTCCAGCCACTCTCCTGGGGCCCTTTCTTCAATCAAAGCCAAAGCTCCACCTCTTGGGCCTGTGGTTGATGGCCCACCCTCTCCCCTGAGGAAGCCTTAAGGGTATCTTTAGCCCCTCCTCCAGGGCCCTGTGCCCATAGGGAAGGAACCCATCATTGACACGCCTATGATGTCATGCTCGCGTGTCCATTCATCCAGCATTCATTCATTCCTCCTTCATCTGCAACATGCCTGCATTCAAACAGCCCTTCACTCCAGCTTTTGGTCCTTCCATCGCTCATTCATTCACACATTCACTGAATACCTTCTGTGTACCTGGCACCACTCCAGGCCATGGGAATACAAGAGTGAACTAGAAAAAGTGCCTGTCCATGTCAAGTACACATTGTAACAAGCTCCCAGATGATGCCCATGTGGCTGGACCACAGACTACGCTTTGGGTAACAAGGCACCAGATAGCAGGGTGCTGAATGCCGCACCCTCAAAATGAAAACGGCTTTTCTCAGATGCATGCATCTCTCAGGTGGTAATCGGTGCAGTAATCGGATCGAAAATTATCAGGGACGGGGAACATTCCCGGTCGCCCGAGTTCACCCTGCCTATTCTTAAACTCTCCTCCCAGGGAGGGGCTACAGAAGGATGCTTTTTCTTGACCCATATTTCTTACTGTAAAACTAATTTGTGATAGAGGACCCAGATGAGGGCATACTTTTAGGACAGAGGGATGTAGCAAGTACTTCTAAAATCACACCCTTCCAGCAGCTCTTTATTCTGTCTCTCAGTGAATATTTATTTTCTCCCGACCCTGAGCCAGGCATTGTACAATCTAGGAATTTAATGGTGAAGAAGGCAATTCAAACCTCTGTTCCCACAGACCACGGGGAAGCCTGACATAGCCTGGGGGCTCGGGAAAGCTTTCCTCATGAAAGCAACCCTTGTATTGAGACCTGAATGCTGAGAAGGGTTTAACCAGGCAAAGGGCAGCGTCTGCACAGAGGGCAGAGGATGTGCAAAGGCCCAGTGTGGGAGGAAAGGGAATGTGTTTGAGAAACTGAAAGGCAAGAATGGAGAAGACAGCAGGGATGTGAAGACGGGACTGGAGAGGGTCAAACCAGGCAGATCTTCTTAGGCCCCATTAACGCCTAGGGGTTTCATCCAAAGAGCAATGAGAAGCCCTTACAAGGTTTAGAATAGGCCAGACGAACATAATAAGTCACTCTGGCTGTTGTGATTTCAAAGGCCTGGAGGGGACCAGACTAGCTCTAGGGGGTCACTGGGGGCTCCTGCAGTGGTCTGGGCAGAGAACTATGGAGCTGGGGCTAGAGATGACGCCTGGAATCAAGAAAAGACCTGAGGAAGGGCTGCCCTTGCCCTCAGGCCCATCCTGGGCTGCACCTCCCCCGGTACCCTCTGCCCAGATCAGCTATGCTCCATCCCATCTTCTCCCTTTCAAGGCAGAGACCGGGGCCTTTCACCCTAACAATTCTCCCTGGAGTCTAGTCCAGCGCTTGGCTCAGCCCTAAGGAACAAGCGATCCGGATAATGAGATAAAACACAGAAATTAAACTGTTGGAGAAACTGCAAAGCAATGAATGAAATGATTGCTGGGTTAGTATAAATCGAATGTGCAAGGGCTGAAAATCCATGGAGTAAAGATGTGATTCAGAGGTGCTGAATTATTAACTGGAAACACATAGGGACTCTTCTATAAGAGGCCCTATAATCCCCAGAAAGCAAACTGGTCTCCCCTAAGCCAAATATGGCTCAGAGGCCCCTTTTGTTAGGCCTGCACGGTGCTCACTAATATAATGATTTTTTTTTAAATTTTAGAGTTGAAATTAGATGCCAATGTTTAAGAAGAAAATAAAACATTGAGAGATTTTTATATTAAAAACCTGAATTTCCAAATCCTACTGGGGGTAGGGAGAGCCAAGCTATACCCATCTGGGGCTGCACAACAGGATCTTCCCTCAGCCTGGGCACGTGTCCTGCTTTCCAGTTGCCACAATCTCCACTGCTCCCTACTGCCTCACAACACAGAGGCTGGTGTCATTTGCTATATGTCATCACACCTGTGCAGTTTTGTTCTTAGAGCAAACAGAACTGTGATCTACTTCTCAGCCCCTTGTCTCTATCCTTGGTTGAAAGATGAAAGCTAGACAGAGACGGTAATGTGTTTCAGCAAAAAAAATCAAAGCAAGTAGGTTCTGATGGGAAAGGGAAGAATTTTTTAAGTATCATTTCATATGCAAAGAAAGTATATCAGTCTTATTTTCTCGTTTTGGAACCCTGCCTGCACTTGGGTTTGGGACTGCTGATCCAATTCAACTCTCTTATTGTATAGATGCACACATGGGGTCCAGAGAGCTGCAGCAACCTGCCAAGGATCACACAGCGTTAGAGAGCAGGCTGGGACTAGAACCAGTAGGTGGAGGGTACAAATCTGCAGAGGGGAGGAGGGGGGGAAAAGGAAAGGGAAAGTGACTGACAGGTGGGAATAACTGAAGGACTACCTGGGCAGAGGGGGGTTAAGTGCCTGAGTTAGTGAGTGGAGGGGCAGGAAAAGCTGGAAAAGAGGGATGGGAGAGAGGAGGGCTCTCAAAAGTCCTGAATCCAAGGTTCTCTCTGGGGAATTAAGACAAAGGTGATGGAGAATGACCAATGTTACTTTGGCAGCAGCAGGAAATACAGTAAGTCCAGCAAGAGTGCCCCTGCAGTAACCATGGTAAAAAAACAAGGAGAACCTGCCCAAAATGGTATTTACCAGCACAGACCCCCGTAAGTGGATGGGGATGATGGGGAAACTTGATCTAGGTCAAGTCTAATGGGCATGGCCTGGGAAGCCCAGACTCTCTGCCTTTTGCCTCTTTGGGGGTCAGCACTGTCTGTTCACCCTGGGACTCGGGTTGGAACGGACAGAACTGCTGGGACCTCAGCTAAGTTTGTTCTCTCTTGTTCTTGGTCAGGCAGACTCCTAAAGGGACACTTAGGACATCTAAAGACCAATATTCCTTTTAAAGCAGCTAACTGGTTGGAACAGCCTCCAATGTCGTGCAAAACATGACTTTCTTCACTACCTGGTTAATTTTTAAGTCGAGACATGATCATAAATAATGGAGACAGAGGACCATCTGTCACTCATGAGTTTCTCAATTGAGTTATTATGTTTGAAATTTCAGTTTGACAGAGACTAAAACACACAAGCTAAGGGCAACAAACAAAAGGACCTATAAGAGGTATATGCACCCAAATGTTTACTGCAGCATTATTCACAACAGGAGACATGGAAGCAACCTAAATGTCCATGGAAGGATGAACGGACAAAGAAAATGTGGTGTATACATGAAATGGAATACTATTCAGTCTTAAAAAGGACGGAAATCTTGCCACTTGCAGCAATGTGGATGAACCTGAACGACATTATGCTAAGTGAGCCCAGACCACCCATAACAGTTAACTAACCTCTCAACTTGTCTTCATAATCCTAACAGCCTATCAAAATGCAAGCATGGTATTTGTATTCAAACTACTGCATGATTCTCAAATTATATCATCCTGCTTATAGTTTAAGTTCTAAAGGCGTCAAATAATTTAAGGGATGCTTTCATTACAAAGTGGCATTTGTTTGCAAATCTCAAATCCCAAAAGATCACTTTTCCCAGAGCCTCCAACTAGGGTACATAGTATATTATTCATGATTACGACCATAGCTCTGGGTTATCAAGAAAGGTTAAAACCCAAGAAAAACAAACAGAAAGAAAACAGAAAAGAAAGGAATGTGTGACTATCAAAACCTATTGAGAAAAAATTCCCAGCTCTTAAATCTAAGAGCTAAGGTCATCTCGTCTAGGGTCGAGGTATCTGGAAATTTCACTCATGTGAAACATCTTACTCCCACTGATGCCAGATTAAGGAGGGCTTCTTTACATTATTGCAGGTGAATAAAGCACTGTTTCATTGTTTCTCAAAGCATTTGTAAGAGTGTGGTGACAGAGGAAATGTCTGCATTTGAAAGGAAGTCTTAAGGGGTTGTGAAATCTCAGGAAGGTTCTTAAATGACCTAACCAGATGTTTTGAAGTCTGATACACCCTTAACCCAAACTGAAATTCATAACAAAGTCAAAAGCAATAGAGTCAAATTGATTCCAAAATGCCTTTTCTAACAAATTTGACTGTTTACACCAAATGACTTTACTAGGGCCTCATTCCAACTGGGAGAGAGTATACAGTCATGGAAACAATGGGATTCATCATAAAGTTTGAAGAAGAAATGAAACTAAAAATTCGAGTAAGTCCTTAGTGCTGGCTAAATTAAGAATCCACATTTCTGAGGCTGTATGGAATCATGGTTAAGAGCCAGAGCCTATAGCCAGACTGCATTTTGATAAGCTGTTAGGACTATGACTAGCTCTACCACTAGACTCCTAGCTCTGTCACTTGCTAGCTGGGTGACTTTGAGAAAGTTACTTGACCCCTCTGAGCCTCAGTTTTCTCAACTGTAAAATGGGAATAAAAATGGTACCTACTTCACTGGGATGTTGTATGGATTAAATGAGATAGTAACGTGCCTAGAGCATAGTAAATGATCAGTAAATTTTACCTATTGGAATTATTTTATTTTTTTAATATTAGCAATATTATGTAGACAATGAAATGACAGGGAAACTGGTTTTTTTTATATTTAAATGTAAGACATTTAAATTTTAAAAAATATTATTTCAAGGAGGAGGAAGAGAAATAAGGTTGTCTACACCTCTCCACCCAAGAAATAAAAATCCTGAGGTAAAATGTGGTTCCTTTACTTGGTTTGTTTATTTTGTGGATGGGGAGTTATTTAAATTTGAACGGGTTTGGTTTCGTACACACCATTTGAGACATGCACCAAAAATGTATAGGCAGAGTCACACAAAATAGTACTGAGTTGCATCCACTCCAGGTCTAGCCCAGGGCTAAAAGGACCGTACAAAGTCTAAAGAACACAAGGCTGGGGTCTGGAGATCTGACTTGCCTGGTTAGTGTGGTACTAACAAGACTGCTATCTTGAAGGGTGACCCTGAAGAATCAAGTCAATTCTGCTCTCTGGATTTCAACTTCCTAGTCCACAAAATGAGTGGGTTGAACTAAATGACCAATAAGGTTTCTTTAGGCTGTAACTGCTTACATGAAGCTGTGGTCTCTGTTCCAGGGATAGACTTGGCTCTGGACTTGACCTCTGGCAGCACTACGGTTCTGGTCCAAAGCCAGCCACACACTCCATCTACACTGGATGCCTCCTCAATTCCCGCTGTTGGTCTGGAGGGACCCAGGCAAGAGGATGTGAATGGACAGTCCAAACCCATGGCCCCTCTGGGAGAAATCACTCAAGTACGTGCCCTGCTGCTTCCAACTCAAGTCACAACCCCCGGCACACGCAAAGCCCTGCTTATCCCACTGGAGAGGAGGGTGGGAACCACTTTATTTAAAGCAGAGCTGAAGACATAAATATTCGAGAAGCAATAGCTCCTTATTTTGGAGGACTCTGGAATGAAAGTCCAAGGTAGAAAAACAACACAACAACTGCTAGCATTTCCATTCTGAATAGACAATATATGCCAGGAGCTCTGAAATAAAGATAGTGTGATTCATTTATTATTCCTTCTCTTTAAAACCTGCATTAATTCTGATTTCTATTTAAATAAGAATGATTAAATTTTATCAGCTGAGATGGAAATATTGTGATAAACACTGGCTCGTGGCCAAACTAATCTCCCAAGCCCACAGCTTACGGCCATTGTCTTGTATAGATATTTGAATGGCAATGGGCTTTTATCAGTATTTCTAAAGGCACTCATTTAATTATGTGGTTGTAAGGATTTTCAAAACCCAAAAGAATACTATCAATACATATTCATTTCTTGGATTAATTCAACATTAACATCAGAAAATATTGTTATTTAAAGGATGCTAGTACTTGTTTTTGCTTTTGCAAAAACTGAGGCATCCAGTTCTGGTTGCAATGGTGTCTTTTAAAACGTTCCATCGAACTGAAACTAGGAAAATGCAATGCACAGTGAGGTAAGGCTGGAATTTAGAATTATATAGGGATTAGAAGGAGGACTCCACAAAGTATTCTTTAACAAAGAATACTTCATAGAGGTTGGACTGTAGCAAGGAAAAAAAAAAATCCCTGAACTAGGAAATTTGTACACATGTGCGGATCTTGTCAATCAAATGTAATATATTTGAAAGCCTCAGGAAAAAAAGATTCAAGGGCAGGGGCTGTCTAGGTGTTTCCTGCCCCAAATTTCCATACCCAGAAACTTGAGCGATCTAGATTTCATCACCACAGGGGATACTGCGTTTCTTCAAGAACTGATTAAAAGATACAAAAATACACCTGACATGTTTAGCATTCATGTTTCCTCCAAAGTAGGTCTTTATTTTTCAACATTATGATGAATCTGTTTGGGAAGCAAAGACTCACACTCTAACTTAAGCTTGGGATTTCTTCTTGTATCAGGTTGGCGGAACGGGACAACTCCATTCATTGGAACTGCGACCCACATGGTTTGTGTCTGCAAACTCAACACCTACTACCCTTTTTCTCATGTGTCTTTCAATCTGACCAAACCACCAGGCAACTCCTCCCGTGCTGATCATTTGAGGGGAGCCAGGTAGAGACGGGGACTAGATAGGGAGGGGAGGAGAGAGAAGGGGAATGGAAAACGAGCCTCTTGTCAATCTTGTTAAGACGGATCTATTTTTTGGGTTAACAACTGCCCTGGTCTGAGGGGTTTCCTGGGATGAAGAACTTTGAGTGCTAAAAACAGGACAGTCTAGGGAAAGCAGTTGGTCCCCCTATACTATTTATCTTTTGGCTTAAGCTTCCAGGTCAAGCATTCTAAAGGTTCAAACAAGCTGGGAAAGAGGAGACATTTAGCTTTGGTTGAAGATTACTGAGAGGACCACCTGTCACAACACAAATGCTGACTAAAATTCGTAGAGGACATGTATTTTATAGAATTGGGGAGGTAAAGAGGACTTTTAAAAACAAATCAGTAGGGCTTCCCTGGTGGCGCAGTGGTTGAGGGTCCGCCTGCCGATGCAGGGGACACGGGTTCGTGCCCCGGTCCGGGAAGATCCCACGTGCCGCGGAGCGGCTGGGCCCGTGAGCCATGGCCGCTGAGCCTGCGCATCCGGAGCCTGTGCTCCGCAACGGGAGAGGCCACAACAGTGAGAGGCCTGCGTACCGCAAAAAAAAAAACCCAAAAAAACCAAAACAATTTCCCTCAGAGCATGCTCAGTAGAACACTAATTCCATGGGATGGAATTTTAGTGAAAAATGGTTTAGAGATCAAATAATGCTACTTAAAAAGGTTCCTTTATTGCAGGACTTATCAGAGCCTTGAATAAGCTAACATTCATTGTTCATTAACATGTTTGACCACAGAATCCTCTTTCCCAAGGAGCATCTTAGGATAGCAGTATCTGGAAGATCCTACTTTAGGAAGCACCACTCTAGGCCAAACTCCTCATTTTAAAGATGGAGAATAATACTCCGGCTTGTCTAGTTACAGGCAAGGCTGGTGCTACAGCAGTTTTTCAGAGTTTAATGTACATAAGAATCACCTGGGCCTCTTCTTAACCTGCACATTCTGATTCCACAGGTCTAAGGTGGGGCCTGAGATTCTGCATCTTTCACAAGCTCTCAGGTGATGTTCACGCTGCTGGTCCACGGACCACACTTTCAATAGAGAAGCAAGTCTCCTAAGTTTATGCTTGTCCCACTGCCTTGTAGCCTCTTTGTTAGTGGAACTAACTAATTCTCCTATCAAAGCAGCACCCTTGCCTTATTCTGGTTTCATTTGCTGAGTTGATATCTCCACTTCTTCAAAGCCACTCCCTGTAGTGATAGGACACATTGAGATTAAGGAAGTATTTCCTGGACCCTAAAATAAATTTTCTTTTTGCTATATTATAAATTAGAAACAGATAAAGCTTGTCACTAAGTGGTTTATTTGGAGGCCCTATACAGAAATTTAGATCAAAAGTTATTTGAAATCATTGTTTAACTGAGTCAAATCAACAAAGGACACTTTCCATGACCATTTCCAAGTAGTTTTTAATTGTTCTTGGAAAAACATGGTATGCATCTAACCAAAATGTGCCCAGTAATTGTGCAACTAACTGGCTATTGCCATAATATGAATAGGCAGTGACTAGCAGGTGCTCACTCAGCATGCAGATTTTATACTACAAGGAAAACGTACCCACCCTGATACTTCAAAAGCTTTTGCACCTGCATGTGTACAATCCTCACGTTATTGCATCATATTGTTGATGTTGCCAGGAAAAATCAGCTTACTGAGGTGCTATCTATATAACAGCCGTATGCCTTGTCAATTTAGGGCAGGGGAGGGATGGGTAAGGAGGAATGATCCAAAAGGAAGAAAAATGACTTGCTTATTGACTAAATTTTTACTTTGCAACAAATAGTTGTGACATAGCTCAAAGGACAGATGATGTCTGTATCTTCATGACACTGAAGCCAACCACAGGTAAATAGAGCATGCTGGGTGGTAAGCGGTTAGAATACTATTCCTGTTTACAGCCCAGCCTCTCCCCACAAAAAGCTGATCTCAGACATTTCACCCAACCTGGCCAGTCACCCCAGAGATCTCAGCCAGAAGGGACTGAACTTCCTAGGATCCAGATGACTGAAGGGAGAAGGGAAGGCAGATTCTACTGCCTGGAGACTCAGCCCCTGGACACAAGAAGCAGATTCTAAGTCCAGACTGAAGGCTGGGGAGCCTTCACCTAACTTTTAGTTCCCATGCAGAGCGGGACCTCAAAGTCCCCACATTCAAGCTCTATCCTTGCTGCCCACTAGCTAATGCATCATCTTTGGTCTCCTCCCTGTGAAGTGGGAAATAGCAGTCACTGTCTCACAGAGTTAGGAAGGTTAACTGAGAAAACTGCATATATTACTTTGCATGTATTACAGGGCAGATGTTGACAAAGCTGAGCTATAGTTTTTTGGTTTAGGTTTTTTTTTTTCTTTAATTACAGTAAGAAACTTGAGATCTACCTTCTTAAAATATTTTTTTAGATTTATTTTATTTATTTATTTTTGGCTGTGTTGGGTCTTCGCTGTTGTGCACGGGCTTTCTCTAGTTGCGGTGAGTGGGGGCTACTCTTCGTTGCGGTACGTGGGCTTCTCATTGCGGTGGCTTCTCTTGTTGCGGAGTATGGGCTCTAGGCGCGTGGGCTTCAGTAGTTATGGCCCACGGGCTTAGTTGCTCCATGGCATGTGGGATCTTCCCGGACCAGGGCTCGAACCCGTGTCCCCTGCATTGGCAGGCGGATTCTTAACCACTGCGCCACCAGGGAAGCCCCCTTCTTAAGGTTTTAATACAGAATTGTTCACTGAGTTATGTTTTAACAGTCAAACTTACACCCCATTTTGCTGGTTTCATACATTCTGATCATACATTTGTTCACACATTACATGGGTTCCTACTAAGCACCAACCTTGTGAAACACTGGGAAGTCAAGGTGAAGAAGACACTAGCCCTGCCCTCAAGGATCTCTTGTGGGTTCTTAGGGAGGTTGACACTGAAATCGACAATTATGATACAGGAGGATGACTTGCATTGGGAGGAAACGGGGTGGTGGGTGTGGGGGAGCATCTCACCAACCCCTGCAGGGGAGCAGTGGGGAGGAGTCACGGAAGAGTGAGGAAAGAGGTCCCAGAGGAGGAAGCTCTCTGATCCCTCCTCTGTCTCCTTGGCTGGCTCTTATTCCAATGCCTGAAGCTATGCACAGATCCCAACACGATCCCTCCCCTTCTCAACCTCGGGCTCTGAAATGATAGCATCTCTTGTTCCACGTCTATGCTGCTGACCATCAGGTCTGCATTTCCTACCTTGACTTTTCTCCCAAGGCTCAGATGTGATGACCTATGTGCCAGCTGGGTCCTCCAGAAAGGAGTAATGCCTATGAAAGATAAAAGTGGATGTGTTATTTAGTCATTGCTGTGTAACAAATTACCCCATAGTTACTGTGGGTCAAGAATATGGCGCAAGTTAACTAGGTACTTCTGACTCAAGGTCTCTCACAAGGCTGCAATCAGTGTCAGCTGAAACTCTGCTCTTATCTAAAGGCTCAAATGGAGAAGGATTTGCTTCCAAGATCACTTATATGGTTATTGACAGAATTCAGTTCCTTGAAGGCTATTGATCTGAGGCCCTCAGGTGACTATTGGCTGGAGTCTACCCTAAATTTCTTGCCTTTCCATAGGGCAGCTCACAATATGGCAGCCTGTTTCATCAGAGTGAGCAACTGGGGGAGAGAGCAAGAGAGTCCTAGGGAGACCGAAGTCACAGAAATGACTTCCCATCGTTTTTTGGCTGATTTCCATTTATTAAAAGTGAGTCATTAGGCCCAGCCAATAGCCAGGGAGAGGAGATTACACAAGGGCGTGAATGCTGGGAGACTGGGAATCATTGGGAACCATCTTAGAAGGGAGACTGGTACAAAGGAGGAAGCAAGATTGGACCACAATGCAGAGCTGATACCAGTGAAAGGAAAAGTGGGGAGGAAGCAGGATTAGGAAGAAAGAGCCTCAGGACATAATGTTCATCCGATAAACTCTTAACCAATTCAACGGGAAGTTCCAGAACAATGGTTGCCGTTGGTGGAGTTCTGCATGGGGCAAAAATGGCCAAGACCTAGGGACTGCCTAGGAAGAGCATGGTCTTGGCTGAAAGCTGAGGTGGATTCTGAAGGCCAACAAATAGAGGCTTGAAAGAAGGTAACTGCCTTCTTTGTAGCTGAATGGCAAGTTCTTTCTGGAAGGGAGATGTGAGTGGCACACCTTCGAGGCCCCCATCTCCACCGCATGTAGATCAATGTTTTGTACAATCTAGGCACGCATCAAATGCTTCCACCAAATTATCAAGTGCATAACTTACTAATGATGCTTATTTAAAATATCAATTATTTATTATTTGTGCAAGAGGAATATTCATAATCACATTGAGACAGTAGCCAATTGATGAACCAGTTATGCAGTCAACTAACAGGGCTGTCTAACCCTTTGCTGCATCTTCAAAAGGTGAGTTCTTTCCTGCTTCCTCCAAATGACCTTGGCTTTGTGCATACAGCCTTAGAAAAGAGGCCTATGTGGACCAAGGTAGTTCTAGATCAATGGGTTTCTCTGACTCTTGGTTTTACAAGCTTTCCACTGAGAACAGAAATGCCCCAAAGTGCTGATGGTTGGATTGTGATCATGCATCCCACCTGTGGGAAGGACTTCACACACCATTAAACACCAGGAGAACATATATTATTAAATCTGTCCTCCTCCATCAGGTCTTCTCCACTAAAGGTTTGCTAAATAAAGGTACCATTTAGCCAAACCAACCTTCACATGCCATATCCTGGGGCACCCTCTCTAGTGAAGTGTAACTACATTGTAATATTTCGTGAATATCTGTTTCATGTTAGTTGCTCTTCTAGACTATAAGCTCCACGAGGGTAAGCACAATGCTTTGGATGTCCAACATTTAGTACTGGTCTGGCAAAAATGCAGGGACTCGATGAATGAATGAATAGTGAGATGCATGGCTCTTTGATCTGTTTTGGGAGTCTAGATTTTCGTGCATCAAACTTGGTCTGGGAAGGAGGTGCCCTTGTATTCCCGTGCTCCTTGTGAGGCCAGACAGAAGAAAGCTCATCTAACTCCAGGGCTCTGGAACAATGTGCCCAGTTTGGTCAAGTTAATGGTCAGGTTACATTCTGTTGCAATTCTGCATGTTGAAAAGCTTTCTAAAATATATTAATCTAGCTATCCTGTCAACCGATATTCATTAAGCACCTACTGCATACCCGTCTAAGCAATTTATGGCTGTTGGCTGACCGTCTCTTTTTTACCTACTTATCCATTTATTCTCCTTCTCACTTTTATGTACTTTATCCATCCATATATCCATTCACTTATTTATGCACACTTTACCTTATTCCAATATGTATTGGAGGGGGTTTATAGAGATCCATATAATATACCACTATAATATAAATTATGAGTAGGTGAAAGGGAAAAGGAAAAAGCATAAACTCATTATGTATGGACTGAATCACTAATCATTCGAACTCTTACTGGCAAAAAAAGTGATGGACTGGACTCTACTGATCACAGCAGGTGCTCAGGTGTAAGATACTGGGGCAGATCTACCATAAAAAATTCTTTGTGGAGCGTTTTCTTCATTTAACCATTGGAATAAATCTTTCTCATGCTTGTGTGTGTTTTAAAGGGCTTTGAAGATTTCAGGTAGCTCATTCGTTCATTCTTTTTTGTTGTTCTTGTGTTTACTGAGCACTTACTAAGTGCTGAGCACCATGCTAAGCTCATGCTAAGTATCATGGTCTAAGAAAAAGGGTGCTGAGTGCATGTGTTTTTACTGTTAGGCTCCAGGTCTGAGAGTTATAAGTCCTGAGTTCTCTCATGGCTCTGGGGTTGCTTTATTGTGTGGCTTGGCTGAGTCTATCCCAGTCTCTGGACCTTGATGTCTTCATGTGAAAATGATGGACTAAGTGAATATTCTTAACTAGATCTAAAATTAAGTAATATAGGACAGGCTGGATTGAAGCAAATCAATTCAGCAATTCTTTTGGTCCCATCCCATTCCTCAGCATAGCTTGAGAAAACTGACTCCTGATCAGTGACCCCTGGAAGCTGTATTTTTAGCATTTTATCCTCAGCTGGCATGCACATCACATGGAAGTGTTCCAAAACCCCAAAGTGATGTTACCTAATGAGCCCTTTCAAAATATTGTGACCTAAAGAATAGGTGCTTCTATCATGGAAGTGAACTCTCAGAATACACAAGGATTTAAATGCCAACATCCTATATTAAAAAAAAATAAAATAACCAGCGCTAACTGAGCTTTGCCGACCGGCACTCTTCTAAACATGTGATAATGCATCATCTCATTTAATTCCGGCAAAGCCCTGAGACAAGTTTTCATTATTGCCCCCATTTTACTGATAAGGAAACTATGGAGCAAGAAGGTTAAGCACTGGGCTTCCCTGGTGGCGCAGTGGTTGAGAGTCCGCCTGCCGATGCAGGGGACACGGGTTCGTGCCCTGGTCCGGCAAGATCCCACATGCCGCAGAGCGGCTGGGCCTGTGAGCCATGGCCGCTGAGCCTGTGCGTCTGGAGCCTGTGCTCCGCAACGGGAGAGGCCACAACAGTGAGAGACCCACGTACCGCAAAAAAAAAAAAAAAAAAAAAAAAAAAAGAAGGTTAAGCATGATAACTTATGTCGCAGACCAGAGATGTGAGCCCAGGGAGTTGGACTCCAGATCCAGGCTCTTCCCTCTCACTTGACCACACATCTTTCCATCCAAAGACTCATACCTGTAGCCCTTAGGTGCTCTGTTAGCTTGTGGCTTACTTTTTAAAAATGCCTTATTACCTATAATCTGTTTCTGATGCTTCTAGCTAAGAAAATAATCTCAGTGTAAACAAATATGAGAGATTCTTTTCAGAATGGATTTCCAACTCCAATAATGTAATTTTGATTCTCAACAATAACGCGCATAAAGATACTTTTACTCTAAACCTAAAGCTGGCAAACTTTTTCTGTGAAAGGAAAATGGTAAATCTTTTAGACCCTAGAGGCCATAAGCTCCTCAAATCTGCTATTAGAGTGAGAAAGCGGCCAATATTTAAACACGTGATCATGGCATATTCCAATAAAACTTTATTTATGGATACTAAGTTTTGAAGTTAACGTAATTTTTATGTGTCATGAAGTACTCTTTTTCTGATTTTTTTACAACCATTGAAAAATGTGAAAACCATTCCTACCTTGGAGGATGAACAAGAACAGGCAGGGAGCTGGATCCAGCCCATTGGCTACTGTTTGCCAATCCCTGCTCTGAACTGCTCACTGACATCTGATTCAACCTTTGGGAACAAACAAGGCTTTTCTTAAAAGAAAAATAAAACCACTAGACACTCGGTTTTCTAATTTCTTTGCAATATGAATCTCTGTTTTCTTGGTCAAAATGTGTCCTATTTTCCTAGAGATTTAAAATTCTACATCAATAAATATTTAACCGTCAAGAAAGTTAAATTCCCCTTCTACTTTGGCTGTCAATAAGTGGAGCTCAGGACCGTTGTCTATACTTGTTACAAAATTCAAGACAAAGTAAAATATATTCCCAAATATCTACAAATGCACACATGAAATATAGGTGTATCTTAAAGAATAACCTAACAGAAAGTACTTTAAATTTCACAGCCGCTGCTAATGCAGGCAGCTAATCCTATTTACATTCATATTAGCCTTGGTATCTTTTTCCCTAAGATTTACCTATTTGTATGCCTGCATGAGTTAAACTGCCTTTTGCATGATATCAGTACTTTTGTAATTTAAATCTATAAAAGGCAATTTCTTTTAAATATACTTCCTAACAGTGGGTGAAAGAGGCACCAAAGTTATTTCAGGGCGGTACACCTCAGTGAACATGTGTGCTGAACTCCAGGCAATATGCAGAATGTGGGAATTAACCTTATACTGTAGGAATGGAATAGAAAATGAAATCAAAGCTGAGAAAGAAACAGCCTTTGAAAAGGACCACTTTGCCGTTATCGAAGGAAATGGTGTGTTTTAGAATTGGTACTTAGACAGGTGAAGCTTTCTCCCCTTCTGTAAGAGTGGTGAAGACTGTTTGCTTTCTTCATTGTGATATTTTTACATCCCAAATAACTTTAGCCACCTGGTAAGCAAGTTTTACGCTTTAATGTTGGTGTTGGCTGATAAACAGAACATGGTTGACAATTTGGTGACCAGGGTCAATTTTAAGGTGTCCATTGTGACTCCCCATGGAACATGGAAGCAGTGTAAGCGGGTACGTATTGAGGGGCTAGGGGTGAGACTCCAAAGATACAGAACAAAGTGTATCCAGCTGGAGCTACATTTTTTTCTTCATATAATTCCTATGAAATGTTCACCCTCACCATCTCCAGTTGACATAAATGAGATGCAAGTAGGTTAATGTATAATCTTGCCCCAAAGAAATAGTTTCTTCCAATATGTAGGGCACACACATCAACATGCTTCTTTTCTAAGCAGGGCTGGGATTTTTTTAGCAAAATTCACTGGGGTTGGGAGGGTGGGAGGTGAAATCCGACGGGAGGGACTTCCAGATGCATGCCCTCACTTCTGGTTACACTGAGCACGTCCTCCCAGGAGAACTGGCCCTCGGGTTCACTTCCTCTGACGCTGGTCAGGGCATGTCTCCCAGAGCTCACCAGGTCATGGGCTTGAAGGAACCCATACCAAATTTCAGTCTCATGTAGAAAGTCTTCCCACAATGAAGCCAGGAAAAGACACAGTTCCAAACTGTGCATCCAAGGCAGTGGGGCTGGTCAGACTTGGGGCCTGACACCTGCACAGAATTAGCCCCAAGCTTCAGATGCACCTCGGGAAGGGAATGTCCCTCCATTTAATCCTAAACTTCGTGTTACTTGCCCTTCTCCAACTGTAATGTCTACAGAACACCATGTATCTGGATGGAAATGGGGCATTTTGTTCACTACCCAGATAATTACACAAAGCTTCAGCCACTGGTTCACGACTCCTGAAGAACCCTCATGCACACAAGTACACACACACACACACACACACACACTCAACCAAAATCCACCACCCTGAAAGGAGCCATTATAAATGTTTCATGTGAAACTTTCAAAACCCATCAGACTCACCAGAGTTTTCAAATTAACTCCCTTATTGCCCAAGGGATCGCTCTGAAAGAGATTTCTCCAGCCTCAAATCTCCTGAAGAAAATTCTGAATTTGAAACAGAATGCAAATAATGCGTTTTGACTCCCTAATCAACAAATGGGATCAACTTGAATTGATTAAGAACCTTTGAAATTAGCTGTCTTTAATTCTCTCCATGGCCTGCTGCTGGTACTCTGAAGATAGGAGGGGAGTGTGTGTGTGTGTGTGTGTGTGTGTGTGTGTGTGTGTTTGGGCTGAAGTTGGAAGTTTGGTCTCATTTTTTTTCAGAGCTCATCTAATGGTCTTTTCTTAAAAAAAAACCACTTTTTAAAAATTTTAATGGTGACGCAACTCTAAGAAAGCAAGCATTCACCTGGTGCAATTATGTGGCTTTTCATGAAGTACATTTCCAACAGTTGGCTGCATGAAACCTGCACAACCTTACTGAAACAAACAAAAATCATAAAATCTGAAATGAATGTATAAATAATATGCAACTGTCTAGACAGTATAGGTCACTTGCAAAGAGAGCAGGTAGGGAAAAAATTGTCCATCAGTCAGACAACCATAACTGATTCTGATGCTAAATAATGGTGGAGATATTCAGCATTCTCTCTATGCGAAAGGCTTCGCTGAGCATTCTCCTCTTCCCAAGCCAGTGGCCTTCTGCTTATCTAGTGCTTTAGGCAGTCTTTGGAAAATGCACTTGCTATTTAAACATTAAAATTAATGCCCAAAGAATAGCAGTTGAGCAAGGTGGGGGGAGGGGTTGCCACTGACCTGTGTGATTGGCCTTTGGTAAAGCAAAAATAGCCCTTCTAGATCAACAATATGAGATTTCCATACCCACAGAATCTTAAACAGATGTAGTTATGGAAACTTTAGGCTAGCAAAAGACCCAAACACACACACTCAAATTTCATGGAACTTTTTTACTCTCCAGTAATAATGTGTAAGAATAGATTCAGGTTCTTAAATAGTGTACTTTTAATAAATTTATAATAATCTGTGTACATAGCAAAAAAAAAAGGCCTGAAACTCAACCAAATGCGTTAAACAATGATTGTGGGTTTTTAGCACCCTGGAATGCGATAATCTCAGCAGTCATAGAGCAGGGCGATGGCTGCTACCATCACTGCCCTCCCAAACTATGAACACAGGTGAGGTTCATCAGCTTGTGCCTAGGGGTGGGCGTTACCAACCAGTTGGCTCTGCAGCCCGATGGGCCCACACGCCCTTTGCAAGAGGAACCCAAAGTGAAGCCACCATGAATTAGGCCTAATGCCTGCAGGAGGAAAGATCCCTGCTCACCTTGCCAGGGAGGAAGTGGGTGGGCAGACAGGTGTCGGCCCTGCTCTGAGCTGAGCAACCATACTGGCCAAATGGGTCAAACCCTTAGGGAAGACGATGATAATAAAATAATAAGAAGAGTAACAGCCGCCATTTATGGAGCGCTTACTAAATGTCAGACACTGAGCAATCGTCAAGTCCTGAGTCTGGAGGACTGTCTCATTCAACCCTAACCGCAATCCTAGGGAGCTGCTCTGATTTATTATCCTCATTTGACGTCGGAGAAACTTGAGGCTCAGAGCAAATAACTTGCCTGAAGCCAAACAGGAATAAGTGGCTGAGTGCAAGTTTGATTCCAGGTTCCTTTTTTTTTTTTTTTTTTGCGGTACGCGGGCCTCTCACTGGTGTGGCCTCTCCCGTTGCGGAGCACAGGCTCCGGACACGCAGGCTCAGCGGCCATGGCTCACGGGCCCAGCCGCTCCACGGCACGTGGGATCTTCCCGGACCGGGGCACGAACCTGTGTCCCCTGCATTGGCAGGCGGACTCTCAACCACTGCGCCACCAGGGAAGCCCTCCAGGTTCCTTTAAAGCGAAGCTCACCTCTTTCCCCGTGTGACCTTTTGCCTCTCCGGCTGCCCCCCTCGGGGCCGACTTTGCCAGGAGATGCTGCGGGCACCGCGCCCCTGGGGCCCATAGCACAAGAACGTCCGCTTCTTGCAAGAAGCAAGATGCATACTTTCACTGTGTTGGCATAAAGGCAAATGAAATCCACACCTGTTTCTATTTCTCTTCTACGCAAGCAGTCGTAAAATCTCATTTTCTTTTCTTTTTTTTAATTAAAAAGGGGCCACGAACCGCAATGTTGGCGCTTGAGCAGAAGAGACTCCCCCGGCCTTCCGCTTCGCATACCTGGCCAAGCTGAAGAGAAGGGCGGTGGCCGCTCCGGAGGGATTCTGGTCCCGAAGCCGCGGAAGGGAGGGCGACGCTGCGTCTGCCAAGCCCGGCAAGTGGGCGCGGTTGGGCTCCGGGGGGCCCTCGCTCCGCTCCGGGACTCCTCCGAGGCCTGCGGGGAGGCGGCGGCCTGCTGCGCCCCGGCCTGGAGCGATCTCTCGAAGCGTCGGGGACCCTCCTTCCGCTGGCGGCCGCCTCACGCAACGCGACTCGGAAGCGTCCTTGCAGCAGCCGCTCTGACTTCCGGGTCGCGGCCACCGGCGCCCCGTGAGCCCGGGCCTCTACTCGCTGGTGTATGAGACGCCCTTCGACGCCCAGGTCAGCCCCCACCAGGCCCGCTGCCGCTACCTGCAGCCCTGCTGGGCCGACTTCCTGGACCGGATCGCAGATGTGGGCTTCGTGGGCCGCTGGTGGCTGCCGGGGTCCCGGATCCGCGACTGCGACCTCAAGGCCCACGAGTTCCTGCACCTGCCGGCACATCTGCGCGCAGTCGGGCCCCACCAGCTGTACCCGGAGGCCAACGAGCGGCTCTTCAATGAGGAGAAGCCCAAGCCCGTGGTGCTCACCGCCTATCACGTGGTCCAGGCACTGTGGGAGGAGCAGCTCTTAAAGCAGGAGAAGAAGGACCAGGTCGCCCTGAGCCAGGCCGACCCACTGGTGCCATCGGAGGTCGCGAGATGAAACCCAGTCCGGCCTGGGTCCGGACCGGGCTCTGAACCCCGGCAGACGGCTGGCCTGGGACTGTGCAGTTGGTGTGTGCAAGCCTCAGATGCAGAGTGATAGAAATAAATTACGTGTAGTGTTCTCTCCCTGGGATTTCACAAAATTGGGGGCCTCTGTCTGACCTGTTCTTTGTGAGCTGAAGCTAATTCATAGAGCCTTCTTGGTCTGGGGGTTGGGGAGAGGAGAGCGACATGCCATGTAATGTTTATCACTGCCAGAGTTGGTAAGGAGCCTCCGACAGAAATAAGCCTTTTTCACTGGGCTTCACGGTTCCCCTGACTGAGGTATCACAGTTGTTAGGTGACTCCCAGACTCTCCTAAGAAACTTCAACTCTTCATTTTAGGTTTTGAGCTGAAGGCTTCCCTGGTGGCGCAGTGGTTGAGAGTCCGCCTGCCGAAGCAGGGGACGCGGGTTCGTGCCCCAGTCCGGGAGGATCCCACATGCTGCGGAGCGGCTGGCCCGTGAGCCACGGCCGCCGAGCCTGCACATCCGGAGCCTGTGCTCCGCAACGGGAGAGGCCACAACAGTGAGAGGCCCGCGTACTGCAAAAAAAAAAAAAAAGAATCCGCCTGCTAGTGCAGGGGGCACGGGTTTGATCCCTGGTCTGGGAAAATCCCACATGCCGCGGAGCAACTAAGTCTGTGCGCCACAACTACTGAGCTTGCGCTCTAGAGCCCACGAGCCAAAACTACTGAGCCCGCGTGCCTAGAGCCTGTGCTTCTCAACAAGAGAAGCCACCGCAATGAGAAGCCTGTGCACCGCAAAGAAGAGTAGACCCCGCTCGCCTCAACTAGAGAAAGCCGCACACAGCAACGAAGACCCAACCCAGCCAAAAATAAAAACAAATAAATACATTTAAAATAAACCAACAGCAACAAAAGAACTGCCAGTGGACATTCTGGAACACCGATCTCGGTCATCTACCTTTTGGTTTTAAATTTGTCAGACGCCCTTGCTCAGCCCTTCTCACTAGGAGCAGTGGCGGCTGGCCCTGGTCACCTGAGGCCTCCCTCTGCCATCTCTCTCTTCCAGCAGGTCTCTACCAGGTCGGTCCTGAGACCAGGGCCATTTCATCCTCCCATCCCTTCCTCCTGGGCTGCCAGTGTTATTTATTTTTAATGCCTTTGATACATTTCCCTCTTGTTTTGACCAAGCAAACAGCACACATCTGCTGCCACCAGGAGGTGTCAATAGTTCATACTGCTCAATTTGTATGCCCCAAATCCACTGTAGGGATGATTTTTGCCATGCCTGTATCTCAAGTTTCAATTTCAAAGTATTATGCTGCGTTCTCGGCATTAAAAATTCATACGTTGAATTAAAGATTTATTTTTAAGGGGGGTACCTTATTATAAGGCAAATCACGTTCTTTTCATTTTAGACATATTGGCTATTACGATTTCATCTTTTTTGCTAAAAGCTCAATTACATCAATATCGCTCGAGACCCTCCAAACACTGAGCTGAAAGCCAGGCTTCTCAGCAGCCAAGTGCCTATTGCCCTGGAAGGATTAACTTTTCTAAGAATGAATCCCATCCGCCTGGTGCAGAGTTATCTCCCTAATAAAAAGCTGATGGAGTTACACCTCTGCTTAGAATCTCTGCCAGCTTCCTGTTGCTTACAGAATGACGTTTAAACTCCTTCTTCTGTCTTACAAAGGCTTCCACAGCTTGGGCCCAGCCTGCCTTTCACTGTTCCTGCGGCACATTCCACTCTTCTTCACACGGAAGGAGACCAGGACATGCCAAAATGTCCTGGTCTCCCTCACCCTTCAACCTTCGACCAAGACCTCGGTTCAATGTGCTTCTATAATTCAGTTTACCTGGCCATATTGTAAAATATCTATTACGTCCATCCCTCCCCCCAGACTGATTTCCCAAAGATAGGAACTGAGCATTATTCCTATCTGTAACCCCAGGTTCAGCACAGGGCCAAGCACACTGCAGAAACATTAGTAGGTGAATGAATAAATGATTGAGTTGAATGAATGAATTCAACGGCCCAAGAACTCACACGCAACAGAACATGACAACAAAATCAACAACATCAATGTTTCCAGTCTTACATTTAGTAAGTATAGAGAAAACTAGTATATACAGGGAATCAATTCCCTACCTTTACTAAGTCTTCTAAGACAGGCTGTGACTACAGTAAGTGCTCAGGAAATAATCCAAATGGTCCAAGGCTTTGGTGGAGATCAGAGCTTCCGAGTTGTGTGTGCTGGGTAGAGGGCAGGTGCTTGGGAGAGGGAGAAAAATGTCTCGAAATGGGTGAGAGCCACCTGGGCTGGTGTGAGACAACACAAGAGGCCCTTCTTAGCAAGAAAGGGCCGCAGACTTTCAGTTGTTAAGGATGAAGAAAGTGACAAGGACAGGAACCTCTGGTGAAGGGGTAGGCATGATGGAAAGGGGGATTTCTAGAAAAAGTCAACCATGGCTCTCCTGACTTAAAAGCAGTGGGAGGGCTTCCCTGGTGGCGCAGTGGTTGAGAGTCCGCCTGCCGATGCAGGGGACACGGGTTCGTGCCCCGGTCTGGGAAGATCCCACATGCCGCAGAGCGGCTGGGCCCGTGAGCCATGGCCACTGAGCCTGCGCATCCGGAGCCTGTGCTCCGCAACGGGAGAGGCCACAACAGTGAAAGGCCCGCGTACCGCAAAAAAAAAAAAAAAAAAAAAAAAGCAATGGGAGTGGCTCCTTTGAAGGATGAAGATGCTTTTACTCAGGGACTCAATTCTGAAGAAAGTTTTCAAAGTGCTGTTTTGAACTGTGAGACGAAAGGGCAAGGATAAAATACGTGGAAAGTGGACAGCTATTCCCTAATGCTGCTGGTCCCTTTCTCCCCTTCACTCGCTCCCCAGAGGAGAAGGAGCTACCTGCCTAGTTGGCCTGAGCTTGGCTTGGCTGGTCCTGGCTCTGTCTCAGGGCTGTCTGCCTGGAGGGGGCATCTCCTCCTGCTTCTGCATCCACAGGATGAGTTACCTTGGGCCTGGCATCTCCTTTCTGGAGGCAGGTAGGAAGGCCATTTCTACTGGTCTGAACTCATGAGATTTCTCAGATGGGAGACAGTGACCCTATCTGCCGTTGACCAAGGAAGTGTCTGCTTTACAAAGGGGCCATCCTAATACCTTGTCTTGGAGGAGGGAGTGAGAAGCAAGATGTGGAAACCCAATTACTGGGCCACAGATTCCAGCCACATGTTCTAATTGAGTGAGGCCAGCAATAAAGATGACATTTTGATCTTCATCTATCTGATGCTTGTAGATATTTCCTGATTAATTCTGAAATTTGAGGGGAAAGGATTTCAGTTCGCCACTTCTGAAAACCCAGCACATTGCTTATGATCTTTTAGCTCTGAATTAAGTGATGGGCCCCTGGACCGCTCACTGCAGGAACCCAGGGAAAGAGCTCTTTCTTCAGCTGACACTTCTGATTTAAGGCGTCTGCCTCATTTGATCTCATTTGGGGTCTCCATTGACAGTTCCAGGGGAGACCCCTGAGTTTCACAATAGCTGGAGGTGTCAGCCAGACCGAGGGGTGACAACAACCACCCCACCAGAATGGAACACACAACCTTTGTGAGCTATAAGCTGAACCGAATCCAATTGCTCATCATACTCAACCTGAAATACCTCGGAGACATTGTAGGTCTGGTTCCAGGCCACAGCAATAAATCAAATACCGCACTAAAGTGAGTCACACGAATGTTTTGGTTTCCTAGGGCCTGTAAAAGTTATGTTTACACTATACTGCAGTCTATTAAGTGCTCAATAGTGTTCTGTACAAAAACAATGCAGATACCTTAATTAAAAAACACTATCGTGGGCTTCCCTGGTGGCGCAGTGGTTGAGAGTCTGCCTGTGGCCGCTGAGCCTGCGCGTCCGGAGCCTGTGCTCCGCAACGGGAGAGGCCACAAAAAAAACCAAAACAAAAAAAACCCCACTATCGATAAAAAAAAACGCTCACCATCATCTGAGCCTTTAGAGAGTTGTAATCTTTTTGCAATAGTAACATCAAACGTCACTGATCACTGATCACCATAACAAATATGATAATAATGAAAAAGTGAAATATTGTGAGAATTACCAAATGGGACACGGAGACCCAAAGTGAGCAAGTGCTATTGGAAAAATGGCGCCCATAGACTTGCCTGGTAGGGGTCGCCACGAACCATCAATTTGTAAAAAACACAATATCTACAAAGGCCAGTAAAGCGAAGAGCAGTAAAACAAGTTATGTCTGCAGGGAGACACTGGACGATCACTCAAACGGAACTGAACTAGATCCTTTCTTAAAAAAACAAAAGACCTCGCCTACTGCGTCAAAAGAAAATCAAAGCTTCAAAATATTTTCTGAATCGAACTGTTTCATTCTGTTCAAGTATCAAATACCTATCAGGTAATATTTTTTTCCCAGCATAGAAAAATATTCAGCAAATTCAACCATGGTTATTGCTTCCCTCTCATCCTTTAAATTTCTCTAAATTAACTTACCTTCCCTTTTGGTTACCACCTTTCAATTCTGTTTCAACTTTAACAGTATATATGCATGAATGATCAATAAAAGTAGTCAAAAGATTTTATCTGTGTTGGTATAATATTTCATGTTTTTTCAAAGAAGAAATGTTGAAATTCATGGCTGAAGCACATGTGATGATGGAATTTCCTCTTCTTAAGACACTTTAAAGAATTTTTGAAGGATGATCTTTTAATAGATTGCAAGTAGATAAAATCTGTCCCATTGCTCTCCAGGTAGTTGGCCTCTGGGGCTTCTAGTCCTGACTTGTACACTGCTCAGTAGGGTACTATTTATATAAAAGGGTTGGAGAGTTGTATGCCTGTTCGGTTATTTGTTCATTAGCTGATTCATTCATTCATTCATTCAACAAATATTCAGTGAGCCCCTCTGTGATAGGCCCATAGTGGGTCGAGGAAATTAATAGTAAATAAATCATAGGCATCCTTTGAATTCACAGATTAGTAGAGAAAACAGAAACCTCAGTGGATAAATCATCATAGAATAAGGACTACAGAGAGGTAACAAGGAATCCTGAGAGCTTTTTATGTTTCTGATTAATGGTAGTGTTCATTTCTTTTATCCATAGTTGAAACATCTATTTCCAGGGAATTCTAGTTCAAGGAAGTAAGCTTCTCAACTCTATTCAACTGCATTCTGTCATGCAGGAGGTACTTCTTAACCTCCCAAGGACTTCTGAACAGTGTCAGCTACATAACTGTCGGTAGGATGGGCTATGGTTAGAAATGACATGAATAATAGGCATAGCCAACTGCTCTGCACTTACTTTGGGCCAGGCACTTTTCAAAGCACTTTTAACTCATTGCACCCTTAAAACCATCCTGTGAGGTAGATCCTATTGTAATCCCTGTTCAAAAATGATGAATCTGAGACACAGAGAAGGTGAATAATGCCTCCGAGCACACATAAAGGGTTAAGCATATACTTTTATTTACTCAGTGAAATATAAACTTGAGAGGGTCTCTGAATTAACTCCCTGCCATTGGTTCCTTCTCTTTCATAAAAATAATGTGCAAAATTTAAAAGCAAACAAACAAAACATCAAAATAATCATGCTTCCTGAGTTTCAGGGTTCTAAGTTAATAGAAATGTTCTGTTTTCTCAAAAATTGAACTTTTTATCTTCTATGAATACTCTCATTTAGGCCTAAAATATACAGCCTGTATGTTTTTTAAAAAGCAGCAACTTGAAATCTAATAGATAAAAATTTATATTTATAAAAAACATATAAATTATATAAAAGTAATAATCTAATCTTTCTTGCAATGAGACAAACTAAATTTGAAAAAAAATCAGTAAAGTTCAGGGCCCTAAATTCATTTAAGAAATATGCGCATAAAATAACTGCAAAATCACAGGTTATTCAAGAAAAACCAAAAGAACAAGGCCTTCCCTTGCTTGTCAAAGATACAAGAAGAAAGATTTATTGAATGCTAGTGAAATAAAGATTTGAGCATTCATTCTGCCTGAGGGACTGTATCTTAGTTTTCATGCCTAAAATCCTCACAACCGAGACAATCCTTTGATTAAAACATTGTCTGTAGGAAGCCCCTGCACTCTATGGGTTACCTAAGAGGAGAGGAAGCTCATTATAACATATTAGCATCTTGTGATAAATTATAACAGCTTAATTTGTCAAAGTAGCCAACTACAACCTTGGAAAGCATTCAGCAGAGATATAAAAGAATAGGACTAAGGAAAAGTGAAATTTAATTAATGATGAATCATTATGGCTTTTCATGGATTTTTGAACATACTATTTCTTATTGATTTGTGAGAGCTCTTTATATATGTTAGTGAAAATCTGCTGTTTTTTCCCCTTAGCATTCCTTCTCCCTTATTCTGATAACAGAATCTCTCGTATTATGAAAAATTCATCCCAAGTCGTTTGTATAGCACTGACCTACCCCTTTCCCTGCCACAAGGGTAGCACATGATCCATGCCTGGGTAGAATCATCAGTGGGTAACACACTAGAATCTCAGAACAAAAGAGAAACAGGAGCAAAAGAGAAAGAAACCTTCCTTCAGCCACAGGGGTTATTCAGTGATGGACCTGTGACCCAAACTGGGTCAGAATCCTTCCAAAAGCTTCTATGCTGGAGCGATCAGAGAAGCAGCACTCTTTCCTGGAGGACTGTTAGGCTGGTAGGATAGGAGAGACCGGGCTACAGGCAACCAACATGGCTTCCTCATGATGGAAGCTTCAGGCCTCTCCATCCCTGGGCTCTCCAGTTACAGAAGCTAGCAAATCCCCATGCATGTTTCAGCAAGTTTGAGCAGGACTCTTCAGTTGAAAGCAACCATAAAAAAGCACATATTGAAGGTATTAACGTTTGGTCTGTCACATAAGCAGTAAGTGTTTTCCCCAATTGTTTGTTTTTTAACTTTGTTTAAGGAGGTTTCTGTCATATGGAAGTTTTTTGTTTTTAAGGAGTCAATCCTTTTCCTCTTTAGTGTCTGGCTTTGATGATATACTTCAAACATCCTCCTTAAACTCCTTCTCTAACCAAAATTAACAAATGTAATAGTTATCTATTGTTTTCCTTGTACTTTTCTGGTTTTGTCTTTACATTCAACCTTTACTCCATCGTGAATTTGTGGTATGGTAAGGTGTGTAATAGGTAGTCATTTTTATTTGCACATAAACGTCAGTTGTCCTAACGTTATTTGGTAAACAATCCAATCTTTTTCTCGTTATTTCAACGCTGCCTTTACTTTGTCCCAATCCATACTCATGCTTTGGTTTTTGTCTTGGCTCTCTATTATCTTCCATCAAGGTACCCCCTTCCTGTACTAGTTCTGCACCAACGTTAATTAGTGGATTCTTGGGGAACTCCCTGGTGGTTCAGTGGTTAGGGCTCTGCGCTTCCACTGCAGGGGACACGGGTTTGATCCCTGGTCGGGGAACTAATATCCTGCATGCCACACAGCGCGGCCAGAAAAACAGGATTCTTATACCTGGTAGAAGAAAGTTCACTCTTCTTCTTGCTATTCTTACACATTTAATTCCATATTAGTTTTGAATCCTTTTTTTAAAATATCATAAAAACCTTGCTGGGGTTTGCTTGGGACTGTACATGTGCATGAATTGAGAAAAGCAATATCTTTATTATTTTGAGTCCATCCATGCAAAGACGAGAGGCACTCTTGAATTATTAAAGTGATTTTCATGTCCATCAGTAGAGTTTAATAACTTTGCTTATATTGGTCTTGGGCATTTCCTATTTTTGTTAATTTTAAAAATGGTATTGTTTTAACCATTATATTTAAAAAATAGTGTTTAATATTATATAGGAAAGCTATTGGCTTTACCATTAGGATGGTAAACCCTCTTGGTTCCAACAATTCTCATTATTTCTTGGGTTTTTCAGGTGGACAATTCCAATAACTGTAAATAACAATATTTGGGGCCACCTCCTTTCTAATACAGAAACCTTATTTTTTTTATTTTCACTAATTATTTTGGTGAACACTTGCAGAATCTTGTTAAAACATTTCACCCATAACGGGACATGTTGGTCTTGTTTCCAACTGTAATGATAGATTCTAGAGGGTTTCAATACTAAGATATTGACTTACTGGTTTGAGATTCATATATGTGATAAAATTGTCATACCTAGGTTAAAGAAGTATTCTATTCCAATTTAACTAAGTCTTTTTTCTTTTTTGCCTTTAATTTGGTTATCATTGAGGCAAAAATCTACATGTAAATGCACAGATCTTACTTTTTATAGTTTGATAGGTTTTGAAAAATTTGCATACAGCCATTTCTATTAGCCATTTCTAACTCACACTTCTAAAGAAATACAGAACATTTCCATCCTCCCAGAAAGTTCCTTCCTATTTTCCTTTTGATCCCCTTCCACACCCTGATTTCAAGGCAACCATTGCTCAAATTTCTGTCACTATAGTTTTTTTTATTGAGATATAATTCATATACTATAAAATTAATCCTTTTAAAGTATACAGTTCAATGATATATTCACAAAGTTGTACTATCATTACCACTGTCTAATTTTAGAATATTTTCATCACCCCCAAAAGACACTACATACCTATCAGTAGTCACTCCCCACTGCCCCTTCCTGCCAGCCCCCGGCAACTACTAAACTACTTTCTGTCTGTATGGATTTGCCAGTTCTAGTGCTTTCATATAAATGGAGTCATACAACACGTGGCGTTTTGTGTCTGGCTTTCAGTTACCATAATGTTTTTAAGGTTTGCCTGCATTGTTGCATGTATCAGTACTTTCTTTTTATTGCTAAGTAATATTTTATTGTATGGATATACCACAGTTTGTTTACCCACTCATCAATTGGTGGATATCTGGGTGGTTCCCACTTTTTCTCTATTATGAATAATTCTGCTGTGAGCACTCGTGTACGAGTTTTTTTGGTAAACCTATGTTTTCAATTCTCCTGAGTATGTATCTTGGAATATAGGTTAGTTTTGCCTGTTATAAAACTTGATATAAATGGAATCGTAGTTCTCGTGTCTGACTTTTGTCCAGCATAATGTTTTTGAGATTCATTCATGTAGGTTGTTTCTTTTTTTGCTGTGTAGTATTTTATTCTATGAATATACCACAGTTTGTTGATCCAGTCTCCCAAGGATGGACTTCTGATCTGTTTTCAGTTTGGGGCTATTATGAATAAAGCTGTTATGAACACTCTTATACATATCTTTTTATGAACTTATGTTTCAGTTTCTTTAAGTATGTAGCTAGGCGTTGAATTACTAGATCATAGAGTAAATGTATGTTTAGCTTATAAAAAATTTCAGTGTCTTCCAAGTGGTTATACCATTTTAAATTCGTACCAGAGATAGATTCAAATTCTGATCACTCCACATTCTCATTAACATTTGGTATGGTCAGCATTTTAAAATTTTATCTATTTTGTGGTGTGAAGTAATATACCATTATGGTTTTAATTAATATTTTTCTGATGACTAATGAATTTTTTGTGTGCTTTTTAATTACTGGTATCTGTTCTATTGTAATTGCCTGTTCAAGTCTTTTGCAAATTTAAGAAATTGTGTTGTCCTTTTAGTAATGAGTTATGAAAGATTCAAGTCCTCGATACTAGATACAAGTTCTTTGTCACATATATTTTCTGTGAATATTTTCTCCCAGTCTGTAGCTTGTCTATTCCTGTACTTAATGATACGATTTGATAAGCAGAAATTTTTAATTTTGATGAAATCTGATTTTTGTAAATATTATGGTTATTTCTACCAGTGTTCTTTCTAGGGAGTCTTTATTTACCTCACGGTCATAAAAATTTTCTCCTATGTTTTCTTCTAGGAACTTTACAGTTTTGGCTCTTACAATTAGGTCTATTACCCATCCCAAATGAACTTTTTTATACAGACTGAAGTAAGGGTCAAGGTTCATTTTTTTTCCATCTGGGTATTCAGTTCCTCCAGCATCACTTGTTGAAAGTTTTTCTTTATTGAATTCTTTCAATGCCATTGTCAAAAATCAATTTATTGTGTTAATACAGGTTTATTTCTGGAATCTCTATTGTGTCTCATTGACCAGACTATTCTTACACTATTCTTACACTAATAACATACTATATTGATTTTTCTAAATTAAATATAGTTGATGTACAATGTTTTGTTAGATTCAGGTATACTACGTAATGATTTGACATTTGCTTACATTATGAAATGATCATGATCAGTCCCATGGAAAGTTACCACAATATTATTGACCATATTTCTAATAATGTATACTACATCCCTGTGGCTTGTTTATTACATAAATGGAATTTTACACCTCTTAGTCCTCTTTATCTATTTCATTCACCCCTCCTACCCTCCCTCCCTTATGGCAACCACCCATTTGTTTTCTGTATCTATGAGTCTGTTTTCATTTTGTTTTGTTCCTTGATTTTGTTTTTTAGAATGCCACATGTAAGTGAGATCATGCGGTATTTGTCTCTCTCTGTCTGACTTACTCAACTTAGCATAATACCCTCTAGATCCATCCATGTTGTTGCAAATGACAAGATTTCACTTTTTATGAACGATAAAAATATATACCACTTCTTCTTTATTCATTCATCTACTGACAGACAATTAAGTTGCTTTTGTATCTCGGCTATAATGCTGCAATGAACACTGGAGTGCGTCTATCTTTTTGAATTAATGTTTTTGTTTTCTTCAGGTAAACACCCAGAAGTGAAATTGCTGGATCATACAGCAGCTCTATTTTTAACTTTTTGAGGCACCTCCATTGGCTGCACCAATGAACAGTCCAAACAACAGTGTGCAGGGATTCCCTTTTTCCCACATTCTCTCCAACACGTGTTATTTGTTGTCTTTTTGATAATAACCATTCTGAAAGGTTTGAGGTGGTATCTCGTGGTTTTTTTTTTTTTTTTTTTTTTTATCTCGTGGTTTTGATTTGCCTTTCCCTGATGGTTAGTGATGCTGAGCACCATTTCATGTACCTGTTGGCCATCTGTATGCCTTCTTTGGAAAAAATGTCTATTCAGGTGCTCTTTCCTATTTTGTAATCCAGTTGTTTTTTTTTTTTATGTTGAGTTGTATGAATGCTTTGTATATTTTGGATATTAACCCCTTATTAGATATACTGTTTGCAAATATCTACTCTCATTTGGTAGGCTGCCTTTTTGTTTTGTTGATAGTTTCCTTCACTGTGCAATGCTTTTTAGTTTGCTATAGCCCCATTTGCTTATTTTTGCTTTTGCGTCCCTTGCCTGGGAAGACGTAGGCAAAAATATATATATGTATTGCTAAGACTGATTCTAAGAGTGTACTGTCTATATTTTCTTCTAGGAGTTTCATGGTTTCAGGTCTTATATTAAAGTCTTTAAGCATTTTGAGGTGTTTTTGTTTTTGTTTTTGTTTTTTGTTTTTTTGGTATATGGTGTGATAAGGTAGACCAGTTTGATATTTTTTGCATGTAGCTGGCCAGGTTTCCCAATTGAAGAGGCTGTCTTTTCCCCATTGTATATCCTTGCCTCCTTTGTTGTAAATTAATCAGCCATATAAGTGTGGGTTCATTTCTGGGTTCTCTATTCTGTTTCATTGATCTATATGTCTGATTTTGTGCCAGTACCATACTGTTTTGATTACTGTACCTCTGTAGCATAAGGAATAAGGACGTGTGATGCCTCCAGCTTTGTTCTTTGTTCTTCTTTCTCAAGATTGTTTTGGCTATTCAGGGTCTTTTCTGTTTCCATACAAATTTTAGAATTATTTGTTCTAGTTCTGTGAAAAATTCCATTGGTACTTTGATAGGGATTGCATTGAATCTGTACATTGCCTTGGGTAGTACGGTCATTTTAACAACATTAATTCTTTCAGTCCATAAGCACATAATATCTTTCCAATTGCTTATATTGTCTTCAATTTCTTTCATCAATGTCATAACTTCTGAGTTACCTCCTTGGTTAGATTTATTCCTAAGTATTTTATTCTCTTTGATACAACTGTGAATGTTTTCTTAATTTCTCTTTCTGATAGTTTTTTCTTAGTATATGGAAATGCAACAGATTTCTGTATATTAATTTTGTATCCTGAACATTTACTGAGTTTATTTATTAGTTCTAATAGTTTTTTGGTGGTGTCTTTAGGATTTTCCATATAGGTGACCTTTGAACAATATGAGTTTGAGCTGCACAAATCCACTGATATGTACATTTTTTCAATAAATGTACAAAAATATACGTGCAAGAGTTGTATTGAAGTGGATAGCGTATTCTTACACAGGCATAGGTGAGTGACATTCCATATAGGATTAATAATGTGCTAGTTTTCTTACTGTTTTACATCTTCGTTTTCAAAGGATTACCTTACTGCACAGTGTGCTTCTCTCTCTCTCATAATTGGAGAAACTGCATATCAGCCTCTCATCACAGGTAAGTGGTTTTCTAAATAATGTAACAATGTTTCCAATACTGTATTATGAATATGACTGTAATATTTTGTGCCATAAAGAAAATTTATAACAATTCATTCATTAGCCTATAGGCTAGGCTACCATGAAGCAATTGTATCAGTTACACTAGGCTAACATAAAGCAATCATATTGCTGCTTCTTTGTTATCAATGCACGAATCGTTATACTTGTAAAGAAATATGAATTTCTTTTTCACATTGTCTTTTCATTTTTGCTGTCTGCTATTGGTAATATGTATAATATCTACAGTGCTTTGTATCATATAAGCCAATATTGATGTAGGTGCTGACAGATAGACAATTCATCTTGTAAATGGATGACATAAACTTAACAGTATTGAAAATATATAGTACAATACTGTAAATGTATTTTCTCTTCGTTAATTTTCTTGATAACATTTTCTTTTCTCTGGCTCACTTAATTGTAAGAATACAGTATATAGTACATATAACATACAAAATATGTGTTAATTGACTGTTTGTGTTATTAGTAAGGCTTCCAGTCATAAGTAGGCTATTGATAGTTAAGTTTTTGGAGAGTCAAAAGTCATACACAGATTTTCAACCATGCAGGGGGTCGGCTCCCCTAGCCCTTGTGTTGTTCAAGGGTCAACTATGTATAGTATCATGTCATCTGCCAATGGTGGTAATTTTACAGCCTTCTATCCAATTTGGATTCCTTTTATTTCTTGTCTGATTGCTGTGGCAATTCACATTTGCTCTGATACCTCACTTTTGCAGCATACGAAGTTCCGACTTTTCACCAAGGCAAAAACTATGTGTACTATCTTTCTTTTTGACCCTACTCTTCCCTAACCCCTGGATTCATGTGTTCCTAAGTCTATCCAGGCCTCAGCACAACAAACTTCTTAGGTCTACTTGGGATTTTAGTTAAACACTTATTTTATCCTGTATTTCTTAAGATTATATACAGAGAAAAAAAAAAGGAAAGTGATATTTAGTGGGTAGAGCGACAGCAAAATTATTAAAACAGATGATTTGATTTTTAATTTCAAGTTTAACATACACACATATAATCATTGGTCAAAAAACTGAAACAGGTGATGTAATAATGACAGGGTATAGAAAAAGGTACAATGATGATTTTTTAAATGTAAGTATGGTAAAGTTAGTGCTACAGAGTCTGGTGAAAGCCCTCCTACAGTCTTACCACCTCAGTGTAAAGTCTTCTGAAATCAGCTTTCTTAACTTTGTCTCATTTCATTTTTTCTTCCCTTCTCAGAAATAATAAATTTTTGGTCAGTTTGCCCAAGATGGCCTCTTAGCTTTGTGATAAATATTGTCAACTCATGTGACACTTAATTGCATTGTTACAAATTTTGTAATCTCTACGTACTCTCTGATCCTACCCGTAATGGGGTTCTTCGTAGACCTAAGTTTTAAATTTTCAAAGTTGGAAACCCATCGAGAGTCACAAATGTTGCTGAACTCTAGGGTAGGATTTGGAATTGGTGTTGGAAAAGAACTTTCCTTTTTTTCAGGGAGGTCCAATTTAAAGGTGTTTAGTCAACAGCATATATAGGACATATACCTACCCATTGTTCTTGTCTTGTTCTTGTCTTGAATTCACAGAGTAACCAAAATTCAGACACTTCACTTCAAGGGGCTGAGTGCTCTTCTTGGTAACATCTGTGGTGTGTTTGAACAGAACTGTGCTGCGTAGGGGTTATAAACCTCTTTTCTCATGACACGCCAGAGATGTGTCTGTGTTCTAAACTAAACATTTCTCACAAGAGATTCCAAATTACGGGGATGACCCAACCTCGCATTCATCTATCAGGCCAAGAGATTGTGACAAGAAACTGCATGGGTTTGATACAGAACAACCCATATTAGACTCTTGGGGTCCCATACATGATGTCATTTAAGACCAAATGACTTTGAGTCTGGGAACAGTCTTGTGGACTTCTGGGTTTGTCTTGTCCAGGTCATGAGGATTTAATGACATGCTAATGGAGGAGCACAGGTCTTTCCCAGCAAGGTAAGAGGTCTTCCTGTTAGTAATGAGGCTGGGCAGGGAAGGAGGCTGGTCTTAAACTAGAGGAAAGAGGTCTTCCCCTCTCTGAGGCCAAGAAAAGTTGGGTCTGGGATCTAAGGAAAGAGCATTCTTGGAGGTGACAGGGTTGGGAAGAACCAGCTTAGCCAAGTGGAGATAGATCAATAGCCAAGATGAAGCCCTAAGTGAGGTAAGTCAGGGCTGTGGGTTCAAGATGAGACATCTGTAGGGTGAACAACTTGTCCAGGTTTGCCCAGGACTGACACAGTTTTCAAACTAAAATTTCCCGAGAACTCCTTTAGTTCTGGGCAAATTAGGATGCTTGGTCGACCTAGGTATTCGTCGAGGGTTCCCCTTCATGTTGTACTACCGATGCCCCCAAGACTTCAGTAAAAACTGGTTGGAAGTCCCAGCTCTCTCTTAGCTGTGCTCTGGGGAATAAAGAGAGGGGCACGCACCAACGTGTGAAGAGAGAGCTGTGACCACCTGCCCCAAAAATGATGCCCCAAATGTGGTGAGAAGCAGTCTGCTAAGACGTTGAGTATTAACCAACTGGTTAGAGGAACACATAAGTGGTCTTCACAGGTCCCAAGAGAAAGATGGGAAGACGATAGTGATAGGACAAAGGCCGGACTTCCTGTGGGTGCGTAAACTATAATTTGAGCATTGAAAAGAAGTATTGACCTTGAAGCTGGTAAACTTGGGGACATCTGGGTTACATATATTTCTAGACATCTTCCTATATTGTATGGAAAAACACATGCCAACCTCAGAACTGATTTTCCATTCATTTCTTTGGTACCAAATATACGTGACATTTTTCATTCCTAATGCCAGGTGTTCCAATGTAGAATTACCTATACATTAAGCTCTTCTTCAGTGGAAAGAATTAGACAATAGTCTTAAGACCTGCCTCTACCACTTGCTAGTTTTAGGACCTTAGGAAAACTTCTTAAGTCTCTGAAATGTCACTTTCTCCATGTCTTCCAGTCTTTCAGATTTACTCAGGAGAATTAAACGTGATAATTTCTATCAAGCAGGGCCACCACATTATGGAATCCGTGGGCCCTTGCCACATTGCCTTTGGGGGCCCCTTCTTCCATAAAGAAAGGATTAAAAGACAAATATAATCCATGTGCGATTCATTGTTATATTCATTATTATTATAATAAATTTTAACTTTATTATATGAATTGATAATGGATTATTATTATATCATTGTTTTCTTCTGACTTTAAAAGAAACCAAAACATTCCTGTGGCCCCTAGGCACTGTGCCCTACTGTGGCTTGTGAGTCAGCCCTGATGTCAAGTGCCTGGTATGGAATAAGCACGTAGTAGGTGCTCCACAATTTTTATTCCCTTTCTCTTCCATTGCACGTCAAAAGAAAAAAAATTTTGAAAACTTCAAGTGGCAAATTAAAATTCAAGAAATAAAGTCAAAAGAAAATGTTCCCCAAGCCAGTGGATATCTATAACAGCAGGTTTCACTTATAGTGAATATCACTTTACTGCTTTTAACAAACTTCAAAGAAAATGTTGTAAGGCCATTCATTCTACATGTCTGTTTCACATCAGTCACAATTATATCCCAGCTTCACTTCTCTCCCCTTGTTATACCTCATAAATTGTATAACTAGAATGTATGTGTAGTGTATGGATTACATTAGGAATTGTCAGAAGTAGCCTGATAGTAAGCATTTGCAATCACCCCCCTTCTGGCACCTCTGAACCCCTCTGAAGGTATGTGAATAGGCTGCACCCCCAGTAACGGGGGACAAAAACACAGATCAGGGAAGGGACCCTACGTGCTTAATAGCTCCTCCAGAGAACTGAAATTGCCACTGTGATGTTTAAACGATAGTGCTACGGTTCTACGACAAATATGTTGCTTACCTGTTGAACGGTCATACAAAAATACAAACAAAAATCAAATTTCCACTGAGGGTGAAACCTTGTTTGTGGTAAGTAGGGACAATGTAGGTTTCCAGAGCAGGTTAGTTGAGCCCCAGAGATGTCCTTCTGGCAGTGAGGAGTGAGATGCTGTTATCCTATAAGAAACGCTGTCTGCCAAATGTCTCTCAATGCAGGAAACTTCTCTGGGCTTCTAGTTTGGTTGTCCTCTGCTCTTTTCATTTATGGCGAAGACCCCTGGGTGTCAGCCGCCATCCTTCGCATAAGGAAACAACTACAGAGATGAAATGGCAAACTGGGGCCTCTCTGGCAACCATTTGGACAGCAGCAGAGAAATTCACCTTCTCCCCAACTTCCCCACCCCCAACCATGGGTCCTTTCTCTTCACATTGTAAAGAACCAAGGAACTGACTCATCCGTGGCCAGCAACTTTTTCTGTTTGAAAGTTGCAGTAAAGAAAAAAAGTTCTATGGGCAAAGAATACAGATTCCTTGTTCTAAATGAAAGCGCTTTAACAGATTTATATTTATCATTCCTGTTGCATTTATAAGATCATTGAAATTCAAGACTGTCTCATTTATCTCACACTGTTAGAGAGAGAGCTGCTTCCCACATGTGCGTTTCCTGATAACCCAAGCTTTCTAGCCTTTGAAGCACCAGCACTTGTTAAAGTTGAATCTTTTTTTTTTTAATAGAAATATGTCCAAAATGTTACACATGTCTCCCAGCCTTTTAAAACAGACTTTCCTGAAACATAATTTAGCCTTTGTTGAGGGTCATCCTACGGTGTTATGCTAATGCATGAGAGGCATGATGGTGAAAGGACTCTGAAATCAGACACGCTGGGTTCACGTGAAACTGATGCTGCCATAGTGACCAAGAAACCTCGGGCAGTTACAAATCTCTGAGTGCTGCCACAGAGATGGGATAAAACCTGCCGCTTCTGAGAGAGGCTGAGAGTGTTAAGTGACCTGCTACACATTCAAAGTGTTCAGCATGATGCTTGGGAGATAGTAAGCATTAAAAAAAAAAAAAAGTGTAGTAAAAACTAAATGTACGATAAAATAAAGAAAATGAATAAGCAAAATAAAAATGTAATGAAACTGTAATAAACTGGAAAAGCATTGCTGCGATACAGAGATGGCTTCAAAGGCTTTTTAGTAAGCATCATTAATTCCACCTATCCAAAATGGCCCCAGATCATAATGCTTTTTGAGTTCCTTATCTTCTTATCACAGTTTTCCCTTCTCGTTGGGGTGAGTACCTACCTCTGGTGACATTGCCTCTAATATTTTGCTCTAAACATCCTGTGAGATGGGAAACCACATAAACAAGTTGGAAAGAAGTGTTTTAAATAAGAGCAAATGAATTCTAAAGTATGGCTCTAGGTAGGTTTTTTTTTGCGGGGGGACGGTGGGAAACTACAACTTTTAATGCATTATATTAATCAGGATGGGCTAGGTTTTGCTGCAGGAACAAAAAAACTCCAAAAATCTCAGGGAGTTTAACACATCAAAAGCTTGTTCCTCATTCATTTTATGTGTCCACTTGGGTTGCAGCAGAGCTCTCCTCAACATGGTCATTCAGGGACCCAGGCTGGCAGAGGCTCGATCTCAACATGTGCTTCCCCATATAGGGGAAGGTGAAGTGATGAATTGTTCAGTAGGTCTTACAAATTCTGTAGGAAATGAAATATGTCTTTATGATTACATTTTATTGGCAAACATAAATAGCATGGCCACACTTAACTTCTAGAGGGCAGACAAATGCAATTCTATTGTGGGCTGGCAGCGGGATGGGAGAGAACTGAGTTATCTCATGCATGGCTTTGGGTTTACATATTTTAGGTAATAATAATCCCAGGTCACGTTTACTACGTTCCACGTGCTGAGCTAGGTGATTTCCAGGCAAGAACTATTTTCCCTTTCTACCCATGAAGAAATTAAGACTCAAACTAGTTAGGTTGCCTATTCATAGTCATAAAGATAGTAATCACATGGTTAAACTGATCTGTCTGACACCAAAGCACATGTTTTTAACCAACTTTTTCTGAATCTCAAATATATTCCAGATCACTGAGATTAATCAATAACTTTGAAATAAGTGACTTTTATTATTGTTTAGTCAGTGCAATTTATCCACCAAAGAATGATCAAAACTTGCTTGTTCATTTTCTTTTCTTATTGCCTTTCCATCAGAGGGACTGCTTTCAATTTAACAAATACATTCTTTACAACGTGTTTAGCTGTAGAACATGCCGTGAGGGATTTCAGGGCAGGGTATCATAAACACCACAGTTCTTGACCTCTGAGATTCTATAATCTTTTACGTTAAATACTGAATAAAAGAAAGCAATTAAAAGGAAATAGAAAACATAAATGTAAGATAGTTACGTACAAATAAGAGAGAGCTAAACAGAATGTAATTATGTATTATGTGTTACAGACAGTCCTATTTGCTGTTGTCAATATTGGGTGATAGGAAGAAGGGTGTTCAAGGACAGGCAGGATTTGGACAACAGAGATACGAATCCTAAAATAAGCCAAGGATTATAAAAAAATGGGGAGACTGGCCTGATGGAAATAGAAAATATGTGTTGAGAGGTGGAGAGGGAGCTAAGCTGGCTGAAAAATAGAGGCAGGTTATGAGGGACCTTGAATATCAGGGAAAATCCTGAACATATCCCAGAGGCAAAGGGGACAAAAAGGCTTGTTTCTAAATGTTTTTAAAATGTAGACCATTTCAGATAAAGTTGACGTTTCCTTTACCCCCTGCCCCAGCCCCTCCTGGTGGCCATCGCCTCTTCTCTCTCCCAAGAGGAAACTACTATCATGATTTGGTGGACAGTATTCCAGTTCATATTTTTCTTCTACTTGTATGCAAATTATGCATTCCATTTCTGTTCTGTTATGGCTACCCTTATATTCATGTTCACACCTAAACTGAAGTCTAGAATTAATCAATATCACTTACCTCCTTCTAAATAACATGTTTTAACTCTGATCTGCTCTCCCATGTTCCATGGTTTTATACTTACAAATTTATTTTTCCCTTATTTTTAAACACATAGGCATTTTAATTTGTATTATCAAGTGTTTGTTTATATTTACCAACATATTTATCCATTTTAAAAATACTTCTTGCATCCCACTTTTTCTTTTCAAGGTAATATTCTTTCTTGCCAAAGTAAATCTTCATGTACAACATGCCAAAGTACTACTGGTCAAAATAGTCATTTGTGTCTGAAATTGACTTTATTTTACTTTCATTCTGGAAAGACAGTTTTTCTCTCAGCAATTTAAATGCATTATTCCTGTGCATTTGTAACTACATTTATAACACAACAGCCATGTTCTGCCAGCTATTTTTGCTTTGAGAAGTATGCCCTCAGTCTAAATGTCATTCATTTGTAGGGTAAATTTGTGTTTCTCTCTGGTAGTTTTTAAGGTTGATACTTTGCAGTTGAACTAGTGTTTAAAAGTAGGTTTGTTTTTAATTATACTGCATGAGGCCAGGTGTGCTTCTTTAAAGACTCATGTCTTAGACAATGGAAATTATTGACTACTATCTATTTGCTTCTAACTCCCTTTTTTTTCTATTTGGAACTCTTAATAGACATAGGTAGGACCTGCTCATTTGATCAACTTTCATATTTTTCATCTCTTTGTGTGTTATATTCTGGGTGATTTCTTGCAATGTGTCTTCCAACTCACTTAACCTCTCATCAGCCATCTCTACCTTACAGTCCAACTGGTCTATTACATTTTTTATTTCAATTACTATATTTTTCATTTTTAGAATTTTTTCCCAAAATCTGCCCTTTTTCAAATAGTTTTATTCTTGGTTTGTGACTACTACTCCTTTCTCCATGTCTTGAAATGTTTTTTGTTTTTACTTATTTTAAAGTCTTTTTTAGATTGTTGTTCTATTATTTCCAATTCCTGAAGTACAAGTTCTCCCATTTGTTCATCTGCTGGCTCCACTGCATTGTGGTTGGCTTTCTTCTATGATTTCTTTTTTTTCATTTCTCTTTTTTTCTTTCCATAAACTCTTCCTTAAAGAGATGAGATTGAAAGGGGAGGCCACAGAATTTTCATGTGCCCTAAAACATCCTTTTGGAGCATTTTTACACTTACCAATTCTGGACAAGATTTTAGGATAATTTCTTAGTTTGGGGTTCCCATAGTACATGAGTAATCAGAATTCAGGCCTCATACAACTTGTGGAACAAATTTCCCTTTTTTTTTTTTTTTTTTGGTGATTCCTATTACTTTCACAGCCCCAAGAAAATTAGATGCTTTCCTGCAATTCCCCTAGGCTAGCAGAAGTTTTCTCTAGTTCCAGATTCATAAGATGCTAGATAATCTCTTCAGGACCCCTGGCTTTATGCAGGTAGCCTGGTTCCTGATTATGGTCTCACGGAGCTCAGACCTACATAATCCTGCTCACAGAGCTTCAAAGCTTCAGCTGCTAAGGTCTCTCTCTCCTCCTGATTCACATGTGAGCATTTTTATTTCACCTCCCTCTTATCACTGTAACTTTGAGTATTCTCTTTGTGCTTGGCACTTGAGGATTTTTTCCCCCTAGTTTTGAGTTTTAAATTGTATTAAAAATTGAGGAGGGGGTATATTTTCACCAACATTCATATATGTGTGAAGTGGGAGGGTTCCTTTTAGCTTTTTTTTTTTTTTTGCATTAGGTCAGGTTGGCGCTATTGAACTGCAACCATGGAAATATAATTTCAAATTAAAAATACACAGGATCTGGCAACTGGTTATGTGGAATTGACCTAGTTTGCATCCTTCCTCCCCCAAAAAAGGTGGTATTGAGACAAGGATTTAAGAACAAGTAATTAATATGGGAGGTGAAGGAAACACCAGTAGGGACATGAAGAAGTTAGGGGAGGGAAAGTAGTCAATAAAGGGTGTTATCAATCCAGTTACTAACCCAGGCAAATGGAGTTTCCCCTAGGGAAACTCTGAGAGTTCAGTGATCTACAAGGCATGAGGAAGCTGTGGTATTTATACAAACTACTGCATGTCATTGGTTGAGGGATGCTTCCAAAATGTAATCCACCAAACTTTCCAGCTTGCCACATGGATAAGTTTATATATTTAGTTATATACTGATGTGCAATGAATTATCCCAACACTTAGTGGCTTAATACAACCATAAATATTTATTATCTCATATTATTTGTGAGGGTCAGGGATTTTGGAATAGCTTAGCTGGTGGGTTCTGGCTTCTGTTTCCTCATGAGGCTGCAGTTAAGAAATCGGAAAGACTTTCATTATCTAAAGGCTGGACTGTGGCTGGAGGATCTGTTTCTAACATGATCCACTCACATGGCTGGCCAGTCAGGGCTGGCTTTTAGCCGGAGGTCTTAATTCCTTTGACCCCTTGAATGTCCTCAGGACAAGGTATAGGGCTTACCGCAAAGTGAGTGATCCGAGAGGGTGAAGCCACAGTGCTTTTATAACCTCCTCTTGAAAGTCACACTATCTCTCCAACCTTCCATTTGAGAGGAGCGAGACAAGTCATGAAACATGGCCCACATTCAAGAGGAGAGGAGGGAGGCATGTCAAAGACTCTGAACATATTTTAAGCCATCACAGTAGGCAAAGACAGCCTCAAGCAAAGAATGCAGGTGCCTGTGGAAGTCAGGCAGGCGGAGGCAGTAAGGGCCAAGGGGAGTGGGTGGGCACCAACGTGCCCTCTACAAGAACAAATAAAGATAAGACCCACCCATTTTCCAGGCTTAGGGAAATAGATTTGATTGATGGGAGAGTTGCAGAGTGACATCTTTGCGAAGGACGTGGAGACAGAGATGGGTGAAGATTTGGGGTACTTTAAGTGAATCTGCTGCAACCACTAAGAAAGGAAAAACAGTACCAATTAGATTAAGATACTCCATTGATTATCAGCTGTATCCCAGTTTTGGGGACACAAGTATGAGAGAAAAGTACATCTTAGACTCAGCAAATACAGAAGTTGCACAAAGAATTTCAGATTTTCACATATACAACTGTTGCAAAAGCAAACACCTCTAACTTTTATCTTCCATCTTATATAGAGATCATTAAAAATTAAGCATAGGCAACCGTGTGATATGGAGTTTTCCTTTTTAGTTGGCCATGTCCCCAAACCTGAACAAATCACTAACCCTCTCTGAGCCTCAGTTTTCACATCTGAAATGTAGATAAGGTATTGCTTTGATTCTCCTACAGACCAATTCAAAAATGAATTCAAAATAGCTTCAAAATTAAAATGTTATCAAGATACAAGGTGCTATGAATGGGCAGAAGAAGCTATAAAACTCACAGGCAGCATGAAAGAAAATGATCATTTTCTCCTTGAAAGCTCAAGAAAAACTAATTCCTCATGCTGCTAGTCAAACTGGAATTATTCCTGCATTTTAAAGAAATTTCACTGCTTAAAGGCATCAGGGGAAAAAATGGGAGGTGGTGGGTAGGAAGTTGAGGATGGTCCTATACAAACAGATCCTGCACATAAATAAGTTAAAGCCCCAACTGTTCATTTTCCAGCTGGTGCAATAATCCTAGGCCCAGGAGAGCCACATCCCTCATTGGCTGCAGCGAGCAAGCCTGGTTATTGTTCACACATGGCCGTCTCCTAATGCTGTCTGTGCAGCCATAACAGAGAACTTGGGGCTGTCAGCCAGAAAAACCCAGGCTGCCACTTGGGGAGCTTGAAAGCTCCCAATATAAAGAAGTGACACACACCTGAGCAGGTCTGATATATATTCCTTTCTGCAGAGGGCAGTGGAATACATTCCCGGGCCATTCATCTTGTTGCTAAAATTAGATCCTGCTTAGAAGGAATGATATATTACTGATTACATAATAAAGATAGCCATATTTCTCATGAGAAACAGAAGGGAGAGATATAGTTAGGCACAGGGCAAATATATCCTTGATATGAAAAATGGATTCATTAAGTATTTAATCTTTATACTATTCCCGTGAAATAAATGCACACATACATCACACGTGTGTTAAAGTGACTTGATAATTAATATTGTTACACTTAAGAAAAATCCTGGCCCTCCATCCTGAAGTCATGTCATGAGTTGGAGAACACAGGCCAAGGCATGCCCTCTGCCGAACTCTGAATGGGGCGGCTTGGCTGCGCTCTGAAAGCTAAGGGAATCAGAGGGTGAGTCGTGGGTTTGCATCGAGATTTCATCTTATTTTGGTGAGGCCCAGCGGGAGTCACAAGGGATCTCCTGGAGTAGATGGATCACACATTTCTAAGCGTCACGGAGAGATAGCTGAAAAGAGCCCATGTACTAAAGGGCCTCTGGTAACTGCGTGCAGCCTTCATGCTCTCCTCTTTACAAATAAATCTTCTCCCTCCACATCTCATCTCATTCTATTTCCCTCCTCCAAGATCCTTGCCAGAAAGGGCAAACCTCACATTTTTAAAAAACCCGTAGCCGCGGTAGAAGAATTTCCAGACATCCTGGTGATGATATTCCAAATTAAACATGAGTGGGTTTGGTTGGAGTTTAAACAAACATGCAGATTTGTAGCACCTCAGGTGTCAAAGATCAGTAAAAACAAATCTGAGTGAAATAAAAGAAGAAAATAATTCTAAGAATAATAGCTTGGAATAATAGCTTGATCTAACTAAAGATTATTCCAAAGAGATTATGGTCTGGAGAAAAACACTAACAGGCTATCAGGGGTTAAACGCTCATTACTTGTATATTTATTTTACAAGAAAAGAACATAGGTTTTGTAGTCAGATGGACTTCAGTTCTTCTCCTGGCTCTGTCATCTCCTAGCTAGATTTACAGACGAGCAAGTTAACCTCTTTTGAGCTCTTCTTCCTTATCAATAATATAAAAATCAAAATCCTTTAACCATACTGTTCTAAAGACTGGCTGCATGCACAGCACCAGCATGGTGCCTGGTGCAGAGTAGGAAATCAACAAACATTAGTTCTCTTCCATTCTCCATTCCCTGAGTCCATCCACCTTAGAGGAGCACAGAAGGGTAATGCCAGAAACTTTTTCCCCCTCTCAGTGATAAAAACTGGTTACTTCACTCTACCAGGCTGGAGGTAAGCAAAAGTTCTAGAGAGTTAACAGGGGCACGTCCATGGGGAAAGTCCTTGCAGTAGTCAGGATAGGCTAGGCTCTGCTGCAGTAATAACAACCTCTGATGCTCCGTGGCTTAACAGAGTAAAGGTTTATGTCTCTTTCATGCTATTTGTCCACTGTGAGTCAGCAGGTAGCTGTGCTTAATTTAGTCACGCAGGGACCCAAGACTACCATTTTTTGATGCCACCATCTCAATGCAAGGTTGACAATTCATTGTCACAGGAAGAGAGAACACCAAAAAAATACAGTGGTGGCTCTTCATGGCTTCCACAAGGAAGTGACATATGACACTTCCTCTCGTATTTCAAAGGGGCAGGGAGGTATAATCCACCCACGTGCCTGGAGGAGAGGAAATTCAGAGAGTTGAGGCTGCTGTGCCAGAAGCAAAGGGATGAACTGAGTGTACGTCGTACAACCGAGTCCACAGAGGCTCCCAAGAACCACACTGCGGTCGCTCTAGCCCTGACTCCCCCGTTCCTTTCCTGGGAGGAAGCAGCTTTGCATGGCGGACCCCCCAGTCTTTGCCAGGATCCCATCCAAGCCCGTTCTCTCCCCTGGTTCACGCTTGTGAGCAGCACTCAAGTTGCCATTATTAACTTGTCTAAATAATTCATATACCTTTCTCGACTCTCATCCAAGTTGCCGAACTTTCGGATGCTTCATGGCAACATGATCACAATTGTCATTTTGTCACCTATTTTCACCTCAGATCAAATTAAACTCCCTGTAGAGCTGATGTTCACACAATTTTTGCTTCTTCCCCAGAAATGCTCAGTCCATATCTCCCTTATTTGCTTCCCATCTGTGGTTGGCTGACTGCATTAATTGGCCCCCATTTTTCACCCCTCCCTGTGTTCAGGCCCCCTTGCACATAGCTTTGCACAGCCCCCTGCTAAGGGCGTGGAGTTTGTTTCTCCAGGAATTCGAAGGCCATGTTGAGGGGCCATGTTCAGGGAGATTGTCCCACTGGGGCTTTGGCAGCTGCTGAGTTTGCCAGGCTGGGATGAGTCAGGAGGGAGCCTCCACTGGGATTCTGGGTGGTTCAATCTGTTGGAAGCCAGACCCCAGCTGGTGGCTTGGACAGAGGGAATAAGGCCCTGAGTCCATGAAAAGGAAGCCAGCAGGAGCTAAGCAAAGAGTAGCCAGGCACAGAGGAGCCGGAAAAGGTCTGGGCTGAGGGTTCAGGAGGGCAGCTGGAAACCAATCAGGAAACTGAAACAGGGCAATTCCCTGGCGGTCCAGTGGTTAGGACTGCGAGCTTTCACCGCCGAGGCCCGGGGTGTAATCTCTGGCTGGGGAGCTAAGGCCTAAGACCCCGCAAGCCACGTAGTGCGGCGGGGAAGAAAAAAAAGGGAAATCGAAACAGGGGACCAGAACGGAGGAGAGGGTGCCGTGGTGGCAGCGCTAGGCTCTTTGAACACTGTTGAAGATAGCAAGACCAGTTCCGGAAACCACCAGCAGAGAGGGGGATCCTAGGTCCTTTCCAGGTTCGGTCAGAGCTGGATGAGAAGCAGGCGCCTCTAACTGGCAGGCGTGGGGAAGGCAGGGCTGACAACGACTACCCTGGTAACTCCCTTTTCTCAAGACTGGACTACAGCAGCCTGCTTGCTGATCCAGTGGCTCTCACGCCTGGCCAGCTCGCCTAGCACAGTACGCAAAACACTAGTGCCTGGGCGCACCCTCCAAGATCCTGATTTGATTGGTCCCGGTTGGTAGGCTAGATCATTATTAATAACGTACAGCCGGGGTGGAGAACCGCATACCTAATCTGCCCGTCCCCCAACCCTCCCTCCCAGGGCAGACCTCTATACTTGTCCTTCTAAACCACAGTTTAGTTAGGCACTCTACCTTCAATTCTTTAAAGAAAAAAGTAAATTTTCACACTCACATACACAAGGATGAGAAAAACATTTTTTCTGAGAGTAGATTTTTAACCTACTGATTATACACACAAGTCATTTAGATTTAGAACCTGGAAGGTAACCAAACATGGGCATTTGCCCCTAGCCATATATTGGCATGCCCTCCAGAATAACGATCTGAGTCTAAAAAGACAAGGAGTGTATTCCAAACCTTGAGAGCACTTTGCATTAAAGAGGTTCCTTAAAAGATTAATTTTAAAGCGGATCATAGCAACTTAAAGTGACAAAATATTAGCTTATCAATATATATATATACATTTATCTATTCTTCCCAAACGCTGGAATTCTAGGGCTCTTAATAGTCTTATGTGCTCAAGAGAAAATAAAAGAGCATGCCAGGATACACTGATGGGGGGTGTGATTCTTTGGGATCTGAGATCAACGCAGGCCTCTTGGGGAAGGAAGGTGCCGTTTGATTTCAGGCCCGAGGGAAGGAAGGTAGCAGTTATGGGACCATCAGTGGAAGAAAGATGTCCAGGCAGAGGGAATCATCAGCGAGAAAACTCTGCAGAGGCTTCTGGCTTGGTGATCAATGAAGAAAGGCCAGAGTGCAGCCTCTTCAGATGCTGCGCACAGCAGTTTATTATCCAAAATGTGGAGCACCCCGACCAGCTGAAGGGCAGAAATGAATACCACAAAATCAATGAGGAATAAGAGTTTCAAAGCACCATGAACAAGCATAGCTGGTGCTACAGACAGTATGCTGGGGACGATATTATGCGCTTTTGCATAACATTTATCAAGAACAGAGAATGGCATGGCCCTGCTCGGTTTTCCCTAGGAGTGATATAAAATAATCTTTTATTAATCTTATTTTAAATTTGTTACCATTGTACATGATCTCAGAAGACCAAGTGGAGAACATTTGATATAAATCAAAGGAATAAATGAATATGAAAGAAAGGCAAATTATATGCCCCAATAAATACTTCTGCCCATTCTGTTATACTATAAAGCATTTTGTAAATGTAAATATTGTACATAAATGTTAAATAAATATATTAATATAATTTCCTCTGCGTTTTTAAAAATAAGAATCTCAGTAGGCAAAGAGTTATTTCATATTTAAAAGTTCTCTCGGGCCCACATTTTCCAGCCTCTAACAGTTACCACAGGGAAGCCATTATCACAGTAGAGACAACGAGGCTGATGCTCGAAAGCCTGGGGTTGGGGGCAGACAGACCCAGGCTCAAATTCCTACTTTGCCATTTAATAATTGTGTGACCTTGAACAAGGGATGTAATCTCCCCAAGTCCTTGTAAGGGAATATGCAAAATGTGATGATTCTTTCCACTGAAAATTGTTGTTGGAACAAAACTGGGTTCTTTTGAGAATATGGCACAGTGGCGTGGCATCCTCAGGTTCACTATTACCGTCATCATCTCATCAGAGGGCATGGGTGTGTGCAGGCATCTCATACTCACGAACTTGGAAAAACACAAGACAGGCTCAGGATAGAAGAAAACTGTGGCATGGTGGCTCCCCTCCCGTTCGAAGATTTGTAATGGATGACAAGCCCTCTGTAGCTTTATCCATCAATTCTCTCTGACAATTAAGAATCCAGGAAGGATGAGCTCAGCCTGTTGCCAACTGGTTGTCTGTGTATTTAGCCTAACCAGTTTGGCTTCTTCTTTTTTCTTTTTTTTGGCCACGCTGCACAGCTTGTGGGATCTTGGTTCCCCGACCAGGGATTGAACCCAGGCCCTTGGCAGTGAGAGTGCGGATTCCTAACCACAGGACTGCCACGGAATTCCCTGGATTCTCATTCTTGATTAAGGAATTTGACAATAATCTTAAGAATGGTTCTGGAGAGAATTCTTCCTGCAACAAACTGTCACCTGGAAACTCACCCATCCATACAAACAGGAATTCAACTATACAGCAATTAGTTACTTTGGAGAACTGCAAAGATTAATGTTATTCATGATGGGGAAAGATATTCCACTTTAGGCATACTTTGTATGCTGCTAGCAGGGGTATAAACACATGTTTTCCCTTTTCCATTCAAAACAAAGACAACGAGTGCATTAATTAGAAACAGTAGGATTTATTCTAGGTAACAACACAGAATATAAATTGAGAGATGAAAAGGACTCCATAATCAGGAGTCATCCATCACTATCTCATCTGCTGGTGAGGTCACACTCCTAGAGTTCCAGTGCTGTCTGTCCTGAGTTTATTCTGCTTAAGCTTTGGACCCTCCATTGAGTGACTGATCAAAACGACCATGGCCTCGTGCTTCACCAGAATAACCATGGCTTCCTCTGGACAACCAGTGGTCCTTGAGGGCTCAGAGTCTTTTTTTTTTTTGCGGTACGCGGGCCTCTCACTGTTGTGGCCTCTCCCTTTGCGGAGCACAGGCTCCGGACGCGCAGGCTCAGCGGCCATGGCTCACGGGCCCAGCCGCTCCGCGGCACGCGGTATCTTCCCGGACCGGGGCACGAACCCGTGTCCCCTGCATCGGCAGGCAGACTCTCAACCACTGCGCCACCAGGGAAGCCCTAGGCTCAGAGTCTTTTAACCAAAGGGTGGGCTGTTTCTTTTATTGACATCATTAAAGACCTGTGCATCAGGATGACCAACTTTGTTCTTTGTTGGACGAAAAAGACACACAAGGTTAGCTGCTGCTACTGATTACTAAATGATCTTATAAACACAAATTCTTAAGGGTCTAGCATGGGTGCAAGCACACTTAATATTCAAAATACGAGATGGATTATGTAGAACAAACAAGCTGTTTGTTTGATGGAAAAAAAATAATGATCCCAGAGTGAGAGCTCGGGTTCAAGTCTGAGGTCGATTACTGAGCAGCTGTGTGACCTTGGGCATGGTCATTTTGCTTCTCAGAATGCATTTACTCATCTATAAAATGGGAATGATAATATTTATTTCAGGTTCCTCATAGCATTGTGGTGGAAATTAAATCAGATGGTGTATGTGGAAGTGCTTTGAAAACTGCCAGAGGAGCTGCTGTGTAAATGCTGTCATTATTACCAATTTCTAGGAATCACTGAACACCATATCCTTAGACCATATCGGCAAGCTGACACCTGACAAATGAGAACGCACTACTGTGTCATGTTCCATTGTCTCTGGCTGTTTCCATCCTCAGCTGCCAGGGTGGGCCTATGGGGTCCTGTTAGCATAAATCCTCGGTAGAGGGCATTTCTCTAAAAGTAGAAAGAATTTCTAGCTCCTGTCCTATCGCACCTCTTTCCACACACTCATATAGTCAAACAAACACCACTCAAAATTCCTGAAGCAGGAAAAGACAAACACAGGAAGCATATAGGTATCTCTGTTTTAGATTTCCCCACTTTTGTCAAGAGTCTTTACAGATCAAAATGGCCACAGCCTCAACTCCTGAAATCTCTGTAGAATAATAACTAGTTATCTACCATTTGTTGAGCACTTCCTGTAGTTGTTCACAGTGTGGAGTATCTTATTCAATCCTCACAACAAACATATGAAATACTGTTACTGCTCCAAACTGAAAGATTGGGAAATTGAGACTTGGAGAGGTTAAACAACTTCCTGAGGTCACACAGCTAGCTCCTAAGTGGTAGAGGTGGGACTAGACTCTAGGTCTGCTTGGTTTCAAAGTACATGGTCTGACTATAAAACTCTTAGAGGAAAACGTAGGCAGAACATTCTATGACATAAATCACAGCAAGATCCTTTTGGACCCACCTCCTAGAGAAATGGAAATAAAAACAAAAAAAACAAATGGGACCTAATGAAACTTAAAAGCTTTTGCACAGCAAAGGAAACCATAAACAAGACGAAAAGACAACCCTCAGAATGGGAGAAAATATTTGCAAATGAAGCAATGGATAAAGGATTAATCTCCAAAATATACAAGCAGCTCATGCAGCTCAATATCACAACAAAAAACAACCCAATCCAAAAATGTGCAGAAGACCTAAATAGACATTTCTCCAAAGAAGACATACAGATGGCCAAGAAACACATGAAAAGATGCGCAACATCATTAACCACTAGAGAAATGAAAATCAAAACCGTAATGAGGTTATCACCTCACACCAGTCAGAATGGGCATCATCAAAAAATCTAGAAACAATAAATGCTGGAGAGGGTGTGGAGAAAAGGGAACCCTCCTGCACTGTTGGTGGGAATGTAAATTGATACAGCCACTATGGAGAACAGCATGGAGGTTCCTTAAAAAACTAAAAATAGAACCACCATACGATCCAGCAATCCCACTATGGGCATATACCCTGAGAAAACCATAATTCAAAAAGAGTCATGTACCAGAATGTTCACTGAAGCTCTACTTACAATAGCCAGGACATGGAAGCAACCTAAGTGTCCATCGACAGATGAATGGATGAAGAAGATGTGGCACATATATACAATGGAATACTACTCAGCCATAAAAAGGAACGAAATTGGGCTTCCCTGGTGGCGCAGTGGTTGGGAGTCCACCTGCTGATGCAGGGGACGCAGGTTCGTGCCCCGGTCCGGGAGGATCCCACATGCCGCGGAGCGGCTGGGCCTGTGAGACACGGCCGCTGGGCCTGCGCGTCCGGAGCCTGTGCTCCACAACGGGAGAGGCCACAACAGTGAAAGGCCCGCGTACTGCAAAAAAAGAAAAAAAAAAAAGGAACGAAATTGAGTTATTTGTAGTGAGGTGGATGGACCTGTCATACAGAGTGAATTAAGTCAGAAAGAGAAAAACAAATACCATATGCTAACACATATATATGGAATCTAAAAAAGTAGTACTGATGAACCTAGTGGCAGGGCAGGAATAAAGATGCAGACATAGAGAAGGGACTTGAGGACACAGGGGGGAAGGGGAAGCTGGGACGAAGTGAGAGAGTAGCACTGACATATATACACTACCAAATGTAAAATGGATGGCTAGTGGGAAGCTGCTGCATAGCACAGGGAGATCAGCTCCATGCTTTTTGACCGCCTGGAGGGGTGGGATAGGGAGGGTGGGAGGGAGGTTCAAGAGGGAGGGGATATGGGGATATATGTATTCATATAGCTGATTCAATTTGTTGTACAGCAGAAACTAACACAACATCGTAAAGCAATTATACTCCAATAAAGATGTAAAATATATATATATCTCCAATAATTGAAAAAAATTAAAAAAAATAAAAACACCAAAAAAAAAAGTACATGGTCTGACTACTACATTACCAAGTTTTTCCTGAAAATGTGTTCTATTGTTACTGTTAGTTTTGTGTAGAACCTACTGTTGGGATAGGTGGTTATAGAGCACTTAGACTTCCTTCAGCCTCAAACCACATACTGTCAAATGATTCAACTTTCCATCCAACAAATTCTAGGTACTGCCCCAGGGAGGGAGTGGTCATAAGCTATGAGTGAATCCCGTCCCTTAATCCTGAAGAGCTTCCAGGTAAGGATAATGAATCAACGACAAAAACTTTCTCCCTAAGACATGTTGACGTGCATTGAATTAGGAAAATTCCTTCAAATTAAAATACAAACTCATGAGGATTTTCTTCATTGTCTAAAAAAGATTCACCTTAGGATTTAATTTCATTCATTCAATCCATGAAACAATAAATATTTGTTAGGTATCTATTAGGAGTCAGTCCCTGTGCTAGCCAATCTAAAGATAATATTGCATCTATCAACTCTTTGTTTACTCACAGCCATTCCAGAAATACTAGAGAACACCTAATGTTAATACATGTTCATTCTCAGTTATCCATCTTGACAGAGAAAGAAGGTAGTTGGAATAAAAGGTATATCTATATATCTATAGATCACTGTGACCAAGAATTTGAGACTCTTCCCACTTTACACTTTTACAAAGATCTTTTGAGCTTATAAACAATCCTCTTAATTTGCTCTGCGGAAGAAATATTTATAACAGTACAGCAGCTAAAATTAGGCTGCCAAAAAGAGAGGTAAAGGGAGAAGTGAAAGGCAGCATGGGTAAGCCAGAAGCTAAGTATACTCTTGAATAACCATCAGTGTTTTTAATGAGTTTTTCATGGTTTCTGAGCACCCAGATCAAATCAAGCTTTCATTTTCCTGAATGATGGTACTACTTTGTACCATTAAGCTTATTTTCAGACTAGTGGGGGCCTTCTCTTAGAGAGATGTAAACTCCCTGAAGGAAGCAGCCCTGCTATATTTCTTTATATTTCCGCAGTGAACAAAACAATTCTGGTCGCGTAACAGGCACTGAATATGTACTTACTGATTCATAGATTAAGACTCTTGGAGAGGTAACAGTAGTATACGAAGGATTGCAGAGACCAAAAACAAAGGTATTACCTAAAAGCCACCATCTTCCAATTTGTTGGAGCTAGTCAGAATACATATAGTGGTTAAGGAGCCAAGTTCTGTCATTTCCTATTTCTGAATCTTTGGAAAAATTACTTAATCTTCTGTGCCTCAGTTTATCTTCATCTGTAAAAATGAAAAAAATAAGGATATCTATATTATAAAGCTGTTGTGAGAATGAAATTAGTTAATACAGTAGCAGCATTTACAACACTTAACACATGGTAAGTGTATAATAAATGTTAGCTATTATTATTTGTGATCCTTTTATTTTGGGGAATGTAAAAGTCCTTTAAAATTAGAAAATATGATATAATAGATTGATTTACTTCAAAGATAATAGGAAATTTAGTTCCTTACCACCACTAAACTTAATTTAAATAACGAAACTCACACTTGACTTCCAGGTAAAGATGGTAGATTGACTATGTGCATCTCCTTTCACTCCTTCCCAAGACCACTAAAATGGCAGAAAACAATCTTAAAGGAATAAACCCGCAAGGATTTGGAGAATAAGAGGAGAAAAGCAATGAAGTTTCTCCAGTCAGACCCTCACATCTGTGGAAACTGGATTTATAACAATTCTGGCATGGATTGCAGAACAGTGGGGAAGGATGGAGAGTGGGTGGAAAAACACAACAGAGCATCCAAGAGATACGGTATAACAACAAAAGGTCTAACCTGTGTGTAATTGGCATCCCAGGAAGAAAAAATAAGGAGAAATAATACGCGAGAATATTCCAAAATGAATGACAGATACCAAACGACAGTTCCAAGACATTCAAAGAACACCAAGCAGGCTAAGTGCCACCCTACCCAAAGTACTCCCACACCATAGGCATATTATATACAAGCTGCTGAAAACCAGAGACAAAGGAAATTATGAAGGCAGCCAGTGAAAAAAGACACATACCATACAGAGGAATAAAAATTAAAGATAAGAGTTACAGTAGACTTCTCCAGAAACTACACAAGACAGAAGATAAGGAATGAGGTCTCTGTAGCTGAACAACAACAAAAACCTGTCAAGTCAGAATCCTATACCCAGCAAAAATGTTTTTCAAAAAGGAACAAGAAATAAAGACTTTCCTGAACCCAAACCAAAAACCAAACCTGAGCGAATTCATTGCCAGTAGACCCATGCTATAAGTAATATTGAAGAAAGTTCTTCAGACAGAAGGAATATAATAGCAGACAGAAGCTTGAATCTACACAAAAAAATTAAGAGCACTGTAAATGGAATAACTAAAGGTAAGCAAAGTTCAAAATTTATTTTTCATTATTTTTAATTGCTCTGAAAGATAACTACCTAAAGCAAAAATAGTAGTATTGTGTATTTACAGCATATGTAGGAGTCAGTATGTGGCAAGAATAGAAGAAGAATGAGAGGGAGAAATTGGGGATATATTGTCTTTGTACTAGGCATGACAGGATATTAGGTGAAAGTGGACTTCAATTAAATAACAGGTACATGGTAAACCCTAAAAGTACTAAATTTTTTTCAAAAGAGGTGTGCATGATAATTCAATAGTGGAAATAACATTGAATCATGAAAATGCTCAATTAATCAAAAAGAAAGCAAAAAGAAAGGAAAAAAGAAACAAAGGACAAAGGGAAGAAAGAGAAAAGAGCTGGTTAGATGGTAGATTTTAATTCAACCATATCAATAATCACATTAAATGTAAGCCACACTAATTAAAAGATAGATTGTTAGATTAGATAAAAGCAAGACCCAACTGTATGCTGCCTACAAGAATACCACTTTAGATATAAAGAGATAACTAGATTAAAAGTAAAAGAATGAAAAAAGATATTCCATGCAGACACTACTCAAAAGAAAGCTGAAGTTGCTTTATTAATATCAAGGTAGGCTTCAGACAAAAAATATTACCAGTGATAGGCTTATTACAAAATGAAAAGGGATTCAATTTTCCAAGAAGACAAAAACATTAATGACTTTATGCCTATAATTTCAACAACTTAGAGCAAGTGGACAAATTCCCTGAAAAGCACATCTTCCCAAAATTAGCACAGGAGGAAACAGAAAAATTCAAAGAGCTTTATATTCATTTTCAAAATTAAATTCATAATTAAAAACCTTTCAACAAAGAAAACCCCGGCCCAGACGGCTTTCCTCACAAATTCTATGAAAGGTTTAAGGACAAAACTAATACCAGTGTTATACAAACTCTTTGAGAAAATAGAAGGAAATGCTTTTCAAGTAGTTTAATGAGGCCAGCATAACCCTGTTATTACAACCTGACAAAGACATTACAAGAAAAGAAAATTATAGACTAATATCCTACATGAATAAATATACAAAGTCCTCAAGAAAATATTAACAAATCAAATTCAGCATTATATGAAAAGGATAAATGTTATTAATAAATGGAACTTATGCCAGGATTAAAGGTTGGTTTTACGTTATGAAATCAATAGTTCTAATTCATTACATTAACAGAATCAAAGAGAAAATAAAATCTCAACTGATGCAAAAACATTTTTGAAAATGTCAAAAAATGTCACACCATTCATAAAAAAAACCTCTCAAAACACTAGGAAAAGAAAGGAATTTCATCAACCTGATAATGGGAATATATGAAGAAACAAGAGTTAATGGCATACTTATTGGTGAAATATTGAATGCTTCTTAGTTCAGGAACAAGGTACCCACTGTCTCCATGTCTATTCAGCAAAATAGTGGAAGCCCTATCTAGCACAACAATGTAAGCAAGAAATAAAGGTATAAAAATTTAAAAGAAAGAAGCAAAACAGTCTTTTTTGCAGTTGACATGACTGTATATATAAAACATTCTAAGGAATCTACCCCCAAAACTACTAGAACTGAAAAGTGAATTTAGCAAAGTCACAGGAATTAAGGTCAATACACAAAGTTTAATTATATTTCAAAATGTTACCAGCAAATTATTAAAAAATGAAATTTAAAAGCAATTCATTTACTATTGAAGGAATAACATAAAATATTCAAAATAAATTTAAGAAAAGATAGGTAGGACTTGTATTCTGAAAACTACTACATACTGCAGAAAGTTATTAAATAAAAAACTTAAACCATGTAACACATTTAGGGATGGGAAAAATTAATATTGCTAAAGTGTCCGTTCTTCCCTAATTGATCTACAAATTCAGTGCAATCCCAATCAAAATTCCATGAGGCTTGTAGTAGAAATTAACAAGCTGATTTTATATGTATACGAAAACACAAAAGATTAAGAATAGTAAAAATAACCTGAAAAAGAAGAAAAAATTTGGAAGACTTACACTACCTGCTTTTAAATTGTGCTTAAAAACCACAATGATTGGGCTTCCCTGGTGGCTCGGTGGTTGAGAGTCCGCCTGCCGATGCAGGGGACACGGGTTCGTGCCCTCGTCCGGGAAGATCTCATATGCTGTGGAGCGGCTGGGCCTGTGAGCCATGGCCGCTGAGCCTGCGCTTCTGGAGCCTGTGCTCCGCAACGGGAGAAGCCACAACAGTGAGAGGCTCGCGTACTGAAAAAAACAAACAAACAAAAAAACCCCACAATAATTAAGACACTGTTACTTGTATAAAGATAGATATGCAAGTCAGTGAAGCAGAACAAAGTTCTGAAGTATACACACACACACACACACACACACACACACACACACACACATACACACATCCAATGGGGAAAGGAAAGTTTTTACAACAAATGATGCTAGAACAATTGTATATCCATATTTTAAAAAAGAAAGAAAGAACCTTGACCTCTACTTCACACCATAACACAAAAATTATATTTAGATAGGAATCTTTCATGTAAAATCTGAAACTAGAAAGCATCAATGTTTTCTAAAAGAAAACATAGAAGAATATTTGCACGAACTTGTGGTTGGCAAAGAGTTCTTTGACAGGATACAAAAAGCACAGGCCATAAAAAAAAATCATAAGATGAACAAAACCAAAATTTAAAATTTCTGCTCATCAAATGATATCATTAAGAAGATGAAAAGATGAAACACAGACTGGGAGAGATATTTGCAAAGCTGATTTCTGACAAAGAACTTGTTATCTAGAATATATAAAACTCCCATGAATCAATAATAAAAAGACAACCCAATAGCCCCAAAATGGAAACAACTGAGCATCAACAAGTAAACTGATAAACAAACAGTAGTATTTTCACACAATGAAACATTACTTGGTAGTTAAAAGGAATAAATTTCTGCATGAATCTCAAAGATGTCACTTTGAGCAAAAGAAGTCAGGCACAAAAGAGTGCCTAATGTATAATGCCGTACAGAAAGTTCTAGAGCAGAGAGATCTAATCTACGATGAAAGAAATAACAAAAGTGATTGCTTCATGGATGGGGACTGATTGCAAAGGTGTATAAGGGAACTTTCTGGGGTATTGCAAATGTTCCATAGTTTGGTATACAGTTACGTGGGTACATTCATTTGCTAAAATGTATTGAACTGTACATTGAAAATCTGTGCATTCATTGTATATAAATTATACCTTGGTTTTAAAAAAGTAATTAAAAGAAAACCCACCGGGACTTCCCAGGTGGTGCAGTGGTTAAGAATCCGCCTGCCAATGCAGGCGATGCGGGATCGAGCCCTGGTCCGGGAAGATCCCACATGCCGTGGAGCAACTAAGCCCGCGAGCCACAACTACTGAGCCTGCGAGCCACAATTACTGAAGCCCGTGAGCCTAGAGCCCGTGCTCTGCAACAAGAGAAGCCACCGCAATGAGAAGCCCACGCGTAGCAATGAAGACCCAACACAGCCAAAAATAAATAAATAAATTTGTAAAAAAAAAAGAAAACCCACCTTCATGGTAAGTGGAAGAAGTGAATCACAGCAATGATTCCATCTATGTAACATCCAAAAACAGGTACAGTGAAACAACCTATTTCTCACTGTGAAGTTATTTTTCTAAATAATCTGCTGCAGGAAATGAAAGTGGTTGTCTGTGGCGGTAGGGGTGGGAGATTGGGGACATGGCTATTTTTTGTCACAAAACCTGGAACTACTTGACACTTCAAAATCTGTGCATATATAACTTCAATAAAAATAGAGAACAAAAAAATCATACCCATTTGCAAGTTCATGATATTAGCTTCAATAGAGAATTGTTGACATTTGCTTTAAATAAGAAATTATTTCTGATGGGTGAATCTGGCAGAAACTTCAGGCTGTTAAGTCCAGGAGACAGAGTCCATTTGCTGGTGGTTGTATAATGTGGGCCACCTTGTTACTAGTCAAGCGTAAAAGACAGCGGGGGGGAACTCAGCACACCAAGTGTGACAATACACTGGAAAAGGGGGCATTAAATTAGGGTAAGTGAGTAGAATTGTGACAGAAACCTGGTCTGTACTCCCTAATTACAAAGTCTCACTTTCACCAAACTGACACAAATGTTAAGTCAAATTAAATATTGTCTAATTAACAAGCATACACGAGAAGGCAAGCCCAGTGACTAGGCAGTATTCAGCTGAATAAAGGAAACACAAGGACTTGCAAATTCTCAGTCACCCCCCATCTGCCATCTCAGCCAACTGCTACAAGATTTGTCCATTTTGTTTTCACACATCTCCACTTTCAGGGCTCTGCTTGTAATATTTACAGAAAAAGGCAATGGTGGTAAACAGTTTCACACAATGAGGTGTGAGAGTTGATAGGGTCCTATTCAAGCTCTGAACTCTCCTGATGAGCTGCCAAAAGTTGTTATGAATGGCCGGGCTGACAGGGTGATGACTGATAAAGGAAAAAACAAACAGCTCTGGTAATTCATGAAAACACACAGCTCCAAGACAACTCAAAGTGGCGAGTGACAGTTAAGATAATGGAATTTTGGAAGCTTTTCTTAAGGGATCCTCTCTATACAATTACTCTGTTAATAGATTCTCCCTTAATGTAGCTGGATCTTCAACTTTTTTTTCCACCAAAAAATACTTATTATGATCGCTGGCAGAGAGGTGCTGGCCTGTGCTTTTATACTATGATCAATTTTTCATATAATTTCCTTTTCCTAGAGCAGGATGAATTTTAGTTGAGGCCTGTGTCTGCCATTTAAAGAAATAAAATACCCTATTTCCATTTCTATTACTAGAAGCATCTCAAAGCATTCTTCCCTCATTTCTTTCATTTATAGACCATTTGCCACAAACCTTTGATTAGAAAATAAATATTGGTTTACACACTCAACTGCTAATATTTTAAAAGAGAATAATTTAAATGTGGTTGAAGTCAATTTCCAATTCACATAGCCTATTTTGGCTTCATTTCCTTAAATCAGGCATGACCAAGCAAGAAAGTATCAATTTGTCAATGTTTTGCCTTTGTATCCAATGTTTTTTCCATGAAGCACATTGCGGTTTCTGTAACAATGGCCTATTTCCCAATTAATGTTTGAGAAAGCAGGAATATAAAGACATATATAAAGCATGTGTATATGCGCATATAGTACTATGGAGTAGGGGAACGTGTTCAGGAGAGTTATATTTTAGAGCCTGGCTACTGAGAGGTCTGGGGACAAGCAGCTTGCTAGAAATGCAGAATCTCAGTCCTACCCGAGCCCCCCACCCAATCACAGAATTTGCGTTCAAACAAGATCCCCAAATGATTCATATGCACATCAAGGTTTTGAGAAGCTCTCTAATTTAGATAACTGAGTTTACCTTAATAGTTTAAGGAGGATCCATATTTTCCAAAAAGTTCAAAACTATATCATAAATTACTGAAAGCTATCTCCAAGTCATTTCGTGTCTGCATTCAAAGTTCTTACTTTCTTTTCCTCCCCTTGAAGAAGTGTGAGAGCATCCTTGAGCTTACCAAGCCTTCTAGGGAGGTTCATCCTTTCATGAATCACATTCCTTTACCACAAACATTGGTAGACTCATTGAGCACATTCCTGAGGGGTAGGCATGGTGCCAGAGCCTGGATTTTAAAAATTCAATCACTGTAGTGAAACATACGACTTTTATAACACTAATAAAAACACTTTTAAAACATTTTAAAAATCATATCTTGATTGTAATGTCAACTGTTCAGCTGCTACAATGCAGAGTAGAGTATTTTACAGGAGAGATGACAGAATCCTTGGAAAGGCCTAGACAACAGAAGTGGCTTTCACCCGCCTGCTAAAGTCTGCAAAAAATCCACCACTGGACTTGTGTTCCTTTCATTTTGTGGTTGTTAGTATTTGTAGAATCTTCTTTAGACTTGAAGGGATCTTGAGATTTAGTCCAACTCTCCACAAATTTCCTGGGTGTTGAGAAATTTAAAAACGTAAATTTAAAAACTTAGGATGGGCCGAAATACTGAAAACAAAGACAAAAGACAAAGGGTAAAGTGGGGAAAATATCTGCCTTAAGGGCTCGTTTCCTTAATTGACAAAGGGTCTATATAATTCACTTGGAAAAAGACACACCCAGTGGAAAAGTGGGCAAAGGATATGAATAGGCAATTCACACGCAGTAGTAAAAACTACAAACAGGGAACAAATGGATGAAATGGTGCTCAATCATATTCATAATTAAAGACATACAAATCAAAGCAATTGTGGAAGAATGGATCTTACCTATCATGTTGGCAAAAATGAAAATATTTGATAATATCAAAGAGGCACACTCACCCACTGTGGGTAAGAATGTACTGGTTCAACTGTTTTGAAGGTCAGTCTGGAAATATCCATCAAAATTGTGAATAGATATAACTTCTAGCCCAGCAACTCCACTGCTAGGAATTTAATCTAGAAAAATACTTGCAAAAGTACCTTAGACTAGATGGATGAGGCCCTGCAGTGCAGCATGATCTGCAATATTGGATGTCTGGAAGCAACTTCAAGGAGCACTGCTCCAGGGGGCTGGCACCCATGACAGTGCAACCCAGCAAGGGAAGACCACGGCAGCCATGCAGAGTCCAGTGGGCCAGCAGGGCCCTCATGGAACTCTGACTGCAACACTCCATGTGCCCAGTTTAGGCCTCTGCATGACAGAGTAATTGCAGAGCCATTTTGCAATGGGGCCACTTGAAAATTGGTTTTTAGGGAATAATCTCTTATGGTCTTTCAGGGCTCCCCAGAAAACTGGTGCTGCAACAGCTCAGCGTGACTCCTAACTCCAAGGAAACCCTGTCGGTGTGTCCAACATGTGTTAAAAACAGGTACTGTCGGTCTGATTCTCAGTGCTGTGTCACATTTATGACACACAGCCTCACAGCCTTTGTTCTGGCTTAAGGAACATGTATCCTAAGGTACATTATCTGAAAAAAATGCTTCTTTTCCAAACAATAGACATTTCATGAAGCCTTAATTAAAAGACTGAATATAGTTCACTTTTCAAAGTAATACAGTCTACTTAACACTGGTTAAAAGTCATTTACTATTACATGACATCATATTATGATGTAAAACTGCATGTGACTTTGGAAAGTTCCTTTGCTTCCTGGTACCCATGCAACTACAAGGCCGCACAGGTAGTTAAGTCCAGGTTGGAAACTGACGCCATTTGGACAGAAATACACAAAAGTCATGACAAAAGGAGAGTGAGAATATCCAAACATAAGCCAGTGTAGAGCAAAAAAAAGCAGAACTCTGAAATTTCCTTGAATGAAGCTACCTAGATCAGAGCTGGTCTATAAATGTCACCTCAAGGGCCAATTCCAATCCCTTGACTTAAACTTGTGTTGAGGAAAGGTTCCAATGACACATCTGGGCTTGCGAAAGAGTGCCAGGGTAGATGAGGAATGGCTGTTTGAACATGGGGAGAAAGACAGTTACATCCCGGATCTGGACATTGACTCACGGGTCCTTCTGACATCCATCTTTTAAATTTAAGGCCTATCAGAGATTCAGGCTATTGTGCATATTGGATGTATTTCAATACCGGAAGGCAGCAATTTTGAATTCACTAAAAAGTAAATGTTTTTCTTTATACATCTATTTCTTGGGATGTTTAAGCTTTATTATTTAAGAACATAAGGAGAACACTGCCTTGAGCCAACAAAGGCCATTAGCCTAATCACTGTTCGGGTTGCTCTAAAACTCAAGCCAACAAATCCATCGACTCAGAGAAGAGGAAGACAGTTTTTCCTCAAAAAGTCACCAGGGTAGCCTTTAGGTTACCACCAAAAAATAGGCGTGTGGCTCACACATCTGCATCAATCTCTAGGTACTGTTTAACTTAACTCCTGATGAACGCACGTTCTCGTGGAGGAGGCCAGGTTGTGGGATGTGTCGCCCACTGAGTCGTCCCCTGGAATGTTAGAGGGACATACTGGCCCTGCAATGCCTGAACTTCATTTGTTTCTACACAGAGGACCAAAGCTCTCACTGTAAGTGTGAGTCACGGCTGATGCAGCAGCCAGCCAGCCCCCCTGTCTCCTCTGGGACCCCAATGGAGAAAGTCATTCCTAGTGATCAACAATTAGCGTTTGCATCCAAAGTTCCAAGCCCAGTTGTCTACAGTAAGGTACTAAGAGGTCTAAGAATCTGGGATGAAGCCCCAAATGGGCCAATCAGCTTCACACAGAGAAACCTCCAGCTCCACTCCAACCATAGTCCACCCTGTGGGTTAGACAGAGGAGAGAGAGACAGAAACCCAGAGTGACAGAGAGACTGACTCAAGTCAGGTTCAGCACCAAAGGGCAGGTGCTGCTGAGAGGGCCCTGCCTCCTTCCTCCCCAAGATCATCACAACCAATTCATAGTCCACACTCAATATGAGGTTCCTTAAAAAACTAAAAACAGAGCTACCATATGATAAAGCAATCCCACTCCTAGGCATCTATCCAAAGGAAACCATAATTCGAAAAGATACATGCACCCCAATGTTCACTGCAGCACCATTCACAATAGCCAGGACATGGAAGCAACCTAAATGTCCATCAACAGAGGAATGGATAAAGAAGATGTAGTACATATATACAATGGAATATTACTCGGCCGTAAAAAAGAACAAAATAATGCCATTTGCAGCAACATGGGTGGACCTAGAGATTGTCATACTGAGTGAAGTCAGACAGAGAAAGACAAATATATGACATCTCGCTTATATGTGGAATCTTAAAAAAAATGGTTCAAATGAACTTATTTACAAAACAGAAGCAGTCACAGATGTAGAAAACAAACTTATGGTTACCAGGGGGGAAAGCCAGGGAGGGATAAATTGGGAGATTAGGATTGACATATACACACTACTATATATAAAATAGATAACTAATAAGGACCTACTGTATGGCACAGGGAACTCTACTCAATACTGTGTAATGGCCTATATGGGAAAAGAATTTTTAAAAAGAGTGGATATATGTATATGTATAACTGACTCACTTTGCTGTACAGCAGAAAGTAACACAACATTGTAAATCAACCATACTCCAATAAAGATAATAAAAAAAAATGCGTATCACTGCAGAAGGAAAACAGAAGATGTCTAATGTTCTAAGTTAGTCATTGTGTCCTAAACATGTGATGCCTATAGGGTCTCACACAGCTCCTTACATGCAGGTAGGTCCAGTAAGTATCTGTTGACTGACTACATTTGAAAATAAAAATCAGCCTATTACTGTTCGTTTGATCGAACAAATTTTGCTCACATCTCATTAAATTGGTTGGAGGAGGTTGGCTCATGTAGCAATTTATTGTACTGTGTTATGAGTTCTGCCAAAAGTTTGCAAATTAAAAAAAAAATTATTATTTTAAAATTTCATTCAAAATATAAAGTAGAACAAAATAAGAATTATGTTGGTTTATTTTCAATGTCGAAATGATCTAGAAGACTTTAACGCCCTCTTCAAGCTTTAAGAAATTCTAACAGGCAAAACAAATTTTTTTTCAAAAATTCAACAGGGTAGCTGCTGTTAAGATGTCCCCCATCAGGGAGTGTCCAGCTTATATTTATTCCAGCCTCATTCCTGCTTTCCAGCTATGCACAGCGAGGGTTTGTAAATGACATGCTTCTTATGCCATTCTGTAAGCAGTGCCTTCTTGGGCTGGCAAGCAGGCTTTGCTTGCCACCAGCAGAATTGCTATACTGTGGAAAACATTCCAAATGACTGGTTTTTTTCCCCAGAAAGATGCAAAGAGATGAGCTTTCATATATAGCAAGGGATCCCTTAACTGATTCAGCATACTTTGCACATCTGTTACAGGAACCTTTCCCAATTGAAATTACATTTAGTTACGCTTTTTAAAAAAGTTGCTTCCAGGAGAATGCAATCTCTCATTAAATATCGGGGTTTCTAGCACCTTATCTGAAGAAGGCCTCAAATTCCTCTGCCCTTCTGTTGTCTCCTGCATGGCTTTAATAACCAGAAAGCACAAAGATGGAAAATGAATTCAGGCAGCGTAAGTGGTAACCCTCTCCCACATTTCCTCTTCTCTGCAACCCTGTGGAATGCTTTTTGAAGTAAGAAAGAGCTCCATAGGAGGTGAGGGCTGACTTTGGCTGCCAGCAAGCAGAAATGTTCAGCTACTTAACACTGGGCCACATGTGGCAGCTACAAAAACATCACCAGGACTTGAAATCTACTTACTTCAGTGGTAATCCCCTTGCCTTCAAATCTTTGCAAACCTAAGGAACTATGGGAGTAGGTGAACTTGGAGGGAAGGGTGGGGAGAAATATCCTGTGATTTTAGTTCAAAATTTGTATCGTATAGTGAATCTTGGAATCATGTCCTGCTGTTTTTATTCCACATTGTCCTTTGAGTCTGCAGTCTCGGGCCGTGTGTGTTGTATTTAACACAAAGCCCAGTGGCACAGGGGATTCGGAAAGCTGACCAATGGAATATTAGGTGTTTTATATCAACTATAAGTCAGAAGGAAATCTATGTCAGAGTAGATTCCCAAGGTGCCTTTCTCAGGATAAGCACTGTACTTACTTAAGTTACTCTGGTGTATAGCTTCATTCACCCTGTGGGCAGAGGGCTGTGTGCACTTGCCAAAAATGATCTGGGGCCAGCTTTTGTGCCCTTCTTTGCCTCGGTTAGCTACAGATTCTGATCCTACTGTTTCCTGTGAGGCATCAATGCTAAATGCAGTGCTCACCGTGCAAATGATATGTGGCTGGAAATGTCAGGCTTACATTTTCTCCTCAATGCCAACAGAAGTTGGAACAAATAGATGACCTCTGTGATCTTTTCTTCCTTTGAGATGTCATGACTCCAGCCAGTGATTCTGTGATGCTTAAATGTAGAGGCAGGAAAACATCACAGAAACCAGTAGAACATGACTGTACCAGCAGAAGCTTTCGCATCAGACAGACCTGGGTCCAAGTTTAGTTCTTTCATTCATGAATCCCATGGATCCCATGGACTTGAGTGAGTTACTCATCTTCTCTAAGTCTCAGTCTCCTCACTTATAAAAACAGAAATAATAGGGATAATCTACCCCGGATGGGAATTAAATGAGATTATGCACGTTGCATACGCAGTATGGTGCCCGGCACATAGGAGGTGCTCAATATATGTGCGTTGTCATTATTAACATTATGAATCAAGTCTCAACCCCAGAGCACTGATCTACACACTTTTCTCCAAAAGGGACAGGGCTTAAGTCATCACAGCTGGAACACAGATGTGGGGGAGTGAGGAGCAGACATCATCTTCCTCTCTGCATGGATCCCAACTTCACTCGCTCGTAAAGCAGTATGTGGTCCCAGATCTGGCTCTTTAAAGGCAACGTTGGGTGCTTCTGATGGCAGCTTCCTCCAGGCCAGGCAGAAGGAAAACGTCACACTTCTTCCAGTCTAGAACAACCTAGCTCTGCTTTGTTTATTCACTCAACAAGTAAGTATCAAGCAGGTGCCAGGATTTGAGTAAAGAGTGATAAAAGATAGAGCCTGCAGCCTAGAGAGGCCAAGGGACAATACAAGTGGGAGAAAATGGAGACCCAGGAGCGGCTTTCTGAGGAGGTGACAGTAAAGTGAAGGAAGAGACAAGGGTTCCAGGCAAAGAGGACACCAGTACGTAAGGAAAAAGAGAGAATGAAGACATCACTGCATGAAAGATATCAAAGTCATCTTCAAAGACATCAAAACAATTTTCAAAAGTGGAGAGTGGGTGGAGAGTGATAAGTTGGCTTCAAAGAGCAAAGGAAGCTAGAAGCTAAATTCTGCAAAGGGGAGCAAAAATGAGAATGTAGCCCATGACACCTAAAGGCTCAGGAATGGGAGGAAGCAGGTATGGTGGAGCATGGGGGCTGAGCCTTAAGGTGGACATAGGCTCAAAGTCTGTGTACACAGCAGACTCCCAGATCTCCTCCCCTCTCGTATGTATTCAGGCAACTGTCGGGGGCAGGAGACATTAAATTAGAGGCTCCAGACTCAAAGATACCAGGCAGAGAGAAGGGCTGCAATAAGGCACAGGGTTTAAAAATGTTGTAGTGAACGGGGAGCTCCCTGGGCCCTTCCTCCTCTCTGCTTCCAGAAAGTCAGTCACTAAATCATACCTCCCAAAGAGGAGATTGGAAGGTTCATCTCTTGAGACCCAAGCCTAAGGAAAGGGACACTTTCAGATCCAGAAGTTCAAGGGTCCCCCAGAGCCAAGGATGCCTTGCCACTTGATCATCCAACAGTGAAATTCATCCACCAACAAGCTCCACAGATGAGCACAGAGCTTCCATCAGCTTTTGAGCACCTTTTTCTTAAATATTATAGCTAATGACTACAAGACATTTGAGCAGATTCTCCAACATGAAAGAGAAAGACCTAAATTTACATAAAAATGGGATCTGGAGGAAACTTGAGACCATGCAGAGCACAAAAGGAAATAGTGCTTAAAATCAAGTTATTAACAACCTCAGAGAAATAAAAGATGCTATATTGATGAAACAAGAATAGACAGTTAAAGAATAGGAGCAATCAGAGTATAAGATAGAGCTCTTGGAAAAGTGTGACACCTCCAATAAAGACATTTTCACATGAAAATATTTTACTTCCATCCATATTTCTGTAGAAAGCTGTGGAAGGATGTGCTCCATGAAAATGAGAAGCAAGAAAGAGGAAGACATAAAACAAGAGAAAACACAGACTCCAACACAGGAAAACATCAAGATAAGTTTCAGGATGACAACCAGGTGGCAAAGCAAGAAAGCAATCGATCCAAACTGGAGAAGGAGAAAAAAACATTTGCAGAGAGAGTTCCCTAGAAAAGAAAAACTAAATAAAAGAGAATTGATAAATTATTATCTGATAGATATAACTGCTTAGAAACTGTTGATAGTGAATAATGGATTTGATGGAACACATGGAAACTAATCAATATAGAAACAAGTCCATTATTAGCTTGAAGAAAAAAAAGTTTAAATGATTAAGGAAGTATAAGTACACTATTTTTCCCAGCAGTAAAAACCAAATTTAGCCAAAAATTATATTGGGAGAATGAAATTTTGGAGCAATGGGGATGGTAAAGTAACAAAGCTATATACTCATATGTCACGAGTGGAAGTCAATAAAGCATTCCTACAAGTGGTAAGCAAAGCAGAAATCATATTATTTAGAAATGTGAAGGCAAATAATAGAAGACACAGCTAGAAATTTTTCAAGGGTTATCTCTGACGAGTAGAATGGGAGTGAAGAAGGGCAAGGTAAAGACCTTCTGTTTTTCTTTTAGGGTTATTTCATTGTTAACTAATTTATCATTGTTACCCTGATGAAAATAAAAATTAAAAAGACAGGAATAGATTAACAGAAATACCAGAGTAAACCACAATCCAAACAGGTATAGGAATAGCTACTATGGAAATGAAGGTCGTCCTTCCCAGTGGAGTGATGAAAGAGCAAACTCAGAGATGACAGATATGAAAGACCCAGAGTGAGTGATGGGCAATCTCTCAAGATCCCTGAAAGGCCCACCTGGAGGACAATGGATTCTGTTAGCAGAACTGGGACTCTGGGGAGGCAGGCGAGGCCCCTAGAGTGCCAAATTCAGGAAGGCGCTCGCTCTCAGCAGCACGCAAGGTCTGCCTGACTTTGCAGACACTGACAGTGATCTATTTTGCACCCTCTGGGCCTCCCTTGGCCCACCCCAGTGCCAGCCTTTCTCCACACTCACCCACCCTCACCCATAGGTACAGTGGGTTGTAGCAGCAGTATTTGCTGCTGAGAATTGCTCACCAAACAGAAGGAGAAATGTGCCTGGGGAAGGCTCACTGCTTGAGGGCTGGAGCAGAGGGAGAAGCAAGAAAAATGTGAAATAACTCCAGGCTCTTCAAAACAAAAATCACAAGGAGCGCCACACTAGGGAAAAGGCTTCCTTTAGTAATCAAAGGGAACAAAGAGAGAAATTTTGTATCAATTAAATGTACAATCTACTGAGAAGATACAGTGGAAACAAACCTTTACTCCATGAAACAACAAAGCCTCAAAATATATAAACACATTATTGGAAATACAGGAGAATGTCTGAAAACCACAAGCTCCTAAAGACTGACAGGTTAAGATATATGGAAAATAAGACTGTAGAGTATTTGAAAAACATAATTAACAAGGTTGATTTAATAAGCAGACTTAAGATACTTTTCCTAAAGAGAGAATGCACATTTCTTTAAACCTGTAGAATGTTTACAAAAATTAACTGTTTGACTACAAAGGAAATCTCAATATACTACCCAAAGGGGAAATCATATAGGCTCTATACTCTACCTATAATGAAAAAAAAAAAAGACCCTAGAAATAAACAATATACGGATAGCTCTCTCCTCCTTACCTGTTGCCACCGCCCCCCCCCAAAATATTGCTCTAACCACTTATTTTTTAATGATATTTTCAAAATAACTCTTTGGTTAAAAAAGAATAAAAGTATAAAATTATGGACTATTCACTTATGAAAGACAATGAAAGGAATACATATAAAAACTACTGGACATGGCCAAAACAGAAATTAGAGGATGATTTATAGCCTAAAAATATGTATTAAAAACTAAGAGAGAGAAAAAATAAACACACTATACATTCAGCTAAAATACCCAGGAAAAAGTCAATCATATAAACTAAAACAAGTAAAATGAAGAATTAAGATGAAAGGGCAATCAAACAAGTAAAAAAGAGAGCATATCAATAAAAGCAATTTTAAAAATATACTTAAAGACCAATAAAGTAAAACTCTGTCAAGTCTGACAAAGACAAAAAGTGGAGAAACCAAAGTAAACTACATTTGGATTAAGAAAACAGACATACTTAGAAATATGGGGAAAATTGTTAAGTGAAAATATTATGTAGAACGTTACAATGATAAATTGAAAATCTAAGTGAAATGATCATTTTTAAGAATTTTTAAAACATCTAGAAAATGATCAAATATTTACTCCCTCTCCTCATCTCCAAAAACAAAACAAAGCATATATTCATTCATTCAACAAATATATATTAGCTGTTATTCTGAGCTATCATAAGGAGTAAGGATTAGAAAGATTCATCCCTTCCCCTAAATTAATCTATAAATTCAACCTATTCCCAATAGAAATCCCAAAGGAATTTTAAAATGAAATTTGAAAGCTGATACAAATGTTTATCTGAAAAAGCAAATGTATGTTAAAATATCTTTTGAAATTTTATATTATATACAATTTTATTATATAATATTTATAATATCTGTAACTTTTATAATTTAAGATTATTTGATAGAGATTATCTTTCTAATTATAAGATTTTAAACTTACTTTTATGTTATAATGGTAAAAAGTGTGACGCTGCAGGATTAGACCAGTGGAATATTCCAGAGAATTGGCAATCCAGGGACATATATAGGTGGAATATAGCATTAGACAGAGATTATCTTTCAAACCATAGAGAAAAAAAATGGACAAATTACAAAAGTAACCTGTGGATGTTACTAGAAATAAAAGGTTTGATCTTTATCTCACACTGCACACCCAAATAAATCCCACTTGAGTGAAAGATCAAACTTTAAAAAAATTAAAAGTAGTAGAAGAAAATGTAGGAATACATACTTGTAATCTTGCAGGTGATAAAAGGCTTCATTATACCTCAATCTATAAAGCAAAACTTGGTAATATTAAAATAAAACAAAGTAAAAATATAAGCAACAGGCTTAGAAAAAAATTTGATAAACTGTAACAAAGAGTCAATAGCCATTATCAATAGAGATCTATTGTAATTTGCTAAGACGACAGCACTACTGAAAAACAAGCAAAAGACAGAAACGGACCAATTCTCAGAACAAGAAATGTAATGGCAATAAACATATGAAACCACATTTGAACTCACTACTTAGGAAAGATAAATCAGAAGAAAAAACAAAGTATTTCTGCAGGCACGCTGGTTTGGTTAAACACTCAGGCTGGTGTGCCAGACCTCCTGTGTTTGAGCCCAGGCTCTGCTGTTACCTGCCTGTGGCCTTTGGCAAGCAACTCAACCTCTCTGTGCCTCAGCTTCCCTATATGTAAAATATAGATTATAATACATTTTAGCTCTTTATTGTAATGATGCAATGAGTTAATACTGTATATGTAAAGTGCTTTGAATAGCACCTGGCACAGAGTAATCACTCAATAAATGTTAGCTCAATATCTTTTTATGACACGTGCACAAAGATGCACACACACCTGCTGCAAACACACACACACACTCAAGCACAATCAGAAGTTCACTGCAATGCTATCTGCCATAGCGGAAAAACTGGAGGTGACTTCAAATGACATCAATAGGCAATAGATAAATTTTATGCCTCTAAAATACGAAACGACAACTGGCTATGAAAAAGAATAAGGAAGATTTGGACACCAGTATAGGAAAATATCTATGGTAAGTAAGTGTGGGGAAAAAGCAAATCACTGACTTCTATGGGGTGATCCAAATTATGTTCTTTAAATACGCTATGTGTACTATGTATAAATAAATAACATCTGTATGTGCACGTGTATAATATGCACAGAAAATGTTATGAATGCTTGATATGTTATCAAACTGTTAGCAAAGGTGATCACCAGAGAGGGAGGGAGGATTGGGGGAAAGGGTGAAAGGGAGACTATCAAATAAATTTCTACATTCTTCTTCTTTCTCTTTTTTTAAAAATAAGCATGTATGTTCTAAACATTACAAAAAATAAAATAGAAATCATGATCAGTTAGAATAAATTCTCAAAAAAACTGACTCAGACAATGGTAAGCAAAAGAAAATTATGAAATCAAAAAGCCCTGCAACTTTTTCTTTTTTCAAGAAGACAGAATGATTGGCAAAGGAATTAGTCGAGTTATGCTTCAAAGAATGTCAGTTTAGCTACGGTTTTTCAAATACTTTGAACATGGGCTAAACATGTCAAAGTCATACATCTCTCACAGACAAAGAGTCTATAATAAATAGTCTCCATTAATTGTTTCCATTGTCCATAATATTTTGTAAGTTTTACATCCCCGGGAAAATAACGTTTGCCAAATTCAAACCAGGGACCTTCAATATTACTTAGATGACATAAATTAAAATGAGACTGACCTAAGCCAGTTGTGTTTATCAACCTGATCTCCTCTGAAAAGGAGAAATGAAGTCAAATACCCTTTAATACTATTTATTAGTGGAGTAATATAATACATTTTGACAAGTTGAACAGTTGTAACAGGCGGCCATTAAAGTCTCTACAGGGCCTGTTTGGAATGAAAACAGGAGTGAGAGACAGCTCTATAACTGGGTTTTAAGAACAGCTCAGCCATCAACTATATCCTAACCAAGTACTTTTATCCAGTTAATTTACGGAGGGAATCCCTTAGGGTCTCCAGCCGTCTACCACTGTAGCTCATTAGAGTCTAATATCCAACTTTTCTCATTGTAACACTGAGAGCATTTATGCTTAAAATGTAATTAAACTTAAAACAAACAAGATCTTTATTCCCTGACAGTCCTGCTATTTTTAAATTAACAAAGGCATGAACTTATATAGGATTATTTAGAAAGCACTATACATTTCAGCCACTTCTGGCAAGACATTTGCCCAACTGTTCATCCTGCGTGCAATTAGAAATCTAAATACTTGGGTAACGGGTTTCTTTTGGGAATTAAACTTGCAGATCTCTTACAAACGAGTAATGTGGTAAGACTTGCTGTCCAATGAGGTGTCTTATTGAAATATCCCAGGCCGTTTCACTTGTCACAGCTGTCGTTTCAGCCGCTTGCACTCACAGTGTATAGCTTTCATTACGAAAATAGAAATTTGTGTCCTAAGTGCTGTTACATTACTAATGCTAAATATTTAATTCCCTGGGGTTCCAATTATGGTTGAGCACTGGCAACACTGATTCTACTTTTTAATAACAACTGTAAAAGCAATTTGAGCATTTTTCAATTAATTAAATACATAGTAAACGAGTAACCTCTTGTCATTTTGCCCTCCAGGACCTGAGCTAATTGGTGTAGAATAAAATGTTTTGAAAATTAACCAATATTCCGGTCTGCACACTGTTATACCATTAAATTACAGTTTGCGAAATGAAGTTTGTCTTCTAATAGTTATGCTCAGTATAGTCTGCAGATATGAGAAGGTACCTGTGTTTTATGTACTTAACCGTGCCTCTAATTAGAGCAGAGTTGAAAGCTGAGTGTCATACCTCTAAACACCAGTCCGTATCAATAATACTTTGCATTGTTCACATATAAATGCAACGTAGGAGAGTTTCCCAGCTTTCAGGATGCATATTCACAACTTAGCTTAAACAGTTTTAAAAGTTTATCCATAAGAATTCCTATTGTCAATTATACTCACAGGAAAAAAGTTCAAAAATAAATGTTTAGATTTCTTTCGCGAAAGAAAGTTACAAATCAAACATCTGGGAAAGTCCTTCTTTGCTAAACACTTTGTTGAAGTTTCTCCTTCTGCCATAGAACAATGTCGTAAATAAACTCTAAATTGGTTTCTCAGCTTTAAAAGGATGATGAGGATGAATCATAAAAGCAGATGCTGTTTTACCCACATTCTAAAATGAATATTTTTCTGAAGTGCAATGAAACCTGATTAAAGACACCATCTCCTTGCAGAAAAACGTCTCTGACAGGTGTTCCTCCAGCTCCAAGTCTTGATCGGCCATAATCTAAAGTCCATACTTGGAGAGTGAATGCCTTTTTGGCAGCTGTCTTTCTAACAGACATGATCCCCTAAACAGGTTTCACTGAATTAGGGATCTCCACAAAAGCATTATGGTTCATGGAAGAAGACACAGAAAGTGAAATGAATCACTCTGGGAGAGAAGGGAAAAAAATAGGGAAAATTTAATAATTTCCATACCAATTTTTAGGGTTTAAATCTTTAATATTTCTAAGATGTTAGTAACATCTTTGAGAAATGAACTTTAATTACAGGATTAACTTGATAGCACCAGTCTGTTAATATAAATAGATCGGACTAAATTTCCGATTTTTAAAAAGCTAAACTGGATAATGAATCCGAACATTTTAGAATTTGGGGGTTGGGTTGACTTCTCAGGAAGCAATCTCTACTCCATCAGCAAATACACACCCACACACCCACACATATATAAATGAAAAGAAAAATATAAATTTGTTAAAGGTTTATTTAAATATTAATCTATTTGGAATGTAACATCTTAATAGACCTTCAAAAACATTGGTTTAATATAACCTGCCATTTACAATTCTTAAAACAAAAAGCAATAGAGTTTGTAAACGACAAATTAAATCCAGTTACGCAAATTGTTTTTGCCAAAGACTAATTTTTTCCAGCTCAAAAACAGCTATATTTTGAAATCTGAAAGTAAAAATAAAGGAAACTTGTGATTTGGATACAAGTGGTACAGATATATTGTTTGTATTAAGAAATGGATCAGAATACACTCCCAAACTCTTTAGCACCTGGTTTTGAAAACTAATAATTTCATTAACTGACTACTCATATGTGGCCAAAACCACTAAACAAAACAATATTTGGTTCTCTAAAAACACTGGACAATTATCTACAGTAATAACTAATGCCACTATATTTAGTACCAGAGTCCCCAGGTTATTGTACACAACTGACCATCAGTCCTTGGATCCCAAACGGGCAGTCTCCAGCCCTCCAGCAGCAGCAGGGTGACGGCTGGTTGAAGATGACAGACTTCTCCCTTAGGATCACATGCTGATCAAGTTCTCCTCCTCTCGCTTTGGAAGATCTGACACTTCACATACTCGGAGGGGTTGGCAGCCCCAAGTGCACACTGAGAACTAATGTGTCTGCACACTGTAAACTAATAAGTCTCACCTCTTACTCACCAGTACGATAACTTAGGAGCTAATGGGGGAAAGCCCACAGGTCTGGGAAGCAGAGCTGCTGAGCTCAATCCTGAGAGCGCTAACAGCAGTGTGACCTTGGACGCGTCACTGGACACCTCTGTACCTCTGGTCTCCTGGCTCTGACATGGGGCTCTGACAATATAACCACTGCATTGCTCTGAGGATCCAATGAGAAAACATGACGAAACCCTGCAAAGCACCATGGAAATGTCAGACAACCAAGTTTCTAGTCTAATGGTCACCTGCCAGCATCTTTAATACAGAATTTTTCATTGTTTTTGTGCGAAGAAACTAAAGTAAAAAATATATGTAACGCATCCATAATAACGTGCATTAAAAAAACTAGAATCATTAAGGGCTAGGCAGTTTTGACTAGAGATGCTTTTTTAGAATTAAGGCTCTAGCTTTAGTCCCAATAAATTACAAGCCCAAAGAGCATATGTTTAGCATTTTACTTTTTTTAAAAAAGGAAAAAGATGCAATAGGATAAAGAGAAGGAGAATTTGCAGGATATTATCATGATATAGGCATCATTTAATATACTATGAACTTAAAATGAGGCCTGTTTTAAACCTGATTTTCTTTTCTAAGGTGTATTCAACTAGCTGCCTTAGTTCCCAGACACAAGGCTCAGAGCTCCCCTATCCTGGCTAGAATCAGCTTCTGCAGAGCTTTGCTGAGTAGAGAAGCATGTTGAGGGGAGGAATTACAGCAGATCTGCCCCATTTTACCACCCCCTGGCTAGAACACAGAGAACCGACAGGCTAAGGAGTGAGAGTTTTCAGGGAGGCAAGGGTTGCTTGCAAGTTATTAATACACAACTGAGGCATCTGACCCGTTAGTGGGTCCCCGGAAGTCCTTTCTCATGCCTGCCTATATTCTCATGAGTTCCGTCACCTGTTTCCAAGTCCACAGAACTATAAAAGCAGTAAATTGAAGGGCAGAGGGAAGGCTACCAGGAGGGCACGTGAGAAACACAGCTGACAGCCATTGAAGAAAGAAGACTGGTTTAAGAAATGCCCATGAGAATTAAAAACCAACAACAACAACAAGAAACTAAAAACAAAAAAGAACACCTAAGTCCTTTAATGAGAGCTGAGTCACGCAGTGCAATTCTTACTGAAGACCATGAGTTATTATCAAAGTGCAGTGAGACTCTACCTTTTTTTCAAGATAAGAGGGACAGGTATGGTCCATTTTACAAAGGTTTCCATCACAAATAGTTAATGTTCATTCTTAAAACTTGGCTATCTTGAATAACCTATTCCCCGAGGGTTCCAGATTATCGTGGTTTTTACTGTAGTTAGATAGTTTTATGGTTAATGTACTGTGGTAAAAATAAATATAGCTTAGCCTAAGCGTCTCCACTGAAAATATGTATGTCATAAAATGACAAATAAAATAGGTCAATAACCAAACCCACAGTAAATAAGTCAAGCCCTAAAGTACATAACATTAGAATAAACTAAAACTAGCCCTCTTCAACACTGACGATAAATATATTCAAAATGGACTTTTCAAAATGAAAAGTGAAAATCTCCAAAGGTGAATGGGGAGAAAAGAGACATAAAATTACTAATTTATACCCTTTTGATAAAATCTAAATAATCACACACTACACTCATGAGAAGAGGCTGTAGGAGAACAAACCTAGCCTATGCATCTGGGTAAGGATCTAGTAATATTTCACACCATTCTAATTTGATTTCACATCATAATGGCCTAGTAGGTGCTCAATATATTGTTGTTTATCTGAAATACAATTTGCAACTGGTCTGGTTGTCATATAAATAAAAGAAGAGAGATACTGAGAATATCACCAACTTTTCTTGGGGGTGTTTAGTTAGACCTCTAAGACATAAGGAAAGGGAAAGAGTTCAAGATTGTAAAGGAAACCACTCCACTGCTGGCTACAAAGCACACATTGATTTTGACTGCATCTGGGGGCAAAAACTGCCGGGTGAAGAATGTCCCATCCTCGTTATTTTTCAGAGTAGGAGACTGTGGCTAACCTAAAGATACTCCAAATAGTACCAGAAGATGACGAGGACCAAGTCAGAGTCCCCCCGTCACAGCTTGCGTGAGCCTTGCTACTAGGTCGTCCTGTTTGGTCGGGCCACAAAAGATGTCCTGATTTGTGGCTTTGGGGAAATAGGGTAGCAGGGTGACCTCCATGGGGCCCCTTGGGGGCAGAGGGAGGTGACAAAGGCTATCATAGCATTAGCAAGCCTCCTCTACCTGCTTCCCTGGTGCTGATGATGTCAGGGTTTTAGCAACCCCGCTGTTTTCGACTTTAATTTACGTGGCTATTTGGCTTGAGCATTTTATAGAGTATATGACCATCTGAGCCATCTGAGGCAGGTATACTTGCCTTCAATGTCTACTGGCCTAGTTTATGCATTGCTGTGCTATCTACCACTCTGTTATCTCAAAGATAAGGTATCAGTAAGCTGCGCAGTTTTTCCCATTGGGTGTGAATTCTAGACAGTATACTGGGCCATGGACGTGGGCATCCTCTAGGTCCCCATCCTTACCCCAGTTTGTGAAAAGCTTAACTCTACTTTCCAGGTCCAAAATTCACATAGCCCACCAAAAGGTAGTCAGAGCACCAAGGATATTACCAAATCACTTTATGGCAAGGTTTTAGCTCTCATATAGTTCATAGTCAGAATCTCATGTGTCTATCTCATAAAGACCTGGGTTAAGGATGAATTTTACAAACACTTATACATGTTCAGTGTATGCCACTGCATCTTTCACTCCACCAATAAAGAACAGTTTAGGCTGCAACTGACTGGCAAGTAGGGGCAGATTACTCATTGTTTATGCCATTTTGAAGGAAAAAAAATCCAGGAATTTAGAAACTATAAAGGTAAACTTAGCGAGGCCTCCAAAGGCTATTTAGAGACAGGGCAGAAGAAAGGGGACGTTTTCTTTCCTTTGAGCAGGGGTTGGCAACTACAGCCCATGGGCTAAATTCAGCCTGCAGTCTGTTTTCATAAATGTTATTGGAACACTTTTGTAAAAGTGTCACTGGAACTCAGCCACACCCACTTGTCTATGGCTGCCTTTGCGTTGCAATGACAAAATAGTTGCAACAGACATTGTCTGGCCCACAAAGCCAAAAATATCCATTATCTGGCTCCTTCGAGAAAAAGTTTGCCAAGCCCTGCTTTAGAGGCTCTCTCTCTCTGAGAAGGATGGGAACCCCAGGAAAGCTGCCCCAGGAGAGCCTGACCTTCAATGGCCTCTTCTCTGGTCTCCCCGCAGCCCTGAGGCATACAGGTGCTAGTTTCAGTGTTATCTGGTAATTGCTCCTACCTAATGGCCTGAAACACATCCCCCTTTCCAGTCATGAGATGCCCAAAGAAGACACAAGAACATGAAATCATCCGAAATGTAGCAGAATCTGTAAGTTTCCCTTCCAGCTCCACACTCACCCCACATTGATGGAGCACCTGGGCCCGCCTCACCTGTGCATTTGACATCAAATGCAGGAAAACCCCCAAGAGGATGATGTTAAAGGATATGTGGGATTTCACCAGGGAACAGTGAGAGGAGGGAAGGCCTTCCCAACAGAAGAGGTCACAGATGCGTAGTTGCTGCACATGCATGACTGAGGTGGCATGCATGCCACAATCTACTCCAGGAAAACCAGCTGCTGGAGAGAAGGGTCACAAGCTGGAGTGGTAGAAAACGATGTGAGAGGGGTCCTCTGGTCAGGTGGAGAGCAGCCTTAGGAATGGTGCTGAGAAGCTGAGGAGCGTTAGGCAGAAGGTGTCTCTAAAGGATTTAAGCAAGGGGGGTGACATGATCTGATCTCCATGTTAGGAAGATCACTCTGACAGCAGGGGCGAGGTAGGTGGGGGGTGGAGGATGTCTATGCTCTCCCATAAGCCACTGTATCCTGCCCAGCACAGCCACTCTGAAAGGCCCTAATCACCCTTTTCTTTGCACTCCAAGCAGTTTGACTTTCTTCCCCTGGCATCTCAGAGCACCTTCTGGACAACTGATAAAGTGGTATAATTCCCATCCCCAATCATCATTTTCTTGACTGCCTCCCAGTTCCAAGCTCCTCCACCTATCTGTAGTGAAGGGCCAATCGTTCGTTGTCTTTTTGTTTTGCTTCTAATTTCCAATCTTCTGCAGACCAATATTTTTGTAAAATATAAAATCGTGCACGTGGATATCATGGCAAAGTCAAATCGCCATGTAGGTTTCTAAATGCTTTCTCTTATTATTTGGTATTTATCTTGTCACAGGCTGATAAATGTTTGTGGATTTCTGGTTTCTGGTCCAACACGTAAGGAGCTTAGATGTCACCAACTCCAATATAAAACAAGTAAAAAAATGAACAAAACTGAAAAATCAGCCCATCTCGTGAGATGCATAAGGGAAGTGCAGTTACAGGGCAAACTTCTGCCCCTAAAGCTGGAGTGAGAGACAGAAGAGTACAGAAAATCACAACTCACTAGAGCAGAAACCGGTAAGCAGAAACCTCCATGGGAGCCAATGGCAGGGTGGGAGAACCTGAACTGTAATTGCCCAGTTGCTGGAGGCTCAGTGTGGACAACTCTGAAGGCAAAAGTTCCAGGGGGGCCCAGTCACAGGGAGTTCCCACCCTTTTGTGAGTTTCACCTCCAGGAGCTCAACCAGGTCCTCACAGTGAAGGTCCAGGAAAAATCCCCTCATGCTTCTGGCAGGGGGAGGGGAAAAGGAAGCATTTTTGAAACATGCCAGAGCTTTCTTCGTAACAAGGTCTGCTCTCAGGAGAAACTATTTTCATAGAGCCTAACCTAACTGACCTGAAGGAAAAGAAATACTCACTTCCAGCTGGCCATAGCCTTCCACAGGGAGGAAGGGAGGTATGTAACTGCAGCCTGCTCTAGCCACCCTGTCCTACCTAAGGGGGCGGGAGACTGAGGAGTGCGAAGTTCTGACAAGAGGTGCAGCAGGCTTATTAAAAGACAGAGACCTAATCATGGGTCTATCTCATTCCTTGCTGGTGGGAACGCAAAACAATACAGCCACTTCTGTAAGACAGCTTGGCAGCTTCTTATAAAACTTAATACTCTTACATATGATCCAACAATAGCACTCCATGGTATTTCCCCAAAGGAGATGAAAATTTATATCCACACAGAAACCTGCGTACAGGTGTTTACAGCCACTTTATTCGTAACTGCCCAAACTTGGAAGCAACCAAGACACACTCCATTAGGTAAATGGAAAAACACTGGTACATTCAATGAAATATTATTCAGCACTAAAAAGAAATGAGTTATCAAGCCATGAAAAGACAGAGAGAAACCTTAAAGGCATATCCCTAACTAAAAGAAGCCAATCCGAAAAGGCTAAATACTTGATGATTCTAACAGTATGACATGATGGAAAAGGCAAAACTATGGAGACAGTAAGATCAATGGCTGTCAGGGGTTAGTGGAGACGAAAGGATGAATGAGCAAAGCACAGAGGATTTTTAGGGCAGTGAAACTATTCTGTATGATACTCTAATGGTGGATACATGTCATTACACATTTGTCCAAATCCACAGAATACAAAACACCAACAGTAAACCTTAATGTAAACTATGGACTTTGGGTGATGGTGTCAATACAGGTTCATCAACTATAACAAATGCACCACGCTGGTGGGGAATGTTGACCCTTTTGAGCAAGTAAGTCACAGCTCCACTTCTTAGCTACTCAGGAATAGCCAGGAGCTACTGTCCACATGTGCTCCAGTCCCCTGATTTGAGGAACAATTCCAACTAGCCCCAGCTCAACAGATAGAAAGTCAAGGCAGCCTGAATCCTTTCTTTTTCTTCCTCCTGTGAACATGGCAGTGCCCTCTGGAGGCATAGACGTTCGGTTTTATAGGATTTGAGAGTCGTAAGTTGTCCTCGCAATGCATGTCAACTATATTAAACAAACATGGACAGAAATATCATAAAAAGCTACCTTCAGGATTTATAACCCTCCAGCTAGACTATAAACTCTGTGAGGGAAGGACCATGCCCACTATGGTCTCTACTCGATGCCAACACTGTCCAGTACCCAGTACATGCTGAGTAAGGACTTGTGGGTGAATGTTGGAAGAACATGATCCAGATAATGTTACTTACTAATCACTTAAGCATATGTTGTAATCCAAACTCACCAAGTGTCTAAAAACAAAAATATTCTCCAGTGCTTTTTTCTTGGCAATGTTTTGCCCCTCCCTCTCTATCTTTAAATCCCTCTGCACAAATGAAATTGAGTATACTTAATCCATTGAATGGTTTAGGGGACAGCTATAGCCAGGAATATTCTTTCACTTTCCTTCCTTCGTATCCTGAACCCCATCTTTTTTTAAAAACAAACGCTGCCCAATAATATTGAACGGTTCATCTCAGACTTGCTTTTCATAGGACCATTACAGCTGTATCACATAAGAAAAAAAGGAAAACAACATTTAATAATGAAAGAAAACACATTTTTGGAGAAATGTGCCTTTCAGAGAAATGAAAACAAACGGATATGAAAGAATAGATTGTGTTCCCTGCCTGCTACTAGACTGTGAGTTCCAAATCCCCTGGATATTCTACTAGCATCTCACCATCTACTCGGCCCACACTCTTTTCTCCCATTAGACATCCTTGTCCTAGGTTCCCTGTCTCAAAACACCACCACCACGAACTAACTGCTGCAGCCTTCTGGACGCCCTCGTTGACAGGCTTTTCCTTTACCCCCATACGTAACCAGTCAGCCACAGGTCCTTTAATTTCTAGCATCTTAGTATCCCCCATCAATCCACAGACAGCTCTCCTTCCCCTGGCTCCCGCAACTATTCTCACCCCTGGACAATTACTTGCAAAAACCACCGAACTAGTCTCTCACCACCAGTCTTGCTGGTCTCCAATGTACTCCCCATGCTGCCACCAAACATGATACCTCCACAATGCAGAGCTGGTCAGGGGAAAGTAAGATGAGGTCCAAGCTGCTCTCTCGAGCGTATAAACCACCCTTTGTAGCCTGGCCCCTGATTACTCTCATCTCTCCTTCTAATCTCCGCACGCACCTCTCCTGCTTCTTTCAAACTCCTTGCTGACTCTTGAAGGCACGTGCTCTCCCTTGTCTTTCTTTGCTCCCCCTTCCTTCAAGGCTCAACCCCAATGCCCCTCTCCTCTGGGAAGCCTTCCTTGACTTTGCCCACCGTCCGTCAGGCTTGGCTGAGGACTCTGCCCCTGGGGTCCCATGGCACCTGGCCTTTCCCTCTCACCGTGCTGTGCTGAAATGGTCTGATTATGCCTCTGTAGCCAAGATAGATGCTAAGCTCCGAGCTCCACAAAGGTAAACACTGCATGCTGTTCACCATTTCATCTCCATGCCTGAGCCCAATGCCCACGTTGTTGAATTCAGGGAACATATTGTATTCATATTTGATTCCCTGGATTTATCACAATGTTAAAAGCCAGCAGGTATGTATAAATAGTAATGAATACATGGAACATTCTATTGGTTGAAATTCAGTTCTGAGATTAACATACTTTAACTTGTTACTTGTACCCATACTGGATGACAAAATGTTTGTATGACATCTACAGATGGCAAGTAGACATTTATTTCTGATGTGTATAGAATAAAATATTATGAAGAATAGGGGTGTGATACAACCATCTGCAGATTGAATTTCCAGAACTGGGGACAAGCATCTTCAAGATGGCAGCATTTGCTGTGGAGTCAAAAGATCCTTATTACCACTTAGTAGCAAGGCATTTCATCTTCCTGGGACTCAAGTTTCTTCACGTGAAAAACACATCTTCTCCAGCTTCAAAAGCCTGCAAGTGGAAGCTGCCTGCTATTTTTATGCATAGAGTTTGCAAGGTGTTTTGAATAAAAAGACTCCTGGAAAAAAAAATTAAATAGTCTGCTAATGTGTCTTGCAACTGACACTTCAGTACATTCATACATAAAGTTTAAAAATGGCAGGTAGGTTAAGGTAATTTAGCAATAAGTTGTTCTAAAAACATTTTGTGGAGAAAATAATATATAAACAATTATAGACAAAATTATAAAGTGCCTCGTATTTTAAAAGAATATACAGAGAATACAGCAATCACAGCAGAGTCAGGAAGTCTAGTGGTAACCAATCTATGATTTGCAATATTTGTAAAAAAAATTTTTTTAACCGTCTAAAATAGCACCATTTTTTTTTTTTTAAACTGCTAGATAAACAGTATTACAAGATGATTCCACGGTGCTGGCTCGTTATACATACTCAGAACTTTTAAGTCGTCTACCTAATGTAGTAGCACTTTCCTAAAACACAATTCATTTTGGCCTCATTGGCAATGGCATATAGTTGGGGGCACTGGAATCTGTATTATTACACATAAAATCCTGAGTATCTTAATTTTGATGTCTTTTATAACCACATTGATCAAATCTATGATTTATATAAATTTAAAGAAACTCTGATAGTCCCTTAGGTGTCTTCCTTTTTCCAAGTTCCTGACTTAAAGGGCCTCAGGCATATTAGCGCTTCCTAGTTTAGCCTTCTAAAATTGGATGCATATTTAGAAAAGGCTCTCAGCTCTCTTACTACCTTGAACACTTGAAAAGAATGCACAGAAATGCCTGTATTTCCTTAGGGTGCCCCAAATAGTTTCTTAGTAAAGCCATCAGCTCTATGTACCATCTTACAAATGTATTCTTTATGTAACTTGTATCTATATGTGATCTTGCAGTTTTAATTTTGGAGCTCTTCTAAAAGAACTTTAAGTTCTTTTATTTTAAGCCTAAAATAAAACATTTTAAAGTATTATAGTCTTACAGGTTATGCATTTAAGACATCAGAAAGGTACAAAATATCTTATTCCTTATCAAACACAAATGGAGGAAAGTAAGGTTGTTTTTCACATTCACACACACATACTGAGCCTCATAGTCTAAAAGCTACTTCCAAGTCCTAGTTTTAAGAAGAAGAGTATCCATTTGTTTTTTCACTCAAATATACATATTTAAACTCAAATATTACTCTTAAAGCATGCCACATTTCTGGTGAGTTCCTAAAACATAGGAAGCTGTTAAGTATACTTTGGGGCAGTCACCTACTATTTTGATGAACAGACCAGATTGCACCTCACTTCCAACAACCACACTGCAGCTCATTTCCCTCTGCTCCTGATGTCCTCCTTCTCTGTGTCACATACATGCTCCTTCCCAATTCAAGCCCACCATTTTCTGTGAGGCCTGCTCCAGCAGTTTCAGCTTTCCTAGTCTCTCTCCTAAATTCCGAAGGTTCTGGATTTCTAGTAACACATAATCACGTTGGACTCTATCTCAGTTTCTTTTTACTTCTCCCCTGTCCCCACCCCCTAATCTAAGAGCCGCGAGAACCCCGCAAAGGGATCAGGGCCTGTATTGCTCTTCTTTACTGTTAGGGTCCCAGTTCCTAGAAGTGCTAGACAGCAGATGCTTCCCTAGCTGCTTCTTGATGAGTGACTACTGGTATTCAAAGATTCTATATGTCCATACTATCTTTTGTCCAGGTCATTTTTAAGGGCAAGGACTATTTTATTATCTTATGTCATTTATATCACTGTGGTCATGACCATATGGGCTAAAGATGAACTATATTTAGAAGAATTGCATGATTGGGGTTCCCCTGGGCCTAGGGCCTCACTCAAAAAGGTTAAAGATTTAAAATATTGACTTTTGTTAGAAGGATTATTGTAACCAGTTAAAGGCATCCAATGTTTCTAAAAAAGAAATGGAGCTACATCTTCAGTAAGAGTTCCAAAGTCAATATATACGGTGGAAAATTAGAATAAAAATTATCCTTGAAAATCCTTTCAGTAAGTCTCTCCCAAAATATAGCATAGATGGTTTCATACATGCCTCTCAGGAAGTATAACAGTATAATTTTCACCAGGGTTGGGAACAGAGCTGTTTCTTCCATTAAGCATCATGTAAAGTGTCAATAGTTGCCTTTTAGGGGCCGTGTACTAGAAAAGATACTTATTGTTTTTTTATTTCCTTCTTTTCTTCCTAAGTGCATATAGTTGAATTAAATGGACATTAAATGCAATACCGCTGAACACAAATTGTAAAGATAATGAATTCATTCTACAAATAAAAACTACAGGCAACATGGTGGTGACAAAAGCTAGAGTCTACCAATTGAAAAACTATTATAATATATCCTCGAACGTCAAGTCTCTCTATCAACACTTGGAAAATATCCCCAAGTAACCTGTCAGCTTTGCAGCATCTTTTCTATAGTGTATGTCTACCTTTATTCCTTTACATAGAAATTGTTTACCCCCCCAAAAAGTAATTTTTTCTCAAAAATATTTCTCTAAAAATAAGAACAAAATCTACGTTGTGGAAAAAATGTTTTTTGATATCTAGCTACAAGTTATTTAAGATAGTCTGCATGTTTTGAAACCATAAACAAATCCTGTTAAAGCAAAAATACCACAAAAATGTAGATGTTCTCTTTGTCTCCCCTTCCATATACACAAAATCAATTCTAGTCTTAAAAAGAAATGCTCTCTGTAATTATCATATGACCCACAATCACACCCCTGGGCATTTATCCCAGGAAAATGAAAACTTGCGTTCGCACAAAAATCTATACATGAATGTTTACAGCAGTTTTATTCGTAATAGTGAAAAACCAGAAACAACCCTGAAGTCTCAACTGGTAAATGGTTAAACAAACTGTGGGACAACCATACCGTGGGATATTACCCAAACATAAAAAGAACAGACTTGAAATATTCAAGTTCAATCTCCAGAAAATTGTGCTGAGTGAGAAAAGTCAATTCCAAAAGGTTATATACTATATGATTCCATTTATATAACATCCTTGAAAAGAAAAAATTGTAGAAATGGAGAACAGCCTAGTGGTTGCTATGGTTAAGGAAGGGGAGCAGGACAGAAGCAGCTATGGATACACAAGGGCAACATGAGGAATCCTTGTGCTGAAGGAACTGTTCTGTATTTTGGCTGTACTGATGCCAATGTCCAGGTTGTGATACGGCACTATACACCATACTATTTGGGGAAACTAGGTAAAGGGTACAAAGGACCTCTCCATTATTTAGTACAACTGCATGTGAAATCTATAATGATCTCAAAATACTAAGTTTAATTAAAAATAAAAAAGAAACACTCTAGCCTAATAAATTTACTTTGCCATATGGAGGCTTGAGCTTAAGAATTTATCATAGCACTTTCTTTGTAAAAACTACAGAAGTGGATGAAGTACGAACTGGGTCATTCACAACTGCTTCTTCGAGTGCCATCAGCATCTGTGAATCTCCCCAGTTCCCTCGCTAAGGGCCACCTCTAGTGACACATACCCCTTGACAGTGTTCACACCACAGAAGCCAGAGGCCTGCCTACCGCAGAGGAATCCTTCCATTTTCCTACAGCCACCGCAAAGGCCACAACGAGGAATTTCCCAATGGCAAGGCAAACGGTCATTATTCAGTCTCCCCAAATGTAAGAACTCTGTGAAAGACTGGATGTCAACCTTCTTTACATAACAGATGCTCAAACACGTAACAAATGCTCTGCCAGTTATGATTTTTATCTTGTATCTGAGTTGAGCTAATAGATTTTTTGAGAAGAAAATGTTCTATTCCAGAGGGACTAATATAGAGAATTAAAATATATATAAGGATACATTTCAAGTCTTTTTTCTCCCATAAATATAATACAGTCACATTAGAAAGTGATTTTAAACCTATTCTAATGATATCAGATTGCCAGAAGAATTGCTATGTTGGAGAATGTGATTTTTTTTTTCTTGGAATGCTCTTTTTCAGGTATAAACATTCATTCAATCCAATAAAGTCGTTTTAGAAAAAAAGTCAACATATAAAATTGATTTTATTTTTTCTATACTTTGATTAAAACAGATAGCATTTGGTAATACATTACAACGCTAAGCGTGTCAAATAAAATTGGTGATCTAGAAGGGCACAACCTTCTTCTGCATGACAACTGTGGATTTTAAGTGGAAAAATACTGTAATCTATAAATAAGAACATCCAAAACATATTTAAATCACTTGAGCACTTGATTTTTCCATGGCCTTTGCATCTAGACTGAACAGGCCACAGGAAATTTCAGACTGACAGCTGAATCTAAAAGAAAAAAGAAATCCATTTAGTTGTCATGATCATTGTCACCATCAGTCCCTTATATCTTCTTATACTTCACCAACCTCACTTAACTTTGCCCTGTTGCTTTATGCTTGGGAGAAAGACAAATCACTAATCAATTATGCACACTAGTTTAAAATGCTACCTTTAGGAGGCATTTTGATACCTTAGGAATAGGGGTATTTCCTCTAACCGCTTACTTTTAAACATTTTCGATAACACCTTAGGTAGGATGCACTGAACATTTGCAAACACTTAAAAATGCTACAGTCTACATAGACTATCAAACTGCGCCCCAAAAGTGGCGGTACAATTCTGCAACTGGTTGAGGTCACATGGAAAATAGAATTATATGCTAATTTGTTCCTATATTAAGTTATCATAGAAGGTCATACCAAGCACAGTAAAATGAATTCTGGAAAAAAAATTAACTAAGTAGATTGGTATGTACCGTATCAAAGTAAACTGTTTATCTTAATAGATACAAATACAAGAAAGATTTTTAAAACAGGGGCATTTTCTCCTTTTCAAAAAAGTAAATGTTTTAACCAACCCCAGGCAATGACTTGCATGATTTAAAAACACTTTATCTAAATAGTTTTTCCTTAAAGGAGAACAAGGGCAAGATTTTTTTTTCCAAGGGGAGAAAAGAAATGGAAAAGGGCAGAGTATCCAAAAGAGAATAATTTCCCCAGAAAAAGCTTTACTTTATCTACATATTTATTGAGTTTTATTCACGTAAATAGTTCTGCACATGTACTATAAAATGAACAGATAGGTTTAAACTAAATAATGGGGTCAGGAGGTACTTACCATATACATTTATTATTTTACTCCAAAATAAACTAAACAACAATATAGATGTTTTCCTTAACGTAGATTTGTATGAAGAAAATACGCTTCATTTAAAAAAACTATTGAGGAAGAAAATCTATATTCATTTTTTTCTGGAGGGCACATCTATAGATAGGCCTTAACCACAGGTAAGTTCTAAGGATAAAGTATCAACTTAGAAAACTATAAACCAAATTAATGGTTGAAGAATTCGGGCTACCAGTTTCATATGTGATGATAGTGCAACCTTTATATTTCTGTTTTCAAAGGTCCTTTATAGAAAAAAGGAAAAAATTGGGGGGAGGGGGTGATGGAGAACTAAAATCTTACAGCATTTGAAACCAAGGGACCAGTATTTTATAAAGCATCCAGCTTATTGCAGGACACAACTAAGAAGAGTAACAGAGATCATCTGTGTCACACCCTCAGGCAAATTCCTGGGAAAAAATAAAATGATAATTTTCTGTTCTAGAGTCTATCCTTTTTTCCATTAAAAGATATGTTTATATTTTTCATTTTATTGCAACATTTCCAATGCAATGCTACAAAAGAACTAGCACTGACAAAGAGCCATCTGAATAACTCATTTTTAATTTCTAAAGGGACTTTACCTATTGCTTTCAATAAAATTTTATTACTATTAGTTATCATAAAATACGTTAGGTTCCCATGGAATACAAGTTAGACATCTTCAAATACTGACTTTTCTACTATATATTATGGGCATTGTTTACCCTATTTTCTCCTTACCAAGTTAGATACGGAGATACTTAGTCAGGCATAAGATCTTTGGCTTCTTGATGAACTATAAAATAAAGCAATATACTACTTTATTATCATTCTTGTTTGAAGGACCTTATGTATTGGGATCTTAATCCATTAAAAAGTTGAGAATTACATTTGAAAAGGGTGGGCGGAAGTCTGACAAAAATGAAAACATGCAATGATGCCTAAAATATCAGGGCTTAAGTAAATTAATCTTCATTCCCACTGAAAGCAGTCTGATGTCCAGGGACTAGGAATTATTCTACCATAACACACAGCACATTAAATACTACAATAGACCCATTTGAAATGTCTTAAGATAATTATTATGTCATCTACAAATGATTGTATATAGACTTATATTTTAATATTCAATACCAGAGGTTCTAACGCAAAATATACTGAAATGGTAAATACATTAATTTGGTTCAAGATAAGAGCAAGCAAATCAGTAGCTATTCTATGACTGAAAGTAAGACTCCAAATAAGATCTGAAAAAGAATCGATAAAAGCAAGGGCAAAATATTTGGACCCTGGTTATCACAAACAACACTATCATTCCTGATGGTTTGCATATAAAACTCCTTATCTCCACTAGCTAGTTGAAAAGAATGAAAAGCTTCTTACAACCAGCTAAAAAGAAAGTCTTTACCATGCTCCTTGAAAAAGCTCATTTTCACATTACTCAGGCTTCATTATGCTAAATCAATATTCGTTTAGTCACTGGGGTTATTGACATATTTTAAAATAAAAGTATACCCTTCAGCTACTGCACTCATTACAGGTAATTTGTCTTGTCAGAGAGCAGGGAATATTATCCTAGTCTTTCAGGGGCTGACAGCCCGTGGAAATACCTCCCCATGGTTACAACTGTAAATAATTTTAAGGTAAAATATTGAAAAATCAATGACTGTTTCCTGCAATCTGTCACAAACAAATCAATCATAATCTGTACTGCCAGAGAGTATGATTTGAAGGAGATGGGAGCAGATGTAATTCTTGGCTGGAATCTCTCATTTCAAAATCACTTCACATAATGGTGTCATCATTTAAACACTTAACAGTCAGCGCAACTGCCACTGTAACATCTAGTTGGACAAAACCACAAGGAGGAGGAGGAGAAAATGCCATCACTATTACGTTAACAAACATTTAATTTAAATGGTTACTGCGTTAGTAAATTTCAGCCGAAAACAGTTTTACCTGCCCCCTTTCACAGTTTTAAATTAATCAAGGCTGCTTTTCTGTGTACTAATGCTTAATAAATTAGTCCATGTCTAAAGCATGTATTCTTTTTATTTTAAAAGTCCATTATAGAGAACAAAATTTGGAATTAATAAATAAATCATTTGGATTGTAGAATATCCATAATTCTATCTATAAACAAAGACAAAAATAGTGTCACAGATGTCAAGATTATACTTTTAAAGTAGGTTTAAAGGTCACAGTTGCCCAGATATTAAATTTTATATTTTCCTTCTATTAATAAATATTACATTTCAACTTTGTAATACTGTAGCACATTTTAGAATGACCAGCAAGACCTAGTCAATTCAAAAATACCCTTGCATTCCATACACAAGCTACACCATAGACTGATATTTTAAAAGCTAGAGTAATAACCCAAGTATATGAAGTGTAAAAGTTGGTCAAGGGCATAATATTGAATTGTTCTGCAAATGTAAACTGCCTTCCAAGTAATCACTTTTATATCATTTTTTTTCTAGGCTACATGTTAATAGCTCCTCAGCTGCTTCCAACCTCTACCTAGGCAAGAATAAAAGAATCTGAGATTAGTATATTTCCTCTTCCTGTTGTATTAACCAAAAACATCATATGATTTAAAGATTAAAGAGTCCCCTTCTTGAAGGTTTTTGTTTTTAAATGTATACTAGCTCTTTAATAGAAGAAACTGCTTTTATCTACTACTGTTGCTTACCAATTTCCCAATTATATAATTAGACATCATAAAGCCCTTTATTATTACATTAATATCCCTCCATAGATATAGTTCAGGGAGTATTTCTGATGACTAGAAAAGTATATCATTTTTCTTAAAAAGGAAAAAAAATGATATAAATACCATTACACAATTTAAGCCTTTATAAACATTCTTAGACATAGCGACTGATAATTTATAAAAGGGTTTGACTCTGTTTTTAATTTAACTTGCATGGGCAATGTAGCAACATAGCATGAAAAGATGGAAGATTTTCTTATTGACACAGATTTTTCATTTTTCATTTTTGTTGTTCAAGAATCTTAGATTCATTCTGTAACACCAGCATTAGGTTTCTGAAACTGGAAAAGCATGTGGGGAAATGATCAAAGATCTCATCCAGAATAAAACAGAGTCCTCCATTCCATGTGAATCCCTGCAACAGCTGCAAAGAAAGCAACAAGCCAACCTAGTGAGAGGAAACGGAAAGTATTACCCATAGCCTAGGATTACACAAAAAATGGAAAGGGACCTAAAGCTGACAACCAGGGAAGGAACCTGTGTGTGGGAGCTCCTGGCCTCCAGTGTGCTAGAGCAGCCCAGGCTGGGCCCGGTGAGGTCTTTGGCAGAGCCCTGGAACCAGTTGTCAACCAGCAAGTCTCCCACTCAGAGCTGGGTGGTGGCTGGCAGTGAACCACCCTGCCGAGAGCACGTTCCCCAAGAGAAGGCAACAAAGCCAGAGAGGTAAATGAGGACAGCTAAGCAACGCGCTCAATGCCTGCACATCAACCACATGCTAAAATGACATCTACTAGAACGGGGTAGGCCACCATCACAGATCTAATTCTCAGAAAGAAGCTATTTTAAGGGTGCTGAGTATGCCTAGATGAGATTTCTCAGCTCTCCCAACATAGCCTATTACCCCAGGAGGAGGAGCTCGAAAACTCAGCACAGGAAAATCAGATTGTTTCCATACCCCAAATTTAAAGAAATTGCTCTCTACTAGATAAAGTTCTTATATGTAATAAAGGCACAGGATTACAGAGGAAAGTATTCTTTTAAAAGAGATAATATTACCTCCCTATCTTCAGAATCTCCTTTTTCCAATAGCCAGTACAGTAGCTCCATTATGGACTGTAGATTCTTAAAGAGAAAAACAGCAAGAGTTAGCTTCATCTTTCCTACCAGTTCGTTCCTTCATTGAATTACAATTTAATTACCAATATTTCAATTGATTTTATTCCTGAATGATATAGTTCTCAAAAAGCATACTCTAGCCATTTCCACTAGAGAACATTTAGTATAACCTTCTCAATTAATCAACCATAACCTATTACTGTTGAAAGGACATGATTTCTTCATATTTTCAAGAGTGGGGAACCCCCCTCACACCACGTATTTTATATAAAAGAAGTATCGGTTTTAATACATTTGAATACCATTAATATATAAGAAATGAACATGAATCTTTATAATAAATTTTGGCTAATAACAGATATAAAACTCAACCAATTTGCATATATGTTTAGATTTTTCCTATATTCATCCTTAGGAGGGAAGAAAAATCTAATCCTCCTGTCTTATAAATTCAACAAGTTTACATGTGGTTAAAAAAACAAAACCAAAACCAAAAACTAAGCTTAAAGGCAAACAAAGAGGAATCAGATTGCTCACTGTTTAACATTTTCTTCATATTTGTGTGTTTCCTAAGTCACTGTAATGCTTCAGCTCTTGGTCATACATGAAGCCCCATAACGCCCAATCAGTGATAGAAGAACACAAGTGTGTTATTTAAAAACAATTATATAACATTAAAAATCACTTTAATACCTTTGAAAGTATCCACAGAGAAGCACTTATTCTACTGCAGGCTGTACTAGAGTTGCCTTCTGTAGAATTAGCTTTTTTTTTTTGGTCATTCAACCATCTTTTTTACTTAAGAAAATATTCTCTATCACTAAATCCAGTACTTGCTCTCCCCACTAGGCAACACAAATATTCTGCACAGTGTTTTTTTTTTCTCATAGCTTTTCTCATCTGCTTGTATTCAACAGCCCCTATTTTGATGAGAAGTGACAAGTTTTGTGCACACCTGTATATCCTTTGTCTTTTTAAAAGAGTTTAGTACCCACGACTAGAGCTGATACTCCCTCTAAGTTTATTCTTAAAAGAACTGGGGTAATGAAAATAATCAAAAACTGTAATTTGATATAAACATTATTTCCTTTAAATAATAATCCTATTTCTATACCATATCGTAACTTTAGTCTTGATTTTTACAAAAAGCACTGAGCTCAAAAGTTTCACTATCCGATGATAACATTAAAAAATAAATGCATTTTAAGTGCATTTCCATGAATCAAAAATTTTCCTACTTACCAATGCATTGGTAAAATTTTAATAATCAAAGGCCTCAAGTGACATTCTCTACATTCTGTACTTAGACCATCCCTATTTCCAATACAAATACTTTGGTAAAACAAACGCTGATGCTATTTTGGGTTTACTCCACACACAAGCACAACTGTGCAGACACTCACTTGCAGATGAGCCTGGGGATGCGCAAGGACAAATTTCAGTCAACATTTGGAGGAACCCCATGGTTCAGAAGTGAGCTTAGCTGAAAACATCCAAATGTATTACGGAAACATCATACTTAAAACCTGCACAGAAAATGGAAACGATTCTGTTTAAGGAAACACAGAAGTCTGGTTAAATACTTTAGGGATATTAGATATGAATATCTAATCTAATTTTCTCCAAGGTATCACTCTATATTATCGCAAATAAACAACTAAAGACTGTATCAAGGTGTGGAATATCATTAGCCTGAGAAAAGGCTAGAAAAATGGATTACATAAATGACAACTGCAGGAGAAAATTATATTCTATTCTCTTGAACAAATGTTAAGTGCATCCTTACTAATAAAGATTTAAACTTTAACTACATTTGAATATACTGGTTTTCAATTTTGAAGCATCTAAGTTAATTTGCCAAGCTAAATTGGTGCTCAGGTATACTCTAGCTATAAAATACTGCAGATTTATGCAGAAATAAGTCATGAGTATCACACTCCAGAGTAGTGCTAAACCAGAAAGCAAACCAGAGTCATTACTGAACAAGAAAAAAATAATTCCAAGATTTTACATCTTCTTAGAGTGGTATCAGCTGCTATTCTATTAAGGACAATTATTCTCTATAAAACAGCTAACACTTATACCGAAAGGATGTTAAACTACAGGAGCCAACACAATGCAGACACTGAAGGGAAATACGCAAAGATATTGAGATATTACCACACAAAATAGGCTGTGCTATCTCAGAGGTAAAACACTGTTCCAAAATACGATCCTGTTTTCATAATCTGTTTTAAAGAACATGTTTAATTCACTCAGGATTACACGATCTCATTTACTTGCACATTATCAACTGAAGAACACTGACATTTTCCACAAGATTTCTATACTGTAAAAATATATTATATTATTATATATTAATATAGTAATAATTACTTGGTGTTACTTATTAAAACAGATGACAGGTAATTAGCTCATATTCCTATTTCATTTCTTTTAACACAGCATATCAAATTTGAAAATAATGTATGGATAATAGCATTGGGATGCTGATCTTAGCTGCCAGAAAAGAAATTTTTGAAGGGGAGTTGGGGGATAAGTAAAGCAATTATGTCAAAATTAATGCTCTTGTTTTAGTTTCAGCAAACAAATCTAAATAAGTCATTCTTTGATTTTAGTTTACCATGTAATGCTCGGCAGCTCATTATCCTTGGAGTCACGAATGAGCTGTGATTCTACACCTGGCCTCTCCGATCATAACGCCTATGGCCTCCTCCACTTTCATTTCCTCTTTCTGCAATGAGTTTTAATATTAAAGAAAAACACTCACACATCTTACATACACACTGATGGACAGCCAGCTTCCAGGAAATCATGAGCTACAAAGAGAGGGGGGAAATCTTAATGCAATACTTATGTGGAAGGGTATTAGGTGCTGGGTAAGCCAAGGGGTAATATAATCAACAGCATCTGTCCTGCTATTGTTTTGGCATTTGGTATTCAGAGATTTGAAGTAAAGGACAGTAATACTATTCTAGCGGTCATCCAGGTTATGATTCAGATCCTTAAACTAATAAGAGTCTAAATGCACTATCTTCACTTGCTCATCAATTCAAGTTTACAGAACCACATTTTGGAAGAAATAAAACAGTTTTCTTCTACGTCTGGAAATAAAAACAAGGCATTGCATAAAAAATGTAGTTAAGTACCTGACAATAAGAAAAAAGAAATTGTTTTAGATCATTAAAACATTCTAGGAGACTGTCTTCTAAAAAAAGTGAAGGGACATAAATTTCTTATATATTTACCTTTTCATTACAATCCTGTTTCTGCACATTAAGCATGCCTTCCTCTACATATTTTTACTGAACACTAATAAACGTTTGCTTAATAATATACTACGCTATTTATGCTTTTCTTTCTAAATCAGGAACCATTACTCCACAAAGATGGAAGCACAAAAAAAAGTCGACAAAGGCATTGCCAAAAAGCCACAAGTAGTATTAATACATGCCAAAACACTTAACATTGAACTATCATTTCTCTCTAAAACTTCTGCTGCCAGAGTGCTGGAAGCTCAAAGACAGGTCTCTATGCAATTAAATTCTCCAAAAGCAAAACTGTACAGAAATATGCCGCCCTTCTTATGTCACCATTTTATAGACAACATTTTCTCAAGATCTTAATTAAGATAACGATGCACACCTGTGTCAACATTCTCTGGCAAGACAGCCTTATCAATCATAATCCTTTAAGTACACTCCAAAACTGCAAAGCGATATGACAGAAGCAATCTGTTGCCTTTCCTAGCGTCAGTGTTGTGTCTCTCCCACAAGAATGATGAGATCTTTAAAATACAGCAGATCTCCTTTTATGAGTCTTTAAAGTTTTAACTGTAAACAGTTATTACACTAAATAAACAGGAATAACCTCTTTTGCACTTGATTTAAACAATGACAACTGTACAGCCAAAACTCGAAGAGCAAGCTCCACGACCATGTCTTAACAATACAATTGTGGATCTTATTTTAAAGCTCTAAATTTTAAGAGTTATGCCTAACAGGATCCGTGCAGACATGACAAACCAATAAACTCTTAGGAACTTTTAAAATTAGATTCTTTTTTTAAAGTCCTTCATTAAGAACAATCAGGGAATACCTATCCCTAGTGTAAGTTAAAATGTTCGGAAAGATACAAATGCAGCAGTAAGCCAAAAAGAAAAGGAGTCGTCTTGGTAACCTGGAACCAGAGGGAGTTAGCTCCCACCTCTGCTGGGGGAGAAAGCTTCAGTGACAAGAGACGAGTTAAACTACTGCTAAAAGCACGCAGGCTCCTAAACGGCAAAGCTGATGAATAAAGGAGGAAAAGGGGCGGGGGCGGGGTGGAGAGAAGGGAACGTATCCTTATCGTCACTGCCACCAAGACTAAAAGTTAAAACCTCCGGTTTACCAGCAAAAACGTGAAAGCTTTCACATGAAAACGGAGAAAACCCGCCAGATGTTATCTGAATCCCGTCTGCACGCTAATGATCAGCTCTTCCCTTTCACATATTAACACGAGTCTATCTCAGACGCCGGGCGGCCGTGGCCAGCCGAGCATCAGAGCCACCAATGTGCAAATAAACCAGAAAATAGAGACATCCTTAAGAAATGAGTCTCAAATTTGACGTAGAGCGGAGGTGACAGCCACAGCAACAGAACCATAAACTCCATAAATTCTAAATGCCTCAATATCTTGCAGGATTCTCTACAGTCCGTGCACCAAAAAGACAGTAGAAAGAAACGAAGTGGGGGGGAGGGGGGTTTTGTAAGTATAGTGTGTGTGTGCGGGGGGTTGCTTAGCTGCCCAGAGTTACATGATGATGTAATGAGAATGTCTGTGTTGACAGACTCAGATTTTCGGTGGCACAAACCTCCAAGGCTCCATTTCAGAAATCAGCATTTCAGAAATCTCTGACGAGAGCCGAGAGGGTGAAGCCGCCGCGCGTGGATGGAGGGGACACGCCCACGCCCGCCCGCCCGGGGACCGTCACACCAGGAAAAGCCCGCCCAACTTTCACGCGGCCCATGCCCACGGAGGCGCGCGGGGCACCGTCGCGTCCGTCCGGTCCACGAGGGGACGCGGACGCGGCTCGAGAGACAGGAAGCCCGGCCGCAACGGGGCGGGTGCGCGGTGGCATGGAGGACCCGGGGCTCACCTCTCCTCCACGGCGCGGGCGCGCGAGCCGCGGACGCTCCCTCGTGGCTGGCGCGAGCCCCCGGCGGGCGGCGCGCGCGGGCCGCTACAGACCTTTAGCGCGAAGGGCTGCGGCGGCGGCGGCGGCGGCGGCGGCGGGCGGAGCCGGCGGCGGGCGGAGCCGGGGGGCGGGCGCTGGGGAGCTGAGGGGCAGCGAGAGGCGGGAGCGATGCGAGCAGGGCGGGGACGCTTCGGGGCACTCCCCGCGACCACCCGGGCGTTGTCCGAGCCCCAGAAGACATTGCCCCTTGGCTGCCTGAGAGGCCACCACTGGCCGGCTCCGCACGTCAGGCCGCTCAGCCTCGCCTCAGTCTCGGCCGGCTTGCTGCCACCACAGCCTGGCTGTTCCCGCCACCGCCGCCGCCGGCTTCCCGTCTCCATGACAATAGCGCGCCGTCGCCCCGCCCAGCCCCGCCCTCTCGGCGCCGTTACTCGGAGGAAAGCGGGCTCACGTCGCCGAAGGGCGGAGCCAATAGAGGCCCGCGTCCAATTAGAGGTGAAAGCAGGGAGGGATGGGGCTAGAGCGGCTGTAGGAGGACGTCCGCCTGAGGGGCGGAGCCTGGAGGGAACTGACGGAGGGGAGGAGTCAGCGCGCGTGCGTGAAGTCGCGCTGCGGAGAGTGTGCCGTTGTGGAGAGTGGGTTTGTGTGCAGGGGTTGGAGCTCAGGAAGTAAAAGTGTATCTCTCCCGTCAGAGTCATTGAGGGAAACTCTGTGTATAGGCATACTTCGGCTTCCGTGTGACCTCATTATAAAAGGCCACAAAGTCCTCTATCTACTGGGCCCCAGCGGAGTGCCCAATACTGTGCCAGCCCCTGTCCTGGTTCACCAGCGCCCCTGTCTGTCCCACAGTTCGAGTGCTTCTGTGTCTTGTGGCGGCGCGGTGTGGAGAGACAGGCAAAGGGTCTGTTTTGTATTCTAAATGTGTGGCCTTCGTGGGCAAGGGCTCGGCCGGTGACTCGGTTGTGTGTGTTTGCCTTGCCAGCGCCTCGCTGAACAAATGGTTGGGTTGGTTACTGCTCCGCAATGTTAGCAGTGGAGCGTGGGCGGATGCGAGAGTGGGTGCGAAGGGGAAGAGGACCCGCACTCTCCACCACCACCGGCCTGGCGGGGCGAGCTGCGGATAATGCAGAGCCCCGAGAAAGAGGCAGCCAGGCATTGCGGGAGGAGGTGTAGTGGAGTCCAACGACCTACTCCGGTGTAGCTGCTTCTCCGTCTGGCAGCTCTTGCCCACTACCTCTCTAGAGAAAGGCTACCCCCGTAGTACTGGGTCCCCAGTGCCTCCTCCCTCGCCGTCTGGCGGGGAGTTGGTGGAAGGGAGGCCGGGCCGGAGACGTGCAGATGTCCAAGGCCTGTCTCTCGCCCACCTGCTGCTGCTGGCGGAGAGGGACAGTCACCCCAGACTCCCTGCGCCCTGGACGCTGGCATCCATCCGGCTCTCTCGGGGGCCTTCATTCCGGGTATCCAACTCGCTCTCGGGTCCCCTAGCTTGGGGGAGAAGCCAGGGGCGGGTGGGCGGCGATCTGCCTTGGAGCTCAGCCTTCTGGCGAACGAGAAATCCGCTAACTCCGCGATTTACTGCGGCGTACAGAAAGCAGAGCTTTCGCTGGCGCGCGGTCCGCGGCCTCGTTCCCTTTGTGCGTCGAAGCGGCGGGACCGGCCATCAGGGCCCGCCTTGTGTCGGAACCGCCGCTCCACCCCGACTTAGCAGGGGAGGAAAGTTGGAAGAGATCGGCGCGCCTGGGATGTGTTTGTCATCCTGGGGCCGGCGCTCAAGAGTCTGAGAGAGAGAGAGGGAGAGACCTGGGGGGGGGGGGGAATAAGAGGAGGGGGGAGAGGAGTGCCGCGGAGGAGAGGCGGGCGCTAGGGAGGGGCGAGGGGAGCGCCAGCGAGCGGGAGAGGGAGCCGGGGAGGAAGAGGGAGAGGGCGAGGCGCGCCTGGCGGCCGGGTTGGCTGCGGCCGCCCAGAGGCTCCTGCCAGTCCTCCCACCGACTACACCCCGCGAAGGAGGAGCTTCAGGCGCGCACAAGGCGTCAGAATCCTCAATTTCCAACTTAGCATCTTGGCAGGACCTTTGCGAAGCTAAAAGCAGAGCCCCCCAGTGCAAAGAGCGAGGGGGAAAAAGAGAAAGCAGCAAGGGAGGGGGGGGGAAAACCCTGCCGGGGCGAGCGAGGCGCGCAGAGGAGCGGGCTCGGCGGCCGCAGCCGGAGGCGCGCGGGAAGCCAGCGAGGAGGCGCAGCGGGCCGGAGCCCGGGAGCCGGGGCCCGAGGAGCGGCGGGCCGGGGCAGCCGGAGGCCAGGTGCCCGCCCGCACGCCCTCGCAGGGCGCCGCCCGGCTCGTTGGCGGCCGCGGCGCGGAGCGCCCCATGCCCGTGCGTGGCCATGTCCTACCCGCAGGGCTACTTGTACCAGCCGTCCGCCTCGCTGGCGCTCTACTCGTGCCCGGCGTACAGCACCAGCGTCATCTCGGGGCCCCGCACGGATGAGCTCGGGCGCTCGTCGTCGGGCTCCGCGTTCTCGCCCTACGCCGGCTCCACCGCCTTCACGGCGCCCTCGCCGGGCTACAACTCGCACCTCCAGTACGGCGCCGACCCCGCGGCGGCGGCAGCCGCCGCTTTCTCTTCGTACGTGGTGAGTGAGCTGGAGCCGGGGCGGGCGAGGGCAGCTGCAGCAGCTTGGGGCGGTCGGGGGCTGCGGACACGGGCCTCGGCTCCACCGCGGGCCGCCCCTGCCAAGCCTCGCGGACCCTGCAAACTTGGGCGATTGTCTCCCTCGGCTTCGCCCGGGCCTCGGGCTCAGGAGTTGCTCGGAGAGAAGAGCCGCGTCTTGCTCGGATCGCTGAGTTGGCGAAAGGGTTTTTTGGGGAGAGGTCGCTGCGATTAAAGAGCAGCATTTGGTTCAAACGTGAGCTCCAGGCCGCCCAGCACATTGTACTTTCTTTCTTTCTTTCTTTCTTTTTTTTGGTTTTGCCATTTGGAGAAAGTAGTTCAAAAGAAATGGACCCGAAATCTGAACAGAAGCGTGCTAAGTCTGTGTAAATGTGTTTGGCCTCGCCTTTAATTAGTCCTCCAAAATGTTGCAAATCCGTAATCCTATCTTTGCAATCCGATTTGGAGGTATTAAATTTCTGAAAAGTCGGGCGAGCTGCGGTGCATCCGGGATTTTTCGGCCGGGTGCACTTTCTGGAAAAGCGCCTTGGCTTCGGTTTGTGGTAACACTTTTGGAGGGGTGGGAGTGCCGAGGCAAGGCTTAGCTTTTCGTTTGCCTTTCTCTGTGGGGAAAAAAAGTCCTTGATTTCCTTTGCTCACCACCCTTGCTCCCAACGCGCAACCACTCGGGTGCGGAGCGCAGAGTCGCCGCCGCTGCCCAGGCCTCTCCTTGGGTAGAGGGCCCGGCCGCCGTGGCCGGATCTGCGCACGGAGGGAGGACGTTCCCGGGCCTCCCAGGGGCCAGGGAAGCCAGGACGGCTCCAAGCGCCCCCAAGGACTCAGGAGTTGGCGCCCCCGCTTCCTTATGAGGAGGAGGAGGCGTTGCCCCAGGGTCTGAGCTCTCCAGCCCTACCCCAGGGGAAGCCTGAGTGCGGGCCTCGCAGCCCGAAGACCCCTGGGCGCAGGGAAAGTGTCTTTCAGTCGCCCAGGTGGCACTGGGGACCACGGCCCACTCTCACTTTCTCTCTGCCCCTTCCCTGCAGGGCTCTCCCTACGACCATACACCCGGCATGGCAGGCTCCTTGGGGTACCACCCGTACGCAGCACCCCTGGGCTCGTACCCCTACGGGGACCCCGCGTACCGGAAGAACGCCACGCGAGATGCCACCGCTACACTGAAGGCCTGGCTCAACGAGCACCGCAAGAACCCCTACCCCACCAAGGGCGAGAAGATCATGCTGGCCATCATCACCAAGATGACCCTCACCCAGGTGTCCACCTGGTTCGCCAATGCGCGCCGGCGCCTCAAGAAGGAGAACAAGATGACGTGGACGCCGCGGAACCGCAGCGAGGACGAGGAGGAGGAAGAGAACATTGATCTGGAGAAGAACGACGAGGATGAGCCCCAGAAGCCCGAGGACAAGGGCGACCCCGAGGGCCCCGATGCAGGTTGGTGGACGTGGGAAAGGGTGCGTTAAGCAAAAGGGGGACTGGAGAGGGGGCGCACAGGGCCTGGAGGTTGAGGGCAGGGGTCTTTGCCTTTGCGGGCGGGGACCTGGGCCCCGCCGCGCGGCCTCCGCGCCTCTGACCGCCTGGGTTTCGCCCGCAGGAGGAGCAGAGCAGAAGGCGGCTTCAGGCTTTGAACGGCTGCAGGGGCCGCCCACCCCTGCCGGCAAAGAGACCGAGGGTAGCCTCAGCGACTCGGATTTTAAAGAGCCGCCATCCGAGGGCCGCCTCGACGCGCTGCCCGGGCCCCCCCGCGCCGGCGGGCCCTCCCCGGCCGGGCCTGCGGTAGCTCGGCTGGCCGAAGACCCGGCCCCTCACTACTCCTCGGGCGCGCCGGCTCCGGGCCCACACCCAGCCGCGGGAGAGCTGCCCCCCGGTCCCGGAGGGCCCTCGGTCATACACTCGCCGCCACCACCACCGCCTCAGGCGGTGCTCGCCAAGCCCAAACTGTGGTCTCTGGCGGAGATCGCCACATCCTCGGACAAGGTCAAGGACGGGGGCGGCGGGAGCGAGGGCTCTCCGTGCCCACCGTGCCCCGGGCCCGTAGCCGGGCAAGCCCTAGGAGGCAGCCGCGCGTCACCAGCACCGGCGCCATCGCGCTCGCCCTCGGCTCAGTGTCCCTTTCCAGGCGGGACAGTGCTGTCCCGGCCTCTCTACTACACGGCGCCCTTCTATCCTGGCTACACGAACTATGGCTCCTTCGGACACCTTCACGGCCACCCGGGGCCCGGGCCAGGCCCTACAACGGGTCCGAGCTCGCATTTCAATGGATTAAACCAGACCGTGTTGAACCGAGCGGACGCTTTGGCTAAAGACCCGAAAATGTTGCGGAGCCAGTCCCAGCTAGACCTGTGCAAAGACTCTCCCTATGAATTGAAGAAAGGTATGTCCGACATTTAACGCGGGCTGCGTCGGTCCTGGACTTTCCTAATTTATTAAAAAAAAAATGGCCTTGGCAGTTATTTTTCCATCAACATGAGAGAAAAACAAAACTACCCCTCCTACTAAAAAGTTTATAGTTCCTGGAGATGGATGACATAAAAATGTAAACATCTCCACACACAAACAAAAATGTCTTAACCAACTGAAAAGAAAAATTTAAAAAAGGATTTGTATTAAATCTTATTCTGTATATTTAATGTAGCATTTTTGTATTTAAATTGATAACTCAATATCTTTGAAGTAAATTATGAAATTAAGACACCTGTACAGGCATTTAATGTTTTTTTGTAATATAAATATATACATTTGTGTTTCCCCCAGAACTGTTTCATAGTTTAAAAATACAAGTTTAATTTAATTTTTTACACCTATTGATTTTTCTGGGTATGAGCTGAAGTATTATTACAGAAAGGGAACAGGTTATACTCTTAGATTTAAAAAGTAAAAGGAACTGCAGCCACCTTTGTAAAATGCAAAATATTTAATTAAAAGAGATTTTAACATAATCAGAGCCACTCATTACTTTTTAGAAGCCACAGTAAAGTGTCCATCGCCCTGGACAAAAGGTGCAAACTGCAACTTTTTTTCGAAGTGGGGAATGAAAGTTTCCACCGAACCTGTGCCAGCGGGAAACTGTAATTAGGCTTCGAGCCCCGGGGAACCTGGCCCTGCCCGGAATGCAGATTTGGATCACTGATGCGGGCTGCTGTGGGGAGATTGGACCCTGAAGGAGGGAGGAGAGAGACCCAAGTGTGTGCCCAGAAGGGAGAAGAGATGGCAAAGGCAGCTAGAGACACGCACCACCCGAGCTCCATTGCTTAACCTAATTACTTCCAATCAGTGTCGTGTTTTATGCAAAGCAATCAGCTGGTGAACTTTGCTAATGAGTTCGATTTTATGCCGGATTTAGCCCTTATTACTCTTTCAAAGGTGCTCTGGGCTAATGCGGGCGGGAAGCGTTAGGGGATGACAAGGAGAAGGCTTTCCCAAGTTACTGTCTTCTCTACCCCTTCAAAATCGGGCATTGATCTCTTCGCTGGATTTGATTAGATTAGTAAATGTTCCATCCGCGACCGTGCGGGTGGTAGGCGGCCGGGTAGATTCCCCGCGCAGCCGCGGGGCTGGGCCGCGGGACCAGCGAGGGGACGGTTCCTCCCTTTCACAGGTAGGTGTCACACTTGTCCTGAATTACAAGCCTGCACTTTGCAGAGTCGGAGATTGGAGAGAGAGTGGGCGGAAGTGGGGGAGGGAGTGCCATAAGCGCTTGGGGGAAGCAAGGGGAGCCCCGAACGGACCAGAAGAGCCCCCCCGCCCCACCCCCAAGGGCCCCTTTTTGGACAAGCGGCATTCAAAAGTTCGAGGACGTTTGCCTAGATAATGAGGCCGTTGTGGACTTGATCAGGCTTGTCACTTTAGCACTCTTGCCATCACGGATTCAAGAGTCCGAGAAGCCACAAAAGTATTTTTGAGGTTTTATTTTCTCCGTTTAATCCCGCATCTTTCATCGCAAAACGAAAAGGCAGGTTACGTCTCAATCCCACATGAGGAAAAGAGATACCGCCCTGCACCCGAGGCCCGCCAGCACGGTCGGTGTTCGCCTCTCCATTTTGCGCGGGAGATGGGGAACCGCGGACTTGTGGAATTTCGTGGGAAATTTTCCCTGGTCGGCGGACGGGAGGCTTTACAGCAAAAACATACCCCAGCGAGGGGAATTAATTTGCTCTATTAAACCCAAGCCTGAGCGTAGATAGAATGTGTTTGCACATAACACCGGTTTAATTAGGCTAAATCAAAACTCACATATTTGCACTTCTACTCAAGACCACTTTAACCCTGTTTTGTTAAACACAGCCCAAATTTTCACCGGAGTTTTCACTTTTGCTACTTTTTTTTTTTTAACCTGCAACGGGGCTCCTTTAGTTATTCGAATTTAAACAAGCTTGAAAGCAGCATTGTCCAGATGTTTTCTTGAACAGCAGTCGACTTCAGTGTTTAAATTAGTGAGAAAATTCACGCAGGGAAAATGGTTTCAAAGCTGGAAGTGTGAACGATTAAATATGCATGAGACGATCGTATTTTATTTTGTCCCTTTAATTATAAATGATTTTTTTAAACAATTGAATTCCAGAGATGACTTGCCCTACCCCCCGCGCCCCAGCCCCCTCCATCCACCTCCCGACAGCCCGGTTCACAATCAGCTTTTCCCCCCCTGTTGAATATGCAGCCCCAGGAGTCACCTTCTCTTCTAAAAAAGTCAGAAGAATAGGCCAGTCGCCTTCTCTTAAGAGAGAGTTTAAGGACGACATCAACTCTGCGGGATTTGGAAGCACTGGCCCTAAACCCTGCCCAACGATTTTAAAAAGAAAATTGTAGGCTTCCTTGTGTTCCCGGGAATATGCAAATGGCGCGGCGCGGGCCTCCCGGGTCTGATTGCCGAGGCTCCGGGCTGGGAGCCGAATGCCCGCGGGGGCTGCCTGGGAACGGGAACCGCGTACCGGGGAGCCCGTGGCGTTTCTCCCCAACGAGGGGCTGTGCGAGACGCCTCCCGGCTGCGCAGCGAAACCGCCAGAGTCTGGAAGGCTGGTGCCCACATCGCTGCCCCCTGTCCGCATCCCTCCTGCCCTTGGCCTCTGCAGGGTCGAGGGTTTTCTTTGCGTACTTCGTCCTAAGTACAAGCCCCAAATTAAGTTTAGGGTTTTCTCCTTTGCAGAGCTGGGTTTCGGTGGCCAGTGGTTTTTCTGTTGTCTAGAGACTTCTCAGTTTGGGGGCGGCCTGCTGGGCGGGTCGAGGTATGTGCAGCTAGGAAATGTCTCCCGTGTTTAATCCCAGAAGTAGATGCGTGTCTGTAAGGTCCCAAGTCCCTCCTCGAGCCTCCGAGCCTCAGCCTGGCCGCATCTTGGGCCGTGTCGAAGGCGATGCTCCTTGCAAGGGGGGCTGGGGGAAACCTTTCGGCGTGTGCCAGGGGTTTGTTCGCAGACTTGGCCTGGGGCGCGGAAGTTATGCGAAGCAGCGCCTAATACACCTCGGTGCTGGGGTATCGCAGGCGTTTGTCACCTGCTCTTGGCTGCACTGGTTGCAGCCCCCAAGCAGAGCCTAGCTTGGCACTAAGGGGACTAGGAGTCGCTGAACCCCTGGCAACAGAGGCCGCGGGACCACTGAGTGGGGTCCCTGCAGTCAGCCCCACGAGGCAGCGCCAAACCAGGGCCCGGCTGGGTTTCTTCCCTTGCCCCCCTGTGCAGGGCCGAATCAGCTTCTGGGATTTGGGGTGAGGAACCAACAGCCCGGTCAATCCCCGAGGGTGCATTGAGGTGAGGCTGCAGAAGGGGCCCTTTCTCCTTCCCGCTCTTCGGACCGGGGTGCCAGGGCCCGAACTGCTGTTCCTCGGCCTGGGTGAGGGGGCTTCATCGAGGCCTCCTGGTTTGCAAACCCCTCAGGGCCTCTCGTTCCCTGAGATGTGCACAGCTCTTGGAGCCTGGAAGGTTGGGGGCTGGGCTGCGGTGGTCGTGCGAGCGGTTTCAGAACTGGCCGTTCCTACCAGCCCACCTGTCCCGCCTAACAAGCTGCCAGCTGGGGCGGGGGCACAGAACAGCGCCCTGCAAAGCGCCCAAAGTGAAAGGAATGTGATTGCGCTCCCAAGAGGGAGCCGGAGGCGGATGCAGTTTAGGAAGGGCGCCGCCTACTGGTCCCCGGGCGCCACGCGGCTCGCAGAGAGGAGGAGTTAGGCGACATCCAGCTATGCCCTCCACCCTCCGCGGGGCCTTAGCTCTGGACCCCAAGAGGGTCAAACGTAAATTGCTCCGCCATCCCACTCGCTTCGGCCTGGGACCCAGGACCCAGTTAACATTGGGGATTCGGAAAGCACGGCCTTCGACTGGAAGAGTATTAACCCTACAGATTCCTGTCACGGCTTCGGCACAGCCTTTAAAACCTGGCGGCAGGCAGTTGAGAAATATGCGAGCTGCTGGAGCAGCCTGCAGGGAGTGACGGGGGCGCGGCGGTGCGCAGCCCAGGCAGTGCCGGTGCGCCCGCTCCGCTTCAGGTGCAGGTATTCCGTTTCTGCTGGCCTTTCCACTCCCGGCCTCTGGGCCCCGCACAGTTTTAATTTGCGGTTTGGCATGTCGGGGGCCTACGACGCAGCCGCGCCCCGAAAGATCGTTTCTATCTTTTGGCCTGTAGGTTGGACATCTTTAGGAAAAGGAAAAACAAAACAAAACTACCCTCGAATTCTTCAAACCCTATTTCGAAAGCACCTTTAATGAGCTCGGCGTGGCAAAGGAGGAGGTGCTCACCTGGACGTCCCCCTCTACCCATCCAGAAGCGCTAACGGGAAGTCTCAGCTGGTTTCCCCCGGTGCAAGGATGTTGGGGACAGCGGGGGGCGCGCCCTCTACCTGACTTTCGCCTTCTTTGCCACTCGGCCCCCGAATAGGAGGAAAATCGGCCCGACCGGAATCTTGTCTCCTGCTCTCCCCCCAAAGTGGCCAAAGCTGTGGAACTGGTCCTACACCCACCCCACGGGTCTCCCTTTTGGACCAGGCCAGAGCTAATCTCCTTTTCGTTTTCGCGCTAAATGTGACTTGGGTCCCAGGCACGAGGTGGGACCCAGGTTGTGGCCTAACACGATCGCCTCGGGGACCGGGCTGCAGCTCTGGCTGCACACCCAGCGCTGGCCAGCCCCTCCGGGCCGTTGGGGATCTCCGGCCTCCCGTCGGCCGCAGGCCCCAACCCTGGGTCCCAAGGCCGCCCTCCCGGCCGCGCTCGTTTCCGGCGCCCGGACGAGCCTGGCGCTCCCAGACGCCACTTTTCTCAGTGAAATCTGCTTTTATTTGCTCCGAGCAAACCCCGGGCTCTCAGCGCTCTCGCCTGATGGATGCAAATGTAAATGTGCACTTATTTAATTGGATCAGGCCCCAAGATAAAAGAGATAAACGGCTCCCCGTTTGCTAACTTATTTTCCGAGGCATGCAGCGCCGCGTGGAGGGGAAGCTAATGAAGGAGAGGCGCGTCGCTGGGCGCTCGAGCGCTGGTCGGTCGACTCGGCTTGGGCGGCGGCTCCTCGTCCACCCCCTCTGTATGCACCCTGCCCGCCGGGTAGGATCCCCTTGGGACTTTCTGTGCAAAGGGACGGGAAAGTGAGAAGGCGCGGCTTCGGCTTCGCGCTTGCAAATACCCAACCTCTTGCCACAGTGTTCTGCGGTTTTTACCCAGCTTTCCCTACTGGAGTCCTACTGGCAGGGCCCATTCGATAGAAAATCCTTTCTTGCTCCCCTCCCCAGGCGTCGTCTTTCACCCCAGGCGGGGGTTTCCGAAAGAAAGACGGGAGGGACGTGGAAAAGGCCAGGGGCGTCCTCCACCTCCACCCCGACCCCCGGCCACCAGGGTCCCATGGAGTCGCCCCTTAGATGGAAGGACCACCCTTCTCTGTTCCCAGATGGCCCTCTTTTGGATTCTGGGATTTCTTTCAGGATTGGCGTGGATAACCCCCCCTCCCCCAATGTATGCCCGCAATGCACACAACCCTTCAATAGTTTCAAAGGGTCGCAGAACCCGGACATCCAGACTGTAGGAGGAGAAAGGACTACCTGACTCCCAGCTCCACTGGGCAGGAGTTCAGAACTTCAGCACCAGTGCGTCGGTCTCCGCCATGCTCGACAAATTCGTTCCCCAAGTTTGGGCCTCAGTTTTTCCGGCAAAGTTTTTCTTCCGTTTAGGAGGGTGGAGGAGGTCTGGGTGGGTGAAGGCAAGAGGCCGGCTGAGACAGACTGCGGAGGATGGGTGCAAAGGAGCCTGGGAAAGGGGGCGCCCTAGGCGGAGACCCTTGCCAGGTAGACCCCAGAGGCTAGGCTGGGCAGGGCTGGGACTGGTGAGGCCCGGCTGGTCAGGGCAGGCCGGCCACGTCCCATCCCCAACTCACTGATGGATTGGCTTGTCAGGAGAGCTCTGTGCGCGGAGCCCATCAGAAAGCACTTACCTCGCTAAACTGAAATTACTGTCTTTTCAGGGGCTAATTTGTGTAACTCCCATGGAGGGGCTTGGAGGGGGTTTGATGAGGCATAAAATGATGATTAATGAATTTATTGGCCGCTGCTCATCAAACAACGGCTGGAGAGCTCAGGCCCACACGGGGCGGCCTGGCAGCGGCGCTCAGCACAGCTGGGGTTCGGCCTCCGGGGGTTCAGCGTCTGCAACGGTTTTCTCTTGCACCCAGCCCTGGCCCTGGGGGCTTTCCTTGACCTTAGCCGCTTTCTGCTGACCAGCCTCAGATTTGGGGCGCGGGCTCCAGCCATGCCGCCATCGCCCCCTGCGGGCCACCGGCTAAGGGGGGGGTGGAGGTGGGGGGAGGCCAGGACTCCAGTGGCTGCAGGCCCGGAGGTGGACAGCACCTCTCCAGCGTCCTAGAAGTCAGGACTTGAGTGTGACCAGGGCACCCCAGGCACTGTGAAGATGGAGATGTAGGCTGTTGTCCAGAAGCGTTACAGTGTACTGGTTGGGTCCTCGGGCCTTGGTGGCTCAATCCTACCTCCCTCTGCAATTTACTAAGCTGTGGGTCCTTGGGCAGATCAAATAAGCTCTCTGAACTTCAATGGCCTCCTCTGTAGAATGGGCCTGTACCACCCCTGTTTTCTTTTTTTTTTTTGTGGTACGCGGGCCTCTCACTGTTGTGGCCTCTCCCGTTGCGGAGCACAGGCTCCGGACGCACAGGCTCAGCGGCCATGGCTCACGGGCCCAGCCGCTCCGCGGCATGTGGAATCTTCCCGGACCGGGGCACAAACCCGTGTCCCCTGCATCGGCAGGCGGACTCTCAACCACTGCGCCACCAGGGAAGCCCCCACCCCTGTTTTGTGAGGATCCTAGTGGGTGGCACATAGTCATCCTTCAATACAGTTATTAGGGTCATGCTCTCTTAGCTCTTCACTTCGCTGGAGATGCTAGCCAAGGCCCGGGGGGAAGGGGAGAGGGTGGGAGACCAAGGCTTTGGGTTCTGACTTGGGGAGAATCCTGCCAGAATGGCTGTTGTTCTTTAGCACTCTTCCTCTTCCCTGCCTCCTCTGGCTATACATCACTCTCTGGGGCTTGATTGGAGGGGGACACTGGGGAGCCTGGGAAGGCAGCTCTGATCACAGCTGAGCTTTGGGGAGCTGACCGGACCTGCCTTGGGATCCCCTATGGGGGCAGAATTGAAGTTCAAGTTAGTTCACAGGACAGTTCAGACCTCCTCTCATTTATATATAACCCACCCTTTTTCTTCAGGCTCCTGTCTTTTGGAATGTGTCCCCAACTCCTTTTAGCCACTTCCTCTAGTCTCAATCAAAACCCTGCAGCCCACAAACTTATAAACTCAGCTTGGAGTCTTTACCTCTCCTGCCTACCTTGTACCCCGCACACTGCCCCACCCAGATCTCCCAACACCTGGCTCTACCTTTGCCTCCCTGGGACATCCTGCCCTGCTGAAGCAGAGCACAGGGAAGCCCTTGGCATTGACCTCTCCAGTAAGAGGCTTGGTTGGCCTCCATGTTAGTGCAGCTCCACTTAAACTATTTTTTCCCTTCCTGCAACTTACATAATTGAGCATCTATAATATGCCAGATTCCTTGTTCTAGGTGCTGATGATACAGCAATGAACAGAGCAAAGTCCCTGCCCTCCTGGAGCTTACATTTTAGAGGGGTGGGCAGAAAGTAAACAAATAAGTGTGATAATGGCTTATCACAATCTCCAGGTGATGAATGTTAGGAAAAAAATTAAGTAGGGTAAGGACATGGACGGGAGTGTGCTCTTGGAGTGAGGGCAGTCTGGGAAGCATCCCCTAGGAGGGGGCATTTGAGCAGAGACCTGAAAGAAGTTAGGGAGTAGGCCAGGCAGGTATCCCAGGGGAGAGAGTTCTGGGAAGAAGGCATAGCAGGTGCAAAGATCCTGAGGTGGGAGCAGGTTTGAGCAACACCAAGAAGACTTTTATGGGAGGGGATTAGATCAAGGCAAAGCCAGGTTCAGGTTATATGGGGCCTCGTAGGTCCTGGTGAGATCTGTGGATTTTATGATGTGACAGAGAGACAGGGAGAGAGAGAGGGAGAGGAAGGCAGGGAGGGTTTTGAAGGGAGAGACAGGATCAAATTTATGTTTTAAAGGCATCCCCCTATATGAGGAGCTGAGACTCTGGGAGGACAAGAGTAGAGGCAGGGACCAGTTAAGAGGGTGATGGAGAATTTAGGGGGAGGTAATGAAATGCGGTCTTGGTCCAGCATGGTAGCCGGGGAAGTGGGGAGAAGCAATCAGATCTGGGCTGAAGGTAGTGTCAACAGGCCTTGTTGATGCATTAGATGTTGGGAATAAGAGGAGTGGAGTTCTAGATGCCTCCAAGAATTTGAGCCTGAAAACCCAGAGGCATGGGGTTGCCATTTGCTGAGATGTCCAGTGGTAAGGGAGGAGCAGGGATTTTTTTTTTTTTTTTCTGGAGAAGGGGGAAGTAAGATACTCATTGACCTGATCCCCAAGCCCTTTGGCCCAAAGGAGTTGCTCTCGTGGACATGCTGGTCATCCAGTGTCCAGGCCAAACCCTGAAGTGAACAGATCCTGCCGCCTGAGACCAGAGATCTCAGACCTTTCTAACCCCATCTCCCCTTTTATTTCTGCCTTTTATTCCTTTCCCTTTTTCTTTCTTTCTTTTTTTTATCAGTGGAGAAACTGAGGTTCAGGAAATGAAAATGACTTGCCCAAGCTCACAGAGTGAGTTTATAGGCAGCACCGAATCGGAAACCCGGGTCTCCTAACTCCTAGGCTGTGTGCTCTCCTTCTGTCTCAGCGAAGCTAAGATCTCACGGATATCTGTGTTTTAACGGAGAACTCCTGGAAACAAAATACCTTAACAGAGAGGAATGAATTTAGAATGGTGGAGTCTCAGACACTGTGACAAGCTGTCAAGGGAGATATTTTTAGGCAGGGCCGGGAAATATCTTAGCCCTCCTCCAAAGCTGCTGGAGGACAGGCTGCCTCCTCAGGACTCTGTGTGAAGTACAGATGAGGGAAAAGCTAGGAGTATGTCATCTCTCCCAGATACTCAACAGTAAGGAAGTACTAGGACTTCTGCCCCTGCCAAGGAGTGTTTACTTCCCTAGATAATTGCCATCTGAAAAGATTTGCTCATTTCTCCTGTTGGAAGTGACTGCCTGCCTGCCCACAATGATCTCGCATAATGCAGCAAAAACGAATGTTCCTTTGCCCATCATTTTACAGAGCAGCTCCTAGCAAACAGATTTGAATTGGGGACAAGGACTCCAATCATAGGTCTTTCATGCATGTATTTTGTATTTCTTTCTTTTTTTCTTTTTTCAGTGCCTCACCTTGACTGTTTTTTGCTTTTTTTTCCCCACCTCAATCCTTTTCTTGACTCCTTGTGTCATATATATGGTCGTCAGCTTGGGGATTTTTTCTGTAAAATCTATCAGTGGCTTTGTCCCCAAGGGAACCCACAGGCCCTTAGGAATAGCATCTCAATGTCTTTCAAGCAGAGTGAGACATCTGTTAGCCCTAGATTCCAAATATCCTCATAGTTCCAGAACATCCCAGACACCTTCCCAGCTAACAGAGTTTGACATCAGACTTACCACACAGTTGTCATTGCTGAGACTTTTTTTTAAGGTCCAAGCCACAAGGTTTTTTGTTTGTTTGTTTGTTGGTTGGTTGGTTGATTTCATTTGCCTTCTATTTGTAATAGGTGGCTCTTTTTCTAAATACTCATACATGCAAAGATGTTCATGGGTAGTTGACGACTGATTTTCCTGGATCACATAAAAGAGTGGATGAGTGGTGACTTGGAGAAAAGGGTGTTTTTGGAATAAACACCACCTCTTTGTGCTCATGAAGAATGTGGTAGAAAAATCGTTGGCCTGGTTTATTTTGGTTGGTGGAGTTTTTTTTTTCCCCTCTCTCCAGACATTTTTTTCTTTCTTACTTTCTTTTTTCTTTTTAATTTTTTTCTTTTAATCTTGTAAGTGCCTGACAGGTCCTAGAAAATGTCTGAGGAATGTCTGAGAAGGCTCCGTGGGACTTGAAATTGCAAGGAAAGGGTCCTTGCTCCGTGTTCCCCAAAACTTACTCATTTGAGCCCTGCCCTCCCAGTCCTTGTCATAGCCTACGATTATTGAAACTACTATTTACAGAATAATTTCCTTTGAATTTTGTTACCATTTACTTATATTGAAAGGAATGTTTGTACCACTACAGTCACTGAAAAACGAGTATCACTCGCCATCAGTGGAAGACAATTATTAAGAAGCCAGTTAATTAAGTGAAGTTCTTGGCCTCCTGGGCTTTGAAGGCAACTGGTGTCTCTCAGGGTCTCTGGTTGTTCTAGAGGTTACTGCAACCCCATCCCTTCTGCTTCGCCCATGATTATGTAGGTCACGTGAGCATATTTTCACCCACACCTAAAGTCATCCTGTGTCCCCCCGGAGATGTGCTTCCCACACTTTAAAAAATAGTAACTGCTTATTTTACAGATATGGAAATTGAGGCCCTGAGAGGTAAAGCAGTTTGCTCCAGATCACACAGCTTGTTGGTGACAGAGCAGCCAGGGGTGGCTGCCCCCATCCCCACCCTGCTCCCCCTACGCCTTTTTCTTAATGAATTCCTCGCACTGTAATCCTTACCTCTGGGTGAGCTTCTGGGGAGGCAGGACCGAGATGGGAGAATTCGTACAAACCTTGTAAACTTTTGTTCCTTCCATTCCACTGGTTCTGCAAGGCCTGAATCTCTTTTTTCCTATCTGTGAGTCACTCTTTGGGGGTAAGAGGCCAAGACCCACAACCCAGTATGCTCTTTGACGCCACAAAGGACTCTGGTCCTTCTCCATTTCTTCTGCAGGGGAAGAAGAGAGGGTTGGAGCCTCCAGCTCTGAGCAAGATTTGGAGAAGGGGTGGGTGGGCTTGAGGAGGTGGATGCATCTCCCTTTGAGAGGTTCCTGCCCTATCAGTGCCCCTTTTTCCAGATACTTACAAGTGGGAGGTTCCCACCCCTCTCCCCGCCTTTCTGAAGCTGGCCACAGAGACACACGGGAACTTTGTTTAGTGCTAACAAGTAGGGTGTTGTTAGGTTCCCGGCTGTAATATCACTCAAAGTTAACACCCCTGTACACACACACACACACACACACACACACACACACACACCCCTTGCTCCTTTCTCCTCTCTTTTCTTTTCTCCCTGAGTGGGGACCTTTAGCATAGTTTGTTTATTGGGTAGGCCCTCCCTCACCTGCCCTGGAAGGCCTGCCATGCCCCTCAGTGGTGTTGCAGCACACCTGGCCTACATCCAGCCCGCACTCTCACCTCTTCTCCAGGCCACCTATCCACTACCTGAAGTCTATCTCCAGCTGGAAGGACCACAAGCAACTCAAATTCAAAATGTCCCAAACTAGGTTTATTCCTAGGTATTTTATTCTTTTCGACATGATGGTAAATGGGATTGTTTCCTTAATTTCTATGTGGTATATATATATACAGTGGAATACTACTCAACCATTAAAAAAATGAAATTTTGCCATTTGTGACAACATGAATGGACTTGGGGGGTATTATGCTAAGTGAAATAAGTCAGACAGAGAAACACAAATACCGTCTGATACCACTTATATGTGGAATCTAAAAAATACAACAAAGTAGTGAATATAACAAAAAAGATGCAGACTCACAGATATAGAGAACAAACTGGTGGTTACCAGTGGGGAGCAGATAGGGGGAAGGGCAAAATAGGGGTAAGGGATTAAGAGGTACAAACTATTAGGTATAAAATAAGCTACAAGGGGCTTCCCTGGTGGTACAGTGGTTGCGAGTCCGCCTGCCGATGCAGGGGACACGGGTTCATGCCCCGGTCTGGGAAGATCCCACATGCCGCGGAGCGGCTGGACCCGTGAGCCATGGCCGCTGAGCCTGCACGTCCGGAGCCTGTGCTCCGCAACGGGAGAGGCCACAGCAGTGAGAGGCCCGCGTACGGCAAAAAAAAAAAAAAGCTACAAGGATATATTGTACAACACAGGGAATATAGCCAATATTTTATAATAACTATAAGTAGAGAATAATCTTTAAAAATTGTGAATCCCTATATTGTACACCTGTAACTTATATAATATTGTATATCAACTATACTTCAAAAAAACTAAAAATAATAAAAAGAAATATGTATATATATAAAAGAATAAAGCCAGATAAAATGACAGATGAAAAAAAATATCCCAAACTATAGTCACCTCCTTCCCATTCCTAGCCTCACCCCAACCCCAGATTGGCTTCTCTTGCCTTCCTTCATCCAGTGACCCAGTGGAAGGACTTCAGAAACATGCCAACGGTTTCCTTTCCCCAATGCTTCATATGCATCCACTCCCCAAGTCCCATAGATCCTTCTGAGGGATCTTGTTCAACCGTCTCCCCAGCCTACTGCACTAGTCTGAACTTCATTGTCTGTCATACTGACCATCACATACCTCCTGAAGGTCTCCCTGCCCCAGCCATCTTTGTAGCACCAAAGTAGAGCCCAAAGCCTGGAGCGTCCTGGATATTCAACACATGTTGATGGAAATGAAAACAAAGAAATGGATTCCAAGCCAGTGTACTTGGATTTTCCCCATAGAAATGAATTTTGAAACAGCTCTGGGGTCAGACAGATGTGAATTCAAATCCTGACTGCCCTCTACTATCTTGGGTATATTAATGAACCAGATTAGATGACTAAGAAATCTAAACAGAGAGGCCCAGGACCTGTGGTGATGGAGAAGGTGGACTCTATTGGGTGCCAGACTTCTTGGATTCTGTTCCTATCTGTGCCCTCTGCCAGCTGTGCAACCCTGGGAAAGTTCCTTAACCTCTCTGAAATTCAGTATCCATAAAACAGGGATAATACAGTACCTACCTCACAGGGTGAGGATTAAATGAGATAATGGATGCAAAGTACACCGAAGCACATGGTGGACTCTCAAGAAATGTGAGTGCTTACCATTATTACTCAATAAATATGGTTTCATATGATTGCAAATGATTTCATCTGAGAATTTCTAAAATTGTGTAGCGTGTTTTCTCCATTTCTTAACTACTTCATATCTTTTTGCTGATCAGCAATGGTTAAGACGTCTAGAGTGGAAAAAAAAATCTTATTTTAAGAATCACTCCTTGGAACATTATTTCATTACTTAAACTTTCTGCTGACTCATCTGTTCCATGGTAACTGAGTCTTTCTTTACCAATAAATTTAATTACATCAATCACTCATTCTCAAAACTGCTGAATAATGAAAACTCTTAGAGGTGACACGATGGACTTCTGTCACAGAAGCAGGGGCTTTTGGAGGGAGATATAATAGGCTTTTCTTTCCTTTTCTTTATTTTTTTTTAATAGCAATCAGTACTTCAAATAGGGAAATATGGTTAGCTTTCATGATTTACTATCTGTCCATCTATCTCTCTAATCATTTATAATTAGGAATGACAATTCACAACTTCCTGAATTGAATTGAATGGAATTTGCTTCATCTTCTGACATTTCTCAGTCATAAGGCCCATGTCGCCACCTTGGTGATAAAATAAGTGATGTTTGAGAACTCTAACACCAATTCCTTTGCTAAAAGCTGCATAACAATCGCAAAGTACAGTTAACAGTTAACGTATTACCTAAACAATGATTTTGTTATTGATAGTAATAGCCACCTTATTGAACTCTTAGTGTATACCAGTTATTCTATGGAAGACTGTATGTACATGAGCTCAGTAGTGCCTCATCAAACCTATGGAGTACGTACTATCACTATCTCCGTTTTACAGGTGAAGAAACTGAGGTGCTGAAAGGTTTACTTGCCTGAGTAAGCGTCAAAGTGACATATGAACCTAGGAATGTCTGACTCTCATTTTCTGTGCCTAGATGGAGCCAGGAGGGAGTTGCTGGCTGTTCTTTGCAGTTTTAGGCAGCAGTTGTTTCTCTGGCTATTCACAGCTCAATTCTACTGTGAATAGAATAAGGTACCTGCTATTTGCTGACCTTGAAATGCTATCTGATGCTACAGAGAAGCAGTGATCCTCAATGTGATGAGGGCCAGGGGCGGGGGGAGGGCGAGGGGTTGGCGTGCATCTCACAAAACCCTGTCCCAAAGTGCATGCTCTTCCTCTCTCCCATCCCCTCCAGGCCCTTGGCCCCTCCCTCTTAGACTGTGACATCAGCGTCCTAACTGGTTTCTCTGTCTCCAGGCTCTCCCCCATCTTTCCATCTACATACTCTTACCTTACTAGCCAGGAGACAGTAGCCAAAGGAGCTACAGAAGGTTGTAGAGCGGGAGAGTGACAAAATCAAAACTATACTCCACCAGATTCCTCTCTAAGTCATCTGAAGCTCTTCATCAGCCTGACCCCATTCTCCCAGGTGACCCCGTCTCCCTAGACCCTTCCTGGGTATCTTGTGCTCTGGTCACACTGGCTCAACAGTCACTTTCCAAGCCCTCTTCCCCAGGCCGGGTCCCCTGCCTCAGAACCATCATCCCAGTCACCTGTCTAAATCCACTTGCCCTTCAGAGATTGAGTTCAAGTGCTTCTAGCAGCTTCTAGGGCTTTCACAATGGCTCCAGCTCACACTGCTTCCTCTCCACATGGGGCTGCTGCTGAGGGAGAGACAGCAGAGCGCATGGGCTCTAGGGTCAGGGAAAGTTGGGTTTGCATCCCATCTCTGTCACATGCCAGCTGTGTGACCTTGGGCAAGTGGCTTAACCTCTCAGAGCCTCAGTTCCACCAGAGTGAAGTAATGATGATGCTATCTGTTTTTTGGTTTTTGGTTAGAGGGTGAGCCTGTCTGTGGAGTGCTTTAGAAGTCATTCGTTCCAGGACCACCTGCAAAGCCAGTATGTTCTTTGTTCACATATTAGCATCCATGTACAGAACTGGAAACAAGGTGATTCCAAAAAGTACATGCTTCTGTGAGCTTCGACCTGGCTTTTCATCTTTGCATGTACATTTCCAGAAACACACAGATCTGGTTCTGTACTCTCCTAGGCTATTTGTCTGGAGCTCCATACTGTTTATCTGACTATGACTTTGCAATATATCTTACAATATGACAGAGCAGTCCTTACTTTTTGCTTTTCTTGTTCAGAACTCTTTGACTTGGCTATTTGGGGGCATTTATTCTTCCACACAAGTTTTAGGATGAATTTAACAAGTGTCAAAATCATTAATTTTGGTACTCCTTCCCTCAGTACTGTACCAGGCACAGAGTCTGAGCTTCAGGGTAACAGGTGTGAGAGCACCCAGGTGATTCTCTGAGGATACAGGTGGAGAAATGAATCAAGTGCATACCAGATGCTATAGAATCTATCTTGGGCACCCTAAGGCGTAGTCTGGGGTGCCCAAAATAGACCGCAGTCAGTCTAAGATGAATCTGAGGGCCCAGATGCCTTACCTTGGGTGCAGGGGAGGGGCAAAGATGGTGGCTCTGAGGCAGGATGAGGGAGGGGCTCACTACCTGCTCCTGGCAAGGGGCACTCACTTGTGCCCAGTGTTCTTTGCAGGGTGAGGAACTGGCTGTGTGAGGACTTGTACCCACACCCAATGAGGGAGGTTTCCTCACTTCCATCAGGTTTCCCTTAATGCCCCTGGCCCGGTCCTGAGTCCTCACATTTTCCTACTGCATGTTAAGTGTCAGGGATTCAGACTGAATTGTGACGAGGAGTGCAGCCTTGGGAGCCAGGCTGCCTGGGTTCCTGCCCTCCACACTCACCTCCCACCTACCCCAGCTTAGCCAATGGCACCACCATCTAGAAACCTGGGACTCAGTCTTGGCTTTTTCCATTTTCTCCAGATCGTCACCTTTGGTTACGAAATCTGGATTCAGACTTGGTGGATTCAATGTCCTTGATTTTTTTCCCCTGAATCTATACTTCGTTACCATCACCAACTTTGTAATGCAGGCCACTGTCATCTCTCACCTCCTCAATGGCCTTCCAGCTCTAGTCCTGTTTCCTGAAGTTGATTTTCCCCACTGAAGATAGACTGCATATGTGATGATATAATTCTTCTGCCTGAAATAGCTATCGGCTCTCTATTGCCCTCATACAAGACTTGAACTCCTAAGTATAATGTTCCTTTAAACATTAGGTTCTAAACCTGCAAATGGCAAACCTGTTTGCCATTCATATACACTATTTTGCCTCTGGGCCTTTGCACATGCTGTTGTTCCCTCTGTCATGCCCCAGTTCTCACTGTCTGCCCCCCACCTTTCTACAGTCAACTCCTACATGGTTAAAGATCTGTGGGTAAAGTTCCCTCCTCCTTCAGTGCTAAAGGTGTCAAGTAAGAAACAAGCAACATTTACTAGTTGTGTGACCTTGGGTAATTAATTCATCTCTGAAGTTCGGTTTCTCTTTCTGTAAAATTGGGCACAATCAAAATAATAAAAGTCCATTCTAGCTGGACAGTTTAACAGTCAGTGTGTGATTCACTGCCTCATAGGATTGCTGTGAGGATTAAAGGAGATCATTGCAGGCACATTTCATAGACCAGTGGAGGAATAAACAGAGGCACAAGGCCCAGTCCTAGCCTTAAGGAACTTTCAATGAGATCAGACTCATACCACCACAGCTGACAGCTCCTTGAGAGCCATTTCCTTCCTTCTCTTTTCCTAAAGGAACCCCACCTTTGTGTGGGGTGGCAATGTGCCCAGCCCTAGGGGATGGACCGTTTATCTCTAGGCCAGTTGTGATCATTCCATTCTCCTTGCCAGATGCTCACTTTCCCAGCCTCCCTTACAGGTAGGAGGCCATGTGACTAATTCTGGCCAATGAGACGTGAAGAGAAATCTATTAATCTTTCTGAATCTCAATCTCTACTTTTGTAAAACGAGCAGGTGGGATCAAACAGCAGCGTTGCTTAATCCCCCTGTTTTTTTTAAAAGCAGAGGATCCCCCTTTTTTAATTCCAAAAAAATCTTACGTAGAATGTTAATGTATAACAAAGCACAATTGCTCTAATTGAAAGGGAGATTGGAGAGTGCAGGAACTCCGTCCTACTCTTCCCATCCACAAAACAATACTTGGAAAGCCACTGGGTCAGAGCATCTCTACATCCTATAGTGGATATGTGTTATTTAATTTGTGTATATTTTTGGATACTTATTCTAGTCCAGCATTCTGAATTTCCCTTGGGAACCATCTCTCCCTTCCCCTGTGTCTAAAAGCTTTTTTAAATTTTTATTTTATTTATTTATTTTTGGCAGTGTTGGGTCTTCGTTGCTGTGCGCGGGCTTGCTCTAGTTGTGTCGAGCGGGGGCTACTCTTCGTTGCGGTGCGCGGGCTTCTCATTGCGGTGGCTCCTCTTGTCGCGGAGCACGGGCTCTAGGTGCGTGGGCTGCAGTAGTTGTGGCTCACAGGCTCTAGAGTGCAGGCTCAGTAGTTGTGGCGCACGGGCTGAGTTGCTCTGCGGCATGTGGGATCTTCGCAGACCAGGGCTCAAACCCGTGTTCCCTGCATTGGCAGGAGGACTCCCAACTACTGTGCCACCAGGGAAGCCCGGTCTAAATGCTTTTGATGAAGTTAATTCAATTTTGATTCTAGGGCTAGACGTATGATTTAGGGCTGCCTGACATTCCATCCTTTTGGGTTCAGTGACTGGTTCAGAAATATACACATGACTCAATGTGGTCCAGAGAGATTGAGGCCTCGGATTTTTATTAAAATTGAAGAGAGGTACAGGCTCTCTTTTCCCATTGAACTTGAACTCTGGGACTATGAAGACCTGAGAACAAAGCCTACATGGAAGGGAACAGAGCTGAGAGATGGAAAGAGACCAGATCTTAGAGAATTTGATCCCTTGGATTAAGTTTTGCCTGAAGACAGACAGACCTACCACTGAATTTTTAGTTTTGTGAGTCAATAAATGTCCTTCGTTTAAAGTAGTTTGAGTTTCACTTTCTATATTTGCAACCCAAATGGTTCCAACTAGTGCAGATTCTTTCCAGATCTAGAATCCTGGATCCTCTGAGAGGTAGATATTAAGGCTATTCACAAACTTTCCAGTTTTTCTCATTCTGGGCATGTGGGAGAATTGTACTTCTCCACTGATCCTGAGCGAGGCAGGGCATATGCCTTCCTTTGTCAATGAAATGGGAGTAGAAGTGATAGGTGTCACTTCCGGGTGGGCTCTTTACAAGTCGTGCACAATTCACCACTCTCTCTCTTTCCTTCCTATAATGGTGTTCCAGATGGTGGTGGCTCTGTCAGCCTGGGTCCCAGACTGAGGACAATATGGAACAGAGACCCCTGCTGACCCTCGATGGATATGCACTGTGAGCAAGAAATAAACCTTTGTTGTTTTAAGCCGTTGAGATTTGGGGTCATTTGTTATAACAGCATAACTACTACAGCATGACCTACCCAAAAGGACATGGCCAGACTTTGAAACTCAAACCATAGCTTCTAACTGCTTCTCTTCCTCTGGTGTCACAGTTGTCTCCTCACAGCTCAAGTATATGGCAGAGAAATTAATTGTCCACCAAAGAGTCATGCTCCCACTTCTGTAATACAGGGTGTTAGTGGGAAGCAGCCACGAGCCAGAACTACATTTCCCAGCTTCCCTTCTAGGTGAGGTCATGTGACTCATTCTGATATGTACCATTTTCAGACACCAGCAGTTAAGAAATGGGTGTGCCTTCCTCACCCTCTCTTCCGTCTTCCACAGCTCCTTGTAGATGAACACAGCAAACTTGGAAACAATTGTTGAAGATGAAAGGACCACAAGACAATGAATCTGGGTACCTGAATCATCATTTGGAGGAAAGCCACCTCCAATTAGGAGCATCCATTTTGAACTTGACATTAGGGATAAATATACTTCCATTGTATTTGAGCCATCATACGTTTTTGGTTTTTTTTGTTACAGCAATCAGCGTTACCTTAACCATACATATATATTAAATAGATTTTAAAAAATCTTTCCTTTTTTCCCCTTTCTATAGTAGCGGAGGGGTTTGCAACGGACAGGGCCATCCACTTGAATTCAACCCACTTGAATGCAAAGGGCCGTGGGTGAGAAAATGACTCCAGTTAAGTTTCGTTTCTGGGTATAGAGGTGGAGGGGCCCTGAGTGTCACTGCATCTTTCCTCCCCACCCCCCACCCCCAATACCACCTTGGCTTTGAAGAGCAACTTGTTCATATTTCAACTGGAGGTGAGCATAATATCAATTGAGCCCTCCTGGAGGAAGACAGAAGACAAAACAAGCATTTGGCCTGTCTGAGCCACACACCCTTAACCAAGATAGGAGTGAACATGTTTGGGAACATCAAAGGCAGTGTGATATCTTAAGCATAAGGAGATTAACATTTACAAAAGTTTGCCCCTCGGCCGGTTCCCAAGAATCCAGCAGACAGAGCCAGAAGGGACAATTAACATCACCCATCTGCACTGGGGTCTTCTGACGTCTCATATTAATTTCTTTTGAGCTTTCAGCTAGGTTCAGGATGGAGGAGGCAAAGCAGGTCTCCTATTTCAACAAGAAACCTCCATACACAAGGGAGATGTTAAAAAGCACTGGGAAATGATAGTAAAGGTGCCAAGTCCTGGGGGAGAATTCTGCCCTCACAAGTACCAGGCCACTTATACTCAGAGACAGACAGATAGAAAGTCTTTACTGATCTTCTTACAGTCAGAAACAGCCAGTGCCCTCCTAAGCCAGCCAGTCAGTGAAAAGCAGGGCTGAGACTGTTTGCATGAGTGGAGGAGGGGTGAGGCACTGGTTTTGTCCCTTTGAAGCAAGAGGCCAAGAATATCTCAACACACTCCAAGTACCAGCAACAGTAGGCAATGGATGGAGACCAAAATCCCTTACAGCTGTTGGAAACCATACCCTATTCAGAGATAATTGGCAATTAGTTAAACAACTCCTGTTTAAAATACTCCTCCTCTCCACCCTCAAAGACAGCTGTGTTTAAAAAGGGGTGGAGAGAGACTTCTCAAGAAATGTGGAAACCTAATCTTCAAGTCAATAAAACAAAACAGGGCTCTGGGAGGAAATGAGTTAGAGAAGTTAAAAATATGTCTAGGTAATGGAACATCTTTTGAAAATCCATTGCTCCGTTTTTCTCTTGCAGTAGGAACTGGTGGTCAAGAACACAAACTTTGGGGTCTGAAAGGCCTAGATCTGAGGACCTGCTCTGCCATTTACCAGCCGTGTGAACTTGGCAAGTTTCTTAAACTCACTAAAGCCTCAGTTTTCTCATCTGTAAAATGGGAATGATAATAATTGTACTGTGAAGGTTAAATGAGATGGTGCTTGGGCCTGGCACATAGTTAAGTGCTCAGAAGTGTTAGCCCTTAGGCATACATGCTTATTCAAATCCAAATTCCCCAGCCTGGCATTCAAGCTCCTCTGTAATTTGTCTCCAACCTAGTCTTCCAAACTCTTGCCCATTTCCCATCTTCTCTTAACTGGCAACCAAAAGGAACCAGACCCCTAGGCCTTAATTTCCTAATCTATGAAGTGAGATAGAGAAACTAGATTCTCTCTAAGGTCACTGCCAATCTTTTCTTCCCATCTTGCATGTCAGTCTTACAAGGTCAGGCTCAAATGCCACCATGAAGCCTTCCCTGGGAAGGAATTAATTTCTTCTTGCAAAGCTCAAGCCAGAGTTACAAGCTAGCGGCTCTTTTGTTTGACCTGCACTATATTTTTAAAAATCAGAAAACGTCACCGAAAATTTTGGATTTCCACCTGCTCTAAAAAGAGTCGGAAGACCTGGCAATCCTGGCTCCACATTCCTGGACAAAAAAAAAAAAAAAATCGTGAAAAAAAAAAAATCGTGAAAAAAAAAAATCGTCTGGAGATGGGTCACTGCTGCCTCCTGCAGGTGGGGCAGTCATTTCACGATTTCTGCACTTACTCCAGGGTGGACTTTGCCTGCCTGAGACCTGAAGGCAACTGAGATCCTCCCCCCTCCCCTCCCCTCCCCCTCCCCTCCCCTCCCCTCCCCTCCCCTCCCCTCCCCTCCCCCTCCCCTCCCCTCCCCTCCCCTCCCCTCCCCTCCCCTCCCCTCCCCTCCCCCTCCCCTCCCCTCCCCTCCCCCTCCCCTCCCCTCCCCTCCCCCTCCCCTCCCCTCCCCCTCCCCTCCTGCCTGAGACCTGAAGGCAACTGAGATCCTCCCCCTCCCCCTCCCCCTCCCCTCCCCCTCCCCTCCCCCTCCCCTCCCCTCCCCTCCCCCTCCCCTCCCCTCCCCCTCCCCTCCCCCACCCCTCCCCTCCCCTCCCCTCCCCTCCCCCTCCCCTCCCCTCCCCTCCCCCTCCCCTCCCCCTCCCCTCCCCTCCCCCTCCCCTCCCCCTCCCCTCCCCTCCCCTCCCCCTCCCCTCCCCCTCCTCAACCCCCCCCCCCACCTCCCCCTCCTCTCCATCCTCCCCAACCTTCCCCTCCTCTTCCACTCTCTGTGTTTTTTCTTCTAGGGGCTATTTTTTTTCTTTTCTTTTTTTTTTTTTTTTTTTTGCGGTACGTGGGCCTCTCCCTGCTGTGGCCTCTCCCGCTGCGGAGCACAGGCTCTGGACGCACAGGCTCAGCGGCCATGGCTCACGGGCCCAGCCGCTCCGCGGCATGTGGGATCTTCCCGGACCGGGGCACAAACCCGTGTCCCCTGCATCGGCAGGAGGACTGTCAACCACTGCGCCACCAGGGAAGCCCTCTAGGGGCTATTTCTTGCTTTCTACCTTCTGTGGGGATTACGGATGTTTATAGGCATCTTCGTCTCCTCTGCTACAGACTGTGAGATGCTTGGGGTGGGGGTGGGGTGGGACTCTCTTTTATTCACCTGGTAAGCCCAAAGGCCCTGGCCCAGTGTCTAGCTTCAGAGATGGAATGAACAGCCCCCCTCCCATCCATATGAATGTCACCCCCTGGAATTGTGCAAACCAGCCCTGTGACTGAGCTAGTGAGCGAGGGAAAGGACAAGTGAATGATGAAGGCATGCACTTATATAGCACCTACTATATACCAGGCACTGTACCAAGTACTTTACAGATAGATGAATACACATGGATGAATACCTAATGAATGGGTCTCTCTGCTCCATTCCCAGCTCAGAGCTGCCGACCCCTTCTCTCTGCGAGATATGAACAGATATTCCAGCTCTGAACCTGGTAGATTTGGGGGCTCCATCCAACTGCTAGGTCTTGGCCTTAACAAGATCCACTCACATCAGTGGAATAGGGACACATATATTGTGATCATTACCAACCAGAAAACATCTTTCATTGTCCAAAGAGCCGTGCTGGGCCTCAGTGAAACCCCGAGACCAGTAGACAGAGGTCACTATAGCTGCAGAGTTAGACTATCTTCTTAGTTTCCCTTCCAGTGTCACCCAGAGAATCTGTTAGAGTTTTATTCCCTGGGGTAAGAATAAAACACTCTTTGCACCAAAATCTGCACCAATCTGTTTCATGTGTATGATGTTTCAGGGCTTCAAAATATTTCCTCATTCATTATCTACTCGGTTTTTGAAAAATGACCTCATTTCTTTCCCTCCTTCCCATCTCCATTAGGAGGTACATAAAACATGCATTACCTTATATTACCCATTTTACAGATGAGGAAACTGAGGTGAAAATTGAGGAAAGGATTTGCTCTAGGTCATACCAGAAGGCAGAAGTTATTGCTTGGACTTCTGGCTCAAATCTTTTTCTAGTTTTCATCGCAAACATTTACACAGGTGGAGAAAACATACCAATCCACTAGCCACCGTTGTCATCAACAGAGAGGAAGGCATGGTGGTTGTGTAGATTGAGAGTGGGAGAGAAAGGGTGCGGGGAAGAGAGGCCTGGCTAGAGCGTGGCTGGGCTACAGGCTCGATTCCCTCTCTCCCAGTTACAGCCCCTCTTACCAAGCCTGTCTCTACCCTGAGATAAGAGTGCAAAGATCACATGGACAGATTCTAAGAGAATCAAAGAGGAACAAAGCAGGGCAGAGTGACTAGGAGCATAGCCTCTGATGTGGAGAGGCCTGGGTTCAAATGTCCCTCACTTCTAACTGTGTGATCTTGAGTAACTGACTTAACCTCTCTGGCCTCAGTTAGCTCATCTGTAAATAGGGGTTGGGATTGTGCCGAGGCTGTTGGGAAGATGAACTGTAGTAAATGCTCAATAATTGGTAGCTGTTCCATGTATTAGCTCCTTTGATCTCCAGGCTGTACCTCTGAGGGAAGGGAACAGGCTCGTCTCTAGTCACACAGTAAATGAGGGACCTTCCAGCCCACTGTTCTTCTAACACATCACTCAGCATTCTGGGTGGGTGGTCTGGAGGCTCCCGAGTGAGGAAAGCCCACTCTCCAGCTAACGGACGCTGTACCCTGTTTTCACTGCCCTCTGCTTGCCCCAGTCTTAGCAAAATTCCCTGTTGGTCTAAAAGCCAGGGTAAAAGACGCAGCAGGAGATGGTATTTTATGCCGACTTCAATCTCTCCCTTCTCCCCCAGAAAGATGTTCCTTTTTCCTAGGCTGGGAGGCTGGGTTCTGATCCACCGCCGCCCCACTGAGAAGGTCCCAGGACCACCGGAAGCAGCTCAGCCGTCCCGAGCCCCAGCACCGCCCCCCCAGCCTCCATCCCTCACCAGCAGCTGCCGACTCCCTCTCCCCGCATTCCAGCCCCTCTTCCTAAGCCTGCAGCCCCGACCCGCGTCCTCACTAAAGTTGAACTGCACCCCTGCCTCAGAGGGCTGAAAAGAGACAACCATCGCCGAGTCATCGAAGAATGCAAGAGGAATGAGAGCCGGGAGAGAGAGAGAGAGAGAGGCAGATACATAATTTATGGTATGGCGGAGTATGAGTGACAGGCAGCAGCGGGAGGCCTCAGCACCTTATCGATCCTTTCAAAAAACCTGAGAAAGGGCCCCGTGCTGAGGGCCAGGGGAGGCATGGAAGGTGCAGGCGGGGGCAAGGCCATTAAGGACGCACCGCGACCAGGCCCGCCGTCCCGGGGGTGGACTGAGGGGCTCCGGCAGGTGGGGCGCGCACGTGCGCCCGCGCGCGCGCACACACACACACACACACACACACACACACGTGCGCGCATGCCTCCGATCGATGACACCATGTCAAAACATAAAATGCATGCTTTGGCTCTTAAGCCAAATGTGCGTATGTGCGTGAGATTTTTTAAAAGCATTGATTCATGATGGATCAACGGAAATCGAGGCCTATCTTTTCTTTTTCCCTGTGCAAAAAGGGGGTAATAACACTTTGCAGAGAGGCCCCCCGTCAGGGGTGGCAAGAGTAACTGTTCTATGAGGAGTGCCTTCTCCTCCTTTGTCGGTCACCAGAGAGCTCTGGCAGGAAGGTCAAGGTGTTTGCCTCAGCTTGCCCTCCCGCAGTTGAGGTACCCACCCTAACGAGGGGGTGAGGGCCTTCTCGTCTGCACTGCCAGGCAGGGAGCTGCATTCCGTTCGCCCAGCACTCACCCTCTCATCATCCCAGGATGACCCTGCTCTTTCTCCAATTCCTAAGCAAATCCGGTCAGCTCTACCTACAGATTACATCTCCGTTCCTTCTGCCACGTCCATCTCTCACCTGGACTATTGTCTCTCTGTCCATTTCCCACCCAGCAGCCAGACAGCTCCAATCTCACCCAGAGTAACATCGGGTCCTGCACCATCTGACCACACATCTCCTCCAAGCTCGCCTCCTACCACCCTCCCTTCTGCTCCAGACCCCACTCCGAGATGCCTTCCAAACACACAGCGCCCCCTGCCGCTCCATCCCCCACTGCCACCCCATGACACTTGTCCATTTTTTTTTCTTATAGTGCTTAACATAATTTATAGTATTAGCATTTGTGGCTTTGTTTTTTTTGCTGTTGTTTACTGTCTATAATTTCTATACAGAATGCGAGTTACATGAGAGCAGGGATCTTGTCTGTCTTGTTCACTGCTGGATTCTCAGAGCTTAGGACAGGATTTGGCACAGAGTAGGTGCTCAGTCGATATTTGTTGAAGTAACGGAGAGAGGGAGTGAGAAAGGAAGGAAGGGAGGGAGGGAGGGAGGGGGGGAGGGAGGGGGGGAGGGAGGAAGGAAGGAGCCACACCCAAGGAGGAGACAGCAATGCATTATGAAGCTACCGTCAGCACCGTTGCTATAAAACACAAAGACAAAAAGAAATCCCACCACCAGTTATGACCTGCACAGTCTTTCACAGGGACTGGTCATCCATCGCTAAGAGTTCTAACTGGAAGCTCTGAGTTGAGGAGTAAGAGTCATCGAGGAAAACGTGTTATCAAAAGCCGCTCTTTTGCGGGGGACAAACTGGTCTTTCTGCCTGAGTCAAATGAAACTCGAGCAGCATCATAAATAAGCTTGGTCCACCTACCCAGCTCCTTTGGGGCGGGGCATCATCATCTCTTTCCCTGGAGTCCAAGAGGGGAGCAGAGCCTTCTGCCCTAAAACCGTGGAGCCAAGGGCTGTGGATTTTCCTGGCATCTCAGGGGAGTCCGGGGCTCTCTGTCATCCTGGGCACTGGCATCTGGGCTCCTACTTGGGGATGGAGGCTGGAGAGCTACCTTTATTTCTCTGATGTCATTCCTGGAGCCACATGCCATTTTTTACTGTCGTGAGCACTTCCTCGGCCAGGACAGTCAAACAAGAAGACGAAATGAATCTTTACCACTCCTCAGAGAGAGAGAAAGACTGAGAAGTTAATTCCACCGGCAGGCTGCTAACCTGGTCCCCCTTCCCTTCCTCCACCGCCCCGGCCCCATCTTGGAATGAAAAGGGGCCAGAATCATTTTATTTGGCCGGTGCTCACGAAGACAATAATTTAATTATTTCCCCAAATCACTTTCCAAGAGGCCAGTCTCATTCTATTTGTTATGTATGGATAACTTAATCACAACTTTGAGCGGAGAGGGAAACTGGGATGGAATGAGGGATATGGGGGGAGGGGAGATTAAAAAGAGCTTGCTCGAAATGATTCTCTCTCCTTTTACTTTTTTTTCCAATTGCTTCAATATGTCTCTCGTCTCTCTTCCCCTTCTCTCTCCATCTCACTCCCTCCTCCTCCCCTCTCCCGGCCTCTGTAAGTCTGCTTCTCTTTCTGTTTTTTGTTTTTTTTATTTTGGCTGTGTTGGGTCTTCGTTGCTGAGCATGGGCTTTCTCTAGTGTGGCAGCGCGTGGGCTTCTCATTGTGGTGGCTTCTCTTGTTGCGGAGCATGGGCTCTAGGTATGTGGGCTTCAACAGTTGTGGCACACGGGCTCAGTAGTTGTGGCTCATGGGCTCTAGAGCACAGGCTCAGTAGTTGTGGCGCACGGGCTTAGTTGCTCCACGGCATGTGGGACCTTCCCGGACCAGGGCTCGAACCCTGCATTGGCAGGCGGATTTTTAACCACTGCGCCACCAGGGAAGCCCCTCTTTCTGTTTTAATAGGCCCCTCTCATCTTCCCACTCACCCCCCACCGCCTTGGCCCCCAAGCTGGCTCACAGACAAACTTGACCCCTAATCATTTCTGACAGTAAGATCACTCCTGGGCAGAGCAGAGCAAGGTGATCACCTTCCCCATCACATCTTTTATTGGCACATCCTGTGGGTTTCCATTAGTGAACCCAGCCCCTGGGGGAGCCTCAAACTTGAACATCTTATTCTTGGGTCTTCACTGTCCCAGCTGAGGGTGCCTCCCAACCCCTGATCCGGGCTACATCAGCTATCATCTGGCGCTGCTCAGAGTCAGCGAGGCCAGTGTTTCCCCAGATACCTTTCCCCATACCTAGATGCAAATTTTGAGTGCTGTTTAGTGCTCCTCAGGCCTAAAGAGGGCATTTGTCTAGGAGATAAGTTAGAAAAGCAGAAGGACTCTGGAGCCAGACTGCATTACTTACCAGCTGTGTGATCCTGGGCAAACTGCCTAACCTCTGTGGGCCTCAGTTGCCTGATCTGTACAATGGGGGTAAGCTATACCTCTTTCATAGGGTTCATGTAAGGATTACCTTTGTTAATTCCTGGAAAGCACTTAGAACAGTGGCTGACACATTGTAAGTACACATTCAATGTTAGCTATCATTAGTATCTATCATCTCCTGCCTCCATCCTGGGGAGGCACTGTCTGGCCTGGACTCAAATAGAACTAGCCTGTCAGCTTGCCACTCACAAGGCTTAAACATTGGGTAAATCACGTTTCCTCCCTGAATCTGTTTTACTATCGTCACAATGCAAGTGCTGATAGTACCCCATTACAGGAGTGTTTGGAAGCTGGAATGAGTTAATGCATGTTAAGAGCAAAAATTCTAAAGCCAGGCAGGGTTATGAGTTCAAATCCCATCTCTACCACTTATCAGCTGTGTGACCTTGCACAGGTTACTTAACCTCTCTGTGCCCCAGATACTTCATCTGCCTGTAATACTCCCGCATCCCCAACCTCCTAGGGTTTTTGGGAGAATGAGAATGAGTTAATTCATGTAAAGTACTTAGCACATTGTCTGGCACAGAGCAATACCTAGGCATGTGTTAGTTTTTACTGATTACTCCCAGAAAAATGTTTCTCACCTGCCTTCTGTCTCTGAAGGACTGAGAGGAAATAGAGGAGCAGATAGAAGGTCAGAGTGGTGGGAGCACATGAAGGCGAAAGTGTTAGAAGAGGGGTTGGTGACAGATCAGAGGCCAGATTTTCCAGAGTTTTGTGGAAACATGGAAACAATTTGAGGTTTGGTCCTGAGTGCCATGGGAAGCCATTTCTAGCCAGCAAGGAGCATCCTTGCCTGTCATCTAGCTGTGATCACTGCTGGGGTGTTATTTCCCCACAGAGTCCAACAAAAGCTGATGTAACCAGGCCAGGTCCCAGAAGTGACAGTGGCAGGAATAAGGCAGGCCCTGGGTGTCCTGCCTTTGAATCCTGGCTGGAGTTGGACTTGCTATGCCAGTCTAGAGCTGAGGAGAGGATATGCAGGGTCCACAGGGCTCTAGACATCCAGTGTGGCCTGGTGAGTTTCTGGTACCTCCCCTTTTTTTAACAGGACTTGCACTTCAAGATTGGGGGTGAGGAGAAGGCTTATGACATCAAGCAATTCACTCTGGTGGTTCGGGTCAGCTAGGCAAGGTTTAAATCCTGCTCTGCTACGTACTAGCTGATGACCTTGCAAAGTACTTACCTCTCTGAGCCCCAGTTTTCCCATCTGTAGAAGGGACACTGTCACAGTGCCCTCCTACGGCCGTTGAAAGCATCAAATGATAATGTATAGAAGAGCTGAGCACATAGAACTCAATACATTTTAGCTACTTTTCCTATTATGAATCTTTTCTTATCAGCACCATGCATGTGCAATTCTAGACAATGTTAGCAATAAGACACCCCTCGCCACTTTGACTTGTGAGTGGGTGGCCTTGTAATTTATCGCCCATACTGGGGCATTAGGACAACAGATGTCAACTGAGACCCGTATGATCCCATGGGATCTGGCCCCCAGCTACCTCTCTAACCTAATTCCTTGACCCTTTCTACGTCATTTAAACTGAACAGCCAACTCTTAGCTTCACAAATGTTCCAAGCTTCTTCCCACTTGGGGCTCCACCCAAAACCTGAAGGCTGGGACTTGTTTGGGGCAGGGAGAGGGGCACTGCAGCCAGAGAGAGGGTCTGGCACGAAGGCTACATGGCACTTCCCTTGGTTCTCATCCAGGATCTTCAGGCCACAGGACCTTTTCAGAGGCCCTTGCTACAACTAAGCCTGGAGTGGGACGAGGTCTTTCTTACATCATTCCTTCCCTTCACATCTTTTATTACAATAACGATTGTTTGGATATTCGTGTGATTACTATTTATGACCCTCTCCCCAGCAGGCTCTAAGTTCTATGATGTCAGAGGCCATGTCTGATTTGCTCACGCTTGTACCCTCACCACCTAACACTGTGCCCAGCACATAGTAGGAACCCACAAAATATTGATCCGCTGCATGGATGGATGCCTGATGGAGCTGAGATCCAAAACTAGCCCACATTCTTTCCACCATCTTCATTCTAAGATTTTCAGCCTGGCTGGAAAAGCTGATCATATCCAGGTTAGAGATGCTTCTTATCAAAGTCAAGGCCAAGGTCAGTGGGAAAGGATCAGGTAAAAGCAAAGGATCCAGATGTGCAAATTCGCTTCAATGAGGCAGATGTGACCCAGTGATTCCATGCCAGGCGTAACCGTTGCATCTGATTCCTCATTTCCATTAAAGGAATTGTAGCAGGTGCAAAAACCGGAGATTATCCCAAGAATTAAGATATGAAAAGCATGTTAGATCACTAAACTCCAATTAGGGAAATTAAATTGTGCACACTCCCCTGCTGACGCAATATCGGGAGTTTGCATTAGCTCTGGGCTCAGGTTCTAATAAAATTAGAGAATAACACTTTAATTGAATTGTGCTTAAAAGGATCATGCTGACAAATGTGATTGTATCTGGCTGGGATGCACACCTTCTCCAGCAATCATTAAATCCAATGAAACGCCAGTCTCGGGATCTTGACAGTTTTCTGAAACAGTCTGTGAACCGTGCTGTATCTTAGAGTATCTAATCAATTTAGAGCCGCCTCATTAGGACTTGGCTGCTAACGGATACTTAAAAATCAAAGCAAATTACTGCACTCCGTGGATAACTACCTAATCATATCGATGCAACATGGCTGGATTGTGTTGCAACAATTCATTTCCTCTTTAAGAAGCCACTGTCACCCATAATTTACGGATTGAGATTTATAACCCTGACACAGACAGCTCCAATGTCAAGGATTTTCCTGAGCTCAGCATCAAGGGGTACATGTCACCCAAGCTAGTGAGGGTGAGTCCAAGCCAGGCCCTGGACTCCTTTTACTTACATTCTACCCCTACCTACCCCCAAGCTCATTCCTGAATAATGAGCCCAAGAACCCTTTTTCACAAAAGAGGAATTGGAAGCTCAGACAAAGAGCGTTATTTCCTAAGATCACACAGCAAATTAGTGGCAGACCCAGGATGTGGCTCTTCTTGACATGACATCCAACTTTCTAATATCATTTTAATAGGAGTTCAGAACAGTGATTATTCTTTCATTGATGGTTTCCTCGGGTCCTATTTTAATATTCTTACTACTAATAAACATCACCATCATCATTATTATCATAATGCAAACAGCCTACACTTACACAGAACTTATCACAAATTGAATCCCTTTCATTCTCTCAACAACCTTAGAAGTTTGTTCTATGATTATTGTGGTAGGCATCAATGCTGTTCACCAAGTATTTCTGGCGCTCTCTCTCCAGAACACGTGGACTGCACTTCTGATAACTGGATGGATCAGGGGACTGTTTCTGGACAATGAGTGTGAACAGGAGAGACCTGTGTTATTTACAGGACAGACCACAATTGCTGGTTCAAGATCTCAATCATTCCTTTTCCCTCCTGTTATCAACCAGCAACATTTGGGTTGGTAGCTGCTCTGAACACAGTGAGCAGAAACTCCTCGATGACTCACGGTGGACTTGTAGTGTGAGTGAGAAACACACCTGTGTTGTTGACAGCCACCGAGCTTCGGGGTTGTTTGTTACTGCAAGATAACCTAGCTTGTCCTGACTGGTGGAATTATCATCCCCATTTTACAGATGAGAAAACTAAGGCACAAAGAGATTTGGTGGCTAATACTTGGTCCGGTTCAGGCTCTATCAGTAAATTTCTCTAAAGCCCAGAAGTCTCCTTGGCTCCTTTTCTTTCTACTTCCCAGTTTCTCTCCTCATTCTGTGGTGACTCCCTAATACCCGTTTCTGAGCCTCCAGGACCGACAGTGAGTGGTGGGCACCAAATCTCATTTCAGAGACTCGGGTCTGACCTATCCAGGCCACTTAGCCACTGTCACTCAGCTCAGGCCTGGGCAGATTTACTTCGTTGTTTTTTTTTTAATTGAAGTGTAGCTGATTTACAATGTTGTATTAGGTTTAGGTTTATATGTACAGCAAAGTGATTCAGTTATACATACATTTATATTCTTTTCTCAGATTCTTTTCCCTTATTACAAGATATTGAATATAGTTCCCTGTGCTACATAGTAGGTCCTTGTTGGTTATCTAAATTTTATATATAGTGGTGTGTATATGTTAATCCCAAACTCCTAATTTATCCCCCCCCCATCCCTTTTGGTAACCATAAGTTTGTTTTTTATGTCTGAGTCTATTTCCGTTTTGTAAATAAATTCATTCACATCATTTTTTAAGATTCCACATATAAGTGATATCATATGGTATTTGTCTTTGTCTGACTTACTTCACTTAGTATGCTAATCTCTAGGTCCATCCATGTTGCTGCAAATGGCATTATTTCATTCTTTCTTATGGCTGAGTAATATTCCATTGTATATATGTGCCACATCTTCTTTACCCATTCATCTGTTGATGGACACTTAGGTTGCTTCCATGCCTTGGCTATTGTAAATAGTGCTGCTGTGAACATTGGGGTGCATGGATCTTTTCAAATTATAGTTTCCTTCAGATATATGCCCAGGAGCGGGATTGCTGGATCAAAGGGTAGCTCTATTTTTAGTTTTCTAAGGAACCTCCATACTGTCCTCCACAGTGGCTGCACCAATTTACATTCCCACCAACAGTGTAGAAGTGTTCCCTTTTCTCCACACCCTCTCCAGGATTTATCTACTTCTGAATATGCTCTGTTTTAGGCATCTGAACCATTGCCTTTCTCTGAAGTCCTTTTGGTGTCCTGAAGAGAAAAACATTGTCTAGCAGGTACTTTATGAGAGCCATGCTTTGCCAAAGGATTGGCTCTTTGATGGAGAAATTCCGTGCACAGTAAAGGTCTGGGCAGGGACCATTAGACAGAGACCTTTCTTCACTGTCCCTCCCCCAACCCCACCTCCAAGCCTTGGTCCACAGCTGTGGATGTGAGTTCTGGGAGAGGAAGTTTCTGTGTTTTGGTTCTCTGGAGCACGCCCCACCATTGGCCTTGCAGGAGAAGTTTGAGGGGTGGGGCTGGAGGGAGGGAGCCTGAACCCCCAGCCCTAGAAGAGGGAGGAGGAAGAAGCTTGCAAAAATTGTATACAGCTTCAGGAAATGTCTACCCTCTGCCAGTCATATCTGAGTCAGTTAAGACAGTAATTACAGACCTTCCCCAACACAGAGAGAAGGCAGGGTGGCAGGGGCTGCTATTATCCTGTTCTCTCAGGCACAAACGTTTGTTTACAGGAGGACTGCGGGGTGATTGTCTGGTGGCTCCGGGGGCAATGGCTGCTGCTCCACACCCCCTGCTTGCTCTTGGGCCCATGCCAGGAATCCTGGTGACCAGTTCTGGGGTGGCCCTTGCCAGGATGCTCAGAGGGGCAGTTACTGGGGTGCAGACGTTTCACTGGGTTCCATTATCAGCTCCCATTCACGGCTCCTGCCCTCCCCACCTGCCACAGGCCCAGAGAAGGTCAGCCCTGCCCCAGCTGGGCTACTTCATTGGAAGACACTTGGGGACTGAAGGCCCGGAATCTGTGTCCCCATCTGGACTCTGTTACTCATCCACTGTGGGACCCTGCAGGTTCCTTCCCCGTCACATCATCCATCTTTCCATTTTAAAAAGAGACCCGCTAGGTTAATGCTTATATTTAAGTTATATACCCAGTCCTTTCAAGGAGGGAGGCATGGTTCTAGTGGATGCTGAGGTTCTACACACACTATTTTTATTTTAATATTTTAATATCACTCTGATTTTTATAGGTATGTTGCAAACAGCAGAAAACTATGGTGGCTAATACGAGCAAAAAATATATTAATGAAAGACTGTAGAGTGGCTAATAGACTCTCCTTTAAGACCGGGAACAAGGATGGAGATGCCATAACTTCAAATCAAATGGCAGAACTGGTCCTACAGAGCTTGGGGTGGGGCCCCTGCTGGCATAGATGTCAAGAGCCCTCTGCAGACATCACCCGTGCTGCACCCCAGGTGTGGCCACTACCACAGCCACCAACCTCCTCTGAAAGGTTCCACGTGGTCCCCTTTTTCCCATCACAAGCTCCTGCTCAAACTCTGGTGAGAGCACATCTGTTTGGTGGACCCAGGTCATGTGATTGTTCCCTAGCTGCAAGTGAGGCTGGGAAAGCAAGTTGCTGGCATTTTCAGCTTCTCCATTTTTATGGTGGACTTGATTCATAAGATGGGGATTTGACTATCATCAGAAGAGTGTTCAAATGCTGAGTGACAAAACAATGATCAAGTGTCCTCTGTAAATTACAAATATAAAACTAGCTTAGAGCCCTTGTACAGCTATACAATGCAAACACATTGACAAATTAAATATGAACTTCGCTAAAAAGTAGTAACATCCACATTTTAAAATATTAACATTCAAATTTTAAAATATAAATATTTAAGATGAAGAATAACATTGTCTTACCAAAACCAAATCATCACCTGAAATAAGAATGTGGTGCTGACTGCTACACCGATGCTCTTTTGCGTTCCGGAAGCATTCCGTAATACATTTGCCAATTGGTTCTCATTTGACACTAATGTATCTTTTCATGTTAAGTTTATCTCTGTTCCTTTTCTCCTTAGCCCTCAATGATTATAGTTGTACTTCTTGACACCAATGTGAGTGTAACCACAAAAGTAGACGTGGCATTGGAAAGTGTGTCACTTAGTTATAAGGTGGTCATCCCAGTGGCCAGAAAATTCTGAAAATAGTAATGAATGTGAAAACTCTTTACAGTCTTGAGTCTTCCACAATCTAAGGGATTCTCACACATGCTCCCCTTCCAACTTTGGCATGGTAGATATGAGTCCTGCAGGACAAAAATTTCCAGTTTCCCTCCCGTTCCAGACACAGAGGAATTGCACTTTCTTCTCCCCTTAAATTCAGGTGTGGCTTTGTGACTTGCCCAGATCAGTGAATGTGTTGCTTCTGGGTAGAAGCATTTCAGAGGTAATTCACAATTCTCCACTTTCCCTTCACCCTGTCACGATGACCAGTGATATTCCAGGCAGTGGTACCTTTACCAACCTAGGTGAATGAAAAGGACATAGACCAGAACTCTATGCCAGTGGGATAGACATGTAGATGAGTGAGCAAATGCATCTTTCTTGTGTTAAAGCACTGAAATTTTGAAGTTGTTTGTTACGCAGCATGACCTAGCCTGTCCTGACTGATACACTTAGTTAGATAGGGGTTACAACTTTTGTGATCTCCTTTTAACACAACAAAGAACTCTGGCACAGAAAGTTTGAGAAACTTGCTCAAAGTCAAACAGCTAAAAAATTTCAGCTGTAGGACTCAAATCCCAATCCAGGTCATTCCAAATCCCATGCTTCTCCCAGCAACTCATACAAGGGAGAAGACAGAGTCTCTACAGAGACTGGTTACAACCAGCAAGCAAGGCTGATCGAAAACATGGCATGTCTTGGTGGCTGGAGTACCAGCTTTCAGAGCCACCTATGTAAAAGATCATTCTGAGTGCCAAGTACATTTCCACTTCAAAGTGTCCCAAGTTTAATAGTGAGGCATTCTGAATGTTTAAATTTAAAAAGTCATAGTTCTCAAATTCTTCCCAGCAGCCAGGGCGGTTGACAAGATGATAGATGTGTTTGGAGCTGCTGAGCTTCCATGCCAAGAAGCAGTCTCTGGCTGTAAACCTGTTCACAGGAGTGATGACTGTCCTGGAGTCTGTGGGTGGCCATGCAGTTTGGAGGAGAGAGACTCTACTTTCTGCCTTGAGGGTTCCATTCACCTTCACTTGAGAAACAAACATCTCATCTGGAGGCCTGTAAGACAGGTAACTCAGGAAAACACCAAGGGGTATTGGAAGTTCAGGGTCACTCCCACAGGACATTAAGGGGATGCACCTGGGAAGTAGGCAGGGGTTGCATATTTTAACCAATATTTTCTCCCAAAGACGCAGCATTCATTGGGAGTTCAGAGCTCAATTCTTGGGCTGAGTATGCTCAGTACACGCTTCCTGTCACTTGGCACCAGAAGCAACTGGTCCCAGGGCCCCGGGCACCAGGCTCATTTTAGTTCTTATCTGGAAATAAGACACCTACATGTTTATATCTGCCAGAGCCGTTAGCTCTTCCCTTTTCTCACTTATGCATCCTCTTACTCATTCTTCAACACTTATATTCACTCTGCTCTAGGTGCTAAGTGTGTAGTAATGAATAATAATGTTGAAAATGATGGTAATGATGGTGATGGTGATGACCATGACGAAGGTAACCATGCTAGTGACGGTGCTGATGACAATCCAGCATCTCAATGGGGTCTGATCAGTGCAAAGCCTACATCTCCCTGGCTCTAGATATTATGCTTCTATACAAGCACCCTGTGCTCACATTTGGGAGAAATGATGTCCTACCACTTGTTAATTGCAAGGCTGTGCCAGCCCGTGGGAATATACAACTGCATACATGTGCCATCACCCACCATCATGTATCAGGCCCATTCATGTCATAACTCAGAAGAGGCCGGGGTGGGGGGCAGGGACCTGAACAATGTCAGGGTGGAGATCAGGAAATTTGGTCTTGCTCTCCCACACCTCAAGGTCTTGTCTGCCTGCTGTTGGGGCATGAGTCTCACTTGGCTGCTGACAACAAGTGGTGACTACACATTTTCATCCAGGAGGGGTGGATTCCTCCCCAGCATCATCTCTGCAAGCGCCCCCAAAAGAAGAGAAGCAGAGATGGTGGCCACTTCCTCTGGCCACCACTGCCTCATCAGTCTCTGCCAAACCAAGGGCTTGAGACTACAGTGTGAACACCTGGAGTTTCTTTTTTTTTTTTTTCTTTTCTTGGCTCCTTTGTCATAAATTAGTTGACCATACATGCATGGGTTTATTTGGGGCTCTCTATTCTGTTCCGTTGATCTATGTGTTTGTTTTTATGCCAATACCATATGGTTTTGATTAATATAGCTTTGTAATATAGTTGGAAATCAGGATGTGTGATGCCTCTGCCTCTGTTCTTCTTTCTCCAGATTGCTTTGGCTATTTGGGGTTTTCCGTGGTTCCATATACTTGTTAGGATTGTTTGTTCTATTTCTGTGAAAAATGCTGTTGGAATCTTAATAAGGATTGTACTGAATCTGTAGATGGCTTTGAGTAGTATGGATATTTTAACAATATTAATTCTTCCAATCCACGAGCATGGATTCATTTATTTGTGTCTTCTTCAATTTCTTTCATCAATGTCTTATAGTGTTCAGTATACAAGTCTTTTAGCTTCTTGGTTAGATTTATTCCTATGTATTTTATTCTTTTTGATGCAATTGTAAGCAGGATCATTTTCTTAATTTCTTTTTCTGCTAGTTATTAATGTATAGAAATACAACTGATTTTTGTATATTGATTCTGTACCCTGCAACTTTATTAAATTCACTTATTAGTCATTAACAGTGGAGTTTCTTAATGAAGGGTCAGCTACTTCTCAGAAAGGACAAGGTGGCAGAAATAAAGGTTGGGAATGGTAACTCTCAGGGTCATTCCCTTGTTCTGTGAAGATCCTTGCAAACTCAGACTTCACTGGGATGCTCCCCTACTTCTTCTCCCACCCCACACCGTGGATGATCTTTCTCCCCCTGATTACTTTCTCTCTTTAAAAAACATTTCCTAACATTCCACATCGCTCCATATGGGGGCATTTTCTTGTCTGTCCTCAAGACACTCTGCTTCCTACAACACAAAGGGAAAGAGGCTCCGTGCTTTCTGTGTCCCTAACAGAACCCTTTTGAGGACTCTCTCAGCTCAGCCATTGCAAACCCCAAAAGGGAGCTAGGGATGGGATCAAGTTCCATGAGTGAGGGTGGATTCCACTTCAGTCTCTGCATCCAAGAGACATGTACCAATGTTCTTTCTAGATCACCTGCGAGAATGATACAAACCATCACAGCGGGCATTCATCGCCTTTGGGGTTGGTTCAGTTTGCTCCTAAGTGGAGGAGGGACCATTTCTCCCATTAGCGTGGCTTTGCTGCTGCCCACTGGGAACTATTGCCATTCTTACCCCCCACCCTTATTGTGCTAAGAAGCATTTCATTTCTCTCTTTCTGCTCCTGCTTGGCCCTGGCTTCTCTTATAGAGAATATCATATCGACTGTAAAGAGGTCTGTCTGTGCAGTCCAGGAGAAAAGATGCTTTTGATTTTAAGTGTCTGCCTGAAAGGGGGCATGGGCTCTTGCCATAAACATTTTCTTATTTGATTCTCCCGCCTCACTTGTGATGGTTATATCATAATCCCCATTTTGTGCATTTGAGGAATCCAGGGTTCAGAGAAATGAAGTCACTTTTCCAAGATCGCACAGCAAGTAAGTAAGATTTCAAATCCAGACAGGCAAAGAAACCACAGAATCTCAGTGGTTTAATGAAGAAAGAGGTCTATTTCTCACTTGTGTCCGGTATCCTGACTGGGAGGTTCTCCTGCAGTCCAGAGACTCAGGCACCTTCCTTCTCGTGGCTCTGTCCTTTGCAGTAATTGACTCTCAATGTCACACCAGGGACCTTTTTAGTCCAGCCAGCTGGAAGGAGAAAGAGAGGAGCAGGTCCACAGAGGGGAGTTTGTGGGAGAGTTCTGAGCACCACTTACCCTCAGGCCAGACCCATTCTCTCCCATGGTGAGCAGCCTCCAAAGAGCTCTCTAGGCAGCTGTTACTGATTAATTGAAGTTGATACCTAACATGAAACTTTTCTGCCACCATGATTCCAGTGGCTCAAGCAACACATGTTTTTTTGCTTTCTATTTTGGAGGGAGGTGGGGAGGGCACCAGGACCGTGTCAGGAAAATTTGTGAAATGCTTTGAAATGAACAGAAAAAAAATTGTTGTGTCTTCTGTATAGCCCACCCTTCTGGATTATTTCCGCATTTCTTAGTCTTTAAGGTATTTTACATCTCTGAAGTTATAGAGAACTAATAATAATTCAAACGCTTCTCGTCCGTAGGAATGCAAATGAATTTTGTTTGGTTGGAATGCAATTGATTAATGCCATGTGGATGGATTATTTTTGCATCTATTTGTAAATTCATTTCCTGCTTTCTCGATTGCCTATATATGTGGGTTCTTTTGAGTTCTCCTTTGAACAGTTGTAACATCTTGCTTGTTGCCTCATTAATTAATGAGTTAAATAAAATCTTTGATACATGTTCCCTTTTTTTGTATGTAAATCATGATTTTAATATATATATATATATATATACATATATATGTGTGTGTGAATATATATATATATATCTTTTAACAACTAAAAATCCCCAGGGAGAGAAAGAAACCCTTTGATACATTATACCCCCCTGCTTTCTCAGTATCCTCACACTCATTCTGAAAGAGAGGCAGGGCAAGGATTGTTAATTCCGTTTTGCAGCTAAGGAAACTAAGACTCAGAGAGGAGACTAACAGATGTCAGATATCACACAGCTAGAAACGGTGAGGCTGAGGGTTCAGATCCAGGTGTGTTTGATCCTAAAACCTGTGTTCTTAACCACTTTGCCCTGTTTCTCAAGTGGGATATGAACAGGGTAGATATTAACACCTTTCTCATTTGGTAAATGATGAAACTGAGGCTCAGCGAAGTCGAATGACTTAGAGGTAAATCTGGGTCCAGAACCCTATCCTGGACCTCTGTTTCCTGGGTCATCTTTATATAATTCAAGTGAGTGTACTTTTCTAGCTAGGATATTCCTTGCACATCTGTTCTTTTTGTTTTGTTTTGTTTTAAAGTCAGGGAAGATTACTAGGTGGTTTTGGTTCCTAAAATGCTCTCTGAACCTTTATTCATAGAAGCCTAAGTAAGACAGGAACCTGGGCCAAAACGGGCAGCATCAGCCTTGTAGGGTTCAGGCCTGGCCCCTGGAAAGGGCCGGCAGCTGCAGAGCTGGCACGGGACACTCCTCTGGGGCCGCGGGAAGGTCACGGTCGGTAGAGGTTCCTGCTCAGAGGGCTGTGCCCAGGACTTGCTAAGGCAGAGCAGGGTCAGGACGGGGAGACGTCCAGAAGTGTGGAAGACTCACAGGCTTTGGGGCGACACGGGCTTGGGTTCAAACCCTGCTTCTGCCACTTATCAAATGTGTGACTTTGAGCATTAAATGTGTGACATCTCTGGGCTTCGGTTTCTTCATATATAGGATGGAGATCATCACCCTCACTTCACAGGAGGACCCCAGTCCAGCTGCCTTCTACTCAACCAAGCCCCGTGCCTGTGGACTGCTTGTGCCCAGAGCAGGTGCTGTTTCTCAACTTGCAGCCATCACGTGGACCTGCAGCCTCCTGGGAAGTCACTAAGGGCTACGTGAGAGTGGGGGAGAGTCCTTAGAACCATCTCCCCTTTACTCATACTTCTTTCCTCTCTCAATCATAAACCTCCTTCCCTTCTGCAAGATGGCTGCAACTCGTCTCAGCTGGCTAGTCAAGTTCATTGGCGTCTGCTCACAAGAGGTAAGCAGATCCATGGAGAGGGAAAGATAGCAGAGAGGCCAGGCCCAGCACCCAGGCCCTCCTACTCCCGGAGCCCGAGCTGGGGCCCCTCCCTGATAAAGCTAGTCAGGTTGTGCCCTAACCATCTTATTTATTTCCACGTCCCCAAGGAAATCCACCCTAGAGATGCCCGAGGTCTGCCCCTCTGTTCAAGCATTCAAGCTGGATTTGCCAGGTGGTTGCGTCACCCCTGGGTCCTTGTTTTCGACTCCGCAGACCCAGGTCCTGCGGGGACCCTCTGTAAACTTCACCTCTAGTCAACGGTCCCCGTTCAGGAAAATTGGCTCCTTTGACACCGTTTTAGACAAACCATAATGTGTGTGGAGCTGAAAGAGGTTCTATTTACAAGTCTGCAGGAAATAGCCCTGGGCAGAGGATGGTAATTGTAGGGTGAAGGTTCACCAGGGGCTGCAGAGGGGAGCGAGGCCCGCCCTGGGGAGAGGGTGCTGTGATGGGCGAGGGAGTGTAGGGACTGCCTCTGCCCCCAGGACCCGTGGCAGAAGGTGGACCAAGGGTGCGGAGGTCTTTCCTTCTGTCTCCTCCGAGCGTGCCGTGCCTCAGCGCCCTTGTGCTTCACAGCCTCTCCCTGAGTGCTCTTCCCCCAGGTATCTGAATGGTTCATACACTCACGTTCTTCAAGTCCTGCTTCAAACATGACCTTTCCTGACCGCCATTCCTAGCCCCCTACACATCACACACACACACACAAATACACACACACACACATGCACACTCACATACATGCATACATACACACAACACACGTACACACACGCACAGAGAAACCCTCACACATGCATACATATACATAAAAACGTATACACATGCATACATACACACACATACATAGACACATAGAAACACTCACACATATATGCCACACACATACATGCATACATACACATACACACACAAACGTATACACATGCATACACACACATATACATGCATACACACATACATAGACACATAGAAACACTCACACACACACACACATGCACACACACACACTCCCTATTTCTTTAATCTGCTTTTTCTTCTTCATGGCCCCATCACCTCCGAGCACATTGCTTCATTCCTTGGTGCACTGGCTGTCCATTCCTTCTACAAAGCAAGTTCCACAAGGATGTAGGGCTTGGACTTGCTTCCCACTGGATTCCTATTGTCTAGAAGAATGCCTAAATGTAGGTGGTGCTTACTCAAAAAATCTTGAAGGAATAACTGAAGAAAGGAACATATGAGTGAATGAATGAATGATTAGATCCCAACATCAAGGGCCTCTTAGGTTCCTTCCCCCAGTGGATCCTATCTTCCCAGGTAGAGGTGGGCTCACTCATGCACTAGACCTTGACCTTCAAGCTGAAGAGCCCACAGTTCAGCTGGGGCTCCCATCTGGTAGAAGTCATGGCAAGTCACCCAAATATCTGTTTACAAGGTGGTCAGAGCCGAGATCTGAGGCCTGGGAAGTTGGGTGTTGTGTCCAAGGTCACCCAAGATCAAGGTGTGACCAAACCAGGATTCAGAAGAGTTTTCTCCCTCCTGGTCCCCTGGGCCCACCAGTTCAGCGGATGAGAAAGCAGCTGACTGGGTCCTCGCTTCAGCCGTCCTGGAGGAGGTGGCCCTGGCCTGTGGGACTGGATGTGTGGAGAAGGGGCACTGGTGGTTGGGGGGTGACGGCTGGGGTCTTCCTGTAACAAGGGAAGGACTGGCAGGGCCTGGGGAGATGATGCCATCATGCAGATTTCTCCCAAACCGTCTCAGCAGGACGCCACTCTGACCGGCTGGCCTTTGCTCCAATTACAGCTGTTTCTCAACTTTTCAGACATCTGTCCTCCACCTACCAGCTGCATGACCTCTGCAGGTCACTTAACCGCCTCCCCCCCAGCCTCCCTACTAATGGAAACCACAACTAACATGATCCAAAACCAAAGGGCTCCTGAGTGGGTTTGAGCCCTCAGCAGCCCATCCCGCAGGAGAGACCAAGGACCAGGCCCTCCTCACCCAGGAAGGGAGGCCAGGCCCGTGAGAGGGTAGAGGCCGGTCACCTCAGTCTGGCCTCCGTATTTTTAGCATCTTCCCTCCTTCCCACAAGCCACTAGCCCACTCCTTGCCCAAATAACAGTCATCAAAATAGCCCTGGCACTGGACTGAGGGGCACTGGGAGGGTCTCCTCCCTCCTGCCGGTCAGTCAGGCTGAGCAGAGGCCCTGGGGCTGGGCGAGGCCCAAGCGGAGGCTGTTAATTGTACCTTTGGTCCGAATTAAAAAAATAGCTCTGCTCAGGGCTGATGGCAGCACTGGGCCTGAGGAGCCAGGTACTGCCTCGTGCCAGCCCCTGGGCTCGCTCAGGGTGGACGCCTCGGGGTCTGCAGCAGGATGGCACCAGGAAGGCAGCAGCAAGGTGGGCAAGGTGACCAGAGCGAACATCTTGCTCAGTTCTTCCTGTCCCACAAGTCATCCAGATGAAGAGACCGAGGGTCAGAGAGGACTGTGTGCTCGGCCGTCACCTCCTCACAGAGATCTTCACCCCTCCCTGCTGAAGCAGGGCCCAGGCACTAGCCCCTTACCTGCTTTAGTTTCCTTTACAGCACCACTCACTCCCCGGCATGATATGGTGCATCTGTTTGCGTCTGCATCTCTTGCCTCTTCCACTAGAATACCAGCTCCCCAAGGCAGGGTACTGGGCTCTGTTGGTTCCCCATAGTGTCTTCAGCACCTAGACTAATGCCTGGCGTTCAGTAAATTCAACATTAGCAAATAATTTGATGAAGAGAAAACAAGAGCTCTGGCCAGTTCCCGACTTCTGCCACGCAGTGACAAGCCCTAAGAAGAGGGAGAAGCAAGAAGCAAGGCCCCATCAGCACCAAATTCCCCCAACCAGCCCCCAGACACCAGTAAGACAATCCTCCCCGTGTACCCAGCTATCTGCTGATCTCAGAGCTCACTCTCTGTCCTCACAACAGCCCTGCAGCCCTGGGTGGCAGAGAAGGTCCTGGTTAATAACAATGAACTAAGCTCCTTTTTTTTTTTTTTGCGGGCCACCCTGCGTGGCTTGTGCGTGGGACCTTAGTTCCCCGACCAGGGGTTGAACTGGGCCCTCAGCAGTGAGAGCTCGAAGTCCTAACCATTAGACCTCCAGGGAATTCCCTAAGCTCCTTCTAACTGCTTTATTTATGTTACTAACACAGGCAGTTCTGGTAGTAACCCTAAGTCAAGTCAGACCCATTATTATCTCCACGTTATAGATGATGAAACCGAAATCCCAAGAAATAAAGCAATTTGACCCAAACTGCACGACCCCTAAGTATCAGTGTTGAGATCTGAACCCAGGCAGCCTGACTCCAGAGGCCCCGTCTTAATTTCTGCATGTACAGCCTGTTGTCTGATGAGACTCCTGATGTTCAGAGAGGTCATGACCTTTCCTTGGCCAGACCGGACACCCATTGCTCTGCCTCTGCCGTGCCTGCACTTCCCTTTAACGCTTTTTAAAGGGCTTTGTACATGTCACTTCATTGGCGCTTCAAAGCATACCCAAGAGATTGCATTGTTCATTTCCCCCCACTTTTCAGAAGTGCCAGCAGAGCCCCTGAGAGGGTAAGTGACTTGCAGAAGGTCACCTTGGGTAGAATCACCTGGCTTCCTCTGCTTTCACAGTGCTCTGCCCTCTCAGCCCAGACTTGGGCTCAGACTAATGCGTTTGCAGCTACTTGGCCCCTTGGCCCAGAGACAGAGCTGGCAGGAGCCCTCATCACCGCTGGGTGGCCAGTAAACACACTCTTGACTCTTTTAAGAGCTTTGTCACCGTGCCACGCACCGAGCTGCCTTTATGGCAGCCCATCAGGATCAACAAATTCACGTATAAATGGTTGGACACTGGGGAGTTCAAGAGCACAGACTGCAGACATGTGACACTGTGAGCAGGGCGTGACCCCCAGCAGCCCACCCTTCCCAGAAAGACCTCTCTGGGGGTCAAGGGACCTGGATTCCAGGGTATTCTCCATTGATTTCTTTGTGCCTTTGATACCTGGTCTTGCCAGTGGTTTGGGTTCTTTTGCAGTGGTCTGACTAGGATCACAAGTGATGGGACACAGGGTTTTAAGGTTGTGTCTGCAGGGGGACCACCCCCCGCCGCAACCCCTCTCCCAGCTCAAATCTCCAAGTTTACAAGGTCATCTTTCAATGTCCAACCTGCCGCTCTCTAAGGGTCCCTGAGTTTTCGCTCTAGTGACCTATGCAGGCCAGCCTGCCCCAGCCCTCTCCAAAGTCTGGATTTTTCTCTACCCTTTCTTTCTTCTTCTTCTTCTTTTTTTTTTTTTTTTTTTGAACATTCAGTCATTCATTCCCTGCTCAAATTCACCCTGTCAGGGTCCTTCCTTCTTTCCTTTATTTCGTATTACTGTCTCATCTCTCTCTAAGCCCTTACTCAATTTTTCTTCCTTATAGTGCGTCACTACTTGGCATTAATTAATTAATGTCTTCATGCTCTGTCTTTCCTGCTAGAATGTCAGCTCTGGGAGGGCAGGGACTTTGCCTGATGTTCACCTCGGGATTCTCAGAGTTTAGCACAGTGCCTGGTACAGAGGAGGAGCTCAGGAAATAGTCACTGAATGTTAAATTCATTTGCCCAACCCATGCCGAGTAAGGCAATCCCATCAGAAAAGTCTCCTTAAAATTCCTCTCTCAGAGTGGATCTGCCCAGAGACCTGGCTCATCCGCTGATGACTGTAACATGTGGACACCCCTGCAGCTCTGGGGTGACAGGGAGGCCTTAGCAAGAGATGCTATTTTTACTTGGGGGCTCAGACACTCTTCCACCTGCTCGGGGAGCCCACAAAGTCTCCTCAGGGCTTTTACCCCACTCCCACTCAACTAAACAGAGCAGACCCCCTTTTGAGATAAGCATTCTACACCAAAGGTGTGCCCAAGATTTTGTTTGGAAAAAGAGTCCTGAGTAGAAAACAAACTTTTGGAAAAAAATTCTGCCTTTTTATCTTAACTAAAGTAATAGAGTAGCGTGTAATATACTAGCACAGGGACCAGCAAACTTCTCCTGTGAGGGGTCTGATAGGAAATCTTTTCAGCTTTGCAGGCCATAGAGTCGAGGGCAACTACTCACCCCATGTACCTTGAGAGAGGCCATAGACAACCTGTAAATGGATGAGAGGCTGCGTTCCACAAAAACTTCTTTTTCGTAGACACTTAAATTTCATGGAATATTCACACGCTTTGTCGTTTTCTTCTTTTAAGTTTTTTCAACTATTAGAAAATGTAAAAACTCTTCTTAGCTCTCAGGCTGTTAAAAAACAAAACAAAATAAAACAGACATTGAGTAGGACTGGCCCGTGGGCCCTAGTTTGCTGACCCTTGTAGATTACGATGAGAAAAGTTGGGGCCAAGTCCTGCTAGACCATTACCATGAGCAGCTAGCTACGATAGCCTCCTGGGGCTCATTTTCCCTATCTGGAAGAGGCGGGCTTGGGCCAGACAGTTTCCAGAGTCCTATCCCACTTTAACACCTAACGGTGGAAATTTCGGGAATTTTGCTGGGTGAGTGGGAGACACTTTTGCCAAGAGTGAGGGAGGGAGCTCTTCGGGGAACACTCGAACCCCAACGTCTGGGAAGAGGAGAGGGTGTCTCTTTGGCTATGCCTGACTCCACTGTCTGCACTAGACGCTGAGTGGGTCTTGGGGCCTCAGGGGTCCGATGACCCATGGACAAAGGAGTTTTGGCTGAAACATGAGAAGCGATCATCCCCTACGCCTTCCTGGCTCCCATCTGGGGCCCCTCACCATTCATGCCCGCCCCCGCCTCCTTACCCCATGCCTTGCTTAACAAAGACAGAGACAGTAGTTGTCACTGTAATGTTGAAAATTGCTTGTTTCAGGACATCCCAGTAAACAAGCCCATCTTTGTTTTAATCCCAGCCTAGCTTACTGTAGTTAATTATAGGAATTTGTGGCTATTTATGTGAACCGAGGACAGGCAAAAACATTCATTTGTCGGCCGTGTAAGTGCTGGGTGGGAGTGGGCTCCAAGAACCGAGGGAGGACCCAGGTAGCATTTGTCCTGGGGGCTGTGCAAGGTGGGGAGGGCCCAGCTGTGTAATTAGCCCCTCGGGCCCTGAAGAGAGAGAAGGCCGCCATAGAAAGTGACACCTAAGGAGTGTTCTCAACCCACGTGGGGTCGCGGGGGAGGCCCCGTGTTTAAGGCAATTGCCTGAGATGTGGGTCTTGCACCTGCCAGGTGAGCTAGGCTATTTCTGGGCCTGTCCCTGGGGGCCGTGGCGAGAAGGAAGCCGGGCCAAGGTTTCCCAGGGGCCTGCGGGGCCGGGAGCGGGGCCGCGGAGGCCAGCGGGCCGAGGTGCCGCCTTCTGCCCTGGGCTCCAGCCCCGGAGGAGCCGCAGTTAGGGAGGAATGTTAACAAAGAGGAGACAGCGCTGGCTGGACAGAGGCCCTACGCCAATTCCCGGCGCAAACACAGCTACCCACCCACCCCACCCAAATGAGAAAACAAGCCAGGCCTTTGTACACACTGGCTGATTATCACCCGCCCTTACCAGCGTCGGGGCCGCCGGGCTGGGAGTGGGCGGCGGGCGTGGAGGGAGGCACAGCTGCAAACTCTGGGCGTCCGGGGGTACGGGACCCGCTGCTCAGGCCAATTCTCTAGGTCACAGCCTGCCAGGAGAACCCAGCGGGGTCCAGGTGCCCTGCTCCAGAATCCCCGTGGCCTGGACTTCCGCTCTGGGCCCCGGTTGTTGGGAGCCCCGGGAGGTTCAGCCCGCATGCGCCAGCCGGCCCACACTAAGTGGGTTTGGGCCCGCTCCCTAAGTGAACTCTCGTCCCCTTGACTGAGCCCTCACGTGTTCCTCTCTCTGTGTGTCCTCTCTCTGGCCCCCAGTCTTCCACTCACTGCTCTCTTCTTCGCTCACCTCCTGCCGATCCGGATCCTGCCTCCCCAGGAAGCCTGCTGGGACTGCTCCGCTCGAGGCTCATCTCTCTTTGCCTGGCCCTTCACAAGTTAGTGGCGCACTATCTTTTTTTTTTTTTTTTGGCTGCGTTGGGTCTTTGTTGCTGTGCACAGGTTTTTCTCTAGTTGTGACGAGCGGGGGCTACTCTTCATTGCGGTGCGCGGGTTTCTCATTACGGTGGCTTCTCTTGTTGCGGAGCACGGGTTCTAGGTGCGTGGGCTTCAGAAGTTATGGCTCACAGGCTCTAGGGTGCAGGCGTGGTAGTTGTGGTGCATGGCCTTAGTTGCTCCGCGGCATGTGGGATCTTCCTGGACCAGGGCTTGAACCCGTGTCCCCTGCACTGGCAGGCAGATTCTTAACCACTGTGGCACCAGGGAAGCCCCGTGATGCACTGTCTTACACCCATCTCTAAGTGACAGAGCGTGTACGTACGTGAGTGCTTCCCTGCCAGCTCAGTTATGAACTTAATAGCAATAATCCCAGGGGTCGTAATTACTTCCAGCATTTACTGAGTGCTTACGATGCGCCAGGCTCAGCATGGACTGTTTTCCAGTCATTTATCATTTACATCTTAGGATCATCTTAAGAAGTAGGCACTATTATGAGTCCTGTTTTACACCCGAGGAAACTGAGGCACAGTTAAACTGAGGGGTTAAGTAACTTGTCGGAGGCCACAGAGCAACCAGGGGTAGAGCTGGAACCCTTGGTGAGCTGGAGCTGGTGTGGAATGGCTCGGGAGAGCCGATCGTGTGCGTCTTTTCCCAACTCTGCTTTAGTCACGTTGGTGCCTTGAAATCGGCCATGTGGGTAATATTCCCACTGTGGGAATCAGCAAATAAGGCCACAGATAAGGGCTACTGCCCTTCCCCCGGAAGTTGGTTGTCAAACATTTCCTGGCAAACCATGGGACAGGACTCACTTGGTCCAGCTACCAAGACTGTGCCCCCTGCACCACTGTATCCCCCTCGCTGACTCCTATACCACAGGGCAGTTCTGGGTGCATAAGGGGTAAGCTTGTTCGTCTTGCCCTCAGAGGAGCAGGGACTGATTTCTGGGCTATTGGATGGGAGTTTGGCTTTACCTTGGATGAGGACCAGACATTACCCTCCTCCTCGGCCGCAGCTGCCCTTCGGTGTACGAGGTCCCTGTGGCTCCTCTGTGAGCCCGGAGCCCTGGGCCACCAATGGCTCCATGAGGATGGGCACTGCCGGGCTCGACCCTGGCAAAGGCCCCTCACCTCTGCCCAGCTGGCAGGTACAGCCAAGAACTGCAGACAGCAGGTCAATTAGAGACTAGCTTCATCTTTGTTTCCGAAAAGACAAGACAAGACAAGCTGTGGATAATGTTAGAAAGGGTCAAAGTTAGCCGTTTTCCGAGAGCCCCAGCAGGGCCTGGCTGGGCGGCTGTCTCATGACGTTATTTTGGTTTCCCTGGCTGGTGTGGCTTGGAGCAATTTGCTGGGTGTCCATTGGCCAGAGACACCAAGAGTCTCCTGCATTGGGAGCGGCCACTTTACACCAGGATAATGATGGTTTCTGAGCAAGAGAGATCAATAGGGGATAAAAATAGGCTTCCATCCCATCTGGATGCCCGCTCTGGGTCCCTCAATGACTCAGAGGCACCCCATAAGGAACCAGGGTGGAAACTACTGGACAAGACGGGTCGGGCGAAACACTGCAGGGAGAGGCTGCCACCCCCAGCCCCTCAGGGTTCCATAGCCCCCAGACCCAAATGGGGAGAGCACTGAGGAGAATTCAGTGTGGGAAGGCCACATGCTCACTCAGTTTCCTCAGAGAAGTGTCCCCTCAGCTGTCCATAGAGCAAAGAGGAGTGAGGGCCAGACCAGAGGGAGCCGGACAGCACTTCCTGGCACTGGTTTTGCAACTATCAAAAGCAAGAAAAAGACTCTTCTGCCCTTAGAGAAGTCATGGTCCAGGTAAGGAGACACCCGTGGAGCAGAAAAATATCTTATATAGAGAGAGCATTGCAGGGGCCTGTGGAGGCACAGAGCAGGGCCCCTAACTCAGCAAAACAAACAGACACATACAGACATATAAATTACTATTATGATTTAGGTACCAGCCCCTTTAGCCGCATCCTCTCACTTCTCAGAGCAACCCATGAAGTAACTATTATAACTCTCCCATTTTACAGACTACACTGAGGCTCAGAGGTCCGCAGGAACATGCCCAGAGCGTCCAGCTAATGAGCCGTGGAGCCGGCACCCAATCACTGGCCTCTCTGTCTGCCGGAGCTACAGTATCCACCTTCTTGCCTTAGACCAGGGCTTGGCAAACTTTCTTATAAAGGGCCAGATGGTAAATATTTTAAGCTGTGCAGGCCAGACAGTCTCTGTTGCAACTACTCGACTCTACCTTTGTAGCATGAAAGCAACCTTAGACGATATGTGAATGAATAAGCATGGTTCTGTTCCAATAAAACTTTATTTACAAAAGCCAGTGGCAGGCTGGATTTGGCCCCTTGGTTGTAATTTACTCATTTCTGCTCTAGTGCCCTAACATATTTTCTTATGAAACCATCGTGTGGGAATTTGATTTCTGGAGCCTGGAAGGCTCTGGTAACTTTCAGCATTTCTAGCTTGGTTGGATCTAGACTTTTGACTGGGCCTTGCTCTGGAGCAGCACAATCTAATAGAAATATAAACATAAGGTGTAGACACAACTTTATATTTTGTATTTTTACATTAAACTATTAATATTTTTTTCTATTTTTACATTAGAGAGGAAAAAAGCAGGGAAAATTAATTTTAATAATATATTTTATTTAATCTAATGTATCACAATTATGATTTCAACAGATAATGGATACAATAAATCACTAATAAGATTTTAAATTCTTTTTTCATACTGTCTTCAAATTCTGGTGTGTATTTTACACTTACAGCAGATCTCAGTTCACACTTCCTTATTTCAAGTTCTCAACAGCCTCATAGGGCTAGTGACTATCTTATTGGATGGTACAGCTCTAAAGTACAGCTATGGTATTTTTACTGGTATAAGATGAAATCCCTGGTATAAGTTGAAAATACAAGAACAGCAGAAATGAGAGAGAAAATCCTGGGTGGGTCAGTGCATTAGTCAAGTTTCTCCAGAGAAACAGAACCAATAGAAACCAATAGAATTTATTATTATTATTACTATTATTATATGAAACTGGCTCATGTGATTATGGGGTCTAACAAGTTCCAAGATCTGCAGTCAGCAAGCTAAAAACCCAGGAGAGCCTATGGTATAGCTCCAGTCTGAAAGCTGACAGGCTACAGACCCAGGAAGAACAATGTTTCAGTTCAAGTTCAGATGCAGGAAAAAAAATCACTGTTCTAGCTGGAATGCAGTCAGGCAGGGGTAGTTGTCCCTTACTCTCAGCAGTGTCAGCCTTTTTGTTCTATTCAGGCCTTCTGCAGATAGGGTGAGGCCCACCCACATCGAGGAGGGCAATCTGCTTGATCCCACCGATTCAAATGTTAATCTCATCCAGAAACACCCTCATGGACATACCCAGAATAATGTAATACTTGACCAAATATCTGGACCCTCCATGGTCCAGTCCAGTTGACATGTAAAATTAACCACTACAGTCAGGGAAGGCTTCCTGGAGGAAGAGTCATCTGAATTGAAACCTGGATGCAGAGAGGTTCACCATACAGAGAGATGGGCATTGAGGTTCCATGCAGGGGGAACAGCATGTGCAAAGACCCGGAAGTGCCAGAGCATGGGGGTGTTCAGACATTGCAAGCAGTTCAGATGGTTGGTTTCTGGACTGTAGGGTTGAGATGGACAGGACATGGGCCTGGGAGCAGTAAGCCATGGATGGGTCTGGGATGAATGCTGCAGGCTCTGCAAGTCTTGGGAAGAAGCTTGAACTCGATTCTGAAAGCAAAGGGAAGTCATGATGGATTGTAGCCCCTTGATAATCAGATACCCCAAGATCTTTCCAAATACAGGCACAGTCGAAGAAAAAATTGTGCAACTCCAGCTTCAAAACCAGCCCTCTAACCCTTGTCACTCAGAGTGTGGTCCTCAGGCCAGCAGCACCTGAGAGTTTGTTGGAGTTGCAGAGACTTGGGCCCCATCCCTGACCTACTGAATCAGAATCTGCATTGTAACAAGATGCCCAGTGCATACACATGAGTCTGTGCATGTGACCTCAGTGATTTTGGTTTTGGCAGGAGGGGACTTTTCTGAACTCGCTGCTCTTTACCACCTTCTAAATCCTGCTTCCTGCCAGCAGCACCTTGGTTCCCAACACCGTCCCTGCTTCCTCGACCCTTCCTTCCCCCCGGAGCACTCAGAAAAGTCTTCCTGCTGCTGGCGCAAAGGAGGCAAAAGTAAAGAAATACCCCCGACCCCATTTCCCGTTCCTTTGGTATTTTAAATATTCCCTGTTTGGATCTCCTAGAGCTGTTTTAGATCTTTGCTTTTCTCTCCCAGGGCAAAAATGATAATGGCTCATGCTTCCGGGGCTGGCGTGTTTAGCTGTAAGCGCGGAGACGGGAGGCCGCTGGCTGGACTTCAAAAGCACCCACCGTGGGCGCAGCCTGCTGGGAAAAGGGGCACAGGCGAGGGAGGAGGCATGATACATTGGGGGAACAGACTTTCATCACGGAGGGAAGCATTTGACTGGTTTCCATCCTTGGCAAATTCCTAGGCTGCCTGACCTGCATTTGTCATCCTGTTCGTTTTATTCCCGTCGGAGATGGGCCATTAAGATGACTTCTCCCCAGGACTTCCCTGGTGGCACAGTGGTTAAGAACTCACCTGACAATGCAGGAGACACCGGTTCGAGCCCTGGGCGGGGAAGATCCCACATGCCGCGGGGCAACTAATCCCGTGCGCCCCAACTACTGAGCCTGAGCTCTAGAGACCGTGAGCCACAACTACTGAAGTCCGTGTGGCACAGCTACTGAAGCCTGCGCGCCTAGAGCCCATGCTCCGCAACAAGAGAAGCCACAGCAATGAGCAGCCCGCGCACCACAACGAATAGTAGCCCCTGCTCGCCGCAACTAGAGAAAAACCCGCGCACCGCAACGAAGACCCAGCGCAGCCAAAAATAAATAAATGTATTTATTAAAAAAAAAAAAAAGATGACTTCTTCCCAGATTGCTTCTGGACAGGGGAGAGAGCCCGCTTTTGTTGCAAAATGCAAGGAACATGGTCGTGTTACTGCCTCAGGACAAAAGAGTGGTTCTGAGCACAGTCTAAGAGCTTTCCAGCACAGCTCTGCACCCACCAAAGTTGATGGTTCAAGCCTTTTTCTTTTGTCGCCAATATATAGCTCTGTGGTCTGCTCACAACAGAAAGATATCCTAGGAAGATGCTTAAAGGATGAGTGGAGAGCAATTATACCATTGGGTTTTCTGATTCCTGAAGCATTTCGGGAAGTGTATAAAAAGTACCCTCAAAGAGTCCCATTGAACACAATAATTATCATTGACTGGTTTTTTATTTTACTGATATCAAAATTATTTTAAATAATAATTTTCCAACTTACAATTTATCCTCCCTTGGGATAATATTCTGGGTGAAAGGAGATTGCTCTTGTGGTATTCTGCAGACAGATCACCTTCCCGGATCCAGGGGTGTAAGTTTTAGCTGCACAAAAAGAGCAAGTCATATAATAGTAAGAGTAATTGTAATAATAATGATGATGATATACATTTATTGAACACATATGTTGTGGCAGCAGACTAAGCCCTCCACGTGTGTCAATCCACAGAATCCTCACAATAGCCTGTCAGGCTGACTTCTTATCATATCCATTTTACAGATGAGAAAAATGAGGGACAGGAAGGTTAAAGGTAGGTCCAGGGTCATACAGCCTGGCAGTGACAAATCCAGGATTTAAACACAGTTGGATTCAGATGCCTCTGCCCTTTATATCTGTGTGGTCCTGCCTCTCAGTGATCTGTACAGTTTATTTGATCCTCACAAATGCTTGTGAAGAAGAAATTATTATGACCCATATTTGACAGATGGAGTAACTGAGGTTCCAAGAGTTTAGATGAGCTCGAGAAGACAGGAGTAAGACATTTACCCAGGTCTTCTGGCTTCAAATCCTCTGCTTTTTCCATTTTCTCAGGGATGACAAACTCAGGGCCAGGAAGGAAACATAAGCAAGTGAAGTGGGCTATAGAGGGACTTGGGCAACCTGGAGGGCACATACCATCTGGGAGAGCAGCCCCACCCTGCTCCAGGCACTATGTAGAGCTGGTGCTGGGCCGACAATGGCCCCCTCTTCTGATCTGTTAAGAGAAACTGGAAGTTCAGATTTTTACGTGAAATTTCCCTGTTTGGAAATGTGGACAACTAGGGACAATTTTTAAAAAAAACATTCTATGTTTCCAGCAAATCAGTTTGTAGATTATAGGCAGCTAGCTGGTATAACCCATGCCCGTTGGATCCCTGAAATGGCTACTGATGTCAGAAAACTGTCTTTTTCCTGTGCTCAGGATAAAGCTGGACCCTCAAAACTCAAGATGGAATAGACATTTCCGCACTTGAGTATGAGCCCTACATTAGCATTCTTTCCCAAGGCTCTTTACAATCAAAGCCCACATCTCTGCCGTTCTAGGACAAGTCACATTGGTTGTAAAAATATTAAAATATATTCAACCTGTTGTCAAATAACTGCTATAGCAAGTCCCTGAGTGCCTTCCCACCCTGCGGCTCCAGGCCCTCCTTACAATGCCTGGATTTCCCACAATCCAGCAGGTAAAGGGAAAAACCTGACCCAGTATGGGCCACCCAGGATGTGCTCCAGAAGGCCTGTTGGGACCCATGCAACGCACTCAAGTTAAATAATTGAAATATCACCCCTGATCCTATTCCTCAAGGACGATTTCTCTCTGCTGCCCCCTCCTGCAGGTATTTAAGATCAGCCTTTTCCTGGTCTCTCCTGACTCACTTCCACCACCACCCACCAGCCTCTTATCGCCTCTTCCACCCAGACTGAGTTCCAACGAAGGCCTGCATCTGCCCAGCTCAGCCTGTTTTCACTTCCTACCTAGGGAGAGAGAGGCAGCGGGAGGTTCATTCTGCAGAGAGAATGTTCTCCAAGGTCTCAGTGCATTTGATGAGATCTTTCTCTGGGCAGAAAGCAGGGGATCCCTAAGGCAATGTGCTCATTTTCAGGAAAATGGCAGGTGTGTGGGGACTGGTTCCTTCAAATCCACAGAGCATAAGTGGTGGGGCAGAGCTCCTTATGAGGAGAATTCATACCTCCATGCAATCAGAGAGGGGTACAAAGAGCTCCAACTCCATCTCATAAGCTGGGGGGTGTTCATTTCTATTACGATCCTTTTGTGTGTCTGAAATCTTTTGTCCTAATTTGGACAAATTGGAAAAAATGATGTCCCGGTCCCTTCATCCCCTTAGGGATAGGCTCACACTTCAGGGAGCACAGTTCAGAAAAGTACGTCTTGTAGCCATTTGTGGCCTGGCTGTGACACAGACCCAGGGGGACTGGAGAAGCAAGACAATTGTGGCAGGTGGCTACCCTTTATCTTCTAGCTGGGGCACTCTCCTAGAATCACGTGTAATTACTTATGATGTCTGGTATTTATGGTTCACTCCATCCTGCTACAATGTAGAATTCTTGTGGACAGGGATGGGTATCTATTTTGTTTACTGCTGGATCTCAAGTACCTAGGACAGAGCCTGGCACCTAGTAGGTGCTCAAATATTTAAGTCAATAAATGACTGAATTCATCCTTAGAGCTCTAAGGGGTTATCTCAACCAAATGCCTCTTTGTGTAGAAGGGGAAATTGAGGCCTGGAGGGAGGAAGGGATTAGTCTCACAGCTAGTTGGAGATAGGGGTGGGGTCTGTTCCAAATAGAATAGCGGTGAGGGCTTTCATTGCAGCCACTCTCTCCCTTGTCCATCTACCCCACGGGTTCAAGAATTTGTTCTAAGATTGGCTATACTACTGGCATCTACTGGGATTCTATCTATTCCAGCTCTTCCTCCAGGAGACTGCTGCTTCCCAGGAGAGGCACAAGGGGCTCTTCCAAGGGGCTGGTGGTATTCTGCAACTTGATCTAGAAGCTGGTTACCAAGTGTGTTTGCTTTGTGAAAATTTTTGGATTTCTGGTATGTTCGTATTTCTGTTTGTAGAATAAACTTCAATAAAAACATCACCTACATAAGATTCACACACACACACACACACACACACACACACACACACAGAGCCATAGACGTCTAAGCTGCTTTGAGAGATGACAGGAATAATATTGATAATATTAGTTATCCCTTATTGAGATTTGTTATGTATCAGGCATTTTTCTAAGCTCCTTAACAGCAATTAATACATTGAATGTAAGCAACAACGATGAAGCAGGATTCTGGGGAATTTTTTCACTTTACAGAAAACAAACTGAGGTCCCAGAGGTCAAGTGACTTTCTCAAGGTCACAGGTGAGGATGTGCAGATCCAGAGTTTGGACTCAGGCAAGGCTGACACCAGAGCCTGCTTGCTCCCTTCACGCTGCAATGATGTGTGCTATTTACCTGAGGTCTAAAGAAAGTGAAACCATGGATACTTCAGATCCATTATCAAAAATCAAGGAAGTCTTCCTGGAAAAGGAGAGACTTTGGCCAGATCCCAAGATAAGTGATGTGTTGAAGAAAGGAAAGAAGGGGTCCAGCTCTTCATGCTCAGATTTGACAATGGGTATCACTTACCCTGTCTGTGGACACAAAGCTGGACACTTTCCCATAGTTTATTTTAATTTTATGTGCACAGCTCTGTGAAGTGGGGAGTGTTCATCCCCATTTCACAGATGGGGAAACTGAGGGGAGCCTAGAGTAATGACATGCCTTGCCCACGGTTCTCTTTCTCTGCTGGCATCCAGCCAAGCTCCTGGTCTGAACCCATGCTTCTGGAGGCCAGGAAAGAGCTTCTTCTCCCAGGAACCCATGCCACCCTCAGCTGCCAAGATCCCCCGTGGCCTCAGCTTGCCCACCCTTGGCTCCTGGGGAGTAAAAACCCTTGACTATGTTTCTTTAAACTGCTCATCAATTTTCACTTTATGAAAATTAACGCCGGATAGCAAATGCCTTGAAATATATATCAAGGTGAGGCAAATGGCTTTTTGAGATCAATCCCTGGCAAACACAGGTTTGGGCAGACTTCATTTGATTTCTTCTCCAAACCTGGGCCGGGGAGCCAAAGAACAGCAGGAACCAAGCATCAAGCAGAAGCTGTTCTCCTTCTCTGAGTAATCACATCCCTGGTGGCTGCCCAGCAAAGCCATGCGTGGGGGTCTTCCCCTCCCTAATTCCCCTTCCCTTTCCACACTCCTCTCCTTGAGCTATTTTGACTTAATTTTGTTTAGAAATTTGAAAAGCAAGTGAAAGTGCTGCATGATTATAGACTTTATTTAAAGGTTTGATTTAGGTTTCTCTCTGTTCTTATATCAAAGATAAAGTGGAAGTGGCGGTATCATGTTCAGGTAATGAGATTTTATATTAAAAAGAATAAATTAAGCTCATAAAACGGGAGGTGGAAGGACCAGGCGGGGCTGACACACAGAGGAAACCTATACATTTATGGAATGTGTATCCGCCATGATTAGGAGTCCAGGTTTGGGCCTGGGTTTTAAGTCAAGAGAACTCTTTTTCCTGTTTCATTTTGGAAATTGCTCCCATAAGCCCCCAGAGATGAGATTTCAGTGTCCCAGGAGCCAGAAGCAACTGTGGAGGTCCTCCCTTTACCACTTATTGGCTGTGTGACTATGAGCGAGTGGCTTAACCTCTCTGATCCTCTCTTTCTTCTTTAAAAAGGAGGTCATGTTAGTATCCACCCAGCTCCATGATGGCAGTTGTATGAGATGGTGCATGTAAAGTGGAAGTGGTGGTATCATGTTCAGGTAATGAGATTTTATATTAAAAAGAATAAATTAAGCTCATAAAACAAGAGGTGGAAGGTGCATTGAGTATACATGGTTAGCACTCAAAAGACTGTTAACCATGGTAACTTCTTGAGTATCAGTTTTTTTATCTGACAAATGGGGACTTAGTAGAGCTATCAGGATGAGTAAATGAAATAAGAAAGCAAAGATCCTAGAACAAAAGATGTGTAACTATTGTATTTGTATAGTAATTACTGCTCAGATACTCAATCCAGCCAGGCCCTGGGAAGAACCTCCCTGTGTTTGTCAAGAGGGGCTGAGTCCCATGTCAGATGCTCCAAAGGGCTGGAGGCTGGTGAAAATTGTCAGAAATTCCAACCTTCCTTCTGCCCTCTCCCCACTCCACCACCACCCCCTTCCTTCCTTGTGAGCAATAAAACAAAATACAAAGAACAGGAATCAAATAAAGACCCTGAAACCAAGCCGTCTGTGGTCATTTTAAAACAGATCCTTTTTGAAAAGCCAGGTGACATTTTCCTTTAATGCCTGATTTTTTTTTAATGCTGGCTGCATTTTTTAAGCACCCGGCCGGCTTGTAACTAGCCAAGCCGTATAGTAGCTGCGCTGACTGTATCATTTGATCATTAATTTATCACAGTTCTAGCAGTTTGTCTGACAGGTGATAGTACTTTCATCTAATGAGCCCACAGCCGGGGTGGAGGTGCCAGAGCCCCGGCTGGACAGCCTGCAGGGTAAGGGCCACGCATACATTCTCTTTCAGCCTGTTTTTATTCCAGAGGCTTCCAAAGGCCCAGAAAATGGCTGCCTAGGGTCCTGCCAAGTGGATAAGGCTGGGAAGGGCCCCCCTCCCAGTGGGCCAAGGACAAGAGGAAAGTGTGGGTGAAACCTCAGCCTTGGCCAATCAAGAGCCACTGCATCAGTCAGGACAAGCTTGGTTATGCTGCCATAACAAATATCCCCAGCCCCTCATCTCAGAGGCTTCCAACAATAAAGCTACATTTTCACTCGTGTGGCATGCCCACTGTGGGGTGGGGGATGTCTGTTCAACACAGCCACCCTGGGGACTTGGTCGTGGAGGCTCCATCTTGCAGAGGTAGAGAGGAAAGCATGGTGGGCTGTGAGCTATCTCAGAACTTCTGTTCAAAGTGCCACATCACTTCCTCTCACATTTCATTGGCCAGAGCGACTCACATGACCACACAAAAGTTCAGGTGGGCAAAGAAGTGTGATTCTACCATGTGCCCTCAAACAAGAAGACCCAATATTTGTCAGCTGCCTTGATGACTATCATTGTCATAAATTCTGTTCATAAGAACAGCTCTGCCTCCCCATCAGTGTATACTGGATTCCTGGATCAGTCCACTTTTCCCTGTACTCTGCTACTACTTTTGCCCAGGCTGCCATCACTTGTCACCTCCACTACCTGTGTTCTCTCTCAGTGCCATCCTTAGATTTGGTCTGGGGGCTGGGCCTCAGTGGGTCCTGGGCTTTGGAGTCATTTTCTTGAAAGTTTGTAAGTCTTAGTCCCCTTCTAATGCCTGGAGCCAGTTGGTGCCAGCAGTGCCACTGGGCACCCTCAGTCCAGACGGGGACTTGTTTAGGCTATGGTCCCCATCTCTCTCCTTCTCTGTGCTCTCTAACCCCCTATCCCAACCCAACACATACATTGGGTAGACCAGATGCCCCAAGGAGCTCCAGAACACATACCTGTGGGGTCATCCCAGGGCCTGTGGCCTCACCATAGTTCCAGGAGAGCAGTCTGGCAAGCAGATCCTTCACGCTAGACAGTGTACTATTTCTTTCACAGGATCCTATGAGTTCTGGTCACCTGAATGGTGCTGACTCATTGATTCAGGGTGACTCAAATTATTTATATAGACAGAGGCCCTGAAAAAATATTTGCCCAGGGCCCAACATACCCTAGGCTCCCTCCTTCCACTCTTACTCTATTTAGATTCATACTCCACCCAGCAGCAGAGAAGACTTTTAAATCCTCCTGTGGATTCCCATCATAGTGAGTAGAATTCTTAAGACAGTCCACGAGGCCCTACACTACTGGTTCTCACGCTGGTGTTCTGTAGAATCACTTGGGGAGCTTTGAAACAAATTATGGTGTGGGGCCCACCCTAGACCAATTATATTAGAATCTTGAGGGATGGGACCAGAGTGTGGTGTATTTGCAAGAGCTCCCCAGGTGATTCTAAGGCCTAGCTCTGCGTGAGAACCTCCAACTTCCATGATCTAACTTTTCATCTCTCATCTCCTATCGCTCTCTTCCTCATCTTATGCTTTGCCCCTCTTCTTTCATTTCCTCCAAGTGCTGAGTTCTCCCCCCCGTCCCCAGGGCATTTGCACATGCTGTTCCCTCTGCTTGGAATATTGTCTCTCCTCAAACGTTGTCAAAGCTTCTGTTTTCTTGCCATTGAGCTCTTAGCTCAAATGTTATTTCCACAAAGATGCTTTCTTGACTTTCCAAGGTCACCAGCCCCCACCCTATCATTTTTTGGAGTTGCATTTATTATCTCCTCTCTTCTTGTTTATGCACTTGGTGTTGTTTATTATATGTTGTGTGTTTTCCTTCACTAAAATATACTTCACGAGGGCAGCGACTTTGTTAGCTTTGTTCATCTCGTATCCCCAACATTCTCCACACCTGGCATCTTGTTCAATAAAGTTATTGAGTGAATCAATGTAAAGAATATTTATAGAGCGTTTTCTGAGGTTTGGTATCTTTGTTGATTATTTTCAGAACTTACTTCTGGAAAAAGGTTGTCTCCCTTCAACAACTGGTAACAGTGGATTTTCTTTGAACAGTAGATTGTGTAACTCCGGAATAACAAATTTAGTCCTGAGCTTCCTGGGATCCAAGGCAAAAAGGGTCAGATTAACCACAGAAGCTATGTTGGTCCATGTGGCTGGTCTATTTGCCTCTTCCCCCACCTTCCTCAAGGTCTTTGATTTTCCATGTCTATTTTCACAACATCTGATTACAAGCTGTCTCAAATCCTTTTTGGAAGCAGGCAGAGTATAAATAGCTAGGAACACAAACAACTGATTCATGTGTGTAATGCCTATTTTACAGACGTGCAATACAAGTGCTGGGCAGGTGGGGTGGCTTGTCTGAGGTCACACAGCCTGGATGAGAACCCACATCCCTTGAATTGCAGGCCAGTTCACCCTCTTCTGAATGATAGCAGAAGGGCCATGCCCTGTGCTTTGTTTTGCCTTCTACAAGTCCTAACATGGTGTTGGGGATCTCAGTCCTTCTCTAAGGAAGCTGAATCCCAGGGGGTTTAAGCACTGGCCCAGGGTCACCCAGCAAGTTGGGGACAGAGCCATGCCGCCAGGGGGAGTAGCTGGGCATTGATGAGAAGGCATTATCTCTACCCCAGCAGTGGGCTTGATTGCCTCCTGAGAATTCACTGCACTCAGAGATGAGAAACCAGCTGTGACATTTTCATAGCTGGGAGAGGAAGATGGAGCCCTTCTCTAATTATCCCCTCAGTGGCCATAATTACTTTCAACGGAAATTGTCACCAGATAGGTAAATGCCAAGGAGAGGATAGGAAGTGGCCACCACCTCTGAGCTCACTCAGTGTTCTGATCTGACAAATAGACTTTCTAGACACAGACCCTTTTATTGAAAGGAGTAATTATGAGCTGAGAACATCCCTCAGCTCCTCCAACACAGAAGAGGGAGAGAAAACAATACAGCGAGAAGGTAGAGGAATTAGAGGCTAGGGACATGGTTTTGTCCATCACATAAAGATAACTGCTGCCAATTATGGTACACCTGCTCTGTGCCCGGCATGTCAGATGTGCGTTCTTGTTTAATTTTCCCTCTTCAGGAGGCGTTATGGTTTCTCTCTTATGCAGTGGGAAACTGAGGCTCAGAGAGATTTCAAGTGACTTGCTGGAGACTACACTGCAATGAGAAAGGCTCACGCTGGGTTTCTCGAATGCCAGGAAGTGTTCTAGTGCTTTCCATGCGTAAACTCACTCTGCACAAGGATGCTCTGGGATAGGGTCTATTATCAGCCCCCTGGATAGGTGAAGATTCTGAGGTGTAGAGGGTGAAGTGACCTGCCCAACATCACACAGTGTCTGTGCCGGGTTTCGAACCCAGGCCCCAAGGGGACAGAGCCTGTGCTGTCCACAGACTATGCTATGTAGAAACTTATGCTATGTAGAACCTTAACAAATGGCTTCTTGGAGTTCAATTCAGGCCTTCCCAGCTCCAATGCCCCTTCTCCTCTCTTCCGTGTCCATGGGGGAGAGTGCCCAGCCTCTCCCGATAACTTCATAAATAGCGGCTTAATCTGACTGGAAACCTACTTCTGGCCCATCCAGCTGGTTGCTGAAGTGAATGTGAAAAGGACTCTGCATGCACTCCCCCAGCTGGGAACGTGTCTGTTATGTGACAAATGCCCGAGGCAGTGCTACCCTCAGGGGGTGGTGGTCCAGCCCTGAGCACCTGACTCTGGCGATGATTCTGTGGTACAGGGCCCAGGGGAAGGTGTGGACACCGCAGTGGGCTGCACAGTACGGACAGTCTGGGCCTAACGGCAAACCTGGAACCTGATGGAGGGAAACCTCAGGGAATTCGTTTGAACAGCTATATGGACTTCTTAACGCTGAAAAACAGAGGCCAGCGATGGGGATACCCCGGATCCTCTGAGAACTCTGCCCCTCTCCACCTAGCACAAGTGCTGAAGCCTGACATGGCAGGTGGAGGATGGATCAGTGGGGGAGTCGAGAGGGTCTCCTTGCCCACCTCACCTGGAGCTTGCTGCCCCGGGTCGGCAGTCCAGCACGGACGGAGCAATTCCACACCTCTCTGCATCCCTCCTCCAAGACAGCCCCCGCCCCGAGATGCAGTCGACTCTGTCATGGGTATGGAAATGGCCCTCCTTCTTTAAAATGGCCCCCAAATCCAGGCTCACTCCTCTCAAATGCCATAGGGAGCAACAGAGGCTGTGCCTAAGACCCGCTTTCATGAGCGTCAAAGAATAATTCATAATTATTTATAATTAGCACACGGCAGCGGCAATCTGCATGCAGAGCCCCTGGAAAGCTGGTTTTGTTCAGAAGGCCACATCTGCCCCCTGCAGTCTTGTGTGCAGGCTCTGGTCTACAAGTTCATTTCCAAATGCAGCACAAGGGGAAACATCAGTAGAGGACGCCCCGGACCAAGCGGTCCTCTCTGAGCCCTTCTTTCCGTAAACATTCTTGACCCCGTGAGCCCAAGTTGGCTTTAGTTCAAATGTATACGGTTTTACTGTCACCAGACCATCACAGTCTAAATAACAGCAGTGGCCACTGCGACACACGATGAGTGGCGCTCTGGCTACACCAGTGGTTCTCAGCAAGGGGCGATTCTGCATCCCGCCCCCCCCCCCCACCACCACCACCCAGTGGACATTTGAGATGATGGGAGACATTTTTGGCTGGTGCAATGAAAGGAAGGTACTGCAGGGATCTAGTGGGTAGAGGCCAGGGATGTTGTTATCCATCCTCCAAAGCAGAGGGCAGCCCCAGTAGAGAATTATCTGGCCCCAAATGTCAGTAGTGCCAAGGTGGAGAAACATTGGCTACCATGATCTTGACAAGGCTAATCGTGTGTTATTTGTTTGCTCCTTATTAAAACCATTTTCCTTTTAGTAGGTTCTTAATGCCACTGAAGAGGTGTGTAAGCTCATCCTACTGTATTTGAATTCCATGTGAAGCTTCCTCGCAGTCTTCAGATACTGACATCGCCAATCAATGCTGCCTAAAGCAACAGACAAGTGATTACTTTGTCACTGGTCAGTAAGCCTAGATCATAACCATTTGTACACCAGCTATTCCTGTGGGCTTTGGCCTAGAAAGCTGTCTCCTGAGATGTGTCTGACCCGTCTGAATAGTCCATAGGAAAGGCAGATTTTTAACCTGTTACCTGTGCTGGAAGATGGTAAAGTGCCTATGCTTTTATACTGATTAATAACTTCGGATTCTGGCAAGGATTCCTCAAAAAATTAAAAATAGCGTTACCGTATGATCCAGTAATTCCACTTCTGGATATATATCCAAAAGAATCACAGGGACCCAAAGAGATATAGGTACACCATGTTCAAAGCAGCATTATTCACAATAGCCAAAATGTGGAAACAACCCAACTGTTGATGAATGGATGACAAAATCCATCCTTAAAAAGGAAGGTAATTCTGACACCTGCTACAACACGGATGAACCTTGAGGACGTTATGCTAAGCGAAATAAGCCCGTCACAAAAAGACAAATGCCGTATGATTTCACTTATATGAGATATCGAGAGTAGTCAAATTCATAGGGACAGTAGAATGGTGGTTTCCAGGAGCTGGGGGTGGGGGGAGGGAGAAATGGAGAGTTGTTTTTGAAAGAGTGTGAAAATGTTCTGGAGATTGGGTGCACAACCATGTGAATATACTTAACACTACTGAATTGTACACTTACGAATGGTTACAATGGTAAATTTTATGTTCTGTGTGTTTACCACAATTAAAAAAAAAAAAAAAAAGGACGCTGGCAAGTAGGAGCCAAGCACAGACAAGCAAGGGCCTAGCAGATTAGCAGGGGAGCCTGGGAGCATAGGAGAGGGATCAGAGTTCCTACAGAGGGGCTGGGCATTGACTATGGCTCAGAGTCTCTTGGAGGTGCTTACGCAGAAGAACCTCTTTCAGGGGCCATGTCTGCGATCCATAGAACCTGATGGAGGGTGGCCTTGCTTGTTCTGGAGAGGAGGAACAAGGGGATCTGAAAGAGAATTGAAATCCTCCAAGAGCCCCCTTCCCCACTCTCCCAGCTTTTCCAGTGCTGGCTGTGTTTTCCCCTAGAGTGTAAGCCCACCAGGGCAAGGACCTTGTCAATCTTATTCACCAATCAGTCCCCAGAGCCTGGAACAGTATCAGGAACATAGTAGGTGCTCAGTAAGTGTTTGTGCAATGAATGAGTGAATCCTCATTCCCGCAGCCCAAGTTGTTTTCCTAAAAGTTACCGCCGAGTGTCTCAGTCTCCTGATCCCCAACTTTCCGTGCCTCCTGTACGGAATGAGGTCTAGATGGCTTCGTGCAGCTTGCGAGGCTTTTAGCATTCTGAGCTGTTAGGTGCCAGCCTCAGCTCCTCTCATATCCCCCTCCAGTCTTCACCAGTTCCCAAAAATGCCCTGGGCTTTCTCACCCACATGACTTTTTTTTCCACAAAGTTTTCAGCTTCTGTAAAATGCTAGAAGTCTCTGAGTCCATGCACAGCAGATGCTAGGCAGAGGTGGAGTGATACTCATGGGAAAAAGACAGGTTCCCCCAAACTTCTCTCTATACAGTGTGACTCAACACAACCTAATGGGATGGTGGGAGGGTGGGAGGCAGGGGCCATGCTTGGCTTCTCGGCCTAAGGATGGGCTGCCAGAGTCCTTGCTGAGATCAATGGATGGCGTAGGGGAAGGAAGGGAGCCAGGATCGCAGCAGCCCTCCCAGGACTGGCCCTCTCGCCCTCTGCCAACACCTTCGTGCACAGGCTCCGAGATAGACATCGTGGGGGGGACAGTAGACGGCACCTGGGCTAAACCAGGGCCTTAGGGGCAGGGCCCGTCTTTATCTAGGTGGGAGCCCTTAGCATGAGGCGGGGTCCTGGGGGCCTCAGTAAAAGACAGTGCACTGCTAATGAGGGCAGCAGGGTTCAGCCTTCAAGAATGCAGGCTCTGGAGTGAGTCAGACTCGACTTCAAATCTGGGCTGATCCGTCCTCCATGATCTTGAACAGGCTCCTCAACCTGTCTATGGCTCAGTTTTCCCATCCGTAAAGTGGGATGGCAGTTGTACCCACTGGGTTGAGTTGATGTAAGGATTCAAGTAGACAATGGAAGGAAAGGAATCTATTTAGCACAGGTGTCTGTTCAGCTGGACACACATAGTTAAACTCTCATAGGTTGTTGGCTGTTGTTATTAATGTCAATTTTCATTACCGATGTAATAACAATAAATATTTGCATAGCACTTTAGAGCTAACAAAGAACGTGAGCACCCATTGCTAAATTAGTGAGTTGGGCACGTTGGCATTCTTCTCCCCCATTTTATGCAGGGAGGGGATGTGGGGTGGGGCAATAGTATTGAGCATTAATGGCAGACATACAACAGATACGCATCATCTCTTTTAATCCTCTTCGCTACACTGGCTGGGCGATAAGAAGATGCCCATGTTGTAGACATGAAAACTGAGGCTCAGGAAGCCTCGGGACTTGCTTCTAGCCAATAAGTGGCAGAGCTAGGATAGGACTCCGCATCTGTCTGACTCAAGCTGGTATCTGGGCCAAGGGTGCCAGGGGCAGAAGGGGAGGCCTGAGGAAGAGAAAGGACTGCTTTGTACTTGTGCCGGGGAGTAGTGGGCTCCTAGCTCCCGCCTCCTCAGCCTGTGGGCTGGCAGCAAGGGCAGGGAGACCGCAGTGGGCTGCAGAGGGGAAGGGGGCTGGTAAGTGGGGATGGCCTAGGCCCCCCTATCCTCCTGGAGAGTTGAGAGGCCAGACCTTGGAGGGTCTTTTATGGCCCAGAGCCTCCTCTTCAGACACCAAGAGGGCACTTGATCCCAATTACAGAAAGTGGCTGGGTCAGCCGTCACCTCGAATGATCTGAACACGTCAGATGGAAGCTGACTAATACCCAGGACAGCGCTTGCCCGGTCTTGGCCTTGAATTTGGGAGCTGAGGCCCTCCTGGGCCTCAGAGTTGGGGCTGGATGGGTATATTACCTCTCGTCAGCCCCAGCACTGCAGACGGAGGCATCCCTGGAGTGCACCAGGGGCTCGGCACCCGTGAAAGTCATGCCCCAGTTCTGTGGATGTGTCCGTGACTTTGCATCAGGGTTCAGGGGCCTGTTCTCTGTCCCCTCAGCTGGAACAGCTCCCAAACAGCAAGGACCAAGTCTCAGCCTTCTCAAACTGCCCCCCTGCAGCTGGACCTCAGCGGGTGGGGAGAGAGGCCCTCAGGTTCTCTGAAGACGGGGCTGACAATTTCTGTGACTATCTGAGGAGTGTATGTCTCCTTACCCCATCCCTGCACCCCATCATCTATCATTCTCAAGATGAGCTTTGCAGGGGGGCAGCTCTGCAGGGCTTATGTGAGCTGGGAAGGTCCTGAGGACAAAGAATAGGGTAGCCTGTGTGTGCAAGGCCAGGGACAGGGTGGGTTGAGTCACCCAGGGAGGCCCCAGGGGAAGCTGAGGTCCTGCATGCCCTGAACTGCACCTGTCAGTTGGCCATGGCTGGATTCTGTGGCCCACCAGGTGCTTCCATATCCACCTTTCCACCGACCCTCAGTGGGGTCCTGGGAGAATCACCCCCATTTGATAGATGAGAAAACTGAGGCTCAGGAAGAGAAAGTGACTTGTCCAAAGCTATATGAGGAGCTGGTGGTGGAGTGGCTCCTGGACCGTGAGGCTGTCCAAGCCCAGGGCCAGAGATGGTCCCTGGGTCGCTGGCCTGGTCTCTTGGCTTCCATGCACCCACCTGAATGCGCCCTTTGCACCCAGCCCCTGTACCCTTGTCTGTGTTTGGCTCCAAGATCATGGCTGGTGCTACACTCTCTCCAGCCTCAGGCCATAAGATGTACCAATTTCATGAGTGGGTGCTACCTCAGTGTTGATCGTTAAGGTATTGACAAGAAAAGGTGGGTGGAGTCATTTTGGGAGTGAGTGCGCAGTGGGAGGGCAACACCAGGACCCCTCGCTTGCCCATACAGTGATTTTGTGCTCATTAGTACGGGTGCAACTTCGTCAGGGCAGATGTGGTTCCCGCACCAGGAACTCGGCTCGGAGGATGGAGTAGAGTTCTTCTCCTGTTTGCTTTGTTTAGGGATGCTCTGGTGCAGTGAACAACCTGCACAACAGTCCCGAGAACCATGCTGCCCCAGAGCTGGGAAAGCTAAGCCTTGTCACTAACCCTATCCTTAGATTTCTGCTGTCTCCATTCCACTCTCCTTAGAGCTGAGCCCATCAAGTGTCCCTGAGTCACCAGCCTTGAAGCAGAGCAGATTTTCTGGAATTGGAGAGGCTGGAGGGGTTAAATGAAATCACCTCAACCCTCCTTATGGCAGAGACAGGGACACTGAGTCCTGGAGAGAGTCACGATCTGCCCATGGATGGCCACCCAGGGCTTGTGCCCTGCAGCATCACCCACCAGATGTGAGCCCAGCCATGCCCCAGCTTCCTCCCAAGGGAAATTTGAATGAAGGACTAACAGGAGGGGGCTCTTTCCCTCCCTGCTTTGCAAAGTCAGGTTTTGATTATGGTTTATTGCGAGGCTGCATTCCATTTAGAGCTTTTCAGGAGAACGAACGCAATTCTTTGGCTTAGCCTGGCCCTAAAAATAGGCACCAGCTGAGGAGTTCCTTCTCCCTTGCACCCCCATGGAGGAAAGAGCACTGACTCTCTGTCACTGCCTAGCTTTTGTTAGCTTGGGCAAGGTCCCTGGCATCTTGAAGCCCCAAATGCTGCAGCTGTAGGATGGAGCCAGTGAGATGCCATCCTCCTTTGGGTGAGATGAGATGATACGGAGGTAGGTAAGCACATATGCCCGGGACATAGAAGGTACCATAAAAGGTGGGACAGTACGGGGTAGGGACACGGAAGTGACTCTAACTTCTAAGGTGGTGTATCAATTTGTTCCAATATTTTAATAATCTTAAGAAGATAAAATTGGACTGCATACCAGGACTTACCAAAACGTTTCTGGATCTTACCCGCCCCCAGGACGACCTCCTAGATTAGGATAATTAGTCCCCCATAGCTGACTCCCCTCTGCCTGGCAGACAGCCTCCGCTTTGTTCTAAAACAGCGCTGTTTAATAGAAATGTAATGGGAGCCACGAATTTACAATTCTCTAGTAGCCACATTTTAAGAAAGTAAAATGAAACAGGTGACATTAATTTATTAATAGAGTTTATTCAACTCAGTATGTCCAAAACGTTATCATTTCAGCATGCAATCAATATAAAAATGTTAATGAGATATTTCCTATTAAGTCTTCAAAACGCAATGTGTATTTTATAATTGTACGGCTTAACTCGGACCCATTGCATCCCAAGTTCTAAGTCGCCCCATGTGGCTAGTGGCCACTATATTGGACAGCACAGTTCTAAATCATCTCCTTGCTTCTTGCTGGGTGACTCCAGGCAAATCACTCTTTTCTCTAGACCACCCACCATCCCATTTGTTTAATAAAGGCATTAGACTAGATCAAGGATAGCAAATCTTTATCACGCTCGCTGCCCCTCTCTCCTTCTGCTTGTGGCAGACATCGATGGCGGAAAGCCAGTCGCTCACAGCAGCCTTTCCCGCTGGTCTGGACCTGGCTTCTGAATCTTCTAACCCCGGCAGACATTCACAGATGATTGCAGTCTGCAAATCAAGTGAACCCTCTTCACCGTGTTGAACCTCTTGCTTTTCTCAGTGAGCTTGAGGCTTTCTGACACACAAAGTCCTGGAAACAACTAAATGTTAAATTGTAAGGCACTGGGAGTAAGTTATTCAAAGTTTAATTATTTGGAAACCTCATTAGTCCAAAGTACAACTCTAGAACATCGTTGCTTTATCCATAAATCAGCCGCTCCATCTCTTTCATGTCTATGTATCCGCCTCCCACCTCCTCTCAGGCGTTGTTTAATTTAGACCACAGATGCCCACCCCTCTGGTTTATCGTCATCTGTTTCAGATGCTTTTTTCCAGCTCACTCTTATGCCACCAGAGTCTTAGAGCCAGAGCTGCATGCCAGGTACAGAGCTGGGCAGGAGTCTGGAGTGCAAAGTCAGTTCTGAGTTGTAAGCCTGTGATCCGGTGGGCATTTTCCTCTGCCGAGCCAAGCCTCATGCTAGGGCCACATTGGTGTGGCCACAGAACATGCATCTTCCGTGGATCATGGAAACTGAGACTAGCACTCACGGGACAATCAGCTGTAACCTGTCCCACCTCAGCTACCCAGAATCATGAGGCAACAAAGCTTTTTCACATATTTGAATTTTTAGACAATTGAAGGCTGCCCTTTCTAGATACAACTTTTTCTTATTTAAATTTTTTCCAGGGGAACATTTTCTAAAATAAATCATGTATATCCCTATTTTCTTAGAGAGCTCTGAACATTATTTAACTTTTATGGATGACTTAAACTATGTCATTATTTTTCTGTGTTTTAATACATCGAGAATGTGCTCAAGACCCACCCAAGTGTGGAGGACTGTTGGCCCTTGCACTGAATGTCCCAAGGGGCTCTGGTTTTTCAAGTCTCCTGTCTGCTTTTTAGCGTTTCTCTCTCATTTTCCTGTCGGGATGTGGGGATGTCATTCCTGTTTCCTGATGTACAACTGCTGAAACGCCATTTCTCTCGCCGTTCTAATTTGTGTTCCTTCTTCAGATTTGGAAACCACATCACTGTGATTGTTAGAATAATTTGTCACGTAAGGGTAATTAAGCCCTCAGTAGGACCTCATGGGACTCTTCTTTAAGTAAAAATGTATGGATAAAGCAACAATATTCTAGAGTTGTATTTTGGACTAATGAGGTTTCCAAATAATTAAACTTTGAATAATTTACTCCCGGTGCCATATGATTTAACATTTAGTTGTTTCCTTAATATTTCATGTGCATTTAAAAAATGTTTTATGCCGCTAGCTTATAGAAGGTGCACAGTAAGTATCCCTGTGGATACATAGTGCTATTCTCGCAGACGCAGAAGCAGAGGAAGGAGAGGTAGATAGGGCTGGGGCAGTCAGGGATGGCTTCCTGGAAGAGGTGAGATACAGCTATGCTGAGAAGGATGAACACAAGTAGAGTGAGGCAGGGGTTCCAGGCAGAGGCCATAGCAGAAGCAGGACACTCAGATGACCACATTTCATCAGCTAAGGAATAATGATAAGGGGAATACGGGTTTCTTTTTTTTTCTATCTCATTAAAGAAATTAGATATTTTCCTTATGTGCCACCCTCTTAATGCTCCTAGGTAGAGTCCTCACTAGGAGGGGTTTGGAGATTTTTGATCAGTCCCTGTAACGAACCTTGTTTTTCCCATCTGTGAAATGGGGTTCTCTTGGCTCTGCTGATTTACAAACTCTGGGTGAGAAATGCTTTGGAGACTGTCACGTGCTCTAAAGATGAAAGGAAAGGAAACATAGATGGATTTCAATCGAGTGTCCACTCAGCTAAAATGTAGATTAAATTTTAGTGACACAAGGAACACATAACTATAGGCAGATATTCACACATTACAGATTAAATTTCCTTTGAACTTAATCCCGTCCTAGTCCCCTAATCCATTCCCCAGAGATAATCTCTGGTATCACGTTGTGAATTTTTCCAGACGCGTTTCTGTGTGTTTACCTACATGTGCGTATACTCGTAGACATATATGGTGGTGTTATGTTTTGATTTGCTATAAATCGGCTCAAAATACCACGCTTCTTTCTGACCAAGAACACACCTTCACGACTGTCCCTTGTGAGAACGTACAGACTTAGCATTATTTTTTTAATGGTTGCACAGTGTTCCTTGTGTGGCCACGCTGTGGTTTAATTAAACATTCCCCTCCTGATGGACATTTAGGTTGTTTCCAGTTTTTCAACTTTTTTTTATAGTTCTTTTAAAAAACTTCATTGAGGTACAACACATATTGTACAATTCACACATTTAAAGTGTACTGTTGAATGTCTTTTAGAATATTCACTGAGTTGTACAACCAACACCACAACCAATTTTAGAACATTTTTATGCTCCCCAAAAGAATCCTTGTACCTATTTTTATTTTTTTCTTTTCTTTCTTTTCATGGAAAAGCCTTTTATTTTAAATATAGCAGTGTGTACATGTCAAACTCCCAATCTGTCCCTCCCCCCACCACCCTTCCCCTCTGGTAACCGTAAGTTTGTTCTCTAAGTCTGTGAGTCTGTTTCTGTTTTGTAAATAAGTTCATTTCTATCGTTTTTTAAGATTCTGCATATAAGCGATATCATAGGCTAGTTGTCTTTCTCTCTCTGACTTACTTCACCTAGTATGACTTTTATATGTCACGTTGTGACCTCTGCACACACCTCTTTGGACACAGTGGTGTTTTTTCCTGGGGTCGCCACGAAGAGGTGTAATTTCTGGGTCATAGGATCTACTTGCATTTGAAATTTCAGCAGCCACCGCCAAATCGCCCTCCAAAATAGCTGTGCCCACTTCTGCTCCCACGGGTAGTGGCTGACGGCCGCTGTTTACTCCCATTCTCCCCAGCTTCTGATGTCAGTACTCCATGGAGACCTGGCCGGAGAAGCCCAGCTCTGTCCCTCCTGCAGCCGCGCCTCACCCCACAAAGTGAGGTGCCTTCAGAGGCAAGGGTCAAGGGTTAAAGGGGGCTGCCCGCTCAGAGCCTGCATTCCCGTTTCTAGGTGATGCTCTGGGTACCTGGGACTCGTGAATTCTTGCCCAAATCGTCCTTCCAGGGGCTCTGTGGGTCTTTTCAGTGAGTCCAATCCCCCAAAAGTGAGCTACGCAGCCGGCGTGTATGTCCCCGGTTCCGAGGGGTGGCAGTGTGTGGACAGGGCTGGGTGGCTGGGCTGGAGGGTCCACACACCTCTGTGAGGGGCCCACACAGGGAGCCATGCAGTTGGGGGAGGAATATTAAAAGGGGGGCTTCTTGGCCCTGGCTCCGCAAATGTTCTGGGTGGTTGTGATAGCAACAACCTCTGCAATTCGAATCCAACATTTTCTAGCACATTTAATCCTCCCGGCTGTGTGTGTGTGTGTGTGTGTGTGTGTGTGTGTGTGTGTGTGTGTTTCGGGGACGGGGCTCAGCTCTTCCTTTTTATCCAGAGGTTAGGAAATGTGCCCTGAAACTCAACCAGAATGTGACTATCATGTGACAGGAGCCCAGGCCGGCCAGACCTGCCCAAAGCCCCACTCTGTCCTCACCCCCAGGTCGAGCTCATCATCATTTTGCTCCTCCACCTTAATTTCTAACCAATTTGAATCTCCCTTTAGAAAGGGCTCCTCTTCCTCTCCATCTCCAGAAAGGGGGAGCCCCATGTCTGGGGTCGGGGCTGTCACTCGGGACTCATTTCCAGGCAACCCGGAGCACTTCAAAGGGCTTCCTTCTCAGGAAGCACGCTTTTCATGGAAATTAAACACACTGAGCAGGTGTCTCTCCTCCCCTGCCCCTCTCAGGAGAGAAGGGCAGGGGCTGCAAGGGAGCTGAAATAAACGGTGCAGATAAACCTCGGCACCCGTTAGCGACAGCTCCCAGAATTTAAAGGGACACGTAATCACTCCTAATACACATCCAGGGCAGAGAGCCAGATGTCGCTGATGGCAAAGAGCATCGCTGGCAGGGAGAGGAGCTTGCAGCACCCCTAGCTCCCGCTGTCAGAGCTACGGCCTGCTTCCCGAGCCATCACCATCTCTAACGTGGTCCTTTTCCTTTTCCTCCTCTTCCCCACGGTCACCAGCACTTCCGACGCCTCCGTCTGTGGAGAGCTGGATCCTGCCCCAGGCTCTGCGCTTGGAGCCTGCAGTGGCTCAGCTCCTGGAAGCCTCCGCACAAGCCCATGCAGGAGGACACATTGGCCTCATTTTCCAGATGAGGAAACTGAGGCCCAGAAAGGGGAACGCTTACCCAGGGTTGCACACTCACTTGGGAGCAGAGACAGAATGCAAGCGCAGGCCTCTCTGACTTCAAAGCCGGGCGCACCACCCCCTGGGGTGTCCTTTGCCTCAGGGCACAATGTCCTGGGAAGCTGAGCCCATGGGCAGAGGGGCTGCTCACGACCAAAAGCTCCCATGAAGTTCCAGCGTTCACCCAGAGCAGCCCCCCCACCCCAGCAGGACTTGCCTGAGGATGGAGGTCCGCCTGCATCCAATCCCCTGGAACCCATCTCTCCTGCCACCCAGTGGTACCGGGACAAACAAGACAGGAAGGCCTGAAGAATCCTATTGAACTGGGCCCCGTGGGGGACACGGCTGTTAGCGCTGACCTATGACTTTAGGAGCTTCTGCTTCTAGACATCTTCCCCGTGGACCTCTAAGGTGCCACTCACGCCCAGTCATGCTGCTGGGTTAAGCATGGCCCTTTTCAGCCCCTCTTTGAAAAAGCCATGAGTCTGGAGACACATTTAGTCTCTGCCACCTTGGAGTGAATTAATTTGCATTGACAGAAGCCTGAGGGCAGCATGGAAGCTACTGGGCCCCTGGTAAAAATGAGATTGTGTGCCAAGAGGAAGGGAACCGGGCCTTTTCTGCATTACTGGAGGCTCCCAAGCCCTCGTGGGGACCCAGGGCTGGGCCGGCTCTGGGGCAATTAGACCACAATGAAGACCAGCCCAACTTGCGATGAAGTCTGTTTTATGCAGATGTTAAAGACCAGTGGCTCAAGAAGGACTGACAATAGGTCTGGAAGGACAGGGGGCAGCTCAGAGAAATTAGGCTCAGAAAGGGAGAGCGGTTCACCCAAAGACACACAGCGCGTATGGCGTTGAATCGGGGACATCTATGCACACCCGCATGCCCACAGCTGCCCCTGACCCGGCCAAGACCCTCTCCCCAGCTTCTGAGCCGGAGAGGCCAAAGGTGGGGCGGGGGGTCAGTTCCAGGCCTCAGCCCCAGCAGCGAGCTCTGCTTCTTAGGAACAGTCAGGGCAACGATATCCCCGTCTTGCCAATGGGACAAAGGAAGCTCAGAGCAGTGACGAGATCCCACACGGGCAGGGGCAGAGGTAGAATTTGAACGCAGGTCTCTCGGCCACTCTAAATGTCACGCTCCAGAGATTCCTCTCTGGTCAAGAGGCCTCAGGCCACAGCGTCACACCCTCCCTTCCCCTGGGCACTGCATCCACTCTGGGCCCTTTTGAAGGTGTCTATAAGTGGCTCCTGTTGGCGTGTGGGCCTGTCTGGGTGGGTAAGTGGCTTTGGTGACGAACGGGATGTCAGCCCTTCCCCCGTGCTATGTTTAGAAAGGTGTCAGCCCCCAAATGGCCCGTCTCCGAGGTCATCCAGGATGTAATCATGAGTGTCTCTAAAACCCCATCACTGACCTTTCTGCACTCAGACACAGGGAGCCACCAGCGTCGCCAGGCGGGATGGGAATTGGGTGCGACTGGTGGGCGTGGCGGGGGACGTGCCATCCTCCAGGCTGAGCAGATGAAGCCCCCAGGCAGAGGCAGAGGCCGGGAAACAGAGCCGTCCTCTCTCCTTCCTCCATCAGATACTAGTGAACACCTAGGAGATAATGCTTGTGAAACAGTGCTGGTTCACACAGCACACACATGTACACACACCTACAGCACACTCACACGTGTACACCCACATGTGTACACACACACAGACGCACCCACACATAGAGCGGGGACAGGCAGGCGGAGTTTAAAGTAAATTCTATACAGCCCTTAGCGTTTCAAATGTTTAATTACAGTTTTAAATTTTTATATAGTTTTAAGTATCTAAAAAGCTATAATAAAAACAATATTACAGAAAATTTAAAACATCAAAAGACATGTCAAGGTCTGTTCCCCAATTTAAATCTGCTGGAGATCATTGCTACATTACTGTATACGGCCAATTTAATATTTGGTGGGGAGAACACCTTGTAATAAAATCTCTCCGTGTGCCTTTGCTAAAGTGAAGTATATTCTGAGATTGCAAGTTGGATTGTGGACAAAAAAAAATAAAACTCTTATCGTTTGAAACTATTTTTCGGTGCGAATCAGGATACTCTTTTTAATGCGCGCAAGAAACAAAATACTGAAATGAATCACATGCTGAGGCTGGCAAGACCAGGGGTGAGGCATTTGTAACCCCTGATTTCAAATTCTGACATTCAGCCAAGGGTGATATTCAAAAGATTGCCAACTGGTGCAGCAGTGGAAATGTCAAAATAGAATGGACCATGGCCTCCGTGCTGGAGCAGGGTCCCAGGATCCTTGTCCTGTGCTAGGCATGTAGCATTGAGATGCTGGGTGGTAGAGGTGGGCTTCATAGGGAAGGGCTAGGGTTTAGGATGAAGTGAGCACTCAGGCCTAGTTAGCAACTGGTATGGAAGTATTTCTAACAACCAGTAAGCTGCATCAGCCCCTACGAGGTAAACATCAGGCCTACATGCAACCGTATGTCTTCTCTGGTCTTACAATGACCTTTATTCTCATTAACAATCTCTGCCTTTTAATTAGAGTGTTTAACCCATTAACTTTTTTTCTTTTCTTTCTTTTTTAAGTTGCTTGGAATTAAATTCTTCTATTTATTTATTATTTGAGGTATAGTTGATGTACACTATAAGTTTCAGGTGTACAACATAGTGATTCACAGATTTAAAGGTTATGTTCCATTTACAGTTATTACAAAATTTTGGCTATATTCCCTGTGTTGTACAATATATCCTTGCAGTTTATTTATTTTGTACGTTGTACTTTGTACCTCTTTATCCCCTACCCCTATCTTGCCCTTTTCCCCACCACCCTCCCCACTGGTAACCACGAGTTAATGTTCTCTATATATGTGAGCCTGTTTCTTTTTTTGTTATATTTACTAGTTTGTTTTATTTTTTAGATTCCACATGTGATATCATACAGTATTTGTCTTTCCCTGTCTGACTTATTTCACTTAGCATAATGCCCTTCAAGTCCACCCATGTTGTTGCAAATGGCAACATTTCATTCTTTTTCATGGCTGAGTAATATTCCATTGTGTGTGTACACCACATCTTCTTTATCCATTCATCTGTTGATGGCCACTTAAGTTGCTTCCATACCTTGGCAGTTGTAAATAATGCTGCTGTGAACATTGATGCATGAGTATCTTTTCAAATTAGTGTTTTCACTTTTTTTCCTGATATATATCCAGGAGTAGAATTGCTGGGTCATATGGTAGTTCTAGTTTTAGTTTTTAAGAAACCCCCATACTGTTTTGCACAGTGGCTTCACCAATTTATCTTCCCACCAAGGCTGTACGAGGGGTCCCTTTTCTTCACATCCTCACCAACATTTGTTATTTGTGTTCTTTTAGATGATAGTTGTTCTGACAGGTGTGAGGTGTAATCTCATTGTGGTTTTAATGTGCATTTCTCTAATAATTAGCAATGTTGAGCATCTGCTCATGTGCCTGGAATTTTTTTTGGACTTGAGTTCGATTTTTTAAAAACAGCTTGTTAAAATATTTATCTTGAGGACTGAGTATTTGGGCATAGCCTTAAATTTTGCAACCGAGGTGAGTGCCTCGCATGTTTCACCCTAGTCCCGGCCCAGGACATTCCTGGTTTATGCCTGTTGTCCTGGAGAAACTGTTACAGCTTCTCCCTTTCGCTCTCCGAGCTGTCTTGGTTTGTGTGATAAATTACACAGTCCCTCCACAGCCCTAATGCAGACCCGGGCACTTGGCTGTGTGTGGTAAATATTGCCAAGCCCACGAGTGAGACGTGGGCATCCCTTTCTTTTCAGGTACTAGAAACCCAGCTTGCAGGTCTCTTTCCCGCCCCCTTCTGCCCACAGTTTCACGGCTCATGCCCTGGGTTGTGGGGTGCTGGGGGAGAGGCGCTCTCAGACATGGCATTGCTATTTCAGGGCAGACGATGGCTTCCTTCTCTAGCCCAAATGAAACCTTTCCTCTCCCAAATTCCTCAGCCCTCTCATTAGCGGTTGTGTTTGTGGATAATAGCTATAAGGAGGAGGCAATAAAAAAATCCAGAGTGTGCTGCCCAGCCTCTCCTTACCCCTTCCAGAGGGAGTGCCTGCCAGCTCCATCTGAGGTCTTAATGACTCCAAGGTGGACCCAGGGGCCAGGAGTGGGCATTTGTATTACAGCTGGATTATTTAATCCCCATTAGTTAAAAATGGCAGGCCACAGGCCAGGAGCCCAGGAAAATAAGTGGTGACAGGTGAGAGAAAAATGGCCTCCCAGCGGCCTCTGCAGCCACTTCAAAGGCCGTGGCCCTGCCAGGTAATTGAGGCCTAATGGACACCATGTCCGGGAAACGGGTTGGCCAGAGATTCCCCAGCACACGGGAAAGTAGACGGGCAGGGGAGCAGGGAGAGGCTGAGCTGGCCAGGCCAGGCCCAGGATGGCCCTTGTAATTAGGCCAGGATGGAGCAAATACATTTTCTGTCAGGCGCTGTGTGGAGTTACTCATGACTTCCATTCTGGGAGGAGGGAAGAGCACCCGGGGCCAGAGGCGAGCAGGCCTCCGGAAGAGCTGGTCTCTTCACTGCACTGGCCTCCCCCAGGATCTTGTCCTCAGCGGGAGGGAGCAGTTGTGTGAGTGGTTTGTGTGTGTTTGCACATGCATGTTCATGTGTATATTTGTCTGTGCTCGCAGGCATGTGTGTTGGCGTGCATGTTGTTTGCATGTGGGTGTTTGCACGCATGTGTCTTGTATGTATGTGTGTCATGTGTGTGTTTGCATGTACATGTGTGTTTTGCTCGTGCATGCATGTGTGTGCATGTGTGTGTGTGTGTGTGTGTGTGTGTGTGTGTGTGTGTGTGTACAGGGTCCCTCCCTCTGTGTTTCCCTTTCTCTCCTTCCACATTTGGAGTCTCACTTGAGGAAGGTACTATAGCACCCTGTATCCATTTGGACCCTTGAAACAGCGCTCCCGTCCAGCTAGCTGTCTTATTGAATTTCAAGAGCTCCAGCTGAGGGCTGGAGACTATGATGGCCATTTAGAGAGCGACTCCAATCCGGAGTGTGCAGGGAAGGGGTTCCCCACCCTGCAAAGGCCATGGGCAGGTCCCAGCCTCACTGACTCTCCTGGCAGAATCCGTTTAAGCCTGCCCCAGCACCCAGACTCCCACAGAGAGGGCTAGGGGGTCAGGTCGCCCAGGTCTGGAGAAGCAGTAAAGCTAAATGAAGCTTTTTCCACACTGCGGTCATTGGAAGAGCTCTTTCACTCGTGCTCCCCCAGTCCACAGACTCCTTTGACCATCCCTTGTTATAATATTTTTTTCATTAAATTGACTCATTTGTGAACTTAAGTTTACTTTTAAAAGAAACCTTTGATTGCTACCAGAAATGGAGAAATCAAGGTCATTCGGCATAAAAAGCAGATAATGACGAAAACGAGCACAGTGAACAGAGAAGGCAGTTTTCCATTCTAGCTACCGTGGCTGTTCAAGGTCCAAGTTCAAGGCGGGACTCGCCCTTTGTTGAAAAGGAATGTAAGCAAATTTTAGGGAAGTGTCGAGACATTTTCGTGCCATGGACTTGGCCAAGGTCATTCGGCTCATTCATTAAGTGGTGGAGCTGGGCTTTGAACCCAGCCTGGCTCTGAGCTCTAAACCGCTGGGACAGAGCTGCCTCTCTCCCGATGCACGCCTGTGTGGCCGTGGCGTGCATGGCGTGGCTGTGAGAGTGTGTGCCTGGGTGTCAGGGCCCGCATGAGTCAGATGGGGTGTCTACAGCCTGGGCCACCACCAGGCAGCTCAGGCCGAGAGGAGTTTATTTTGCAAAACCAAACCCTGCTCATTTCAGTTTGTTAACATGAAAGCCGCCTCTAATTCCATCTACAAATACCACATTCTCTGAACTACAATTGGCAAGGGCGGCCAGAATCGCCCCATTTCACATTCCTTCGAGTCACCAAGTGGAGCGTGGCTATAATTCAGGATTCAGCACTCGGGTTTCATGAGACAACATCAGAAATGCCTGTGTAACCACCCGACTCCTCCGTGGCCCGGGGAGGGGGCAAGGATGGAACCCAAGCTGCGGGCTGCTGCCCGGTTCCGCCCGAGACGGGGGCCAGGCTGGCGGCCCTCCGCCGCCCAGACAAGCGTGGGCTCTGTCAGAGCTCAGGCTCAGGGCCGGCTGCCCACGTGGGCGCTGCCTCACTGCCTGCCACAAGGACAGGGAGCTTGGTTTATAAATAAGCACCCAGCGGCCTCTCACCTTCCCACTGGGATCAGGCATTTCTCTGGCCAAGGGACAGGAACCCATCTGGCTGAATGCTGTCATTGACAGTGGCTAGAACCGCCCGTGTGCTCGGGGAGGGGATGGCAGGGCAGCCGTGGGCTCTGTGCCTACAGGCTTGGGACCCCACCGGGCGCTGTGGCCCTGTAGGCCCCTGAAGGACCAGGGTGGAGGCAGCAAGGCCTGGGGGTTCAGTGCCTCCATTAATGCCCCAGGTCTCTCTTGGAGCATCACAGCCCTGCCTCTGAGTGTCCCCAGGGCTGTTGTCCTGAAGCCCAGTCTGATCTTGGAGCTTCTGAAGCCTACCAGTACCTCCTTCCCCACAAAATCGAGTCTAAGAAATTCCAGAGCCTGGTTGTCAAGAACTCTTCCAGTCCAGCTCCAATCTAGACCAGGTAGGTACCTTATATGCTAAGGTGCCGCTCCCAGATCCCCTGTTCTGGACAGCTGTGCCCATCCCCAGCTGCTGGGAGTGTTGGATGCTAACGGCTCGCAGCTGCGACTTTCTGTAGAGATTACCCTCTGCCTCAATGCCGAGAAGTCAGCCTCTCCTCCACCCCATAAATCACTTGATGGGAATCCCTGTCTTGATTCTGCTTCTAGGGTGCCCAGACTAAGACAGCAAATAGATAGATGGATGGATGGATGAATAGATAGATAGATAGATAGATAGGTAGATAGATAGAGAGCCAGACAGACAGAAAATCCCAAGGAGCAGGAATGGGTAAGTTAAAAGTTTGTTGATTTTTTTTTTCACATTGAACAGACTTTTGTCTTTCAATTTAGTATAGGAAACATTTATTAAGCATACATTCATTAGCTGGGATACACATGCTAAAAATTATCCATCGTAAGTTAGTTACATACACGACATCATAGATGGGCATATACATTTACACAGACAGGCATATGCCATGCACATTTCCCCATACCTAGGTTCATGTCACCTGTTTACATGTAAAGCCGAGCACATAATCCCATACAATATATTCACAAGTTCTGATATCTTACATATTTATTTGTGCCCTATATACATTCACACACAAACATAGCTTATACAATTTTAAGCACACACAGAATCACATGGCCAGGCCCCATATTTATCTATTCACAGTCATACTCCATATGTATGCACCCATCTGTAGTCATATGGCATATTCATTTACACCACGGTGTGTATATGCTTTGAATCCTGGGTAAGGTGGTGGATTCTTTCCTTAAAAAGAAACACACAGTTGATTAATTTTCCCCCTGAATTTCTCCCTTGTCAAATGGGAGGAAAAAGTTGTTGTGTTTGTGTATCAGGCCCATTAGCCTAGATAAACTGTGGGCCTCCTCTAATGATTAATGATAGAATAGTGCAGTTGTTGCAAAAATAAGTCATGCAGTGAGGAGAGAACTGAAGATTATATCTAACACCAGGGGACGGCTTATTAATCTCACTTCTGGAGGAATTCCTGAGTAAATCAGTCTCTTTTATTAATGATATTTCACTCTGCTCCGCGAGACATCTTTCATCCAGCCAGAAGGGCAATTATCTATTTAGGCCAGGAAACAATATTAGTTACTGCCTCAGCTCCAGGGCAAGGCGAGGAGTGAGTGAAGAAGAAGGAGAGAAAAGCAGAGCAAAGGGCTCCTGTCCCCAGACTGATGGATGCCAGGGTCCCTTAAACCTCCAAGCAGGTTCCTTCCCCCATGCCAAAAGGGCTTGTGAATGTGTGCATATACATGTGTGTGTGAGTGTGTGTGTATGCGTGTGTGACTGGGGTGAAGAGACCTGGGGACATTTATTCCATTCTCTTGCTTGAAATAGCCAGCACTGACTCATTCATTCCACGAGCATCTAAGCACCTACTATGTGTAAGGTCTTTGCCAGGGCACTGAGGGCCCCTGGAATGAAGAAGGCCCCTCGTCCTCCATCCTGGAGTCTACTCTGCTTTGACATCTTGTTTTTATCTAATCCTTCTTTGATTGCAGTTTGGAGAGAACAGGGGATTAGTTAGCAGGCCATGATAGCAAAAGGGGGTATTTTCTAGATTTAAACCACCATTTTTCTGTGATGGATTCATTGTCTGTCACCTGGCAGTGTTTCTACAGATACAAGAAGAAGGATGGGAGAGCTTATTTAGCTGGTTACCAGGAAAAGCAACAAACTCCCTGGCCCTCTCAAAGGACGGTTAGTAAATTTGCTCATTTCACGTCTTGGGCATTCTTTCATTTAGCAGGCATGTGCGGAGCACCCACTGTATACCAGCACCTGCGCTAGACCCTGGACAGTCAACCATGAGGAAGACGTGACTCTTGCCTGTCAAGAGTGCACTTGGGTTTGACATTCTTAACTGATTTCCAGTCCTTGCCTAGTCACTGATCAGCTCTGGGACTTTGCATGTATCCCCTCGTCTCTCTGAGTTCCAGTTTCCCATCCATAAAATGGTGCTGATGAAAAAACCTCTTGTGAGGTTTTACACCGACACCTTATTATCCTCATGATTTTTCCTAGAGGATCCAATATGCAGAGATGGTCAATACATAGAAGCTTTTAGAGATACTAATGATGTTGAGTCTCTCTCCTCAGAATAGAATAACAGTTTCAATTGTCATCATTGAGCACTTACTAAAATTTCAATACTATTTTAAGTTCTCTACATGTGTCACCTCTCTGGATGATGCAAATCCTGGAACACTTGACAGAATGGGAATTATTCTGGATTGAGCACCCCATGAGTGACCCAAACAGGAACGTGCTTTGGAGCAAAGGCATGGTGGGAAAGCCCCAGGGATCACCTAGGCCCTCAATTCTCAGAGTAGACTGGCAACCAGCAGCTTTGGAAATGCTGCAGAAATGCAGAATCTGGCCACCCCACATCTGCGGAATCAGAATCTTTATTTTGAGAAATTAAGCGTGAGAAGCACACTGTTCCAGTCTATTCTCCTTGCAGCCCGGGACTCCCTCCCCAGCCTCTTTTTACTTCTCTAGCCATGGGTACTTACTACCCCACACAGGTCCTGCTTGTTCTGTAGTCCTGTGTTGCAGGACCAGTGTGGGTGGGGAAGTCTCCCAGACAGAGGAGGGATCAGAGCCCTCAGGACAGGGTCCTCAGCAGCACAGCATCTCCTTCTACAGCCTGGAAGGAGTGACGCTGTGCCCGGGGTCCATCAAAGGGCATGGTCTGTGTCCCAGTGGAGCTGGGTTTTCTGCTCACGGTGTGCTCAGCGCTGTCAGTCTCTCCCTTGCCATGATGACTGTAACCCCTCACACCCACCCTAGGACGTGGGCACTGCTTTTGTTCCCACTTTACAAATGAGAAAACTGAGGCTCTGAGAGCGGCCCTTGCCCCAGGTGACTCGCTGGGAGAGCTTGCATTCATTCGAAGCTAGGTCTCACTGTGACAAGCAATGACCATCGGGCAGCACTGCCCCGCATCCCGCATCTCCCACCTGGTTCCTCTTCCAATGCCCCGGATTAAACAGCAGGTAGCAGGGCCCTGCCTGCTTCCCCAGCCTAGGCCTTTCCTGGGCACCCCTGGTGAAGAGGCCAGCACAGACGGTCCCTCCAATGGCAGGGACTGTGGGAGCGGAGCCGGGCAGTGCCGCTGGTGGGCAGCAGATGACACGGAGGCCCAGCCACTCTCTGTCAGCATTTCTGCTGCCCCCAGCCCTCCCGACCGCAGCAATTAAATAAGTCTCTCGAAGAGGAGCCTGTACGGTATGTCATAAAATCTCTCTGAACTACCTATATTTACCCCTGAAAGTGAATTCTTTATAAGACCCGGGATATCAAAGCAGCCAGGGATCAAAGTCGTTTTAATAAGCCAGCCGAGTGCGCCGGCCCGGCCCGGCCTCCTCCCGCTGCCCTCCTCGGAAGGCACTTAGGATGCCCCTTGGGCCGCATTGTCACTCTGATTGCTCACTGCACACGCCTTCAGGGGAACAAAAACACCGGCCACTCACTCCCGGGGCGCTGCCCACCTGCTGTCTGCTCTGCGTGGCCGGCTCTGGGCAACAGCCTGCGATTTTACGTGCCTGGAAGTATCATCACTAACAAGTCACTGAGCGCTAGGAACGTCCGAGCCAGCCGTTGAGAAGTGGCCCGCCGATGCGTTTAGTCTACACAGAGCTTAAAAAAAGAGAGAGAGAGAGCTAGATGCCACATTAAAAATTGTGCAAAGTCAGGAAACGGTTCCCTGGGGGTTGGCACACAGAAGGCTTTTGGTGTGCCGGTCACCTTCTGTTCCTGATTTGGGTGTTAGTTACTTGGATGTGTTCAGTTTAAGAAAATTCATAAAGCTGGATAATTAAGCTGTATGCACTTTCCTGTACACGTGTTGTATGTCAGTAAAAAGTTCTTACAGATCTCGGCAGTTCACATACAATTCTGCTTGCTCAGATTCTCAGGAGACCTGACCACCATCAATGGATGCTACGTCGTAGCTGCCCAAGATGAGAGAGCTTGCCTCCAGCTGTCCCCCTCCCACCCCGGGCCACATCACACTTCTGTCCCACTTGCCTGCCCTTGTAGGAAGTTCAATGTGAGACCCTTGGTCTAGTTCAACCCTGTCATTGAACTAACGGGGAAACTGAGGCCCAGAGGAAGGGAGTCAGTAGGTTGAAACCAGACTCGACTTTTCACTGTTGGTCTAGGCTTGTCCTCTTTCAGCAAGAATTGGCAAATTGTGATTTATGGGCCAAACCCAGCCATTGCCTGTCTTGTAAATCAAGTTTGACTGGAAATAGCCACACCATTCACTTATGTATTGTCTAAGGGTGTTTTTGTGCTACTTGGTCCTGCATCGGGGGTTGAGGCAGAAACTCCATGTGGCCCACAAAGCCCAAATAATTATGATTTGGACCTTTACAGAGAAAGTTTGCTGACTTCTGCCTTACGCCATAAAGTTTCCTATACCGTGTCCCAGCTACAAATAAAGTGGTGGTACAAGCAAGCTATAGTCACCTAGTTCATCATTCGATCGGGGAGCCCTACTGGACGACTCCTCTACCCGACGCTGCACTGGGCTCGGGATGGTATATAAAAGGACAGGTCAAGGTCAGCCTCTCTAGATGGGTGCCAGGACACGCTAGGGGTGGTCAGGGAGCTAGGCTGCCCCGCCACTATGGAGCAGCGTGGCCTTGGGGAAGAATCTTGACCTCTCTGGACCTCATTGCAGCCCACCTGCCATCTCTAGTGTATTGAGAAACTCCTGAGAGGTCATGGGACTGAAAGTGCTTTGGGAGGCTCTAAAAGGTGAGGTGGCCGTGGTGGTGATTACAAGGGCGATAACACTGTGATCTCATAGTGACTGAGTACCTACTGGCCTCCGTGCACCAGGCTTAGCATTTTTAATGGATATTCTATTTGCTACTCACAGCTAACCTCTGAGATAAGTACTATTAGTTTGCTCACTTTACACACATGAGAAAATTAAAGGCATTTAAGACTTTAAGAGCTCCGGATATTTACTGAGCACCTTCTATGTGCCACACTCTGTTTTCAGCTCTGGGGATGGAGGAGTGAAAAAAACAAAGATGTGTGAAACTTCTCTTCTAATAAATTCATTCATCTGCCCAAGGTCACACAGCTGGAAAGTGTGGAGCTGGGATTGGAAGTCAACTTTGTGGCTCTTGGCCAGCAGGCTCTCTTACTGAAGACGACAGAGAAAGGGGGGAAGGAAACATGGCCAGAGTCCCGGGAATCTTGGCCCAGGCCGCCTCTCCAGGCACCTCCCAGTTCAAACGCAGTGACCCATGTCTAAAGCCTGGCAACTGGGCACTGCCCTCAGGAGGGCCCAGGAGGCTCCAGGAGAGCTCCCAGGAGCTGAGCATCTCTGTTAGGCCACCTGGTTGCTTAGGGACTTGGCACTATTTCCAATGGACTCCTCTTGAGCCCAGAGTCCATCTGAGGCTTCTCCAATGGGACCATATCAAAGAATCACTCCCACTTGCTACTTGGTGATCCGAAAGACCCCACAGGGAGACCAGACCTCAGCACTTCTTTGGGACTTGAGCTGCCCACGATGTCCACAAATGGACAGATGATGGCAGATCCTGCCCTGGGGACCTTGAAAATGGCTTCTCCATCGTGAAGGGTAGGAGAGACGGAACGTGGACCCAGCCAGGCTTTAGCCCCCGGCGGGGCAGGCCCTATACCCCAAAGGGTAGGCAGGCCCTATACCCCAAAGGCCATGTCTCCAACCCTGCCCATTAACCCCGTGACCCTGGCCGGCCCTGCCCTAGCCTGCCTCTGCAGGGTCTCTGGGATACTCTCCAGGCCTCCCTACCTGATCATTTCCCAGCCTCTCTCCTGCCCACAAGCCTTTGTGCAGGTGACGCCCTCCGCCAGGGACACACACCCCTTTGCCTGGCGAAGTTCTCTTCAGCCAAGGTCCCCTCCCCTTCCAAGGTCCTGCTCAAAGGTCACCGCTTCTGGGAAGTGTCCCTAATGCCACTACTTCTGTACTCACCCCTGCACCCCCCGCAAGCCTCATGCCCCTCCGCCCAGCATGTCACCAGGAGACATTCTGGCCTAGACTGGGGATTCCTGGAGGCTGGGGGCAGAGCCGGGGTCATCTCTGGGTCCCCAATGCCAGATAGAGCCGGGCCCAGATGAGGACAAACGTGTGAATAAATAAAGCTTGGTTTTCTTCTCCGGGTCTACAGACAGCTCTTGGCTTTGGGGAAAGGCCAGCGGAGGCTGTGTGAGTGGACGTGGGCTTGATTCGGGCTGGGGACAGTCTCCCTCACAGGCTCCTCTGCTGACCCTGAAGTTTGGGAGGGAGCCCCAGAAACCTTCCCAAAAGCTGTCCTCACCGCAATTCCCGGGCCTCGGAGGGGTGAGAGGTGGGCACAGCCCCATTCATAACACCCAGAGAGGGTGGGCAAAGGGTCTTGAGGAAGCCCAGGGGGTAGTGGTAGAAGCTCCTTCTTGTGGCAAGAAGAGGGGAAGGGACAAGGAAGGACTCTAGGCTCCCAGCAGCCCTCACCAAGGAGGCGGCAGGTGTTAATAACAGCTGGTACTTAACTTATCTAACTATGACCGCGCTATGCAGCAGGCACTGTCTTGGCCACTTCACTTCTATTAGCTTATTTAAACCTCAGTACAAACCTGCAAAGAAGAAGCTAATAATACCTCTTGTTCAGGCGCAAAGAAACTGAGGATCAGAGAAGTTAAGTAACTTGCCCAAGGCACACAGCTAGAAAGTGGTAGGGCCAGGATGTGGCTCTAGAGCCTGGATGCAAACCTCTACACACACACACACACACACAAACACACACACACACACACACACACACAATTGCAGCCAGTAACTGGCCCGTCAGACCTTCACAAAACTCGGGGGCATGGCCAAGTTTCCATTCAGGGCCAAGACAAGTGGGAGGCCAATTTTAAGGAGGCACTCGCTCTCAGGTGTCAACCTTGCACTTGCTCGAGCATGTAAGCGAGTGCCTCCTTAAATCTTATACCCAGGGTGCACTTGGATTTCCTCACCCTAGTCCCAGCCTGTTCCTGTTTCATATATGAGGAAACTGAGGCTCTGACACAGGATGTAAATTACCCAGGAGCAAAAAGCATGACACTGGCAGAACTGGGAATCAGACCCATGGTTGCTGGGAAGTAGGGCAGTGCTCAGGCCTCCACCAGGATGGTGGCTTTGTGACAGTGAGGAAAAGAGGCTCCAACAGGCCTCTCTCAAGCACTTCTCCCCCGGGAGTCTCTGGCCCAGCCTCTGGCCTCACCCTCCCCAAACCTCTCCATCTCCCCATCCAGGGAGTCTCTCTTTTTCCCTTTGCTGCAGAGCCAGCTCAGGGCCCCAGGCACAGTTCCCCTTTTAGCTCTTTTGCCAGATTCCAGCTACGGACTCTTGGCCCCGTCTGGGGGAGAAAGGCACAGCTAGTTGAGTTTAGCAACAAAACATCAAGTCCTCAACCTGAATCCCACCCCCACCCCCAGCCCCAATTCCCAACCAAGCAGTGGGGACCGGAAGCCAGGGGGACACTGGCGATTAGCAAAGGAGACCGAGGAGGAAGGAAATCCAGACAACACGTCCTTTTCCTAAGTGTCAGTGGACCCTCATGAGTTCTTGGAGACCAAGATCAGCTAGGAATCATTATACTCATTTAAAGATGAGGCAATCGAGGCTCCTGCAGCATCAGTGAGCCACCCAAGTGCACCAGCATGATGGGGTGCAAGCCTGGGCTGGATTCCAGCTTGTTGGAGTCATCCTTCCCTTGGGGAGGGAGGGAGCTTGGAAAATAGTTCCTCATGCCTCCCTGTTAAGTGCGTGGATCTCATTCATATCCCATCTAGATCAAAGTGCGAGTTTTTCCCGGCTAGGCTTTTTAAAATATGACTTTTGGGGTTTTCAAAAGAAAATGCTCTGCTGACTTAGACATCAATAGCTCCCTTAAAACTTGGGGAATTACACTATTAACTTTTTTTTTTCTTTTTCCTGGCCCTCCCCCATCCATCCCCCACCCTGGATCCTGGAGGTAGAGCCCAGGTACCTCTAGGACCTCCGCTCTGTAGGGGAGATTTCTCTTCTCAGGGGTCCCCCCTGAGCACCTCAGCAGGAGCAGGCTCTACTGAAATGGGGAGGCGGAAGATGGCCTGCTGGGAAAAGTGGCAGGTTATCCCCCTTCTGCAGGGTAGCTGAGGGGACCTCCAAGTGAAGGTTTGCTAGGCTGCAGGTTGAAGGTTGGGGAGCAATTCCGTAACCTGGAGCACAATGAGATTGCAAGATGGAGAGGGAGACCCATGCTATGAATAGGCCAGAACATTTGTTCATTTCTCCTCGTTGGCATGTCTTTGCCGACTCACCCCTACTCCCTCAAAATGAGAAAAATTGTAAAAAAATGATAAATTGGGGTTTGGGTGTGTGTCTTGTTTTAAACCAATATGATCTCAATTCTTTTGTGAGCTTTGAAAGTCCGTGCAGGAATTCCCCCCTTGCTGTAAATACCCAACGTCCGGGACTTATGGCATGTGATCTGTAATAAACTTCAAAAGAACACCTTTGACATTTTAGATAACTTGCAAATGATGATGCAGAGAGATCTTTTGCCACTACAAAGAAAGAACAAAAGAACCGACATGAAAGAGAAATCAATAAACATATGGCAATTAATAAAACATTTTCTATGAATACCCTACAAAGAGTTTTACAACGGTATAAAAACCCAACAGTTGTTTCAATGTGGATTTAAGAAGTCTCAGCTGGCGCATTAAGACATCCGTGCTGAGCAGCAGCACACGGGAAGGCACAGAAAAATCGGGACCAAGTCTGGACCTGTAAATCCATCAGAGGCCAAGTTACAGATCAGATGGGGAGATCGCTTGGAAAATGGCCCAAGGAGTCAAGTAATACATTCAATTTTCAGGGACAGAAAATGCAAGGTGGAGGGGAGAGTGCCTTTTCCACTGGTGGGAACTTCTCGTGAAGAAACTTGTGTACAATAGAATTTGGGCTGGGGTCTACCCAACCTCATCATCTAAGCCAAGCCCCGGAAGTATTCTCAGAGTTCTGTGGCCGACCCAGAGACCTCCAGCTTCTCTCTGTCCAATCTCTGCCATCCCCCAATTGTGCCCAGCCTGGGGCCAGAGTAGGATTCAATAAGTGAAGGAATTGGATAGTCAGTAAGGTATGGGCACTGGCCAATCAGAATGGACGCAGCTAGACAAACCCATGGATGGTGAGTCCTGCTGAGTTCTCCACTGAATTCTCAGCTGCAGTTTCTATGACCTCAGGTCCTGAGTTTGATTCCTGCCTCTGGTACTTCCAGCTCACTGAATGGCATCATTGGAGCTCTCTGGCCTCAGTCTCCCCTTCTGTACAATGGGAACAATGCTGTCTGGCCATCCCCTCTTCCAGGCTTGTTGGATGCTAGTAGATGTTGGTGACCCATGCCTGGACAGGCTGAGGCCTCTCAGTTTCTCTCTGCACCGCTTCCCTACCTCATCCTCTTCCCTGGGGTTTTCCTGGCTTCAACAACAATTTGTAAATACCAGGGTGTTTTCCGGCTGTCCTTCATGCATTTAGAAGTTTCTGCTTGGCCTCCCCTGCAAGCCAAACTGGTGAACAATTCCTTCAAGGCTGGAGCTGGTGGCCCCTCTGGCACATCTCACTGGAAACTATAAAACTTAAGCAGGTGGATGGGGCTTCTTTGGAAATCTCAGAGGAGAGTTCAAACTGGACAGTCTGTGTGACACACAGAAAGTACGAAGGACAGAGCCGAGGACAGGAGGAGAACAAGGCAGAGACACAGGGACATGGGGGCTGAGCTAGTCTCTCGCTACAGTGTATTTTCACGCAAGGAATTGTGTATGGGAACAAGTGTGTGCATGTGTGTGTGTGCGTGTGTGTGTGTATGTGTGTGTTGCCTCAGAGAAAGGAAGCAGCCTGGTTGAATAGAAAGCCAGAAAGTATCTGACCAGCTGGGCTCAAATATTCTGTGATTGAGTGGAGATTTTTTAACATCACTGGGACTAAACTCCCCTTTTGGAAAATGGAGGCTACATCACAAACGTCACAGGCTGTTCACAACAGCTGAATCACATGATCACGAACTAAAGGGTCCAGGACAGACCTCAGCAGCCTGTGACTGTGAGTGATATCATTATAATGACGGGGCTGATGGGGAAGGATCTGGCCTCCATGTTCCTTTGACGCCCTGTCCCTAGTCCACTCTGTTTTGCTCATTGACAGCAGCAAGCTGGGGGCTGTAGCACTCACTCCACTGCCCCGCCAGTGCACCTTAATCCTCCATCACAAGTAGCAGTCATCTAGTTCTGTCTTTCAGGCTTCTAAGTCAGAGAGCTCGTTACTTCCCAAGGCAGGCTTCCCTGTCCCGGACAGCTTTAAATGGTACAATAGAAAGGTCTGAAATCTTTCTGCTTCAGCTCAGTGATTCTCAATCCTGGCTGTCCCTTAGAATCAGCTGAGATGAGTCAGAAACTCTGGGGAGGGGTCCAGGTATGGGTATCGTAGAACAGAATGATGATTCTACTGTGCAGCTGGTAGAAAGTCATGTTGCGCCTGCTGGCCCGTTTGATGGTTCGCCCTGGGGCCATCTTGGAGGTCTCCACTGGGGCAGGCAAGAGTTCTCTCTGGGCAGGGTCCCCAGCAGACTCAGGACCGGGCTCAGAATCGGCTCACTTCTCTTGAACTCAGCAGGCCAGGCCTTAGGTAAGGGCACCACTGGAGGGCATGGCTTTGCACGGTGCAGCCCCTGACTTGGCTTTCAGTCCACCTGGGACGTTTGTTAGAAATACACATCCCCAGGCCCCACCCAAACCTACTGCATCAGAATCGGTGGAGGTAGGGCCCCAGGAAGTGGCATTTTTATCAAGCTCTCCCTCCCCATTCCCCATGGGATTCTTTGCACATTCATGTCCAAGAACCAATTCTGAAGGGTTAAGAGCAATGGCTCTGGTGTCAAATTGATCTTGGTTTGAATTCCAGTTTCATCGTTTTTATCACCTGAACAAATCACTTGACATCTCTGTGCCTCAGTGTCTACATCTGTGACTCATGGGATGGCCTCTCCTTCCCTGGGGTCCTAACCCCCAGCCCTGTGACATCAAGCAGGAGGCCTGGCCTCAAGGCAGTCAAATAAATAAGAGGCATTGGGACAGTAGGTTCAGTCCCCAACACCCTTCAGACTGACACCAAACTTCACACTTGCCAAAGCATTTCCCATTTTCAGAGTAAACCACCCTTCTACTAATTAACTTGCCAGATTAGCCAATATTATTCATTTCTTCTCAAATTAGCTTGGTTGTTGCCTATTCTAGGCCAAATGTCCCAGCTGTCACATCCTCTCCAGTGTGCGCACATGCGTGTACGCCACGGCGGAGCCAGACAAATTCATCCCAAGTTGGTTGAATTTATTCCCAAACCTGTTTATATGCCAGTTGTGCTTGTTCTTATACTTACATAATTACATTAAATATTACATAAACCAATGAAATGGGAGCACAAAACCAAGGAGGTGAACGCTTTGGAAGGTCTCAGGAATGGCAGTTTTCTAAGAAAATGTGTGTCAAACAAGGAGGGAATTAAATAATTAGGAAAGGCTGCAGAAGTTGTGAACATCTAGACAGATTCTGCGCACACGTTGCTTCGCATGTGCAACGTTCTCAGTCCACACTGAAGAACATTAGAAATTATAGGTGGAATGGCGTGGGTTTAATTCAAGTAAGAACGATTCCTGGAACTCCATGGGGGAGGGTCACGTTCAACAAAACTGCCTTGGTCCTATGTGGAAAAAAATCAGCAAATGCACATTTACTTATCAAATTTAAGTTAAAATGCCTGCAACAAGTATATACCATTTCTGATGATTTCCCACTGTCATTTTTGAATACTGAATTACTACCCAGCTAATCATTTAAGACACTTCTGCTGTTCCTCTTCAGGTCAGAAGGGCTAGGATTGATAACCTGTTGCACAGGTGAGAGCACAAAGGCCAAGCAGCAGGAAATGGTTTGTCCACAGTCTCAGAGCTGAGGAAGGTTCAGCTGGATCCAGCTCCTCTGCCTGGGTGGCGGACAGAATTCTAAGAGGGTCCCCAAGATTCCCACCCTCTGGTGCACACACCCTGTCCAGCCCCCTCCCCTGAGGTTTCTGTCCTGTGATGAGGTTTCTAATCAGTGTACTTTGCATTAACCAAAGTGAGATCATCCTGGGTGGGCCGGACCCAATCAGGTGAAGGTGAAGGTCCAAAATACCTTTTTCTTACTGACCTTGAAGAAGATGAAAGCCGCCTCGAGTTCTTCAGCTTCAGGGCACTGAATTCTGGCAACAACATGCGTGAGCTTGGAAAGGGAACCTGAGACTCAAATAAGCCCCAGCCCTGGCCGACACCTTGATAGCAGTTTTACGGGACCTGAGCTGACCCATGCAGCTGACTCGCAGAAACTGAGATAATCAATCGGTGTTGTTTGAAGCAGCTAAATTTGTAGTAACTTGTCACACAGCAAAGTAATAGAAAACTCATACAGCCCCCAAAGACCCCAAAATATAGTCGTGCTACCCCCAGGCCTGCCCATCAGATGGAACTTTCTGGGCTTGGAAGACAGCGAGCTGCCCTTGTGAGGATAGACTCATTCAAGGTGACTTCTTACTTCTGGAGTGAGGTCTTGCTTTTATTCCAGACAACTTAATTTCCCATATGAAATTCAGTTTAAGTAAATTATTAGGAAGAAGGTCTCCCGCCTCCTTCCCACTCTGAGGGAAGGGCACTTGCATTAGCTTCTCTTTTTGAATTAAACATCAATAAAGTGGCCTGTCATTAGTGTTACTTCGGATGAGGCTTTTGTAAATTTCATACTCTGTTAGATCCTCCTCCTCCTAATAAGTTTACTCTTTCCAAGTGTCCAGATTCCTCACACCTGCCTCTTGGCAAACACAGAGACGCAGCCTCTAATTGCCTGTCCCAGCAGCCCTTGGGCCCTGCTTTTAAAAATGAAAGTGCCTGAAAAGGAACCACTTGAAACCATTTATTAGCTGCTCTGGGTGTCTTCTTCCCCCTCCGGGGAGATGGGAGGTCTCTGCCGTTTTCATCAGATTGAACAGCTAAAGGGCAAAGGCGAGTTTTTATTTATTTTGTTACTTTTGGTTCCTAGCATAAGATCTGGCAAGACACACAGAAAATATTTGCAGAAGGGAGGCAGGAAGGAGAGGAAGAAGAGAAAATAAAACAAAAGGAAGGAGGGAGGGCAAAGAAAAAGAAAGGCAGGGAGGAGGGTGTTCAGGGAGGAGGGAGGGCAGGTGACAGCTCCTCTGGTCTTGCAGTGTGTGGTGACACACACAAAGCATCCATGACCTGTGTACCCGGTGCCCCAGCCTCACCCCTAGCCCACCCAAAGGTCGCTGCAACCCTTCCTGGCCTCTCTTCCGGCTTACTGGATCTTTCTACTCGAAGGCAATTTCCTGGCCGTGGATGTGTGCTCAGACTACATCCAGGACTGGCAGCAAGTACCAAGGGACTAAGGCCAGAAGAGCGACTCTCCAGGAATAAGCCATGAGAATTGGCAGCTACACACTCCAGCTGCCCTGCCCCCGGGTGGGGTGATGCCGAGGTGCGCGCTACAGTCTCCACCAGGTCCTTGGAAGAAACGAGCCCCCTCCTGTCGCCCCAGCAGTAGTCCTCCCCGTACTGCCCCCTTCACTGGGTTTCTGCCTTCCCTGTCTCACTGCCCCACTTACGGGGCTTCCTGGCATCACCTCCCAGATATACTCCTTGCACCCGTCTTGGCTCAGCCCCCTGTGGGGGGAAAGCCAACTAAAAGCCCTTTCTTGCCTAGCTCATGCCTGGGGCAGACATCAGTAATCAATCACATTGCTTGTTCCTCTGGGGCTCAGACAAGGCTCCGGAATCCTTGCATGCACAAAGCTCTGGGCAACCATGATTAATCAATCATCCCATGGAAGAGTGAGCCCTCACTCCAGAAATTCTGTCCCTGGCCCTCTTCTCATGGGGTCAATGGCAACCCCTGTCCAGATGCGGTGCTACAGCAGAGCCCCTCAACGGCTGAGGGAAATAGATCACCACATTTTATGACAAATGGTGTATAGTGTGGAAAACAGTCAAGTAACAATGACAACTCATCGATATTAAGTATTTACTCTGCACCAGGGAAATACTGTTCCAGACACTGTTCCAGGTACTCCACACGGAATAAAATCTTTTTTCCTTTTGATAACCTTATGAAGTGATCCTTATGATAATCTTTTATCCCTGTGGTAACCCTATGAGATAGATATTTTCATCATCATTTTATAAATTGGAAAACTGAGGGACAGAGAGGTCAAGTCACTTGTTGAAGGTCACAGAGCTTGTTGGTGGTGGAACCCCGAATCAAAGCCAGTTTGTCACAAAACAATACTACCTCTCGTGGTTAATGTACAAAACGTCACTCATCCAAGTGATGGAGATTTTCAGCACATCCTGAATTAGGAGACAACATGCTTGCCTAAAGCAGAATGCAGCCTGGGAAGGCCTGGATTAGGGAACACACCTGTCCCCCCGATTGAGATAGGACCGGCTCAGAGGGTCAAGAGTATCCAGCCAGGGCCCTGTGCACCACTCCCCTCCCAGGCCCTTCCACCTAGCCAAAGCTCATTGCATCCAGGGTGGCACTTGGAGACCACAGGTCTGGGAATCAGGGAACTTTCCCTGACAAGCCCCAAGTGCCTGGCTTGAAATAAATCATTTCTATGCACCACTGCGCAGCCTGGAGGCCTTCCTCCAGAAAGAAGCCTGCTTGGTTACTTGCCACTTTATCTGCAAGCAGGAAGGGGAAACTGCATTTCTGTACCTCAGATCTCTCCACCATCTCCCTCCAAAGCTGCTTATGGGGAGCCCATCAGTGCCTGAGACAGAGAGAGACTGATAATGCCCTTGCCAGGGCTCAGCAAGTGATGGAACTAATTAAGTGTGTGTCAACTGCAGACCTACAGCTGCCTCCGAGGAGGGAGGGCCAGAGCCAGGCTTGAGGGTCTGAGAGTTGGGGACACCAGGGCCTGGAGTTCCTGCAGGCACAGGTGTTGGCATTGGGAAGGATGGGAGGCTGGGCCCTGCCGGTGGACTCATAGCAACAGCTGACACAGTGGCTTCCAGAGATAACCCACGTCGGGCAGGACCTATTGCAATTCAAGAAATATAATAATAGCTACAGTTATTGAGGACTCATGTGTGCCAGGGACTGGGCTGGGAGGTTTCCTCATATGATCTTACGCCATAGTTAGGGCCTGCCTGGGTGCAGATCCCAGCCCTGTAGTAGCTGTGACCTTGAGTAAGTTACCTAACCTCTCCAAGCTTTCTCATCTCTAACATGGGGTTACTGATAGCTCCCAAACTTGGCATAGTTCACATAGAACTCTTTTTGTTATCACTTTATTTAATCCTCCCAGTCGTTCTGGGAGGAGCTATGATAATCCCCATTTTACAGAGGTGGAAACTGCGGCACAGCGAAGTTAGGCCATTTGCCCGAAGTTGCACAGAGGTGGCTGGGCTTGACTGCCAGGACTGCCTGTATCCTGTGAAGATAAGAAAGTCTTTCTTCCTTGTGAGCTCAGAGTCGCCTGGGAGCTGAGGGAGTGGGCAGAGCTTCCCACTGGGGTCTGGTCTCAGCTCTGCCTTTAGCCTGAGATTCACTCTTACCTTCTGAGCCTCTGGGGCCTCGGTGCTGCTATGCGCAGGCAGATGGACAGGATGTTGGCTGTGATAACAGCTGTGAATCGTTCCTGCTCAGAGATCTGCTAGTGGGTGAGGACTGCTCAGTTGCCTGGGAGCCTAGTCACGTGCAGAAAACCTCTGGCGATTTCCTTTGTCCCGGGTACCTCAATACCCACCTCCAGTACTAGCTCAATACCCACCTCCAGTACTAGCTCAATACCCGCCTCCAGTACTAGCTCAATACCCGCCTCCAGTACGAGTCCGGAAAGTGCTTAGATAACGGCTCCCCTACCTTCAGAAAGGATTTCAGAACGGATTTCAGCCCCCACTTGCCTCCTTTGCCGGGAGGCTTTTGGCAGTGCACAGCCTGCACAACTGCACATGGCAGCCCTGCAGACGCCTGACATTCTACCCTCAGCCCCCTGTTCCTTGGGATAATAAGCATAGCAGGCTTTGGAGTAGCTATAAGAAGGCAGTCATCCTCGGGGTGGGCAAGGCACAACAGGTCTGACCATGCTTCATAGGGGCATCATTAGAATGAAGCTGGGCACAGGCAGAGGATGAGGGAGGAGGTGGCAAGGGGAGACCACTTCTACTCTCCACGGCCCTGTTCTGCTTCTGTGCCCCGGCTCTGAGGACACACGCAGGAGACCCTCTTCAACCCAGTAGAGAGGAGATCAGAGTATCTCTGCTTCCCTCCTGCAAGGCGTGGGTGTGTCTGTGCTGGCTAGGGTGGTATCCCCCTTCTGGCTCAGGGTCCCAGACCCACCAGACCTGGTCTACTCCCCACAGTGGGACCCATGGACACCCTTACTAAGCCTATTTTAAATTGGAGCCATTGGGGTCAGAACACAAGACATCAACGATAGAGAAGTGGACAGGACGTCCGGCCTTGGAACCCACCACTACCCACTACCCACAGGTTGCTCTTACGGCTGACACCCTTCTCTGGCTCTCACTGCAGGCAGACAGTCCCTTTAACAGAAGACAAAGCTGACGGTCAACGTGAGGAAATGGCTTGACAAACCTTGTAGGACCCAGAACACTTACAGACTCTAGGGTCCACGGAGCTGGCTTTAGCTTTCTGTCCCACTGCGTGGACAGACCCCTCTGTGAGCCATCTGCTGACCCCTCCCCAAGGCGTCTGTGTGGGACTCAAGTCAGGAAGGTCAGTCTGGATTTCTCAGTATTCCCGCGATGACCCCGCTTTTCCCACCCTCTCACTATCTTGCAGAGATGAATACAATGTCAGTTGAGAACGCTGCCTCCTTATTTCGGGGAGAAGCTGAACAAGCTTATATTTACACAAATAAAACCCGAGTTAGGCAGAAACACAAAGTTGTTTTGTTATTGTGTGGAATTTCAAATCGGTATAAAGGGTGCCTACCCCTGCCAGGTAACCACGGGGGCAGGCTGTGTCGGTTAATTAGATTACTGCCTCTCAGCTCCAAGAGGCCCTTCCATCCTCAGCTTTGTGACGCAGGGGCTGGGGCTCTGCAAGCCACAATTCTGGCTCCATGTTACCTCTGCCAATAGGGTCGCTAGAGGGAGACTGCAAGGCTGGAAGAGGAAGAAGGGATTGGCTCCTTCCGGATTACTTCCTGTCCGCTAGTGGTCCATGCCAACATCATCCAGGGATGCTTCTTCACCCTGGCCGCGGCAGTTCCCTTCCCAGGCAGTGGCTGAGCCCAGTGTACAATTTTTCCAATTCTTGTAGAACCAGCCCCTCGGAGATACCAGCACCAGGTGACAGTGCCCCCTTTCCAGCAGGCTGGGTCCTTGACGTCTGGAGGCCCTCCGCCAGAGACGCTAACTCCAGCCAACTGGTGTCCCCTCCTCAGAGATCTAGATCCCAGGCCCAAAGGGCTCCCCTTCTAAGCTTCTAAATGTTAATAATTCCAATCTCCTCCCTTTGTTTTCCTGGCTCTAGGGCTGGCAGTCATTTCCTGCAGTTGCAAACTCCATGAAAACTTAGTCTTCTTTTTACGTTTTCAGTTCTCTAATACCTGGTTAATAATTCTTTATATTAAATTCTTTCTGTTCAAATATCTGGAGTGGTTTCTCTTTCCTAACTGGATCCTGACTGAGACATATCCCTGAGGCCTTTATTTTCCCTTCTTCTCCACCAGAAGCTCAATCTCAACCCCCATCCACGTCTCTGTCTTGGTACAGCTAAATCCTCTCCACTCTTCTGAGCCTCGGTGCCACTTCCTCCAGGAAGACCTCTAGGTTCTCCAGCAGTGAGGTATCTCTCCCTGCTGTGAGCTTTCTGACATTTTCCTTGTATTAGGGAACCAACTACTTCCTACTGTGTGTCCTAGGGGCCGGTGTACAGGTCTCACATACATTATTTTCCCAGGCTCCCAGGAGAAGGGAGTTGAGGGAAGGAAAAGATGAGACAGCTCCATGGTGCACTTTGGAAAAAGATAGAGTCATTTAAGATGGCTTTCAAAGAATTTCTAAGTTCAATGCAAGGTATAAAGCTTCTCTCGATCTCCCCAGGCAAACTAGAGTAGAGTGCACCATTATTCATCAGTGCTTTGCAGATGTGTCTGTGATGGGCTTTGCTTTGTGGATGCAACGACATTTAAGACTTCCTTGTAGGGCAGCACTGAGGAGAGAACGTGGCTGCCTCAAACATGTAGCTGACCCAGTTTCAATGAGATGTACGTGTGCACAAACATACACCTCGAGGTCCATGTGCCCATCTGCACACTGTAGACACAGCCATGTGCATGTGCACTGGTGCCAGCAAACAGCTATGCAAGACCACATCGTATAAGTACTCACAGTGCACGTGAGCACCTCTGCACACAGGCTGCCGCACACCTACGTGTGTGTGCGTAACTGTCCACAAGCACACACACGTACAATATATGCACACCATAGACCTTTAAAACTTCACAAAGCACGGATGAACACACACATGTACCATGCACACATACAGGGGCCCTGTGCAGGGTCACATGTGTGTATAACCACACACATTCACACATGCACATGTGCACATTTGTACAGACGCCTGCCACACATACTACACAGGCACACACAGCTACCCTGTATGCATGCACGAACACCTCACGTGCAGGTATGAGCTGATACAAACGCATACCCTGCATATGCCCACACGCATGTCTGCATATGCTGTATTTGCAGAAATAACCCCTCAGACTTGCTTAGGCACACACATAGAGCACATAAGCACACATGCACTGTGCATGCATGCCCACGTGAATACGTAACCTCACACATACCCACACACACCTTGTATGCTGAGGCAAACGCACCACATTTGCACACGTGTGCATGCATGTCTGCATAGCCATACACTGCAGATACACATAATCAGAATTCACATATGTGCACACATGCACGTGGATCACGGCACCTGTGCACACAATGCACAAATGGAACATACGTGCATGCATAACCACACACACAGCACATATGCACACGCACACCCAAATGCATGCTGTACGTACGCTTAAGCGTACCTGCACGCTTAACCACCCGAACATGCGTGCACGCAGGCAAGCGCGCACGTACACACACACACACACGCACACACACACACACACACGCGCCAGCCCTGCCGCGCCCGCCTATAATTGCTCCCAGCTCCGGAGTCTGGCAAATCGCTCTTGCTGGGCGGCGGCTGCCGCCCCTGATTAATCCCAGCTTTTCCCGCGCCCTGAGCGCCGACGCCCCCGAACTGCGGCCCGGCCGGCCCAGCCCCAGCCCAGGCTCGTAATCAAAATGTAGATTTCCGCGCCGGGCACCTGTTTGCAGGGCTGCGCCTTCTCCCGCTGCCGTGTTTTATCTCCGCGCGGCGGTGAATAATTCATGGCCCCGGGTCTGCTTTGCAGTCAAACGCGCTGCGTTCTGTCCGGCGCCGCCGCCGCCGCCGCCGGCCGCCGGCCGCTGTGATTTATTATTTACTAACGCGCGGCCGCGCCGTGTAAGGTGAGCATTGTGGCTGCTCGCAGAACTGTTACAATCTGGCCTCGTTAGTGGCCTTTCTTGCTGCCTCTCCAAACAGCGGCCCCGCTTATTGATTTTCCCGCGGAACCTCTGCCATGAAATCCCACCGCTGCTGCTCTCAAAGCTGTTGCTATAAAGCCAGACTTGGCCCTTCTTCTCGAGAACAAGAACTCGTGTTTGGATGCGCTTTCTTCTTTTATCCATTGTGTCTTCTCCTCTGCCGACGCGTCCCCCATTAGTGCGTCCCCCTCGGCTCCCTCCTTTCCTGGCGACGATTTCGCGCCCGGCAGAGGGGATGAGGGTTTTTCTTACGACGGCGGCAGTCGCGTGGGGGGAAAGCGGAGGGGCTTTCATGGTGGCAGCAGAGACAGGGCCGGCCTGGGAAACGAAGTTTTCCTGCCTTGAAAGTTTTCAAACGCAGAGAGGCTGATCCGGGTAGAGGATGGGCCGGCTGGTCTGGCTACTATCCCTGTGACAGTGAAGACAGGGTCTCGGGGCGGCTCGTAAGAAGAGAAAGCCAGAACAGGGAGGGGCTTGGGGGTGCCCACTATGTGCCAGGCACTTGGTGGGACTTTCCGATTTATTTAATCCTCAGAACAGTCGCACAAAGAAACTGTGAGACCTAATTTATGCACAGGAAGTCTCAGGGCTAGGAAGAGGAGGCTCTGGGATTTGAACCCCAGGCTCACGGAGGCCACAACCTGCTAGACTTCTTTCTCCTAAGCCACTCTACTCCAGGGCTAGGTCATATCAGGGCCAGACTCCGGTGTGGCCCGGGAGGGACCTCAGCATCCCAGGTCCTCAGCATCCATCCCCATGGCCCAGGGAAGCCCCTCTGTCGTGGCGGAGCCACCCAGCCATAATTCACTTCCCTTGCATTGCCACCAGACCTGAAATTCCAACATGATAGCCACCCTTCGCAATTACGGGACCGTGGGTCTAAAAATGTTTATGGTTCTGTAGGGGGAGAATCTGGGATGACCCACTTGGGTGTACCTGACCAGAGCAGGTCTAAAGTTTCCTTAAATAAGCGTTTCACATCTTGTAGCTTGGCAGGGGATGTACCATGGGGGCAGCACCCAGAGCTGGCAGGGGATCCTGGAGATTTGACCCGCTGGGGGTTCAAGGTCAACCTCACCCACTCATGCTCTCCACGGCCCCTTTACCACGACAAGGAAAAGCTGCTAATGTTTGGTGTGCTTAGGAAACGTCAGGAAGGCTAGTGCGGCTGGCGTAAACACAAGCGGCCTTCTAACACGGAGGCGGAAGAGGAAGAAAGTCATGTGTCCACAGAGCAAGGGGGGAAAAGGTACAGTGATGTGAGCCAGAGTCATGGGCCAAGGAGGGCCGGGGGCTTCCAGAAGCTAGAAAAGACAAGGAAAGGATTCTCTCCTGGGCCCTCAAGAAGGAACCAGCCTGGAGACACCTTACCTTTAGCCCAGTGACACTGACTTTGGACTTCCGGTCTCCAGAACCGCAGAAGAACCCACTCACGAGGGTGCAGCCACTAAGTTTGTGGTGAGTTGCTACAACAGCAATAGGAAGGTCATACAGCTCCAAGGCTGACCAGACCACTCCTCTGCTCAAAGCCCTTCCATGGCTCTCCAGTGCAGAGCCAAAGCCAGGGCGCCCACAAGGCCCGGTGTGCTGTGTGTCCCTCCTGGCCTCACCTCTGAGTCCCAGCTGCCAGCCTCACTCACTCTGCTCCAGCCACACGGGCCTCCCTGCTGTTCCTCAAGCACACCAGCTACCTTTTCCCACCAGGGTCTTTGCACGGGCTGTTCCTTCCACCTGGACACTCTTTCCCACATACCCACCTTCCCACCCCCGTCTCCTCCTTCAGGCCTCTGACCAGATGTCACCTTCTCAACGATGCCTACCGTGTCTACCCCACTTAAAATTACAGGGTTTATCCCCCTCCTCACCCCACTCACTCCTGATCCCCTGGGCCTTGTTTTGATTTGTTTTTCTTTTATATCATAATGTGTCATCTCCTATAATTTACTTATCATATTTTTTTTTCGGCAGAGACTATGTCATCGATTTCATTATCTCCAGCATTTCACACAGTATATGAAATCTGTTAAATGGTCAAAATTAGAGGGGATTTGAGTGAAGTTCATACCAAAATGATTTCTGGAAACGTACGAGGACACGAGAGGAATAGGGAGGTAAAATGGATCTTTGGAAAGTGATGAATTGGAGAATTTCTTCAACACGTTAAAATTGCCTACAGTATAAGGTATAACAGTAAATTGTATTCAATTTAACAAACTTGGAAAATTGGGATGTGTATGCCCTGTTGTTTCTTTTCGTTCTTTCCTCCTTTCTCCCTTCCTTTCTCTTCTCTCTTTCTATCGTAATTTTTTGAATTTTCTGTCTCTTCCACTAAAACGTAAGTTCCATGAGAACAGGAATTTCTGTCTGATTCAGTGCCGTATTCCCAACACCTAGGCCTCGCACATAGTAGATACTCAATAAATATTTGTTGCAGAGATGGATGAGGGAATTTCTCCCTCTGGCGCTGTCATCCCACTGGCGGCACTCTGAAGAGTCTAGGAAGGCAGAGCTCCGACACTCCCCCATGAGCTACCACTACCCTCCACCCTTCGGCTCCTGAGCGGCTCCAGCAATTCCCCGTGACATAGAGAGAAAACCCGAGTCTTGGCTCATTCAGCTGACGGTGGAAGAGTTAATGCCAAGGATCAAGGAAGGGCTGGGGTTGCAGCCCAGTTTCTGTCTGGCCAGGATAGCTCACAAACCCGAGGAAGGGAAGGCCTGATCAGACCAGAAGTCCACCTGCTGTGCTTTGGGGTGGGGACCTTCCCCTAAGCCACACTGGGCAACACTCCCCTCAGGGCCCGGGGTAGGAACAGGGGACATCGGGCAAGCAGAGCCCCTGCCCAGCATTGTTGTTCATTCCTCCTACACGTACTGATCGCCTCCCATGTGCCAGACCCCAAGCTGCGTGTGGGCTGAGGTGGTGGAACAGCCCAGGGCTCCTCAACCTCGGCACCACTAACATTTCCTACCAGATAATTCTTTGCTGTGTGTTGTCTTATCCTTTGTAGCATGTTTAGCAGCATCTCTGACCTCTATCCACTAGGAGTACCTTCCCCACCCCCACCCTAAGTTGGGACAACCAAAAATGTCTCCAGTCATTGCCAAATGTCACCCGGGGCAAAAATGCCCTGGTTGAGAACCACTGGGCTAGACACTCGGGCATCTTGCGGTCCAGTCAGGGAGCCAGTGAAGGAAATAGCCAATGACAATACAGTATGATGATTGTAATGGAGGAATGCAGGACTTTGCCTAAGGCTGGTCCAAGCTCTGCTCACACACTCCAGTGATGGGGAGCTCATTACCTACAGAGGGCTTATGTTTCCTCAATCCATCACCATCTTAGTCTGAAACCCACTCCCTGTGGCTCCCATCATTAGATCTGTTGGTGACTCCAAACAACCATGTCTGCTCTCTTTCATATGCAAAGAATTGCCTGAGTGTTGGTTGAATTGACGCAGGTCCCTGGGGAACTTCTCAGGCTCCCAATATCTCCATGGACACCCCCATCCCTTCATGACCTTGGAGATCTAGAAGAGACTTTTGCAATCATTCAACCTCATGCCCATGTCACAGATATGTCGCTGGGGTCTCAACAGAGAAGAGGTTCGCTTGAGGTCACACAGAACGCTAGTAACACAGGTGAGACTGGAATCCCATGATCGGTTCTGTGTTCATACTTCTTACCTTCTCTATTGACCCCAATTCCCATGTTTTCCTTCCTTCCCAGAATATGCCAGGGACATGTACGGTGGGTGCAGAGGGCCAGGACTGTGTGTCAAAGCCTGAGTCCCTGCCCTACCCCTCTGCCATGCCAGAGACACAAAAGTGGCCTCAGCCCATGTAGCCCAGATCCTTCAGTAACCTCCCTCCTCCAGACTCAGCTGGCTTTCCTGTTATTTGAGTATGAAAGTCTTAAACTAAAAGAATAAACCATTAGATAAGAAAGCAAACCTTTTTAAAAGATAAATATTAACTCTATCGACAACTAAAATAAAAGAAAGGACCTTAGCCCCAGCATACCAGATGAGTCAGATGTGAGTAATATTTTCAGAGTCATCATAGTGCGAATATTTAATGCTATTTTAACCAAATCTATATTGGGAGGCTGGGGGAAGGGAAAAGGTGTGCAGGTGAAGGTGGAGAATCTTTTGTAAGAAACCTAAGCTCTCAGATTTCACAGCCACGGGTCAAAACAGATACCTAAAAATGAACAGATTAAAAAATAGCTAAAAACTTCCACTTCCAGCCAAAATGGAATCGCAAGAACTAGACTTAACAATGATAAAAATCCACCTCAAACAATGATAAAACTGGACAAAATATATGAAGCAACGGTTTTTAAGACACTGCACATGACTTAATGAAGGACACAGATCCCTGAGAGATGGACAGCAAATGAGGTAAGCCTACAGCCCAGCTTACTGCCTAGAGAGAGTTTCTAGGCCATGGCATAGGGAGAGGAAACCCAGGTGAGACAGGGTGGATTTCCTGGGTGAGGAGATGGAGTGAAGAATACAGGGAGACCAGGCAGCTGAAATGTATAGGGAAGAGTACAGGAAAGGAGGGAGCTGCACAGAGACCTGCAGACAGTCCCCTGGAGGAGTCACAGGGTGCTGATCAACACATGCATGCGAGGAAGCTTCCTGAGGTGGGGAAAGAACCACCCAGAAGGATTAAATAGAATAGTATTTGACATTCACACAGGGCCTGCAGTGATACCTATTCCCACCAGCCAGAGTGGAAACCCCTCATAACTCAGGATGGAGTAGAGTACTCAGAAGGGTTTTGCCTCAGCAGGGAATAATTAGCCCTAGACTAAACACTTCTCTGATCCTGCCAGAGACAAAGAAGTTCATTTCATAAAGGTAATGGGGTCTACTCATCAAGAGGATATAGCAATCCTAAACATTTATGCACTTAATAACTGAGCTTCCAAATACACGAAGCAAAACCTGATGGAATTGCAAGGGAAAACAGATAAATCCACAATTACAGTTGGAAATTTCAATGTCCTTTTTTCAATAATTAATAGAAGAAGTAGACAGAAAATCAGTAAGGCTATACAAGATTTGTACAGGAGCATCAATCAACTTGACCTGATTGGCATTTACAGAACACCCCACCCAACAATAGCGGGACACACATTCTTCACAAGTGCACACAGAACATTTACCAAGATAGACCATATTCTGGGCCATAAAACAAGTCTCAATAAATTTAAACAGATTCAAAATATGTTCTCTGACCATATGGAATTACGTTTGAACTCAATCACAGAAAAATATCTGGAAAACCTCCAAGTATTTGGAAACTAAATGACACACTTCTAAATAAACCATGGGTCAAAGAAGAAATCAAAAGAAAATTAGATTTTTTGAAATGAATATAAATAAAAAACCAAAATATAAAAGGGCATGAGATACATGTAAAAAGTATAAAGGGAAATTTATAGCACTAAACATGCATATTACAAAAGAATAAGAGTCTACACCAATGACATCCACTTCCATCTTAAGAAACTAGGGAAAATATAAATAAAAGGAACAAATTGAAACCAAAGTAAGCAGGGAAAAAAAAGAACAATAAAGATCAAAGTGAAAATCAAGGAAATAGAAAACCGAAAAACAATGGAGTAAATTACTGATACTAAAAGATGGTATTTTGAGATCAATAAAATTAATAAACCATTATCCAGGTTGACCTAGATAAAGAGAAGACACAGATTATCAGTACGAGCATTGAGAGAGGTGAAATCACTATAGGTTCTACAGATATTTAAAAGATAATAAGGGACTATTATGACAAGTTTATACCAAAAAATTCAATAGCTTTCATGAAATAAACAAATTCTTGGGAAAAAAACTACAAAGCTCATTCAAAAAAAAATGGATATTCTGAATAGCCAAATTTATTAAAGAAATTAAATTTTAGTACAAATAAGATCTCCTCATAAAGAAAACTCTAAGCCAAGAAGTCTTCATTGATGAATTCCACTAAGTATTTAATAAAGAAATAATACCAATTCTATAAAAACTGTTCCAGAAAACTGAAGAGGATGAAATATTTCCCAACTTTCATAGACCAGCATTACCCTGATATCAAAACCAGACAGCGACATTACTTGAAAACTACAAACCAATATCCCTCTTGAATATAGAGGCAAAACTTCTTTAACAACATTTTAGCAATTTGCATCCAACAATTTATAAAAAGATACTACATCATGACCAAGTAGGGGTTATCCCAGGAATGCAAGGTTGGTTTAACATTTGAGAATCACTCCATGCAATTCACTATATTAACAAACTGAAAACAAAAAACATGTATGGATATTTCAATAGACACATGCAAGGCATTCAACAAAATCCAATACTGAGTCTTGATTTTTTAAAAATTGCAGCAAACTATGAATAGAAGGAAACTACCTTTACTTGATAAAGGCTTATATGACAACCCACAGGTAACATCATACTTAATGGTGAAACACTGATTGCTTTCCCTCTAAGATCAAGAACAAGACCAGCATATGTCCACTCTCCCCACTTCTATTTAATATTATTCTAGAAGGTCTAGCCAGTGTGATAAGGCAAGAAAAACAACTTAAAAACACCCAAATCAGGAAAGAAAAAATAAAACTGTCTTTGTTCGTGAATGAATGACATGATTGTCCATGATTGTCTAATATAGAAAATCCAATGGCATCTACAAAAACACTACCATATTTAATAAGCAAATGTAATAAGGTTGCAATATTCAAGGTCACTATACCAAAATCAATTATATTTCTATAGGCTATCACTGAATAATTGAAAATTGGAATAAAATATACCATGTACTAGAAAATATGAAATACTTAAGAATAAATCTGACAAAAGATGTGCAAGATCTGTGCCCCCAAAACTACAAAACACTGATGAAAGGTGTTAAAAGACCTAAATAAATGGAGAGATATATCATATTCACACATTGGAAAGTTCAACATTTTTACGATAACAATTCTTCCCAAATTGATCTAACAATCTGATGCAGTCTCAATCAGAAGGAAGGTTTCTTTGTGGAAATTGACAAGCTGATTCTGAATTTCATATAGAAACGCAAAGGACCTGGAATAGCCAAAACACTTTTGAAAATGAAGATCAAAGTGGGAGGACTAATGCTATCTGACATCAAGTAATCAATATGGTAATCAATACAGTGTGGTATTGGTGTTAAGACAGACAAAAAGATCAATGAAACAGAACAGAGAGTGTACAAATAGACCCACACATATATAGACAAACAATTTTCAACAAAGGTACAAAGAGAAATCAATGAGGAAAGGACAGTCTTTTTAACAAATGATGGAGAATAATTGGATATCCATATGCAAATAATTGAGTCTCGATCCATACTTCTCCCTAAGTATAAAAATTAATCACAGACCTCAAAATGGATCATAAACCTAAAATGTAAAACTTAAAACCATAGAATAATAGAAAAAAAAGGGGGGGGGAAAGCTTTGTGACCTTGGCTTAAGGCATAGACTTCTTAGAAAAGGCATCAAAAACATGCTCCATAGAAGATCAAAATTGATCAACTGAGCATCATCAAAATTAAGGCCTTCCACTCTTTGAAAGGTACTGTTTAGAGAATGAAAAGGCAAGCCACAGACTGTGAGAAAATATTTGCAAATCCTCTGATAAAGGACTTGTATCCAGAATATGTAAAGAGCTCTCAAAACTTAATAATAGGAACATGGAAAACCCAATTTAAAAAAGAGCCAATGATTTGAACAAATACTTTACTAAAGAAAATTTATAGATAGCAAATAAGCACATGAAAACATCATGAAACATCATTAGTCATTAGGTAAATGCAAATTAACACCACAATGAGATACCACTAACACCTATTAGATACACAGCTATTACAATGGCTTAAAAAGACTAAGCATGCCAGTGTTGGCGAGAGTAGAAAACAACTTGGACTCTCATACACTGCTGATGGGAAAATAAAATGGCATGACCATTTGGAAAAGAGTTTGGTAGTTTCTTTAAAAAGTTATACCTAGGCATATCATATCATGGAATTATTCCACTCCTAGGTATTCGTCCAAGAGAAATAAAGGCATTTGTACATAGGTGCCCCTAGCAACTTTATTTATAATTATTGAAAACTGGAAACAGTCTCAATGTCCATCAAGTTAATGGGTAAACAGTCATATATCCACAAGATGGTACACAACTCAGCAGTAAAACTTGTTAATTGCTTGTTACTGCAACAACATGGACAAGTCTCAAAATAATTATGCTAAATGAAAGAAGCCAAACAAAAAGGAGCACATATGGTGTGATTCTATTTGTGTACAAGTTTAGAAAATGCAAACAATTGGCAGTCACAGAAAGATCATGGGTGACTTGGGGATGAGCGGGAAAGGGGAGTTAGGGAGACAAGAGAGGGATGGCCAAGGAGCAAGAGGAAATCTGGGGAGATGGTGGATAGGCTCATTATCTTGACTAGTGATGGTTTCATGGGTATAAGCACATGTCAAAGTTTATCAAATTATGTACTGTAAATATGTACAGTTTATGGTATGTCAATTATACCCCAAGAAAGCTGTTAAATTGAAAAATAGCTGAATATTATATAGAAGTATGGTAAATAGTAGAAAAAAGAACTTTAAGAGCTGAAAGAGGATGCTTCGGGGGCGTGGGAATTGCAGGTGAGGAAAGGGGAGGGAGAAGCAGAAGACGCCTGTTCTTTGCTAAACCTCATAAAATCATCTGTCTTTAAAAGCCACATATATTTATTACATTGATACTTTTTCTTAATTAAAAAAAAAATAAAGTCACACACACACACACATACCCCTCCTTTCTGAAGCAGGCCGGTTCCCCAAAGAGGTTAAGCCTGTGTTATTCCTCCTCTGGGCCGTCTGCAGCTGTGCCTGTGTTTGTTTGCCCCTGAGTGACATATTCACCCAGATCACTGTCCACCAGACTCTGGACAGGGAAGCAGCACTAAAGGACAGAGATTTGGTGTTGTGTGGAGAGCAGGAGCCTGGAAGGACCTGGAAAGATCTTTCTGGGGCTCTGCAGAGTCCCACATTAGAGGCTTACCAAAGAAAGTCAAGGGCGAGGCAGAAATGATGGCATCCCAGAGAGTGGGCATAGCAAAAATAGCAGGATCCCAGGAAGCCAGGGGATCAGAGGTGCAGGGATCCCAGGAAGCACAAGGGGCTGGGCCTGTGCCTCCTGGCCCCAGCTTATGGGAAAGCCCTGTCCCCTCCCTAGGGGTGCTTGCCCTGGTCTACAGGCCACTGCCAAGCCCCGACACTTAGTAGGGTAGCACAAGGATTGGCTCTGGGCTCCAAACTGCCTGGATTCAAATCCCATCTCTGTCCCTCCCTGGCCGTGCGGTGGACTTTACCGCTCCATGGTTTAATTTCCCCCTCCGTAAAATGGGGCTACTGACAATGCATGACTCACAGGGGTGCTTGTAAGGACAGGCTGAGCCAATGCATATAAAAGTCTCTGAGCAGCTGCCTGGTCAGAGTCAGGACCCAGGAAGCCTTGTTGTCTCCGTGAACCATTTCCCAGATGCACCCAGAAACAGAACCCTGGCTTTGAATCCCAGCTCAGCCACTTTGTACCTGGTGAGCTGGGGCAAGTTACTTTGCCAACTTGAGCTCCATTTTCTCACCCATAAAATGAAGGTTATAATAGCCACCCTAGAGGGTTGTTGGGAGGGTGGAATGAACTAAACTTCTTTGAACAGGAGCTGGCTGAGTGAGGGCTGAGTGAGGGCTCAGCCAATGAGGACCACAATGATTTTCCCATCACTAGCTTCTCCTCTGGGGTTTGGTCCCCTCATCTCCTCCCTGTGCTCCATCCCAAGTCCACTGCCTATCCTTACACCCCACCCCCAAACTTATTTTAGTTGTTGAAATTTATAAAGAGCTCTAAATTCAGGTCTCAGGAAGCATGGCTTGATGGAAAGACCTTGAACTTTTAAGTGAGACTGTGTGACCTTTGGCAAGTTACTTAACCTCTCTGAACCTCACCTTCTTCATCTCTACAGGAGACATAATTATGCCACCTACCTCATGGGGCTGCTGTGACAATCAAGTGAGATGATATGTATAAAATGCCTTGCACACAGTAGGCATTCAATGGACACGAGTTTCTCCCCTGCCCCCTCTTCGTCTCCCTCTCCTCCACAAAGGGAGTGACCCAATCTGATTCCATAGCACAGTGCCTGGTCTGCAGTGGATCCCCAGGAAGTGTTTTCCAGGTGAGTTATTCACTGAATGAATAGTAATGCCTAGGAGAGAGGCCACCCAGATTTGTCCCCCTGCAGGCCCGCCCGAGTGGCTGACAAATCTAATATAGATGCCTCACATCTCAATAAATATTTCAATGCAAATAAATAAAGGATACCATGGGCCTCTCAGCGAGCAGCTCCTCGCAGCTCACTGCACACAATCCCTGATTCCTGCCCAAAGTCAGGGTGTCCCCTGGGATCCTTCACTGGCTCTAGCCGGACACCATGTGTGCCAACATGGGGGCACAAAGAAACAAGTAAGCTGGTTCCTGGCAAAGGGGAGGTCTCTTCTCACTTTGGGGTGGCCTGGGGGACACTGGGGAAGCCAAGCTTCTGTAGCTTGGCTACACTCAAGTGACCTCCACCAGCTCATCTCTGAGGAGTGAAAGGGATTGTGTCTTCCTGTGTCCAGCCTGGTCTGTGCCAGGACAAATGGCAACTGAAGGTCTCTTCAAAGGAGTTGATTAGGTGGTGAATCAGGGATCACCTTCCAGGCTAATCTGTAATTCTATTCTAACTTTCCTTCCCAAAGAAGGTCTGAGCCTCACAGCCATTTGACTCATTCATTCATTCATTCACATGTTCAAAGAAGGTTATGAGCACCTGCCATGTGCCAGGGGCTAGAAACATGGTAGCCAAGTTCCCCCTTGGAACCAAGGTAGCCAAGTTCCCCCTTGTGGGAGACAGAATTCTAAGCTGGCAGCCAGGATTCCTGGCCCCTGCATACATGGTCTGTATAATGCCCTCCCCTTGAGCGTGGGAAGACCTTGAGAATAGGATGGGATTTCACTCTGTGATCAGGTTTTATTATACGGCAAAGGTGAAGGGATTTTTTTCAGATGTAATTAAAGTCTCAAATCAGTGGATTTTTAGTTAATTTTGAGTTAATCAAAAGGGAGATTATCCTGGTGGGCCTGACTGAATCAGGTGAAAAGTCTTTAAAAGGGTGACTGGGCCCCTCTTGAAGAGAAAGAATTTCTCCTCTGCTTTGAAGAAGTAAGCTGCCGTGTGTGGGAGGGGCTACGAAAAGGCCATGTGACAGGGAACTGTGGGCGACCTCTTGAAGCTGAGAGCATCCCCTGATTACCCCCTCCCCAAACCCTAGCTGATAGCCAGCGAAAAAGCAAGGACCTCAGGCCCGCAACTTCAAGCATCTGAGTCCGGCCAACAACCAACGGCGTCGTGGAGCCTGCTCGCCGTCTTCAATGCAGACTTGTGAGACCCTGGGTGGGGGACCAGCTAGGCTGTGTCCGGTCTCCCGACCCAGGGAAACTATGAGGTAACAAGTGTGTGTTGTTTTAAGTTGCTGAGTTTGTGGTAACTTTTCAAGCGGTGATAGAAAATTAATACATGGCTCTTGTGGCTCTCGGAGTCTGGTGCGGCTGACAGACGACTCCAGCCTAGTAGGGCTGAGACCGGCACAGGGATGAGCCAGGAGGCTGTGGATGTTCCAGTGCAGTCCTGGCAGAGGACTTGTGGGGAGTCAGGAAGGCTCTGGAGGGCACTAGGGGGAGGAGGAGGAGATGGGAAGGAAGAAGGGGAGGGGAGAGAATGGGAGGAGAAAGTGGATTTCAGGTGGATGGAGCAGCAGGTCCAAAGGCCCGTGTTAAGCAGGTCGGCTGGTGGCTGATAGAATAGGAGGAAGTGAGGAGGGGGCATCAGCAAAGCCTAATGGTGAGGGGCTTCGGAGGCCACGCTCAGACACTGGGACCTTATCCTGGAGGGCATAAATCTGCCTCTGGGTGGAGGGCAGATTGAAGGAGGCCAACGGTAGAGACCGAGAGACCAGGTAGGAGGCTGCTGCCAGCCCAGGAGAGAGCGGAGGGGGTGAGGGCCAGGAAGGCGGCAGTGGGAAGGTGAGAAGTGGACGTTTTTGAAAAGTATTCAGCAGGGGGAACGCATTGCATCGGATGGTGACATACGCGGCCGTAAGGAAGGGACAAGATACCAGGAAGACAGCCCGTTTCCAGGGTGGATGGCGGTGCCATTTGCTGAGATGGGAAAGTTGAGGAAGGGACACGTTGCAGGGAAGAGGAGGCAATATTAGGAACAGTAGAAAAATCCATGTAACATTTGCTCTGATCCAGGGCTGTTCTAAGGTGCTTTACCTACATGAAGTCATTAATCCTCCCTACACCTTAATGAGCCAGGTACTGTCATTATTCCCACTTTACAGATGGAGAAAGTGAGGCACAGGGTGGTTAAGCACCTGGCCCAAGGCTGCACAGCCGGCAAGTGTCAGGGCCAGGATCTGAATACAGCCAGTCTGGCTCTAGAGTTTGTGGTCTGGATCACTTCGCATTGTTCCGCTTGTGATGTGCTGAGTTGAAGGCGTTGTAGGACAGAAGCCTGGTTGTTGCTGCCGGGTGAGCAGTGGGACAGACAAGTCTGAGTCTTAGATGAGGGGTCTTAGCCTCTACTGAAGGTCTAGAAATGGTTAGTGGGTCCATGGGAGTCCATGCTTGTGTCCAGAAGGAGAGGGTTCAGTGGAAGGAAGAGAGGGGAGGGGAGGGGAGAACAGAGCAAAAGAAAGGACCAAGCCCTGAGGAACTTTGGTGATTGGGGCCTGGGCTGAGAAAGAGGTACCTTGAAGGATACTGAGAAGGGTCAGCCAGAGAAGTGGGGACACCACAAAGCAAGGTGTCAGGGAAGGGCGTGCTTGAGGGAGGACCTAGGGATTAACACTGTCACATGCCATTAAGGCTCCAAACCAACTAAAGGCTGATGCAGATGCCCCACAAAGAATGGCCATCCACACAGTGGGCCGTTGCTCGTCCTTCCAGAAGCCAAAAGAGCCTTGCTCAATATGTCTTTAGCACAGTGATTCGCAGCCTTAGCTCCCTCTCTACCCCCTGAAACTCTGTGCCTTGGCTGTCTTTATGCCTTTACGTATTGCAGTCCCTGGAAGTCCCCCCAGAGGTTCCTCCCCTACAGCTCTTTGCTTTGCTGCCTGAAAGTCAATCCTTCGTACTGAACAACTGGAATAGCGATAGCGGTTTATACTTGATGTAAACACATCTAACCCTATGAGGTAGGTATTATCTATTATTATCCTCATTTTACAGATGAGGAAACTGAGGTACAGAGAGGCCAAGAACCTTGTCCAAGGTGTACAGCTAGTAAGTGGCAGAGCTGGGATTCCAACCTTGATAGTCTGGCCCAGAGTTCATGCTCTTAACCACCACACCACAGCTCCTCTCATCAGTGTTTATAGAACAAGGTACTAAGGTACTATCTTCACCTAAGGGCCTATGGATAGACTATCTGTCATGTTCTAAATTTCCCATCTAGGAGGAGATAAATCACCATGGGCCCACAGGAAAGACTCATCCATCCATCCATCCACCCATCCACCCATGCATCCATGCATCCATCCAGCTATCCATGAATCCATCCATCCATATATCCTTTCTCCCTCCTTCTCTCTATCATTCCCTTTCATTCTCCCTCCCTCTCTTCTCTCCTTTCTTCCACTGAAAGACTGTTTGCTATGACTTTCCTGCATGTCAGGCATCCTGAGTGGGTGCCCAGAATGAGGTCAGAGGCCCGGGGGTGGTGCAGAGCTCCCCTCCTCTGAGTAGACCCCAAGTTAACACATCTTATCAGACTCCAGTCTACAACTCAAAGCAAAAAACCAGCCAAAACCTCAGCATGGAAGCAATTTCTAGGAACTGGGACTAGTCTTTCCCTAAGTCTGTACCTGTCAAATTGGACAGACAGACAGAGGCTGTGACTTCGAACAGATGCAATTATGAGCTGAGCCAACAACCCATCTTGCACACTTCCGGAAACAGAGTGAGATCTAGCGCGTCAATTATTTAAACCCTAATTAACATAGCTCTGCATGTCTTTTTTGGGGGGCGCACTCAGAACACACAGCATTGTTATCGTGGAAGAAAAGAGAGAATGAAATATTGATGGGGGTCGGCTTTGTTCTCTGCTCAGCAAGAGCGGGCTGGTTGTAGGAAGCAGATTCCCGCCGTTGCTGCAGCTTTAATTAGGAAGGTCGGTGGCTTCTCTGGCGTCTTGGATTCCTTTAATTTCCACTGAGGGAAGCGGCTTCTGAATTTTATTGAACACAGTTGAATTTTTATTTTCAAAAATCAAAACAGAAACAGTTCTTGGCATCTGTTATGAGCACTGGGTGTTATTTGCTCTTTAGAGATAAAGTTGTTTTTATACGGGGAGAGAGAGCCAGGGAAAACGGGGCCTGAGATTTGTCCTGGGAAAGATACTCGACTGGGAGATGGTAGTCAGCAGAAAAATAAACCTCCACTCGACCCAGCTCGGCCCGGGCTCCCCGGCACGCTGGCTGGACTGAGAAATCCATTTGACAATGAACAGTGTGAGCTGAATTTGAGGTAGTTAACTCTTGGGGCACCGGAGTCTGATCTGGTTCCAGAAGTTTCTGGCACAGGAAATCAAGTGGAGTGAGGTCACTGAGGCCCTAAGGATGGGAGGGAGACCAGGGCGGACCCCTCGGAGGAAGGGGAACCGGGGAAGGGGGGAGCTGAAAGGAAGGAACCTGGGGTGGGGGGAACAGAACAGAATATAGGTGCTGGAGAGGAGGGGCCCTGGAAAGGAGGGTCCCCGGTGGCAATCTCAAAGGCCAGAGCAGCCTCCCAATGCTTGATCCCAGGTCCACGTCGGGTGGGAGAAGGTGCCATGGAGAAGGACTCAGGTTTAGGTGGCATCTCTCCTTCCGCTTGTCTTTTTTTTGGTGGTTGGACGTTGGGTTCACTCATTAAGCATATGCCACTCATGTCCTGGAAGCCAGGCCCCTGGTTAGCACCAGAGGCCAGAGAGACAGAGCCATGGTTGCTGCTCAAACAGGGAGACCAACGAAAGCAGCCCTGTGTGATAGAAGCTGAGGGCAGGGTGGGTTCACTCACTTCAGAAGTGATATCTGAGCAGAAGGAAGGAAGGAAGGAAGGAGGAAAGGAAGGAGGGAAGGAAGGCAAATGCATTTCAAGGTTGAAAATGGTGAGGAGGACATTCCAGGCAGAGGGCCCGGCCTCTGTAAAGGCAGGGAGGGGTGAGAGGACGAATCAGAAATTTACTGGAGTTGAAGCAGAGGAAGCAGCTGAAAGTGAGGTCTGTTCCGGTGACAGGGTCTGTGGACTCCACCTCAGGATGCAAAACAGACAAACCAGCCTTGAGCTGGAGCAGCTCTGCCTGAGCCTCAGGGAGCAGGAATGTGGGTGCAGGGCACACGCCACTCATTTAGCCCAGGCCGAACTCTGCAGGCAGGTCCTAGTATCCTCATTTTTGTGTGAGTTGTGAGTTGCAAGGGATAAAGGTGTGGTAGCATGAAATGCTGTCATTTCTTTAGCTACAAGAATGTTCTGGTTGCAATTGAGCTAGGCTGGAGCGTTTACTCAACAATACGGAGCAGGCCTATTGTAGCAGACGCTGTCAGAGTTCCACCCACAATCCCCTGGGATCCTTCTCCCACCTTGCTGCACACTGGAGGCCAGTTCTGGGTGTGCTATCATTCCCAAGAGCCAACACCCGAGTCTTTTTGTCAGTGGGCTGCCCTCAAATTGCTGGAACATGGCATGCACAGAGACCTGGAAGCGCCTGGAAAAGTACATCCTTCTAGAGCAGCTTGAAGGGTGGGGGTTGAAAGGTTTTGCCTCACCTGTCCCCACGAGGGACAACTCAAATGTATGACCCATGCTATCTCCAGCACCAGGTCCCCTCTGTAGGACTTTGCTGGATACACACCCTCTCTTGGCCTCCTTCCCTTCCCTGTCCCACTTCTCCACTCCCTGTGGATTGTTCCCAGAAACGCCTCCTAATGCATCACTTTCACCTGACTCCATCTCAGGTTCTGCCTTGGGGAACCCAGGCTTAACACCCACCTGTGTGCCAGCCATTGCTTTCCGCCCTGGTGTCACAATGTTAAATAAGTCACACCCATGCACCCATGCACACCCACACGTGACCAAGAACATGCCAAGCAATAATCTGGGTGCTGGGGATGCAGCAGCGAATGAAACCATCAAGAGCTCCTGCCTGGAGGAGCAGATACTCTCCTGGGGAAGACAGACAACATGAGAATTAAATAAATGAGGTGGGAAGGAAGGGCCTCCCTGCAAAGGCAACTTTTGAGTAGATACTTAAAGGAGTTGGGAAGGAGGCAAGCCATGGAAATAACCCATGTAAGAAGTTTAAGAGTATTCCAGGGAGAGGCAGCAGCAAGTGCAAAGGCCCTGAGGCAGCATATGCTTGCAGTGTTCCAGGAATACCAAGGAGGCCAGTGTGGCAGGGGCAGAGTTCACAGAGGGGAGAATAAAGGAGACGAGAGACAGACAGGTATGGGATGTAGATCCTGTAGGATCTCTGCATTTCATTCTACACACATTAGTTTTTGTTCTGAACGTGGTCAGAACCAGCAGGGCGTGCTGTATCTGTCTTACCCAGAGCAATTTCAACCCCTTTTGAACACCCAGGTGGGAGCTGGCCTTGAGAAGCCTCAGAGAGCTCTGCTCAGAGTGGCTTTATGAAGAATGGTGCCGTTCAGGTGCAGACTGGCCTCTCCCTGGAAGGCTTTTTGCACCAGCTGCCACAGGAGCACAGCTCTCTGCATCTTGTTACACACGTGCACACAGACATTAAAGGGATCTTAAAACACACTCTCGCCGAAGCTACTTTTTTTCTCACTTGCTTATTTATTCAACAAGCATTCACTGGGCTACTTGACATGTGAGGTGCTACTCTGAGGCTAGGGCCACCCTGGTGAACAAGGCAAGACAGGGTCCCTGCCTGAGCAGACCTCACATTCCAGCAGTGGAAATGGATGATAAACAAATGATCAGAAAAACCTGCAAAATACAAATTTCAGGTAGTGCCAAGTCCCGTACAGAAAAATAAAACAGGTTGGACTAGGGTTCTCAGCTAGAAAGACTTTGCCCCCAGGACACATGTTTGGAGACATTTTTGATCATCACAACCTTTGGAGGGTGGATGCTACTGGCATCTAATGGGAAAAGCCAAGAAATGCTGCTAAATGTTCTAAAATGCACAGGAGAGCCTCCACGACAAAGGATTATCCAGCGCAAAATATCAACAGTTCGGAGATCGAGAAACCATGGGGTGGGGGAGAGAGTCATGGGCAAGAGGTATTGAAACCGGGATGGTGTGGGAAGCCAGGATGATCAGGTTGCCTCCTCAGATGTTACTTCCATTCAAAAAGGTTACGTTTCGGCAGAGACATGAATGAAATGGAGGAGTCAACGACAAGGGAAGAGCATTTCAGACAGAGGGAACAGCCGGTGCAAAGGGTCTGAGGGGGCAAAATACTTGATGTGTTCAAGGAACACATGTAGACATAACTCATCCTTCAGGGTGTTCCGCTTTGGGAAATAGACACCTCAAGGAGCACAGATTTCACCCTGGAATCATTTCTAAGCATCCTCCTCCAGAAAAAGCAAGGCATCCCTATTCATCAGAAGGGAAATAGCAGTTTCCACCCCACACCGGCCTCTATTTCAGCTGGGCATCTTGGTGGGAAAAGGGTACTTCCCTGTAAGACAGAACCCTTGACCCCCCTGGACTTGGATCTGCAGCCCATTCCTTAGTGGGTCCAATGGCCTCACCCCAACCCTCCATTTTACAGGGTCATCTGAGCCTCAAGGAGAAGCCAGGACTTGTCCAAGGGTTTATAGAGAGCTACTGCAGGGGCTGGGGCACATGACCTCACTTCCAAGTCTGCCTCCATCTTCAGCCCTGTTTGCCAGCCACAGAGCCCAGCCAGCCCCTCTCCGATTTTGTAAACAAGGCTCAGCTCTGAGAGTCTCTTTCTCCCAGGACCCCACCCTCTTCGCTGTGACATTTCCTCTTCCCCCCTTGAGTCTGCCTACCAGGGCCCAACCTCGCTGGAGGCTTTGATTAAATATGCATCTCCTAATCTCATCAGAGACCAGAAACATGCATATATGCAAATCAACACCTGCTCCTCTACTCAGGGAAGGATCCTCCCAGAGTGCTCTCGGGAAAGGAGCCCAACCCAATGAACTCTGAGGGGAAGGCTCCAGAACAACCGAAAGTCGCTTCAAAATCCCTGGGTCCCTGACGGAAATTCACTCTTCATGTAATTGGAAGTTATACTTAAAGGCGCAGCGCCAGCGTGACCCACCTCAAGCTGCATCTCCTTCCGAATCAAGCCTTTCTGTGTTACAGGAGACATGGCTTGGGCCCTAGTCCAGGGAAGCTTGCCCCTCTGGCTGACAAGGGAAGCAGCAACTGGTGGTCACTTCTTGGCTTTGCTGGGTGTCTTCATTGCTAACTCGAAAGCATCGGACGGCTTACCAGGAGAATTAAGGTAGATATGGATAGGGCCCATACCAGCACCTCAAAGTCTCTATGGTTTGAGACTCTGACACTCCATTTCTCACTCGTGTGACGCCGAAACGCTGGCAGGGAGTGAAGATGAGGAAGGCCCTTCCATCCTGCGACAGTGCCCGGCCCTCTGATCTCAGAGTCCTCGCCATGGAGAATTGCAGTGCGGTTCTGTGGGCGGGGGCAGGAAGTGACGCACATCACAGGATGCTCACACCCCATTGGCCAGAACTTAGTCACGTGGTCTTGCTTAACTGCAAGGGAGGCTGGGAAATCAAGCTGGCGGTGCAGGCTGGAGCAAGAGGAGAGAGTGGGTTTGAGTGTTCCAGAGCGGTCTCTGTCATGGCCGTTTCCTCACACAACTTCAGAACTGAAAGGGTCCTGAAAGCACTGATTGGTTTAGGTCTTTGGGTTGTAAGCCACAGGAAGAAATTAGCATTAGGAAATTTATGATCAGGACATGAAGGAATCACCAGCTTGGGATATGGTAGGGGAGCCTGGGGAGCAGCCAGCACAGCCATGGGGTCACAATAGGAATGGCCTGGTCACGAGGAAGGCCATCCATGTCTTCAGCCTTGTGTCACTGATTCCGTAAACAAAGTCCCTGTGAGAACACCTGGCTGGCCACACCTAGATCCCTCACCTGACAGACCGCCGTCTACAGAGGGGAGGGGAGAGGACTGCGCTTGGCCTGTGGCTTCCACACAGCATGGTACTGCTCAGGAGTTTGTCATCCCACCCAAACTATGCCTCTGAGGGAGGCGGGTGAGTCAGGAAATCAGGATGCTGACTTCAGGAGCTGGTGTATTGGGATACAGAGTCTGTTACTGAGATCAGAGCTCTTCCTTTGCAGGTGGGCCCACTGGGGATCAGAGAGAGGAAGTAAGAAAAGAGGCGGGGGCTTCCCTGGTGGCACAGTGGTTGGGAGTCCGCCTGCCGATGCAGGGGACATGGGTTCGTGCCCCGGTCCGGGAAGATCCCACATGCCGCGGAGCGGCTAGGCCCGTGAGCCATGGCCGCTGAGCCTGCACTGTGTTCCGCAATGCGAGAGGCCACAACAGTGAGAGGCCCGCTTACCGCAAAAAAAACAAAAACAAAAAGAAAAAGAAAAGAGGCGGAACTGGATCCTGATCTTCCCACGGTTGCAGTGATCACCTTCTGTTTGGTGACAGATGGAATTGGATGCCATTTTCCTTTGCAAAATCTTTGAGATCCAGTCTCTGTTTCCTGAGCCTTCTGCCTTGTCAGGGTCTGAAGTCACCCTGATTCTTTCTAGAGGAAGCATGTCAGTTGGGAAATTTGATATTCAAGGGTGGCCCATGTGATGGGGCTGGTGAGGAGTAGTTGTATGAGAAGGACATAAAGGCAAAACCACCTGTGGGAGAAATCACAAGGCATAGCTTGTAAAACTGTAAAACTACGAAATAGATGTAAAGCTGGCATTTGGGTAGGTGGTTAGCATCTGTGCCTCTCCAAGCTCCCCAACGCTTTGGCCATATTTTTCTGAGGAAAATGTATTTGTATATGATTATATTCCATGTGTGTGGTGGACATGAGTTGTTTGGTCTACCCGGCATCCTTGTACCCTCCTGCTGAAAATAGCACCCCAGTTTCCTTTGGGGAACTGCCCTTCCCCCACTTTCAGGCCACATGCTCACATGTGGCTGACTTGAGCCCCAAGAACCCATGTGAACATGTGGCACCAGCCTGCCCAATCAGAACACAGCAGTTGTCTCAGGAGTGGGCACATAACGCGGTCTGGACCAAACAAATGGAACTTTGTAGGAGCGGTAGAGACAGACAGAGATGCTCTCTTTCTGTTGTAGATAAAGAACTAGGAAGTCGGCCTAGAGTTGCTGATGGACATCATTCCTGCCAAAGGATGAAGCCACTCAGAGGAAAACAGGCTAAAGATGGAGAACGGTAGCTCCCTAATGATATGGACTGAATTGTGTCCCCTCAAAAATTCATATGTTGAAGTCCTAACACCTGGTGTGACTGTATTTGGAGATAGGGCCTTTAAAGAGTTAATTAGGGGCTTCCCTGGTGGCGCAGTGGTTGAGAATCTGCCTGCTAACGCAGGGGACACGAGTTCGAGCCCTAGTCTGGGAGGGTCCCACATGCCGCAGAGCAACTGGACCCATGAGCCACAACTACTGAGCCTGCGCGTCTGGAGCCTGTGCTCCACAACAAGAGAGGCTGCGATAGTGAGAGGCCCGCGCACCGCGATGAAGAGTGGCCCCCACTTGCCGCAACTAGAGAAAGCCCTCACACAGAAACGAAGATTCAACACAGCAAAAATAAATAAGTTAATAAACTCCTACCCCCAACATCTAAATAAATAAAAAATAAAATAAAACAATAAAGAGGTAATTAAATTTAAATGAGGTCACAAGTCAGGGGGGGATTCCTAAGTCGATAGGACCGATGTCCATATGAGAAGAGGTAGAGACACCAGAAGTGTATATGCACAGAGGAAAAGGCCATGTGAGGACACAGCAAGAAGGAGGCCATCTGCACACTGAGGAGAGAGACCTCAGGAGAAGCCAACCCTGCCGGCCCCTTGATCCTGAACTTTCAGCCTCTAGAATAGTGAGAAAATAAATTTCTGTCATTTAAGCCACGCAGTCTGTGGTATTGGCTATGGTAGCCCAAGCTGACTAATATACCTGACGACATCATTTAACACCTAGGCCAGCTGTGCCTGCCATCTGACAAGCTTCCTCTAAACATTTCAGTCATGTGAACTCATCAATTACCTTTTGTCTTAAGCCGGTTTGAGTCCAGTTTTCTTTACTTGCAAATTGTAAATTAAGAATTCCCCATAATTATATGATATTAACACTGGTAGCCTCAGAGTGTGGAATTCAGGGGCTCTTAGTGTCTTCTTTTATTTTACTACTCTGAATTTCATAAAATGAACTTGGATTACTTTCATAATTTAAAAAAAAGTTTTATGTAAAAAATATTCATATGTTTCTGCCATGCCCAGGGGCCAAAGTAATTTTTCCTTCCTGTTGGCTAAGAAGGGCCCAGGAAGGAAAGGGTAAGAGGCGGTGAGAAGATCAATACCTGTTAAGATGGTTCCACGTGTCAGTGGTCAGTTCACGGTGTACATCATCCTATTTTGTTTTCATAAAGGCTCTGCCACGTCGGTCCTCTTTGTATCCCCCCATTCACAGATGAGGAAACGAGGCTCCAGGAAATGACGCCTTAAATAAGGTCACACCAGTAGCAAGTTACAAGGTGGGGATTCGGCTCCAGATTCGCCTGATGTCAAAGCTCTCTTTTTGCTGCCCAGCCCTGCAGCGAGTGAACAAGGCGAAGTCCTGGTCAGCAACCCCCGGAGTGCTGACCACTGTTGAAGTGAGCCCTTACGCTGTGAGGGCCCCGAGACTATATCAAGACCTTCATGCTTGTGGGGTGGAGTGGGGAGCACAGAGGGCAAAGCAGAGGTCAGTGAGGTTTGTCTGTATCTGATAAAAACAATGACTAGTGTATCATTTTACAATGTGTATACATATTTATATATCTGTGTATATGTGTGTACATCTGTATCTATGTCAGCACTACATTTATATCCTTATCACTACAATTGTTAAGTTGAACCACATGAAATTGACCGTATTAGACCATTTTTGAGCTATAAAAAATGGCTCTTTGAAATGGCTCAGCTCTATACCTATACTGAATCTCTATAATCTAGATCTATATTTCCTTCTCTTTCACACACAAAAAAACCCCACAAACATTCCTCTAATTCCGAATCTGGGAGTACTGCTCCCCCACCCCCCACCCCGACTAGGAGCCTGGCGGCCCTGAGCTGGACAGGAAGCGAGGCCTCGGGGACCCGAGGGTCAAGGAGGACCCCGGATAGCTGTCCAGCTCTCCTGGCCTCAGAGCGAGCTGGTCCCCTCCACTCCCTCTGCTGACCGAGGGGAGGCCCTGATTCACCAGCCACCGCCCCTCAGCGGCAGAAGGGAGGCGAGTGGACCCTTTGACGCTGATTTGCAGCTGATGGGCAAGGCGGAGGCACACACAGGGGTTGGGCCCCAGGTCTGCATCCCCTGGGGTGAGGTCAGAAGCTGGAGGGCAGAGCCAGGGCGGAGGGAGGGCAGCCTAGCCTAGGCCTCACTCTGGGCCAGTCCAGAGTCTCCTGTCCTGTCCTCCCACTTCTGCAAGGGGAGCGAAACATGACCGTACCGCTCCCCCGGCCCTGCCTGCCTGTCACACTATCCCCTCATAGGCTCGGTTAGCCTGGCCTCCAGGCGCCCCCTCCTCAGTCCCGGAGGCCTCTGGCTGCCCAGCTCAGCCCACGGCCGCCCACTCTGGCCGCGGGGCTGTTTGTGGAGCCATCCCAGGCAGCCCCGAGCCTCTGTCTTCCTATTTAGACAAACAAACAAAAGCCGGTTCGGTTACCACGGGCGGGCTGTGAGGCGTCCAACACAAACCGAGGCCGCCCGCCTGGCGTCTCCAGATGCCCTGGGTTCGGTTCAGGCAGTCCCAGGACATTTGCCTTGTTCCCGCTCTGGCCTCGTTACCCGACTCTCCACGCCTCAGTGACACACATCCCCAGCCCCTTCACAGAGGCTGTATGAAATGGGGCCAGGCAACACTTAGGCTGCAAAAGAAGGCTGACACCCTGAAGGCTCTGGGTCCCCGCCAAGACAGAGCCTTCTCGTACCCTGGAAGCCCTGGACGTCCTGCTCCAGAAGGGTTTGGAGCTAGCCTTGTCCAGTACCTATTTAACAGATAGGAAAACTGAGGCCAGAGAGAAGGGACTTTCTGAGGTTACACAGTCAATTTGAAACAAAATCTTTAAAAGCTATAACCAGGGTCAGGAACTACCTACAGGGTAGAATTTGGGAGCACCTCTAAAGGATGTTTTCTTCCATGGATTTCTTCCCTACGGGCCCAAATATCCTGAACTTCTACCATTAGAGCTCTAGTCCTTGAGTCCAGATGTGCCAGTAAGAATCTTCTTGATGTGGAGTTAAGGAAAGAAAGCAAAGTAGAGACAAGTGTCTAAAAGTATTCAGTATTCTGCAAAATATATATCTGTGTATGTGTATGGGTATATATATATATACGATATTTAAAATCTCACACACACACACACACACACACACACACACACACACTTGGATGAATATTTTTGGCTGTGGATTCAAGAAACTACTAGCAGAGGTTGCCTCTGAGGAGAAAGGCAGAAGATACACAGTTCTGGGCAGACTGACTTTTCATTGTATGTTCTTCTATATAATTTTTACTAGGTGCCTTTTCGCTCTGTAATAATAAAAATCAGGGAAAACATTTACGTCGTCCTTACTACAAGCAGGTACTGTTCTTGGTGCTTTTTATGATAACTCACTTCATCCTCATAGTTGCCCCATGCCAGAGGTTTATTATTATTAGTATCCCCATTGGACAGACAAGGAGACTGAGGCATTGAAACATTAAATAACCTGCTAAACGTCACACAGTAAATGGCAGAACTAAAAATCAAACCCTGATAGCTCCGCTCCAAAGGGCAGGCATATCACCTCTTTATTAACCTGCCACCCTATAAGAAGCTATTTGATAAATAAGAAATGAGGGCTTCCCTGGTGGAGCAGTGGTTGAGAGTCCGCCTGCCTCCGGCTGTGCTCCGCAATGGGAGAGGCCATAACAGTGAGAGGCCCGCGTACCGCCAAAAAAAAAAAAAGAAATGAAAAAGACGCATCCTGGGGTGGAAAAGGGAATGGATGTGACGCTGAGTCACACATAGCCTCCCCTTGGCTGCAGAGCCTTTGGCAGACTCACCATGAGACTCACGCACTGTTGTCCGGGGAATAGGGAGTGGGGCAGGCCAGGACCCCCAACGTGGGGGAGGGGAAGGTGGCACTGGAACTGTGGGCTCTAGGAAGTGGGAGAGAAATTGGAGGGGGGGGACACAAATGTCCTTGGAGATGCAAATCTGCCAAAACCCCACTCATCTCCCTCCATCTAACCAGTCACAGAGGGGTGGGTAGGATCCAGGGCCCCTGCCCCAGATGAAGGAGGAAGCTGGTTTTCAGGGCTGCTTCTTCAGCAAGAAAAGTGGGAAGATCTTGGTTCTGGTGCTACCTCCTCAAATTTCTAACCCTGGGATAATACTAATAATTAATAAATAATAATAATAGCAATAATAGTAATGTAGTTGTAGGATGGCAGATTAAAGATGGCCAAAGATTCTTTGATACCCTCCCATGGAGAGATGGGGCCACGCTCCCTCTTCTTGAACCTGGGTGCACTGTGACTGCTGTGATGAATAGAATATCATAGAAGCACTAGTTTCCAGGCCCAGGCCTTCCAACACCAGCAACTTCCACCTCCTGTCTCTGGGTCCACTCACTCTTAGAGCCTTGAGCAGTCATGTAAGAATTCCAACTACCCTTCAGCAGAGGCCACATGGGGAGGGACAGGGGTCCAGATAAGCGCAGTCTTTCAAAAAATGTGACTTAAGGCATCTTGGATCCTCCAAACTAGGGCAGCCACCCACTGAATACCCCCAAGTGACCCCAGGCAAGGCCACCTGGAGCAAAAGAATTGTCCAGCCAAGTCCCACTCATACTCCCAATTCATGAAACCACCTCCCAGGTGAGGAAAGAGAATATCGACAGCCCCTGGGGTGCTCCTAGCCAATCACCACCCTTTCTGCGCCCCCGGAGATAACCACTGTCTAGGCTTTTTCATAATGCTGTAGTGTCTTTTAAAATGTATTTTAGCATTTATGCATACTTATGTAAATATGGTGTTTAATTGTACTCCCTTCTGAACTTTCTAGAAAGAGAATCTATAGTGTGCTTTCTTTTGTGCCCTACTTCTTTCCCTCAGCATCACATCTGTGAGATTCAGCCACTTTGTTGCATATCTTGGTATCTCGGTCATGTTCACTGCTGTATAGTACTTCATTGTATTGCTATGCAACAATGTGTGTATCAGTTCTATTGTTGATGGACATTTGGATTGTTTCCAATGTTGGGCTGTTTGGTACAATGCCACCATGCTCATTCTTACCTGTCACTTAGTGAATATGGGCTCACACTTCTTAATATGTGCCAAGGAGTGGAATTTCTGTGTACGGTCTATGCAGATCTTCAACGCTTATCGATAATTTCTTGCCCCAGCTTTCACTCCCACCAGCAGCGTCTGAGATCGTGGTGTGAATTATACCTCATCCTGGGTTTAACTTGTATTTCTTTGATGGTTGATGAGGTCAACAACCACTTAGTATATTTATTGGCCATTTTGATTTCCTCTTGTAGAGTTCCTGTTTAAACTTTCTTCTCATTTCTCTACTAGCTGTATAGCATTTAAAAATTTTGTTTCCAACTTTCAAAAATTGAGAGACTCTATACTAAAATACAGACATCTGGTTATAGCAGAGAGCAGGGACTCTTTGGCCACTGGTGGCCGGTGTCCCTGCATGGCAGTGATCAGCTGGGGCTTAGCAGTGAAGAGCCCCTTTAGTCAGGATGTGGTCAATGGTGTCCCTCAGTGCCTACTGCCAGGCCTGCTTCATTCATTCTTGTGTCATGCCCTGCAGGCATTTGGATTTGGGACCTCTGGTTTAGTGTCTCAGCTGCTTTTCACCTAACCTGCTGCGGTGGGTCAGTTGCAGGAACATCCCAATTTGTTCACGCCTCTTATAAAGTCTTCATCCTTCGGTTGTGCTCTCTGCACGACTTGCTTTGGCCAATGGGACAGTGGCAAATGAGATTCAAGCAGAGACTGGAAAAGCATCTGAGCATAGGGGTTTACCCTCTGGTAGCTCTTAAAACCCTGTAATCTGGGCTAGCCTGCTGGAGGATGAGCACCCACTGGGAGAGAGGCCCCACTTATCCCAGCCAAGACCATCATCATCCAGCTGGTCCACTAGTTGACCACAGATACACGAATAAGCCCAGCCAAGATGAGCCAAATCCAGCCCAGACCAGAAGAAATACCCAGTTAAACTCAGTCCAAATGCTGTCATACAGAATTGTAAGATAATAAAACGTTGCTTTTAAAGTCACTACATTTTGAGGTGTTTTGTTACACAGCAAAAGCAAGTTGATGCATTTGCCAGCTGAGTATTCCACGAACCCAGAAAAATCAGAGAGAAATGCAGGGAAGTATCAATATTTAAAACCAGGTTCCACATCTGCATCTTCACATGGAGAAACAGCTGATACAGGATTCCTTTCTCCGGAGGTCCTGGCTTGCCCTTCCCTGCTGTCCCAACCCCAGTACTCATTCTCCTTTACCCGAAGGCCCTTGCGGTGCCTGCTCTATTGTGACCTCACCATCCTACAAAGAGCCCAGGCAATAACCCGGTATAATTGGTTAATACTTTCTCACCTTAATTAAAAGTCCAAATGGGAATATTGGCAGCTTAGGCCCTCGTTTGAAAACTGAGCCATATTCCCATTACTAGGAATGTCTAATTAAAGCATCCGTTAAAAGTCCATAGCATTAAGTTAATGGGGAAAGCCAGGAGGAATTCAATTAGATTTTATTTCTGTAAGATTAATATTAGCAACTTTAAAAAAATGTCCCCAATGCTGATTGTTATTCATAAAAGCCTCTCTGAGCATTAGAATGGGCGTCTCATTTAGACAGTCTGAGATCAGGCTGAACTCAAATGGGATTCCAGCAGAAGACAAAGAGCTGATGTGCCAAGTCCTGGACTGCGAATATGGAATTCTTTGCCTCGCACCCAAAACTTCCTAATAGTCCTAACCCGGGAGGCTCCTGGCTGGGAATCTGGAGATCGGGGTTCTGGCTGGGGGACTTTAGCCGTGTCACTTAACCTCTTTGGATGTAATTTACCCTTCTGTCACATAGGGTTAGCAATTACAGTTCTGACCCGCTATTTCACAGGTGTGTCTTGAGGCCATAAGATAACGATGATGAAAGACCTTTAAGGAGATAAACTTGATTCAAAAGGAGAGAAGAGGATGAGGAAGAAGCCTGGATTGGAGCTATGCAAACTTTAGCTGCTTTGGGAGAGACTAAAGGTTTATATAAAGCTTTATATAAGCTGTTTTTTGTGCTGGAGTAGTCGGTCACCTGATGTCTTAGGATAAGTTCCCTAGAAACAGATTGACATGGGGATTCTTATACAAGTGGCTTTTTGAGGACTTGTTCCCAGGAGAACCCTACAAGAGAGTGATGAAAGGAGAGGGCAGGGGAAGAAGCTGGGCAAAGCTGTGGGTTCTGCAAGAGTCAATCCTCAGCTTGATCCACGGGGAGCTCTAGAGAGTGGTGACATGCCTCCTAAGGCGAGGGGTCTGAGTTTTTGTGCCCACACATCAGTTATTGACTGTTGTCCTGCCTCTCATGAGGGTAGTGGGGGGAACGTGGAATCTCTTAGGCATTTCCAGATGAAGTGGCTCCCCCAGCTGATGAGTCTCTGGAGAAGGGGCAGTAGTGGGTCATTAAGAGCCCGGCTTACAGCATCCAGAGTGGGTGCACCAGCGTTTACTACCCCTGGCTAAGCCCTCCTTATCCTTCAGGATTCCTTCCTTGATTCCTTCTCTTTGGCTATGTTTGTTGATTCTTATCTATGCACTCATAGCTTTGATCCCCAACATACAGATAGTAAATGCTTATTCAGTGCCTGTCTCTCCATTAGTGTCAGTTCCAGGAAGACGGGGACTGTCTGCCTTGTTTCTTGTTATATCTTTAGCACCTGGTACATAGTAGTTGCTCAATAAGTGCTCCAGGAAGGAAGGAAGGAAGGAAGGAAGGAAGGGAGGGAGGGAGGGGAGGGGAGGAGGGAGGGACAAACAAGGGACAAGAGAAGTATAGAGAGACAGGTCATTGCCAAGTATTTTTATAATGAATCCTTAAATGTTAAGTTTGGGAGAACAGAGTCATCTCTGGGCCATGCTTTGAGATGCCTGTGAAACAAAAACTAAGCCGGAGAATCTGTCCTCCCAGAATAAATGGGACTCCGTGACACAGAGAAAGCCAGAGACTGGCCCAAGGTCAGCCAGCCAATCAGAAGCATCACTAGGACCAGAATCCAGCACTCCTGGAGCCCAAACATGCGCGTGGGGACTCTTCTGTCCCAGGCAGCCCCTGCACACTCTCAGCCACAATTCATTTGATCCTGGAGGCAGAACCCCAGAGCAGGTGAATGTGCCATTGCAGTATAGGAGGAGGAATTGGCAGAGGGGTGGGTGGGGACTTCTCCACTGCGATGGGAGGGGCTTCCTCTGCTGAGGTTGCCACAGTCCAGTCACCACGTCCAGGTCACAGCCCCAGAACCACAGACACAGGAAGTGCCCCGGAGATGACTGAGTTCAACTCTCTCCTGGGACCAAAGGTAAACTGGGGCCCAGAGAAGGCAGGGACAGAACCCAAAGACACACAGCTCACCCTGAGTGCAGAACCAGGCCTAAACTCCAGCTCTTCTTGCCTTTGGTCTGTGGTTCTGCCACAGATGCTACCCACTGCCCACCCAGCCGCCATCACTCAGTCCCCCTTCCTTCCTCTGCTCCAGTTCCGGCCAGTGAGAGGTAACCGGGCAATCTACCAGGGACGGCTTACCTTACCAAATAAAAAGACAAGGCCTCATTAGAAGAGAGCCTTGGCCTTGACTCCTTCTTTCTGCCTTGGATGCTGACGTGGGATCTAGAGAGTCACTCGCCATTTGGGGACCAGGAAGCAATCACACGAGATCCAAAGTCAACATGGCAAAGATGAGGGAACTGAAAGATGAAACAGACCTTAGACCCTGATGACATCACAGAGCCACCGAGCCAGTGCCCCAAACTGCCACCCTCCAGATAGCTTGTAGTGGGGAAAAAAGAAACCCCTATTAATTTAGATCATAGTCGTAAACTTTTCTGTTCCTTGAAGCTGGCATCCCTGACTGACAAAGACGTTTTCCCCACACGATTCCTTAACTACCCTTTGAGGTGGCCAGGCCACGTAGCAGCGTGCCCATATCATGGATAGAGAAACCGTAGCATGTCTACGTGGTCGCAAGACGTCTTCCCTCCAGCACACTCGCAAACTCCAGATTTGCAGAAAAGACATGCATGTCATTTGGTCCCAGGCTTGCAGTACAAAAGGGCAGAAATGTGTTCTCCAAACAAACTGTCCCAGAGCATCGTGTGGGTCCTGGGTTTGCAGGAATATCAAATAGCACTGAATTAGGCCATGGTTTGGGAAGCCCTGGCTGCCGCCCCACTGGTTCTTCTGGGGCTCCTGGGAGAGTGGTGGTGGGGCCGGCAGTGGAGGGGGAGGTAGCAAATGGGTCTCAATTACTCAACGGAAAGTGGCTTCATTTTGGAAAAAAATACTCCCCCCCAAAAGAAACCAAGAGCAAAAAAAGAAAAAAACACCCCGTCATTGGAGGCTTTAAGCTAAATAAGAACTGCTTCAATCAATATATACAATAAGAAAGTGAGGGGATGAGATATAAATTTCCTGCCAACTGAGTTCTACACACGCTCATTGCACCCCAAAGCCTGTTGTCAAAGCCAGAGCAGTTATATGTGGAGCCCCAGGACCACAACCACTTACAGGTCTCTGCTGAACGGGGACCCAACTGCACAGATCCCCTGAGAGAAGCCCATCCCTCGGGTGACCCCAGCTTTGGGGAGTAAATGCCTTCTCAGCCTGGGCTCTCCTCACCCTGGCTAAAGCTGGCTCCTTAGAGGAAGATGTGCTTCTCCTGAAGCACATCTTGCCTGAAGAAGCCACTCTTAGAAGCCAGGGGTCCCTCTGGAGGCAGTTCTGAGCTTCCCATCCTATTGAGTCTTTCTACAAACAGGATGTGATCCACAGAAAAGCTCCATGTATTGGCGAGTTGATTGTATCCGCTGTAACAAACAAACCCTAAAATGTCAGTGGCTTGACATGATAAAAATTTATTTGCTCACTCACATATTAGTCTAAGACAGGAGTGCCTGGTACCTAGATGACTTTTCCTTAGTGATTAGGGGCCTGAGCTCTTTCTATATTTTAGCTTCAGTCTCCCTAGTGCCTTGCTGTCCTCTATATTAATTCATGGATGACCAGAAAAAGGGAAGGCAGCCCTGCTTCTTTGGTTCCTCGGGAAATAGAAGCTGAATAACCTGCTCAAAGCCCCACACAGTCCAACAGCTGGCTAGACATGTCCAGTTGCATGCTCTACAGGCACCTCAAAAAGAACTCATCTTCATCACCCCCCACCGCCCCTACTTCTGTCGACAGGAGGCTCCACCCTGGGGGAGCCCTGGGGTCATCGGGGGACTGTCTCCTCGCTCCCCTGATTTCATTATCCTCTGAGCCTTACGTGCTTCTCCATCTGCATTGCCCATCCCATCCACCCCATGTGCCTTCATTCGTGGCGTGCTTCCTGCCTCCACAGGGCTCACGGTTATGTTATGAGCCCTTGAGGCCAGCGCAGCAAATCTCCATGGTGCTGAGGACAGGACCCCTGAATATTGAACAAGGCAGAAAGCATCAATACAATACTGTGCTGTGATCCGGGATGATGATACAATGAGTATCTCTCTCTCTACCTGAGAGACCATACAGCAGCATCCTCAAGGAATCCAGACTCCTAGGTTCAATTCCTGCCTCTACCAGTTAGTAGCTGAGTGATCCTGAGGGGGTCAATTTGCCTGCCCAAACCTCAGTTTGCTCATCTGTAAAATGGGGATAATCGGGTCTCCACCTCCTAGGGCTGGTAGGAAGAGTCAGTGATATGGTGATACAAAGCATTGCCACGGTGTCTGGTGCACTTTAAAAACACAGCGACTGTTTGCTCCAAGTGATTCCAAACATCTTCCATTTGCCCCTCCGGATCCAAACTCCACTCTTCCACACCCTGCTCTCTGGGGCTTGAGAGATTGATGCCCGAGGACAGTAGCAAGGAGCTCCCTCACTCTCTTGCTTCTGGCTGGGTTTAACCAATGGAAGACCCCAACAGGACAGTAGAGGGTGAGGGGTGAAGCATGCTGGGATATTTATTCCTCCACCTCCCTCACCCTCGCCAGGTCACCATGAGTTGGCTGCACCCTGTACTGAAGGCCACTGCTCCTCCCAGGCAGCCCTCTTAATACAGTCCCACTCCTGGGTTCTGGGACAGTCACTCCTTTGCTTGTATCTTCACAGATACATCCTCAGGGTGCTGCCCCATCCCTTGTCAGAGTTCTCAAACCACCCCATTCCTTTGTCAATAGCCCTTTCGTTAACCTTGTGTTCTGTTACCCTGTTTGGAAGCATTGTCTATTTCCTTTCAGGGGTCCTGACCAAGTCACTGGGGTTAAGCTCTATATAGTGTTTTATATCTTTCAAAGATTTTTTTCTCATCCACGATCACAGTATATTTTCCCTGAGTGTTATTTTAAAACACCACTTAACAGAAGAGCGATCAAAAGCTCAGAGAGGTAAAGTGTTTTGCCCAAGGTCACGCAGCTAAGGAGCGGGGAGCCGCGTGGGAGGATGGAGAACCGTTACCATTTCCTTAGCCCATTTTTTTCAGAGCTGAACAGCACGGTGGGGTAACAGGCCTGCTTCATCCTGGGCCAAGAGAGGAAACTTTCCGACACAAATGATCAGAGAAGCTGGGTTGTGGGAGAGGCTTCAGGCAAGAGCCAAAAAACAGCAAAGGATTCAGAGCTAGAGATTGTGTTTTTAATAATAAATAAACGCCAAGATCGGACCCTTTACATGGAAGGCTTGGGGTGCCTGCAGCCCGCATGGGGTATCCAGGAATCCGCCCACCTTCAGCCCACAGGATTCTCTGGTTATCATCCAAACGGTTGGTGGGACAGGGTCTTGGGGAACGATCTTCAAACCCCAGAGGGGAGGAGAAGTGAATATTTTGGGATGCTCCCTTTTTCATACAAATAAAGAGGCCCTTAGAAGTTATATCAAGTGTCTGAATTTCCTGACCATATATTAATCCGCTTTCATGTGAATTATGCGATATTGTCATGGGGGAAGGAGCAGCTGGACATTGGATGAGCAGCCCTGGAGTCAAAGAGCACCCACGCTGTGCGGTCACCTCTGCAAAGAAGCTCAGGGAGGCCGGGCTGCTCCATGGTGGCCCGTCTTCCTCAGGCCCATGGGGCCAATGTGTGCCCAGAGGGGCCAGGAGGGCCCAGGCCAGTGGTGGGGACCTGGGTGAGCAAGGGAATAAGTCAGATGCTCCAACAGGAGTGGCCACTCCGGAACTCGGGCCAATGGTTGCTATACCGACATGCAGCCCCAGTGAGAAGTCACCTTCTGATTTTTAAGAGAAGCCAGAAACCCAGGTTTTTATGGGAAGTCTTCCAATCTTTAAATATGGGCGACAAATTCTAATTTCTAAAAGATATTATGCAGGCCAAGCCAAAGCCTCTGCAGTTTGCCTGTGGACAACCTTTCCAGATTCAATATGTTGGAGGGTGTCTGCTTCAAGGCTTGGAGGTCAGTGTGACTTTTTGATTTAGGCCGAAATTAGGCCAAGACCTTCACCTCCATCTTTTTTTCCTTCTCTTTTCACCCTCCTTGGATGCCTCTCCCTAATGCATTCAGTTTCCTAGGGTCATAATAAGAGCACCAGGCTAGAGGTACGGGACGAACTGAATGTTTGTGTCCCCCACACCCCAGATTCCTGTGTTGAAGCTCTGTCCCCCACAGTGTGGCTGTCTTTGGAGGTGGAGCCTCTCAGGAAGTAATTAAGGTTAAGTAAGGTCCTAAGGGTGGGGCCCTGATCTATAGGATTAGTGTCCTTATAAGAAGAGACACCAGAGAGCTCGCTCCCTCTCCCTGTGCATACACAGAGGCAGGGCCATGTGAGGACAAGGAGAGAAGATGCCATCTGTACACCAAGAAGAGAACTCTCCCTGGAAACCAACTGTGCCGAGCCCTGATCTGGGACTTCCAGCCTCCAGAGCCGTGGAAAAATAAATCTCTGTTGTTTAAGGCACCCAGCCTGTCAGGGTGTTTTGTTTTGTTTTCTTTTGTTTTTCTGCAGCCCGAGCAGACTAATGCAGGGTCTAAGCCCTTGGTTCTATTTGCTCCTGTCCAAGAGACCCACGTCTCTAATCCACTAAATGGGGATCATGCCCACCTTGCAGGCTTGCAGGTGGGATCAGTGGTGGCCAAGAAAGTCCCTTGTAAATGTCGAGACCTGCGATGGGGTAGGAGGTGCTGACCACCCTGAGGACCACAGCTACCTCAAAAACATGTAGTAAGTTATGACTATCAGTCTGTATACTCAGGTGGGCGAAGAGGCTTGGAAAGGGCTCTTCGTTTTCCAAAACTGGATTAAGTTTCTGTTCTTCTGTGTGATAGACGCTTCCTGCCAGGCAGTTCCAGTTGGTCTCCTGTCTCACTCAGGGTTCGGCCAGGCAGCCAGGAGTTGCTCTGGGTATTTCCCAGAGGGAGGATTTTAATTCAGGGCCTTGGAAAATGGTGCAATTCTTGAAAGGTGGTGGGGGTCGGGTGGAAGCAAGGGTTGGGAATGCTGCTGCTGACTTTCAGGAAATCTAGACGTTCACGAATCGTGAGGAAGCTGCTGCCCGCGACCTCAGCCGCACGTGACCCCAGCGTGCGAGCTTTACAGGAGGAGGTCTGGACATCCTGGGAAGCTGGTTGCTGCTGGTTTCACAACCGGAAATTCCTTGCCTCCCTTCTCTCATCTTACTCAGGGGATCATAATGCCCCTCAAGGTCTCAATACCCAAGCCTTGGAGCTGTAACATGGCTCCTGGAGCTGGGGCTGTAACTAAAGTGGCCAGGCCTGCAACTTGGTCCAGGCTCCAGGTCCAGCCATATAGGAGCTATTTCTTGGTCCAGTCTTGGCTGGGAGGAGGCCAGCAGGCGCCCCTGGAGGATGCTTCTCTCTCATGGAGCTCAGGAGACCGCTTGCTTTGGAACTGACTGCCGGACATTCTCTCTAATTTCATCTTCCTGGCTTCAGCCCTGGGATCTCCAGCCAGCTGCCTATCCAGGGTCTCCTGCAGAGTTTTTGCAGGCTTCAGAGGGTCTTCTGCTCCTACCCTTCACTTGTGTGAGCTATTTCCCCAAACTCTCTCCTCCTTTTTAGCACAGAAATCTGCAACTAATCCAGGTGGCCAATTCAAATTTGCCAAGCCCTCCCTCCTTCCCTCTTTTCTTTTCAAAAATGTATTCTCCTTATCTATAAGTCAATATTTGTAGATAAAACCACACAACATACGGGGTCAGCCAGACCTGGATTTGAATCCCGGCTCTGCCTCTGCACCTCACTAATCTGTGCTATACTTTCTTCGCCTATATATTGGGGGTCACAGATCATGAGGTTGAAGGGAGAAGAGATAGGGGATGAAACACCACCGCTCCCACCGGCATCTTCCTGGAGTTGGGTCCCTTTGTACGCTCAGATTGTAAAAGGACACGGGAGAAATGTGGCCAATACAGAACAACCTCTGTCCCTTTAAGGAGCATCTTCAGTCAGCTCTTTGCCACCATCCAAAGGCCTCTTGGCTTGACTGAGGCAAGGAGGCTGATGAGCAGGGACTTGGACCATATATTTGCCCTGTAGCACCTAAAGTACTTTACGGGGGCACGGAGTGTTCTCACAGAATAAGTCACACAAATCCCACAGTCTCGAAAATCTGCTCTGCCTTACCCAGCAGGGGTCCCGGCTCCTGGAGTCAGATGCAAGGGCCGCCTTCTCTGGCTCTGAGCTTAAGCTTGTTGTTATTGGATGCTCAGGCTGGTGTTTGCACGATAACCCCAGAGCTAGAATACTCGGGCAAGGGGTAGATGGGAAAATCCCCAACGTGAGTCTGTTGTCAGTCGATGACTAAGCCTCCCTCATCGCCACCAGGCCTTGTCACAGTGGAATCATGTTTGTCAGACATGAATTGTAACCCTAAGGTCATCACACGGGTCCAGGGGAGGGATGAAGAGTGTTTGCACCATCACCTTTGATCACTTCTCCTGGAGGCATGGAGGTCTGCGGGGCTAGGTCTCAGAGGCAGATTTTTCCAGCTCCAGCTGAGGCAGGAGGCTGGTCCTGGGAAAACCAGAGCTCTCTGCCACAGTTCCTTTCCAGAGAGGGTGATGGATTGAGATGTATAATTAATGTACGTCTATATATTTATATATGAAAGCCCTTACAAATCACATCCCTCAAGCCAGGTCTTTAAATAATGGAAGACGGTAGATTACTGCTTTATTAGTCCCTTCCAAAAGCTTATAAAAATTATCTTTTGCCGCTGGGAAGACATTTTTATCAGAATTTATGGCAACTCAGAGAGTCTCGAGATATCAGATTCAGAAACTAAGAAGCTTTCTGTGGCTCTTTCTGCTACAGACAGACCCTGGTCTCCGCTCTCCTTGTAAATTAAAATCTCTAACATTATCTACGTTATGAAATAAGACACTTGGCTCTCCTGTCTCAAGTCTGCTCTTTAATTAACACAGACTCGAGTAGTCGAAAGCCATAAATGCGTGTGAGCGACTCAGGAGGGTGGGTGTGGGATGGCAGAGGGGGACACATGGAATCTGGAGAGAGGAATATTTAAAACACACCCCTCCACAGGGGCAAGGCTCTGACTTGGGGGTGAGCATTTCATTAATGGTTTGGGGAGATTTTCCTTGGCATGTTCCTGGTCATGGATGGGGGCCTCCATGATTCATCAGCCAGGGTCTTGTATCTCCCACACTGAGGGCTGCTGAGCTGGGTGATCCCACACATTCCTTGTTAGGGAAATGCAGGCTCTGCCCCCCAAAAGCTTGCATCTAACAGGGCCCCTGAAGTGTGTTCAGGGATCAGTGATGAGCCACACACACCTTGGAAACTGGTCCACCACGAGATAAGTATGGAAATCAAGGGGAACCCTTCACTTCCATAGCAATGTGATATAGGCACAGCATCTGGAGGCTTGATCAATGGACTCATCTCACTGAACAGGAGGCAGACAAGTCAGGATGCCCTTCTTTTCATTATCCTAGTAATGCTTTTTTAAAAAATTTTATTAAACTATAGTGATTTACAGTGTTGTGTTAGTTTCAGGTGTACAGCAAAGTGAATCAGTTATACATATACGTATATCTACTCTTTTTTAGATTCTTTTCCCATATAGGCCATTACAGAAGACTGAGTAGAGTTCCCTGTGCTATACAGGAGGTCCTTATTAGTTATCTATTTTATATATAGTAGTGTGTATATATCAATTCCAATCTCCCAATTTATCCCTCCCTCCCTTATCCTGCTTTTAAAACTATAGTTTGCAAATTTTCACAACAAATTATTTCATTTCTTTAGTCTCTACATTACGTTATTTGGATTTTATTATTTTTGAGAAATTTTTCAAAATTAGCTTTGTGTTAACTGGGTTCTTTTCTACAGTATTTCATCCTAGGCTATCCATGTTATTTTCTAGATTAATTTCTAGGTTGCTTAACTCCTCTAGTAATTTTCTTTTATCGTATCTTACAAATGTCCTTGACAGGTTGGAGACTAAAAACAAAACCAGTCTCTAGCCACAGAGAGTTTGAGAACTAAGGGATCCTGGCTTACTTTGATGGGGACCTGGGGGTGCTAGTGAGACCCTGGCAAGAACCAGTGGACCGTGGCGACCTGGTGCTGGCTGGCTTACATGCAGCAGAGAAGGCATTGCAGGTGGGCTGCTGTCTGGCACCCCGTACTTGCCCAGTCTACAACAGGGCAAATATTTGCTTTGACTCCTTTCCTCTTGCTCTGAGCATTCAGGACCCTCATCCTATCCCATATGCAGTTTTACTCCTCTACCATCCCTGTTCCTGCTCCCATTATAAATGAGCCAGAGTCAGAGACAGTTGCTCTTGCTAGCATCATTCCAAATAACAATAATGCAGAGAGTTCCCTGGTGGCCTAGTGGTTAGGATTCGGCACTCATTGCCATGGCCTGGGCTCCAGCCCTTGTCAGGGAACTGAAGTCCCATAGGCTGTGCAGCATGGCCAAAAAAAAAACAAACAAAAAAAACAAAACAAAGCCAACAGCAAACAATAATTCTTCTGAATTATAAAACTCTTTTGCAACAGAGACATTGACAGCTCACCAAACACACATATGCCCCCTGCATTTCTCAGCCCCTTTGCTACCAGGCAGAGCCATATTCTAATTCTGACCAATAGGCTATGAGCAGAAGTGACAAGTGTCATTTCAGATCCAGATCATGTAAAGGTTGGTGTGGATCCCCCTGATCTTACACCCCTACTGTGGTGACTTGGGGAGCCATGAATTGAGAGAGTGAGGCCAAAAGATGGAATCAGAGACATTGACATAAGAAAGAAATAATTATGTGTTCAGCTACTGAGGATTCAGGGTTTGTTTGTTACTGTAGCACAGCCTAACCTAACGTGACTAATACAACTTCACAGCTTCTAAAGTACTTTTTCAAATCATTATTCAGTTTGATCTTCACAAGAGCCCCAGGAGAGAGGGCCTATAGAGATAAGTGTTCAGAGTGGATATGTAAGGGAACTGAGACTCAGAGACGGGAAATGATTTGCTCTAGATTACTCACCTTATAAATGGCAGGTGCAGGATTGAAACGCAGGCCTCCAAGCCTGGGTGCAACACTCTTTCCCAACTAAGTGTACATTGACATTGGATCTTCTTTCCCAGGGGTACTTCTCTTTTAAAGTAGGTGGCTTGCAGAGAGACAACCCCCAAGAGCAAATGTTTAAGGGTAGAATTAACCCTCTGCTTACCCAACAAGAGAAAAGGCCAAAGTGTAGACTCTCTGGCAGGCCTGCAGGAAGGTGGGGATGATTTAGATTGTGCATTTGCGTTGGAGCTAATGCTGTCTCCTGAGCCAGACCAGGAAAGTCAGCTGGCCGGCCCGCACTGCCGAACCATCCCTGGTGCCCAGGTCACAGCGGAAGGAACTCAGACATCACTTCAGGAGAGCCAGCTGAGGTGGGAGTGGCTGCGTGCGTGTCAGACAAGCCTCCCGGGGGCTTCACAGGCAAACTCCATCTGACTTTGACCAGCATTGTCTGGTATCCGGTCCTACCGCCTTCCCCAAAGAGGGTATTGGGCATCCTTCCAGGATGGGCTTTTATTCCCTTTAATAGAGGAATAGGAAATGAGCCTTAAGAGAAAGTGAGGAGTTATTGCTGTATTTAATTGCCCTAAAAATATCTCAGGAGAGCTGCCTGTGAGTTCCCCCCTGGGTGCTGATCCAGTGTTCCAGGGAGAAGTGGCCAGACCTCAGTTGGGGCTCAAGAAACAAAAACAGCTGAGAATTCTGAGAAGGGAGGGCTTGCACCAGGCCAGCTCAATAAGGAGCAAGGACCAGATCCCCTGGCTTGGTGCAGACTTGGGCACTTCAAAGCTGCCAGGAAGAGATGGTGTGAAACCATTCTGGGAGGGGCCTGACATAGCTCCCCGTCCTGTGTTTGCCCCAGTTCCAAGTGAGAGCCTGGGCACATCTCTCTCGTCTCCACTCTAGACCTTTGCCTCCTCCATCTGCAAGAAGAAGGGGTTTTGTTCTTTCTAACGTCGCTTCTGTTGGTGGACGCGGTCGGTGGCCTCCCCGGCACTCCCTCCCTTTCCTTCCTCCTAACAGCACAGGTCTTGTTCAGAATCCATACATCCCATTCCCAGCTCCAGGAGGGGACTCTGGCTTATCTGAGCCAGTTAGCACATGGCATTCCACGGGAGTCTTGTTGCTCTAGAAGTGGCCATATGTCTTGTCTGCTCTGAAATCCATCACAACCTTTGTGCCAAAGTCGTGCTTCCCACCAGCTACTCTCAGCCCATGACAAACCGTGCTGAGACTGCACAGCTGTCGACGATCCTTCTTCACCTTTCCTTTCCTCTCTCTTCCCTTGACATCTTCTTTTCAGACACTAACTTCTGTGGTACCAGGAATGGCCTGAAAAAACAGATGCTAAGATGAGGATTTGGGACCGACTATCCCGGCATCTGTTGGGAAAAGAGGATGCTGTCCTGGTTGGTGGGTGCAGCAGGATAATCCCTGGCACAAAGTGGCAGCTCAATTGTCAATTTTACTGGAATGACCTGGGAAAGCATACTGGTGGAGGCGGATGCCAAGGCCGGTGCAATGGCACAGGGGTTTGAAATATATGAGCTGAGCCATGCCCCCAAAGACAGAGGAGCCGGCTGGTTGATGCTAAGCTGTGCTGACCCTGCAGCCTGCGGATGGATAATGAGAGTCTGAGGGCAATTCCTGGGCAGTTCATAGCAAGTATAAGGACCAGAGGGCTTTGGCGGTAGCTCACAAAGAGGCCTTTATCACCTGCCCGGGGAGGGTGGACACAGCTGAGCAAAGGTGGAGTGCTCAGTTCTAAGAGCGGCACGACTCCAGGGATGTCTGGATGCAGCGCTAAAGCAGTTGGAAAATGGTGATGCAAAGGCCAGGGCCCTGGTTGGGGAAACCTGGGACCCTGAAATATAGAACAGGGACATTGGGATGGATGTCCTTAAGAATGTGGATTCTACAACCTCCTTCGGCCCTCGGGGTTTGTGGAGGTGACCTGCCCTTCCCTAAAAAGAGCTGGCACTTCTATGCTGGGAGATGCCACAGAAGCCTCTCCCCAACCAGGCAACAAATGCTTCCCCTGGCAGCTGATAACTAGGGTGAAATCTCACGTTAGCGCTAAGCCTGAGATGAAGGGAAGGGGCTATGCGGCTAAAGAATGCGAGAATTAGCGGTGTGTAGTGGTGCAGGCAGCAGCCTGGGGCATGCTCCTGGGGTGGGGCTTAAGTGTTCTTGTTCAACAAGGCTGGAATATAAAACTAGATAAACTGATTCACTGATCGAGGGCATTTTCTTGGGTTCTGGGGATTTCACACCCCAGAGAATGTGGCAGACTCTCTACCAGGGTGGTTATGAGAAGCCTAGAGAAAACAATGTCTGAGTCCCTGCAAAGTGGAAATGTCTGAGTTGCCCCAGGCAGGAGGTGGAGGGAGGGATGGAGCTTGAGGGAGGTGGGCATACTGAAGTGGATCTCATGGGAGGCCAGAAGACCCACCGGAGGACTCAGCTCCATGAGAGGCCCCGACGGGCACAGCGTCCACCAAGGCCATCAGGAAAGCACTGGAGTTCAGGGAAGCAGCGTCACAAAGCTCAGTGGAGGCTTTCCGCTGCCGACCTCTAACCACAGGGACCGTACTCGTCCAAGGGCCACAGCTGCTGTGCTCTGAGATCGATCTCCACCCTTGCACTCAGACCGCTCCTCCCACGGGCTGCTCCCAGCCAATGAGTGAATGTGGCAGGGATACTAAGCTGAGCTGGATCCAGGGAGACACGGGACTCCTCCAATGGAGACTCAGGTGACTGTGGCTCTAGATTGAATGATTTTCCAAGGGAAGAGCCTTTCTCCAGCAAATGGTACCCAGTCCTACAAATAGCCACTCACTAACAGATCCAGTGAGTCAACAAGGATTACCGAAACTTGGTATCTATAACCCCAAATTAGCAGGTTAGGAGAGCTTCCTGAGGACTTGATTCAGCATTTGGCAAAGAAGTCGGGCTGCCGTGCAAGGCTTGGCAGCATGGCAAAATGCTACCACATGTTCCCAGAGGCGGAGATGTCACACGCAAGATGCTTGGGCCCCGGTGGGGCTTCCTCGGGCTGGTCCTGGTTTTCAGTTGCTGCTATTCTTACATTTTAATTATGAATCACTGTTGGTTTGGTTCCCTCGTCATCACTGCAGCTTGTGGCGGGTGGTTGGTTAAGCCCACAGCATGTAGGGATGCATATTTGCACCAGCGGAGTGTGGGGCCCATCATTTTCCAATAACTCCCAGACTCTGAAACATGTAGGTGTTGCAGTTTGGTTATGAATCACCCCTATGCCCTTATTCTTCTAGCAGATGCATCCATAAAACTCCTGCAGCTGCTCCCATGGGGCCCTTCCATGTCGTCACCACCTTCTTTTTCCTTCTGCCTATGGGATAGGATGAGACAGAGTGTCTGGGGGCTTTGGTTTGGCCAAGGTGGGCTGTGGACACAATTGTTGGGGAGCCAGTGTTCTAGAAGATTCTAGGGCTGAGGTGCAGGGGGGTCGAAGAAGGGGAAAGGGAGGAGGGAAAAGCGGAAGGAGCAGGGCTCTTGACCCTCTACTGCCATGTCAATCTGAGAATCTCCATGGTAGCTTGTCCTGTGGGAGCTGGCGCTCAGCAGTAAGCAGAGACTGTTTCATCACTAGTGCCTGCTGGGGAGGACCCTGGCTCACTCCTATCTCACTGCTGTGTCACTGTAGAGTTAAGGTTTTCTGGTGGCAAGCAACAGAAATCAACTTGAGCTAAATTAAGCAAAAACCAAACAAACAACAACAAAACCCCAGCCTTATTGCAGGGAGACCAAGTACCTCATAAAATGGACAGGAAAGTGGAGAGTGAGTTAGTTATGGAGTTAGGATGGGAACCAGGGCAGCTTGGAACACCAAGACAGAAAGAAAGGATAGGCAGTCTTTATCGAGGTATTCTGAACACTTGATGTGTCTTTTCTTATTTAAGCCTGGGCAACCATCCTATGGGGTAGGGACCATTATTATGCCCATTTTGCAGATGAGTAAACTGAAGCACGGACAAATAAGTTGCCCCAAATCACACAGCTAACAGATAGGAGAGCCAGTAGCCTGTCTCAGCCTGGCTGTGTGTCCCCCACTAAAGGTCACTGCTCTCAGTGGTCATCTGTACCAAATGCCTCCTTCGAGGTTCTGGGAACCACTCTCCCAAACTCTGTCTTCAGGTCTAGGATCGTAACAACCCCTCTGTTACTAGTCCCAGGTATCCTACTATAGCCGTGGTTCCCCTACATCCTGCCCACACCTTGTGTTCCTTTATTCAAACCTCCTCATGTTACCTTAATTTGAAAGTGCCATCTGTTAAAGCACTAGTGTTCATACTAGCATGTTTCATAGACCCCTAAATGCTGTTGATTATAAACCAAACCAGGGACTTCCCCGGCGGTCCAGCGGTTAGGACTCTGAGCTTCCACTGCAGGGGGCATGAGTTCGATCCCTGGTCGGGGAACTAAGATCCTGCATGATGACACGCGGTGCGGCAAATAAATAAACAAACAAATAAATAAAATAAAAATACACACCACACCTTATTCTATGTACCACGAAGTCATAGGAAAAATGTGGCCAATTAAACGATGCCATGCTGTTGATTGTAAGGCCAGCGTCAGAGCGTGAAAACGTGTGTCTTAAATCAGCGAAATCGAGTATTACTCCCACTTCCTAGATGAAGGGAAGGTGACAGGGAGAAGACAAGTAATTTGCTGAGTAACCCAGCCGGGAGATGGCTGAGCCAAGGTTTATACCAGACAGTTTTGTTCTAGATCCTGTGCCCTGCCCACCCCTATGGGGCTCTGGGTGTGTGGAGCAGGGCTGGGGGAAGATGCTACGGGGGTGAAGTGGGTGGCGGAGCGGAGGCTTGCAGCTGAGGCCAGCAGGGAGAGGGGCGGCCTGGTCTGGACAATGCGCTGAGTCAGAAGGTCTGGGGGCCCATGCATAGGGGCGGCTGGGCAGCCCAGGGTGAGGTGAGGAGAGCAAAAAGGGCAGCTCCCCCTAGCGGAGCCGCGGGGAGGGCTGAGATGATGCCTCCACCTCGTTAAAGAGGCCCTGGTCCCCCCTACGCCATGCCTTCCAAGTTCAACATGTCATCCGTCGACAAATATAGACCAGGAGAAACCTAAATGAGTGAGTGGCTGCTCGGAGCCACAGGACAGCTAACCATAATGGGGGTTTTTGGGTTTCTGCTTGAGACACAAACAGCACATTCCTCAGCTGAAATAGCCGGGCAGAGAAGCAGGGCATTATTGGATGGGAACACCCGGCCAGGATGAGCCAAACAAGACAGAAATAGGCCCGAGCCACCACATGAAGGGAGCTCATCAGTGTTCGGCTGACTGTGCCCCGCCTGCTCTGCCCTGCAGGGTTGCTGCTCATACCTGGGGAGGCTCCGCCTTTGACCCCCGGAAGAAAGGAGGGCAGTGCTTGCCTGGGCTCTCAGCTTTCAGCAGCTGGGGCAGCAGCCTCCTCCCCAGACAAGGGTCCTGGGGAGTGAGAAGGGATCTGGGTGCCGGTCGCCCTGTCCCCACCATGCACACACAAACATACCTTCGCAGAGTCGCCAACACACCCTAACAGACACACGCAGACACAGGGCATGCCCCTGCAGGTCCAGAAATACATACGTAAACTCATGCAGCCATGCACACAGACCCAGGCTGTGCGCACACACAGGAACACAGAGGCACACACAGGCCACGGTGTCATGCACACACGTACATGCACACAGACACACGCATGCACACGCACCTGCCCTCACCCACACACACACCTGCAGAGATCTACACAACCTTGCCCACTTATCCTCACACACACATACACACACACACACACGCACACACTCATATCCCCTTTAGCTACACACAGGCAAATACCCAGGTAGGCAAGTGTACACACATGATCACACAATCTTAGTCACATAGTCACTGGCCCCATGGGCCTCCTCTTTCTCTGGACATGATCACCCCAGTGGTAGCTGGGCCATCTTCACCCCAGAGGGCTGGTGTCATCTCATCTGAAGAAGAATCCAAGGACAGCTTTAGGGGGTGCTCTGGGATGGGAGGGTCAGGGAGAAGTTGCCAAGGAAGTCCAGAATCTATCTTGGAGCCCACACCCCAGCTCCCAGCCAGCTTCGACTCACCTCATTCTCCAGTCATCCCCAGGAAGGAGTAAATAGTAAACCAATTCCAGGTCCTTCCATAGTTTAGGTCTGGCCGTGTCCACAGCTCGTTGGTACCATATTTACCATGAATTTCCCAGTCTCTGTGGGTCTATGAGCTCTTTGGGGCCAGGGGCCCCGGCAGTGATGCTCATCCCTTTATGCCCAGGATGCACTGTGGTGCCTGTGCTCAGAACATAAATGAATAAATGGATGAAGTCGAAGAGCGGGGATTGATATTCCCACTTAACAGCTAGGGAGACTGAGGCCCAGAGAGGCGTGGGTCTGTCCCGCAAGCCTGCCCCCATCTGTGGAACCCCCCGATGCCTTCTTCCTCCCCACACCCAGTCCTGGGTGGGGAAACTCGGATTAGGCAAGTCAGCAGCAAGGTGGTCCTGGGAGCCCCTGGCTCCCGGCCCTGGCTCTGCCCTGTGCCAGCTCCAGGCCCAGAGGGGACACAAGCCCCTTTCTAGCACCTCCTCCACCCTTGAAAGCCCTGGCTGCCAGCTCTTGCTCCAGCCTCAGCTCCCCGCCTCTACACCCAAGGTTCCCCCAGACCTGGGGATGGACCACAGTTCTCTGGCCCCGAGACCAGGCTGGAAGGAAGGAGGAACTGATGGAGACAGCAGGGGTCAGTGTTTATTCAGTGGAGGCCACACAGGGGCGGGGTGGGGAGGACCAGTGTTTCCCAGGCTGGGCACCCAGCAGACACTCAGCCACATGGTGTCAGACCTGCAGACCAAGCCCCTGGCCTCAACTCAGAGCAGGGTAGGGCAGTATCTGAATCTTCCCAGGAATCCACACTGGCACACTGGGAAAGACCTTTAGATTGCCCCAGTTTGGGGATTTTCCAATATCTGTTCTGTAGCAACAGAACCTTTTCTCCAGATGATTTTTGTTTTCAGTTTTAAATGAAGGTATAATTTACATTCAGTAAAATGTACCCTTAGAGTGTACAATTGTGCTAGTTTAACAAACACAGTTGCGTAACTACTACCACAGAGTGGAGAAGAGATTCAGCCTCCCCCCAAGTCTGTCCCTCCTCTGCCCCACCCTTTGTAGTCGACCCCTCCCCACACCTGGCAACCAGTGATCTGTTTTCTTTCCGTAGCGTTTTGCTATTTTCAGAATGCTGTGGAAATGGGATCCTACATATTGTAGCCATTTCATTTAACGTGGTGCATCCAGGATGTACCGTGTTGCTGTCTCAGCAGTTCATTACTTTTTATTGCTGGGTAGTATTCCATCATCTGGATGAAGCACAGTTTGTTTATCCATCCCCCACATGTGGGGCATAGGTTGTTTCACTCTCTGGCTATTCCAACTAAAGCTTCTATGAACATTTGTGCACCTGTTTTTATGTAAACATACGTATTTTTTTCCTTCTTTGGTAAATAACCCAGGAAGCAGTAAAGAGGCATGATAAGTGAGATGGAGAAGGAAGAAAAGCAAAAAAAAAAAAGGGTGCTTCAGTGAGCGGGTTACCTCTGTGGACCACTGGGGCCCATTCCCCCTGGGGACCCTCTGAGGAACTGAGAAGGACGTGCCTCAGGATTGTCTCACTGAAGGTTAGGACGTTGTGACATTTATCTACCAACTTCCATCTGTCCCTCATTGGTTGAGTGGGTCATTAACTTGCCTGAACTTCCCCCCGTCACTCCCCACACACAGATAGGGCATCACCCAAGGCTTTGGAAAACGCTGGAGTCAGAAAAACTGGGGGGTGAGGTGGCATTTGGGATGAGACGCTGCCAGGTTGCTCCAGAGCCACCAACAGCTGCAGCCAGAATCCCAGGTGGCCTGAGTGGGGGTTGATTTCGGGTTACAGTTGCCATAGTTATTTCCCCTTCCTTCCTCCTTATCACTGACATTACATTATACGTATATTTATTTGCTTGTCTGTTTTCCCTACTGCAATGAAAGTTCCATAAGGGCAGGGGACTAACTTTTTTGTTATCCCTTTCTGTCTCCCCAGTGCCTGACAAGCACCAGGCACATAACAGATGCTCAATAAATATGTGTGGACTAGTTGACAGATTGACCCATCCCACCCCTGGGCCTGGCACGATGTCATAATAATGAAAGCTACCGTTTATTGAGTATCTACTGTGCCCTGAGCAGAGTGACAGCTGCTGCGTGCTATCATCAGCTCTAATCTTTCCAGAACTTGACTTACTACGAACGTGTGCCACTATTTTCTACACATATACATGTAGATTGATTATATGTGCTAATGTATACATAGTAATACATGCATTAATATGTTATCTATTAATGTATATATTACTTATATTAAATATAGAAAGATATATTTAAATGTATAATATACATTATGTAATATAAATAATTTTATATATACATGCATGCATGTGTCAGATCCTTGTATAGCACTTACTATGTGCCAGGTCCTCTTCTTAGAACTTTACAGATATTTTAATTCATTAATTTTCACAATAGCCCTTGTGGTAGGTTGAATGGTAACCCCCCAAAAGATAAGTCTAAGTCCTAACCTCTGGAATCTGTGAACGTGACCTATTTGGAAAAAGGGTCTTGGCAAATGTAATTAAGTTAAGGAAGTTGAGATGAGATCACCCTGGATTATCTGTGTGGGCCCTAAATCCAGTGACAAGTGTCCTTATAAGAGGCAGAAGAGGGAAACAGAGAAGAGGATGAGGCCATGTGAGGACAAAGGGAGAGACTAGAGTGTCACAGACACAAGCCAAGGAACTCTGAAGCCACCAGAAGATGAAAGAGGCCAGAAAAGATTTCTGCCCTAGAGACTTTGGAGGGAGCATGGCCCTGCCAACACCTTGAGTTTGGATTTCCAGCCCCCAGAACAGTAAGCGAATAAACTTCTGTTGTTTTAGGCCACCCAGTTTGTGGCAATTTGTCATGGCAGCCCCAGGAAACTAACACAGTCCTGTAAGTTAAGTATTATTATTATCCTCATTTTTCAGATGAGGAAACTGAGGCACAGAGAAATTAAGTAACTTGCCCAAGGCCACAGAGCCAGTAAGGGGCAGAGCCCAGATTCCAGTCCAGACTCACTGCTGTTAACCACGATGTCCAGCAAGGAGAGATTACATGACTCAGCCATGGTCCCTCAGCTGGTAAATGACAGAATCAGGATTTGAACCCAAGACGCTGACTGAAAAGTACACGGGATTCCCCTGAGGCTGTAACACCACTTAGCTCTCCAGTTCTCCCTAAAGGATGCTCTTTGAAGCCTATGCCCAAACTGCCTCTTTCATGAAGTGGTAGGGGTGCAGAGATGCAGGTCTGTGCCCAGGGACTCGCTCCAAATAGGAGAATGCCTCTGGCCGCCTTGGCCCAGGTTGTACTACAAAAGGCCATGATTTATACGGTGCAATCCGACACCTCCTCGCTTCATCTTCCCACAATTAAGCAGCGCCTGGTGGTGACAAATGGCCCCATGCCCGTGGCATCACTGCTCCCAGGGACCCTGCTCTCATCGGCAGGCCCCAGGAGCTAATTCATCCTTTTCTGGCTGCCCAGGTTGGAGTTGATAAATCAAGCCAGCTTGAGAGCCAATTACAAGGTCATCACTCAGTGGAGAGAGAAGATTGCTTGGAGTTTCTGAACTTCATATTTTATTGGAACAGCTGGCAGCACGGGGCCACTGACCCCCTCACCTCAGGAGAGGCATGGTTTCCAATCCGTCAATGCAGCCCACCTGCCCGGAAGAGGGGCTGCCACCCCTCAACCTCTCCAGGGCTTGGTGTTCAGTCCTCACTGAGGGTCCGCAGACACAGGGATGGGAGGGTGGCCCAGACACTCTCCCCACCCTTGCCCAGAGCTGCCCCAAAGCCTTCTTGCTTTCTTATTTCTGGAAATACGGCTGAGCATAGCCCAATGCCAGGGCAGGGCTGACCCCAGCTTTAAATGGCTATTTGGAGTGTGGCCTTTCCAGTTCAAATCTCAGCTCCATTGCTCACTAATGTTCTGTGACTATAGGCAAATTGCTTATCCTTTGTTAGGTTCAGTTTCCTCATTTGTTTACTGCTCCCCTTTATAGGAGGAGTAAATGAGATAATACTCACACAGGGCTTGGATCTACACATGTTCCCCACTTTAAAAAAAAAAAGTTTTCTCATCATGTAGCATATTGTTAAGTTTCTGGAAAACTTGGAGGAATAGGAGATGCTATATGATGGGCCTGTGCAAGGTGGGGCCTCAACTTCTCCCCACGCATAGGCCTTAGGACCGGTCTCCTTGGGGTTCTTGATGTCAAGGCTGCCCTTCAGTGGTGGGGGCTAAGGCTGGCCATCATGGCAGCTTAGCCCTGCCTTCCAGCCCCTTGAGCTTCTTATTTATTCCCATGGCTGGGTCCCAGGAGGAAAACAGGTAGTCCCCTCACTATCATTTTATCTCTGTAGAAAAACATTAATCACGTTTATTGAGGGTGAAGCCCTTACCCTGCTATGTAAGTTAGGATTGGGCTCTGCTTCATACAATAGAAAACTTAACTGATGGTGGCTTGAACCAGTGATTCTCAAAGTGTGGTACCCATACCAGCACCATCAGCATCACCTGGCAGCATGTTAGAAATAAAATTCTGAGGCCTCACCCCCAGGCCTACTGAATCAGAAACTCTTGGGACTAGAGCCCAGCTATCTTTGTTTTAACCAGCTCTCCAAGTAATTCTAATGCAAGCTAGAGCTTGAGAATCACTGACTTGAAGAAAAATAGAGGTTAATTCTACATCTCTTAGAAGAAATCCAGAAACAGAGAGTCCAGGGCCAGTGAACATCCCCATCTTTTGTTCTACCGTCTTCAGCACATGGGTCTATTCTCAAGATTTTTTACGCTAGAATGGCTGCTGGAGCTCCAGCCATCAAGTCTGCATTCCAAACAAGGAGAATGAAGCAGGGAGGGAAGAGCAATAGGCTTGTCTCTCCGTTAAGGCAGACCCCTGTAATGTTCCTGGAAACTCTACCACCACCAATAACTTCCACTCGTTTCTCACAGGCCATCCCTAGCTACAAGGGAGGCCAGGAAGCATAGTCTTTTATCTGGGCACTTTGCTGCCCAAATAAAGACTCATAGGCCTATTGGTAATGAGAAAGGGCAAAATGGACATTGGGTGGGCATCTAGCAGACTCTCCCACACGAACTCTCTCTCCTCTCTTCTTTAATCTTCCCAGCAATCCTCACAGGTAGATGTGATTATTTCCTCCACTTTACGAATGAGGAAAATGACCTTTAGAGAGATCAAGTTCAAATAGCAAGAAGGAGCAAGTTAGTTTTGGCTGAACTGCTTCATTCTCTTGCCTCCTACCCTCTAGTATTGCTCGCCACCTTCAGGGGCAGCCTGGGGGGAGGGGGGAGAGGATTATGTAATTTCTCCCCTTCTTCAGACCCCAAAGATTTACCCACCCTCCCTGCGGGAGCCAGATTGAGGTGGAGGATGGAAAGGAGAGAGGGGAGACGCTCTCCAGAGTCCAAGAAGCCCCTTTTCTTCCCAGAGGTAAATAGTAAAACTTAATTAGCAGGTTGTGTGTGCCAGGCAAGTAATCCACAGGCTTTCAGAGGCATCTGTTTCCAGATGCTCAGAGGGAATATTACCAGCTCCCTTCCACTTGGGCACCAAAGCTCGCTTGCGCCTACCTGGACTCGGAAGGGGCTCACTCATCAGTGAGGGCAAGGGGTGGGAGTTTCCTTTTCCAGGCTTTCTAGCGAATTCCTCAACCCAGGCCCTTTAGAGAGCCCATGGTGTGGCCTCAAACAATAAGGTAATTCAGGGTGGTAACCCCAGAGGCTTGTCCCTCATCTCGTATGGCATCACTGAAACATTTCAAGAAAATATTTCGGAATTGACTGGGAATGGGGAAAGAAAGTAGGTTCAGAAACAAAGGGAACACTAAAAGCTTCAGTTCAGGTGGAGGGTTTGAGGGGAGTCCAGGAGAGGTGAGCTGTGGTTTTGGAGCAGCAGCAAGGCCCCCTGCTCTCCTCCCAAAGCTCTCTCCCCACTTCGTGGCCTTCCAGCCATCTGCAGGGTTTGCTGTCCATCCTTTGAGGTAAGCACTGCCCGGTCTTTTGGGTTTAGAATCACTCTGTTCCCACCTAATCAGAGCAGCGCATCAAGTCCCCAGGTACTCACCAGGGAGTGAGTTTGGGGTCTCTTTTCCGACAGGAAGGCTTGGGGTCCCCAGAGTTTCTGGAAAGAGGCAAAGGAAGAGACCCAGCCAACGGAGATGGGAGAGGACCAGGGACCCGAGTGAACAAATAGAAGACAAGTTTCCTTCTGTCCCTTACCAACTCTGAGCCTGCACACAACTCCTAGTGTATCTGGGCCTCAGTTTCCACCTCTGTAAAACATGGGATGCCCCTTATCCTGTGTCTTAACTGTCTGAGCTTTGACTACCTGCTTCTACTAGGGTCTGTGTGCTGTGTGTGTGTATATAAATATATATATATATATATATATATATATAATTTTTTTAAATTCTCTGTATATTATGATGTTTTTACATCTTAAAAAACTTTTCTGACTGGGTTGAGTCTGCCTTTCCCTGGTAGCCAATTCCTAGAGACAGCAAAGGCCCAGCCAGGAACAGGACTTTGTTATGCAAATTAACCACTCCAAGCCATCCCTTCTTTATCTGGCCTTGCATTCCAGGAGGCAATATTCCTCCGCCTTTGTCACCCGGGGCCACCCCTATAGCTCACACCAGCTGAAATGATTCACACTGGCCAATCGGAGGCAGTTCACTCTGTCCTGCCTCGCCTTTCCCCTGGAAACCCCAATAAAGGCTGTGGCCTAAGTGCTCCCTGACCCCTCCTGTCTTCTGCATCCTGTCACCCTGGTGACTTTCCCATGTGGCTCTGCGTGGCATGCCGTGTCTCCTGTCTCTAGGACCTGTGAGTATAATAAACTTTCTTTTCCCGAGCCTCTCCTGTGTCTCCTCTTGTTGCTGCACCTGACTGACCATCTCATTAAAAAATACAAAGCAGCCTGCCCTGAAAATGGGGTCCAGAGAGTAATGTCTCACGGCTATGCATAGGTTCAGAAGCAAATTTCCCCACAGCCTGGAAAGAGTGCAAGCATTATCCTAGCGATTACAAGGGTTCGGAGATGTGGAGAATGGGTATGTGTGGCAAAGGAATTTCCTGCTCACCTAATGTCCTTATGTTGCCCCAGATCTCTTGCAGTATATAGGACCATGTGATTAGCACTGGTCTGTGAGTGGAAGCGGTGAGTGTTACTTCTGGGCCAAAGCATTTAAAAGCTGACTGTCAACCTTCCGATTGTCTCTTCATTGATCGTGGACGCCACATGTCAAGAGGGTGGAAGCTGTCTGGGTCACTAAGCCACTGCAGGGGAACCAGATGCACTGGAGAGCAACTTCATTTGCACAGGACTTTTCATGGGGGACAGATGAACTTCTGTTGAGTCGAGGCATGGAGATATTGAGGTTATTTTGTTATTGCAACAGAGCCTAACCATCCCGACGAATACTGGGTGGCTGAACTATTTGATACTATACTGATGATAAGTCCATGAACTCACTGGTTGGCCAGATGAGGAGGGTATTTCTAAGTATAATAATGCATTGAAAGAATGCTTTAGTAGGCAGATTCTGTAAAATGAACGAAAATTGTCTTAGATGACACCAGGTTCCAAGGATGGGGTGAGGAATCATGCCACCAGGGGAGGATGAGCATCCTTCAGGGGGAAGGTCAAGAAGTAGGGGGAGGCTGGAGAGGGGAGAAACAGAGTGAGTAGAAGCAGCCAATGCCCATCTCAGGAGACTCTGCGTGGCATGAAAGACCCCTCCCAGGGAAGGAACAGCAGTTAAGTTCTTTAGACCAGCTTCAGTCTTGGGAGAGTTTGCAGTCAGTTTGTAGGTAAGGTTGTAATTCCTGCTCTCACCTTCCACTCGATACTATGGGCATAACAGAAACACACAAGTGTGGCCCCATGCCCTCTTCTAAAGAGCATTATCTATCTTTAGAGTCTGAGAAGAAGAAAAGAAAAAAATGCAACTCCAATCTCCAGCTGGCATTCTGCTACAATAAGCCTATTATTTCAAGCACTCAGGACCAGGTCCTGGCACTGGGGCCAAATCCCTCCCTGAGACAAGGAGGGCAGCTCTCTGCTATGGCCACCAGCCAAGCACAGCTCATTTGCTTCAGAACCTTAACAACAAACACACAAACTCCCAAACCCGTGGGCCTCTGTCTCCCTCCTCCCATGGCTGATGGGGGAGAGCAGGAAGGGGCTGAGGTTATTGAAATGCTATTTTAAACTCCAAGTCAATGTTAAGCAAAACCTTGAGGCTGATTAAACACGACCTTCGGGCCACGGGGCTCCAGCTCAAAAAGGCAAACAGCTTCCACCCTCTCAGCAGCTCCGGGCTTGTTTATTGGTTTGAAAGCCCTTAAGGGGCCTGCCAAGCAGAGAGGCGAGCAAGGGAAACTTTAATATCTAAAGGGAGAGATCAAAAGCAGTTGACATTTCTGGCAGAGAGCAAGCGCGTTATGTATCTTTATATGTATAATGTTATAGCTGAGCAGAAGGGAAAAGGCATTTCTTCTCTGGGTTAAATCAAATCAGGCCACATGTTCTTGATCTTGACTGTGTTGTCTTATAATGCAACCAAATTTAACTGACATTGAGCATTTCTGATCTGAACAGTTAACATGGAAATTTGGCCCAAATAACTTTATATATATGCTGAACATGAACTTGGTTCAGGCATCAGAAATGATGGGAAAGCCCCCTTCCAGCTGCCCTCCAGAGAGCCAGGCAGGGGGACAGCTGGTGGGTAGGGCTCCTGGCTCTTCATCATTCCCTTCTGCTGATGGAGTTGCTGGGGAGGCCACCTCCACAGGTGGGCATACTATTCCTATGTCTGACCCTGGGGCACTGAGATTTGTTCTTGGGAACCCCGAAGAAGAGAGGTGACCTTGCTTTGGCAAAAGCCTCTGATGGGCCATGAGGTTCATCCCTGGAGGGTGTCTCTGCCATTTATTTACTTTGAGGTGCTTGGTAAGCTTGGTGAAGAAACTTTCAGTGCAGTGTTGGGTAGCAGTCAGGATGGCCTTGGACGATAGAAAACAGTGCCTGGCACAGAGCAGGTGCTCTGGACTTTGTGGAATAGATTTTGAATAAATGAATGTGTGACACACTCAAGGAGTTTATTACTCAATTCCCAACCCCCTCCTTTCTTGCTTGCTAATTGAAGCCTGTTTTAGTTCCAGAAGGCAACATACCCAGTCTCAGGTGATGAAACATGATGCATGTAAACTAACTGTGACAATCCTATTCTGTTTTCCCAGCATCCCTTGCAGCTAGGGATGGACATGTGACCCAGTTCTGGCCAATGAGACCTAAGTGGAAGTCTGCTGAGGGGTTCTGGGAAAGCTTATGCAGTCTTGGTTAAAGGAAACAGATAAGGTTGCAGTGTCTAATTCTTCCCCCCTCCCTCTTCTTCCAACCTTCAGGGAGGGCTTACTGTGACAAATGGCTAGTGGTCATTCAAATTCCTCTCTTTTATTCCAGAGTTGCCCCTGAGAAGCATCTGCCTTCCCTTTTTGCATCTAGATTTGCCTCCATCGCTGACTTTCATTAATGGGACATGAAAGGAACAGACGCATGTCAATTCTGGGCCAAGAGTCTAAGAAGTAGGTATGCCTTCTCCATGCTTTCTCTCTCCTTTCACTGGGTGGGTAAGGTTGACAGACAAGGCTCTAGGAGACAGCAGAGCTACAATATGGAAGGAGCCTGGGTCCCCAAAGCACCATGTAGAAGGCACCATCCAGTGACCAGAAATACCTGCAATGGAATGTTGAGGTGGTGGTCTGGAGGTGAATTTCTAGTGTGTTAAGCACTAACATTTGGGGGATTATTTGTTACACAGCTACTGCAACCTTAACGAACACATTTACTTTCTATAGAAATTTAAGCAAGTAACTTAAATGTTCTGTACCTCACTTCTTCTTCCTCAAATTGGTGTTATCTATAGTACCTACCTCCTAGGATGATTGAGAGAAAAAATACATAAAGCACTTAGCAGGATGCCCATTACATAGTAAATGCTCATAACATGTTAATGAATCTTATAACCATTATTCTCATTCCTGAATTGAGAGTGGGTTCAATGACCCCTTAAGTCCCTTAGAGCCTTGAGATGCCGAGATTCTCTAGGAAGCTCAGATCCTGAAAGGAAAGAGCAAAGAGACGTGTGTCTGAGGGGCTGCTGTGTCTCCGGTGGAGGGAGAAATACTGCAATGGGGTGAACAGCTATAGAGCAAGAGGACTGAGCTTCCTTCCTGCCACCTCCCCTTCCTCACACGCAGTGGACTCTCAGAGTGCCTTCATTTCGTAAGCTGATGAAATAGCAATTGAAACTGAGATCCATCATTCTTTAATCCATCTTTCCTTTCCACGTTTGCATGATTCACGCTACGAGACCAGGATGTTTAGCCTTGTTGTGGTTTGCTTTTGTCAAGCATCACTGCTACTTTCTTTTACCCCGAGGGTGAGATGAGAAATGCTATTTAAGAACCTTTGAACAAATTCTCTCTCAACTTTTTAAGGAGGGCAAGGCCTCCTCTCTGAGCAGAGGGGCACAGAGAACCCCAATCAGGAGTCAGGGGTGTAGCATTCCAGCCCTGATCCTTCCCTTTCAAAGCTCTTCTCAAGCCTCAGTTTCCTCATCCACAAAATGAGAAAAAGAATATTTCCTACTTAAGAGGATTGTAGCGAGGTGTAAATGAAGTACTACATGTAGTCACTAGAACAGTGCCTGGCACATAGCAAATACTTGATGTCAGCTCTATTTACTAGTATGTTGCTATTCTTATCACTGGGTGCTCATCACAGGCCAGGCACTGAACAGGAAGACACAAACTTAACCAAGACTCCGTCTTGCCCTCAACAGTATCGTTTAGTCAGTCAAGGGAAACAGATGCATAAGCAGACAATCGATTACAAGACAGAGCAGTAAGAGCTTCAGTGGCCGTCAATAACCCATCCTGGCTGGAGATCAGGGGAGGGTAGGACTCTATAAAAAGAAGACCCACGCTAGATGATTTCCAAGGTTTTACCCAGATGCCTCAGGTCAGGTTCCTGAGAAGCAGAGCCCAGAACAGGGACTTGGGTGATTCATGTTTTTCAGAAGAAAGAGAATGAGGGGAGTAGGGTAGAGTGGAGGAAGGAGGTATGAAAGAACTTGGTCGTAGCTGGAGTCTAGCCTCAGGGGAGGCCTGGAGCATGAATTACAACTCAGGGGGTGGTTCGACCCTCAGGCAAGGTGTCCAGGCTTTGGTCCCCTCCGATCAGTCAGTCATTGGATGTGGGTTGCTCTCAGGAATTAGGGAGTTTAACCTCCCTGGCAAGGGGGCTTACCATTGGCCAAGGAAAATTGTCTGGACAATTTCATGGGCACCTGTGAGCCATTAGCAGGCAATACTCACAGTCACTGAAGGTTGAGTGCACCAGCCTAATAAAGAGATGTGGATGGGATACCATAGGATCACTACACTTTAGTCCACGATTTCAGACCGCACAGGACTTGCCTCAATCTTCATCAGTGAAATGGGGGGTGGGGGGAAAGTCCCCCTTAGAAAGCAAATGAGAAACTGAAACAAACCATTGTAGGGCCACCAACGCTGCAAAGCTGAGAGCCAGGCCAGAGGGCAGGGGTCTGGGCAGGGGCCGGTGGGGCAGGCACCTGAAGGCTTGCCCCACTAACCCGCCACCTTCAGGCCTGCAGATGGGACAAGATGGACCAAAAATCATCCCCAGGAGGAAAGGCAATGTACAGATAACCTCCAACAGAGACAGCTGGCCTGGCTTGTGCTCTGGGCCACTTCTGTTTCTTGATGTAGTAATCAGGTGGTCTATTTCAGAATTCATTGAGAGAAGGAATGAAATCAATAAGTTCTCTGAGCCTGAAAATTAAGGCTCATAGTATCCATTTCATAATATTGTTTCAAGGATTAACTCAGAGAAGGCTTAGCACAGTGCCTGGTACATAGCAGGCTCTCAGGAAACATTTGTTGAAGGACTGAATAAATAAGGGTGACGAATGGATAAACTCTATGAGCCTATGTTTGTTCCCCTGTGAAATGGGGTTAAAAACACCCACGCAGACAAGTGATGAGAAAAGAAATGAGACAGTAATGTACAGCGCCTGGGGCCTGGTGGTACCCAGTAAAGGTTGTGGAATGAAGGTGCGGTGAGATGACAAATGCCCAGGAGGATAATCCATGGCTGAACCCACATCGTGGAACTTCTTCCTCGGATCATGGGAAGGTGTGTACATATGACCAACCAGATCCCGGGCCTCTGGGCTCCCTGCCCAGTGCCCTCCATGGTAGTTAGTCTCCTTTGTCTGCCCACTTCCTGGAGCTTCTTAAGCCATGCCTGTGCCCACCTGGCCCATCCTCAGGCAAGGGCCTCTTATTCCCTGCAAGATGGAGCTTTTTCATTCACCATCGAATACTTACAACAACCTATGGGGTAAGTACTATTATTATTCCACTTTATAGATAAGGCAAAGACCTGTAAAGAGACTTGACCTTGGTCACACAGCTAGTGAGTGGCATCTGGCTTCTGGATTTGAGCCGAGGTCTAGCTGATTCAAGAGCCATCACACTCTACTCTTAATTACCCAGTGGAGCCAATGCTGGGCACGTGATCTTCACATCTTCGTAGTATAAATTTGAGATGAGAGTCTGGAATAAGATTTCATCAGTTAGGGATGTATTCAGCTGCAACTGAATGGCAACCTTTCTACAGAGGCTTAAACAGATAAGAGTTTTTTGTTTTTAATCACACAACAAAGAGTCTATGAATAGGCAGCCTAGAGCTATAAGTGACTCAACAACATCAGGGACTTCAGTCACATCCACCTCTCTGCCCTACCATCCTTAGCATTGCAGTCTTCATCCTCAAGCTTGTAACCTCATAGTCACAACATGGCTGCTGTACCTCCAGACTTACATCCATATTCCAGGCAGGAAGAAAATGGAAGGAAGAAAGAGAAAGAGGTAGTACAAGTATCAGGTTGGCAAACATTTTCCCTGAAACCCTCAGCTTGTGTTTCATTGGTAAGAACTGTGTTCACAACCCAAGCTTCAGAGAAGTTTGGGAAAGCCATCGTTTTTTTTAGCATAGAACATAGCCAACCTGGAAGCAAATTGGGGTTCAGTTGGTCAACGAAAAGGAAGAATAGGTCTGGGGTGGGGAACTAGCAATTCTGCTTCGAAGGTGGGGGGGATAAAAAATTATTAACCACCTCCTGACACTAGCCCCTCACTACTGATGCCCCACTTTTCAGCTGCAGCAAACCAAGAGCCAAATATTAAAGAGTTAGCACTCACAATCCCACATCTGAGAAGCAGCTCACTGTTCTCCCTGCCACAAGCTATTTATAGAAACTGATTTCTAATAAACACAGATTGGCAGCTGGGGGCAGGGAAGGTCAGCAGTGCACACATACGGCTTTATTGATGCCTTGTCAATCAGCGGCTCTTATTTTGTTGTTTAATTCTTTTTAAGTGCATGTAAGCACTTTCCCTGCTAATAGCAGATTTATTGAACAGCTCCACAACGGAGTTCATCTCCCCCGTAGACGGTGGTGGCTGATTATCAACTTTGTGGCTTCAGGTCGGAGGGTAAATTGACCCCGTATCCATGGCCCTTTCCAGGGGAATTGCAGGGGTCTGAACAAATTCAATACTCTCCAGTAAAATGTCCGACCCCCCCACCCCCGGCACATCACACGGGGCCTCAGCTTTGCTGTCGAAGCAAAGGATGTCATTTGACAAATGGAAAATCCAAGCGTGTGGTTCCTGTTGGCCATTTTGTCAAGACCAAAGGAGAATTCTCTTAATTGAGAAGTTTGGCCTCTCCCAGAAAGCAGAGTTGTTCTTTCTGAGCACGGACACTCCCTGCTCTGATGAAACAGATCTCCTCGTTTAAAACTATGCATGGCGCCCACCACCTTTAAGCTGGGCATCTGGACTGGGCCCAGCCTACCTCTTCTGCCTCATTTTCTCCTTTTGCCTCTCTTATACTGACTGCAGTCAATATAAGAGACTTTCACACTCCACCTGGAATGCCGTCCTCTCTGTTCTGACTTGTCATCCCCCTCTACGACATTGCAATTTGAGAAACTACCCCTGTTTCTTCGCAGTGGATGGAGCTCAGTCCTCCTCTGAAAGCCAGTGATGGTATTTCTGGAAGCCCAGATGATGAGGGCGAAAGCAAAAAAGCTCTCACTACGCTGGACACCTGAAACTAACACACTATTGTAAATCAGCTATGCTTCAATGAAAACATTTTTTAAAATAATAAAAAAATGCTCTCATTTATCAAACTCTTACTGTGTGCCAACCAAGAAGCTTTTTGTGTATTATCTCATTTTATCTTTACAATAGCTCCCTGAGGTAGGTGCTCTCATTATTTCCGTTTTATAGCCCAGGAAACAGGAACAGACAGAAGTTAAGTGGCTTGCCCCAGGGCTCCCAGCTAGTAACTGGTCGGGGCCTGGTGCCCTAAGCAATGCATTTCAAGGCCCATACCTTTGGCTCAGTGCCTCTGTGTACTTGTCCCATGCCCACCACTCACCACAGCTTGGTGTAACTAAATACCCCAGAAGGCGGGACCCATGGGGACATTTGATGGGCTGGCCTTACCCAGTCTCAGTTTAGAGCATCTGAGAAAGAGGAACAGAGAAAAGGGCCTGAAAAAGATGAGGAAAAGGGCAGAAGAAGTTCACTTGATGCAGAAGCGGCTACAGCCAGTCCTGACTCCAAGCCCTGGCGTACAAAGACACAGAAAAAAGAAGCCCTTGGCGGGCACCTCTGGCAAAACAAATGCAGCAGGGACTAGGCGGCATGGTTTGCAACATTTAAAAACCCCAAATCGTAGATCCTTTGAAGGAGAGACCGTCAACAGGCTCTGTAATCTGAAAACAACAGCTGTCTGCACGGGGTTTACAAGACAGATTCTCAGAATAAAACACGTCTACGGTGAAGATTAACTCCCCTCTGGGGAGGGCCTGGCAGAGAACTTGCCCCTCTCATTTGTACATATTACCAGCCCTTGGGTTCCAGGAAATGTTGTGGCCATGAGGGCAGATGGGGGCCCATTGTCTGCTGTCTGCCGCTCTTCCTTTGGTCAGCAAAGGGATGCCAGCAAAGATGGAAGTACTCAGAAAGGCATCATTGTTAATGACCCAGGTCTGGAGATTTGACTTAGAAAAGGATTGCTAATCCCTCCCCTCCAATTAATCTCTCCCACAACTGGCCATCGAAACCAGTTGGCTGCTTAACTTAGAATGAACAAGAGAGCAGGGGACTTGAGGAATTTAAAGCTTCCAGAAGGCAAAAGCAAGACTGGCTGGATGGGGTCGAGGAAAGAGAGAACCCAGGACACCCCATCAAGGTCAGTCCCATCAGGGGATTTGAGAGGACAAGGCCATGCAAGGCAGGTGACTTTTGTCTTAGGGGACAGCAAGCAACTTGCCTGGATCTGCACCTCCCCACCAAGGCCACAGCATGCGCCATCATGCCCACATAGCACGGAACAGGAAATGAATCAGATGAGGACAGCAAGGAGAGGAGATGTTCTTTTTAAACAGGGCTGGACAAAATGGTTTAAAGCCGAGTAGCGGAGTCAAACTTCTTACAGAAGAGCAGCAGAAGCCACCAGCACTGCCCGCCCCACAACGCCCACCCCGTGCAGGCCTTACCCTTTCCGTGCATTCTCCTCCCTGCTGCCAGGACCTGCCTCTCTCTGCCCCAGGGCTCTCTCTGGCCACCCGCGCTCTCTCTGCTTGAACAGCCTCCACCCGTGATTGACAGGAGTTGGTGTACAAATACCCCAGCTCCCTCTCCTCTCAGGACGGACACAGAGGCATGATCTGCACAGATTCTCAGAGTGATCCCAGCAGGATTAGACTCTAGCTGCCCACAGTAGTAACTATATGGGCTTTCTTCCCTCCCTGCCCACCTCCCCACCTTCTGTTTGTATGTTCTGGACTCACCTCCCAAGTAACTAACTTGCTCTCTGATCCAGGATCTGCTCTAGGAAGAAGCCAAACTAAGACAAGGGACATCTGGTGACAGAAGGGGAGGACAGCACAGGAGGTGAATTGTGCCCTGGGGGATGCAGGTCCAGGTTCCCAGATCCGAGTGTTACAGAGAAACTGGAAATCTTGATTCCTTATGTGAAATCTCTTATTTTGTTCTGTTTGGTAGGAGAGGGCTCAAGAAATACACCCTCCTGTTCAAACCAAATGCATTAAGCTTAGCCTGTGGTAAGGTAACCTCTGGCCTAAGGCTAGAAAGTGAGGAGGGAGTGGTGAACTCGCACTTTTCAGGATGGCAACACGTACATGGTGGGGCAGCATGCAATGATCCAGGGCCAGGCTAATTTTTCATGGTAGGGCACTGAGACCTCCAGGTGTGTAATGAATGGACCCTGGCTCTTTGGCTTAGAAAGGCTGAAGTGACAGAGAGAACTCCCTGTGCCCTTTTCACATGGCACCCCTGTGCCACCTTCTCCACCTTCACCGCTGGAGCCTCCACACCTCCGATGTCTCCCCTGGGGCCCTCCAGTCCTCAGACAAATTGAGTTCAACTCCCCTAACTGGATGGGAGAAAGAATTCGGGATCTCAAGGAATCAGAGGTGAGTGGCCCCTCTTTGAAAGTATGGAGAACAGAATTTAAAACACTGAAATGTCTAACCTACAAAGGTGTGGCTGTTTGTCCAGAGACCTGGAGTTTCCACATCGTACATCTCAGTTTTTGAAGCACAAAGTCAGAATTGGTAATCACAGTGTCACTTGGCCTCTTCTTACATCCCTCCAGCAACAAGGGGCTTACTACCTACAACATAAATCCATTCTGGATTCTTTTACAATGTCTTTCTTTCTGTGCTGAATTCTACCTTCCTGTAAGTCATCCCCATTGGCTGGATTCTACTTTGCAGAGCTACACACTTAAAATAGCAAAACTCAGCAGGGAGGTAAGGAAGCCGGCTGGATGGGAATATCAGAATCTCCAGGATGGAGGGGTGTCAGCAGTGAAAATGGTTTGAAAACACACAATTCACGTTATGATATTTAAAGCTGAAAAATGAAAAAAAAATTCTATTTTCCATGATACAAATAAGAGCCTGATAATAACCAGAATGTGCAAGATTTTTATATTTATCAAAAGGGGACATGGTGTTTGCTAAGACTGAAGACCTTTGTTTGGTATATGTTTCAGGTTCCCTTTCTGACATCTGAAGGTAGCTGTCATGCTTGACCCTCAGCCCCCTCCTCTTTGGGACAATTACCCCCAGTTCCTGCAAACACTTCTTCTGACCTGGATCATGGCTCCCTCTCAATTTAAGTCTCTTCTCAACTCAGCTTATCATGTACTTTTCAAACTGGGCACATGTACCTGGGAAGGTAATTGGAGATAAGGTAGGGATTAGGTAAAACTTCAGGAAAAATGTTATTTTAAATAACAACTATTTTTAATATTAAACAAACAAGGACTTTATTGTCCAGTAGATTACAACATCAAAATAATTATTTTACATAGTTCAAGTCCCTTGTGCTTTTTTCCCAGCTTTGTCCTTATGTCGCCTTTCCTCTGAGTGTGAGAGAGCTCTCTGTGTCTCTTCGTATAAAGACACTAATCCTAAAGGATCAGGGTGCCATCCTTATGACCTCATTTGACCTTAATTACCTCCTTATAGGTCCTATCTCCAAATACAGCCACACTGGGGATAATAGATTCCATGTAGGAATTGGGGGGGGTGGGGGTAAACACAATTCAGTTTAGTTCATAGCAGCCCTGCTGCAACTGGTTGCTTCAAGGAAATGCCCCTACGTCATGGGGGTTATGAGTTCATGCTCTTCTGCCCTCATTGGTGTTTCAGTTGGCAAGTCTGAGAGGCTCTGGGCTCTCAATGTGTCCACTGACAGGGTGATGCCAAAAGGAGGAGCCCAGTGGAAGGGGCAGTTGCCTCCCCGATACAGGATATATGTGAGGTGTCAATGCCCCACCCCGCTCCCCTTTATTACTGGCCAAAATTGAGCCAGGCTAAACCCAGCCTTGGAATATGCGGAGGGGACAGGTTAGAGCTTGGGAACCTTGAAAGCAAAACCAATAGAAATTATTGGCCATCCAAAATCTGGGATTTCTGACCTATGACCCCCACCCCCAACCAAGTTCCAGATGGAGGCAGGTCTGTTCATTTTTGTTTGGACCTCAAAATATTCCATTTCTTTCAAAACCATCTATAATCCAAACAGCATGTGGTGACTTCTACAGTGACAGTATGTTCACTTATTCATTAATTCAACAAATATTTATTGAGTCTCTACCATATGCCAGGAACAGTGTTTGGCAAATAGTGGTCCCCAAGGACCTACTTGAATGACTAACTAAAATCCAATGTATTATTAGCAAACTCACTGTTGGGGTGTGTGTGTGTGTGTGTGTGTGTGTGTGTGTGTGTGTGTGTGTGTGTGTAGGGCTGATTCCCTTAAGCAGGCCAAAGGGCTGGCTGTCTTATTTACATCTTTCCTCTGTTGAACAAAGCTATTTCCTAAGAGTTTGAGAACATTCATAAATTCTTACCTTGAGTCCAAATTAATGAAGTATAATGAGTGGTGAACTTCAGACAGTCCAAGCTGGTTTGACCTTAATTGTGATAGGAAACATCTGAACTCAATAGCCAAGTCTCCCCCTTTCTCCCCTTTCTCTCACCCATCCCTGGCAAGGAGTTCAGGGGGTTCATGCTCGGTGCTCAACAATGAAGATCCAGCACCCATCAGCTCAATTAATCTCTCCTTCTTCCCAAAAGTAATTCACCAAGCTCAGTTGTTCTTAACCCTGATTGCATCTTAAAATCATCCTGGGAACTTTTTTTTTTTTAAATCTGATTTTAATTTGTAACAGTACATTTTTTTTTTGTTTGTTTTTCTTTTTGTTGTTGTTGTTGTTGTTTTTTTGCGGTACGCGGGCCTCTCACTGTTGTGGCCACTCCCGTTGCGGAGCACAGGCTCCGGATGCGCAGGTTCATTGGCCATGGCTCACAGGCCCAGCCGCCCCGCGGCATGTGGGATCTTCCCGGACTGGGGCACAAACCCTTGTCTCCCGCATCGGCAGGCGGACTCCCAACCACCGCGCCACCAGAGAAGCCCCATCCTGGGAACTTTTAAAAGATAATAATGCCCAGGTCCCAAACCAAGAGACTATGATTCAATTGGTCTGGAGTGTAGCCCAGGCATTAGATTTTTTTTTTTCAAAAACCTTCCCTAGTAATTTTAAAGTGCAGCCACAGTCAGGAGACACTAATATTCATTTCCTCAAGACAGCTGCATGATTTCTCCAAGGACCATATCTGGGTCACAGGCCTCAGCTTGGTGCTGATGCTAAGTTGGTACTATCAAGTACAAACCTGGTGCTAGAACTCTGTTAGATGCTGCAAAGAGCAGCCACTTAAGCTCTGAGCCTCAGTCATATCATCTGTACAATGGGTTCTCTCCCTCTCCAGGTAGCATCCTGTGTTGACCTACATAGAGTGGGATGATTAATGGTAGGACATAAGGCAGGTGGGCAAGGGCTGCTTTTGTTCAGGGCAGGTTTGGGGGAGCCATCAAATTGCACAGCATCTTCCTCCACTTCTCTCTTTACTGGCATCCCCAAATGGGAGACAGAATTGAGAGATACTGCCCAGACGTCTCCTAAATTGAAGTGAGTAATAAGAAAGTAACATTGACTTGTCTCATCTGTAGGCATTGGTGCCATCTTAGGCCATGACATGGCGACCACCATTTTCTCATACTGTTGGTGTCTTGGTGGCAAAGAGCAGATACCCAGATTTGCACAAGCAATAAAAAGGGGACTATTTTTGGACGTATCTCTCAAAACCGAAGGAGAGACCATGAAACTGGGCCTCATGGAGGACAGGAACCAGGACCCCATAACCAGGTTCTCTCTCAAGCCTCATTGCCTGGAATTGCTTCTTTTCTCTGGATCTTCTTCATCTTTCTTTCTCCGTAAACAGGCTTCTCTGCGAAAGGCAGGCAGCCAGCATTCGTTGAGTTTATACGTCCACAGTTCAAGCAACAAGAAGAAACTCACTAGCATCTGCAAATGCTAGTTCCAAGTGCTCGGGATTTGGGGAAGAATCTGATTGGCTAAGCTTTAGTCAGGTGACCACTCCTGGTCGAATCTGCTACATCCAGGGCTGAGATCTCGTGATTTCAATATGGCTGTAGGGTAGGGAGAGGCTGGTCTCAGAGAAAGGAGACATGAGCTGGAGAGACACCCCGGTGGGTATCTTCTATAGTCACACACAGGGTGGTTTCAGTGACAGTCTTATAAATGACAAGAGCTAATATACTGGTCTCACTCCTAAAATCAGAAGTCTCCATCCAGCTCATCTCAGGGCAGCAAAGCCAGGTGAGGGCTCTCCCACTGTGCCCTGCCTTCCCTTTTCACCCTTCACGCAGCTCTTAGGAACGCTTGGCACAAACGCTCTCCAACCTAATTACCAGCCGGAATTAATCAAAGGTATTCCCAACTGCATGAGTGATGCTAGCCAGGAATGTCTCCAAGTTGAAATTCTTAAAATACTTTTGTTTATGAGGAAGTTTTACATGTTAACTTTTTCCAAAAGCCAGTGAGAGGAGCAGTCCCCACAGACATCTGAGAGTACTTTGGCTGCCTTAATTCACTCATGATGTTTCATTAATATCAATTTTCTCCCTGCATCATAGCCTGGCAGGTTTTTTCACAAGTGTTTTATTCTCCCAATCTCTTGGTTTGGTGTTGCTGCTTGGTTTTTTTGGGTTTTTTTTAACTTCTCTGGAATTCTTTCTCCATTTTCTAAGAAATTCTCTCAAATGGTCTCCATAATGCACACATCTTTGGGCTCTAACAGCTCCATTTAAAAAATGGAAGACATCACAGGCTTCATGGATTTTTTTTTCCCCACTTGGAAGTTACAAGAAGAAGGTTGGAGGGAAGATAATCTAGAGAAGCAGACATTAATCATGTTTCTTAATCCTGCCCTTGAGGTTGGTGGTACAGGAACTCCATCTTCTTCCCCACCCATCCCCGCTCCAGGGTATCAAGTGAGTACCATCTTACTTGGTCATCTCAACAACAAGAGACAGAGAGCTAGTGAGAAGTCTTAATCCACCATCACCAGCCCCATCACCATGGTCAGAAGAAGTTGATTGGAAATCATTTCCGGCTGGCTAGTTTCCTGCCCTCTCTCGCCCCCTGTGACAGTCATTGGCTTCTTTGCTCTCAGATCCATTCACTGTCATTCCCCTGCTCTCTGTCCCCAGGCTCCCTTGCCAACTGGCTTCTGCATAGGTCCCAACCAATAGAAGGTACTGACAGAATACTGAGGGATAGACAGAGGATAAAAGTCAGGGTATTTCTCTTTATCTCTCCTTTTTTCCAGTGTCATCTAAAGCAGGACCTAGGTCTCTTCCATGGCCCCAGCTCCTGCTGAGAAGCCCTAGCCATGGGTCTAGCCCTCTCCGACAACCCTGAATCTTGATTTTAGTTGCACCACGTCCTTCTGCTGTCCCTCCAGCCCTAGGAATGGTAGCAGATTCCTGCTGTAGCCAATTTCTGGGTTGTATCATTGTCCCTTATTTGGCTTCCCAGATCTTCCACTGCCTGTGTAATCAATCCCCTCTATTAAATTCTCTATATTTGAAACACCTAGAGCACATTTTGTTTTCATGGTGGGCCCTGACTGACAAATCTACTCACTCAAAATTAAGCTTTCTGCCTGACTACAACACACTGTTTCTCAAACTATCTGTTGCAAAGGACCATTTAAAATATTTCCAATCCATCATGGATTGACACTTGGTCCTACTGCACATGACTGGTAAGCAACTTGAGCCACGCACACTGTACCATGCAAATTCAACAATAACTGAACCGTTCTACATCCTGTTCAGTGAGACAAGTCTACCAAGCATGCTTTTGGATGTCAGTCAATGTGAAACTGCTGAAAAAGCTTCTAAGCTTTTACCCTCAACCTCTATAGCTGTCTCATCACAGATCTCCTACAAAGAGTTTTTGGGCTGGCGTGGGAACACAGACCACACTTTGAGTAGCACTGTTCTAGATCTTTTTCATTCATGTGTAGGACCATCCCACCTTGCATGCCGCCTAGATCAGTTTTCCTTTGAGTTATATACAATTCCCAGTCAGAAGCTGTATTTCTCACACAGGCCATATTCCCCACAATGTTACAATGCAAGAGACATACAAAACAAGGGAGCAATGATGACCATCACTTACCAGGGGCTGACTTTTTTTTTCAGGCATTAGTTCCTTTAATCCTCACAGGCCCCCTGACGAAGTGCCATTATCATCCCCATTTTACAGAATGGAAAAGTAAAGCTCAGAGAGGATAAATAGCTTGACCAAGATCACACAGCTTGATGGCAACAGCACTGGGACTCTCACCCAAGTATGTCTGACTCAATGTCTGTGGTCTTAGCCACAGCACTGAATTGCCTTATTCACTTGTGTCCTTGGCACCAAACACTGAGCCTGACACGAGGCATCATTAAAAATATAAATGATCAAGTAAAGCAATGCCTGGTCCTTTCTTTCTCCCACCTGGGATAGGGTTACCCACAAAACACCCTCCCATTGGCACCCACTATTTCTCAGCCAAATCCTCCCATCAACACCTTCCTTAGAGAAGCCTTCTGAACTCTTCCAGACCACCCTTCTCTGCTTCCTACAGGTCTGAAAGCCTCCACTACACTCCCTGAATTCATGCTGAATGCCTTACAATCCTCTTGTCCCCAGACTGTACTTTAGAGGCACTCCTTGTCTCCCCATGAGTTTAGACACTCTTCAAGAACAGAGGCTTTTACAATAACAGTGGCTTCTGGCACAGAGCTAATATTTATTAAGCACTTCTTGGCGCCAAGATTGCTTTAAGCACTTTCCCTACAATGATTTGTTTAATACTCACAACAATGTGAGTGAATTTTATTATACCCTTTTGACATATGAGGAAACTGAGATGGAGAGCTTAAGAAAGTTTCCCCAGGTTCAACAAGTTAGGGCTGGGCTGAGAGTTCAACTCTTGAGTTGTTGGCCTCCAAAGCCTGTACTCCTAGCCAGTGTGCAATTGCTGAATTTTCAAGATGCTTCCGCATCTATGATCTGAGTAGCCCCTCCCAGTGCCATGGGGAAGGAAAGAAGTGCAATCGTGGAGAGAGTTTTAGAGCTAGGAGAATGCTTGGAGGGTTTTTAACTTCCCCATTGTATGGGTGTGGACACTGAGGCATAGGTGAAGTGACCCATGTGAGACTCACCATCAGGTCCTACGTCCCAGCATGGAGCTCTCTCATCTGCACCAGCTACAACAGCAGGTGCATGGATATTCGTGTGACTACTGAGCTCACCAGAGCAGCATGCAGCATTTTCTGGGACTCACGTCAGGCAAGCACTGATTCTGAAGAGATCATAGAGGCCACATATACGGGGAACTGTCTCTGAAGGTGGAGGTTTCCAAGTAACAAACAGCAATACAACTATGACAGTGGGTCCTGACACCTGTCCTCCAGGCTGGGAGACTCAGGGACCAGGAAGAGGGTGATTGTGGTGAACCAAAGGAGGCAGCTGCTACTCAGTTCCAGCCCTAGTTGTGTGCAAACATGAGCCTGGTTTGCCAGAGCTTGTAGCTTTTCATGGGAAACTGGAAAGCCGGGTATCTATTATATAGGAAATTTTCTGATCTGTATACGTTGATAAGTAAATCAGGAAAAAAAACAACAACTGTGCATGTCAAACAAAATGTACCTGTTGGCTGTGTGAGGACTATGGGTCACCACGTGCATCTTCCAGACTGAGAGATCCACCATGCCCCATCCAGCGCCATCTGGCCAGAGCGACAAGAGTGATATGACTTGAGCTCCCTGTGGGCAGAACGTTGACCATCACTGTCTCACCAACAACCAAGTCCAGTGTCTGACACGTAGTAAGGGCTCAATGAGCATGTGATGGATAAAGGGATGAACGAATGAATGGCATTCAGTCTTGCACGGGGTCCCAGGAAGCTGAAGGTCAAGGCTTAGGGCAGGGACACCTGAGACAAACTCTGCCAGCAGCCTAGCTCGGGTAGAAATAAGCATTGGATCGTGAGGCCAGAGAGATTGGGAACAAGGCTTTTCTCCAGCATCTTCCTTCAGCCAGGGGAGGTTTCAGGGGCTGGGCCCTGCCAACAATCCTATTTCCCACAGGTCTGGTGCTCCAGGGCCCAGAAGACTCAGCCTGAGCTAGACTTGACCTGGGGAGAAATGTCTTCCCAAAACCATGGTGCCAGATGCCCCATAGAATACAGCAGCCTCATGTCTGCCAATGAGGAGAGAGACCTGGCCGGCTCCTGGGCCCCTCAGCATCCCCAGGCTATGGACTGGCATCTGTCCGTCATTCCCATGGCTGCTCACAGAACCCACAGCTTCCAGGCACATTCTCGGTTGGCCTTTGTGGGCCTCCTATTGCTCCCCACTCCACCTGGCCCTTCATCTCACCCACCTCTGCTTTCTTGTCTGCTGCCTCTGGAACTTTGGACACAGTTTCCTCAGGCAGAATGTTCTCTCCGCTCTGCTCCCTCTTACCCTCACTTATCCAAACCCTTGCCCTCATTGGGATCTACCTTAAGCCTCACTCAGCATACCCTCAAGGCCTCCTGAATTCCTAGGACCCCAAATAATTTCATCAGGGACCCATATTCTGTATACACTGATCGAGGCAGTCAGATATCATGGTTAAGAGTTTGAGCTCTGACGCCAGACAGCACAAGTTCATGAACTGACTGTATCCTCACTAGGAATGTATTGGTTTCTGATTGCTGCTATAACAAATCACAGTAAACTTAGTGGCTTAACACAAACATATTATCTTACAGAGGGTGAACAAGCAAGAAAGGCTTGAGATGTGAGCACCTGCATTTTCGCCGAAGAACCAAGTAGAGACCACCTTGAGGAACTCACAATGTCCTAGTGATGAATCAAACCCACCAACCACTTAGCCAGCTGACAATGAAGTCCTTAGCAATATAAAGGGAACCTAAGTGGTGTGGGATTTCCTTAGCCTGGAATATTCTAAAAGTTCAGCAAAGGCAAATACATCCAGAAAGCAAATACCCATAATCCCAGCTTCTGGGCAGGTTGGGTAGTCTCTGAGCATCCCCTCTGTCTTGTCCTGGGCATGTTATTGATTTTATACAGAACAGTAGAGCATGGTGTCTATTAGTGCAGTTTTAGGGGTTCAACTACCTACCACCAAGCCTCAGTCCTAGCCTATACAATCATGTGATTTCGGACGCAGTCGCTTGACCTCTTGTGGCCTGCCTCAATTTCCTCAAATTTAAAGGGGATAATAATAGTACCTGCCTTATAGGGTAAATATGAGGACTAAATCTAAAAGGACTTAGACTAGTATCTGGCGTTTACTAGTATCTAGTACACGCTACAAAATGTTTTTGCCTAACTTTATATTTAACGTCTGTTTTGACATATAAGTAAGTCCCCTACCTACGAACCTTCAAGTTGTGAACCTTCAGGTGCGTTCACATGTCCAATCACGTTACTTCACGTGTCTGGCGTACATTGTCACGTGCACACATCCTCCTGTTGCTGACGATCCTTCAGCTCTACCATCTCCCAGCTCCTCTCCCTCCTCCAGTCAGTAACTCTTCTTGCCTGTTCCCTCGATGCCAGCCCCTGTGTGCCTGCTGTCATATTGTGCTATTGTACTTCTCATGGTACTGGCCTGTAAGGTTAAAAATGTTTTCTTTATTTTTTCTGTTTGTTTTTTAGCTATTATTTGTGTGAAAAGTATCATGTTATAAAACTATTACAGTACAGTACTCTATAGCCAATCGTGTTAGTTGTGTACCTAGGCTAACTTTGTTGGACTTACGAACAAACTCTCGGAATGGAACTCATTTGTATGTAGGAGACTTACTGTAATTAAAAGTTCTTCACAAATATGTTTTTCTGAGCTTACACAATGTTGCATTAAGGCATGGATCAGCAGTCACTAGAGGGGAGTTCAGAAAACCAAGGAGGGAAAGGATGAGGCTTCTTGTTGGTGACACAGGTTGCTCCCAGAACCTTCTTTCGGGATCCATTTTTCTTTTCTTTCTTTCTTTTTTCTTGGTGGGGATGGGCAGTGGGCCGCACCATGCAGCTTGCAGGATCTTAGCTCCTTGACCAGCAGTCGAACTCGGGCCCTCTCCAGTGAAAGCACCAAGTCCTAACCACTGGACCGCCAGGGAAGTCCCAGGGATCCATTTTTCTTCGTGTGGCGTCACCAGCTCCTGCAACACCCACCCCTCCCTCTGCTGCAGGTGCCGTCACTGCTCCACCCACACCGGGGTCTCTTCCCCCAGCTCTGAGAGCTCATTCTCTGCCCTCTGACTGCTTTGCTGCTGATAGCTAGAAGACTCCAGGCCAACCATTTTGTAGAAGGTCCCTAGTCCAGGTTTGTTTGATGTTCCCTTTTGATTAAATTCAGGTTATGCATTTTTGAGAGGAAATTTCAGTTTCATTTCTTCACATGAAAACATTGAATCCATTTGGAATTAATTTAGGTATAAATGATATATTTTTTCTCACTTACATGAAACACCTCCTTTATCACATAGCAAATATTTAATTGCATATCTTTTATCTTTCTGCTCTTCAAAGCCAGTGTCACACTGTTTTAATTACCATGGCTTCATAATATGCCCCCCAAACATGGTAATGAGCAAATTCCTCCTAATTATGCTCCTTTTCTCAAAAACTTCCTGGCCCTTCTCTCCCATTAAATCTTCCAGGTGCAACTTAGAATCGTGTTATCAAGCTCCTTAAAAAGTAGCTTCGTGATTTAGGTTCTCTTAAACTTTGAAATCACTGTGGGCAAAACTGGCAATTTTAATACTAAATCTTTCCATAGAGGAGCAGTGTCTGTGTATCATTCAAGCTTTTTGTGACTCAGCAAAGCTTCGTACTCTTCTTCATGAAGCTCCTGCCCTTTTCTTGTTGGGCTGGTGACTACTTTTGAGACTCCAGTGAACGGACTCTTGTATCTCTCTTTCATTGCCTTTTCTGCCTGGCAATGGTAGCTGGTAGCTGGTAGCTGACAGGATAACACAGAGATTAAGTTCAGAGTCTCTAGAGACGATTACTTGGGTTTGAATCCTGGGTCACTCACTCGTATATCTTGTCGTATGAGGCAAGTTCATGTGACCACTCTTTGCTTCAGTTTCCGCATCTGTGAAATGGGTAGATCGATGGTATCTGCCTCCCAGGGCCGTTCTGAGGATGGACCACAGAAGGATGCCTGGCACAAGTTTAGTGATAACCACTGCGATTTCCTCCCAGGCTCCTTACTGACCCCTGGGGCCTTCCTTGGAGGTATGGCAGTGAGTGGAAGTCAATTCCTCCGTCACATCCCCTTGCAGACAGCGGTGACCCTGGGCAGAGAGCTTTACTTAGGTCACTGAGAGTAGCTCTATTGTCATGGGAACAGCTAGCGTGGTCTTTTCTCAGGCATTTCCTTGTGTCTCTGCCCCCATTTTCCTCTCTCCCCCACCAGTGTCCTCCAAGTTTCAGTCTGTGCCCACCCCTGATGGTGACTATGGCCCTGAGCTTCCCTCACTCACCACTTCTTAACTCGATACCCACAGGTGAGGTTCTGGTCGTGCCGGCTCATGGTCATTTCCAGGTGCAGGGATCTGATTGGCCTCGTCCATTTTTCCAAGCTAGCCCATGGCCGAGCTGTCCTCGGGACAGAAGCCAATCAACCTGGGGAGGTGAAGGGGGGTATCTGATTTTACAAAGTTGTCTGTGATGGGGGCCACTCCTCAAAGAAGGGGATATTGGCCACAGTGGGCATATCCAGTACCCACAGGGGTGGGCACTTCAGTTGTGGTTGGCATGGCCCAAAAGTCCACAAGTAAAGATTAAATATGCATCCAGGAACCACCAGCAAAGGTGCCTGTGGAATAGACATTATTAGTCCTCATTTACAGGTGGGAAAAGTGTGGCTCTGAGAGCTTAAGGGATTTGCCAGGGTCACCGAGCCAGCCTTTGATGGAGGGGTCAACAAACGTGGACCTTCAGCCTCTGGACTCCTCCAACCCCCAGCTATCCCCTCCCCCAACCCCACGTCTCAGATGAGCTGCACCACAGCTTCCTTCCAGGGGAGTTCAAGACAGGGTTAAGGGAGCCAGCCCGAGTCTTAGCTGATACGTCAGTTTGGGAAAAACGGATGTGAATGGGAATGATGTGACGGGGGAAAAACATGGTTATCAAAATGGAAGAGGTGGTCAAAGTAAAGGCGCAGAGGTGGGAGAAAACGAAGGGTATGGACTGATGGCCGGTAACCGTCTAGCAGATACTCTGGGGTCACTTGGGAGACTCAAGAAATAGGGCCAGTTGAGGACAGCAGTGGGAGCAGCCATCTCTTGGCTTCCAGGCTAAAAGGTGTGTCTTGCTGTTCCACGTCACCTTCACCCTCTCCCCGCTCACCACTATGAGAAGCCACCAGACACCGTGCTGGCTGCAGCCAATGCCAGTCTCAGGCTAGAGAAGAGGACTTGTGTTTGTTTCTTTGTTTGTTTGTTTTGTTTTGTTTAAAATTTTTTTAATACATTTACTTATTTATTATTTTTGGCTGCATTGGGTCTTTGTTGCTGCGTGTGGGCTTTCTCTAGTTGCGGTGAGCGGGGGCTACTGTTTGTTTTGGTGCACACGCTTCTCACTGCGGTGGCTTCTCTTGTTGCGGAGCACGGTCTCTAGAGCGCAGGCTCAGTAGTTGTGGCACACGGGCTTAGTTGCTCTGCGGCATGTGGAGTCTTCCTGGACCAGGGCTCGAACCCGCGTCCCCCGCATTAGCAGGCGGATTCCTAACCACTGCGCCACCAGGGAAGTCCGAGGAGAGGACTCTGACCACTCCTCACACCTCGGCCCACAGAGCCACTGTCCATGGGCCCCAGGCGCAGACCCAGCCCTGGCTGAAATCTCAACCTCCAGGTCGGTGGGTCTCACACTGTCTCCTGCGGGGCTTTGGGTCACCGCAGGATGGGGACGGTAGGGGGAGACCCTAGAGAGGAGAGTCAGGACAGTAGTGGACCGGGGGTACCTCCAGGCTTCCCCATGCAGGCTGTGCCCTTGTCCTGTTTTATTATATAGAATGTTATGTGGAATTCCACTGCAAAGAAAGGATTTCAGTGTCCATTTAAAAACACGGTATACATTCCCCTCTCCCCAACCTCTTTACTGAATTAACTCCTACTTGCCCTTCAAGCTTTCCCTAAAACCCCTACACAAAGAAGTCTTTCCTTTTCATTCTCTTAAAATAATCGTACTTGTCTTTTGTGGAAGTCATCACAGTTTGTGATCAAATATTTATTTTTAAGAGACAAGTTGTTTATCGTCTATCTTCTTTATCAGACCCGACTGGCTAAGTCAAAACCTGGCTCCATCAGTTTCTAAATGAGTAGCATTGGAATGTTCTTTAATACTTCTGTGCCCCAGTTTCCATATCTGTAAGAAGGGGCTAATAAAAGTCCCTGCCTCACAGGCTTGTTGCAAAGATACAATGAGATAATGAATGAGCAAGGGCACAGGGTGAATTCTTAATAGAAGTTAAAAATTATAACCAACATTATGACCTCCATCACCACCTCCATCGTCATCCCACCACCACCAGCTCCATCGTCAGCATCAGCATCGCCATCTTCATCCTTAGGGCCAGGACTGTGTCTGTCTTGTTCACCATTGTATCCTTGCCGCCTGAGCACATAATGAGACTCAGAAAATGCTTATTAAATGAATAAATGTTTCTCTGCAAACACAACTGTTCTCCTTCTGAGGAGGTATTTCCTTTGAGCCTATAAGTTGATCCTTCTTATTTTTCAAGTGGAAAAACAAAACTTTTGCCCAGGTGAAAACACTTAAATGGAGCCTGTGACAGAATCCCAACATGTCGCGTGTTCTTGGAGATATTTTGCCGGGATATTTTATGGGGAATATTTTGAGGCTGTGTGGAAGTGTAATTTTCCTTGTGAAATGTCTAGGTTTCTTTTCTCAGTCATTTTTCATGTGCTTGTCACTTTCCCAGACTAATTGGTAGGCTCCTTTCCCCCAGCTGTCTACACAGGCTCTCGCTCATCTGACCTGTCCACTGCTCAGTGCAGCCCACTTGGGGTGTCAGAGAAAGCACCCAGGAAAGGAACCAGGAGATAAGAGTTCTGTGGGGCTTCGGGAAGGCCTCTGCCTTTCCCTGGGCCTCAGTGGAATAGGAAAAGTTTCGACTAGATGTTTGCTAATAGAGTTCCAAATTCTAAAGGAAGCCACTGGCTCAAAGTGGGGCAATTCCCAATTCTGGGAAGGTCTTTGCCTTTGTGCTGTTTAGACTTAAGCACTCCCATCATTGCTGGGGCTCAGGGGCCCACCATTCTTCAGATCCTCGGAGTACGGTAACTGGTAAGACAGCTCTGCTTTTGGAGTGAATGCAAAGCCCAAGGCCATAAGTCTGTGCACAGACCGAGTTTTAATTGTGGATCTTGGTCACAGCACTGTGAGGGAGAACAGGGGCCTGTAATTCAGTTCTTCTGCACTGAAGGGTTGATGGTCAACCACTCAGCACTGGGAGGAAAGCCAGCCATCAACAGGGGTCCCAGGCTCCTACCTTTCTGGATGGTCTCTGGAGGACTACCACGAAATGCATTTGTGGGTCCCAAGGGCCTCCTGTTGGAGGCCAGGATGACTGCTGGAAGCAGAGGTAGCCCACGAAGACATCCTCCTGGATAATCTGGATGAGCCCTAAGTCCAAAGACAAGTGACTTTATAAGAGAAAGGCAGGATGAGATCTGAGACAGACAGAAGAAAAGGCAACGTGACCATGGAAGCGATGCAGCCACAAGCCAAGGAATGCCGACAGTCACCAGAAGGTAGAGGAGGCAAAGAACGACCCTCCCCTAGAACCTCCAGAGGGAACACTACCCTGTCAACAGCTTAATTTTGGACTTCTGGCTGAACTGTGAAAGGACAAATTTCTCTTGTTTTAAAGCCACCCAGCTCGTGGTTATTTGTTACAGCAGCCACAGGAAACTAACACAGTGACCAAGCTTCTGCCATCCGAAAATAGAGCCAGCAGCCTAAGCTTGATTAGGGTTAGAAGAGGCTCATTTCAGCTGCCAAGGCAGAATGGCAGAGCTGTTCCTCCAGATGTGTTCTGGTTTTGACCTCCCAGTATCCATATCCTCCTTCTCCTGTGTCTGTACTATGTCTTCTTTGGAGTATTCTCTTTACTCCATTGTGTCAGCCTATAAATCAAGGCTGCTTGTAGTCTCCTACCAAGAAGAGAGCATGTAGTCCAAGGCTGGTCAACTGAACTCCCTCCCAAGACATAGAATCGTTTAGTGGAAAACATTTCAAAGGCAGTGCCACACATGATTGTTCAATTCCAGCACCCTGAACTCCTAGTGCTGCCTTTTTCTGAGCCAATTCTCCAGCCTTCCATCAACTCAGTGAGCTCTTCCCTATAGCTTTCCAATCAATTTCTTTGTTGCCTGGGTCAGTCACTGTTGCTTGCAACCAAACAATGCAACTGCTAAAGGGGAGGCGACAGCTCACCAAGAGAAAAGAGAGACTCAGGAGATTAGGGGAGTGACCCACCCTCTAGACTAGGTCTTCCCAAGTATGGATGGAAAATTCAGGGAGACTTGGGCCACCTTAGAGTTTTATGTTACTTGTTGGTCCTTCTTTAAATTGAATGCCCTGCTCCATAGTCCCTGCTCATATAAGGCTGCAGCCACGGCTTATGGACCTTTAGCTCTGCAGTGCCTGGTGCACAGTAAGCATCATTGAAATGGAGCAACTGACTTATTGCACACAGAGTTTGGAATCTATTTTTCTCAGTGAGTTCCCAGTCTAGCCAAAGCTGGCCATAGGGAAGGGTGAGAGACCATTCATGGAGGGCCTGAGAAGATCCTACAAGTCATAGAGGAGACTACCTACTCAGACTAATAGACCTTTATTCAACCTGTTAGAACAGAAGGGACCTTAGAATCCATTTAGTCCAAGGATCACAAACCCCTGGCTTGCAGGATGCCTAACCCATGCCCATGGCAGACATTACTAATCAATGGCTGCATTCCCTCCCTCTGAACCCAGCCATAGATTCAGAATCCTTCCCCATTCAAGGCTCCATGCATTGCCTACTAATTGAGCTAATGTAGCCCAAATCCTGTTTACCTTCACTGATCTTGTCCAAACTCGTCATTTGACAAATGAAGCGACTAAGAAGAGAAAGGACGTATTCCAAAGTCATTCAACCTGTAAATGGGAGATGCAAGACACAAGTTCCCAGGATCTGAGCTCTGGGTGGTTCCCACCACCTCACGAGGGCTCTGGAATGGCTGCTTCCTTGTGAAGCGTTCTTTGCCCTCACACTCTCCGGCACTCTCCATCCAACGAAACCCTAAAGATTGGAGTGTTTATTTTAGCGAACGCACAAATCTGGTCTCTAAAGGATGAACATTAATAAAATATGAGCTCTAACTCTATGTAACAGGGAAAATATAGAATACATTTTCTATTCCCATTGATCCTCAGGCCACTGGCAATCCACCAACAATTGATTTAGCCATTTGATTAGTTTGGGGGAGAAATATTATATTTTAATGGGGTATATATAATTCTAAGTTATTGCTTTGAAGTTGAACCAAATATTAAAATTACCTCTTTTTATGGATGCTGCACAGCTATGAAGCTTCATAATTGCAGCCTGAACTTTTGTAAGTGATTTGAAGTAACGAGGCAATTTCTGCAAAGCTTATTGCATGGGCCTGGTGGCTGCCGGGCTGGCCAGCCGCTTGGATGAGCAAAACGGTACTGATGACAATACTGATGATCACACCTTGTGTTTCACCCACAGTAACAGACCTGCCTTCTCGGCTGCTTCCCTTCAAAACAGCTCCCAAATCTGTCACTTCTCTCCAGCTCCTCTGCTAGTTCCTGAGTCCATCAGCACTTACCTGGATTTTTGCAGTACTTTTTTTTTTAAAAAACAGGTTATCTCTCTTGACCCACATCCATTCATTATCCTCACAGCAATCGGAGAGGTTACTTTAACAATGTAAATCAGATGGTGTCATACAACGATCAAGCCATTGCTCAAACTCTATCCACGGTCTCCCATGACCTAGAGCAGTGTTGGCAAATTACGGCTTGGGGTCAAATCGGGCCTTGTCTCTGTTCTTATAAATAAAGTTTTATTGGAACACGGCCCCACTCATTTGTTTGCATATTGAAGATGGCAACTTTTGTGCTACAACAGCAGAGTTGAGTAGGGCAGTAGGAGCGGCAGAGAGCTTATGGCCTATGAGGTCTAAAATCTTTACTCTATGACCTTTTACAGAAAAAAATGTGCTGACCTCCGACCTAGAGAACAAAATTTAAATTCCCTTCCCAAAGCCCACCAGACTCTCCAGGCCCCGCCTACCCCAGGCCCCACTTTGGCACCACTCTCTCCTCTGCTCAACAACATTATTAGTTCTCCTGTTCTTCCAACACCCAAAGCTCGGTGCTGCCTCAGGGCCTTTGCCCTTGCTCTTCCCTCTACCTGAAATGCTCATTGACCTGATTATTACCCGGCTGACTCCTTCCCTTTACTCGGGTCTGATGAAAACGTCGTATCCTCTGAGTGGCCTTTCTAATCCATCTAAACATGCTCTTCTAGGTCACTTTTTCACTAATCCTTCTCTTCCATTTTCTTCATAGTGAAGGGAAGTATAGAACGGATCTTCCAAACCAGAAGACTTTTGAGTGTGAAAGGGGCACTCTTAGTAACTGTGCAGAGACAGTGGATGTAACCAGGAGACACATGGTCACTCTGTCCAAAGCACCCCTTAGATATCTGTTCATTGTCTTTCTGCCCCACTCAGTGGGACCCCCTGAGAGCACAGGTGGACGCTGGTGCCTGGAATAGCCCCAGGCACTTCGTGCATAGGCGCTCTCTGAACCCTCACGGCAGCTCTGTCGAGAAGGTTCTGTGGCCATCCCATACTGCTCACCAGTAACTGAATCCAGAGTTTGGCTAGAGGCTGGCAGGGCTGCTTCTGGTCTTGGCACTCTCAGACACTCCACTGACCTCTTACACACACATTACCTCAATTGACCCTGGCGTATCAAGAGTAGGGGCCAGTGGGTAACGGGAGCTCCATTTTACAGATGAGACAACTGAGGCTTGGCACGGTGAAAAGGCTTCCTGAAGGGGCTTGAGCCTCGTCTTCAGACTATGGCTTCTAGTTCTTCAATGAGCCCAGTGCCCCTCTCTGAGCTTTCTGGTCCCTTCCTTCCACCTTGAATGTCCACAGTTCCCACTGGTATCAGTGACCTTCTGGAGATGGAATGAGGAGCCTTGACAACGGGCCTGCTGAAGCAGGCTACACAACAAGAAGCCAGTGTGCAAACAGGTTTGCTCCTTATAGCAGCAAACTTGCGCTGACCACAGCATCTACAGTGAGCCCAGAGCCTGCAACGGGCCTCTCTGCCTCTTTTAGGGCTGTGAGTGTCTGACCAAGTCCCACCAGACAGTCCTAACGTGTTACAGCCCTCCCAGGCCCTGGGAGACTCTGGCTGCAGTTTTGCCCAGCAGGCCCCAACCTGCAGGGCAGGAGTGAGGGGCAGGAGGACAGGGGTGCTCAGGAGTAAGGAGCAGGCCGTGACTGCTCATCGCTACCTGGGGACGGCTGCATGCCAGGCATCGCACTCAGGCCTCAACAGCCCTGTGAGAGAAGCACTATTGTTATCCCTGTTTTACTGTGAGAGAAGCACTATTGTTATCCCTGTTTTACAGGTAAAGAAACTGAGGCTCTGGGGCTTCCCTGGTGGCGCAGTGGTTGAGAGTCCGCCTGCTGATGCAGGGGACACGGGTTCGTGCCCCGGTCCGGGAAGATCCCACATGCCGCAGGGCGGCTGGGCCCGTGAGCCATGGCCGCTGAGCCTGCGCGTCCAGAGCCTGCGCTCCGCAACGGGAGAGGCCACAGCAGTGAGAGGCCCGCGTACCACAAAAAAAAAAAAGAAACTGAGCCTCAGAGATGGTATGTGGCTTGCCTGGGGTCACACAGCCAGTGACTAGAAAAGCTAGTACACCCTCCCATGCCTTTGTTGTGAGCCATTTCATGGGATTATCCAAAAGGAGAAAGAGAACTGGCTGGGGATGGGAAGAGACAAGCTGATGGGACAGAGAATCGATGGCTTTCCTTTTCATGCCATCCTTGTGGGTTCTTTGAAGACATGGGGGCGGGTGTAGTTTACCCAAGGGGCTGATTTTTTGATGGTTCTGAGGTCAGAGTATTCCCTGAAGATGGGGTGTGGCAAACACGGGGTTCCTAGGGAGGGGAGAGCTCCCCACTTGCTTTCCTGCCCGGGTCACTTGTTCCTGGCCCCCGTCAGGAGCCGGTCTGCAGTTGCCTCACTGCCGAGGGCGAGGGCCTGGGATCGGGCTGCCGGGTCCTCTGGGGCTTCTGTCCACCCTACGCTGTGGCCCGGCTCCCGGCACCATCCAGATTTTGAACGGAACCTTGGATATTCAGGTCTCATCATGGGGGCCTCTCCCCAGCTAGACTGTCAGCTCCATGTGGGCAAAGACAGGGAGGGTCCCATCGGTTCATCACCCCGAGTGCCTCCCACAGCGCTGGCATCGTTGGTGCTCAGGACATGCGGTGGCTTTTGAGGACAAAAATAATTCTGGCCCCCCAGACGCGCACTCCCATCACAGGCACGTGCACGTACACGGTTCCGTGTGGCGCACACAAACAACCTGGAGAGAAGGTTTTCTTTGCCACCCCCGGCTGTCCTGCATCCAAGACACCATGAGCTGACCTGGCAACTAACTTCCACTCCCGCCCTTGGTCCAGGAACTGGGCTTCCATACCCTCCCCAGGCACCCCATGTCACCTCCTAGCTTCTGGGTGTCATGATTTACCGCAGCGGGGATCCCTAGAGGGAAAGAGAATCTTCTTGTTACCTCTCTCACCAGGCGAGGCCTCTCAGAAGCAGGGATGGCGAGGAAGCCCAGCCCACTTCCTGCCTTGCAGAGCCTCTTCCAGACATACCACCACGCCCCCTCCCCGGCTCGCCTCCATCAAGGCATGTCTGCGGCCGGGCCCTAACAGGACGGCTTTCATCCTCATTCAGATACATATTGTATTGGCCGAGAAACATCAAAGGGGCCGTGTTGTTACATATTCTATTTCTGAGGGGAGAAAAGCAGCCCCTTGCTTTATTAACGTGGCAAATGTTGACTCTTGTAATGAAAAATGCACAAACGCCGGGCAATTTTTGATGAATAGGTAATAGAGAAGAGGGCTCCGAATGGAGAGAATTAATTTCCTTTCGATGCCTCCATCACAAGGATGTGGAGTCCCTGTGTGAGGCCACCCTGACCTCCAGACAGGCCCACATGGGCCTTGGGACCCAGGACCCGAGACGTGTGCCCAGTCAGGGAAGTCTAGGCATGAGTGACTGTTAAGAGGGTTCCAGCAAAGGCCTCTTGACACCAGGGCAATGATATGTATTAATAACTGCAATAGTCAAATCATTAACTCAAGAACTAACTGAAGCGTGCTCAGCTCTTTACTGCCATCATCCCAGAAGAACCCTACGAGCTAGGGATAACTAGCCTCAATTTCCATGAATGGAAACTCGGGTCAGAATCACTTTAATAAGTTGCCCCAGGATGAACCACCAGATTTTGAGTCTGGAACCCTGTCCTGGGAAGATGAGCTGCATCGAAGCTTGAAAGCTTAAGATGTCATTTAGCTGCACAGATCCTATGAGGGAGGGAAGTCATTGTGGTGGTTTTTCTTTCTTCCTTATCTCTGGGTCTAACATAGTACTCAGCACCCAGGACCCAGCAATATGTGCTTGTTGGCCCTAGAAGACTGAACTTGCCCCTGACTGAACCCATCTCCTATGACCTGTGTCTACTCAATGGTAGCGGTTTGGCAACTCAGGGGTGTCAAGGATCTTGGTCAGCAGTATAGGATTCCCTTGGTCTTTGTCTCGTGGTTGCAAGTTGGCTGCAGCAGCCCCAACCATCACGTCTTCACACTACATTGTACAGTGCAAGATGGGAGGGGCCAGAGAATATCAAAGAGATAACTAGGGATAAACAAAGGGACGCCCTCCTTGTTTGGTAAGGTGAGAAAACATTTTTCCTAAAATCCTCCCAGGGGACATTTCGATATAAGTATGTATTCAACATTTTCATATTTGATAAAGATAATTTGAAGAAAGGTACAGGGTGGTGCAGTAGAGCAGGCAACTCACAGTGTCTGCCTCGAAGCCTCCACAGGGACCTCTGTGGACCACTGAGGACACCAGCTCCATATGACTTCACATCCGGCAAGACTGACCTGGCCACCGGAAGACACGGGGCAGGATTCCAAAGTGATGAGCTCAAGTACCCCACCTGCCCGGGGCAGTGGTGCTTGAAAGAGAAATGAATGTGATCTATAGAAAATAGGGAAAGGTACTTTCTCTGTCTGACGAACGATTCCTTGTACTTTTGAGAGCCAAGGAGGCATTCCCATGGGATATGTGATAACCAGGAAATGAGGAAGGGAGAGACGGGATGATCAGAATCACAGATTTAGGAGGGGGTGGGGCAAGTTCCAGCCTGCTGCCGCTGATAATGACGGTAATAATATTACTAATTGTCATTTACAGGGCATCTACCACCAGGCCCTGCGTTGGGTACGTTATGTACATTTTCTCATTACAATAATGTGAAAGGTATTATCCCAATTTATAGATGAGGAACCTGAGTCTCAGAGCTCATAGGCTTCCCAAGGTCACACAGCTGGTGAGAGGAAAAGCCATGGTAAATCCCCTGATGAGTCGGTTTTGGAAGCCTGGCGTGATTCGAGTGGGGTCAGGATGGGGCCGGTGGTCTTCAGGCCCAGGACATGCCACAGCAGCTGACCCCACAGCCAGGCTCCTGTCTGGAGACACCCCACCTCTCCCTCCCCAGCCTCCCTGATGCTTCCAGGATCCAAGCCCCTGGGGTTCCCAGACCTCCCAGCGGCAGCCACCTTTCTTACCCCCTTTGGAGGCAAGAATCATTCCTGACTCAGGATTCAGGATGGGACTTGGTTTCCTAGACAAGGTAAACCTGGGTCTCTACGGAGGTCCCTGGGCCTCAACTGCTGGGCCCAGAGCCTCAGACAAGCTCACCAGCGTGCTACCTTTCCAGAAGCCTATGCAATCTGATCTAGGAAAACGTATTCCATGGCCAGAGAAGTTTGGAAACGTCATGACTGACCCTCTTGGGGTCACATCAGTGTGTACCAAGCAAACCTTCTTGACAGGGTTTATCCCAGCATTTCCCAAGCTCATTTGGGCCCAGAATCCTTTATCACATAGAACAGGAGCTGTGAATAGAACTGGTATCGAGGGAACATGCTGGGCACCTGCTGGTGAGGCAAAAGGGCCCAAGCTAAGCATTTGGAGACCAGGCTCTGCCTTTGCTTCTATCCAGATACATGACCTTGGCGAACCCCATTGCCTCTCTGTGCTTCAGTTTCCCTCCAAAAAATAAGAGCCTTAGACTAGATCAGCATTTCCCATAGTAACACTTCCCTGGTAGCATGAGCATGATTATTTTAAGAGGTCTGTGGACAAACAATTTTTGTTTGAATAGGCATAGATCTATTTTAATGTGTATTTAGAAAAAATACAGCGGCACATTAGATCCGTGACTTCACAGATATATAAAATGTTATTTAAAAATAAAGGTATTCAGGGACTTCCCTGGTGGTCCAGTGGCTGAGGTCCGGGTTTGATCCCTGGTCAGGGAACTAGATCCCACATGCCACAACTAAGAGTTCGAAGGCTGCAACTAAAAGATCCTGCATGCCGCAACTAAGGCCCGGTGCAGCCAAATAAATAAATAAATATTAAAAACAAAAAAACATTAAAAAAATATAGGTATTCAAGTAAAAACATGGGGTCTATTAAGGAAAAAGCCATCAAAATAAGGAACAAAGTCACGTGGACATGACAGAAACCCTCAGGATATTGTACAAATGATTCAGTTTGGGGACGACGCTGCCCCCAACAATCTCTGAAATTCTCCCTGCTCTTCACGCCTGTGAACGTTCACCTTGGCAGGTTTCAGCTTTGCTGAGTGTGACAGTCTCTCTTGATCTCCGCCTGGAAGCTGTTCCCAGCAGCCTCTTTAGCAAGGGCCAGGGGTCGGTGGGAGAGGCCTGGTCAGTGGAGGACCGCTGACATCTGCTTGGCCACTTCCTTGCCCTCACTTCCGCATCTGCAAAGTGCAAACGATCATAACCTTCTCTCCTGGGGCTACTGCAAGGTACCCAGGAGATCATAAGCATCATTGTTTTGTAAACTGTGAAGGGTGGTGCACACACAAAGGCTTCATTAAGGTAGCTCCTTTCTGCATTTAAGACTTCCTGGGCCAGCACTGTCGCTCTGAGGCTGGAGTTCTGAGTGCATGTCTCCATCCATGGGATAGGCTTGTTCCCATGCTTCACTGGGGCAAAGGCCTTGGGCCAGTGCTCAGGAAGGCTCACCTTTAGGCCCCCTTGCACCTCCTTTCGGGGCCTGATCCTGCACAAGGAAATAATCCGTATGTTCAGTCTTATCGTGACAGTGAGAAGACTCTATGTTGTTTTTTCTTCCCACAAAGCAGTAGGTGGTAAGATGGGCCAGGAGCTAGGAACTCATCCTCCCCTGTGCATTCCCAACTTGTGGTGATCGTGATGCCTGGGGTGGGGAGAGATGCCTGGGAAGGAAGCAAGGGAAGGGTGAAGGAAGTAGGGATCGCTTTCAAATAATAATAACAATCATATTTAATATTTATGGACTATATACCATATGTGAAGTACTTTATGCTATTATTTCATTAAATTCTTACAGTAGCTCTGCATTTCCCCATTTTATAGATGAAGAAATGAGGGCCTTGGTAGATAAAAGAATTTTTCAAAGACCGCACAGCAAGTAGTTTTCTGAGTCAGCTATTGCTGCATAGCAAACAACCACAGTGATCGAAGGTTTGGCTCCAGTTTGGCTGATCTAGGCTGGGCTCAGCTGGGCTTGGATCTGGGTTTGGTTCAGACCTGCTCTATGTGTTTCTCCTAGCAGGACCACTGGGCTCCCCAGCATATGTTCCCAGGGCAACAACAGGAGGATGAGAAGGCAAGTTTGCAAGCACATTTCAAGCCTCCGCTTGCATCACAACTGGTCAACCCCTCATTGGCCAAAGCAAGTTATAGGGCTCAGCCCAACATCAAAGGCAAGTACCTTCTGACCGTCGAGGTAGAGGAAGAAGTTAAATACTTGCTGATCAAAGACCTCATCTACCACAGTGATAGAGCCAGGGTTCAAATCATGATTTTAGTCACGACATCACCTGGTATCTACTGCCAAATCCTAGCCTCCAGGCAGTTGTCGTGGCTCCAGAGACAGGCCATGCTTTCAGCCCCACCTGCTTCCTCTAAGTGGCTGGCCTACCTCACAGCATGTGCCAACCACAGGCACACTCCACTTGCACATCTTCAGCCCTGAACCCCTTGCCTAGATCTGCTCCTCCAACTGCAGCCTGAGTGCAGACAACCCTCCGGGGTCTGGCCCTGGCACTCTGTAGCCTCTCTCCCTTCCTGCTTCAGCTCTTGGTTTTGACATACGCTGCCATCTTCCTAGATACAGCCTAGAGTTAGCCTTAAACATTCTGGTACCCACTCCCCACATCCCACAGAAAGTGGACTTTCTGGAATATCACGGCAAGATGTCACATACGGTTGTACAGGATGTGCACTGCACAAAGGCTTCCAGCCTACACAGTGCAAGCCAGACCATTGTCGTAGCATGGGGCCACAATCTCCCCAGAAGAAGGGGCACCTTCTCTTCACACAAGTCACCATCAGACAACCCAGCCATATCCTAGCTACAAGTTAGGAGTGATGGGGCAGCTTTTTATGCTACTCACAAAGGTGCCATGCAGGCTACATCAGCCAAGTCACACCAGGGCTTTAGAAGACTTGGATTCAAGTTCTGGTTTGTATAAGCTCTGAGACCTAGAAGAAGCATTACCATACCGAGATGCCTCAGTTTCCCTGAAAGTCATCCCAATCATCACAAGGAAAGTGGGGCTACAGAGTGGGCCCCTGGCCCCCAGCAGGCAGAGAAAACAGCCCAGGCCTCTCTGATTTTAAAGGTAAAAGCTGATACAGCAGCCTCATTATTTTCCTGACCTGAGAATGGTATTTGATTTAGCCCCACTTTCAGAGAATTCAGACTCAAAAGCAGAAAGAGAATGAGGCTTATTTCCGAGGAAGGCTTGGAAGTTTCTATGGCATCCTTGTTGCTGTTGCTGATTGAGATAATTCAAGAGCATTATTTATTCATTATCTGGGTTTTTGGACTCTGAATTCAAAGGTTTCATTTCCCTCCTTCACTCTCTCTCTCTCACTCTTTTTTCCTCTCTCTTATCCTCTCCTGAATATTTGTTACAGTTGCATTTTTCAAACCATTTACTGTCTAGAGGGTAAGTGGAGTGACACATCTCATAATGTGCAAATAAATGGGAACTAAGCTCGTCAGCTCGAGTGGAATGAATTACCGTCGCCAGTGAAATGCGGTGATGGGCAGCAGCTGCCCGGGAGACGGGAAGGGCGCGAGCAGGTACCGCGCCGCAGTGGCCGGAATAACACTTACTATGATTTATCAAAGAGCACTTGAAAGCCCCTCGGAGGCTTTAAATAGGCATGAAAAGAGGCTTTGTGGCACTCGGGCCCTGGCAGAACTGAGTGATTATCGGGCTCAAATGCCTGACCCTGTGTGCGGCTTCCACACTAGAGAAGCCAGAAATCTTCAAAGGCACTCCAGAGGGACGGCCAAGTGAGAGCAGTTCCAGGGGAGGGGGCTTCATGGCGTGACATGGGCAAGCAGGAGGCTTCAGGAACTGATGGGGAAAGGGGGCCACAGAAAGGGGCTGCAGGAGTTGGGGGGCGGGGGGCGGGGCGTAAGGGCTGGCAAAACGGGCCAGCCCGTGAGAATAAGATGTCTTGGTCAAGGTCGCACAACAGACAGTGGTGATCTGCCCGTTGGTACTGCTCGGAACCATCCAGAAAATTCTCCCTGCCCCAAGTTTTCTCCCCTACTTGCTTGATATGGTGCCTACAGGTCCCATTAGAGATGATCCCTTTCAGATAAGGAGTGCCCTATCCCAGCAGGCTTTTTGAAATAAAAATTCCTTTGAGAGACAGAGCATAGTCACTGCTGTCAAATGTATATGAATTCTGGGCTGTGTCAGGAAACTGCAGTGCCTTGTTGGATGTCCATCCCACTAGTGAAGGATTCCTCAGCCATGGCTCTGTTGACATTTTGGACTGGATAATTTTTGGATGGGGAGGAGAGAAGCTGTCCTGTGCATTGTAGGAATTTTACAGCATCCCTGATCTCTACTAGCTGGATACCAGTAGCACTCCACTCGCCAAGTCATGACAGTCAAAAGTGACTCCAGACATTGCCAAATGCCCCCCAGTCCCGCCTCAAGTTGGAGAACCACTGGTTAAGAACCACTGCTCTGATGGGACACCTCCCAGAGTATACTAGAATTACCCATTGTGGATCTGCTTCCTCTCTTTTAAATTTAAAACAATTTTTTTTTAAAGCACATTCTCTGCATTCAAAGACCTTATTCTTTTTCTTTTTTTATTAATTAATTAATTTATTTTTGCTGTGTTGGGTCTTCGTTTCTGTGCGAGGGCTTTCTCTAGTTGTGGCAAGCGGGGGCTACTCTTCATCGCGGTGCGCGGGCCTCTCACTATCGCGGCCTCTCTTGTTGAGGAGCACAGGCTCCAGACGCGCAGGCTCAGTGCTTGTGGCTCACGGGCCTAGTCACTCCGCGGCATGCGGGATTCTCCCAGACCAGGGCTCGAACCCGTGTCCCCTGCATTAGCAGGCAGACTCTCAACCACTGCACCACCAAGGAAGCCCCTAAAACAATTTTTTATATTACAAATTTTTTCTTAATTAAAAGAAAACTATTTTAACTTAATGCAACAGAAAAAAAGAAGCAAATGGGAAGGAGTTGCTATACTTCCAGCTAATTGTTCATTTGCTACAAGACCTATTTGTTCTAAGACTTATTTAAAGTTAAGAAAAAAAGATACTAAAACATTGAGAGGTTGGATTCGTTTTGTTCCTTAAGCTACAAATTTCAATTTTACATAGTACCCATTTACTGTATAAGTGCCTGTACACTTATTCTTCTCATTTCTCCTCCTCTTTTCTTGTTAGGGGTTGAATTAGGTCCCCCCAAATCCATATGGTGAAGTCCTAACCCTCAGTAACTCTGAAAGTGGCCTTATTTGGCAATAGGATCTTTATAGAGGAAATCAAGTTAAAATGAGGTCAACAGATTGGGCCCTGATTCAATATGACCACTGTCCTTATAAAAAGGAGAAATTTGGACATAGAGAAGGACGCACACAAGGAGAATACCATGGGAAGGTGAAGGCAGAGATAGAACGCCAAAGGTTGCCAGCAAACCACCAGAAGCCCTGAGAGAGAATCAGCCCTGTTGACACCTTGACCTTGGACTTCTAGCCCCCAGAACTGTGAGACGACACACTTCTGCTGTCTAAACCACCCAGTTTGTGGTAGTCGGTTACAGCAACCCTAGCAAACCAATAACCCACTGATTTTTTTTACTTATTATTTTTATAGTTTAGGTTAATACCATGCACACTCTCTTCTGTACCCACAATCTCTATAGTGCTTTAGTCTGAGTTTAGGTTATTACAGTGGGGTAAATCACACACACCCCAACCTCGGTCCTTTCTATTACTTCTCTCCCCAGAATTCTTTACTTTATTTGATTCATCTCTAGGTTGGCTGGATTTTATTAAGCATTTCTTTCTTTCTTTCTTTTTTTAAATTTCCAAGAAGGGTCCACAGGTCCTACATAACTGACTTCTCACATGCTTGAAAATATGTGTAGTTTTCATATGTGAGCGCTAGTTTGGTGGGGCATAAATTTGAGGGTCTTACTTTTTCATATCAGAGCATAAACACTGCTCCATTATCTTACGAATTGCAAATTGCTATGGAGAAGTTTCACACCTACCCAACTTTTTTCCCCTCATACTTGACTTTCTTCCCCCAGTACCTTTCACCCAAGATGCTAATACAACTCTCTTTTTTGTTTGCTTGTTTTTTTGGAACTTTAGGAAACTCACCAATTTTTCTACATAATTTTTCCTGTTCCCTTTCCACATACAGTTGAAGTCTTTATTTCACAAGGATTTGCTTAACTATGTTTTTGAGTATTAATTTATGCGCCATTCTGTTCTCATCTTCAAGTCCATCATTTATGTACATGTTCGATCTCCTCTGTCTTCCATGTCTATCAGCTTTTATCATTTTCATATTTACAGTTTGCATTCTCTTCCATTCCATGCCTATAATTTTCTCTGACCTGTTCTCCGCCCCCGCCCCCGGCTAAATTTTTGGTCATGTTTATTTTGGGGGGTTGCTGCTTTCAGTGCGGTACTCGACGGTCAAGCATCTACTTCCCATTTCTTTCCTGAGCTTTGCTAACTGGCCTTTCATCAACTCTCTGAGTTCCTTTTGTAGAAAGACCGTACTGTGTGTAATTTCTTTGAATCTATGGATAACCATTTGTCCAACTCTCCTTCTGTTATGTAGAGTAATTCCTCTTGGGATGTATGCTCCTCAGAGGCTTTCGCTTAGATTTCTTTCTGCCGTCCTGATTTTTCTTTTATTTTTTAAAAGTTTTCCAGTGTGTATGCATAGGGCACGTGCTGACTCCTCTCTGACGATTTCTCCTCTTGAGATGCTGGATGTGGAAGGCATGAACAGTGGTCAGAGACTGGGCTGGGGAGGGCCACACTTCAGTTCAGAGTTGGAGTTTCAGGTACTTTCTATTGCCTGTGCTCCACCTCAGTTTTCCATGATGGAGAGGGGGTGCATCTGTCCCAGGTTTTCTGTGCTGAGCTCAGGGGTCACCGCTTATTCACCCTTCACCCCACCTCACCTCCCATGGTCTCCCTTGCTGGGAGGTCAGTCCCCAGACAAGAGAAACTGCCCGTCCCCATGGTTTCTCCACCATGCCCACCTCCCCTTCCATTCAAGTTCAACAGGACCTGCACAGCAATGCCTCCACACCTTTCTAGACACCCCATCCTCACTTCTGGTCTCTCCAACCACATTCCTCTAATTCAGGAGGACAAAGCTTATTTTCAGATCCTTCCTGAAGTACGAAGAAGGACCTGGAAGCTCTCTCCCTCTGCCAAGCCTTGCTCCAGATACACGAGAGATGGTCTGGAGATGCAGACTTGTTCCGGTTCCATCAAAATTCAAATTGATCTCTATTTTTACTTATTCGTGGCTGTTTTATGTAGACTTTAAGGGAGACAAATAGAGAAAAATGACTTTATTATCTTTAGCTAGAAGCCTGTGCTCATTTAAAATGTCTTCATTATTATAACGGTTACCTATGATTATAAAAGAATTATGTCCGCTTCTCAAATCTTGTAAAACAGAGAAGTAGAAAGAGGAAATCTATACTCCCATCACCCAGAGAGAGCCCTGATGATATCTGGGTCACATAGTTCCAGGCTACGTAGGAGCCGGGGACAGTGCAGCAGGGGGCCTGGGTGCTCAAGGAGGGTCCTGTTAGTTCCCTTTGGTAGGTGGAAATGTATCCTGCTATGTCCTTTCGTGTAGCAAATAAGAATAAATAAGAAAAAGAACAAAAACATGCCAGGCATTATGCTGATCTCTCTACGTACATTAAATAAGTTAATCCTCACAAGGATCCTATGAAATGGGCCCCATTATTGTCATTTCCATATTACAGATGAGGGGACTGAGGCTCAGAGCAGTGACGTGACCGGCACAGCTAGGAAGTGGCAGCAAGGGGATCTGCAAGCAGAGTTCATACTCTTATTAATCACTCCCCTGCCCTGCCTCCAAAGCAGGTTGCTTCCCGCTACACCCAGAAATGCCTCACATTTTCCACCCATGCTCTTATTAATTCATCTAAAAATGATCCATTCATGCATCCATCATTTATATATATGAAGATAGAGGGTGAGAGAGAGCAACTATCCACGTGCAGACAGTGTGTTAGGTCTGCGAAGCAAAGTGGATACAGCCCCTGCCCTAACACTCTAGGAGCTAAAACTCTAGTGGGAGATACAGGTATTTGAAGACATGTAACTAACGTAATTTGCAACTGTGACAAGAGTCCGGCAGAAAAGTCACATAGCCTAGGGAGACCCATAACTGGAAGGGGTAATCTGCTCAGGCTACAGGGAAAACTTCCCTGAGAAGATGCTGCTTGAGCCCAAACCTGAAAGATGAGCAGGGAAAGAAAGATGTCCTGGTAGTAGGATAAACGTGTGCAAAGGTCCTCTGGTGAAAGGGAACATACAAAAACAAGGAAATGGAAAAAAAGCATAGGGTGACTGGGGACTGAGGGTGAGAGACAGTGTAATTCACACTGAAAAGCCTCTCAGGAAGCTATATTTTAATAGGGGGCAATGCCTCAAGCCAAGTTACTCCCTAGGGATGGTAAAAGGCATTATAGCAGTACTTGGAGAAAGAGAAGTAATGCACAAGGGCATCCAGGTGGGATAAACAGCATGGGCAGAGGCCCAGCAGAGGGAATGAGCATGGAGTAACCAGGAAATCCACCTGCCTGGGGTGGAAACTTTAGCCAACCATTTCGACGAGACCCACTCTCATGCCCCATTTGTCTTTCTTGCCCTCAATGCTACAGGCTCACCAACATCAGCTTCCTCCTCGTTTCTTCTGGGCTCCCGGTGTCGCTAGAACTAGCCAGGGACATTCAAGGGCTCTGGCCACCTTCCTCGTCCCATCAGGAGGCCTTAGAGTGACTCTGAGCTTCTGGAACTCAGAGTTCAGCCCTACCGCCCTCCGCCCCGGCTGCACAGCTGAGTTCACCTCTTACTCTGTTGAATGAAAACATGCTAGCCCAGATCTAAGCTTTCTCTTTCCCACTCCCCACAGCCTGCCCCAGGGTCTCTCTGTCCTCACTCCACCTGCCCTGGTTGAAAAACTGTACTTTTGTCCAAGCCCAGATACTTACTGTATTTCATCAATTTTGAGATGAGCATTTTTTGTTACACATCGTAACATGGAGATTGGGATGGGTGTTGGCCAGAAGCAATCATGACATCACTGGCGTTAACTGCACATGGTCACCAAAATTTGCACAAAGATGTCACTGCTTAGAAGAAATTCCTGAAGGTAACAGTGCAGCTTTCTTTTAAGAAAACACAGACATCAAAGACACCGAGCTCAGAAAATCTGGTCTCTGAATATGAAGATGGTTCTGGAATATCTTCGCCAATTTATTCCACTCATATTTTCCTTTTATGTGTGCAAATGAATGACCTCTGATAAAAATCTATGTTTATATAACTATGAAAGAGCCTGTCATTAAGTACAAGATAAAAATTCTAAGTGATGAAAGAAGCACTATACGTGTCTTCTTTGGCAATAACTTTTTACTTTCTTAGTACGTAAAATAATGATGCATTTTACAATGGACGGAGTCAGGGAAATTCAATAAAATGCAATGAGTAATAAATGTTAATACTGTTTATCACTGCCCCCCCAACACACACACACACAGGATATCCTCTGCTCGGACTTAGGCATCTAGCTACAGCATAATAAAAACTTCTAGAATTGACCTGGATGGAACAACCAGACACCTCCAAGTGATAATCACACCATCCAATATTGGGAGGGAAAATGTGTTTGGGGCACTCAGAAAATAAGTCATCCAGTGAACACACAGGAGGAGGTCTGAGTCAATACAGGAAAATAATTTATTGAAATATTCATTAGAGTTTGTTCTCCCTCTGTCTTCTCCTTCAAGCAGGTAGGCAGGCTTTGCAATTCTCAGCCTCAGGAGTTTCAGCAGGGCTGCACACAGAAGATGCCTGACGTTAAAGGCACTTCTGACCCTTGGAAAAAGGTGAAGTTATTGAGGGGATGGGATGGGGGCGTTGGGGTGAGCTGGCGGCCTCTCAGAGGAGCCTGAACTTGGCAAACAGTGAGCTGGCCTGAGGCCTGGGCAGGGAAACTGCGGTAAGTCGGAACCTGGCTCCTGGTCCCCATGATGTGAAACCTCACAGGCCCTGCCTGCCTAACTGACCCAGCTCCGGAGGCTGGACCTTAGGCCCATGGCTCTCAGCCTCCCCAAAGGTTCTTGTGTCTCATTCCTGGAAGGGGAGCTGCATGGTCTCAAGAGCCTGAAGGGACGGTGCAGGCTGAGACAGGAAGGGCCTTTGCACTGTGCACGGTCCTGGATGTCAACCTTTCTCAGGAGGTGGGGTAGAGAACTCAATTTATCTGTAAGTTATAGCTCCCACCAACCGGGCAGCATGAGTCTCTCAGAATTCAGTAAATCTTTAAAAAGTGGAAAAATACGCTGTAGCTTCTTGCACACTTGAGTTTGTAAACCGGGATCTACATCGCATGACAGCAGCAAAATTATTCCCCCGGCTTGGGCAGCTAAGGAGCCTGCATCCCATTCCTTGAGGATGGAGTCAGAACCCTGGCAGCCTCTAGGGCTAAGATGCTCTATCTCCTCAGACCCTGCTGGAAGGGGCGCACATCTGCAAGCTGGAAGGCTGGGCCTCCCCACATCCTGTCAGTCACGCTGAAGACAGTTTTAATGGCCTGGCGTCAAGCATCCCTCGAAGGTCAGCCCCCCTGGACAGCTGTTTGCAAACTCCTCTCCAAAGCAGCTTCCCTTGAAGAGAGTTGCTACACAGTCATTACAAATTGATTGCAAAAGAGCTAACAATCATGATTAAATCATTAAATTCTTGTCTACGCTTCAGAGAGCGGTGAGAAAATTAACTTCCCACCAACCTAATTTTTTCCTGAACATGAAATAATGATTTTCTGCCCGTCTAATTACAAAGCCAACATCTGATCAAGCCAGCATCCAGAGGGGATTATCGCATGCACGAGTATTAGACCTCATTACCAGCTTGAGTGCAAAATTATTACATCTTGTAATTGGATGGTGAGATTTATATACAGATCGGCCCGGTTTCTGTAAGATTGTAATTACAGGCTTCGTTGGTTAGCTACTTATCACTCAGCACAGAAGAGAGGAAAATAAGCAACAGAAAAGGCATTTCATTAACCCATAACCCTATCAAGGGAAAGCCACTGTAACACCCATGTCTGCATTAGGGAGAACAGCTAAATTCACAGATGAAACAATTTATTATACTCTTTGCAAATGGGATTGCATTTTGTTTAACCCCTAATGAACTCTTTGGGTAAAGTGTCTGAACAAACCATTCATTTTATAGACAACTAGGTTCAATACAGTAATTATAAGGGGTAACTGACTGAGATAAACGCTCACCTGCTTAGAGGCAGTTGATTAGAGACACAATTGCTGGGCGCCAGGCACCCGCACAAAGGGCCCGGGGTGGGGGTGGGGGCCGGGACCGCGCTGGCTTCCCAGGAGCGGCTGGGAGGGAGCGGCATCCCGCCCGGCAAATCTACTCCACTCGGAAGAAAGTCGTTCGTTCGTCACGCCTGGCTACAACGGATGAGGTTTAATAAAGCTGCAAGGGCGACGCAGTTTAACAATTTCAGAGGCACTGGTGTGGAACACAGAAATTTAAATACCGCCTGATGAAGGCGCCTCGCCCGCTCCAGATGCGCGACCTAAATTAAATGTTACCTTTTCACGTGTTGATGGCACAACAATGGGCCTCACGGGCCTCACACAAAGTCGGCTCGGCAAGGTGTGAAACTGCGCGAGGGTGTGACACCCGTGGTGGGTTATTTTTCTGCCTACTGACCTGCGCTCCTCATTCCGGAAGCAGCAAAAGGAAGCTTACTGAGCCTTTTGTGAGCCTGGTCTATTTCCGGACACGCACGTGAAAATGACATGAAATTCACAGGTCAGTGTGCATAAATAAAGTCTTATTAGAGCACAGCCACATCCCTCCGTTGTGTTGTCTGTGGCTGTCCTCTGCTACAACAGGGAGACCCCAAAGCTGGGAATTTTTACTATCTGGCCCCTTACAGGAAACGCTGGCCAACTCCTATTCTAGTCCGTTTGGCTGCGTCTGTCTGCTGGGCAAGCATTGGCTCAACATGTAGAGTCTAAGTATGTGCTAAGCTCCGGGCCAGGTGCTGGAACGAAAAACAAAGGGCCAAAGTTCCTGCCTTCCAGGGTCTCACAGTCTACTTCGGCACCACCGAACATCCGTTTCTGTGCCCTCTGGTTCCAGTGTCCTGGATTTTCTCTGGGAAATTAGCCTCACCTTGACTCATGCCATGTCACCTGGCCTCCGTGATTGGTACAGGGATGGACACGTGGTTTAGTCACAGCCGTGAGTCACAAGCCGGGACCCTCTGTGGGCAGAAAGGGGCCCTCCCTCTTTTGTTTGGAGGTAGATTTCGTTGGCTTAGGTCTGGGACCATAGGAAGCACCTTGTTGCCCCTGGGCACCAAGAAGGGCCCAAAGGGGAGAGTGGAGCAGAATGGTGGAGAGAGACTGGGTCCTGATACTGCTGTCTGAGCCCTTGAATCCAACTGCCTGAAGTCAGTCTACCCCTGGACTTTTCCATTTTGTGAGCCCATAAAGTACGTTTTTGCCTGAACCGGTCTACTGTCACAAGAGAAAGAATGTTTCTCATTCCTACGCAAATAATTAAAACACAAGGCAGAATGAAATGTGTCATGCACAGGGTATGATCAGAATATTGTAGAAACTCAGAGGAGAACTTGAGTCTTCCAAGGACTCAAGGACTCCTTCCTGGAGGAGGTGGTCTTTGAGCCTAGGCTCAGAATGAGTGTCAGGTTTTTGGTACATGGAGAAAGTGGGTGATCTAATTCCAGGCTGAAGGCTCAGTAAGGGGCAAAAGCAGGAGAGCATGGAGTGTGTACAAGGCATAGTGTGAAGGGACTGAGAGAGATGAGGTGGGCAGGGAGGTTAGGACCAGGTCACGCACACATGCTGGGCTCCCCCCACTTATCTCTCCTACTTCTGAACCACTCGGAGGGCTTACTCTCAGAGCACTGGGGCCCATGAACATCACAGCCCTCTTAGCCAGGAAGGTATGAGGGTCACTACCACCCAAAGATGTACAGCAGGCAAACTCTAACTTGGCCTCCAATGATCTCTATCCCCTGGTATTCATCCCTGATGTAATCTCCTCCCTGGAGTCTGGGAGGGACTTTTGCTTTGCTTCTAATACGGTGAAAGTGAAGATCTGTATGCTGAAAACTATAAAACACTGATAAAAGAAATCAAGGACCAAATAAATCATGCTTAACGATACGATCCAAAATTCTGAATGTGTCAGTTCCTACCAAATAGATTTATAGATTAAATGCAATTCGAATCAAAATCTCAGCAGCATGCTTTGTAGGAATCTACAAGGTGATTCTAAAATGTATATGATACGTTTGTTCTCTACATCTGTGTCTATTTCTGCCTTGCAAACCGGTTCATCTGTACCATTTTTCTAGATTCCACATATATGCATTAATATACGATATTTGTTTTTCTCTTTCTGACTTACTTCACTCAAATGTATGGACACCAAGGGGGGAAAGTAGGCTGGAGGGGGGCTGGTGGTGGTGGGATGAATTGGGAGATTGGGATTGGCATATATACACTAATATGTATAAAACAGATAACTAATAAGAACCTACTGTATAATAAATAAATTAAATTAATAAAATAAAATAAAAATAAATAAATATAAAAGATAAATGAAATAAAATGTATATGAAGAATCAAAGGAACTAGAATGGAGATATATACGGTCCAGCCTCCTTCCTTAATTTGGGACGACTTTGAAAAATTGTCTGGTTTCAGAGCTCCCTGTAAGGTGAGCTGCTGAAGCCTCAGTTGCCACCGCACCTTGGGGCAGCTTCTCCTTCTGCCCAACCCTGCCTTCCTCACTTCCTTCCAGGTGTGTCTACTGGGTCCAAACCCCAAAGGCCCATCTATACACAAGCCTCCACCTCAGAGTCAGTTTCCAGGGAATCCAAGCTAATTCAGTAAGTTGGAATGAGTTTTTGTAAATGAAACTGTTGACTACATAAGGGGTGATTTGATAATTAAAAAAAAAAAAAATCAGACCAATATGCCAGATTAATGTGACACAAAAAAAAGTGGCACTGTGTCAATTTAGGAATATTATCTATGAGTTTAGCTCTGATTCTTGAAGCAGTTTGTTTAAAAAAAGTAGGAGGGGGCTTCCCTGGTGGCGCAGTGGTTGAGAATCTGCCTGCTAATGCAGGGGACACGGGTTCGAGCCCTGGTCTGGGAAGATCCCACGTGCCACGGAGCACCTGGGCCCGTGAGCCACAACTACTGAGCCTGCCCGTCTGGAGCCTGTGCTCCGCAGCAAGAGAAGCCGCGACAGTGAGAGGCCCGCTCACCGCGATGAAGAATGACGCCCGCTTGCCACAACTAGAGAAAGCCCTCGCACAGAAACGAAGACCCAACACAGCAAAAAAATTAATTAATTAATTAATAAACTCCTACCCCCAACATCTTTAAAAAAAGAAAAAAGGGAGGGATATAAATGTATGCATATACTATACGATTACATTTACATAACATTCATAAAGTGACAAAAGTATAGAAATAGAGAAAATGGTTGCCAGTGATTACAGACAGCGTGGGGATGGGAGAGAAGCAGGTACAGCCACTGAGGGCAACATGAGGGATCCTAGTGATGATGGACATGTTTGGTATTTTGACTGCATAATGTCAATATCCTACTTGTGATATTGCAAGATGTCACCATTGGGGGAAACTGCGTAAAGGGTACACGGGATTTCTTTGTATTATTTCTTACAACTACATGAGAACCTACAATTATCTCAAAAGTAAATTTTAATTAAAAAAAGAAAGAAGAATATGGCAAAGGTGACAGGATGTCACTTCTGTGATTAAGTTACATAGGAATGTGAATCCATCTTTCTAGTGGACTTTCTCTATTGCTTGCATGTGTTGCTGAAGCAAGCCACCATGTTGGAGAGGCCCATGTGGCAAAGAACTGAGGGTGGTCTCAGGTCAACAGTCAAAAACTGAGACCCTCAGTCTAACAGTCCCCAAGGAACTGAATTCTGCCAACGATCACGTGAGCTTGGAAGTAGATCCTTCCCCAGTCAAGCCTTCAGATGAAATTCCAGCCTGGCCAACCCCTTGACTGCGGTCTTGGTTGACAGCCTCACTAAGCCGTGCCCGGATTCCTAACCCACAGAACTTGTGATAAAATAAGTAGGTGTTGTTTTAAGCTGTTAAATTCATGGTAATTTGTGACACATCAATTGATAACTGATGTGTATATCAAAACCACCAAAATGCTGGCTCTTGGAATTTTATTTTATTCAAGATAATACAAGAGAAGAAGGGTGAACAGAAGTGAGCGCTGGCAGGGGCTGGAAGGATAGTGAGTGCTAAGCCATCACTATTTTGGAGTTAGGTTTAATCTTAGTACCTCTCAAACTTTTCCTTCAAAATAACATCCACGACAAAGGAGCATGTTTAAATATCTAGGCATGTGGTTACCAAATTTTAAAAATCTGTAGTGGACACTATATTCTCTAGGCTTTTTCTTTATTGTTGGCCTCTCCCCATGAGAATATCAGCTCCATGAGAGCCACATGATTGCTTTATTTACTATACCCCCAGGGTCTCCAGATCCATGCTTTGTTGAGTGAAGGAATAAATGCATGAACATTATAAAGCATGCCTATACACAAAACATAAATTTTTGAAACAATGAGATGATGAAATGAGCAGTATTTTAAAATGTTTTTCTAATTGTGAGGGCTACATACTCTCATTAGCTAATATCTCACAGCACAATATCCCCTTAGGGATAGGTTGTTATCAACTATAGGGATGTAAATATTTTTGATAATTTCAATTGGTTTTGGCCAAACAATTGGATTTTATTTCAGATCTTATTAGATAACCATTGTTTTCATCTCCTCAGGTGGCTGGTCAAAAGCCTGTGTGAGGAGAGGATATGACAGAATGGCCCTGTTCTCCTTTTCTTCTACTGGCATCATCATTGTTAACATTAATCTTGGTTTCTTTGCAGAAATCTTCTTCAGCCACTTGTCCCTTTTGTGAAGGCTGATTTCACTAAAACAAGATAAAGATCATCTGTACATCCAATTAACAGGACACATGCACATGTCCTCAAAATGCACTGAAAACAAACCAAAAAATGGGTAAGAGAGAAACTGTCCACCCCTCCTCATGGTGACCTCCACTCCTCCCCCAAGGATGCCTTCTAGAGTTTACGGTACATACAGCCTTTATGACATAGGACAGAATGAAAGAATCAGTGGCAGTCTGTAGATTTAAAAATTGTTGAACTCTCATTTATTTCCCAAGTTTTTGATAAAAAATAGATTTACTTATGGACCTTCAATTCCATTCTGTTAAACGACATGTCTCTCTTTGTGCCAATGCCACACTGGTTTTTTGTTTGTTTTGTTTTTAATTTTTATTGGGGTATAGTTGATTTACAATGTTGTGTTAGTTTCAGGTGTACAGCAAAGTGAATCTGTTATACATATACATATATTAACCACACTGTCTTGATTACCATTGCTTTGAAGTAAGTTTTGAAATCTGAAAGCACGAGTCTTCCTCCTTCCCTCTTCTTTTTCAAGGTTGTTTTGACTATTTGAGGTCTCTTGCAATTCCTTCTGAATTTTAAAATCAGCTTGTCAATTTCTGTAAAGAAGTCAGCTGGGATTCTGATAGGGATTACAAGGAACCTATAGGTCAGTTTGGGGAGTAGAGATATTTTAACAATGTTAAATCTTCCAATCTATGAACATGGGATCTTTCTCCAATTATTTACATTTTCTTTAACTTCTTTCAGCAATGTTTATAGTTTTCACAGGATGCATCTTTCACTTATTTTATTAATTTATTTATCAAATTTATTTGTTTTAACCTATTTTATTATTAATTTTATTACTTGATTATTCCACTTAATTTATTCCTAAGTGTTTTATTCTTTTAGTTGATATTATAAATTGAATTGTTTTCTTTTTTTCTTTTTTTCTTTTTTTTTGCAGTACGCGGGCCTCTCACTGTTGTGGCCTCTCCTGTATGGAGCACAGGCTCTGGACGCGCAGGCTCAGTGGCCATGGCTCATGGGCCTAACCGCTCCGCGGCATGTGGAATCTTCCCGGACCGGGGCATGAACCCGTGTCCCCTGCATCGGCAGGCAGACTCTCAACCACCGCGCCACCAGGGAAACCCTGAATTGTTTTCTTAATTTCATTTTCAGGTTGTTCACTCTAGGTGCATCAATACAATTGATTTTGGCATATTGATCTTGTATCCTGCAACCTTGCTGATTTTCAACATGGATACCAAGACTATCCAATGGGGAATAATAGTATTTTCAATAAATGGTGCTGGGACAACTGGATAGCCACATGCAAAAGAATTAAATTGAATCCCTACCTCATACCACATAAAAAATTAACACAAAATGGATCAAAGACCAAAATGTAAGTGCTAAAACATAAAACTCACAGAAGAAACCATAAGGGAAATTCTTCACGACCTTAGACTTAGCAAAGGATTCTTAGGTATGATAACAAAATCATGAACAGTGAAAGAGAAAAATGAACTGAACTTCAACAGAACTAAAAACTTTTGTCCTTCTATGAACATCATCAAGCAGTGAAAAGACAACCCATAGAATAGGAAAAAAAAATTGCAAATTATATATCTGATAAGGGATTGTATCTAGGATGTATAAGGACCTCTTACAAAGACAAATAACCCAATTTAACAAGTGGCCAAAGGAGATGAATAGACGTTTCTCCAAAAAAGATATACAAATGGCCAATGAGTACATGAAAAGCTTCAGGATACCATCAGTCATCAAGGAAATACAAATCAAAACTGCAATGAGATACCACTTCACACCCGCTAGGAGACTATAATCAAAAATTCAATCAAATATCAGTGAGGATGTGGGAAAATTGGAACGTTCATACACTGCTGGTAGGAATGTAAAATGGTGCAGCAGCTTTGAAAAATCGTCTGGTAGGGGGCTTCCCTGGTGGCACAGTGGTTGAGAGTCTGCCTGCCGATGAAGGGGACACGGGTTCGTGCCCCGGTCCTGGAAGATCCCACATGCCACGGAGCGGCTGGGCCCGTGAGCCATGGCCGCTGAGCCTGCGCGTCCGGAGCCTGTGCTCCGCAACGGGAGAGGCTACAACAGTGAGAGGCCTGCGTACCACAAAAAAAAAAAAGTATCGTCTGGCGGTTCTTCAAATAATTAAACATAGAGTTACTGTTTGACTCAGCAATTCCACTCCTAGGTATATACCCAAGAGAAACGAAAACATATGTCCATACAGAAACTTGTACATGAATATTTATAGAAGCATTATTTATTATGGCCAAAATGTGGAAACAACCCAAATTTCTCTCAACGGATGAATGCATAAACAAAATGTGTTATATCCATACAAGGGAATATTTTTGGTCAAGAAAAAAAATGAAATACTGATACATGCTACACTATGCATGAACCTCGAAAACATTATGCTAAGTGAAAGAAACCAATCACAAAAGACTACATAATTACATGAGTCCATTCATATGAACTGCCCAGAACGGGGAAATCTATAGAAACAGAAAGTAGATTTGTGGTTGCCTAGGGCTGGAGGAGGTTGAGGGTAGAGGGGGTGACAGCTAAAGCACACAGGGTGCCTTTTGGAGATGGCAAAAATGCCCTAAAATCAATGGACTATGATAAAGGTTTCACATACTCCTGAATATATTACAAGCCATTGAATTGTATACTTTAATGGGTTTGTTTGTTTGTTTTTGTTTGTTTGTTTTGCGGTACGCAGGCCTCTCACTGTTGTGGCTTCTCCCGTTGCGGAGCACAGGCTCCGGACGCGCAGGCTCAGCGGCCATGGCTCACGGGCCCAGCCGCTCCACGGCACGTGGGATCTTCCCGGACCGGGGCACGAACCCGTGTCCCCTGCATCGGCAGGCGGACTCTCAACCACTGCGCCATCAGGGAAGCCCATATCTGTTTTTTTAAGACACTGAAATTTTGGAATCTTTTGTTACCACAGCAGAACCTAGCTTATACTGATTACTGCAACTCCCTGCAGCAAGATTAAATTTCTTCGAAGTTTTGTGTTTTAACTTTAAAATTTTTGTACTCCATATCAAATCAGTGGTTATGTTGATATCAAAATAACATTTCTCCTCAAATTGATGAGTTAAATTAAGGCTTCACAAAGATATTGCTTGTTTATCCTGTGCTTTCCAGATCCTCCAAGACAATCCCTGCTGAATGCATACCCCGTTTAAGAAATTGTTTCTTTTTAAATCCTGGGACCAAACCTTGGACAGTGCAACTTTGATGATGCAATGCCAGGACTTTGAAGAATCATTCAAATGTATTTGAAAGTATTTTTAATCAGCACTATTTGATAAGCATATGGAAGATCCTCAGTCTCGCTAGGTATGCTATGTTATGAATGATGACAATGAGAGAGGTCGATGAGAACAATGAAAGGTGTGCATGGCTTTTGTAATCGGGTTTGAATTTAAATCCTCCTTTGTCAGAATTTGGACTTTTTGGAGCTTTAGCTCCCTCATCTGCAAAACTGAATAATAGTTGCACTCATTTCAGAAGGTTAACATAGGCTCAAAGGAGATAATGAGTTAATGAAGCACTTCACACAGAGCCTGGAACACAGTAAACTGCAAAGCATGCTAGTTACTATTCTTAATAATATGAGGTTGGCAAATATTAAATGATAATAAACTTAGTGGTGGTCAGAGTATGGGTAAACAGGTGCCCTCATACCCAGCCAGTGGGAATATACCTTGGCTCATTCTTTCTGGAAGACACATTAAAAATGGACACACCCTTATGACCCATTCTAATTCCATTAGAAATCCTAAGGAAATAAATAGACAAACATGCAAAATTCAGTGTACAAACAACATAAATGTTCAAGAACAGTTGATGGGTTAAATGGATTCTGCTAAATTCTACTGAGAGCATATCAGAAATTTTCAAAAATTTTGACTGGAATTCACATAAGAGATACATATTATATTACAACCCAACATATACCTATATGTTTAATACACAGAGTGTTTATAAAAATACTGATCTTCACTAATGCAATACACACTAATATTTTTCTCTTCTGTACAATGATATTCTTTTCTGTTTCATTTATTTTTTTAATATAAATTTATCTATTTATTTTTGGCTGCGTTGGGTCTTCATTGCCGCACACGGACTTTCTCTAGTTGCGGCAAGCAGGGGATACTCTTCATTGCAGTTCACGGGCTTCTCATTGCAGTGTCTTCTCTTGTTGCGGAGCATGGGCTTTAGGTGCGTGGGCTTCAGTAGTTGTGGTGCGCGGGCTCAGTAGTTGTAGCGCACAGGCTTAGCTGCTCCGCGGCATGTGGGATCTTCCCAGACCAGGGATCAAACCCATGTCCCCTGCACTGGCAGGTAGATGCTTAACCACTGCACCATCAGGGAAGTCCCTGTTTCATTTATTTTTAAATATTGATTTTGACTCACCAAGTTGATTTTGGCACACATTGATGTGTCTTAAGCTGCAGTTTGAAAAAACTGCCCTGTGTAGTTTTTACGAAAGGTGATTTAGAATTTCAGTCATTGACAAGATAAGGTGTCCAAAGTACAGTGATGTGTAAAAAGTAGGTCACAAAATAGGATGAATAATGTCCCATATGGGTTAAATGTGTGTGTGTGTGTGTACACGTGCATGCATGTTTCATCCAAATAGGAAAACAGTCTGGAATAACATATAACAAAATAAACAACAGTGGTCATCACAAGGGTGAGAGTGTGGATTTGTGGATAATTTAATTTTCTTTTCGTTTGTCTCTATTTTTCAACTTTTTCTATAATAGGCATATATTACTTGTACACTTAAAAATGAATTCATTCCATAGGAAAAGCAAGATTCTTCTCTGAAATGAATAAATGTGATTGTTTAAACTCATAGCAAGAACCTGAGAACCTTTTTTTTTTCAATTTGAAAGCAGTCACTGTTTATTAACTGACCAGATTACAAAAATAATCACGGTAGATACCTTAGTTCATCCTTCTTATAAGTCTGTTGATCTGGTCTTCCCTGTTGCCAGCATCTCCACCTTCTACAAAATGGGTGGTCTTCTTCTTCATTCCACCTCGTGGAGAAGACAGTTTGAAGGGCCACAGGAAGTTGTTTGCTTCTTTGAAACGTTTTCCAACTGTATAGATCTCATGAATCAGATCCTCCATGCAGATAATACCGTATTTGCCAAGAGATCGAGCAGTCAACATGTTATCCGTCAGGGCAATTCGCTTCTTGTTGATTTTGCCATAACCACGCTTGTAGATCAATTCATTTACTGACTTCAGGTTTGGGTACCCCCATGCAATGTATGGTTCCACAATTCTCAGTTAAGAATTCACTCAGTTAAGAGAGCTCAACCACGGGGTGGGCTCGGGCCACAGTCACTCAGCATCCAATCTAAGAACTGGGATCAGAGTCTTCTGTGGCCTGTGACACACCTGGCAGTCTTTCCTTCCTTCCTTCCTTCCTCCCTCCCTCCCTTCCTTCCTTCTTTCTTTGATTCCCTCCCCCCACTTTCATCAGTCTTAATTTTCACATCAGAGAGATACAGTGAAGTGAAGTATCTTCAAGCACCGGCTTCTGAGGCTGGCATTCCTAAGTTTTAAACCCAGTTCTCCTTAATAGTTGTGTGCAAGGTGATTAACCTGTTTGCTCTTTAGAAAATGGAGATGTTATCTCCCACATGGCGAGCATCATTGAGATGACTGTACAGTACCCTTCCCATAGCCTGGGCAGAGAGTAGGTCTCAACCAAGTGATGCTCGTTACAGTAATAATGCCACCTAGATAGAGGGTTGCTGGCAGGTTTCTGTAAGGGAACCCTGGTCAAGTGTTTAGAACAGAGCCTGGCACATTGTAAGCCCACACAGTATATGTTGGTATTATTACTATTGACATATTATTATTAGAAAAAAAATTCCCAAATTGCATGGCTAATATAGAGGTCATTCCTGAGTGAGTTTACTATTCTTCCCAGCTATAGAACGAGCCTTATACCTCACACCTAGGTAAAGGCAAAATCTGTCAATACCATAGTTGGTGGCTGCTGCTTTCCGTGAGCCTACACCATGAACCCAGACCTGGGTCCTAGGTTGCTGTTTACTTCCTTTCTTCACTGCCTCCTGCCTCCTTCTGCCTTTGACATCCCAGCCAAAGTCAGTAGGGAGATGATAGCCTTGAAAATTAGCCTTCCTGGGCACACATTGCCCACTGCCGTTTGATGTGCGGGCCTTGGGAAATGGTCCCAAATCCAGTGAACGCGAGCCCCCTCCTGGTGGCAGGTGGTCTCATTGACCACATCCACCGAGGCTGTAAGATGATGGGGCTGCCACGCTTTCAGGGGAGGGAGGCTGGGGTCAGCTGGGATTGGCAAGCTCATGTGGTCGGCGAGGCGAGCCCCTGCCTTTCTGGAATGACAGAGTCATCTCTCCGGTTTGAAAACATGTCAGAATAATCCTGCCCATCACGACGCCTGTGGTTTCTGACCGCACATGAAAGATGGTCAGAGGTATTTAAAACCAGGCTTTCTGGCCCCGCTCCTTAAAGGCTCCATTCACCCACCCAACAGAAAACCATGTGTGTCTTAATTTCATATGTTACCTTAATGGGTTTCTATTACTGACATAAATGAAAACAAGCACAAGAACACTGATAGCCATTCCTGTTTCTAGCTGCCTATGCCTGCGTGCGTGCCTGGCCTTGTACATGAGTTAGCTCATCTGACCCTCTTCAATAACCTCTCAGGTGGTTACTGCTACTATCCCCATAAACAGAGGGGCTGGGTGCCCAGCTCAAGGTCACATGGCTAGCATTTGACAGAGCTAGGATTTGAACCCAGGTCCATGTAAGTCCAGAGCCCCAGGTGTTCTGACACGCATAAACACGGGGTTTAGAAAGACGGAGACCGAGGGTGTGAAACCGGGGCTCAGAGACCCCCTCCCCATAACTATTCAGACCAAGGATCCAGCCTCAGTCTTGATGCCCTAACCTCCAAAGCTAAGGGGGGGCGGGGCCATGGGGGAGGGGTGGAGGAGGGGAAGAGCATCCCCACGCCCTGGTGTTCCCACCCCTCTCCAAGCCCCCCCTCTGTACGCCAACAACAGCCAATCAATACTGGCTTACATTTTATGAGACAAGGCGTTAACTTGTTCAATTACGGGGGAGACAGCTCTATTCTTTCGTAACAAGTAATCTGAGTAGGGAAATCGATCCCAAGGGGCCCCGTGCACGCTGGCTAATTTTATATTATCCTCAGCCAATGGGCGAGCACAGAGTAATGGAGTTGTTGTCACAGTTCATTACGGGAGGGGGGATCAATAGCGGGACAATCGGAGGCTCAGCGTCACAGCTGTGGCAGTCAGGGTAGGTCGTGGGGGACTCGGGATGGGGGAGCACCACTTCCTATTTTGTGTTCCCGGCCCGGACACTGCTGATTTTCGCCGTAACCTGTAAGAAAGAAATCCTTCTCGGGATGGAAAACCAGAGACTCCCCACTCCCCAAGTCCCCCCACAGCCAGACTCCAGAGAAAGGCCACCGTAGACACCCCAGGTTGATGGAAAACAGAAGGCAAAACCCCCATCATCACAAGGCCTGGCTTGTGACCATCACATTTTCCCTGCTGTCTTGCAAGTGGCTTTTGGACAGAACCCAGGTTTGGCCTGGCAGTGAATCCTCCTTGGCATCTTGATGGCCCCAAACATTAAACCCTGGTTTTCATCCTAAAAGCACAGCTGACAGATAGACAGTCCTGCTTCTGTCCTCTGTGTGCTCAGCAACCAAGAGATGCTGCCCCAGCTCCCCTGGTTCCCTGGGGTGAGGGCGGGTAGGGGTGGGATTTAATCTCCCCAGGGCAGTGACTTCAGTTTCAGGCTTACATCTGACATTTGGGTTGTTCCAATTTCCTCCCCTGCAACAGAAGTGGCTAGTACCAATTCAGCATTCCATAAGCCCCGTCTTGTGTGTACCTCTGCAAGCATTTCAGAAGCTGTGCGTACTATGTGCACAGCAGGCACTGTAGCAGCCTCTTTATCTACATGATCAGATGTACCTTCAGACTGTTGAACTTATCTATAACCTTATTTAACACCCATTATATGTGACCCCATTTTATATGCATTGTCTTATCAACTCTGGCATTAACCCAATATACAGACCAGTAAACTGAGGCTCAGAGAGGCAAAGCAATGTGCTCAGGACACATAGGTAGTTAAGGTCAGAGCCAAGATTTGAACTTGGTCTCTCTGACGTGCCTCCAGCACTGAAAAATGCTCTACATGGCACTCTAGGAGGGAGGAACACAGACATTCTTAAGTGTCTGTGTCTTCTCATAGGATCATTCCAGTGCCTGGAATACTCATATATAATGGGGATGATTTTTTAAAATCTTAAATCAACATATTTTTATATGCTGCCCCCCCCATTAAACATGCTCCCCTGAAGTCACCACACCATTATGGCCCCACAGGAGTGGGGAGGACCCAATGCTCCCTCTGGGAGGGGACAGATATGAGGTAGGAGGAGACACAGGAAGGGGAGTAAGGGCAGCCCTTCTTGCCCTGGGCAAGGTGAGCAGCAGAAGGACAGAGGTCAGGATACCAATGGTCACACATACTGAGGGCTATCTGTGCACCAGACACTTTATAGATATCATAAATGTATATAAATGTATGCATATGTATTGATTAAGATATGTTAAAGCTCTATGCACTTTATATGTATTAATTAATTTAATCCTTACAACAAACTTTGGGATAGTTATAATTGTTATCCCATTTTACAGATGAGGAGACTAAAGTGCTGGAAGGTTAAAGATCTTGCTGGATTAGAAGCCAGGCCCACTAGTTCCAAATGCTGTTATCCACAATGCTATTCTGAAAATGAAAAGCAGAAGGATATGCCTGCATTCCTCCCTCTGGACCAAAATCCCAGAAGTGAGGGTATTGGGATGAGAAAGGTGAAAATGGGAGGGCTGGTGTTCCAATTTCCCTTTGGAAATCAGAGGTCACTAAACAGGGGTGGTCCTGTTCCAATGTGGAGTAATGTAGTAGAATTAAAATGCAGGCTTGATGTCGTTAGGTGGAGAGAGGCCTAAGTTAGATCCTGGGTCCCCTTATCTCCATTGGGCAGTGCAGGGATCAGAGCTTTCAGTGGGAGATGTGGACAACATACCTTGTTATGGACTGAGTTGTAGCCCCCAGAATTCATATGTTGAAGTCCTAACCCTCTGTACCTCAGAAAGTGACTGTATTTGGAGATAGGGTCTTTAAAGAGGTGATTAAATTAAAATGAGGTCATATGGTAGGCCCTAATCTAATATGACTGATGTCCTTATAAGTAGAGGAAATTTGGACACACACAGAGACACCAAGGATTCCCACACAGAGAGAAAGGCCATGTGGGGACAAAGGGAGAAGTTGGCCATCTGTAAGCCAAGGAGAGAGGCCTCAGAAGAAATCAACCCCACCAACACTTTGCTTAGACTTCCAGCCTCCAGAACTGTGAAAAAATAAATCTCAGTTGTTTAGGTCACCCAGTCCATGGTGTTTGTTATGCAGCCTGAGCTGACTAATACAGACCTAACAGTGAGGCTGCCAGGTAAGGAGCAAGGTGATCTCACCGGGGCGGCCTCCAAGTGAGCAACACAAGTGCAGGGCAAGATGGAGGGTGTGACTTGAGGTTCCACAGAGCAACACAGACCACATAGGGCTGGCTGGGTCAGCAAGGGTGGATCCCAGGCCCTGACCAAGGTCAGCAAACAGACCATGAGAACAGCTGCAGAACCCAACAGGGCAGCCAGTCACCAGATGTGGGGAAAGGGGCAGAGCCAAGGTCCTAAGGCCCTGAGGTGATCTGCTCTCACTCTTCAGAGGAGCCCCATGGACACGGAGGGAGGGGAAATGTGAGGTTCCCGAGTGGGATGGGCGTGGGTTCTCAACAGGAAGACAAGTGTTCCCCACAAGAACCAAACATAATACTTACCCCACAGGGAACAATTAACATTTTTGTCCTAGACTAGAGATCGGCAAACTGTGGCCCTCAGGCCTATCTGTTTTTGTAAATAAAGTTTTATTGGACCACAGGCATGTCCGTTTGTTTACACATTGCCTATGGCTGTTTTCATGCTACGACAGAAGTATTGAGTGGGTATGATAGCAACTGAGAATGTATGGCACCAAGGCCTGAGATGTTTACTATCTGGTCCTTTACAGAAAATGTCTGCCAACGCCTGACCTAGAAACAATATTTCTGTAACAACAGTGGCTGGATTTTTCTAGGACAGCTGGCATATGGTGTGAAAGATTTCATCCACTCAATCATTCGCTTATTCGGTCAGTCAACAAACATTTCTCAAGGGACAGCCATGTGCCAAGACCTGTGCTCAGTACTTATGATTCAAGAATGAGCAGAGTCTCAGTTCCCTCACCAAGGTACTTACAGCCTTGTCGGGGCACAGATGTTAAACAAATCATCACGCAAATGTGCCGCGCTAAACTGAGCTGCATTCTGTACTGGAGAATTCATAAAGTTATTAAACTGTACCTCCTGGTTCCCCCAGAAGCAGACCCTGAGATAAAGGTTCAAATGGAAGTTATTTAAGAGATGGTCCCAGGAAGTACCAGCAGGAGAGTGGGAAGTGAGGCAGGGAAGGGAGAGACACCACCAAGAGTGTGTAATCCAGCTAGTGACCCTGAGGCCCTCTAGGGACCTCAGGGACACTGTAGGGGCTGCTCCTCTGTTATCCCACCCCAGGGGGAGGGGGCTGAGGGATGTGTCATTGGTGGAGGGCTGCTCCCTGGAGCATTGAGTCACCTGCCCTTCTTGCTTGCCCTCCTCTGGTGGACTTGAAATCACAGTGAGGCTTAAGCAGCCTGCTGCGTGCAGAGGGGATGAGGTTGTCTGGGTTGAGGGGGACATTGGGACTGCCCTGAGGTTGAAGGGGGCCTTGGGGAAGAGTATTCCCGCAGAGGGAGCCTGTGCCCCTCCCCAGGCACAACAAACCCGTCCCTCCTTGGGGTTCCAGCACCCCCTGCTTTAACTGCAGTACCTGCAGTTAAAGGTGAGGTCAGTTGTCTGCTTGGAGAGGATGGACCAATGCCACATCCATTATTCTGGCCCCAGAGCCAGCTCTGTGCCCAGAACACAGTAGGACCACAGTGAATAAAAGACAAGCTTCCTACCAGCATTAATGGGATACCAAGGGATCAGGAAAATCCTCCTCTTGTCCAGTACTTTCTGCTGACAAGTCCCCAGGGTGTCAGGGTTATATACTGTGAAAGCCTTGCCCACATTTAGGGGAGAGAGGAGGGAGGAGTTGAGCCTCAGGAAGGTCATAGGTACAGGGGACATGACCTAAGTATTAGCTTTTGTCTGATCACTGGAGTTGCTTTGTGTGTTAGGGCAGTGGTTGTCAAAGTGAGGTCAGGGAACCCCTGGGGGTTCCTGAAACCTAGCCAATGTTTTCATATAATACTAAAACATTACTTGCCTTTTTAAATTGTCATTTTCTCATAAGTATACAGGGACGTTTCCCACAGACTACAGGATGTTGGGATGTTACAACTGATTGATGCAGAAGAAAATGAGAATCTGTTAACCCACACAGTTAAGAGATGTGCAAAAATGTAAAATAATGTGGCTCGCTAAATTAGCTTATCTATGTAAGTATACAGTGGATTCATTATTGTTATTTTTAAATAATAATTAAATATTTCTCATTTTTAATTTCTAACTTGCTAAATATCAATACATACTACCTAAACAAAAGATCTTTGGGCTCCTCAATAACAACAATTTTTTCAAGTGCCAAGGGGTCCTGAGACCAAAAAGTTTGAGAACAGCCGTGTTTAGGAATTCTGCACCTCATGCACGCTCATGGGGCAGAGCCCACATCGCAATGTAGAAGCTGGACATCCACTTTCCTAGCTGCCCTTGTGGCTAGGATGTGACCATATGATTTAGGACTAGCCAAACAGAGATGTATCCTTGGAGGGGGTGCTCCCAAATAGGGCACAGAGTAAAGAGGTCTTCTGGTAGTGGAAGTCACATCCTGATCAAAGGTCAGCAGAGGCCATGGGGCTGCAGTGGTGACCAGGACTGAGGCTGTGGCAGGATTCAGCTATGTCCTGGCTGCCACCTGGCCTCCCTGCTCTGAGCCATCATCCCAGCCTGTTTCTCCAGGTTGCCTGGCAATGCTGTGTAAGCTTGGGCAACTTGCTTATGCTCTCCGTGCCTCAGTGGACATAATCAAGATCAGATAATAAAGACAATTTTTGTAAGGACTGTAAAGACTAAATGTCAGGTGCTCAGTGCCCGGGACATTATAACAGCCCAGTATGTGTTGGTTGCCACTCAGATAATGATGATGACGATGACTGTTACCACTATGATGATTCACTGCCACTAGCTTTGCTGCTTATTGTAGAGTCATTTGATGACGATCTCTGGGGGCCCTGAGGCCCCATGCCTGACCTTGGTGCTCAGTGCAAAGGTGTCCATGGCCCTAGTCACGAATATCCTTCCAGTTATTCCTCTACTCCTTAAATAAGGTAGAGTTGGTTTCTGTTGATGCAACTGAGAGAACAGAGATTGATCCAGTGAAAGATGTCAGGCTGTATGGCACCCACAGGTGCCCAATGGAGACAGATTTGCCCATATATTACATATATGATATATTTACATAATGCTCTTCCTTATACTGACTCACTTTTTCTTTTCTGAATCATAAGTACCTTTTTAATATTTTAAGTAAATTTTAATTTTAAAAGTTTTAGATGTATAGGAAAATTTCAACTTTACAAATATTACACAGATGGTACCGAGAGCTCCCGTATACCCTACATTCAGTCCTCCTACTAACATCTTACATTAGTATGTACATTTGTTAAAATTAAAATGTAAACTTGTTAAAATTGTATGAACCAATATTTACATTATTATTAACTAAAGACCATACATTCTAAAGATTTCCTTAGTTTTTACCTTTTGACTCACATTTTTACTGAAATGAATTTGCATTGAAAGGGTTTGACGTGCTAATTCCCATTTTCTTCCTTAACTCCCACTGAAGTCACACATGACTATTCAGTAAAAACCCTTTGGCTGACACCCCCTAAAGTCCTTTCCTGCTACCACGAGGCCCGCAATCTGAGGAAATGTGCCCCCATGTCCCAGGATCCCTGAGTAGGGTGGCAGGTGGTGTCACTGGGTGGCACGGTTTTTGTCCCTGAGTCCCGATTTCCTCACCAGAAAAGCAAGGACACTGAGCATTTCCACAGCGATCAAGACAATTCAGTGAAATAGGAAATGCAGAGGGTCTGACCTGAATCCTGGTACCAAGTAGGGCCTAGGGATGAATTTCCCTCCTCACAGGCAACATGTTTCCTAGCGACTACGGCTAAGCTCTGTCTCCCTCAGCACAGTGCCAGCCTCGGTTCTCTGCCCCATGTTCTAAGACCCCAGACTCACTCGGGAAGGAAGAGGAAGATCCGAAGGGCAGGAAGAGGAGGAGCCGAGGAAACTGAGTGGGGGAGGAGGAGAACAGGGGGAGGGAGGGAAAAGGAGAGGGGGGAGGAGGGGCAGGGGAGGAGGAAGGAAGGGGAAGGGGGAGGGGGGAGGAAGGAAGGGGAAGTGGGAGGGGGGAGGAAGGAAGGGGAGGGGGAGGGGAGGAGGAAAGAAGGGGGAGGGGAGGAGGAAGGAAGGGGAGGAGGGAGAGGGGAGGAGGAAGAAAGGGGGAAGGGAGGAGGAAGGAAGGGGGAGGGGAGGAGGAAGGCAGGGAGGACTAGGCTCGCAGCCAACAGCCATCCATCCATGCTCTCAGCTCTACCCCGTCCCCTTTCCACCCAGCATCTCCTCAGATCTTGGCTCCCTCTTCAGAAATGGCCCACAGTTCACATTGAATTACTTCATAAAAACCTGGAAAGTAGAAGAGGAAGAGTTAAATGTCCTCCTAAAAGGAGGAAGCTGCAGCTAATCCCAATTAGGAGGAAGTCCCAGGCTATTGAAACGCTACAATCCAATTACATCAGGTAAAATGAATTACTCTGTTAATGCTGACTTGTTATGAAGACACCTTCTTATTGCTCTCATTAATAATCTTTAGACATCATTTTAGCACATATTGGCTGCAATAACATTTCTATTAGCATCATGGTGGAGCAGGGCTGACAATTAAAATAAAAAATAAATCAACCCAAGGAGCGAACAAACGTAATTATAGTTCAGAAGGAGCTTTTATGTGTATTTGATTAGTCAATGGAACAGCGCCTCCCTTCTTGCCTTGAATGTGTGTTAGCCTCAATCCATCAGACTCCTGGGGTGGCAAGGAGAGGATGAGTGTGTGTGTGTGTGTGTGTGTGTGTGTGTGTGTGTGTGAGAGAGAGACAGAGAGAGACAGAGAGAGAGAGACAGAGAGACAGAGAAGATGGAGGAACTTATCTACCAGGGAAAGGTTCAAATCCCAGTCCCTGATTCTGTGTCCCCCTGTGTAAGTTCCTACCCCTCTCTGGGCCTCAGTTTCTCCATTCCTAAAATTGGAATTTTTGAAACCATCTGATTTCTGGAATATGTCTACTGTAGTCTAGAGGTCAACAAAACTTTCCTGCTTAAGAGAACCGAAGATTCTTAAATACTGAGAGCCAGGTGACAGGTCTAAGATAAGAAGAAAATGTGTTATTTCTAGAACAGCTGCTATAAGCCTGAAGCTTGGTTTTTCCCCTAGAGCAGAAGTTCTTATCTGGGGTGTTTGTGATGCTCATGACTAGGGGGTGGGGTGGAGGTGAGGGTGATGGCAGTGCTACTGGAATCTAGAGGGTAGAGACCAGGGATGCTGCCAAACATTCTACAGCGCATGGGACAGCCCTCTTACAGCAAAGAGCTATCCGACCCCAAGTGTCAGTAATCCCGAGGTTGAAAGACCCTGTTCTAGACCCTTTCTCAGACTGCGCAACTGGAATCAGGTTTACAGGCCAGCTGTAACTGGCATCAAATCTGTTTGGCCTCCCTGGTAAGATGGTCTTCTTCACCAAATACAAAATGAAAATTCAGCTGAGGATTAAAGCTTAACTTAAGTAGAGTAACAGGGCTTTCCTCGTGGCGGAGTGGTTGAGAGTCCGCCTGCCGACGCAGGGGACACGGGTTCGTGCCCCGGTCCAGGAAGATCCCACATGCCGCGGAGCAGCTGGGCCCGTGAGCCATGGCCGCTGAGCCTGCGCGTCCGGAGCCTGTGCTCCGCAACGGGAGAGGCCACAACAGTGAGGGGCCCGCGTACCACAAGAAAAAAAAAAATAGAGTAACAAATTCTCAAATAATTAGATATAGACACACACATTAACCTGTGTCCCTCAGTGCCCTTAGCTCCGCCTCCTACTCAGACCTTGGCTCCCTTTCCAGAAATACACATACATATATAATACTATATATGACATATACATACATACGTATGCACACATATGTTATGCCTCATATATTTACACATACACATATAGAATACCATATATAAATATATATATACACATATGTGTGTGTGTGTGTGTATAAATACTGGTAACCTAATGACTTTCTAAGGTAGTGTGAAAGAAGGGCCAAAGCACTCTGACTAAAATAATTTCAGATCAATTAAAAACGTGCAGCTGGAAGGTCCCTGGGTAAATTGCCAATCTGGGATTTTGCCTGTGTCTTCTGGAGCCCTGGATTTGAGAGAAGCCCTTCAAGATTACCTAAACATTTCGCTTAAAATTCTTTTTAAAACACAGTTTTAGATATTTTTAAGACTGTAAGTTTTAGAAGTCCCTACAACTCTCAAGATGTTGGATAGCAAATTTAATATACACAGGACCACCGAATCATTAACTTGTGCTGTCAGGCAAAATCACTTCGGGACAGACCCTGAAGTTAAGCTTCTCTTTCCAGCTCTGGACAACTGAAGAGCACCCAGAATTTGCAAACTGAGCTATTAATGACTACTTTATCTAAGGGAATCTGGGTATTCTTGAGACTCAAAAATATTCAGGACAAAACTAGACGTGGGATTACTATAAAACTTATTTTCAGCCACCATCGATGATTTCAAATGGGGAAAGGAATCCATCAAAAGAAACTTATTATACTAGTTGACTGCTTTTTAAAAATTAAGTGGTGCATTTTAACTTTGTATTAAGTTTTGATTGTTACATAGCACTTACCACAAACATAACTGTTTAAATTTATCATGTTTATTATCTCACTATTTCCATGGCTCCAAAGTCTGGATACAGCATAGCTGGGTTCTATGCTTAGGGTCTTACAAGGTTGAAATCAAGGTGTTGGCCCCAGCTTGGTCTGGGGTCTTCTTCCACACTGGTCCAGGTTGTTTGCAGAATTCAGTTCCTTGCAGTCATAGGAGTGAAGTCTCTGTTTTCTTGTTGGCTGTCAGCCAAGGGTTTCTTTCAGGAGATCTTAGGTTGTCCAAATAGAAAATGTCCAAAAGTGGGCGAGGAAGTCCCCAGCCTCTGGTGGGTGAGCTCTCCCTTCTTCCTTCCCATAATTCAGCCTTTAAAAACAATGGAATCTTGTTTTTAAATTCTAAATATTTTCATTTTAAATGCTCATATTGTAGTCTTATATTTTTCCACAATAGTTTGCCTGATTTTCCCAAGTTAATCCCACTCAGCCACATACTATTTATGTGAACTTTCTTAAACCTCTCTGGATTAATGACCCATTGCTACATAACAAATTATCCCCAAACTTAGCAGTTGAAGACCACAAACATGGGATATTTCACCGCGTTTCTGAGAGTCAGGAATCCAGCAGTGGCTTAGCTGGGTGGTTCTAGCTCAGAGTCTCTTGCTGTTCACTGCAGCTGCAGTCATCTGAAAGCTTGACTGGGGCTGGGGTACATGCTTCTAAGCTCATTCCATTGGTTGTGGGCAAGAGACCTCACTCAGTTCCTTGACAGGTGAGCCTCTCCGTAAGACAGGACTACTTGTGATGTGGCAGATGGCTTCTTCAAAGCAAGAGGTCCAGAGAGAGAGCAAGTGATATGAGATATGGAGGGTGTCAGCAAGCAATCAAGACAAAAGCCACAGTGTCTTTTATAACATAATCTCAGTACTGACATACCATCACCTCTGTTGTCACCTATTGGTCATAGAGATCAAGCCTGTTACAGTGTGGGAGGGAACTACACAGCGGTGTGACAGCCAGGAGACAGGGAGCATTTGGGGCCATCTTGGAGGCTGGATGCCATATTCTCTGTGCCTCACTGCTCAACTATGAAATGGACTTAATGGTGATCCAATAAGTTAATATATTAAAGCAGTTAGAATAGTTTCTGGCATATAATAAGCAGTGAATAAACATTAGTTATTATTATTATCATTATTAATCTATTTGGTTGGTAAGTTGCAGAGTACAGGCCTTACATGCTTGTAAAGAGCCTATGAAAATAAGCTTAGAAAAAAATTAAAATTGTATGCACCAAAATGTGAAAAGAAAACTTCAGAGTCATAATTAATATATGTTAGACTTCTAGTTATGAGTTTGTAGCAGATCACTCTTCCATAAGAATAACTTTAAAAACTGGATAAATATTTTTTAAAGTTCTGTTTGAAGGATTCAGAGAAACACCAAGCACCCAAGACCTGAGGGACCATGATCTAAAGAGAAGAGAAACCCACTGAGGCAAAGCTCTACCACATTTACATTCTCTACTTCTTTTCCCCTGAAGGCATCAGCTAGTACTCAAGTGGCAGGGATGGAGAGGCTGAGATGCAACCTCAAGTCATCTCAGTACCTTATTGGACCAAGGTGATCTGCTTCTCCTCTAATTGGTTGCCAGAAGCTAAACTTTCTAAAGAAGAAAACAGCAGTCAATGCCTCTACGATTTTTAATACACAATATCTGATAATTCATTAAAAAATAACCAGACATAAAGGAGGCTGGACCAAAAGAATAAGAAAAACAATAGAACAGACTCACAGGTAATCTAGATATTGGAGTTATCAGATATGGACTTTAAAATGACTTTGATTCCTGTGTTAAAGAAAATAGAATTAGAAATGGAGAATTTGACCAAAGAACTAGAATCTGTATTTAATGAATCATATAGGAACTCTACAGGTGGAAAATACAATAACCCAAATTAAGAACTTAAGAAATGGATTTAACAGAAGATTAGATACTGCTAAAAAGAGGATTGATGTTCTGGAAAGTATGTGGGTAGAAAATATCCAGTCCGAAAAGATACAGAAAGGGAGACTAATAGAGAATAGAGAGAAAACAATATTTGGAAAGATAATGGCAGAGAATCTAGCAAGACTGCAGAAGACATCAAGAGATACATTCAAGATGTGATGTGAACTACAAACAGATTAAATACAAAGAAAAACACATATCATAAAATAACTGTTGAAAATCAAAGATGAAGAGAAAAATCTTAAAAGCATCTGGGTGATAAACACACACACACACACAAACACACACTGTGTCACCCAGTCAACTGCATCTCAACCAAACTCTTAGACAGTTATATTTAATTTATATTAAATGGAAAATGAGTATGCCTTTTAATACGTATGATATTATGTGGCAAGGGCACCACCAACTGGTACGAAGCCTACACCCTGCCAAGATTCAAATCCAGGTGAGTAGACCCTGAGTCCAGTCTTCTCTCTGGTATTCTATGCAGCCTTCTGTTGGTCACCTTGCCTCTCTCTTCCCCATCTCCTCACCTATAAATTGTCTATCCCACAAGACTGTCATGAAGATTAAGTAAGACACTACATATAAAAATGCTGTGTACACTGTAATTCATGCTTTAAAGGTAAGGTTCTCCTTCTCCAGGAAGCCCTTCCTGATACAGCACCTCTGAAACCACTCTTAGGGTTTAGGACTCCTCCACAGTGCTCCCATCTTACCTGTTCTTACTGTCCTTGTCCCTGCCACTCTGTACTGAAATCGTCTTTACTGCACTACCTTCCCCACTAACAGAGAGGCCTAGGTGGCAGGTAGAGCCTTCACGCTATATTCACAGTATCTAAAACATAATTAATTCTCAAAGTAAATATGGGCTGGCCTAGTTATAGTGTGGTGGCCCTGAATATTTTATAATTATCGAACATTTGGGGGTGGTTAGTACGTGCCAGGCACTTTACTAAGAGTTTGCAAACATTTTCCCGTATAATTTCATAGCAGCCTAAGGAAGGTATTACTGTGATTATGATACCTATTTTATGGATAGAGGAACTGAGGCTTAGAGAAGAAAGACATCCAGAGTCAGCTGGCCAGGAAGTGAAAGAGCCGGGATTGAAGTCCGTGACATTTTCGACAACACTCTTCCTCCACCTGTCGTGGGCCTGTCCCCATGACCTTCCAGAAAAAGTAGATATTGTTACATCTTCACCTGGAGATGGGTCTCGAAAGCTGCTGAGGGCTATGCACAGCTAGGGTACCCCAGAGAGGGACTGACTAGGACTCTCCCAGCAGCCAGCCGCTCTGACTACAGAACTGCAAAGGAACTCAGAGCCCGAGGCACTTGGAACGAATTCCCCTTATACCATCCTAAGAAAGAGAAATCAAAAGCCTGTCTCTTGTTCCAAAGCTTGAGGTTAAAGTAAAAAAAATCCCCAGCCACAGGTAGTTAAGTGATTATAAACTGTAAAAATAAATCAGCCTGATATAATTGCTCCAATGAAAAAGATGACCAACATATTTAAAACGTCCACGGTGCCCCCTTTCCCATCTCCATTTGGCATCCTCTAATTACCTTCACATTTCATTTCCATCAGCAAGATGACCTGGATTTGCTTCGAGAAGTGCCAGGGAGGGGCCTGGCTGAGAAGCAGGGCCCCTGGTGATAAATCAAGTTCGCCATTAGGAGTGAAGTGCTCATCTCGGCAGTGCTAAATGCAGGATTTATAAAGATGTCTCCACCATCCAGCCCAATTGTGGACACCATAATAAATTCATGAGCGGATGCCAGGGTAGCGCACTTCATTATGTGCGAGGCTCCTGGCCATTAATCTAGCTGGTCGGCGGGCAGGATTCCTGAGGAAGGGAGACAAATTTATGTGGCCCAAACTTACTCATTCCATTATGGATTTAATCGGCCCAGGCTCCAGGCTGCACAGAGGTGAGGGGACCATTTTTTACACTTTGGATCAAGTGTTTATAACTCCCTGTTGTGTCTTATTTCTTTCCACAATAACACCCTAATTTTATCCTTCACACTGCTCTCTGGGAAAATCTTTAGAAAGACCTTCCTGGCTGCCACTTACTCCAGATAAAATATTTATACAATCAATTGACAGAGAGCGTTTTCTCTAAAATGTTCTATTAACATGGAAATGCTCGTATGCAAAAAGGGGCCCAGAAGCCTTTCTAGAGACACTTAACCCCTTACTTCACCACACAGGAAGCTGGCAAAGGGCACAGAGGGTAGGAAAACATGGGTCACAAATTAAAGGTGATGCCTTCATCCCCTTGTGTGTTGCACACATGCATGAGGTGTGTGAGTGTGTTTGTGCATGTACACTCAGTCATTTCTCCTCTGAGTGTTTAGGAACTCCTTTGACCTCTCCTTGGAACTAAACTCCGGAAATTGTTGAGAAGCTGCCAGATCTACACCATATTCCCCTAGTACCTACTAACGTAAAAACTTTGCCATTTTCTAGTGCCTATAGCAAAGCCAGCAAATACTTGCCATATGGGCTACCTCTTCTTCTTGTACACTGGACAGCGTATTTTTCTAACTGAGCCAAGATGAGGCTTCAGAATCCTTAACACAGGTAGATAATATCAATCAATCTTCATTGATAAACATAACAATAAATGCCTCCCTAATACAGTGACTATGATGAGCTGGCACTGTACTTAGTGCTTTCCATGTAGTAACTCATTTAATCCCAACAGCAACCCTACAAGGTTGGTACTATTCTTATCCCCATGTCAAAGAGGAGAAAACCAGGGAACAGGGAGGTAAATAAATAGGACCAGAAGCACACAACGACTTAGTGGTGCATTCTTAGGCTGTGCAAACTCTGGAATGCTGCATTCAAGGCCTTCTGTGATTCACAAGACTCTCCCCAGAAACACACCACTGATATTGCTAAACAGACTGCATCTAAGGAGCTATCCAAAGGGATAGGTAGCACCCACATGGCCCGAGTGTGCCAGCATCACCCTCACATCAACAAACCACAAACAAGTACACCAAGGCCTGGTCTTATGACATTTGGGATCTTTTGACCTGAGATGTGCTTCTGACACCAAGGTGATAAGAGACCCTGGGCCGTTTGGTCAATTGCAAGATCTAACCAGAGCATCATCAAACCCTTCAAAAAACATGTATGTGACCTAGTCTGTGTCAGGCGCTGTGCCAAGCCTGCACTTGCCAAGGATGGGGACACAAGAGTGAATAAAACCAACCCTTTGTCTTTGAGGAACTGACCATCTTTCATAGAGATAGATGGCAACTAAATGATAACTAAAATAGAGAAGGTAGTAAGCTCTATGACACCTGGGTAAGCACTACGGTGCACAAACAAGGATGAGAACATAGGAGGAAAGTTTAAAGAGGGAAGATGATGACATTTAAGTGGGCCTGGAAAGATAAGCAGGACTTTAACAAGTGTACTGTGTGATGGGCAAAAGAGAGAAGGGCATTCCAGGCAGAGGGAACAGCACAAGCAAAGGCATGGAGAAGTGATGTAGCATGATGTGCTCGGGAGTGATGAACAGAAAGATGCACACAAGAGCATCTAAAACCTTCGCCTACGGTAAAGAGTTATGTGTTATGGGACTTCCCTTGTGGCACAGTAGTTAAGAATCCATCTGCCAATGCAGGGGACACAGGTTCTAGCCCTGGTCTGGGAAGATCCCACGTGCCACGGAGCAACTGAGCCCATGCGCCACAACTACAGAAGCCCGCATGCCTAGAGCCCTGCTCCGCAACAAGAGAAGCCACCACAATGAGAAGTCCGTGCACCGCAACAAAGAGTAGCCCCCGCTCACCGCAACTAGAGAAAGCCCGCATGCGGCGACAAAGACCCAACGCAGCCAGAAATTAATTAATTAATTTTTTAAAAAGAGTTATATATTAGGAAAGAGAAAGGAGTGGAATCTGCCTGTAATCAGCTCTTCCCTTGAACTCCTATGCTTACTTCTCTGCAGAGGAAGTGTGTTCATTTATTCATCAAGTGACTCTTTCTTCATCTGTTTTCCCAGTCCTAGAACTTCGTATCTACCTGTTGAAATGAAGCTCCTAAGGGTGTGGGAGAAAGGCTTGGAGACAAGAAGAACTCTGCAGACATTAAGATCAGGAGAGAGGCTCAGACAGAAGGAGGAGAAGACAGCCCCATCTTGATTCATTGGAGCCTTAAGAGATGAAAGCCAAGCTGGAGTTGTGACTTAGGGTAGGTCAGGCTAAAATTGGGCACATCGATGGGCCATTCAGCTTGGATTGGGAATGGGATTGGACCAGTAGGCTGGTGAACAGAGAACTGGACAGACATATTTAATACGTCCTTATGTCTGGTGAGAACTTTTCTGAAAAACAGGGAGAGAAAAGCCTATGTTGTGGAGAGGCAAAGAGAATAAATAAATCCTGAAGATACAGAGGATGAGCCAGACTTTGAAAACACAACCTACAAGAAGGAGATAATAATTACAGAGCAATGTTTCATATTCTCAAGAGCAGCACGAGAGCCTGAAGAGGACGATAAGTTAAGACCAACAGAATGAGATACAAATAAAGATAAACAATATCAAGAAGAACCATAAGGAAACTAAAAATGCAATCGCAGAATTAAATTCCAGATTTCATACAGAAAAAAAAAGAATTGATACGTGAATATCAAGTCATGGAATAGGCTAGAGATAAGCTGGAGAAACTCTCCAGAATGTAGAAGAAAGAAAAAATAGATGAAAACGATGCAAGGAAGGTGATAAATGTGGAGAAAACACATTTTTCTTTCCCAGGAAACTCCTCAGCCTCACACAAAAACAGATTCCTGGCAGATGCCTCCCTAAAGCTCGCCAGACTTGTGTGAACCCCTGCGGAGCCAGTGGTTCAAACTCAAGCTAGAGCTCTTTCTTGGAAATTGAATGGTAAAAACTTAATTTAAAAGAAAAAAAAGAAAAAAAGTAAACTTTCCAAATCATAAAAGAAGAAGTAAAAAGAAAAAAGTCCTTTGGGGATATAGCAGAAGATCAATGAATACACCATTTAAAATGGAAAATAAAATGAAAGAAATGAGAACATGTATGCTAGTTCTGAAGATAAATTCACACACACACACACACACACACCACTCCCGGCATCGCCTATCTATGAGGGCTGCAAATAGGGTGCTGGTTATAATAATTACTCACTTGTTTGCTTCTGTCTCCACATGCAGGGTCCTAGGTTCCAAAAATGTACCCTTCAGGTTGTCAAGTTTTCTTGAACCCTCTGGGGGAGTCCCTCGTGGGCTCATTACCAAGTTCAGCCAGCTGCCAGATTACATGCCCTGGGCTCCAGAGCTCTCCACCGGGCATCCATCAAGGACCTCAGAGGCACTGAGATCCTTGAGGTGTCTGAGCCACCGAGTGGGTATGACAACGCTGGGAGAAGGTTAATCTTTTCTCTTTTGAGCTACAAAGTGTTAGACAGGCTCTGAGACCACGCTGTCTGAGGAGTTATGCACCCAAAGAGCTGGTAGTGATGTTAGTGCCCCCCCACCTCTGTCTTCTAACCCCATCCCATTCCTCCCCGTCTCTCTGTATCACACATGACCCATAGTGGGCCAAGATGGAGAAATATGCGAGTTAGAGAGATCATACTATCCTAAATAAAACAACTTTCCCTCCCCAACCTCTGTGGCTTTACCTGTAGGTAGTTTTTCCTGAGTGACTCTCTTTTCCTGAGAGGGACTGTGTTCCCAGGGCATCCCTCAGTCCTCTGAATGCACACCCTAGGGTGCAGGTGGGCCTCAATCCAGCTATAGCTAACCATGGCTCCCAGTGTATGTAAATGACTTTAAATCCCCTATTAAAAGACTCACAGATGGGAGTAAAAGGAAAATTTGACTATATTCTACTTCCATGGATCATAACTAAGAAGTGAGACTGGGTTTAGAAGAGGTGTTATAGAGAAAAAGAAGACAAATTCATGCAAAAAGAAAGCAAATGATAACTTGAGTCTTTTAATTTAAATGTGTCATTTTTTTATGATAAAAATAAAATCTCCAATGAAGATATATTAGACCTTTATGAAACCTCCGAAATATTTTAGTTGTTTCAGAAATGTCAGGAAGAAATGACAGAGACATAGCTGTCAGAGGGTTAACAAACCTCAATGCCTTCAGTACATCAAGGAGACCAAGAAAACATGAATAATTGAGTTAATAAGACTGGAGATATATAGTATACCCAACTTTGTTCCCTATAAATACTTTTTCAAGTGTTAGTAGAACGTTTTCAAAAGCTTTCCACGTACTGCACTGTCAAGAAAACCTCAACCAAAAAAAGAAGTTTACAGGCCACATTCCCTGATAGAAGTAAAGTAAATGGAGACATTTCTAACAGCCACAAAGAAAATAATAGAAACCTGGATAATAAATAAATAAATAAGTTGAAAAATTCTCATAAATAGTTATTGAGTCAAAAGGGAAATAAAAACTTTAGTTACAGACTATTTAGAAAATAATAAAATAAGAACAAAACAACGCTTTGTCAAAGATTATGGAAAGCTGCCAAAGCTACACTTAGAGAAAAGAAATGTAAAGCCATAAATTGTTTTAGTATTAAACGAGAAAGAATAAAAATAAATGAATAAATATTTGCTTCAAGAACATAGCAAATGAACAGCAAAATAAACCTAAGGAAAGCTGGACAAAAATTAAACGGATAAAAATGAAAAATGATTGATTTGAGAAAGAGAAGCAGAGTATAAATGTCTGAGATGACTCATTAAAGCTATAAGAAAACAGGCTTTACTCTGGCAAATTTAATAATAAAAAGGAAAGCAAGAAAAAAAACCCAAATAAAATGAGAAAGGGAATGTAACAAGAGATAAGACCTTTATAAAATGAAATAATGAAGTCCTTTCTAAGTATGAAAGCAAAGGAAGAAGGCATACAGGGAAAAAAATTAATAGACTGCATAAACGAGAAAAGTTTCTGTACTCTCAAGAAATTAACAATCAAAAGTATATGACAATCTAGGAAAAACTATTTTAGATGTATAGAATTAACAAATCACCTAAATTAATAAGAATAATATGAACACCTAATAGAAAATAGGAAAAGAATATGAATAGACAAACAGGATGGGCGATAAGAATTAAAAATGCCCAATACATATATGAAAAAGTGTTTAATCTGGATAGTAATGAAAAAGATAAAAAGTAAAACAAGATATTTGAAATATAATAGCAAAAATTGGTAAAAGCATAGACAACTTGGAAATAAGGACCGAAAAGCTTTCACATATTCATAATCTTTGACTTACTAATTCTATTTCCAGAAATATATGCTGAGGAAAGATTCACATAAGTATACATATGTATATTTACAAAGCTATATATCCCAGTATTATTCATAGGAAAAAATAGAAGTAACTTAAATGTCTAACAGTAGGAAATTGGATAAATAAATTACGTTACCTCTGTAGCATAGGATATTCTACAGTGCTTAAAATTACATTTTTGAAAACTAATGACATACAAAATCTTCCATGTTTCATTAAGCAAAATGGGAAGCTAGCCTGACAAATAGATATGAAGTTTATAGACTGAAATGTTAAAAGGAACTTGAAATACATGTGATTTTTATTTTTTAAATATGCTTTTCTGTTTCTCAAATCAATGTTCTAAAATGAACACATATTTATCTTTGAAATCAAGTTAAAAAGTAGCTACTATCTTTTATAAATGTAAATATTAAGTAAATTTCCCTGAAAAATGTCAATGAAATGGATGGTTTCTAAGAAAATATAATTGATCAAAATTGATTTAAGACATTTCAAAACTATCAAAAAGTTGCCTTTGAAAAAATCTCCAGGACTATCATGTCTTACTGTGAATACTTTCATACTTCCAGGGGGTCAAATTAGTTCCAAAATCTTTCCAAAATTAGAAGAAGTTAGAAAGCTTTCTGATTGATAGTAGAGCAAAATATGACAAAAATAGCACAGATATCTATAGCCCGGTCACACTTGTAAATATAGATACAAATATTTTCTAAATTAAAAAAAAACCTAACAAATTGAAACCAGCAACATGTTAAAATATAACTAACCAAATAAAATTCCAAATTTTAGTTATCTCAGGAATTAAACAATGGCTTTACCATCTAGTAAGATGAAATTACACATCAATAAATCAAAGGACAAAACCATCCAATCATTTCAATAGATAACAAAAAGGAATTTGATCAAATTCAACATCCAGGTCTTAATAACCTGGAAAAAGAAGCACACTTCTTTACTGTGTTAAAGTCTGGTACAGTGGTTAAAAACATATTCTGGTACCAAATTTCATGGATATGCATCTTGGCATCCCCTACTCACTAGAGGCAAACAGCATAATCCTGATTGTGCTGGAAGTTCTAGCCTCAATCAGACTTTTTTTTGCAGATGACATGATGTCCACCTGGAATACTCAAGAGAAAACTATGAGTGACATTTCTGAGGAAGAGGTACGTGGGACCTGGGAAAAGACAACAATTCACTTTACATTGTATATCCCTTTCTACTGCTTGAGAACTTCAAAAAATTGTTTATCATAAGCAGGTATTATCTGTTCAATTAAAAAGAAAGATGGAACCAGACTGGGGCAAGCCAACAGCAGGTTTTCAGTACAATATGTATAATTTGGAAAATTAAAGAGGGAAAAGTCATGATTTAGATTAAAAATTAGAATATATGAAATACTTGTGGGTGCAATGGTATGATACTGTGGAATTTTCTTCAGAATAATTCAGTGGAAAAAAGTGTGTGTGTGTGTTTGTGTGTGTAATGTGTGTGTAGAGTGGATAGGGATTGGGGTGTACAGGTAAAACAAGATTGATCATGTATGAAAATTTTTAAAGCTTGGAGATGGGTATATGTAAGTTCACTATACTAGTCTCTATAAAATGTGAAAAATGGATATGAGTTTAGAGAAAACCTAATAGTATATAAATTATAGTTCCAAATTAATAATTGTAAAAATAATTTGTCTTATTTGATTCATTCACAATGTTATTTCTATTTGGTGTAATAAAACTTAGCTGTTTAAATTAGAATGTACTATTTAAATTTGAAAATTGTTGAAAAGTAATCTAAAACAATGAACTGAAAAATTATTAAAACCAATTAAAATCCAGTAAGGTAGCTGAATTCATAGCGAAATGTACAAAGTAAAAAGTGTTCTTAAATAACGGCAAAAACCAGTTAGAAAATAGTAATGATACAATGACCCCAGATGAAAAGCAACAATGTATGTAAAAACAAGAATAATGTTTATGATAAATATACAGAACTCTCCATAAAAATATTTTATGGAGATACATAAAATAATTTGTAAACAAAATATAAGATGCCATGTTTCTGGATGGGAAGATGAAATATTGAATGAATGTCAATTATTTCTAAATTTAGTAATATATTTCATACAGTTCAAACCAAATCTCACTGTTTCATCTGGGAATGCAAGGAGAAGTAATAATACTTGATGCAATGAATCAAAAGGCTTTCTAGGAAAACAGATAGGTAAAATTATTCAGAACATTTTGGAGTTGTGGGTAAGAAGCAACAAGGACTGATTTACTTGACCATGTATTGTATTACAAATACAATAATTAAAACAGTAGAATACATCTCAGTCAGCACACACTCAGTTCTGCTGTAGTGACAACCCCAAAATATGAGTGTCTTAGAAACAAAGATTTATATCTTGTTTCTGATGCATATTCACTAGAGGTTCACTGGGGGCTCTGCTCCACTTCTCTGTACTCCTGCTGATGGAATCAGTAGAGTTCTGGAAGATATCCCACTGGCAAGTAAATATTCCAGCCCAGAAAGACCCACCTCATATCTGCTCATATTTCATTGGTCAGAGCAAGTCGTATGACTCCATGCAACCTTAAGGAATACAGTTGCTAGGTAGTGAAATCTAACCATACTCCTGGTAGCCAGCAAACCAGAAATGTTGGTGAATAGCATTAATAATTACTACATATACTGGCAGAAAAATGCAAAGGAGCAACTAACCCACAAACAAACTCTATTAAGTAGAAGAATACCATATGTGATGGCATCATGTCCGGGAGAGAAGGCAGAATTAGTATTAAAAACCACTGGGAAAACTGGTAAATACTTGAGGTAAAAAAAATTAGTTTCTTACCTTGCCCCATAAATAAACTTCAGATGCTACATATACAAAAACAAAAAATTGAAACAGTAGAGGAAATTCTGTACATGTAACTATATCTGTATATTTAATCATATTTATATAATTAAAATAAAAGCCTCTCTCTGCATATGTGTGCATGTATGGATACTAATCATATTTATATATGATTAAGATAGAAAAGAAATAACTGACCTTAAAAGCAGTGAGATAAATTCCAAAAGAAAAAAAAAGTATTTGACAAAACACACTAAAATTTCTTAATGTAAACATACATACATGCATGCATACATACATACACACATACATAAAAGTCCAACAAGACTGATGGAAATATTTATAACAAATATACAAATCTTTTAAAAGACTAGTATAATCTAAAGAATTTATACAAAAGAAAAACAGAAAACAATTTCCCAAAGAAAAAATGGATAAAAGACATGAACAGATAATTCACACAAGAAAAATACACAAATAACTGAAATCATTTTTAAAAATTCACCCTCACTAACGAATACAAATTTTAAAACAAGACACTATGCTTTTGCTTAAAAATACAACCATTTTTAAATTGCCATTTTTGATGACAATTCAGAGAAACTGGCCTTCATATTCCTTCCTGATAGAAGTAAATCCAGAGTCATTTGTCTGAAAGAAATCTAATAAAATGTATCAAGGACCTTAATAATTCTCATAACCTTTGAACCAGTCATTACAGCATTACAAAATTTAATTCTATGGAAAAATCATCATATGCAAAAAAATTACATACGAGTTGTTTATCATGTAAAAATAGAAAAATAATTAATTAATTTTTTTAAACCCAGCTAGAAAAAACCCTAACATCCAACTACCGAATATTTATTTAAAAAATGTTTACACATCCATTGCGTGGTATATCATTACAGCCATGAACTAACAATGCTTACAAATATATTTAATGACATGAATAACACACATATGTTAGTGTTAATTTTTTAAAAAAAACAACAATGAATCATGATAAATTTAATTTTAGGAAAACTTAGGGGAAGAATACATATGGTATACAATAAAAGTCTAAAGGCGTCTATCAGAATATCCTCGTAGCTATCTTTGGAATATTGGGAATTTTTATTTTTTTTCTCTTTATTTGTTCTTATTTTCCAAAATAAGCATGTATTACTAAAACAACCAGAAAAATACATTTTTAAGCAAGTAGGATATTTTAAAATATCTCTTTTTGTTTAGCTTAAAAAGATTCTAAATATTTTTAAGTGTCCTTATATGTGTTTGCCCTTAACTGTGATGATTGAGGATAAGAAAAATGGTAAAGTGCAAGGAAGGTAACTATTTTGCCCAAGTGCTACTACTTTCCCTTCCTATGCCTGTGGCAGACATCACAAATCAATCCCAGCATCTGCTAGGCTTAGATGCTCAGCAGGCAAGAGCAATCTGGAAAGCTACTACTAATCAATCACTTCAAGTGATTTCCCTTCTCTGATGTTGAAAAGAGTCCTGAAGTGCTAATCAAAAGACAAGGATTCCTATTCTAGATCTGCTGCCAACCCGAGAAAGTTGGTCCCCAATCTGAGCCTCAGAACCCATCTCTGTAAAGTGAAGATTACGGAAGACTGTACCAGCTCTGAGAAATTCTGACCAGCTGTTTCTTCTCCTAACATCACCATCGTGCTCATCCATCCCCCTAGCTCCTGCCTGTCCCAAAGTGATCATGCAACAAATCATTGTGTCTGTGGGCATTTCCTTGAGCTGCCTAATGCCTACTGATGCTCAACATTCTCTCTTCCCTGTAGATCTGGATTTCTCAACAGTGGCACTGTTGACAATTTGGACTTGGATAATTCTCTGTATAGGGGCCAGTCTTGTGCATCATAGAATTTTTAGCAGTATTCCTAGCCTCCTCTACATAGTAGATGCCAGGGACACACCCCTAGTTGTGACCTCTAAAACATCTCCAGACATTGCCAGTGTCCCCTGGGAGTCAAAGTGGCCTCTAGTTGAGCACCACTGTTGCAGATCTTTCTTCTCTGGGGGCAGAAATTAGTTCCTTTAGATTCAGAGGTTTGCTTTAACGTTATCCCCTCAGCAGAACTGGGGATGGAAAAGAGATATGAGAATAGGTCACATCTGTCATCTAGATCTCTCTTTGAGGACAAGACCATGTCTCTGACACTCTGCAGTGTAGACCTGAGGATGCAACATGCTGTGTGTGCCCCACTCCACCTAACCGTGTACACAGCACAGCTGCCAGGAGGGCCAGGGCTTTCCACAGAGGGGTGTAAATCACCGTTCCGGGCTCGATGGGCACTTAGCATAATGGAGTGATTGACAGGTGAATATTTACACTCAGCTGACTAAATGGGCAAATCAATCAGTGGATGGCAGTGCAAAAGGAGGTCTGTGGGAGGAATTAACAGGGTCCAAGACCACCATGGCCACTCCCTGTGGATACCGTGGAAGATTCTGTGAGTTTTCTTGCGGATCCCTGCTTTGAGTCATTTATAAGACTCCCTTTCAGCTTCAGGGCTTTCTCAGCTGTTATCTTTCATGGGCAGAGCAGCCATTTCCCCCATCTCCGGATGAGAAAACTGAGACCCAGAGAGATAAAGAAATGAGACCAACCACTGGTGACCAAATCAGGCTTGCTGACTTATGTTCAAAGGGTTTAGTTCTTCAAGTTAAACAAAGAAAAAAAAGAATACTCCCCATTTTTGTCAGAGCCAAGATGATTTCTAACTTTCAGTTCATCATTTTGGGCTGAGGGGGATGTAAGTCAGTTAAAGACAGAAACATTAAATGCACAGTAAACCCATCACAGATGGAGGATTTATAGGGGTATTGATTAAAACCATCAGTAAAGTATTTACCTTAATCAATAGGAAAAGGTGATTTAAATGTTTAGGTGTCTCCTGCACTTCTGTCGGCCAAGGCTTCCTTAAAAGCATGCATTTTATGTGATACACCCGTCTTTTTCCCCATCGTGTGCCCCTTGGCAAAATTCATCGCCACGGCCAAAATCCCCCTTTCCACACCACCACCGTTGTTGTTGACCCTTCTGCAGAGATGGAGTTTGGGGTGCAAGATGTTTTTTTTAAGAATCAACACCTGTGAAGGGAATGAGAGGAAACAGGACCGGGCACAGTAAGAAGATGTACTATGGTGCAGCCCCACAAAGACCTAGGCAACCAAGCAGGGGGCTCTGGAGTGAGAACTGCCCCTTAGGGGGCATCAGACCCTAGTACCCCTACCTCACCCAGTTAGTTACCAGGAAGGGCATAACCTTGGGCGAGGGGGTCTGCAGCTCAGGTAGACCCTAAAGGCAGCTGGAGGCTGCCTGCTGACCTCACTTCCCACAACTGGGCAGCAAGTCTGCCCCGGAAGAGACTTCTAGGCAGCACATTTCCAAGCCCACCACAACCCCTCAAGATGTCATGAGAGGGTATCTATATGTCATCATATGTTAAACTTGATCTCTGAGAGTCTTTGTTCAAAAGAGATGGTAAATCAAGGGCCATTTTGAACCAAGGTCGACTTTATTTTTCTTAAGACACTGAATCCCACCAGGACTCTGGTGACATGGTTGAGGTATAGAAACTTCTAGTCGTTTAGGTATATTGGAAAAGACACTTGGCCAGGAGGGAGCTAGGTCACTTGAATTCTAGCCCCAATTTCTTGTTGGGTGACCTTTCTCAGGCCACTTCCTTGTTCTGGGTCTCAGTCTTCGTATCTTAAAAAAAAAGCATATATTGCCTTAGAAGAGTGTTCCCCAACTTTCCCTGTCATTTGGATGCCCTTGTAGAGCATTTATTAAAATTCGGGTTCCAGAACCCTACCTGAAATCTCCATGGCCCCAATGAACTGATACAATTAATACAGTAGTAGCTAATGTTATTGAGGTCTTGCTGATTGCCAGCTGCCCTGTAAATTGTTCTGTACATATTAGTCGTTTAAGTCACAAAGGAACCATAAGACTTAGGGACTATTATTATCCCCATTTTACAGATGAGGCAATTGAGGCACAAATTACTGAAATAAGTTGCCCAAGTTCAGATGGCCAATCTGTGCCGAGCTCCAGGAATCTCAGAAGACCTAGAATGTGGTGGATGGGGAATTGGAGGTCATTGGCAGGGCTAACAAGGGGAAACTGAAGGAAGAGAGAAAGTTGGGAAATGTTTTATTATGTTATGGGTCTGAGTGCAGAGAGGAAAAGGAGTAAGTATTGCCATGATTATAATTATGGCACATTCTCAGAAAAACAGACCATTTCAAAGTCCTTTCTTCACAGTGGAAAGATGTAGATCCAAAAGCTCTGTGGTCGTGGTGGACAACATTTACTGCGCCCTGGGATCCAGGAGTCACAACGCTTGGGTTCCTATCTTAGCTCTGCTGTGTGCCGCCCTTGGGCAAGTTTCATAACTTCCCCAGGCCTCCACTCCTTATCTATAAAGTAGGGATAATAATAGGATCACTATCTAAAGATTGGGTTAATTCATACAAAGTGCTCCGAACAGTACTTAGCACAGGGTGGGGTCTATAGAAGTATTAGCTTTGCTTGGTGTTGATCGACCCCCATTCTCCACACACACACACACACACACACACACACACTTCAACTCCCTTTCCTCACCCCCTGCACCTGGGAAAATATGCCCAGAGGGTTAGGACAGGCTCTCCTCTCTGGCAAAATGAGAACATGACTTTGGAGAAGGCAGCTCAAGAGGTCAACAGACTGGAAACATCAAGCATTACGCCGGGGAGTAGAGATTTCAGGTACACCTTCCCCCCCCCATGCCTGGGGGGAGGGGATGGGCTTAGACCTTTCCCATCCTCAGATCTCAAAGGTCTGCACCTCCCACCCCCATGTCCACCCCACTTCCTGACTTGCCTCCATCCCTCAGTCAGAGGGCTCCCTTCACTGCCCCTCTGGCTTTGCAGGGCAGCCTCTTGGAGTTGTCTTGATCTCTTCCCTCTTTAAATCATTCTCCCTATTTGAAATGCGCCTTTAATGGAAGCCACATCAAATCCTTTTGGGAAGTAGGAAGACTAGACATCATAAATAAACACATTTAGATTAACTGGGGGGCAGGCCAAGGAGAAGGGAGAATTACAGAATATTTTTTAAGTGGATGCAGCTTTATTACTTTTAAGTATTGGGCGCTGCCATTCTATGACTCTAACTGCTGACAAATTATTTCTAAGTTGAGGTCCTGCTGGGACCGCTTTGTGGACTAAATTAGAGGACAGCCTTCCATACTAATTGTAGGTCAGCAGTTGTATTCATTACAGAGGAATCCTCGCTATTCATGTTAAGTAGGTCGAAGCAGGGTCTGCCTCATTCATCGTCCTGTCCACACAGGGCATGCCTCAAGCAACCCTGACTTCGTGGGTTCAGCTAAGGCCCTGCTCAGCCAGGGCAGCCCCTTGGCCCAGGGTTCTTAACCCAGACATGGCATCTGGGGCTGTAGTCAATGCCTTTCGAGGGTGCTCTCTTCTCATTTCCTTTTTTTTTTTTTTTAACAGAACCGCCCACCAACGCAGAACAAGGAGGCAGTGGGGAAGTGGGGAGCCTGCCGCCACGTCTGTATTACATGATTCACCCCTTTTCATTCATTCAACACTGAGCTCCTACCAGTCGCCAATCACAGTAGACAGCTAGGCACGGGGATCCGGCACTAACCGAAACAGACAGAGTCCCCTGTCCTCACGGAGTTTACCAACTGCTACAATGGGACAGGCATAAGCAAGTATACAAGAGGATGATCTTAGATAGTAGTAAATGCTATGGAGAAAATGAAACAGGGCAATGGGATTGAAAGTGACTGGTAGGTAGGAGGGGGCAACCATGGGCATCCAGAAGGAAGATGGTGACTTGCACACAGATGGTGGGGATGGTGGAAATGGGAAGAAGTGAATTGACCAATATTTTGAGTGCAGTATTTGCTGGGTTTGATGATGGGTTGGATGAGAGGCGGGGGGTAAGAAGGATGAAAGTTGCCTCTGAAGTTTTCATCCTGGACCCGTGTATGGTTGGTGGTGCCATTGACCAAACTGGGGAAGAAGGAAAAAGAACAAGTTTCATGGAATGTTACGGGCTGAACTGTATGGTCTCCAGATTCATATGTTAAAATCTTAACCCCCAGTACCTAAAATGTGGCCTTGTTTGGAGATAGGGGTCTTTGCAGAGATGATTAAGTTAAAATGAGGTCATTAGTATAGTCCCTAATCCATTATGACTGGTGTCCTTGTAAGAAGAGGAGATTACGACACAAATGTCTTCAGAGGGAAAAATCACGTGAAGACCCAGGGAGGAAATGACCATCTATAAGCGAAAGGGAGAGGCCTCAGGAGAAACCAACCCTGTGGACACCTTGATATCAGACTTCTAGTCTCCAGAACTATGAGAAAATAAATGTCTGTTGATTAAGCCACCCAGCCCGTGGTACTTTGTGACAGCAGCCCTAGCAAAATAATGCAGGGAAGAATCAAGATTCCCAACACAGGGGCTTGATTCCAGAGGCTGGGATGAATCAACTGCTTGTCTGTCCCAGGAATGTGAGGTTAGGACACACACTATTGGGCTGGTGCCTGATGTCGACAGTCTTGTAAGCCAGGGCAGTGATGTTCCAGCAAAGGCACAAAGACACACAATAACATGGACAAAGGCAGCAGAGAAAGCACTCAGTGGAGGCAAGAGGGAAAAGATGCTCAGAGAGCTACACAAATGAGATGCTGAGTAGTTGCTGGGCGACAGCGCTGCCTGGGTGTGTGACGACTTGCAGTCTGATCCCTGATCCACACGAGCCCACTTCTCCTTCCTGCTTGGGGCTCCATGGTAAATCAGTTGTATTAATGGCCCCTCCCGGTATTCATACCCTTTGCTGTGTAACTTGTAGTGCCTTCCCAATCTGGGTCGGGTATTCTGCCCCACCCCCTTGACTCTGGACACTTGTGGGGACATTAGCTCATGACACAGTAGAAGCTTGAGAAAGCACTGGAGCACTTTCATGTATGCTATTGCCTCTCACCCTTCACCATGAGAACATGTCTTAGCTATCCTCTTGGGGGATAAGACACATGGAGCACAGCTGGGTCACCCCAGGCTGCGCACCCAAGGCCATCTTAGATCAATTGCCTTGCAGCTGACCCCAGACATGTAAGTGAGCTGAGCAGAGATCACCCCTACTGAAGCTCACCTAAATCGCTAATCCACAAATTCATCTGCCCAAATTCACACTTTTTGTTTTAAACTAAATAATGTTTTAGCTGCTTTGTTATGCAGCATTACTGCAGTGATAGATGACTAATACAGGTCCCATAAGACACCTCCACAGCCTGCAGATTAACTCCCTGTTTTTCGGCTTAAGTTAGTGTAAACCAAGCAATTGCTGCTCAAATCAATAGGGACCGTATAGAAATGAGACCATACTCCATAGCATGCTGGTATCTGCAAACAGACCAACAGCACTGGAATGTTCTCAGTTGCCTGTTATGCCTCAAACTGAGGGAAAAAAAATTACCGACAGTGGAGTTGAAAGAGCTTTCTATTCATAGCCCTCGAGGGAAAAGAAATATTTAAATATTGTATGAACTTTTTCTTCTCTCTCATCATTTAAACAACAATAAATGTAAGATATCAATTTAGATTACGGTCCTTTATTACATTATAATCAAGTGCCAAGTGGTGAAAGATTTATGAAGAGATGTTATTATGAAGGTGATAATGAGGATTAATGGGCAGTAAGACCACTTAGAGGTGAGGGGAGCCTCAGCCAAGATACCCCATAGCTTGGGCTCCCCTGGTGGCGCAGTGGTTGAGAGTCCACCTGACGATGCAGGGGACGCGGGTTCGTGCCCCAGTCCGGGAAGATCCCACATGCCGCGGAGCGGCTGGGCCCGTGAGCCATGGCCGCTGAGCCTACGCATCTGGAGCCTGTGATCCTCAACGGGAGAGGCCACAACAGTGAGAGGCCCGCGTACCGCAAAAAAAAAAAAAAAAAAAAAAAGATACCCCATAGCAAAAGGGGGTGTCCTGGAGGTCAGGAAGGTTAAAGAGAGGAAGTGAATGGAAGGAAGCAGCCTAGCCCCAAGTAAGTGCCGAGAAAGTGGAGCAAGGGTTTGAGTCCTGGATCTGTCACATGTGAGGTGTGTGACCTTAGACAAATAACTTGACAACTCTAAGGCTTGGTTTCCTCATCTCTAAAATGGGTGTGAGACCCACTGTGTGCACTTCCTGGGGTCAAGTTTTCATGCCTCCTAGAAAGGCAGCTAGTGTGCTGGTTGTTCTGTTACTGTTGTTGTGGATACTCATGTTTATTATTACCTGTATTTCAAATGCTTGGAATCCCTGGAGGTATTCAAAGGCTGATTGCTTTTACTCAGATGGAATCCGTGATGGTTTCTCCAGGCTAATCTGTACTCGAACGGTCCATTTATAGTTGTGGTTTGTGGAAAAACATACCACAACCCCCAACTAATCCTTGGAAACATGTGAGTGAATCATAATTCATGTCACATGAACTCGAACCCTTGGGCCCTGAAGAAGACCAGAGACCCCAGCCCCAGTCGTTTACTCTTTCCAAGTCCATGCTTGAGTTGCCTAAACTTCAGGCACCTCGGTTTCCTTATCTGTCAAATGAGGATAAAGTCGTGTGTCCTATAGTGATAGTGAAGGTCAAGTGTGGTGATACGTGAAGGGGCACTAAAATCAAATTTTAAAATGCAAGGCAATATTCCTTGGTGATGTTTTGGTGAATAAAAGCAATATAAAGCCAGCAAAGACTTTATATCTCTGAAATAAGAGTACCTGGGCTTAATTCCTGTCTTCACCACCTGTATGTCCTTGTATCAGTGACTTAACCTCTCCCAGACTCAGTCTTCTCATCTGTAAAATGGGAGTAGTACTAGCGTCCACCTCACATGACTGCCTGAAGCTTAAATGAGGTGATGCTGGTAAAGTTACGGCACAAGCCTGGTGTCACCTGTGAGCTCAGTAATCATGAGCTACTACTGGGGCTTTTTTAAAACCAGCAGCCACAGAGACACTCTTCCAGAAAAGCCAGAGGAAGTCCAGAGGGCGATCTTGGACTTGTCTGGGAAGGAGGATGTGTATGTTGAGTAGGAGAAGCAAGCCTAGACCAGGTTTAGGGAGACCTCCCCAAAACAATTCATACCCACACATGACACATAGAATACACCCTCTCCCCTGGCATCAGTTAAGTGAGGTGAGTTAGAAAAGCAGAGAACGTCTAGGGACTTCCCTGGTGGCTCAGTGGTTAAGAACCCTCCTGCCAGTGCAGGGGACATGGGTTCGATCCCTGGTCCAGGAAGATCCCACATGCCGCGGAGCAACTGAGCCCGTGAGCCACAACTGCTGAGCCTGTGCACCACAACTACTGAGCCCGCATGCCACAACTACTACAGCCTGCGTGCCTAGAACCCATGCTCCGCAACAAGAGAAGCCACCGCAACAAAGAGTAGCCCCCGCTCGCCGCAACTAGAGAAAACCCACACACAGCAACAAAGACCCAACGCAGCCAAAAATAAATAAGTTAAATTTCAAAAAAAAAAAAAAAAAGAAAAACAGAGAACATCTAGTTCTAAGAATCAGGATACCTACTGAAAGATTACCAAGAGTAACAAAATATTATCTTAACATTAAAATATAGGTCAGTGGGAAATTGGTTCCACCAAATTTTCCAGACCATTTCTAATGTTAAAAATGGGATGTCCCTCAAATTAGAAGTATGGGGTTACCAGATACAAACTACTATACATAAAATAGATAAGCAACAAGGATTTACTGTATAGCACAGGGAATTATATTCAACATCTTGTAATAACCTATAATGGGATATAATCTGAAAAAAAAATGGAATCACTCCGCTGTACACCTGAAACTAACACAATATTGTAAATCGACTATACTTCAATAAAAATGGGGTGTCCCTGGCAAGTTCTGAAGCAGGGCCCCCCAACCAGCAGCAGATTCTCAGGTCCCTGTGGAATCAGTCCTATGGAATCCAAAAGCCTGGGGGTGGGTTTCAGCAATTTGTGTCTTATCGAGCCCTGCAGGTGATTTGGATGAGGGCTCATCCCCAGTGGAAAGGGGATGGATGCAACTGACAGATACACCGTCTTTAGAGCTGGAGCTCAGACCTCCCCGGTCACACACACCTCCTTTTCCCTCTCCTCCCTTGTCACACCAACAAGTTATCATCTCTCCTTCAAAAGTGATCACCAGTCAGTTTAGAGTATCAGTTTCTACATCAAGTCTTTTGGACAAAAGTGGATTTGCCAAGGGTTGTAGGCATCGCCTTCCCTACCCTGCCAAGGAATTGTCCCTCCGCTGTTTTCCAGCCAAGCCTGAGGCTTTATGACACCACTCTGATTCATAATGAATCCTTACAATAAGCACTCACTTGGATTATTTATCCTGTAAATACTTTATAGGGATCATTTCTTTTACTTTTCACAGAAATGAGGTTTAACATTGTCAAAAGAGGATGATACCTATGTGGTGGGTGTTATTACCATCCACTTTGACAAATGCAGAAACCGGCGCGCAAAAGGAAAACTAGTATTGGAATCACATCACTAGTAAGCCGCTGGGAGCTAGTATAGTCCAGAGTCCACCCTCTTGCCCCCCACCCCATGCAGTGTGGCCTCCTGAGCAAAGTGTACTTAGCTTTCCTACTAGTGAATTAGGAAAAGCAGTGATTTCATGGTAGAACAAGGATGCAAGTCCTGCCTGTTACTAATCAGATGTGTGTCTTGGACAGGGACCTTCAGCCCTTAACACTCAGTTTGCCCATCTATAAACTGGGGCTACTAATTCCCATTCAGCTTTCCTCCAAGGGTCACTACGGGGACATCCAAAGAGGCAATGCAATTGAAGGTACTTTACAAGCTGGGGATACCAAATTAATATAAGAGATTGTTACTCCTGTGGAATGGCCCAGACTAAGGTTGAATGGTCATCTTGAATAAAGGTGACATACGTATAGCTCGTGGCCATAATTTCTTCCACAGAGTGAAGAAGCAAATAACGTTGGTTTCCAACTTTTAAAGTCGCACCCACCAGCAGTCCCCAGCTGCCCAGCTGGAACTGTTAAAGGGCTAATTTTCCCACGGCTGAGTCTGAGGATCAGGTTTTGTATTTTTCACTTGCAAAAGACAAATCTAGGAGGAAGGTGGACTTCTGGTACAGTGTGATTCAGGCTCAAACAATATAAGAAGGATCCATCCCTTGATTCTGTTCCCCCTGGGTTGGCTCCATCCTCAGGCACCTCTGGCCATTTCAGGCTCCTCTATTCCTACTGCTGGTTCCGAGGAACAGAGGCTCCTTCTCTGATAGCTCAAAGAAAGGTCCCAGTGTTGAGTCAGGTTGGTTCTGGTTGGACCCACTTGGGTCATGTGCCCATTCCTAAACCAAACACCATGGTAGGAGAGATGGGCAGAGCTGATTGGTTTAGCTTCAGTCACAAGCTCCTCCCCTGGAACTTGAAGCACATGAACCATTAGGGAAGTAGGGTGAGCCTCCCTAGAACAAAATCAGGGTGCTTTTGAAGAAGATGTAAGAAATTATGGACAAAATTACAAATGATTCCCCCGAGGCTTGGCCCAAATTCTTCCCACTCGCCACTGTGGGCAGGTGTTTTAGGCCACAGAAGCAGCACACCCTCCTGCTAAAGCAGACCTCTCTGTGCACAGATCCAGGCTCCAGGGGCGAGTGCCCCCCACGGAGAAGGGCAGAGCAGAACCTCCCCCACCCAAGTGGAAGGCCTTCAGCAGCTCACAGCAGCCAGCTAGCAGGATAGGGACCAAGGGGGGCCCCACGGCAACAGTCACTAGATAGGGGCGGATGTGTTTCCTGGCCTCTCTGGAAGTGGCATCGAGTAGGATAAATAGAGTCTGTTTTTCCTTATTGCTCTGTCACCGTAATCCAGAAACAAACAGACCCTCAGATGCCCTCTCAGTATCCTTCCAAAGCCACTATCAGTTACTTTATCTCCTCTTTGGGATTTCCTGCTTCTTTTGCTGGAGTGTGTGTGTGTATGTGTGTGTGTGTACACGCACCCGCGCACACATACATGTGAGAGGTCACGGCTATTCAGCAACATTTTCCAAAGCGCAAAATGTGTCAGCTACTGGAGTACATAAGATCATTTGGGGTGACACACACATGATGCTTTTTTATCTTAATATTGTGTGTCTGTTTTTAAATGTACTGGAAAATGTATAATATATTGGCGTCATAATAATAGCATTTATGGAGGACTTACTATGTCCCAGGCACCGTTCAGAGGACTTTCCATACACAAAATTATTTAATCTTCACAACAACCCTATGCAGAAGGTAGTCTTATTAGCCTCGTTTTACAGATAAAGAACCGAGGCTCAGAGAGGTCAAGTAACTTGCTCATGGTCACACAGCTAAAAGTGGTGGCCAGGATGCCAGCCCAGGATGCCAGCCCAGGCAGTCTGGCTCCAGAGCCAAGCTCTTAGCCACTACACCCAAACCTGTGACTTCACAGATATCATGATAGTGCTATCAAGTGTGCTTTTACAGTTCAATTAAACTATAGGAAGTTAATATAAAGGAGATATTAAATAAACAATAGTAAAAGTGGCGTGGTGATGTGTTAAACATTTTCTAGGTGGTGAACAGCATTTGGGAAATCCTGAAACACTATACAAGTTGGTATGAAGCTTAATCCCATGGATCCCTAGAGGCTGCACCATGACATTTAAGGGAGCCTATGAACCCCTAAAATCATGCACAATTTTGTATGAATATGTGTATTTTTCTGAGGAGAGGTCATGTTGCTTGCATTTCATCTGAAAGGGGTTTCCGACCACAGCTGCTGCTAATCTATGTTATGCCCTCAGGAAATTTAGAAAAAGGCACCCCTTTTGGGATAATGAGTTAGAAAAAGGTACCACTTCCTCTGGGAAGGCTCAGCCCCGAGCCAAGATGCCCAGCTTAGCAAACAGAGCACGAGCTGGTTTCAGCCCCTCCTCTCTCTCTTCCTAAGCTCTTGTACTGGACAGAAGTTATAGGGTCATCACCCCGGAGCTCCCTTCACAAAAATAGGGTTAAGAACCACCGCCGAATGTGAAGCGAGCCAGGGGTTTCATAAGGGAACATGAAAGCACTTGGGCATTAGAGGATCTTGACAGAAATTGGAGTGACATCTGGAAGGGGCCCAGGGCAGAAGGTGTGGTATTCGAGATTGGGTCTCAACACTATGGTGTCACCTTACGTAGGTCCCCTTCCCAAACTGAGCTGTCGTTCAGATGAGGGTTTGTAAAGTGAAGACACATCTGCTACCTCTCCCACCCAATCAGAAGGATGTTGTTAGGACCTAATGAGATCAAGTCATCAAAGGAGACAGGATATTCTAAACTTTAAAGGGATGCATGGTCAGGGTCTGACTTGGGAAACTGGGCCCATTCCAGGGTGTCTAATCAGTGGCATTTAATGCAAAGAATTAGGTACAAAGGTGGAGGAGAGCTGAAGAGCCAGACAGGGGAAGGTGAAGCAGCTCAAAGATGACAACGGCAGTGCTGGAAGGGCAAAGGCAGTGTTACCAAGCCTGGGAGCTGGAACCACAGGAAGAGCCCAATGGTAGGAGTTGGAGCCTCAGAGCCCACTAGAGAAGTCACCCAAAGCAGGAGTGGGTGGGAGGCAAATGCCCTAGCTTCTCCCCTTCTCCTATTCTTCAGTCTCAACCAGTGCCCCCGCACTGGCTTGCCCTAACCAGAAGCCAGTTGGCAAGGGAAGCTGGGAAATGTAGTTTTCAGGGGAAATGAGGCAGGCAAGTGACCAGGGCTATATTTTTAGTTGCCTAACTACACATGGAACTGAATTTCTAATGGTTGAAGTTGATGATACAAAGCAGCTGGTTAGAACAAGTTTTACAGAAATGAGTTCTTCTTTCAACAAACATTGGCTGAAGACCCACTATGTACAAGACACAACTCTGAGCTCTGAGATCTAGAAATGCCTTGTTCCTGCTGCCCTGACAGGATGTAGTAGCCTGCTTTCTAAGACGACCTTCCATGATCCCCACCTCCTGGTATTCGCACCCTGGTATCATCCCTTCCTGCCAAGTGTGGGCTGGACCTATAACGAATAGAATATGCAAAAGTGATGGATTATCACTCCAGATTAGGTTATAAAAGGCTGATTTCCATTGTGCACACACCCTATGATTCTCCTTACTTGCCCTGATGAAGCGAGCTGTCATGTTGGGAGTGACTCAGTGGAGAAACACACAAGGCAAGGAGCTGAAGGCACCTCCACCTAATAGCCTATGAGGGGCTGAGTCCTGCCCACACCAACAAGTTTAGCAGTGGATCCTTCTGCAAGGGAGCCATCAGATGACCACAGACCCAGCCAATACCTCCAACACGGCCTGGGAGAGACCTTCAGCCAAGGAGCCCAGTTTGGCCATGCCAAGATTCCTCACCCATTGAAACTGTGTGATAGTAAATGTCTATTGTTTTAAGCCACTAAGATTGGGGGTAATTTGTTTCGCAGCAATCAGTAAAAAATACACGGGACACTTCACTTTCTAGTTTACAAAGCACTTTCCTAGGTCCTCTCACTCCCACCTACAGTCCACCTGGCATGTTTCTCAGATAAAGGGATGAGGCTCAGAGAAGTTCAGTGACTTTCCAGAGAGGTGAGGTCAGTAAGTGTAGGGGTGGAAAACAAATTCAGGTTTGTCTGACCCACCGAAAGCAAGTGCTTTTTCTTCTTTCTTTCTTTTTTTTTTTTTTGTCCACGACACAAGGCTTGTGGGATCTTGGTTCCCCAACCAAGGATTGAACCTGGGCCCTCAGCAGTGTGCAGAGTTCTAACCACTGAATAACCAGGGAATTCCCACAAGTGCTCTTCCATGAAACAATATCTTTAAAATGCTACTGGAAACAATGGTTGACTGGACAGCTTGGGCTTAGGGCAGGCAAAGTGGAGACACCCAACAATTTTTTTTGGAAAGTTGACATTTCAGAAATGCATTGAGTACCAATACAATTCAATGAGGGAAAGGATAGTCTTTTCAGCAAATGTACGGAAACCACTGGATATCCTCAGGCAAAAGGGTGAAGTTGTAGCCCTTCGTTACACCATGCATAAAAGTGAACTCAAAATGGATCATAGACCTGAATGTTAACACTAAAACTATACAACTCTTAGAAGAAATCATAGCAGTAAATCTTTATGACCTCGGATTAGGCAATAGTTTCTTAGATACGACCTGAAAAATACAAGCAACTATGACAACAAAATAGATAAATTGGACAAATCAAAATTTAAAGCTTTTGTGCTGCAAATAATACCAGCAAGAAAGTGAAAGGGCAATCAAACAAATGGGAAAATATGCACAAATCATATATCTGTTAAGGGCCTGGTATCCAGAATATATAAAGAGCCTTGCAACTCAATAATAAAAACACAAGTAACCCAAGTTTTTAAACGATCAAAGGATTTCAAGAGAAATTTCTCCAAAGAAGATACGCAAATGACCAATAAACACATGAAAAAAGTGTTTAGTATCATAAGTCATCAGGGAAATGCAAATTAAAAACCTCAGTGAGATATCACTTCACCCCCACTAGGAGGGCTATAACCAAAAGACAGATCATAACCAGGATGTGGAGAAATCAGAACCCTCATACACTACTAGTCGAAATGCAAAATGGTGAAACCACTTTGGAAAACAATTTGACAGTTCCTTAAATGATAAACACAGAACTATCTTATGACCCAGAAGTTCTTCTAGGTATATACCCCAAAGAAATGAAAACATACCTCCACAAAAAAAAAAAAAACCTTATACATGAATATTCATAGCAGCATTATTCATAATAGCCAAAAAATAGAAACAACACAAATATCCATCAACTGATAAATGATGATTCCATTTATATAAAGTGTCTAGAACAGACAGATCTAGAGTCAGTGGTTGCCAGGATCTGGGGGGAGGGTGGAAATGAAAAGTGACTATTAATGGGTGCATGGCTTCATTGGGGGGCAGGTGATGAAAATGTTCTAAATTTATTGATATTTAGTGGTGATGGTTGCACAGCCCTGTGAATATACTAAAATCATTGATTTAAAAGCTTTAGAGGGGTGAATTTTATGGTATGTGAATTATGTCTCAATAAAGCTATTTTTTAATTCATTGAGAGAACTGTACATTTAAAAATGATGAAGATGGTGAATTCTGTGTTATGTGTATTTTACCACAATAAAAAAAGGAAAAAATGCATTGAGAAATATAGGTAGAAACTTGCCCCCATCCATGAAGTGGAGCTTAATTCTCCCCTTGTTGAGTATGAGCTGAACTCAGTGACTTGTTTCCAAAGAATAGAGTATAAAAAAAGAAAAATACTAACTTTACAGTGGAGAAACCTGGCAGATACCACCTTTACCAAGTGAAGGTTAGTGTCCCAGGTGAAAAAATCACGTTGACATTGTATGACATTGTATGCCCCTGACATCATGTTACAGAAGGGTATTTCACCTCTGTGATATTCTTACACAAAACTCACAGCCCCAGTCTAATCATGAGAAAACATCAGACAAATCAAAAGTGAGGGCCATTCTGCAAACTACCTTACCTGTACTCCTCAAAACCGCCAAGTCGAGCAAAACAAGGAGAGACTGAGAAACTATCACAGATTGCAGGAGACTTGACAACTAAATGTAATGCAGTCTCCTGTATTCCACATTAGCGGGGAAATGATGAAATTCAAATAAAGTCTGGAGTTTAGTTAATAGTAAGCTACGGATGTTGGTTTCTGGGTTGTGACAAATATACCATGATTCTGTAAGATGCTATCACTGGGGGAAGTTGGATAAAGGGTCTACAGGAAGTGCCTGTACTTTCTTTGCAACTTTTCTATTAATCTAAAATTATTCCAAAATAATCTTTTGGATTATTCCAAAATTATTCCCAAAAAAGTCTTGTAAATGGGGAAAAAGCATAACTTTATTAAACTTTTCTCCACTTAGTTCATAGTTTAATATATATATATATAATATGTTACATTGTTGCATATGTGGTATAATGTAATAATATACAATCTTTTTACTTCTCATAACATGTAGGGGTAATCAATCTTCTATTTGAAACTCAGGGGCAGGGTGGAGGGGTGAGTTAATTTTATTTATCCTCGGTTACCATACATTGCCATTATCCATCTGGGCAAGACCCACTTCATTGTATTTATTTGGTTATCTGATTATTCCCATTAATATCCATTGTCCTCCGCCCCTATAGTCAGCCCCTCTAAAGTGTATCTTCATGACTGCATGTGCCCTTACACATGTATTCTTGGTGTGGATGTATAGTTAATTGACATAATGGCATCACATTGCATATTCTCATCGTATTTCTTACTTTCTCACCGTAACACCGTGCATTAAAACCCCAGCCCCTCTGCTGTGTGTTTACTATGTCTGTTGCTCCTATTTCTCAGTTCTCTATGGTGGGCATTCTCAATTTTCCTAAGGGGGAGCCCAGATTGCCCACAAGTTTCCGCCACCAGAAAATACAATGCTACGGATTTCCTCTCGATAGCTCTTTACAATGACCTGTGTGGGAATTTCCATGGGGGCATATACACAGGGTCAGAACAACTGGGCCTTAGGTTATACGTATACTTAAGTTGACCAAGTGGCGCCATATTGCTTTCAGAATGATCTCAAGACATTGGCAAGAAGCTCTTTGTGTTCCCTCTCCAGTCCCCATATCCATAATGTTTTCAATGTTTGTGCCCCCATAGATCAAAATCTGGTCTTGAGTTAAGGAATGACAGGGATGACAATGGGAAATAGCATCCTACTATTTGCTAAAATACATTGAACACTTGCTTTGGACCACATACTCTTCTAAGCCTTATGTGTGTGTGGCAGGGGACAGGGGGAGGTATAATTTTTGCCCAGGCTCATTCAGCTGGAACCACAGTGTTCTATGGCTTGAGACAGCTCACTGAACCTCCCTTCCTCTTGCTTTCCCATCTCAGCCCTGAGAGCCTGTGTGTGTGCCTTGTGCCAGCCCAGGCTGCTCCCCAGCCTGGCCACATGGGCTTGGGATCACTGAAGAGCCTCGGTCTTAATTCTGAGGCTTCATGAAAACATAAGCCACCATCAGAATAGTATTAGTAACTCAGTACTTCCTGAATCCAATTAAGGCATCTTTTCTGCTCAAAAGAGGTAACATGCTGGGTCTTAAAGTAATCAGAAATTGCTCTGATGTCCCCAAGATGAGTGCACGTTTCCCACCTTTGACCCAATTTATAATGCTAGGAAGCCGTACCACAGGAAGAGGTTGCTGTCCAAACAACAGGGGTGGGAACACTGCCCAAGGGGGCCACTGTTACACCATGTGCCAATCAATGGTGTTTCGTTAGGAGGTGTAATCAACACGCAGCAGCAGACCTGGCCAATTAGGCTTATCGGCTGACAGAGAGGGGCAGGAAGCCTCTTTTCCTCCTGCTGTTTTCGTGCCCCATGCAAGAAGTCAGTTCCCGTTTTTTATCTCTGGGTTCCCACCAAGCCATCTCGGTGGGGAGGGAGTTCTGACAGAAAGCAGGTTTAAGCTATCTCACTCTCCTTGAGCCCAGGGTCAGGCCAGACTGCCCTTAAGGCCAGGTTTGCAATCGGATGCAAAAAAAAAAAAAAAAAAAAATTGGATACAAAATCCAAGAGCTTCTTGGCAAAGAGGAAAGAGACCTGGCCTGACCGTGCCCTCTTTCATCTCTATCCCCCTCATCCTCCCTCCAGACTTGAGAAATTTCCCATTGGCCAGACGTAAGTGTCTCTCCACCACTACCGCAGGCAGAAAGTGGTTGGGTTGGCGGAGAGCTAGCTCCAGTTGGGGTTAGTTTAAAATATCTGTTTCACAGCGAAAAGGCAGCCCCCGTCAGTAGCACTTTAACATTTAACTGAGGCTAATTGTACACCAGTGTATTTATCAACTGTATCTGTCTTTGCCTCTGCTTTCTCCTTCCAAAGAGATAAATTACTGGGGCTGATAAGGATCCAGCTTTCAGGGCGATCAAATGAACACCAGGAGTCCTCAAGATAGGAATGGTTTGTGAAACCCAGCTCCTGCCCACCTGAGTGAGCCAGCTAAGAGGGTGCTCCGGGCCAAGAATGTAATGGCTACATGGGTTATTGGCCCTTCTGCTCCCCACCTTGGTACATTACACTGCGGAGTGAGGGAGTTTGCTTTTAAAGTATCTTTTGCAGTCTCTTCTAATAAATCACTCAGCCACTCCTGTTGCTTGTTGTGGTCCGTGGTGTTGATCCATGGTGAAAGGATGGGCTAGTCTCCACCAGTCACAGCCTGAGTGTAGCGGCTGAACCACAAATGCAGCAAAAGAAGATGGTGGCCTCCAGGCCAATGTGCCTGCGTGCGATGCTGTCCGCATGGGGTTGCACAGGCTCCCTCTACCTCAGCCAGGACTTCATGGTAGAGTTTTGGAGCAGCCACGTGGATTCCGCAGCTCATAATTCAGAACCAGTCTTCAGGGGTTGAAGATTCCAGTTAGCAAATTGTATTTAATGGTGTATAACCTTGAGGCACCAAACGAAAGACTTATAGAGAGAGAAATCAGAGTTTTGAGAAAACCTGCCCCACCTCTAGGGAACCAGGAGGGTTTTTTAGTCTCTGTATAGTACTGCCAACCTGTGTTTAGGATAAACCTATGTGAAATGTCTCAAGCTTTGGAGTATCTAATATTTCCCCTTTGAGACCCTAATTGAAGTACAGCCCCCATCAGTCAGGGTTATTATAGTGATGTTTGTCCTAAATGTTCTTCTTTTTTTTTTTGCCGTACGCGAGCCTCTCACTGCTGTGGCCTCTCCCGTTGCAGAGCACAGGCTCCGGACGCGCAGGCTCAGCGGCCACGGCTCACGGGCCCAGCTGCTCCGCGGCATGTGGGATCTTCCCGGACCGGGGCACGGACCCGTGTCCCCTGCATCGGCAGGCGGACTCTCAACCACTGCGCCACCAGGGAAGCCCTGTTCTTTTTTATTTAAGTCATCTACTTACTCTTAATTAAACCTCGTCCCTGTGTGTAAATATTCCCCATTTTTCCTCGCCATGTGTCCCTATAGGGATTAGTATATCGAATCACACCCCCTCTCTGCAGCCCACCCCACCACCTAGCCAAACGACATGCATATATATTTAGCTCTTTTAATCTTTTCTCTCATAAGGTTCGAATTCTACATTTTCCAGGGTATTTCGGATTTGGCAGAATAGCCTTCGTCTGTGAAGAGTAGAACTTAATTATCAAAAGCTGAACCGGAGTGAGCAATCCATCATGGGGTGACACATCCTTGCCTGTGTTCATTTGAAAAACATTTTTTCTGTGGTTCTTGGAAGAGGCTGGGGGAGGAATAAAAGCTGTCAGAAACAAAAAAAAAAAAAGAAGGAAAAAACTCCATCCTGGTGTTCATCATCCCACAATACAACCACATAATATATCAGAATATCATAATTTAGGGGATTAGGAATCAGGAATGTTCATTCAGCTTTTCTCTTGCCTTTCTTTTCTTCTTTTTATTTTGTTTGAAACTGGATCTAAAATATCTCCTAGCATGTGAAAGATAGTCATGTAAAATGCCTCCTATAGTAAACATCATATTTTTGACAAGGTTTGCATTATAATTAAGACCCATCTGAGTAGTTACGTTCCACTGTTTTCCTTAAGAGGCAGGGTTTTTTAACAGCCAGATAAATGCTCTCTGTGGCCCAGCTCAGTGGCACAGCGACACCCAGTGGCCATGTAAGGTCATGGCCCCAAGGTGGGGTCACATAGGGCTTGACTCAAGGAAGGCCAGCCCGGGAGAGTTTCCCAGGGTGAATCTGGCATTATCTTGCCATCTGAATGCTGACAAGATTTGCCAGAAAGGACCCAGTTTTGCGGCAGGGGAGTTTGCCCTGTGTGGATTTAAATGAGATACAGCAGTGGAGGGCCAGGTAACAGCTGGATCTTACTGAGGCAATTCCGAAGTCCACGTGAGGAGCTCCCTTCAGCCTCGTTTACACTTCACCCAAGACATGTGACAACTCCAGTTGGTCACCCAGGGTTTACCAAAACCTTTGGACAATAGGTTCAAATATCTCATCTTTGAGGGGGAGAGATGGTTTTTGTCAGTTGCTTTGTATTCTAGCTGCTCATGTAAACCATCGACTGATGAAATAAACACTTTAGTAGTAAATACAACCAGCAGATCCTTGCCCCACACACGGCTGGTTGGTCCAGCACCACTTTTATCCATTGTACATGGACTTAAGCAGCACAGCAAGATGAGGTGACAAGCTTCCTCCTGCAGGGGGCGCTGTGAATGCCTGCAGCAGTGGATAAAGCTTCAGCTCATATCTTCCAGAAACACAGAATTGTCAGCTCCCTCCTCTAACCTATTCCAGGTCCCTTCAAAACACACAAATTTAAATCACTTCGTCCAAATTAGGGGTTTTTTTTTCTGTTTTAGTCTTTTATACTTATTGGGCATAACCAAAGACGTTTCCCTCTAGCCTGCTGGGACTCAACTGCCAATGGCTGCTTCCACTCTGAGTTGACTGGGTTCCCCCTGCTGCACCCCCAATGCCAGATACAGAAATGGGAGGGCAGCTCATCTCTAATGGGTTCGATTCAGGGAAACATTTAACTCCCAGAGACTGACCCTCGTGTTCAATAAACACTCAGAGAAGATGCACAGTGGTGATGATGAATAAAAACAGCACATAAAGAAACAACCTTCTTCAGAGACTAGGTCAGAATCATTCCCTGTGTTTAATCTGTTAAATATCTTTTACACAGGACACACCAACTGGCTTTCAAGGGTCACCTCTCAAACCCTAAAGGATAAGCACAGAAAAGAGACTAATGAAAATAATGATGATGATCAAAATACCAAATATTTTATTGAGCATTTACTTTCTGCCAGTTACTATTTAAGTATTTTACATTTATTAACTCATTTAATTTTCATAATAACTCTACAAGGTGGTACTATCCCCACTGATGCAAAGATTTAGAAAACTTGGGACTTCCCTGGCGGTCCAGTGGTTAAGACTCCACGCTACCAATGCAGTGGGCCCAGGTTCGATCCCTGGTCAGGGAAGTAGATCCCACATGCCGCAACTAAGAGCCCACATGCCGCAACTAAGAGCCCACGTGCCACAACTAAAGATCCTGCATGCCTCAATGAAGATCCCGTGTGCCGCAACCAAGACCCGGTGCAGCCAAATAAATAAATAATTTTTTTAAAAAAAAAGGAAAAAGGTTTAGAAAACTGAAGCACAGAAAGGTTCGTTCTTCAGCTGAAGGTCACCCACTTACTAGGGAGCAGTGTTGGTTTCTAATTGGGAAGGCAACTCCAGACAGCCATGCTGCACCACCTTTTAAGTCATCAACCAATGAAATACACTTTAATAGTAAATAAAACCTGCAGCTCCTCACCCCGTAACTGATTTGTCCATCATCACTTTTACCCATTATATGGACTTCACCACAACAAGATGGGGATATACACAGTTTAAAACTGGGGAGACTGGGAGCCAGGGTATGGGTGTGGACTGCCCAGAGCCACAAGAGGTAGCAGGGAGAGACTAGGGTCCAGCATAGCTAATTCTCAGTGTAATGCCCTTGACCCTGCCTGTCAGCCACCCAGGTACTCACCAGAGCAGCCTCCGGATCGTGGTCCCGTCACCTTGACAGCAAATACCTAAATCTCTGTTCTCTGCTCTCAGAGAGTCATCCTCAGGAAGCTTTCCAGTTTACAATCCTTTCCCTTCCTTTGGTTTCATTGTCACCACAAATGAAAAAATCATTATAATGTTAAAGAACCATGCTTCATTTATTATATGTTACAAAAACAGGGCCTCAGGGTAGCCTGGGCACGTGAAAGATGAGAGGGCTCAGTTCATGATCTGTGTCTTTCCAAAGCACATCCCAGATCTTTTCATTTTATTTTCCAAAGCCTTCAATGGCTCCCCAGTGCTTACAGAACAAAGTCCTAGATCCTAGAACCAACCCTAACTTTTCACTCCTTTCCAATCCCCTCCAAGCACCTTTATCTTCAAGCCAAACCTCACACAAACTGTTCTGCCTTTGGTTCTTTGCTTGTACTTTTCCCTCTACCTGCAAGGCTGTTGCACTGCATAACTCCAAGAGGCCTGCTTTCATCAGAGGCAATGTGACTAGCATCTATTGGACTTGGGCAGTGCACAGCCTGCACAGCTACACCTGACCACCTGCCCATCTGGATCATATATACCGCCACACCCATTTCCTTCTATCTAAAGCAGGATTTCTCTATTTGCAAATGATATGACTGATAGCAGCTAATATACAAAATATATAAACAGCTCATATGGCTCAATATCAAAACAAAAATCAACTGGATTGAAAAATGGGCAGAAGACCTGAATAGACAATTTTCTGAAGAAGACATACAGATAGCCAACAGGCACATGAAAAGATTCTCTACATTGCTAGTTATTAGAGAAAGGCAAATCCAAATCCCAATGAGATATCACCTCACACCTGTCAGAATTGCTATCATCAAAAAGACCACAAATAACAAATATTGGAAAGGATATAGAGAAAAGGGAACCCTAGTTCACTGTGGGTGGGAATGTAAATTGGTGCAGCCACTATGGAGAACAGTATGGAGGTTCCTCAGAAAACTAAAAATAGAGCTGCCATATGACCCAGCAATTCCACTCCTGGCTATATATCTGAAGAAAATGAAAACACAAATTCTAAAAGATACATGTGCCACAATGTTCATAGCAGCATAATTTACAATTGCCAAGATATGGAAGCAACCTAAGTGTCCATCAACAGATGAATGGATAAAGAAGACGTGATATATATACATATATATATGTGTGTGCATATATATATGCAATAGAATATTACTCAGTCATTAAAAAGAATGAGATTTTGCCATTTACAGCAACATGGATGGACCTGTGGACCTGGAGGGTATTATGCTTTTGGAAGTAAGTCGCACAGAGAAAGACCCCTACTGTATGTTATCGCTTATTGTGGAATCTAAAAACTGAAACAAACTAATGAATATAACAAAATAGAAACAAACTTACAGATATAGAGAACAAACTAGGGGTTACCAGAGGGGAGAGGGGAAGGGGGAGGGGAAAGTAGGGATAGGGGATTACTATGTATACAATAAATAAGCTACAAGGATATATTGTCCAGCACAGGGAATATAGCCAATATTTTATAATAACTTTAAATGGAGTAAAATCTATAAAAATATTGAATCACTATGTTGTATACCTGAAACAAATATAATATTGTAACTCAACTCTACTTTAATAAAAAATTTTAAGAAAACAAAATCACAACACAAAAAATAAAAATAAAGCAGGATTTCTCAATAGCAGAGCCACCGACATTTAAATCAGATCATTCTGTGCTATGGAGAACTGTCCTGTACACTGTGCGATGTTCAGCTGCATCCCTGACACCCCGTCCTCCCAGATGTGACAACTGAAAATGTTTCCAGCCATTGTCATGGGTCCCATCGAAGGCAAAATCGTCTCTGGTTTGAGAGCCACTGCTCTAAAATCTTACCCAAATGTGAAGCTTTACCCTCAAAGCCACATACCCCACAAAGCTGAGAGTATATTCACTTGCCAGGGAATATACGGAGAACTGTGTCCTCTGTTCCAGCATAATGCCCTGAGCCCTTTCTTCTTCATACCTATTTCCACCCAGCATGTAATCTTTGGATCATGGTTTTCAATTTATATGCCTCAAGGACTTACATATGATAGAAGTTCGGCAAACATTTATCAAATGACTGAGGGCATTGGACAAAATAGTTTGCCGTGAATCCCTCCCAGTAGGAAGGCAAGTTTTAAACATGCCTTGTGTCAGCTGCTTTACCAATCACATAAAAGAACAGCCTGTTACTAGGTTTGATGCAATAGAAACCTAATATTTTACCTGAAACCCTGATTTATGTGTAGCCACTGTACTCCTTACTAAAAGAGAACTTGTTTTAGCAAATGGGTCCAGATTTAGTCCATTAGCTTAAAATAAGTGCAAAACTCTAGGGTTTGGTGAAATCACACAATAAAACATCATTAAGCGCTATAGCCTGTCAAGGCAGATGGCAGGTTTGAGTTGAAAGTCAGAAGACCGTCTGAAGTGAAGCAAGCGCACGGTGGATGAGATGGGGGGGGCAGCTGGCTTTCATCTGGGGGAGGTCGTCAGAGGACCCTCGTGTCTGTGATGTAAATGAAGAACAGAGGCCTCAACAATTTAACTGTCATCGACAGAAATGCTTCGACGGGCACGGCCACAAGCCCTGGCCCTTCGCTCTATCTGGACAGTTCCTGGTCTGCATTTACGAGATGGGACCGTGGAGCCGGAAGATGAAAGAGCTGGGTCAGGCCCCTGGGAGCTGGAAAGGTCCTGCCAGTGTGCCAGGCTGAGGGCTGATGGGCAGCTGGTGTCCCGGGAACAAGATGGGGGCCACCAACCCTTCTGATGGTCCCTGGGTGTGCAGATCGGACTCTCCAGATGAAAGAAACTGGACGCCATTCCCTGTTGCTTCTGGCTATGGGAGCTAGGGGTAGCCATTGGCCTCTTCCTCCTCTCTTTTCTCTCTCTGTCTCTGTTGATCTCTCCATCTCTCCTACTCCATCTCTCTCTGCCTCTGTTCCCTTCTCTGTAGGAGTATCTCTCTTCCTCTCTCCCTGTAGACTGTCTCTGTCTCTCCATGTCTCCATCTTGGTCTCTGTCTCACCTTCTCTGAGTCTCTCCTTCTCTGTCTCCCTGTTTGTCTCCTCCTCCTCCATGTCTCTCTGACTGTATGTCCCTTCGTCTTCCCATCCCTCTCTCTTTTCTCCCTCTCTCTGTGTCTCTTGTCTGCTTCTCTGTCTGTCCTTCTTAATCCCATGCTTTTGTTACTTCTCTCTTCTTCATTTTTCTGTCTCGTTCTCTCTCTTAGCCCCAGCGAATCAACCCCAAATGAACTATTTCCCTGGGGATTCCCCCAACATGTTCCCCAAGATACTAGCAGCACAGGGGAGTCAAACGTCCAGCTCAAGGTTTGTAACATTTTGTGGCTGGCAGTCATGGGCTATGGCATCCCTCCATCTGACGCCTTCACTCTGTGCCTCTTCTTTCTTTACCGGCTGAATACGTGCAGGCAGTGGTCTTAATGTCTTCCCTGCCACAGTCTAGAGCATGGGCAACAGATTCACTCGGGTGCCCCTATTCCTCTGGCAGAGAGCACCAATCGCTCTTTCCCACGTAGCTCCTTCTGAAGAAACTTCTCCAGGCAGCTCCAGCCAAGATCGGAACAAATACAGGAGACACAGGAGAGAGGATGGGTGTGCCATCCCAGACATAGACAGTAAAGGGCTCAAACTCATCCAGAAGTAGCTCACCCATAGTTGGCATGGAATAATCACAAGGGCAGCCATCCTGAGCACTTGACGTAGAGCTACGTGCTTTACATACGTTGCCTCAAGTAGTCTTCATGATCTGTTATTGGTCCTATTCCCCAAATTTAAAAACTGAGGCTCAAAGAGAAAATATAACTCTCCCAAGGTCACCCAGGTAGCAAGTCACCTAGCTGGGACACAACCCCAGGGCTATCTGACTCTGAGCACCAAATTGGGGGGAGGGGCTGTTCTTCCTCTCATTTCAGCAAAAAGACTCTAATCAATTCCATTTATTAAGTACCTACCATATGCCAATCCCTATGCTCAGCATTTTATATGCATCATCTTGTTTCCAATTCATAGCTACTATGCCTATCACCTCCCATTGAACAGATAAGGAAACTAAAGTCCAGAGAGGTTAGTTCACTGGCCCAAGGTCACACAGCCAGTTAAGCAACAGGGCTAGGGTAACGGGCTGCAAGCAAATTAATAGATTCCAACTGGCGTCTCTAAATTTATATTTCCGCCTCTGCCGAGGTCCCTACCACTGCAAGTAATCCTGAAAATTCGTCATGAAGCTTTCAAAACAATTTATGCAAACAAACCTCAAGTGGGGCTATTTGTATTGGCAGCCCATTTCACTTAACCACCCACAACAAGGAACAGATGGCCGAAGCGCTGGAATCGCCTGCAAAGAAAGCAGGAGAGGCAAAGGCATCAGAAGCCGCCTTCCTTCCCCCATGCCTGCCCAGCTCTGTGACGATTACAGGCTTGTTCTTGTTTATGTCTTTGATTCCGTTGTTATTTTATGTACTTGTGAAACCGACCCGGCATTTCACGAGACAAGTTTGTTCAAAGACCATTTGCCAACCATCTTTGGTTACCAGGAGCCTGGCTTTCGATGTTGAACTTGGAGTCCTTTCCTGATCGAGCCTCCTGGAAAGGGGCACAGCAGGAAGTAGAAACAGCCTGTAGATGCTGGATTAGAGACTGGCAAAACCTTCAAGACAAACATTTGGAGAGTCTTAGTTACCTGCCTTTTTTTTTCACCTGTGTTTCAACTGGGCATTTGCCACTCTGAGGTTGAGTCCTACGCTGGGAAGCAGATTCTGGACTCAAATGTGTCCTTCACCAGCTGTGTTGACATGACACAAGTTGTCTAAACCCTCTGAGGCACCTGCGAACTCATGAATTAGGCTACCCACACCTCCTTGCCAGGGCTTTTGTGATATTTAAATGATATTTGAATGACGCATATATATGAGTGATTTGTCCATCATAAAATGCTATTCAATCCCAATTGTCTTAATCCATAATAGTCATGTGGCTGCCTCCAACACAGCCCAGTTAATCAACCAGTAAATATTGTTACACATGTATTTTTTTTTCAAGATACTGTGTAATGGGTCTGGAAAAGATTCAAAGAAAATTAAGTCATGGTCTCCATCCCAGAGGGAATGTTTCTAGGACTGTGGTAGATGATACTTTCCAAAGATTGCTGCAACAGTACCTCCCACCCCAAATGCTCTTACAGTGTGTCTGTGACATTCCTCACTGAGAGGTGGGGTCCACGTTTCTCCCCCCTGAATGTGAGCAGGCTTGGGACTTAAAGCAGTGATATGTGACATCCAGGCAAGCTCATAGTAGGCAGTAGCTTCTGCTTGGTTCCCTTGCGGCATTTGCCTTTGGAGCCCTGAGCTGTCATGTAAGAGGTCTGATGCCATCAGGATGGGAGGAAGCCCAGTCCACATGGAGAGGCTGTGTGTAGGTGTTTCAGCCAACAGGCAGCATCAAATGTCAGCCATGGGACTTCCCTGGTGGCGCAGTGGTTAAGAATCCGCCTGCCAATGCAGGGGACATGGGTTCACGCCCTGGTCCGGGAAGATCCCACATGCTGTGGAGCAACTAAACCCCTGCGCCACAACTACTGAGTCTGTGCTCTAGACCCCGCGAGCCACAGCTACTGAGCCCGCATGCCACAACTACTGAAGCCCGTGCGCCTAGAGCCCATGCTCTGCGACAAGAGAAGCCACTGCAATGAGAAACCCGCGCACCACAACGAAGAGTAGCCCCCGCTCGCCTCAACTAGAGAAAGCCTGTGTGCAGCAGCGAAGACCCAACACAGCCAAAAATAAATAAATAATTTTTTTTTTTAAATGCCAGTCATATGAGTAAAGACAGTTCCATGTGATTCCTGTCCCAGCCATCAAGTCACTTCTACCCTTGGGGGGTCTTCCCAGAAGAGACCCCAGACATCTTGGTGCAGACACAAACCGTCTCAGTTCTGTCATTGCCTAATTCCTGACACCAAAACTCCATAAACATAATACGATGATTGCATTTGGTGCTAATTTCAGAGTATTTGCAGCAATAGATTACCAGAACAAGAACACAAAATGAGATAGATATACACATGGAAAGTTCACTGAACATATACGTGGAGAGACTTCCCTGGTGGTCCAGTGGCTAAGACTCCACGATCCCAATGCAGGGGGCCCGGGTTCGATCCCTGGTCAGGGAACTAGGTCTTACATGCTGCAACTAAGAGCCCGCATGGTGCAAATATACCCGGCGCAGCCTTAAAAGAAGAAAATATGCATGGATATGTAGCACAGAGGGTCGTCAGGACAGGAGTTGAGAGGAGGGAAGAAACGTGTGCGCTGGAGGTCAGGAAATATTTTTGAGGCAGTAAAGCAAAAGTTAAGCCTTAATTAAATGGGCATTATTTGGATGGGGGGGCACAAGGTGAAGGGAGTTCACTTATTAATAAAAGAACCCATAACTCAATATGTCTATAGCGATTATAGTAGTAACAATTATAGTAATAGCTAATGATGTGGGTGATAATTTAAAATACTTACCAATTATTGTTTTACCCTGGTATTTCCTGTTACCCCATGACCCCTTCGTACCTTTTCAGCAGCTCCACCATATGGCATCCATTGCCTCCAGGAAAGGATGTGAAAGCAAAAGCAGAGAAAAGGTATTCCTGAGCCGAGTGCCTGGGCCTCCGAATCTCCTTAGTAAAGACATGACAAGGGGAGCCATGTTTCCGGTGGAACAGCAGAAGAAAGAGGTGTGTCAACCAATTGGCAAGACTATTATGACTAATTTCACATCTTTCTCTGTGGTGATTTCTTAGTGTCAGAGCTATAGGGACAAGTAGATTATTTAAATGAAGCTCTAGATGAGATTGAAGAGAAACCTGAAGTCCTGGAAGGAAAAAGGATGATGACAGCTTAGCATCTTCTTCCACCGTCTGAAGGGCCCCCTTTAACATATTGCAAAGCCAGCTCTGCCCTGGAGTGGGCCCCCTGGAGGCTCAGTCATCAAAAAAGCAGGTACATTTCAATGCCATGTACTGTTTTAGAGTGGTAGGCACCTTTTCTGCTAATGTCCTAGCGTCTCTTTGTTTCCCATCTATGCCCAGAGATTATGAGCTAAGGAAGCTGCAGCTATAATATGACTGAGGCAGCGAACATTTCCCAGCTCTGACTTCACATACTCCCACCATCCTTCACAGCCATGGCGAGGACCAACAGGTCAGCAAGCCTGGGAACGGAGAATGAAGCAGGGTCTCAGTTCAGGGATTACAACTGTTCCTGGGGATTTTGGTTGCAACTTTAACACCAAACTAATTAATTCTCTGAAAGATCTCAGATGTAAATCCCTTAGGAAATCTTAATTAACCCTTCTTAGGATTATACTGGTTCTGAAACTTGGGAGGAAATATAAGACACATCCAAGTAATACTGAATTGTGAATGTGTCGTCTTTTATACAAAGGGCTCACTACCCTTTCATCCATCTAACCATCCAACCATTTATCCATCCATCCATCCACCCATCCAACCATCCAACCATCCATCCATCCAACCATCCCTCTGTCCATCCAAACATCCAACCATTTATCCATCCATCCATCCATCCATCCATCCATCCATCCATCCACTCAGTTAACAATAAGCACATTCTAAGTTACATTCCCGTAGAGGCTGGGGGAAAGTTGGACATCCATCATATAATCGCACAAATTTGTAATTACAAACCGATATATGAAAGGAAGGTACATGTGGACATAAGAGCAATTAGAAGGAAATCTGGTCTAGTGTGGAGGGTGTTACGAGTGTTCACCCTGCCTGGGCATTCGAGAGATTAACTTCCCAACCCAATGGGGACATGTGATTGGTTCTGGCCAAAAACACAGGTATAAATGACCCACTGGAACACCTCTCCATGATTCTCCAGCCTCTTGTTCCCCTTTGAGGCAAACGCGTTGAGAAGGTAGAGCCACAAGATGGAAATAACTTAGGGTCACACATGGAGGAACAGGGCTCTGAAGAGTTGCCTGGATCTGCAAATGACCTGACATGATTGGGAAATAAACTTTAGCCGTGATGGCCCACTGAGATTTTGAGGTTGGTTGTTAATGCAGCATAGCCTAAGTAAAACCCCTAGGGCCGGACGGGACAGGGGGTCGAGTAAGACTTCTCAAGGGAGTGGTAATTCATTTGAAATTTCCAGGATGAGTAGGCGTTTACTGTACAAGAGAAAGTAGATCTGCTGCTTGGAGTCATCCACAGTCTCTCTCTTGGTCTCCTGTGACCCAGGGCCAGTCTCTGCACTGGCTGATACCAGGTAAGAGAGCACAGCCCACAGAAGTGAGCCCTGCAGGCCTCGTCCCAAAGGCTGACAAAATTAGCCCATGGCTGGGGAGTGTTTGGAAAAGGGAGTCACTCCGTTCTCCAATGAGACCTAATCTGACCACCAGCAAGACATTAAAAACTGAAGCTTTCAGGAAAAAAGAAGGTGGCGTGGCTGCAGTAGTTCAAAGCATGGTCTAGATCCACACTGTCTGGGTTCAAATCCTGACTGATCACTGACTAGCTGGGTAACCCTGGGCAAGCTCCACCATCTCTCTGTCCTTAATTTCCTCTTCTGTTAGATGGGGATAATAACAGTAGCTACCATCTAGAGTTTTTTTACTTAAGTTTACTTGGTTACTCAAGTTAATGTTTGGAAAGGACTTAGTAAGTGCTGTGTACATGGTACACAGTAACTGTTGTGTGCGAATCTGATAAATAAATAACATAGGAGAGAGAGAACAGATGGCAAGCCAGCCTGGGGCTCCAATGGCCCTTTCTCCAGTCTGGGGAAACAATGTGCCCGAGGTTAAGCCAGCCCTGTAACTCTGGCCACTGCTCCATCACCCACTGAGGTCCTGAGAGCAGACAATTTAGATCAGTACATATTCCCTTCTCTGGGGGAAGATTGAGGAGACAGGAGGGAAGAACTTCTCCCACCTATAAGCAAAAGACCTTTAGCATAGAATAACATTAAAAGGGACCTTAAAGTTCAGCTACTACAGGCATCCTCCCTGTGCTTGCACACCTCCAGTGACAGGGAATTCACTACTTTATGGGTCAGCTCATTCCTCACTTGTGCACCAGTTTTTCCCACTGGTTTCTGCCCATTGGGTTTAACTCTGCCTTCCAAGTCCCAGGAGATGGAGGGTGCTCTATCTATACACCACTAGCAAGGAAGGAATGCTCAGAGAGTTAGCCAGGGGCCAGAGCTGAGAGAAGAGGCCATGATGAAAGACTGGGATGCTAGTATCGTATAATGCGAGGCATGGGGATATTGGAAGAAACAGCAATCTCATGAGTTTCTCTTCTAAATGGATCTCTCTCGGTGGCTGTGCAAAGGGCTGCAGGGAGCGAGGGTGGAAAGCAGGGGACCAGGTGCTCAATTACAGCTCATTAATTAATATTGAACGCCTCGGAAAGACTTGCCTGCGGCAATGGCCAGTGATAAAAAGACTTCTCAGTGGGGCTTCCTCAGACCCTGAGTCACTTCTCTCAAAGTTCTAATTACACTGTGCTCTAATTATCTGCTTACTCGTCTGTACTCCCTCAGAACAGAGCTCCCCAGATGCAAGGCCTAGGTCTTATTCACCGCTGTAGCTCACCACCCACGCTGTGCCCAGGATAGCCCCTGGCACATGGTAGTTTCTGGAACAACTTAACACTAGCTGTTCTGTGGTTGTTGATGTCACTGACCTCAGGACTATAAGAGCAGGTTTTCATTACAGCTGGAAGGATAGAAGTTAGACAATAAGCAACCTTTCCCAACAGTGAGGAATATGTTGGCAGCTCGAAAGCAACCTACCTGAAGATTGGAGGTGACAGCACAATTTATCATCTGAATTGGGACCCACTTGTGCTGGGGACAGAAGCTAAGTAAACAAGTGGGACATCAAGACCACAGGTCTAGTTCCAGGTGTTAACTGCGACTATCCTGGACAAACCAGGATGGTGATCACCCTACTGAAGACATACCGTGATTTTCTGCTCCTTAATTCACTTTTTGCCTTGAAATAATCCTGTTCCTGCCATCAGCAAACTTCCACCAACAATCCCCTGACTCCAAAGGCTCCAAATCTTTCCCCTTCTCTGTCTGCATCCATCTCACTGGGCAAGATCCGTTCACTTGCCTCTCTTTTCCCCAGATGTGTCCTTTACCCTGTTTCCCCCAGGGGCACCCTCATCTGGGCCTCTACTGCCTTTCCCTTGGACAACCACAGCACGTGATTAACAAGCAGTTGTATTCGTAGCTGTGAGGGTCAGTTTTATGTGTCAGCTTGACTGGGCCATGGGGTACCCAGATATTTGATCAAACGTGAATCTGAATGTGTCTGTGAGGGTGTTTCTGGGCAAATTGATAGACTGAGTAAAGCAGATTGCCCTTCCAAGTCTGGGTGGGCCTCATCAGATCCGTTGAAGGTCTGAATAGAACAAAAAGGCTGACCCTCCCATGAGTAAGGGGAACTTCTTCCTGCCTATATTCAGGCTCAGTCATTGGTTCTTTCCAGCCTTTGGGCTTTAACAGAAACATCACCTCTTCTTGGGTCTCCAGCCTGCTGGCCTTCAGACCAGAACTTATACCATCAGCTCTCCTGGGTCTCCAGCTACCAGCTGTAGATCTTGGGCCTTGTCACCCCTCACGATCGTGTGAGCCAATTCCTTATAATATAGATCTCTTTATATATGTATTCTATTGGTTCTATTTCTCTAGAGAACCCTGACTAACACAACAGCTATGTCCTAGGACCTAGCGCAATACTTGGTACTTAGCACTCAATTAATGCTGATGGAATGTGGGACCAGATTTAGATGTTTTTGAGACTCTGAGACTTGTAAAGATAGTGGAGTCCCCAACTTTATATGTAATTCAAATTAATAATAAGAATAAGACACAGGGGGGCTTCCCTGGTGGCGCAGTGGTTGAGAGTCCGCCTGCCGATGCAGGGGACGTGGGTTCGTGCCCCAGTCCAGGAAGATCCCACATGCCATGGAGCGGCTGGGCCCGTGAGCTATGGCTGCTGAGTCTGTGCGTCCGGAGCCTGTGCTCCGCAATGGGAGAGGCCACAACAGTGAGAGGCCTGTGTACCGCAAAAAAAAAAAAGAATAATAATAAGAAGACACAAAATGTACATGTGTGCTAAAATTTTTTAAAAGTATATTTCTAAATTTTCAGTTTATGAGATTCAGGAAAAGTCTATTGAAGCTGAACCTTGGAGTGAGGGAGCTCCCCTACTTGCTGGTGCCCAAACACGCTTAGTCTACAACTGGGTGATCTCACACTGGTTGAATGAATGAATATAAGAATGAATGAAGGAGCACACAAGAGTCTGGGGTAATAAAGAGAACTGACCTGTAAATCACACTTTACTATTCTTTCACCTCTCTTAATTTCAGCATTAGCCTGATTCCAGTGGGTTTTGTTTTTTTTTGTTTTTTTTTTTGAGGTACTGGTTACTTGATACTCACCCTTTCATTCCCGTGATACAGCAGTTTAATCTAATTAACTTCTGGATATGAGTCCTTCCCAACTCACCATCTGACCTGGAAACTCGAGCTCGCAGCTGGACCCCTCTGCGATGCTCAGTGCAGATTTCCCCACATGGCAGCCTCCCCACACAAGAGAGGACAGTCTCCAGTGACACTTAGAAACGGCAGAGAGCTGCCTCTTCCCTGCCCCCAAATCAAGCCACTTTGGCTTTGCCATCTCTTTGTTCTGGCTCCACCACCATGAGACAACTGACATGTCTCTCGGGAATTTATCTCTCACACCTGCAGTGAAGCCAGAGAGAGTACCCAGATCTCCACTGCAGGCACTGCACCCCAACAGGGCACCTGCTCTGTACCACCATCTAACAACTTTCCTCTAAGGACCCAGGGCTGATAATGGCACCTATCTTTATTTCTGCCCTTTGGGGGCATTCATTATCACAGATGACAGAAACTCCCTGGTCACTCAGTCATTCTTGGTTGTTAAAAAAAAAAAAGATGGAGCAAAACCCAGCCCAATTCTCTGTCTTTTGAATCAGCTCAGAGAGAGGCAAAAAGACACTCTTCCCAGTTAGGCTGATGTGTACAAGACCCAAAGGCTGTGAAATGGGTGAAGTTTCCCCTGGTGATTTTGATTTTTTTTACTTGGGTATTTTCCTAGGATGTTCTGAGTACTTTCTGTGTATCAGGCACTCCGTGGAGCCACTTAACCTTATGCCTTCTATGAGGCAGACAATGCAGGGTAGTGGTTAAGAGCTGTCCTGGCTCAGACCCCAGCATTTGCTTGTTGTGCAACATTCTGTAAGTTACTTAACTTCTCTAAGCCTCAGCTTCTCTATCTGCAAAATGAGGATGGTAATAAATAGTGATCTGTTCCATGGGCTGTTGTGAGGACTAAATCACTTCATTCCAGCAAAGTGATTAAAATCAGTCCTGGCCCTTAGTAAGAACTCAATGTGCCTAAGCTCCGATTGTCCCATTTTACACATAAGGAAGTGTAAGAGGCTCAGGGAGGGTGGGCCAGTTTCTCAAGGTCACAAAGCTACGAGCTGAAATAATCCAGATTCCATCCCAGGCCTGCCTGATTTGCTCATAATTGCTGCTGCTCCAAGATTTAACAAATACAGAGGGAGCCTTGCCTTGGGTAATTCAAGGTCTGCTAGCTCAAAAAGGAATAACAGGGCTTCCCTGGTGGTGCAGTGGATTAAGAATCCGCCCGCCAATGCAGGGGACACGGGTTCAAGCCCTGCTCAGGGAAGATCCCACATGCCGCAGAGCAACTAAGCCCGTGTGCCACAACTACTGAGCCTGCGCTCTAGAGCCCATGAACCACAACTACTGAGCCCACGCGCCACATCTACTGAGCCCACGCGCCACATCTACTGAGCCCACGCACCACATCTACTGAAGCCCAAGCACTCTAGAGCCCGTGCTCTGCAGCAAGAGAAGCCCGCGCACCACAATGAAGAGTAGCCCCCACTCGCCGCAACTAGAGAAAGCCTACGCGCAGCAACAAAGACCCAACACAGTCAAAAATAATAAATAAATATAAATAAATAAATTTAAAAGAAAAAGGAATAACAGATCTAACATGGCACAGCATTAGACTGCCCTGACGGCTCATTTTCTACATGACCATTTGCTAGAAACGAATATCCTTCCAAGAATTCACTCCTTGACTTTCAAACATCTTTCTCCAGGTGTTTATGTTTGCTTCTTCACTCGGCATGGAATTTAAGCCCTGATCTCTACTTGTCCCTTTTTCAATATAAAGTTACACATGATGTCTTTTGAAGTCTTCAGTCACCTGGAATTCCATTCATGTTAGGGCTGGAGGAGACCCAGTCACAGCCCCTCATTCACTCACGAGGAAACTGAGGCACAGAGAAGGCAAGGACCTTGGAGAAGGACCCCCAGCCTAGTAACAGGCAGGACCAAGGCTAGAACCCAGGACGCATGCCTGAGTCCACATGGACTCTTGGTGCTGAGATGCTAAAGCACATTTGCCACCTAATTTCATCCACGACATTCCCCAGGATTGTGGCAGGTGCTGCAGAACAGGGAGCCTCAAACATGAAGCAGAGGGTGTCAGTTCGCCTTTCAGGCGATCATTCAACATTAACGCAGAACGACCAGGAACCACATCTTGCCAGAGACGCACCAAAGCAAGAATTGATTTCCCACGTGAGTGGATCAGCTGGGCTCGGCTGCTTCACGCTGTAGCACAGGCTGAGATCTACTCCTCCTGGGCTCATCCTGGGGCCCCAGCCATAGGGAAGCGACTTCCTGGGAAGCTTGATGATGGCCAAGTGCCTACACTTAAGGCTTTGGCTTAAGCTAGCTCACAGGCATTCTTGCCCCGATCTCACTGGCTAAAGCAAGTCACATGACCAAAGCCAAAGTGAAGATCTGGGGCATTATACCTCTAGTAGGAAAAACTAAAAAAGAAATCTCACAACAGGAGCTAGGGAATTAGCTCATGTGGTAGAGCACTTGCTTAGCATGTGAGAGGTAGCAGTACTGATGCCCGCATTCTCCACACAAGAGAATATAAAATTCTCCAGTTCAATTTTATAAAGGGGGATCACCTGTCATGGTCACTTTGCCCTAAAAAATCACTTGACAAAGGGTATAGGTACAGAGAGGGGTAATGAATTGGGACAATAATTCGATCTACCACAATAGTCAAGAGAAGAGAGAGTCCAAGGGTCATGGACCCTGACGTTAGGCAACTATGAGTACAAATCCTTTACCCTGTCCCTTATCAGCTATGAAGCTTGAGCAAGCCACTGAGCCTCTGTTTCCGCATCTTTAAAATGGACATAATAATAGTACTTACCTGGTAGAGCACTAGGGAGCATTAACTGAGGTAATGCATGGAAAGAGCTTACAGTAGTATGTGACACAGAGTTAATGATCAGAAAGTACCAATCCTTTTTTCTCTTGTGGGACCACAGTTATTCAGAAGAGACACACTCAGTGTTTAGTAAATGTTGGTAGAGGAAGAAACCCTTGAACAACTCAGATTTAGACTTCCACCAATGCCTCGCTAAGTCAGTTAGGATGCATTTGGCTACAAACCTCTCGGGGCACAGAGTGCCCTCCTCAAGCAACAAGGTGGGGTGGGCCTGCGAAGCTGCACAATGAAGATCCCCCATGAGCTAGTCCTGGGCCAGCAAGGGAGGCTTCACCCCGCAGGTGAAAGGGGCTCCCAAGAAAAAATACCTGCTCCATGGCACAGGAGACAGGAAGTCTAAACCCAGCTGGGCTGCTTGCTCTCCGCCAGGTATGCTCCAGCCTCTCAGAGCTGGCTTCCACGTGCAAAGGTCCCACTCGTGATACTTGTGAAGATCACATGAGTAATTTGGCAGGAGCTATAAAAACTCTAAAAGCGCAGCCACTCCCACCCCACAGTTGCACTTCTAGGAATCTATCCTTGTGCTCAGGAAAACACATTCACCAGGGTTGCCTGAGCGCTGGGAAGCAGAGGAATCAGGGAATCAATTATGATGCTTCACGTTGCATCATCATAAGGTGCATCGATTCTGCTTCCGCATCCCGGAAGGATAGCCGTGATAAATTAGGAAAGAGCTAAGGCTTTGCAGAGCACAGAAGCAGTTTTGTCGCACAGTAAAACAATAACTAGAAATTGTGGTAGGACACTCACAGAGCCATGTGTTAATCTAGGGAGAGGAATCAGAACAGTGTTCCTCAACATTTTCTTATTGCTCCTCAATGTCCCACCTAAGAAATTTTAAAATCACAGATATATTACGTATCTATTCATGTACTGTGCAGCTATGCTTTATACATAAAAGAGTTAGCTTTTTTTGTGTGTGTGGTACGCGGGCCTCTCACTGTTGCGGCCTCTCCCGTTGAGGAGCACAGGCTCCGGACGCTCAGGCTCAGCGGCCATGGCTCACGGGCCCAGCCGCTCCGTGGCATGTGGGATCTTCTCGGACCAGGGCACGAACCCGTGTCCCCTGCATCGGCATGCGGACTCCCAACCACTGCGCCACCAGGGAAGCCCCAAGAGTTAGCTTTTTTAAGATCCCACCAAGAATCAATTTTTACCCCCTTAGAATTTACATCACCCCTTTTGAGAAAGCATGCCAGGCTTTTCCTTATTACTATTATTTGCTTCTCAATGGCTCAAGTTTTTATTTAAAAAAAAAATAGTGGGCTCTAGAAGAACATTGCAAGCACAGGGAACATCACCAGCAAAGTCCCTACATAAAGAGAGAAAGCTGAAGCAAGTGAATCTGAGAAAGAGAAGTAGGAGATCAGGTCAAAGAGCCTTTCAAGATGGTGGAGTAGAAAGACCCTGAGCTCCCCTCCCCTCCTGGGCACACCCAAGTTACCACTATTTATAGAACAACTATCAGTGCAAAAGATTGGTACCTACTGGAAAAGATCTTCTACAACTAAAGATGTAAAGAAGGAGCCACAACGAAACAGGTAGGAGAGGTGGAGTCATGATATAGTCAAGTCCCATACCCCTGGGTGAGCAACCCACAAACAGGAGAATAATTATAATTACAGAGGTTCTCCCCAAGGAGCTAGGGGTCTGAACCCCACATTGATGTCCCCAGCTCAGGGGTCCTGTGTCAGGAAGATGAGCCCCTAGATCATTTGGCTTTGAAAGCCAGCAAGCCTTACTTTCAGGATACCCAGAAGGTTGTGGGAAATAGAGACTCCACTCTTAAAGAACACACACAAAATCTCACATACTCTGGGACCCAGGGCAGAAGCAGTCATTAGAAAGGAGCCAGCATCAACCTGATACCAAAATCAGACATAGATATCACCAAAAAAAGAAAATAGAGGCCAACATCACTGATGAACATAAATACAAAAATCCTCAACAAAATATTAGCCAACCAAATCCAACAATACATTCAAAGGATCATACACTATGATCAAGCGGGATTTATCCCAGGGATGCAAGGATGGTGGCAATAACCACAAATCAATCAGTATGACACATGGCATTAACAAATTGAAGAATAAGAACAATGTGATCATCTCAGTAAACACAGAAAAAAGCTTTTGACAAAAGTCAACATCCTTTTATGATAAAAATTCTCCAAAAAGTGGGCACAGAGGAAACATACGTCAACATAATAAAGACCATACATAATAAGCTAACATCACACTCAATGGTGAAAAGCTGAAAGCATTTCCTCTAAGATCAGGAACAAGACAAGGATGTCCACTCTCACCACTATTATTCAACATAGTACAGGAAGTCCTAGCCATAGCAATCAGACAAGAAGAAGAAATAAAAGGAATCCAAATTGGAAAGGAAAGTGACATCTGTCACTGTTTGCTGATGGCATGATACTATACATAGAAAATCCTAAAGATGTCACCAAAAACTACTAGAGCTCATCAATGAATTCGGTAAAGTATCAGGATACAAAATTAATAGACAGAAATCTGTTGTGTTTCTATACACTAACAATGAACTATCAGAAAGAGAAATCAAAGAAACAATCCCACTTATAATTGTATCAAAAAGAATAAAATACTTAAGAATAAAGCTACTTAAGGAGGTAAAAGACCTGCACTCGGAAAACTACAAGACAATGATGAAAGAAATTGAAGACAACACAAACAGATGGAAGGATATACAGTGTTCATTGACTGGAAGAATTAACATTGTTAAAATGACCATACTACCCAAGGCAATCTACAGATTCAATGCAATCCCTATCAAAATACCATTGGCATTTTTCACAGAACTAGAACAAATAATTTTAAAATTTGTAGAGAAACACAAAAAACCCCAAATAGCCAAACAACCTTGAGAAACAGATACACAGATATAGAAAACTAACTAATGGTTACCAAAGGGGCAAGGAAAGGGGGACAGGGCAAGATAGGTGTAGGGGATTAATAGGTACAAACTACTATGTATAAAATAAATAAGCTGCAGGACAGCACAGGGAATATAGCCCATATTTTATAATAACTATAAGTGGAGTATAGTCTATAAAATTTTGAATCACTATGTTGTACACCTGAAACTAATACAATATTATAAATCAACTATACCTCAATAAAAAAATTTTTTTATTGAAAAATAGTAGTGAATACTTATATAGCACTTCCTGCATGCCAGGCACCATTCTAAGCACTTTATACATGTTTATCCTTTAATCCTTGTAAAATCCTATGAAGTAGGTCCTGTATAATCTACATTTTACAGATGAGGAAACAGATTCAGAGAGGGTAAGTAACTTGCCCAAGTTCGCACAGCTGGTAACTGATGGAGCCGAGATTCAAAGCATGTCAGCCTACGTCCAGTACGCGGGCCTCTCACCGTTGTGGCCTCTCCTGTTGTGGAGCACAGGCTCCGGACGCGCAGGCTCAGCGGCCATGGCTCACGGGCCCAGCCGCTCCGCGGCATGTGGGATCCTCCCGGACCGGGGCACGAACCCGTGTCCCCTGCATCGGCAGGCGGACTCTCAACCACTGCGCCACCAGGGAAGCCACCAAAGTGGGTGTTCTTAATGAAACATAACTGTTTATCACATTTGCAGTGCAAGGAAAAACTTTAAAAAGAAAAGGCAGAATGGAGGTGGGGTTCTCTGTCTGTAAATGGGTTATTGTAGGTCAAAGTAGTTTTCAAAGTTGAAGTGGTTTATAAACCTAGGACGATATTCATTATTATGATGAATATGTGACTACTACCACTACTATTACACTAATAAAATCAAGTCCAAATAAAACCACAGCCAAACTTGGAGATTTGACATTAAGTCGAGGAGGTGGGGAAGAACTGACAAAAAGCCAGAGGCAGAATGAGAGAGGCCCCTTTAATTAAGATGAAGCGGAGCATGGGCAGCTGCAGGGAGAATCTGGAGGCAAAATATTTAGGCAGCTGCACAGCGTTCAGATGGCAGCCCCTGCTGCTGGAGCAGCGCCCGGCTCACTCCCTCCTCCACTCAGCTCCTCCCGGCCCCCTGGAGTGTGCTGCAGCCAGAAGGGTCAACCTCTCAACAGGGAGGACACACCTAGCTGGGGAGCGGGCAGGGAACCACCAGAGCGTCACTTTGGCCCACATATAGAATAGATACAAGGAAGGTCACTCTGATGGAAATGAGAAAGGGGGCCCCAGGACCCCACAAGCTCAGCAGCACCCTCCTGCCCCCACACATCATCTCTGAATCTTTGGGAACCAAGGGACTCAATTCGAAAACCATGTTTCTAGTCCAAAATCCTTATTTTACAGATGAGGAAACTGAGGCTCAGGGAGGGAATGTCATTTGTCTAAGGCCACACAGCAAATTGACAACAACGTTGGAACTGGAATCCTGCCTCCTAGATCCCTGGTTACCAAGCCTAATTGCATGATACAACTCTCCCTGGGCATGAAAAGATGAGTTAGTTTCCTTCCTCTGGGCCATGTTGATGGAGTGGCTTATCTTCCCAAGTTATAACAAAACTTGTTCATTCCCAGGCTTCTTACCACATCATCTCAATTTTTTTTAAAAGTCTTTGTCTGAATCAGTCTGACCTGGGAAGAACCCAATTAGAACTCTTTCCCAGGGGGTCGAATTCATTGGTATTTCTTTTTCATTGAGGTCTTTTAGAATAACCTAGTGCATGCGTGCGCACACACACACACACACACAAAATAGAAAGAAAATGAAAAACCTGGATAGAATTTCCAGGCATCCATAAGGCAGACAGCTTGGTATCTTTGAAGTGAAAACTGCTAAACTAAGGGACTCACTAGCGATGAATTGACTCCAGCTGCCTAGTCTCTGAGGTCACCCTCAGCTGGACACATTTGCTACTGCAGCCCTTGAAATTTCTGCCATGATGAGACTCATAGATGTCAGAGAACAACGTGCCATGGCAGCCACTGGTGTGCGGGTTCCTTCTCTCCCTTCCTGTGCCTGCACCAATAATTGGCTGTGGTACTCTCCTGCAGATCCATGACTCAACCTCAGAATCTTTCTCAACACAGTGCTCCAAGCAGCCCTGCCCAATCTATCGGAGCTGGCCCTTAAAATGAAGCGCTCTTGCTGTTCTTAATCTCATCCAACAGTCCCCATTTTACAGATGAGAAAAGAAAGCCCAGAGAAGCTAATTGTACCAAGCAACCCCTGACCCTTAAGAATCCCCACAGGGGCTTCCCTGGTGGCACAGTGGTTGAGAGTCTGCCTGCCGATGCAGGGACACGGGTTCGTGCCCCTGTCCGGGAAGGTCCCACATGCTGCAGAGTGGCTGGGCCCGTCCGCTGAGCCTGTGCGTCCGGAGCCTGTGCTCCACAACGGGAGAGGCCACAACATTGAGAGGCCCGCGTACCGCAAAAAAAAAAAAAAAAGAACCCCCACAGATTAATAAAGGCCATCCATGGAGCCCTGACAGTCTTGTCCTCACCTCACTTATTATTGACATATATGTCAGTATAGTGGGTCACTCAGACCCCATGCACCCAACTCTTGCCTCTACACTACTGCTCCTGCCTCCAGCTCTTGGTGGCGGTGTTTGATTCTGCGTCCACTAAGCAATCCAGGCTGCAGTAACAAATGGACACCAAAACATGATTACTCAAATACCATCGACGTTTATGCATTGATAATAGTCCCTATGTAATAGTTTTAGGCAGATGTTCCTAAACAGTGGGGTTTCCTCCGTGTCATGATTCAGGAACCTCATCTCTTTCTGTTGTGTGGCTCTACCAACTGCTGGGCGTGAGGGTCTTGTCATAGTCAACATACAGCTGGAGGAAGGGGAGAGAGCATTTCTGCTTATATTCCATTGGCTTAGACTCAGTCACATAGCCAGACCTAAGTGGAGGGGAGACTGAGGAATGAGAATGGGGTCTAGCTCTGTGATGATGATGACGATGATGGAGGAGATGGAGATGATAAGAACGGAGAAGAAGAAAAAGAGGAAGGGGAGGAGGAAAAGAAGAAAAGTTGATTTTTGAACAGCAAGCAATCTCCGGCAGAGGTTCAGCGGTCCCCAGTGACTCGGTTTGACTCACTCCTGTCTTTTTGCCTAGTTGGACACTCCCACTCCAGGTTCCAGTTTTCAGAACCTAATCCCAACAACTAAGCCAATGTCCACCCACAGCGAAAAGAATGATTTGCCCAAGTTCACACAGCAAGATGGGACTCAATCCTGACTCCAGGACCGCCATGCTCCAAAGTTTAATTGAATAGGCAGTTTTTAGAAGTAACATCTCCAACACTTAGAATAGTATAAATAAGGCACAAAACAGCCCGTATTTATATAAGGGAGGTTAAGTTTTCTTATTTTTCATAATTTTCTTTGTTACTTTCAAACCAGCCATTTCAAACTTTCTCATAGCCATTCAGTCTTTGGATGGTGTAAGGGGTTACTCAGAAAGACTCCCTTGTAAAAGGAAAAACAAATTTGAATACTGGAGACAGAAGGAAAGCACCACGTCACACTTAGGTGCTCAGTGAGAGGGTTTTTATTAATTGGAATTGAGTTCAGGTTATATCCTGGGCTCCAGGCACAAAATAGAAAAGCAAAACTACTTGTGAGTTTTCATTTTGCTTTGTCCTAAGTACCTCCTATTTTTCTTGTTTCTAAAGCCATATTCTTCCATTCTAAAAAATTTAGAAAACACGGATAACAAGAGGAAGAGAATGAAAATCTCTCCCAACTCAACACCTTTGAATGACCACTTTTAACGCATAGACGGGCATTTGGCCAGATTTTACATACTTAATTATTAATAAAAATGGGGTGTGGGGCTTTTAAGAGGTTTTACCTAATTAGACAAAGTGACCGAGTCCCACCCTGCTTCTCAGGAACCCACTAATGTTTGGCAAAAGCCACACTTGATGAAATCTTCCAGCACCGGTGCAAATGCGTGACCTGCATATATTCTTAATATGCTAATTTTTGTTTTGGTTTCTGAACAAAACCCGTCTTTTAAAGAAAAATTTAACAGATTTGAAACTAGAAACCCTGTCCTCCCTGGAGGCATTAAAAAATGCAAACTGAAGGCTTCCCATGTGTGGAGGCTATTACTGATTTCCTTCCAAAAACAGGAGAAGCGTTGCCCTGGCTGTAACGCTTGAGGTCCCCGAGCCAGAAACTGTTTGCTTCCTGCACACTCATTAACCATGGTGTGGGATCCAGTAACTGCTCTAATTTCCTACTTTAAATGTTTTTCTTTCCCCTGCTTTTCAAAAATGTCTTTTTATGTTGTACATTTACATACTCGTATTCAGCCACTTACGCTGATAGGCTGGTCGCTGTCAGACACAATAAAAAGAGACAGAAACCACTGCGAATTACAGTAGCATTAGTGTTGAAAATGGAAATTTAATTTCCAGAAATGAACCTCAGCAATAAAAGCTCCCTTTGTTGCTGTTCAGATCAGAAATGAATCAGGTCTGAAAGGGAGCTAACATGCAATTAAAAACATCTCAAAGAGGTATTTGTTATGTGTTAGAACACATGCGTCGGAATGGTGTTTGGAACACAGGGGGGCCCAGGAAAAATGTTTTCGATGAGAAGGAAGATAGTAGTAATGCCTTACATGTGTATGGTGTGTTTAAGTTTACAAAGTGCTTTGGCTTTGTGACATATTTGGAGTCTCTCGCGGAGCCTGGGGAAGGACAATGCAGACGTGGAAACTAAGGCAGAAAGAGGTTAAGTCACACAGTTTCCCCAAGGTGAGCTGGTAGAACCAGGACGAGCATGGGGCCTGCAGTGCTCCCCTTAATATAGTTCAAATGACAGAAGCATCTCAAACTTCCCACCATCGCTCCCCTAGTACCAAGTTACTCCGTATGGTGGCGCGATGAAGCCGTATTTTGAAATATTGACCCAGGTCTCCTTGATCAGGACTTCCTGTCCCCGCTCCAGTCGCCCACCCTACCACACCATGACAGCAGTGACCAGCATTCCAGGGGACTGGCCTCCGGGGGCAGAAGGGAGAAAGAGAACATTCTCAGCTTTTGAGTTTCAAAATAGACACTGGAAATGCAAAACAAAAGCAATAGTTGGAGAGAAAGGTCTTGAGTCTCTGAAACCTGAGGTTTTCAAGTTGAGTATCAAAAAGTGCAGCCCTAAATGTCCTGATAAGTGTTTTAAGAGAAAATGAGATCAGCCAGGGCTGTCCCCCAGCCCCCAGCAAGTCAAGACAGGAGCTGAGAGTGGGGGGCAGAGGGGGGGAGGTCGTTGGGGGGAGCAATAGATCCCCAGAGAGGGATGAGGACCCCAGAGGGGAGTCCCTGTGGCTTTGTTCTTGGGTGGAGACCAGGGAGACGGCAAGGCATTTATTGTTTCCCAGGGAAAATATGAATTGACCGAATTTACCCTCACTTGACTAATGGCTGGCGCCACATCTGGAATCAGCGGAGGAACAATGGGCTACCTGAGGCGTGAGGCTGGAGCAACTGTACAGACAATGGGAAGAAAAAAATGGGTAAGATTTTTCCATACCTCACACCTGGACACTTAAAACTTGATCAAATATTTAAATTTTTAAAATTAAGCTGTAAACGTTCTGGAAGAAAACATGGAACCATTTCTTTATCACCTGGGAAGCTCAAAGATCTTTCTAATAATGGCTCAAATCCAAGATGTCATAAAATAAAAGATTGATAAATTTGATTAAAAAAATTTTTAATCCTGCAAGTTCCCCAACAAAGCAAAATACAAGTAGTAACTATTTACAGGACTAGATAAGAAAAAAGCCAACCATCCAATAGAAAAATAGACAAGATTAATATAAGTGACTTTTACTGAAGCTGCCCTGAGCTACTGTTACTCGCCTATCATATTGGCAAAAACTCAAAAGTTTAAAACACGTTCTGTTGTCAAGGACAGTGGTTAACAGGCATGCCTCATATATTATTGGGATGAAAATAAATCGTACAACCCTTACAGGGGTGCGGTATTTATCAGAATTATTAATGCAGATATCCTTTGACCCAGCAATTGTATTTCAAAGAACTTATCCTGAAAATATAAATTCATGGAGAGAAATGACATAAAAGCAAAGCTATCTATCGCAGCATAGTTCATAACAGCAAAAGAGTAAAAACAATGCAAGTGTTTATAATCCAAGGAAATACTATGAGTCAGTAAGAAACTCAGAAGTTATCCTATGCACTGGTACAGAAGGATTGTCAAAATATATTAAGTGAAAAGGATCAAGGTGCAGTATTTTATTAGGAGGGGAATGAGAAAATAAATTCGTATTTGTTTGAGTGTGCAAGAAGATATTTTAAGGGACACACAAGAAACAAACAAAACAAAACAAAAATGGATGCTCAGAGTAATGATAGAAACTGGGTAGATTGGGGAAAGGGTGAGAGAAGAACTTTTCACTGTATTTTTAAAATTATAATCTATGACTGTATTGCTATATAAAGATAATCTATTCAATGCATTAAAAAATCAGTGACAAATCTTTTAGGAAAAATAAAGTTTTGTGTTATTAAATGAAAGAGGGATCAAGGTATAAATTAGACGGACACAAGACATCTTTGAATGTTACATTTTTGCACAACCTGAGCCTGTGGCTTGAGTGAAATTTGTGTATTTTACAGCATTATATAAAAGAAAACAAAAGAGTTCTGGTAGTCAAATATAATTGGAAGCTATTGAATTAAATAAAATGAGATTTCATTAGGCAAAACTTTCCAGAACCTTAAATAAGCTAATGGGTATAGCGAGTCTGTAAGAGGGAAGTATAGAATGCATCATTGTACAAACGTATTTGACCCAGAAAGATTTTTTTCATGAAATATCTTGTGGGAGTGCTGCTTGGTATGAATCAAGGATCCAAATTTGTGCAGTTTTGGACAGAGACGACCTGCTACACTGTTGGTGGGAATGTAAATTGGTGCAGCCACTATGGAGAACAGTATGGAGGTTCCTTAAAAAACTAAAAATAGAGTTGCCATATGATCTAGGAATCCCATTCCTGGGCATATATCTGGAGAAAAACATAATTTGAAAAGATACGTGCACCCCAACGTTCATTGCAGCACTATTTACAATAGCTAAGACACGGAAACAACTTAAATGTCCATCGACAGATGAATGGATAAAGAAGATGTGAGATATATAGATATATATATATATATGCATATATATATATGAATATTACTCAGCCATAAAAAAGAGTGCAATAAGCCATCTGCAGCAATACGGATGGACCTAGAGATTATTATACTAAGTGAAGTAAGCCAGACAGAGAAAGACAAATATCATAAGATATCCTTATACATGGAATCTAAAAAAAAAAAACAACAAGATGCAAGTAAACTTATCTCCAAAAGAGAAAGAGACTCAGATATAGAAGACAAACCTATGGTTACCAAAGGGGAAAGGGGGGTGTGGGGACAGATAAATTAGGAGGTTGGGATTAACATATATACACTACTATATATAAAGTAGATAAACAACAAGACCTACTGTATAGCACAGGGAACTCTACTCAACATTTTGTAAAAAAAAAATAATAATAAGACTCAGAATTTGAAAAGACAGTTTAAAAAATTGTCCTTTGCGAATACTGCTATAGTCCACAGAGCAACTTCCCAATGTTCAAAAGCTTGAAAAATATACATAAACTTTATACCTAAACATTTCATTTGCACATGTGCATCCCAAAATATAATCAGTGATATGAATTAGTGGTTATGGTCAAGGACATTGATTGCAACAATATTTATAATGCAGAAAATGCAGAAAATTTGGAACAATCTAAACATTCAAACAATATGAAATTGGTTACATATATCATAGTACCTGCATCACACAAATTTTCTGTGCAGCCATTAAACATCACGTCATAAAAAATGTTTCGTCACATGGGAAAATGGTCACAACATACTAAGTGATAAAGGCAGATTACAAAGCAGTAAGCCCAGTATGATCTCAATTTGTTAAGAAAAAAAAGAAAAAGGAAAAGGTCTGAAGGGATAGGTATTCCTGGTGACAATCTTCAGATAGCTCAATTCTTTTTTGTGCTTTTCTGCCCTCTTCAAAATTACTATATTGGTATTGATATATTATGTAAATGAGAGATAGATGATAGATGGATAGATGATAGATAGATAGATGATAGATAGATAAGAGATAGATAGGTGATAGATAGATGATATATAGAAAGGGATAGATAGATAGATAAATAGATAGATGATAGATAGACAGATAGATAAGAGATAGATTGGTGATAGATAATGATAGATAGATAAGAGATAGATAGATCAGTGATAGATAGATGATAGATAGATGATAGGTAGATAGATAGATAGATAGATAGGTATAGGTAGATGATAGATACAATAGTACCGCATTCAGAGATGTGCTGTGGCAGTTATGCAGGTAAGTTTTGGTTATCTGCATGACATACTTTCCTGGAATTTAATGGCTTAAAACAATAACCAAGTTATTATTTAATGTGATTATTATTTTTTGTGTCAGCAATTCAAGCAGACCTCAGACGAGAGATGCTTCTGTGCCATAGGCCATGGACTGGAAGGGTCCCTCCATGGTGTTTGGCTGGCAGCTGGGTGGTCTGGAGGGACCAAGAAGGTTCCCTCATAGTCTGGTCTTCTGGTGGGGTAGTTGGAAGGCTGGTTCAGCCAGGCCCGCTCCCTCTCTGTGTAGTCTCAGGCTTTCTCCGCATGGTTTCTCCAGCTGGCTAGTCAGACTTTTCACAAGGCAGCTCAAGACTCCAAGAAGAAGGAAGTAGAAACCGCCAATCCTCTTAAAGACTACCCCCAGAACTGGCAGAATGTCACTTCCTCTGCATTCTATTGGTCAAAGAGTTCCGGACAAGCCCAGATGCAAAGTGAGGGGAAACAGACCAATCTCTGACAGGAGAAGGGTCCAAAAATTTGTGGCCATGTTTAACACCGCATGATGGCATATTTAAACAGCAGGGAGAAAACCAAAGCCTTTTATACTTAGAGAAAGAACTTAGGCTCAGGATTTCTGCCTCACCTCTTAACCACACAGATATCACTAAAGAAGCTCTTCTTCATCTGTAAAGTGGGACCTGTAATCATTATGAAGGTACTTTCTTTCCTACATGGTCAAATACTGCACAACTATGAAGGATTATTTGTGTTAAAAACCCCACATATAACCCAACAAGGCAGAACGTTCATAGATGGAAATGCCACCTATATTACTGGGTGCCAAAGATCATAATCAAGCTTTTAGAGATAGCTTTGACTGATATATGACAGTGTTTGCAAACTGCAGCCCTAGTGGCCCACAGGCATGTTTCACCAGGCTGTTGGATCACATGAAAATCCAAATTCCTGCCTGGGCCCACCGCATTCCTCCCTGGCAGCAGCTGACGGGGCTGAGTAATGGTTGTTCTCCGTTGTGGAGACAGGGCCTGCTGTTCGGCCAACACTCCACCTCTCACAAAATGTGTGCGTGTGCTAAAACCTGGCCCACTTCGCACACGTTACTTGACCGTCCCGTGGCCAATTGCACTCGGTACACCTGAAATATAACATGCATGCCACATTACTCATGAGTCACAGGAGAGGACAAATGCCTGCTTTCTACTATAGTCTCTCCATAGTTATTTTCAACATTTGCCCTAATATCTAATAGCGGATCCATCACGCCCAACAACCGAGAATGGTTTTGACAAAGATGGTGATGTGGATCCAGGGCTAAAGGAATATGACAGAAAATGAGGTTGGAAAATGCTGACCCATCCCCTGTGTCAAGCAGTCTTTGAAATCTAGGAACAATGCCCAGGCAAGCCAGGCCCCAAGAAATCCCCCCTGAGGTCTTCTTGTGGGTAGTATGGGGTTCCTGGATACCGCCGTGTGCCTTGGCCGACTTGGGCCCCCAGAACGTGTGAGATGCCAGCCCTGTCGCCATTCTCACCACAAACCTGGAATGCATGTCTTCATTTATTTTGAAAAGCTTCAGGACATTTTCCCTCCCAGCTGTTAAACATTAAATGGCAGAGCTGATAGAGACCGACCCAATGTGACTTTGATTTCTGCATATGCCATGATACTCTCTCTGCTAGAGGAGGTCCTTGGGGGGAGTGGGTCCTTAAAGAGATAGTCACCAGCCCCCTCGCCTCCCCACTCTCCCAAGAAGAAAGAGCCCATGCCTCTCTCCACCATCAGCAAGCACAACTGCTTTTAATTCCAAGGAGTTGTTTTCTTTTATCATTCATTTTGGCAGTAGAAAAATTACCCTTTGATATCAAAGAAGGCAAGCCTACTAGAAATTATTATTATTATTAGATTAGTAATAGCGGTGGTAATAAATTGGACCGAACAAGAGTTGATGTCACGGACCCTCCTGGCCCCAAGCACAGAGCTGTCAGCTCTGCTTAACTTGCCCTTCTCTCTGCCCTGGGTTATGAGTTCTTGTGTGTCTGTCTCCCTCCCCGCTGGAGTTGTCAGCACCTGGAGGGCACAGGCCTCATCTTGTTCACTGTTTTACTTCCCAGCCCTCTGTGGCACAAAGCACAGAGAGGTGCTTAATCAATGCACCAAATAGGATATTCGGGAAAGCCTCAATTAGCTGGAAACCTCATTGAACTGAATTTTATAAATGACTCTCTCCTCGAAGGAGGACAAGGCCAATAGGCGGGGAAAAGCTCAAGGATTAGATGGTTTCTGTTCTGTTTGGGCTTTTGTCTTTCAAGCATTTTTAAGGGCTGGCCTGGGGTCTGAACACGTTTAATGCCACACTGGGTACTTCCCCTCCCCAGACCTGGAGAATGAGTCAGATGCAGGCATGATTGAAGTGAGTTCCTGTTTGTCCCCGAATTATGTTTGGGGCAGAGACAGGGGGATAGCTTCAGACAATGAATATAGGTTGTCCTGGGGCCTAGATATTCATTCATTCATTCATTTATTCATTCATTCAACAGATGTTCATCCACCACTTACTATATACACGGCTCTAGGCAGTAAAGATATAGCACTGAGCCCCCAAGTTCTGGTGAGGAACGCAGACAGACAAACGAAGAAAAGTGTCAACATGCGCTATGTTAAGTGACCCTAAGAACTGCAGAAAATCGAGCAGATTGAGGGAGTAAGGGTAGAGAGTTCCTTAGAGGAGAGGGGGCTAAGAAAGCCTCTCGGGGAGGGAATGAAACCTACAGATAGCGGGAAGGAGAGTTCCAGGCAGAGCGCCAGGCCAGTGCAAGGTGCACAGGGCCTGGGAGTTTGGGGAAGGAGACCTGTGCGATCGCCAGGATGCCAGAAGGACCTGGGCTTTTACTCTGAGATGGTTTTGAACAGAGGGATAATGGGATCTGGTTTACATCTTAAAAGCGTCACTCTGGCTTTTTTTCTGGGACACAGACTGAGGGGGCAGGAGTAAGAAAGGGAAGGGCAGGTAGGACACTGCTGCACGATGCAGGCTGAGTGTGACGGTGACCTGGAGTGATGGACACGGTGGGAAAGTTTCCGGGTAGATACCGATGGTAGAGCCAGCAGGATTTGCTGACATGGGCTGTGTGTGTTTGGGGTGGCGCGGGGGTGTTGAGGGGAAGCCCCCATCTGACTGTGATGCGAGTCAGAGGGTAGTCAAGGGTCACTCCCAGGTGTGGGCCTGAACACCTGGAGAGCCAGTGTGGGAGATGGAGGTGTGGGGTGGGATAGGTGAGCTTACTTGTAAATCTAAGCATCTTCTCTTGTAAAGTAAAATGAGGCCATTGTCAAATTTGAGGGGCTGATATCTAAAATGATGAGTGAAAAGATGTGGGTGAAAGCAGATTTTATACCTAGCCTTGCTATATTAAGGTTATCTTTATTCCCTCATCATTTTTGTTTGGAATCTGTGCTGCGTTCTTTCAGGGTTTCTTACCTATTGCTTTCGAATCAAAGGGACAAATCAGAATTACGAGAGGGGTGGAATTCATTACACAGATGAAGAGTGTAATTCCTGGGCCTGCCCCTGACCTGTGAGTTCTCTGGCTAGAGCTGTGGGCTTGTGTAGGTCACAAAGGTCTCCAGGTGTGCTCCGATGGAGAACCGAAGATGTAAAAGTGAAGATGCAGACATGTGAAGGTGAGAGAGAGTGCCCTGTCTTAGAAGGGTCTCTGATCTTGGGGGTTAAGACCTGAGTTTAAAGAAATATTATTAGTGTTATTATTATTAACACTCTATACTAAGATTCCCCCGAATACCAGAAGAAAATGTAGAGGAAGAGGAAGAAACTGAGTACTTCTACTGTCTATATTAAAGGTGATATTAAAGTGATTTTATATGGGAAAGAATATTACTCTATAGTTTTACTATTTTATATTTATTATTATAAGTACAATAGACTTATTGTACTTAATGGAATTCAGTAGAAAGTCATAATTTCTGGATATTCAGTAATCATTTTATACTCTTGAAAGAGTATAAAATGACGCAGCTTTAAAAATTACACATGTGCATATGTTTGTGTGTATATATATATATGTATACATACACATTATATTATGTCAGTGTATCTAGAAAACAGCAGAAATAACTGAAACTCTAATCATTCATGTGACCTGTTTTTTTAAATTTTTATTTAAAAAATTTTGCAAAGTGAATATTTACCCACTGTCCACACTACCAAAAGGCAATGGTACTCTTACCTTTGCTGTGAGGTTTTGAATTCCCTAACTCCACCACTGGGGGGTAGTATCTTCCATTACTTTCTCTCTTTAACACTCATTTTCCCCCGGAATATGGGCACATTGGACACACAGTAATTTTCAGGGTGTGGAGGAAAGTCAGGGCGATGTATCTTAAATGCCAACAAATTTACTGGGTCTTCTTATCATCTCCATTTAAAAGATGAAGAAACTGACGCTCAGAGAGGTTAAGTGACTTGCGGGAAACCACACAGCTAGAACTGTGCAGAGCTGGTTCCAAAACTCAGTTCTAACTGCAGGGACCAATTTGCTAACCACAGTGCTACGTACCTCTCTGCATCCAATGAAATTATTTCAGCCTACTGTCAAAACTGTCCTAAGGGGTAAGCTGGTCCCTTGAAAGGTTTTTTGAAAACTACGAAGTGCTATACAGATATAAGAAGTTTTATTGGTAGTAAAATTGTACCCTGGCTCTCCCATGTTGCCCTACCAAGATTACATACTCCTTGAGAATGGGGAGCTCTGCCTTCCCCTTTTCTTAGGGAAAGCCCAGCACCCAGTGGGTGCCCCAGACACGCTCACTGACGTGCTCATTTGGATTTACCCGCTCTGTGAAATCAGAGGAGCCAGAATTAATCCGGTTGCGCTGTATTATTAACGTTGCTGAGGTTGGTACCAGTGTTGAATGCCAGAGGAGCATTCCAGCTGCCTGTCCTCTTGCATAGGCAAAGAAAGAGTGATGAAACAGTTTCGAGTTTCCCCACTGAGGGCTTGCCTAGCACTGATTCATAACTTCTGTTCAGACTCCACACCAGAACAGGCAGCAAACTCAAGGTGCCGCTTCTTACCAACAGCTTCTATGACAACAGCTGATATCACAGGGTGTCTACCGGATGCCTGACACCATGCTAAGAAGTTTTCATGCATAGGCTTCCTTAATCTTGCCCACAACCTTCTGAGGCAGGAACTACCATGGATCATACCAAGTATGATCCTTATTTTATGGCTGAGGTTCAGAGAGGTTAAGTAACTGGCTGATGGTCAAATAGCTGTAAGGCATAGAGCTGTGTTTCAAAGCCTCAGTTGGTAACCTATATGCTTTCCAACCTCTGAAAATCAAAGATGAGTCAATAGGACAAAACCAGTTCACCAAACTCTGGACACCCAGTAAAAAGCCTAATATCCAAGGAAATATACAACCCCCCCAAAAAAGCTGAGGAATTGATTACACAATCAATCAATCTCCCTCTCTCTCCCTCTCTCTCCATTAGGACACAAGATATTTCTTCTGTATGTGGACAGTTTGATCAATTTAGTCTGGAATATTCTATTTGTGCACCAGGACATCAAAATGGAAAGTCAGGAGATCACTGTTACTTCAACAAATAACAAATTATAAAGCAAGGGATGTCATTTGAGTTATTGAGGTTCAAAAGTATCTCAAGACCCATTTACCATTGAGTTAGGCCTCAGCACTCTTGGGAAACAATGCCCAGGTAATTATTTTAAATGAGCATTAATTATGTCATTATTAGAAACGGGGAGAAAATGCAATTTCCTTCTGTCACTTCTTGATATCTTAACTACAGGAATATTTGCCATGCTATTATAACAAGCCACTGTTCGCATAATGGTGCCCAGGCAATAATACAGAGACATGTACATTTTCATATGAATATATCATGCCTAACTAATGAGATTGCTCATTTCATAACTTCAGTTCCATTTTTATTATTTCATAAAACTGGAAGTCCTTATCCATTTTATGAAAAACACCAAACCTTTGTGAAATTCATTAAATAAGCATAAAAAATTCATTAAACAAGTGAATTGCATTCAGGGCTGCTTTGATGCAAATGCCCTTTAAGCAATGTAAAACTCCATATTGATTTAACCTTTCATGTTCTGATATTTCCATGTGGATATAAAAAAAAAATTCTTTATTCAGGGAATGAAATTAAGTGCTGATCCCTTGATCTCCAGCTGGGCAAGATAGATTGGTCAATTTAAGTAGCTGCGGCTGAGCAGCAAACAACTGAATTTAGAAGTATTAAGGCATGTCGATATTTTAAGTATTGTCACCTGCACATCAGGCAAAGGAAAAATATCATTATTCCAGCTCAATTAAGTTTGTGTTTGCCATCAAGCTGACCTTGGAAGGGCCAGCCCACTGGGCCGTGGCTTCACGCCCTTGGAAGTTGACAAGGGCAACAGTGGCAAGATGTAAAACACCAGCAATGGCCTGAATATTCTGAACCGTGTGGTCAGAGCAACCACAACATCATTAGCCTGGAGACACGGTCCCCTTGGGCTGTGTCCCCTCATTAGTGGGAGACAGACAGTGGAGCAAACACCAGTTCAGAGGAGGAGAAAGGAGTTTGCCCTTCACTCGAGAAATGCTTCTGGGAACTCTCATTAGGCAAAGAGCACAAGGCAGATTTCAAAGGACTTTAGAGCTGAATGGGCTCTTGGAGTTCCTCTGGCCACTCATTCATTCATTCATTCATTCAACCAATATGAATTAGACGTCTACTCTTTGACGAGCATTATGCTTGGTGCTGGGGGAATAAAGTGCGAATAACATAGCAGTAGACCTAGATGTTCACAGACATACAAGGAGTTTTGCAATGAAAAAGCTGGTCTCAAAAAAAAAAAAAAAGTCATTGTTAGATGCCTGAATTACATCTCATCTCTGCCACTTATTAATTGCATTGTAATTCAACCTCTCTGGGCATCAGCTTCCCTATATTACTACTTCATGAGGTTCTTGGACCAACTAAATGAGATATTGTGTATAAAAGCCCTCAGCAAAGCAGATGGAAGCAGACAGTGCCTGCTAAGTGGCGGCCATCACGACCATCCTCGTCACTGCTGTTGTTTCAATCTGGTCTTCTCCAGTTACAGATAAAGAAACTGAGACTTGGAGAACAGAGGTCACATGAAGACCGGGTAGCAGACTGGGATTCACAGGAGGCTTTTCCATGCCAACAGTGGCCCCCACAGCCTCCTAAGCTGTAGGCTTTGGATTCCAATTGACACCTGACTCAAACTGTCTTCCGTGACTGTAAAATCCAGAGGTGGAACTACTGAGGTTTCAGGTGAGGCATGATCCAGGAGCCCAGCGATGTCACCAGGATCCAGCTTCTCTCTCTTGATTTTTCAGCTCCATTTGCTTGGTTATGACTCCAACCTCAGCCAGAGTTTCTTCACCCAGTCCTAAGATGGCTTTCAGTAGTTTAGAGAGCTTCCTATTTCTTTGTTCATGTCCTGGAGAGGAAGAAAGAGAACCTTTATCTCAGTATTCCCAAAGACCTGAAAACCAATATAATCAGGCCAACTGAATTCACCCTTCCACTCCTGACCCAGTAACTGAAGCCAGTAGAGGGAATGCGTTGACTGGCTTAACCTGGCCTCACTCACATTCCACCTTGGGCCGGGGGTGCTATCAGCCTGCCCAGAATCACAAAAATCAGGGGCTGTTGGGAAAGTGGGGGGTGGTGGGAAAATGCACGCTAGAGCTGTAACCACCAAGGTCCTCAGGCAAACTTAAAAGCCACACAAACACAACACTAAAGGGTGAGGATTCTTCCATATCTAACCAGTATCCAGAAAAACAACAACATGAGAAAGAGCTGAGTCTGGATTCTTACCAACACACACTGAACTGTGAACTCCAAGAGGACAGAGACCATGCTTCTCCTATTCACCAGCATCTCCCCAGGGCGTGGAACTATGCATTTGGGACCATTAAGTATAATTAGTGGATACGAGCTGTCCAATGACATAGTAGGAGGCTGCATCCCAGCCCTACCACTGACACATGCGAACTCTTAGGCAAAGGGGGAATAATTCAAGATATATCACAGGGTGCTGTGAGCAGCTACTGAAAGAATATGTGTAAAGCACACAAAAGAAATCTGACCAATAGGAAGCATCCAAAAGATGCTATCCATTATTATTATCACTTGGTACTGTCAGACCTCGCTCTGTGGCTTCAAGGATGCGTCGCATTAAGGAAAAGTCGCTGCCTCTAGCATACTTCGCGTTGTCTTGATCCAGTACCTCTCTCACTGATGTTCCCCTTCTCAAGACCCAGAGCAAAAGCCACCTTCTCTGTGAGCCCTTTCCCAATTCCCCAAGCCAGAAGCAATCCCCCTTGGCCTCACACTCCCACAGACCTTTGTCTTCTCTCTCTTTTGGAACCCTTACCACAGTATAATGCTATTTACCCCTTATTTCCCAGGAGGTACTTAGAAAATGTTTGAGACAATGTATTAAATTCTGCCTGTAGGTCAACCCAATCATGGTACTTCAGTAAAAGACATGCGTCAACAGGAGGGAATTCAATCTTTGGGCTTGGAATCAGGGCCTAGATGTATCTACAGGTGTGGGCCCCTTGGTTGCCAGGGCTAAAATCTCAACCCAACTAGCTAGCGGAGTGTATGGAAAGAAGAGAATAAGAGTATTGTTGTCACAATGGGATGAGGGTGATATTGATGGAAAGATGCTCACAGACTCAGAGAATATTAAGATTTTTATCGTATCAAGGGACTCAGAAATTTACAGAGATGCTACACCAAGCAGAAGATAACAACAGCATGTGCCCATCAGGGCCCCAGACTGAAACCACCAGCCTGGATGAAGGATTTCCATTTTAATTTTCATGAGAAAGGTCAATGGCTAATACCCTTCTGGCTCTCATCTTCCTTGACTCTTTGCAGCCTCTGGCCACTTCCCTGCTCACTTATACCAACACATTCCTGAACTGATACACCGAGTGAATTGAAAGTTGATTCTCTGGGACCAGGTCCTAGAAATTGCATTCTTATCAAGTGTTTAGCTGTGATAACGCTATGAGACAGGTACTATTATCTTCCTCATTTTATAGATAAAGAAACGGAGACAGAAAGAGCAACCAAGTGACTTGCTCTAGATCAAGTGTTAGTCACCATGTTTACATGATTCCACACCCCAAACCCTCACCGCAAATGAAAATCCCCCTTGTTAGGGAACATGGCTGAGTCACAGCTTCTGTGCTTCGTAACATACGGTTCCACTCAGCATCCAATGCTGATCCACGGAGGTCAGTGGGGTGGGATTTTGTGAAAACCAGGCTGCTCCCGCTGAAGCCACGTGGCTGAAGTGAGTAGAACTGTTGGGAGGTGCTGAACCTACACACCATGGATTTCCAAACAGTAGCGAAAGTCCCAGCTTCTCTATTAGAGTTATGGTAAACTGAAGAGATGAAATATACATGCAAGCCTCCAATGCTAAAAAAAAACAAAACATGATGGGGTGGAAATCATCATTAGGGTTACATGTCATCTTTAAAACTGCTGATGATACGGTTGGCTGCTCACTGCCAGGAAGAATAAAGCAAGAAATGCGCAAGACAGAACCACGTGAATATGCACGGCTTCTGAAGCTGGCAAAGCATGTTGCAGGCAAGGTGTGGCCAAGGAAGCAAGTTATCTGCTTTTTTTTTTTTTTTTGGCCGTGTTGGGTCTTCGTTGTTGCGCGTGGGCTTTCTCCAGTTGCGGAGTGCGGGGGCTACTCTTCGTTGCGGTGCTTGGGCTTCTCATAGCGGTGGCTTTGGGGGCTCAGTGGTTGTGACTCACGGCTCTAGAGCACAGGCTCAGTAGTTGTGGTGCACAGACTCAGCCGCTCCGTGGCATGTGGGATCCTTCCGGACCAGGGCTCGAACCCGTGTCTCCTGCTTTGGCAGGCGGATTCTTAACCACTGTGCCACCGGGGAAGTCCAAGTTATGTGCTTTTGAATCTTAATAACTAAAGCAGGCAAAGCCCATGACTGGCATTACTCGGTTCTTCTCTGCCCTTTGTGTCAGCTGTGTGACTTTGGACAAGTCCCTTCCCCTCTCTGAATCTCGGGGTTGGGAGCGAGCGAAGCTAATAAAGCAGTGGTTTTAAGTTTATGTTCTGCTGAGCCCTTAGTCACTTCACAGAAGCTATTGTAGGAGGAGGGTCTGGGGCTCAGAGGGTGGGATTTTGAACCCCCATCCGTACCTTAACCAGAGCATTCTGCTTTTATCTCTTTTATAATCAGAGTTCAGTATGATATTTTGAAAGAAGAAAGGGTTCTGAGGCTAAAAAGAAAATGAAAACCATTCTGCCAGCTGATCTCGGAGGCCTTCCAGCCCTCATATCCTAGCAGCCGAGAGAGATAATTGTCTGTGTTTTCTAGTCCTTCGACTTCTTGCAAATGATTTAGGCACCAAAAAGAAACCACACCCAGACTCCTGTCTGTATGCCGCCTTCTGGGGGTACCAGATGGCTCAGTGACCCCCGATGACGAGAAAAGCTTTCCCTCTGGATATAAAACCCATCATAAAGAAAGAGCTTTCTCTCTTGGGCTGGACCTCACCCTCCCCGACACTGCCTCATGGCGGGCATCTTCCTTTCTGCTTTACTGTTTATGTTCCCTTCAGAAAAATCCAGAGTCATTGTGGTAAGATGGGGAGTAATTTTCCCTCTTGGCTAAATGGTTTCATGTGTAGTTTTTTGGTGTCCGTGAGATTGAAACAGAGCTTTTAGAGGCCCGGGCAAAACTATCTATTCATTTGAGTTAATAATAACTGCTGACAAACACTATCTTTTCCATCTTGCTGATAAATTATGCCTCTCGTGATGGACATCTGATAGTAAAGGCCCTTGGCAGTACTTGAAGGCATTTAACTTAAAACCATTATTAGATTTTAGTTTAGCTCTCCCTTGATACCCTAGTCCAAAAATAAGGCCTGCAGGTACCTCTGACATATTTAAGTATACATTGTCTTAGGAGACCTCCCTCACACCAAAGGCAAATACTTTAAAAGTTGCTTTGTAATATTAAAAAGAGAGAGAGAGGAAGAGAGAGAATGAGCGATCTGGCTAGGTTTTTCATGATTACTAATTTAGCAGACTCTCAGTTATGTTTTATTGATAGCCCTAAACATAAATTTGCCTTTGGTATACTTTGCTGCTGGTACCTAAAATAAGATGTGGGAGAACACATAATCCTATGCCTACAGCTTTTCAGAATAAAGTACAAAGGCTCTTTGTGGCAACCCAAGCAAGAGATATTTAAATGGAGAAATGCAGGGCTTAGGCAGCTCTTCAAATTGGGGCAGAAAGAGAAGTCGCTTGCTACCCACCCGTGTATCAGTCTGTCTCTGTGTTCATGCAGTTTTAAACACGACATTGCTTCTAGTTGATTCTTGAATTAGGAATACCGATCTCGCCCACATTTTATTATTTGCAATTGGAGAATAATGTTGTGAGGCCCCAAGTTCACAGGAGAAAAATAATACATATTGCACCACTTAAGAGAGTGGTTATATTTATGACTAAAACCTGCCGAGGCTACCAGTGTAATATGTGTTATGAGACGCCTTTACATGCTCAGAGAAACACAAAACTCCGTGCACAGAGCCCGTAGAAAGCAATCACTTTCAAGGATTTGCTGTCAGGGTTTTTTTTTCTTCTTCTTCCTTTTTAAATCATGAGGTGCCCAAGGATAACCAAGTGTATATATTTTATCTTCCAAATACTAATGAGTTTGAACACAGTGTGAAAGACGAGAGGGCTGATTAACGGGGGACGTAATGATGCCATTATAGGCACTATTCTCTTTATAAATAAATGATCTCGATAAAATCTTTTATCCAAGAGGAATGCTACTATGAACGATTTGATAGCATCTGTAACAGGAGGTGGAGACGCTGCAGCACTCTTTGTCCTGGCGGATAACGCTGCGTTTTCACAAATTAGTCTCCAGAATCAAACCAATTGGTTTACTCCAGCTTGCCCACTGTTGGGGATCCAGGCAGTGGGTAAGCCCTCACTTCGTGGTACGCCAAGGCCCTTCCCAGCAGGGCCAATGGTCTCTTCTCCTGGCCCCGTTTCTGCAGATGGCAATATAGGGCAGGAACAGAGAGACTTTATAAAGCCCATCTCTTAGTATTATTTTAAAGAAGACAAAGTATCTAATAGTGCGCTCTAGGCAAACACACTCTCAGAGACAGATCAGCTTAACTCCCCGGTATCCTGCAGCACAAAGCATTTTAATAAAAAAAAGATTTTTGCTGCTCCACCGGTCTGAATTGCAGGCCTCTTTCCTAGATGTATGTCCTCAAAGAGAGGCAGCTGGGAGCATAGCTGATGTTACATTGAGCTTCAGGGCCTCTCCTCCAACCCTTCCTCTCCAAACTCAACCTCAGACCCTAAGATGCCAGCTGGGGAGCCAAGAAGAGGTCTCCTTTCTCTTCTCTTCCAAGCCATGGCTTGCCTTCCCCAAGCAGGAGAGTCCCAGAGCTGCCCCCCTCTGCTGGCCCGCTCTCAAGCCACAGCCTGGGCCAGCCTTCCCCACTACAGGTCAGGAGCAGCTCCTGTTGCCAGTGCTAGGCTTTTCTCTTCTTAGAATCCTGAGCTATTGTCAGCACCTTTTCTGGGAAGCTTCTTTAAGCTACTCCCCGGCCGAGAGAGAGGGCATGGGTTCCAGGGGCACTGGTGCTTTGTCTCATTGTACTAAATGTTTCCTGCCCTCCTACTGTGTATAAAACGTGATTCTGACCATCCATCCCCGCCTTCAAGCAGCTCCAAGAGAGAACAATGATGAAGTTGGACCACTTGGTCCAAAGGGAAAAGATAAAATGGAGTCTAAACATTGGACTATTCATTCATTCGTTCATTCATTTTTGAATGTTCCTACTATATATGCCAGGTGGTTTTCTATGTGATGAGGTGTCATAACAATGAACGAACTTGATTTTTATTTTCACAGGGAGAGCCTACTACAACATAACATAATAAATGTAACAATCAGGGCTGTAACATAAAGAGGGTTTTGGGGGGTTTTAGTAGACCATTCTTATAAAAGCCCAGTGTTAGTGATACATCATTTATTAAAACTCTTGGTAAGTCACTAAGGTGCAGTGGGGGGGGTCCCCTAAAATGATGAAGAAAAAAAATGTGCTCAACTCTATACTTAAGAGAATAAGTCCTTTTAACTAAAGGACACTGTGTTTGCTGGACACTTTGGTGATTTGGAAGTCTGGGGCAAATAATTCATTCCATTTGTCAGGGAATAATAGAGGGGGTGGAGGAGAGGCAGGAAGACAGAACCAGAAAGCGGAATGGAACAGGGTCACTTTTGTGGCCCATGGATATATGACATAAGTTCACAGATTTAACAATCCCTAAAATTTTGGCTGATGACTAAAATCACCTTCGGAACAGAGCCAGGACCAGGGTGAGCCGAGTAAGGTACCTAGTGTGAAACATTTAAGGAGGCACTCACTCTCAGGGTCCTGCAAGCACAGAGCTGGCACCTGACCGGGGGTGCCTCCTTAAATTCTGCACACTAGGCAGCTCCCGTACTTTACCCTAGTTCCTACCCTAAGGAATTTGAAAACTACTGATTCTTGGGCCACACCCCAGAGGTTCTGATTTCACTGGCCTTGCAGTGGACCTGGGCATTGAGATATTTGAAAGCTCCACAAGTGATTGTGATGCGCAGCCAGTTTTGAGAACCACTGATACAGAGGGTCTCCTCAAGCAGAGCACATTAGTAGTGGGCAGAGCTGTTAATTATGAATATCAAGGCTTGGAAGAGGAATGGTCAGATTCTTTGCATGCACTTGGCTTCTTCCTAGGTGATTTCGCAAGATTTCAGCTTTCCCTCTTCCGACGATGCAACCCTGCTCTTGATCAGAGTGGCCATTGGGAGGTCTTCACCAGCTCACCTAATTCTGATGCCAACCCTGAGAAGCAGATATTAACGTTTTCATTTTATAAAGAGGAAACCAAGGCCCACAGAGATTAAGCTCCTTGTCTAGGAACTTCACAGAAAGGAAATGGGCTGTAGTATTCGACCCTGAGTTTGTCTTTTGGCAAAGCATGTGCTCTTAACCTCCCACTAAGATACACAGACTCTCCTGGGCAGATGGCCACCTGGAATCAATGGTAATGGGAACCGTGGCTCTGAATTTGTGATCTCTGAATAACTTTACTTATGAAAGGTCTCTTGCACTTGACCTAGGAGAAAATCAAGCCACATTACGCCTTTTAACGTCCAGTCACCAGAGTTAGCAGGTATCCAGTTCTGAAGCCCACATCTGATTAAGGTTAGATGGTTAGATTTCAGGTTTGCTTCTGGCTCCAGGAAGGGTCCTGTGTTACCATACCCAGATCTCTGAATGATGGCAAGTGAGACGACTGGGATGCTAGGTCCTCGCTAATTCTCCACAGTCCCCGGAGTGCTCAGCCAATGGTAGCTGCCATGCAGGGATGCTGGGGTGGCATGAGTCCTGGGAATGACAGATCCTTTCAGCTTGGAGATGCCTAATAATCACAGAACATACTGGGGAGGTGCCCTGAAAGGATAGCGCTCGGCTTCCTGAAAGGCACAGAGGATTAAGGGACTGGAGCAAAGGCAGGCTCAGTAAGAGTGTCTTTCAAAAGCCAATACCATAACCACCCAGTGCTCCAAGAGAATGCTATGCCCCAAAGACAACTTGAGCTGAAAGTGGGGTGGAATGATGTTGGAATAATCAAGGTTTGCATTCTCCATGGTGCCAGCTTTTAGCCATAGAAATACTCCTTCCTTCCATTCTGCTGAAAACATCACTCCTATGCACGTGATCTTTATTGGCTCTCCCTGCTAACTAAGCTAAGTACAAGTTCTTGTTCTTCGCTTACCAGCTACATGAACTTGGGCAAGACACTCAACCTCCTGTGACCGCAGTTTCTTCACTTGTAATATAAAGATAATAATAGTAGCTACTACTTGTGGTAGATTGATTACAATGTGATTTCACAGCAGCTCCCATCAAGAGTTGGAGCCTATTTCCCCATTCCTAGAATCTGGGCTGGCCAGATAGAATAGTGACTGTGCCAGTTCCAAACCCAGACCTCAGAGGCTTTGAATGTTTCTGGTCTCTATCTCAGAATCCTACAAAAGACATGTGAGCAAGCCCAAGCTAGCCTGCTGAAAGGATGTGAAAGCATTCTACAGAGGCTGCCCAGCTTAGGTCATTTTAGACCTGCCAGGCCCAAGCTGACCCATCAGTTGAATACAGACATATGAGTGAGGCTGAAATTAGCCAAGCTTGACCCAGATCTGCAGAACCTCTCTAGACTCATGAAAAATAATAGATGACTGTAAATTTAAGCTACTAAATTTTGGAAATGTTTGTTACACAGTGATAGCTAACTGATATATTATTTTATAGAGTTTTTACGATTATCAAATGAGATCATGTATCTAAAATGCTTAGCACAGCGCTTGGAACAGCCTAAGTGCTCAATAAATACCAATTTGTACTAGTAACATTACTAATAGTGGTAGCAAAAGTAGAAGAGTATACTCTAAACTTCTTATCATAATGTTCAGTGTATCTTGTCTACCTTACAGTATGGTACCTGGATTTAAGCCAGATTTAGTTACTCTCCACACACACTTTGCACTTCTTATATCTTAAACTTGATTAGACCCTTCCTCCTACCTGGAATGTTCTTCACAATGTGTGCACCTCCCAAATCATCTCTGACCTTGAAGCCTTAGCTGAAATGCTATCAGCTCCAAGAAACGTTCAATGATGTCCATCGTAGAATCCATTTCCCATTTTTCTGTGTATCCATAGCACTTGGGTGATTCATCATAAGATTATACTTTGTCTTGTTTTGGACCTAATTATGCCTGCTGCCCCTGCATAACTTTAGGCTTTCTGAAGGCAAGCCTAGGACATGTTCATCTCTGCTCTTCCCTAGTGGACTCAACACAGTGCCCAAATGATGAATGGCAAAAACTAAAAATTAAAATTTGGGGTGCAAGTCATCCCTAATGAGTTGGTAGTCTTCCATGAATGCTAAGTTGAAAAGGATTGTGAGGCTGTGTCCAGCTCAATTAGAAACATCTTTCATAGGCACAAATGGGAAAGGGGCACCATCAGAGCAGGCCCTTGAATGTTTGCCAGTTACATTCAGTTTTAAAACTCCATATCTGAAACAAAAAAATATGATATGATGCTGCATTTCTATAGCATGTCCAACTGTCATTTCATTTATCCTCGTGACAACCCTGTATTTATTACTCTTCACTTTACAGAAAAGGTTAAACGGCTTGGCTGAAATCACGCAGCTAACAAGAGGCAGAACCCAAACTTGAATGTAGATTGCCTGCCTCTAAACTCAAGGCTGCTTTTATTATGGGATATGAATTGTCCTAATTGACATCATAGCCCTGAGTTTATATTTTCATGCACCATGGAAATTCGCTAAAATTATGGAAATTGGAATATTTATTTAAAACACAGGAAAGTACATATTGCCAAAAGCACACACGCACATGGGCAAGCATACACATAACAGTGAGACATAAAATCAAAGAGCTTGCTTTCAGTTCTTTCCTACTATAATTCTCAATGTGGGCAAGTGGGCATGGCCATCATTATTGCTATAATTGCATCATAAGGTCATAATTTAATGACTGATTTACTCAGTCGAAAATGAAGACAATATTTCTTGTAGAGTAGTCTTGGCTGGGGAATAAAGGTGTTCTGGTAAATCCAATGTTCTGGCTAATAAAAAGGGACGACATGGAATATATATACAGTAGTAAGGAACAATGAACTAGACATACATAAAGCAATGTGGACAGGTCACAAAGCAGAAGGCTTCAAGAGATAAGTAGGAAGGAGAGCAAAATGTTCAGTACAGGGCTTTCCTGGTGGCGCAGTGGTTAAGGATCCACAAAAAAAGAAGGAAATCCACAAAAAAAGAAGGAAATAAAGTTAGCAAGAAGGGCTTCACTCAAACAATGATAATAATTGGCTAAGAGTTTTTAAATTAAAAACAAATAAATTAGAAATGAAGGAAATGATAGCAAAGATCAATAAAACTAAAAGCTTTTTCTTTGAGAACATAAACAAAATTGATAAACCATTAGCCAGACTCATCAAGAAAAAAAGGGAGAAGACTCAAATCAATAGAATTAGAAATGAAAAAGAAGAAGTAACAACTGACACTGCAGAAATACAAAAGATCATGAGAGATTACTACAAGCAACTCTATGCCAATAAAATGGACACCCTGGAAGAAATGGACAAATTCTAAGAAATGCACAACCTGCCAAGACTGAATCAGGAAGAAATAGAAAATATGAACAGGCCAATCACAAGCACTGAAATTGAAACTGTGATTAAAAATCTTTCAACAGGGCTTCCCTGGTGGTGCAGTGGTTGAGAGTCCGCCTGCCAATTCAGGGGACACGGGTTCGTGCACTGGTCCAGGAAGATCCCACATGCCGCAGAGCGGCTAGGCCCGTGAGCCATGGCGGCTGAGCCTGCGCGTCCAGAGCCTGTGCTCCACAACGGGAGAGGCCACAAGAGTGAGGGAGAGGCCACAAGAGTGAGAGTCCTGCATACCGCAAAATAAAAAAAAAAAAAACCTTCCAAAAAACAAAAGCCCAGGACCAGATGGCTTCACAGGCGAATTCTATCAAACATTTAGAGAAGAGCTAACACCTATCCTTCTCAAACTCTTCCAAAACATAGCAGAGGGAGGAACACTCCCAAACTCATTCTACGAGGCCACCATCACCTTGATACCAAAACCAGACAAGGATGTCACAAAGAAAGAAAACTACAGGCCAATATCACTGATGAACATAGATGCAAAAATCCTCAACAAAATACTAGCAAACAGAATCCAACAGCACATTTAAAGGATAATACACCATGATCAAGTGGGGTTTATTCCAGGGATGCAAGGATTCTTCAATATATGCAAATCAATCAACGTGATACACCGTATTAACAAGTTGAAGGAGAAAAACCATATGATCATGTCAATAGATGCAGAGAAAGCTTTCGACAAAATTCAACACCCATTTATGATAAAAACCCTCCAGAAAGTAGGCATAGAGGGAACTTTCCTCAACATAATAAAGGCCATATATGACAAAGCCACAGCCAACATTGTCCTCAATGGTGCAAAACTGAAACCATTTCCACTAAGATCGGGAACAAGACAAGGTTGCCTACTCTCACCACTCTTACTCAACATAGTTTTGGAAGTTTCAGCCACAGCAATCAAAGAAGAAAAGGAAATAAAAGCAATCCAAATCAGAAAAGAAGAAGTAAATCTGTCACTGTTTGCAGATGACATGATACTATACATAGAGAATCCTAAAGATGCTACCAGAAAACTTCTAGAGCTAATCAATGAATTTGGTAAAGTAGCAGGATACAAAATTAATGCACAGAAATCTCTGGCATTCCTATACACTAATGATGAAAAATCTGAAAGTAAACTCAAGAAAACACTCCCATTTACCATTGCAGCAAAAAGAATAAAATATCTAGGAATAAACCTACCTAAGGAGACAAAAGACTGTATGCAGAAAATTATAAGACACTGATGAAAGAAATTAAAGATGATACAAATAGATGGAGAGATATACCATGTTCTTGGATTGGAAGAATCAACATTGTGAAAATGACTCTACTACCCAAAGCAATCTGCAGATTCAATGCAATCCCTATCAAACTACCACTGGCATTTTTCACAGACCTAGAACCAAAAATTTCACAGTTTGTATGGAAACACAAAAGACCCAGAATAGCCAAAGCAATCTTGAGAATGAAAAACGGAGCTGGAGGAATCAGGCTTCCTGACTTCAGACTATACTACAAAGCTACAGTAATCCAGACAGTATGGTACTTGCAATCCAGACAGTATGGTACTTGCACAAAACCAGAAAGATAGATCAATGGAACAAGATAGAAAGCCCAGAGATAAACCCACACACATATGGTCACCTTATCTTTGATAAAGGAGGCAAAAATGTACAGTGGAGAAAGGACAGCCTCTTCAATAAGTGGTGCTGGGAAAACTGGACAGGTACATGTAAGAGTATGAGATTAGATCACTCCCTAACACCATATACAAAAATAAGCTCAAAATGGATTAAAGACCTAAATGTAAGGCCAGAAACTATCAAACTCTTAGAGCAAAACATAGGCAGAACACTCTATGACATAAATCACAGCAAGATCCTTTTTGACCCACCTCCTAGAGAAATGGAAATAAAAACAAAAATAAACAAATGGGACCTAATGAAACTTGAAAGCTTTTGCACAGCAAAGGAAACCATAAACAAGACAACCCTCAGAATGGGAGAAAATATTTGCCAATGAAGCAACTGACAAAGGATTAATCTCCAAAATTTACAAGCAGCTCATGCAGCTCAGTAACAAAAAAACAAACAACTCAATCCACAAATGGGCAGAAGACTTAAATAGACATTTCTCCAAAGAAGATATACAGACTACCAACAAGCACATGAAAGAATGCTCAACATCATTAATCATTAGAGAAATGCAAATCAAAACTACAATGAGATATCATCTCACACCAGTCAGAATGGCCATCATCAAAAAATCTAGAAACAATAAATGCGGGAGAGGGTGTGGAGAAAAGGGAACACTCTTGCACTGCTGGTGGGAATGTGAATTGGTACAGCCACTATGGAGAACAGTATGGAGGTTCCTTAAAAAACTACAAATAGAACTACCATATGACCCAGCAATCCCACTACTGGGCATATACCCTGAGAAAACCATAATTCAAAAAGAGTCATGTACCACAATGTTCATTGCAGCTCTATTTACAATCGCCCAGAGATGGAAACAACCTAAGTGTCCATCATCGGATGAATGGATAAAGAAGACGTGGCAGATATATACAATGGAATATTACTCAGCCATAAAAAGAAACGAAATTGAGCTATTTGTAATGAGGTGGATAGACCTAGAGTCTGTCATACAGAGTGAAGTAAGTCAGAAAGAGAAAGACAAATGCCGTATGCTAACACATATATATGGAATTTAAGAAAAAAAAATGTCATGAAGAACTTAGGGGTAAGACAGGAATAAAGACACAGATCTACTAGAAAATGGACTTGAGGATATGGGAAGGGGGAATGGTAAGCTGTGACAAAGCGAGAGAGTGGCATGGACATATGTACACTACGAAACGTAAAATAGATAGCTAGTGGGAAGCAGCCGCACGGCACAGGGAGATCAGCTCAGTGCTTTGTGACCACCTGGGGGGGGTGGGATGGGGAGGGTGGGAGGGAGGGAGATGCAAGAAAGAAGAGATATGGGAACATATGTATATGTATAACTGATTCACTTTGTTATAAAGCAGAAACTAACACACCATTGTAAAGCAATTATACTCCAACAAAGATGTAAAAAACAACAACAACAAACAAATAAATTAAAGTCCCTGTATAAACAGAAAATGGATTCAAAATATACAAATACCTCAAGTAGTGCTTTCTTGTTGAAAATTATTTTCTCTGCCTCCCATTCCATCAATACATATGGACCACTTTCTATGGTCAAGATGTTGGGTGTACAGAATAATGTAGAACCTCAAGGAACTTAAGAACTGCTAATATTTATTCAGCACCTATTAAATGCTAAGTTCTGCTGAGGGTATGTTACATACATTGTAATTAATTCTCACAACTTGATAGCAATTATCATCCCCTTTTCAAAGAAAAGGAACCTAAGGCTAACAGAAGTCAAGAATTTTACCCAAAGACACAGCCAGGAAGTAGCAAAGCTGGAATTCAGACTCATGTCCCTTTGTCTACAAAGCCCAAGTTCTTTCCATGGAATCACATTGTGTGCAATCTGATATTGGGGTACAGTGGGGATGGAGATATGAAACACGTACTCCTGTTCTTATAGTATCTCAGTGTAGTTACTATAAACGTTGTATGGACTACGAGCTCCTTGAGGGCACGTACCAGTTCTCACTTATCCCTACAATGGCAGCGCTCAGTACGCCTGACTTCACGTTCTTGTCAAATGGAAAAAGTAGTAATGCTAAGAATAGAAGAGCATATTGTCGGCTGAGCTCTCCGGTTAATAGCTTTCCAAACAAGGTAACTTTTTTTGTATTCTCCTTTTGTATACAGACTAGGCAGTTGCATAGACCGCCACAGGTATTGACACTTGATTGGTTTCACATGATACAATAAGCCATGCACCAGCATGTGCCAAAGAAAATGCTTGCCCACTGTCTAGAGTTGGAGATTATCTGGGTTCTTCTACTTACGTAAAAGGGTTTGAATCCAGTTACTATATCCAGCTTCTGAATCACCACCGTCATCATCACCCCACTACCATTATTACCATCACTACTGCCATGATCATCAAGCATATTCTATGGCCAAACCCAGAGCTAAGCATTTTACATGCATCATCTCATTTAATAGCCTTATGAGTTAATGCCATTATTTATCCTATTTTACAGACAAAGGAAGACTCAGAGAAGTTAAGTTGCTTGTCCAAGATCACATAGGTAGTAAGCAATAGAATCGTATATTCGGGCTTCCCTGGTGACACAGTGGTTGAGAGTCCGCCTGCCGATGCAGGGGACATGGGTTCGTTCCCCAGTCTGGGAAGATCCCACATGCCGCGGAGCGGCTGGGCCCGTGAGCCATGGCTGCTGAGCCTGTGCGTCCGGAGCCTGTGCTCCGCAACGGGAGAGGCCACAACAGTGAGAGGCCTGCGTACCGCAAAAAAAAATAATAATAAAAGAATCGTATATTCGTCAGGATAAGTTAGAATATGCTTCGATAACAAATGTCTCCCAAATCTCAGTGGCTTAATTGTTGCAAAGTTTGTGACAGGTCTGAGAATCTTAAGGCCAACGATCCTCCATGCAGTGACTGAGAGATCCAGCAGCTCCACCATGTCCACCTGAGGCCTGCATATTTGCAGACTCAAGGGAAGAGAATGATGGGCATCTCATACAGAGACTTCTCATTTCCTCAGCCTGGAAGTGACTCACATTACTCATTATTCTGTGGCCCAGATTAAGAACATGGCACTGTCTAATGGCAAGGAGGCTTGGAAGTGTTGTCTCCAGTATACCAAGAAGGAAAGGAGAAGTATACTGGTGAGTGCTAGAAATATCTACCACAAACAGGGACTCCAAAGGCCTCTTGGCGCCTGGAGAGACCCGCATTCACCATGAATGTTAGATTTGACTTCTTGAACACTTCCACGGGAGCTGGGGGGGATTATCACGTGCTGTGCCTAGACCTTGTGGTCAGACCCATACAAGACCACTTGCATGCATTATCATCTAACCCTCACAATGACATCACAAGATAGGCCCTATTGTCCCCATTTTCTAGATGAGGAAACTGAGGATCAGAGAGGCAAGGTGACTTTCCTAAGCAAAGCTGAGACCCAAAGCAATGGGTTTTCTACCTCTAAAACCAAACTCCAGCAAGATCACAAAATAATCACATTCACTCATTTGGATTTTGTATCTATGACCGTCCTATAAGGTTGGTAGGAGCACCCCCATTTCACAGGTGAGGACGCTGGAGCTCAGCAACGTTAAGTACATCACCCAAGAGTTCCAGGACTGGGAGAATGACAGGTAGCCACCCCCCAACCTTATCATGGCAGCCCAATCACTGGGGGGAGAGAAGGCAAGAGACATTCCAAACCTTACAGAGTTCATGCTCTTAAACACTTCTAAAAGCTTTAAGATCCAGACAAAATCCAGACCTCAGTGCAAAGGTTACTGGAGTTGGGATTTTATTGCCAGATGTAAATCCGTCTTCTGCTCCAGGTGCCTTGTGCCTCACTTGAAATATTTCACGTGTGCTGAGTGGATCTGTTGGCTCCCTGTTGCCTTCGTAAATTATGAATTCCAAATTTCTTGGGGCCTGGATCCAGCAGAGGTAGTTCCAGCTGCCCCCCTCCAAGCCCTGAACGGAGGACAGCTTTGCTTCACCCCTGAGGATTGCCCTGATTTACTCTTTGATCCACCATTTTGGACTGGGGAGGGTGGTGCTGCTTGGTTCATAACAGGTGACCCCCTCAAGCCTCAACCATCACCCCATCATTCTGTGACCACAGATGATTGGTCCAGCCATAATAATACTAGACCAAAAATGGACCAATCAGATTCTCTCTCTCAGGGATATGACACTTATTAAAAGGGACATAGCTATTGGAGGCCGAGACTGCTTGAAGGCAACCTTCTGGAGAGAAAGTCTTTGAGCCTCTTGCTGAGATCTCTGGATATGTTTCCCTAAAGTGGGATTTCTAACTCATCCTTTCATCCACTGCTCATTTACCTTTTTGTTCTTAACTGAGCCAGGCTCCATCTGTTGCAGCAACCAAAAGAATCTTGACTAATACCTGTGTTAAGCACCCACCCTCGAGACAGAGGCACATCACCTTGAGCCTTCCCACTGCCCATGACCTACTTTTCTGTGTTTCTCTCCCAAACTCAGCAACTTTAGTCACTTTCTTTTGGAGCCCTTACAGAATGGTACCACTTGGAGGGTGGGACAGGAAACAAGCTGACAGTGTGTACTGGGCAAGGATTAGAGCTCTAGAAGATGCTGTATCTCATCAGCTTTGTCATTTATGACACTGCTAGATCCCAGAGCAGCTAATCAGAGACTCAGTGGGACCCAACACCCTTTTCAGTCTGTCCCCATCACCTTCTCTGGCCCCATCCCATCCATGCCTTCCCATATACCCTGTTATGATCCCCAATATCTCACTTCATGGCTCTGCCTATGCTGATTTCCTCTCTTACCTAGAATGACCCCTCCTCCTTCTCTGATCAAAAACCCAGCTTGCCTGTCACAGCCAGCTCATTTCCCGATCTTCTGCACAAGCTATAAGGCACAATTAGTTAAGATTAGTCACTCCCATTGCCCTTTATGCTTATTCTCCCTCATTACACTTAACGTGTTATGGTATTATTATCTGATTTATTTCATGTCTGTGCCCCCATTGGACTAGTTGTTATTTAAATACGTCTTCCTTCATAGGATTAATGCCACCAAATTACCTATTATGTGTCTATGTAGATAGAGGACTTCTAGGTTCCTTCCTTCCTTCCTTTCTTTCTTTCTTTCTTTCTCCATCCATCCTAAAACAAGAGATGCAACCTCATGGAGGAAAAGTCTGCAAAGGTCCAATTCTTAAATGCCTAAGTAGAATGTATCATAAATGCTGCCCTGTAAGTGTGCCTAGCTCTGCACATAACTAAAGGGGAAAGTGTACAGAGTGGGGTGAGAGAGAGTAGAAGATGGGGAGCCATGTAAAGGGAAGGCTAACAAAGAAGAAAGAAGGTCAGTCTCAGTAGATTCTCCTCGTGCTGCTAGCCAGCTTCTGTGTGACATAAGTCCTTTTAGAACATGGTCTTCCATCAGGAGGGCTCATTCAAATGTCCCATGGACATTAAGAGAAAAAAATACTGATCTCTGTACTGAGGAATAATACACACGTGTCCAAAAGAGGGATACCTATGTGCATGTTGGAAAGAGGTACAAGTAGATGGTCAAGTGAATAGAAGGATACTCATTGTGTATAAAGTAGCAAACATTTCTGAGTGGTCACAATGTACCAGGGACAGCTCTTTGTGCTGTACCTAATAATCTATTAAATCGTCAGAAGAAACTGTGGTAAGCTTGTTATTCTCATTTTCTTGATGGGGAAATTGAAAAACAGGAATTAAGAAACTTATTCAAGATAATCATGGCTGGAAAGTGTTGGAGCCACAATATAGGCAGCCTGTATATCATGCAATACATATAGGCTGCCTATATCCAGACCTCCGACCCCCATGCTATACTGTCATTAATTGTGTGTGTGTGTGTGTGTGTGTGTGTGTGTGTGTGTGTGTGAGAGAGAGAGAGAGAGAGAGAGAGAGATGGAGAGAGAGAGAGAGACAGAGAGACAGACAGAGATTGAGAGATTATATATAGTTTATACTTATATGGCTTATATTAACCTAGAAAATATCTGGAAGGCAGCCAAGAAACTGTTAGGAGTCTGTGCCTCTGGAGAGTGGGGATGAAATAATCAGATCACTTACTTGTCTCTTTGCAACCCCACTACACTGTCTCTCAGGAGTTCATTCAGCTGTAAGTAATAGAAAACCCAATTAACAGAGACTTAAACAAAACCAGTTTATTTGTTTTACATAACCAGCAGTCCAGAGGTAGTGTTTTACTGGCTCCCTGATAACAGGGCTACTTCTGTGCAATTAGCTTAACCTTACACTCTTGGTAACTCTCCTTCCTTGCTTTATTTTTTCCTCTACAGCATTTATCTTCGTCTAGCATCTCTATATTTTACCTATGTACCTTGGTTATTGTCTGTCTCCTGCACCAGAATGTCAGCTCTAGGAGGATGGGAACTTTTTTTGTTCACAGCTGTACCCCAGCACCCTAGAATCCTACCTGGTACAGAGTTAGTGCTCAATAAACATTTGTTGAACCAATGAATGAATGGATGTTGCTGCTTCAGTCATCACATCCATGTTCAAGACTGAAAAGAGAGGGCAAGTGCCACCATTGCTTCTGTCCTCTTTTATCATGAAAACAAGTGCTTTCCCAGAATCCTCCACACAGACTTCCTCTACGTCCTATTGGCCAGAATTGGTTCACACGGCACGCTCCTCTTCCCTGTCCGAAGATGCTAGAATCCAGGAGTAGGTGGTTACAACTTCACATAGCCACGCCAGCCAACATCAGGACGTGCTTAGCCAGGAAGGAGCAAGGAGTGGATATCAATTAGACAATCAATCATATCTCCCACAGACAGTCTGGCTTTTTACCACATGAATATTCTACTTTAATTTTATATATTCCTTTTTCAATTTTTTTTCTTTTTTAATTTTTTAACATTTTAATATTTTTATTTTATATTGGAGCATAGTTAACAACGTTGTGTTAGTTCCAGGTGTACAGCAAAGTGATTCAGTTATACATATATACGTATCTATTCTTTTTCAAATTCTTTTCCCATTTAGCTTATTACAGAATATTGAGCAGAGTTCCCTGTGCTATACAGTAGGTCTTTGTTGGTTTATCTATTTTAAATACAGTAATGTATACGTGTCAGCAACATGGATGGACCTGGAGATTATCATATACTAAGTGAAGTAAGTGTGGCAGAGAAAGACAAATATGATATATCGCTTATATGCAGAATCTAAAAAAAAATGATACAAACAAACTTATTTACAAAACAGAAACAGATTCACAGACTTAGAGAACGAATTAGTGGTTACGGCGAGGGGGAGAGTGGGGGAAGGGATAGATTAGGAGTCTGAGATTGACATGTACACACTGCTATATTTTACATTCTTCTTGAATACAGATGTCCAGGCCACACTTGAGGCTTGCTCAGATTCTCAGAGGGCGAGGCTGGGCGTGTGTGCCTTTTAAAGATGCTCAAAAGATTTCAATGCACCATCCATGATAAAAAGAACTTTCCAGAGAGTCTGTGCTTATAGGTAGCAGCAGAGGAGTTTTTAAGTCCTGGAAAAGGAAGTGTGATCTGACTCCCAGAGAGATGTGAGCCCAAGGGACCTTTGTAGATCATGGAACTCAGGCTCTCCATTTTGCAGCTGAGTAAACTGAGGCTTCCAGAGGGACAGAGAATTGTCTAAAGCCTCCCAGGCAATCAGTGGCAGGGCCAGGGCTAGATTCCAGCATTGTCTCTCAAACCAGTGCTTTGCTCCCATAAACTCTCCGCCACCTTTTTCGCCATCATCAAGTGTTTACAGCCAGGGGCAGGACCCTCCCGTTACTCACATTTAACTTTTACAGAGAAACAACCAAGTATCAACTTTCCCTTTCTCCGTTAACTGCATAATCTACAGTAATAAATTAGTCCCCAAGCAAAAAGATGCCCTTAATCCCCACACTGCTTTTTCATATCCCTGTGGTGTTTATAATGTAAAAGGAGTTTTAGTGGTTAATATCCACTCTCAGGCTTCCCCTTTATATATGTATAAATTTATATTTCATAATTATAGTTGCAGGTTTCCCCTCTGCTCTGCCTCTGCCCTTGAGCTAGAGAGTGACACAGGAAATGGTTTATGTTCTCTGGTCTACACTGACAGTCTAATCCCGCTTGTGTATTTCATGCTGTCTCCGTCAAGTCCATTTTCTCTCGGCTACTGTGCCCAATGTCTCCATCTCCACGGACTGAAAGCAGCATGTGCCTGGAGCAGATATAGGCAGCCCCCCTCTGAAGGACTACAGCTTTGGGGCAGCGGGTTTCAGAAATGCAGGTGAGGAGACCCAAGGTCCTGTTGGTGGATTTATTACTGTTGATTAAATGCCTCATACTCGGCGCCGTGCCTGTGTGATTACTATGAACAGTGCAAACTTTCTCTTTTGAGCTCTCTATGAGAATAAACCTGAACAATCAGAAAGCAGAAGCATGTGTGGCTTTAAAACTGCCAGGGGAAATCTGATATAGCAAAACCCAAATGAAAGAGCAAGGTACCGCCTTCGCAGAGATGGGAAGAGCTGCCAGGCTACCTCCCAAAGCCTGTATAGAAATCCAAGGTCAGACTTCATGCTTTCTTGCAAAAGGTGCTAGAACCCCTGAGAGGAACAAGCATCATTTCAGAGACCCATTGGTTCCTGGGTTGTCTCAAATGCTAATCGGTTATGTGACCTGAACCAGAGGCTTAATCCCTCTGAACCCCAGTTGCTCATCTATGAAAAGAGGATAAGAAAACCTCCCCTATTTAACCCCCAGAGTGACTGGGAGAACGGAAGAAAGCAACTTATGAACCTGTAATACAGGTAATATGGGTAATGTAATACCCATGTAATATGGGTAGATTTGAAGCAACTGAGTCATAGGTGCCCTAAAATTCCAGCTCTGTATTGCTCCCTCCCCTATGCCCATCAGCCAATATTTATAAGAGACGTATTTTCCTAGCCATTTAGACATTATATATGGCCCTAGTCTTCAGTCAAAGGCAAACGTAAAAAATATCTGCTGAGAATCCAAGGTGCTGGCGTCAACAGGATCAAAATATCCATTTAGCTGCTCCATTTTTTTTCATTTCTACACAGATATTTGGTATTACATAGACTTAAAAACGTAGGGAAAGCCAACCACCTGCTATAAAAAAAGAACATAGCAGCAGTTCAGATCATTTGTTTATTAGGTGAGGTGGTTATTTCTTGAAACCACATCATCTCAACAATTAAGCATTTAATTGGAAATGTTATTTTCCCCAGACTTTAAGGCCAACAGCTTCAGTTCAAGCCCCAGATTTTCAGAACTAGCTCTATTACACTGGGCAAGTTAAGCTCTCTTAGGCTCAAACTTCTGTAAAACAAAACAAATGATATCTAATTTCAGGTATACATTATAGCTCAACTGTAAACCCCACGGGGACAGAGATTTTCATTGTCTCACTGCACTAAATCCGCAGCCCCTAAGTCCGTGCTCTTAAATAACAAGCGCTCAGTGAATGCTTAGTGAAGGAATGAAGGAAGGGTGACATAAAAAGTGCTTAACCTCACGCCTAGAGTCTTGTGAGCATTCAGTAAACATTAAGCCGCTTTCCCAAATTATTATGGTGCTAGATAAGTGATTTCACGATGATGCTAGAATATTTAACTCATTCAAATGCAGCGTGCATGAGGGCAGGAACCTGTTTCGTTTAGTGTTGAATCCTCACCTCCTTGAACCATGCCCAGCATTCAGTAGACACTCAGTAAATATCCATTGAATGAATGATATGGGCTGTTCTTCCCAGACATGCCAGGTGCTAGTTGAAGAGAAAGACCAGCACCGGGATTTTCTTATATTCTCACCCGGACTGTGTGTGCACAAAACATATTCAAGCATTCATAGCATGGGAGGACTGCAGACTAACAGGGGCTCAAGATTGCTTAGAACCACCACCATCTGTCAATTACACGTAAGTGTCATGGGGGCTGGTTTTGACTCCAAGTAACAGAAACATCTTCTATTACCCCCTGAAACTCTTCCTGCAGACAGAATTTTGAGAGAAAATCGCACGAGAAAATACTCACTGAGAAATCCCACAACCTCTGTCACTATGAAAAATGTCATGGAAAAGGATTTTTCTTATAAAACAGCAACTTATGAAAGCAATCAGTGCTGGAAAGCTCAAAGATAGATGAAGAAAACTAGAGGAACAGATCCAACAGCTCTGGTTTTATGAATAGACGATTCCACCACCCCACTCATTTGTAAGATTCTCATGAGATCTTACAGCAGGTTATGAATCACCTTCATGATATCTTTAAATGGATGATCAATACTATATTTTCCCATAAAATGTTTGGTTTGAAATCCGATTTTAAGTGCATTAGAGTTTTTGTACACCGAATGGGTGAATGCCATAATAAATCGTCATCAAATATGAAAGAAATATAGCAGAGATTAATTGCCGTATTTATTTATGAGTCTATAAAACACCTTGTGACGGTCCTGGCACATTTTTGGGATACCAATTTGAACCTTCAGGAAAGTTAAAAGCATTAAAAGAGACTGCAAGGAGATTTATTATCAGAATGTTTTTAATTGCAGACCCAAGCAGACATGCAGGTATTAGAATGGCTATGCCCTTAAGGGGCATGTCTCATGTGTTTCTCTTCCCCCCCCCTTTAGAAATGATATACTTCCCGTATTTTTATTGATTTCTGAAGATTTGTCATAAGTTACTCTGGCCAGCACGTGACATCACAAATGGTCCCAGCTTCCCTAAAGCAGTGGGCTCCAGGTGGCACAAAAACAGAAGGCTCCTGGCCTGTTCTAACGCTCAGCTTTAAAAGTAGGAGATGCCGCAGTGAAAGAGAATACCAGCAGGATGCAGCTCGTCAGACAAAATGCATACGGCTTGAAGCTGCTCATATATATATATATATATATATATATATATATATATATATATATATTTTTTTTTTTTTTTTTTTTTTTTTTTTTTTTGCGGTACGCGGGCCTCTCACTGTTGTGGCCTCTCCCGTTGCGGAGCACAGGCTCCGGACGCGCAGGCTCAGCGGCCATGGCTCACGGGCCCAGCCGCTCCGCGGCATGTGGGATCTTCCCGGACCGGGGCACGAACCCGTGTCCCCTGCATCGGCAGGCGGACTCTCAACCACTGCGCCACCAGGGAAGCCCCGAAGCTGCTCATATTTTAACTGAAGCCTTAAAGTCTATGACAGTGAACTCGTTTGGGAAGAACAATGACAAAATAGCATATTTAAAAATTGCCAGTTAGCAACGGTCCAGTTAGATTGCTGTATGCAAAAACGCACAGTCCCTGGCTAGAGTCAGAGCCGGCACCAAATCAGCTCGCTTTCCCACTTGTCTAAGCCATGACTCTGTCCTCTAAGTGTACACTCAAGACCGCTCCTAGGCCCTGTCGCACAGGGGAAAAAAGACGTGGCATCTTATCCTAGCAAGTCCTTTTTTGTGGCTTCTTTCAGGTCTTTATTTTTTACATGCATTTTTGTTTCCCAAAGACTTTGGCTTCAAAAGCTGTTCCCTGGCCTTCAAATCCATACATCTGTCATTAACTTTCAATTTTAATTCCTTGAGATGCCTTGAGCTTATCATTAGAAAGATATCACCATCCAGAAGATAAAAATAATCAAGAATTTCTATACATAAAACCTGCTTTGTAAGTGAGAAGTTAATGCACCAACCCCCTCCCCCGGTCTACTGATGCAAAAACAAAGATTAAAAATATGTACATAAATATATATATAAATATATATAATTTGGTTAGTGACTATATATATACAGTCATATATATGTATAGCTTTCTGAAAATAGTCACTAACCAAATTCCATTCATTGTTTTATAAACTGTCATAGATATATAGACATAATCTTGGCTGAATTTTTCAGAGGTTTTTTGTTGTGGCTGGTTTTGTGTTTTTTTAGCTTTTTAAAAATATTCTTATACATCACATCACATGTATCCAAACACATGCTGTTTTCTACTTTAATTAATGACCATCATCAAATTTCTAAAACTCCCAAAGTATTACAGAAGCTCTTTCATAATACAAGTTGATATAAAAGCATACAGTAGAGACCCTGAACTCGTGTGCTTACTGCAGCATCTCTTTAGATATTTTCTCTGCTAAATTACACGGTGATATCCCAGGGCACAACATCTCCAGCTGTATCTGGCTTTATGTATGTTTGAAATAAGGTCTTGTGGAAAGACCCAAAGTGGGGAGGTCTGAATTCTGGTTCCTCCTCTCTCATCTATTGGGTTATGTAATCTTAGATTTGCTTCCCACCTCTCCAGTTTCCTTATCATGAACCTTAAGTAAGGTAAAGCAGGGGTGTTTAGGATGGCCCCCAAGCATGCTACAAATGCAAAAGAATACCACATAGCAAAAGCTATGATTTTTAACTCTAAGCTCAGGTTTGTACCTGGCTCACTGACGCACCAGGATCGCTGCATTGTCTCGTTTTTTACTTTAACCGGAAGTTCATTCTTTCTTTCTCTTTGCCACCTTCCTGACAAGCAACATCAACACCCTCATCTGGGAATTATTGCCTTTTTATTTTCCCCTCCTGATGCCAGAGTCGCTGCTGACAATATGTATTCAGGCAAGGGGCTCGCTGTGTTTCACAATCAGATGCCACGCACACTACTTCCGTCAAAACAATTAGTGTTCATTTCGGTTTTACTCGGGGAGACCTGCGGTGACTGATCAGTATAAATTATAGATGCTTCTGTCCAGATGCACTTGTTCATTCATGCATAGATTTGAGGAAATTTCATTCTTCCCAGTTCAAAAACAGTCACTAAAAATCTCATACTTAAAAAATATAATTTAGCACATTTTCATCGGTGTTATTTTATCCATATACTTACGCATTCCATCTATGACTTGAAGCATTTGAAGTTGATTTGGGGCATTTTGGAGTGATCATCCCCTCCCTGTAAAATGTGCTGTCTTTCTAAATCATTAGGAAATCATGGCTGTTTAACTCAAAATAGTGCAATGTGATTTTTTGCGTGTATGGTACCTGCACTCAGGTTTACTGTCAAGACACATCCTTTACTCTGCCTGCTCAGGACCTTCAGTGCATTTCAAGCAAAGCAACGTGAACTTCAAATAAACGATGTGGATTAGCGCTCTCCCTCCTCCAAATAGGCCTTTGACTGTTGACTTTGTTTTAATGAGCAGCTAGAGGAACTATCAGGGCATGTGGCATAATACAACAAAAGAATCTGTATCATCTGTGTAAAACATTTTAGGTGGAATGACTCCCTTAAATGTAACTGGGAGGGTCTGTATTTCAGAGGCTTATTTACTTGCTTCAGTAAAATTCAATGCGTACACATAGACAATTGGGCATTTTTCCCCAAACTAAATTAGACGGCGCTGAATAAGCAATGAAAAGCCAGCACGGTGGAGAAGCTCAGAGCACTTTGGCTGCAGAGGTGAATGTCTGTCGACAGTCAGGAGGACAAGAGCAAATTCCACGGCAGCTTCCCTGAAGCACTTTCCAGGAAAGACTTCTTTTCACCTGAGGTTTCTGCCAGTCAGAGGTTGATACTGGTTGAACCTGATGGTTTGGTTTTGTAATGAGGGCCCCAAAATAATGGGAAAAGGCACACTTCATAGGACCCCTTTTTAGGGAACATAGACCCCTTTTTAAGGTGGTGACAATCAAACGTCAGCGGCACCAGGTAGGTTTGCTTTGGGTGCAGCCTCTCCCCAGGAAAGAAATGTTAAATCAAGGTCTCCCATGCCTGGAAATTGCAGCCTTCCTCCCCAAGACATCCTGATACCTTAAAGCAACTTTGGACACAATAGAAAGATGCCTTAACAGAAAACCTGCTCTTTTGTTTGTTTTCTTTTCTGCAGATGAAGAAAAAATGCTGAAGCATCTTCAGAGTCTCACCTCCCAATTCACTTCACCACTGTTCTTCCTCCTCTTTTCTTTCTCTTTTGAAAAATCGTGTTGCTTTTCTCGAATCCTGGAGAGCAAAGACAAGAGGTAGGCCTGGAGGCCCTGCACACAGCATTGATACCGCAGAGGTCTTATAAATCAGATGAAAATCAATAAATTCTATATGGTAGTTTCTCCTTTGCAATCAGGTTGCCAGGGGACAGAACTAATGCTTTTTCTTCACCACCCTCCCCATTTTTCTGTCATAAAAAAAAAAATCTGCTTAGGAACGAATGGGCAATCAAAGCTGCTGAGTAAGTATTTCAACTACCTAATTTTATTACTTTACAATTGACATACCTTCCCTCTGGAAATGTTTGCAATTAATTAATTAGCAGTAACCTTCCCCAAGGGACTAATTTAATGAATTCTCTCCAATTCTTACGTTTAAAAAATAGCTTAGATGTATCCAAGCTGCAAACGTGTAGATGGCTCCAAAGTGCATTTTGAAAAATCGAGGGATCTTATCTATTACGGTGAATTTTTATCACTAAATCAATCCGGCGATAACTATAATTCTTTTTCTAACTAGGAGTTTCCCGGGTTGAACGCAAGGTTTCTCCAAGGTAACGACACTGTAGCAGCAGCCAGGAAACCTCGCTGGGTTTGTTCGTATTTAGAATGGAGCTTGTCCTCATGTTAATAATCTCTTAGGCGGAGGAGTCTTCGGTTTGCACTTATCCAAGCTCGGTGCGCGTTCTGCAGAATATGTAAAGAAAAAAGAAGCCGATGTCCTTCTAAAGACGTCGCTGGCTTCCGGGCCTACCCGTCTTCTCTGAAAGGTGCCGAAGGAAAGCTCGCGGCCAGGGATTCCGGACCAGGGCCCCAAACCTTGTCCGTCCCCTGGGCTTCCTCCTTGCCTCGCCAGAACCCAGGGCAGAGATACGGGTTGTTCCTAACCTCTGCGCCACACGTTCTTGCGTTTCAACTAGAAAATAAAGCCGGGCCCTTGAACCAACCCCGCCGCCCCGATTCCTCCGGAGAGGGCCTGGGGGGAACGTTTTTGTAAACTGTAAAGCGCGGTGACCCCGTGAACGAAAGGCGAGGCATTCGATCCCGGTAGCATCCCCCGAAACGCCACCCACCACCACCACCAGGCCGGCAGCCCCTTTACGCCCCCAGACGTCGCAGGTTAGAGGCCCTCAGCGGGGAGGCTCCAGGCCTGGGGATTGAGCCTTTGGGAGTGCAGGATCTACGGTGCTTGCAAACTGGCGGCCGCTTGCCCGGGAGCCAGGCCTGGAGGACACGGCCCCCTCCCAGGCACCAACGAGCTCGTCCGCCCATCGGTGCCCTTTTGAGAGCCCCTGGGATGGAGGGGGTGGTCAGACCGCTAGGCCCAGCCAGGCGTCCCAGCGGAGCGCAGGGAATGGGCCGCCCTCCCCGCGGGCTGAACCGCGGCTCGCCAGCGCCACCCCCAGCGGAGCGCGGCGGCTGCAGCTCGGCCCCAGCGCCTTCCTGCGGCTCCCCGCTCCCCCGTGGACACAGTTCGCCGTGCGCACGAGGCAGCCAAGTCTCGGCTTCGGAGGAGACGCCCAGGAGTCTCAGCCCGTGGCCTGCAGATGCCAGGGGTCAGACTTGGCGCCTTTCCTGGCGGAGTCCGAAGGGGGGATCTGAACCTTGACCTCGAGGGGGCGCTATTCGGCCTATTGGAGGGCCTGAAAGCCGCAGAGAAGCCCCGGGGTCAAGGCCCTGGCAAAGCCCCGGGCATGGAGAGCCTGCATCGAGCTAGAGTCCTAGGGAGACTGGGGCGGGGAGCCAGGTCCCCGAGGACAAAGACGGCCGGAACAGTGGGATCCACTGACGCTGCCCAGCGCTGCCCCAACGAGCTCGGGGCCTGTGGCGCGAACAAACTTTCCTGCAGCGGAGGGGCGGGGTGGGGGGGCCGGGCTGGAGGCTTCTCCCCCGAGCTTCTGCTCTCCTCCACCTGCCAGCTTTCAACCTCCGCCCAGCCTTCGCCCACCCCTGTTTCCTCCCCTCCCCCGCGCGCCTCTATTCAGTTAGACTCCTCATCTCTCTCCTCTCCCCTCCTCCTTCTCCCTCTAGCCTTTCTCCCCCACTTTCCTCCTGTAGTTTCTCCTGTCTCTTCTTTTGTATTCTCTCCTCCCTCGCTGCCCGGTGCTTCTCTCCTCCTCCGGGCCGCAGGGGAGGAGGTAAACGCGCTGCGCCCGGGGCCTGCGCGGCACAGTGGGAGGCGTTTCTGCTACTTCTCCCGGGTAATTTGGTGAGATTGTACGTGCGCGCGCGCGCGTGAGTTTAAGGCGAAAACGGTAGGATCCTGCGCCAGGCAGAGAGGGTCAGGGTCTTTGACTTTCCTCACCAGCTGCACAAACCTCCCGGAACAAGTGTGAGTGTGGTGGGTGCGCGCGCGCGCACGGGCTGGCTGCGCTTGGCAGGCTTGGTGGCCCGGGGCCCCAGGGCTCGGGGGCCCGCCTGGCAGCCCGGGATTACCGTGACGTCACATTGAGCCTCTGGCCACCTTGGACTGGGGCACCTCGGGAGCTGCACGGCCCCGCGCCGCGCCTCACCTTGCCTCGCCACCGCGCGCTTTTGGGAACCCGCATCCTCTCCTTTCCCCTGCCCATCCATGGGCCCTTCTGTCTTCCGGACCACGCGGGCCGGAGGGGAGCCTTCTGGAGCGCAGGGCTCGGCAGCCGGGCTGCCTTCGGCTCTGCCTCCAGTCGCGCCAAGCGGGCGGAGGACCCGGCGCTGGGCACCGGCAACCGTGTAAGGAACCGAGGCCGCGGACGGCTGGAGGCTCAGAACCGCGAGGCAGAGGCGGGAACTCGCAAGAGAAGAGGGAGGTGGGTCACGGACAGCCACCATGTCCTTCCCGCACTTTGGACACCCTTATGGCAGCGCTTCCCAGGTAAGAGCCGCCCCCTTGGGGGATGGGGGCGGGCTGGAAGGAGGGAGCGCCTAGCGCAGGAGCCCGCTCGTAAACGCCCCCCTCTCACACGAGTCCCCGGGGAAGTCAGAGAGCGGGCACCTGGGTAATGCACCTCTGGCAGCCCCAATCCCTGGCTGAGAACGTTCAACTCCCCCAGCGTAAGCTGGAAAATCGTGGGACCCGAAACTTGGGCACTCTGGCCACGAGCTCCGTGAGGTGGGTGGGATCTCGGGAATCTTACAGAGAGGCCTCCTTATTGTACAGATATCCGAGGTGGCCAGGAGAGTCTCAGACTTCCAGTCCAGAGCCCTGTCCATCTCACTGTTTTTCTGGGCTTGTTCGTTTGTTGTCCTCTGTTCTTTTTCTTCCCTTTCCATGGGCAGGTCCAAGCGCTCTGCTTCTGGTTCCTTCGATTTTTCCAGACCTGGGTGGGTACTGTACAGTGACAGGGTTTCCTGGGGAAATTCTGGAGAGCCCAGCCCTGTTCAGTTCTCCGCAGAGTGCCAGAGGACTAGTCCCACTTGACCTCTGCCCCGCTTTGTGATCTAGGATAAGCCTCCGACTCTCTCTAGCCCTCACTCCCTATCTATAAAATGGGAGCAGGAGTGAGACGTGGTCTCTAAGCCTACCTTCAAGTTCGGCCTTTGCAGGATCCTGTGACTCCGGGGAGGGAGGGCTCGCGAGGGAACTGGCCGAGGTTGGCTTCTGTGATTTGGGTTTTAGAACCTTCTCATGACCCGGAGCCCCTGGAACTCTGGAGTTTAGCAAAGGTTTAGGGGTATTTATAAAGGCAGTTTGGGTAAATTGCGTCTACGGACAATTCCTGTCCCAGTCCTCAGCAGAACGCTCAGCACAGCACAAGGTGGCATTTAGTTTATATTGAATGAAGGAACGATCTGGCAGTTCCGCCGCTGGCTCCCGCCAGCCCGAGGCGCCGGTCTCTGACCTCCGGTGCCCCCTCTCTCGCCCCCGTAGTTTCTGGTGTCTGCAAGTTCCAACGCCACTTGCTGCGAATCCGCCCCGCGCTCGGTCCCAGATGTGGCCTCAGGCTCCACCCCGGCGGCCGCGCTCTGCTTCGCACCCTACGACAGTCGGCTGCTGGGCAGCGCGAGGCCCGAGCTGGGAGCGGCCTTGGGCATCTATGGAGCTCCCTACTCGGCCGCTGCAGCTGCCCAGAGCTACGCAGGCTACCTGCCCTACAGCCCGGAGCCGCCCACGCTGTACGGGGCGCTGGTGAGTAGCTGGGGTGGAGCCTGGGTCTGTGCGTCAAAACCTACCCTCCTGGGGGCAGGAGCGGCAGGGGCGAAATCCAGTGTGATGTCTCCATCTAGGAAGGACTCACAACTCCGAGGAAAGGAAAAGGTTAGGACTGTATATAAAGAAAAAAAACATCTTTACAGTTTACAGGAGTCCGTCCTGTACCTCTATTAATTGCGTGAGGTAAATAAGTCATCACTAGGCTCAGGGTACACATGAGGAAACTGAGGTGCAGAAGGGCCCGAATAACCTTACCCAAAGTCACAGAGATAGAAAGGGTCAGGGAATAGCTCTGGAAGGGGAGTAAAGAAAGTTCCCCAGCTGGTGGGAGGGGGGAGGGGCTGGGGGGGACAAGTAGTAACAGCAATCTTAACAGCTAATATTTAACTATCGCTTATTCTGCACCAGGAACTCTGTCAAGCGTTCTTCTTCAATAACCTCTAGGCATTATTGTTATCCCATTTTACCAAGGGGAAACTGAGGCATAGAGGGGTTAAACAACTGTGCCCAAGATCACACAGCCAATGCGAGTGGTGGTGCTGCAATTGGAACCAGACTTGACTCCAGAGTTCACACCCTCAGCAACTCCCCACCCCTCTTCCTCCCCAGATGTAGTTCTGAATTCTTCCTTCCTCCCCCACCAGAATCCACAGTATGAATTTAAGGAGGCTGCAGGGAACTTTACACCCGGCCTGGCGCAACCAGCAGCCTATTATCCCTATGAGCAGAGCCTGGGGCAGTACCAGTATGACCGGTAAGGCATGGGGCATTGGCGGCTGGCATCTCAAGTCCTTTCCCCCCTTCCTGGCCAAGGTAGGACCAATCCACAGAGCATGGGGGGATGTGTGCTAGGATGGGGAGCAGAACCTCACTTCCAGGACGTAAACAGTCTCCTGACTGCAGCCCCAGGTTCCTCACCCCAGAACTGTGAGTCAAGTTCTCCCCCAGGTACGGATCGGTGGAGTTGGGTGGCGCTGGGCGCAGAAAGAACGCCACCCGGGAGACCACTAGCACACTCAAGGCCTGGCTCAACGAGCACCGCAAGAACCCCTACCCCACCAAGGGCGAGAAGATCATGCTGGCCATCATCACCAAGATGACCCTCACCCAGGTGTCCACCTGGTTCGCCAACGCGCGCCGGCGCCTCAAGAAGGAGAACAAGATGACTTGGGCGCCCAAGAACAAAGGCGGGGAGGAGAGGAAGGAGGAGGGTGGAGCAGAGGAATTGCTGGGCTGCCTAAATGGTGACACCAAAGGTACCGAATGTTCACTGCCCCAACCTGCGTGGGTTTCCAGCCATCAAGCAGTTTAATTGGCTTTTCACAACCACCCCGTGGGGTAGCTTTTAGGAAGGCACCCCCTTGCTTACCCTTGCATGTGCAGCCCCTGCATGCCTCAGGGCCTTTGCCTGTGTGGTTCCCTCTGCCTGGAATTCCCTACAGAGCCGGCTTCTTCTCTACTTGAAAGTGCCACCTCCGAAAAGGCTTCCCTGGCCACCCACGCCAACTAGCTTCCCAAGTTATTCTCTATCACGTCAGCCTACTTTATGTGCCATACTTAGCCCCTCAGGGATGTCAACTCCCCTAGAAAGTGTCTTATCCACTGCTGTATTCTCTAAGTTCCTAATACCTAAATGCCTAAATGATGTCTGGAGCATAGTTGGTACTCAGTAAATATTTTCTCAATTAAGTAATACACACCAGCCACCTGTGGGTGTTGGAATTGGGTAAAAACTTTCCCTTGCTTTTTTAAGGCTGAGGAGCTGAGATCCAGGTCTTAGGCAGCGAAAAGTGGACATTCCCTTGGGGTATCGGAGGGGAGGAGTCTTCCAAAGGGTGGGGGCAGGTCTAGGGGCGGGAATTCTTTTCCTGCTGCGCAGCCGGCAGCCCAGGGGCAAATGTAGGAGGCGGTGTGGCCATCCTGGTGAATTACGCTGAGAATGCGCTGAGCGGAGAGCGCGTTTGCTAAAAGCTTCTCAGGGATGGGCACTCCCGAGGATTTCCCTTGGGGCCTGGGGCTTTTCTCACTCGCTCCTGATTTCCCGCAGACGTTTCAGCTAGCCAGGAGGCTCGGGGGCTGAGTGACCTGGAAGATCTGGAGGAAGAAGAGGAAGAGGAGGCGGATGAAGAGGAGGCAGTGGCCACAGCTACGGACAGGCTGGCTGAGCTCCATCGAGACACTCAGTCGCTGCCGGCGGTACAGTGTGCCGCAACTCGAGAGGCCCGGCCGGAGCGCAAGGAGTGCAGTCTGGCGGCACCCCGCTTCTCGTTCACTGAGCCCCCCAGGTCGGGAGAAACCGACTTCCTGCGGGCCGAGCCAGGAGGCCCCACTTTGACCATGCACTACCCGCGCAGCGAGAAACCGCGCATCTGGTCTCTGGCGCACACTGCGGCAGCCAGCGGCGTCGAAGGTGCACCCCCAAACCTGTCCAGGCCACGAAGTCCTGAGTGCCATCTGATTCCTGGACAGCCTCCAGGCCCCGGCGCGCGACCCGCCGTCCCCAGAGACTCCGCGTGCGAAGAGTCTTCCCGAGTAGCCAAAGCCTTTGGAAACCCCTCGTTTGCCCAACAGGGCCTGCCTCTGGACTGTGCGCCATGCCCGCGGCGGAGGGCGCCGGCAGTGCAGTGCCAGTACCAGTCGGGAGCAGAAGGTAGTGGGCCCCCAACGGCGCTGGGAGTGTCTGTCCAAAAGACACCTTCCCCCGACACATACATCCATCCCCCGCCCCGGGTGCCCAGCCGCTGCACACTCTCTCTGCCTCTCCAGCATGCCCAGGTTCAGACCTAGCGCAAGATTGTCTCACAGCACTCCTTGAAACAGAAGCTTAGAGATAAAAGTTCTAGTTACCAAATCTTAAAACCAAATAATAGTGCTCAGCTCAGAATGAGACAGTAACTTGCCTAGAAAACCCTTAGAAAGTCATTGAAGAGATGGACAGCTAATATCTCTCCAACGTTCAGCCAATGTGCCAGGTGGGCACCACCATGACCCTCTCCAGCACAGCCACCCTTGTCCCCTGCCTGCCCTTCAGAGGAAGCCAGCTGGCTCCTGCTGTTCCGGTGCCAAGACTTTGCCAGGGCTAGGCACGTACCAGGGCTTTCCCGGAAGTCTGAGGGGAAGGGCCAGTGCTTAAGTTCAGCTTGCAGCCCTCTGTGCCACCCACTAAATCCCTATGGGCGTCGCTCAGGTGGGTGCTGTCCCTGGAAAGCCCCGCGCCCCCCACCAAAAGCTCACCCCCAAGCAGGGCAGGACTGCCAATCAGTGTCTCCTGCCCCTGGCTGGTTCTCTGGCTGTGTTTGGTGGAAGGGAATTTCACCCCACAAAGGGACATTCCCGAAGCATTTGGCAGCCCCCAGCAATTACTGTCAGATTCTGCTCTTTGAAGTAATTTCTCTCAGAATTAGCTACTGGCTTAGAAAATTGGGTTACACTGTTATTTGAATTTACACATAACGGGGTCCAAATGCTACCTCTGGCAAGCAAATTGCCCCTAGACCTTTGATTCCCTTTGGATGAGACACCACTGACCTCAGATTTCCTAGGAATCACCACCAAGTGGCCCTCCGGTTTTAATCAACCTTTCCTCTCTCAGCAGGTTAGCGCAATGGCTGCGATTTGCAGAAGAATCTTGGGAATAAGCCCTACTTTTTGGAACTCACCTCCACACTAAGAAGCTGAGAGACCTCCCCAGGGTCTGGGGCTCTCACTTTGCCTAAGAGACAGACACACAGAAACCCTCCTACCGGCCCTCCTCGCACGCAGAGCTGGGAGTGGCTGGCAGATGTGCATTTTGTCAGATCCCACGGAGGAGGCGGCAGGGCACCTTGGGGAAGGTCAAGGGGGAAGGCTTGGCGAGTCTGCACGGTGCACGGACTCAGTATCCAAGTCTCCCTCTCCCCTCTGGATTCAGGGTCTGAAGCCACTCCCGCTCCTGCTCACTCCCATCACCCTCACTTTGTAACTTCAATGCTGACTTGGCCCCTAAGGACCACGTGGGTCTTCTCCCCCTCCCCACTCCTTGTGTGCTTCAAAATAATCCAACCGAACCCAAGCTGTGTGGCCTCTTTGCGACAGGGGAGCCTGATAAGGTCGGGGTGGAGGGGAGGATGAAATGTGGTTCTGGGGACAGGATGCAGATTTCAGTCCCTTTCAGAGCTGGGAGAGAAACTGACAAGGGAATGGTCAAGGCCACGGCGCCTGCGGCTTAGCCCACCGAACTGCGGCCCCAGCCAACTCGCAGAGCCCGGCAGACGCCCGGCCGATTCCTGGGAGTTGGGGAGGGGGGCGGCCACTGGGGGCGGGGAAGAGGCGGCGTGGAGCCGTCAGGATATTTGTGTGGAAGCTGCATTTGTTTCCGGGTTCGTACTTGGGCTTTAAGTTTGCTGGGAGGAGGGGCGATGGGGATCCTCTTGTCCGTCCCTGGGCGCACCGCTGGGACCCCCGCGCTCCTCCCCTCTGCCCCAGCGGCCAAGTGTGACAGCTTGCCGGGTCGATGAGAGGCGAGAGGGCGCATTCTTTCCATTTAATCTAGTGCCAGCAAACACTTCCGGTACAGGCCAACCAATGGGAGCTGACGGGCGAGGAAGGGGGCTTTGCCCCCCTGGCTAGCAGCGTCTGGAGTAGGGCTGGGGAGCGCGGGGGCGGAGATGAGACATTTAAAGATGCCGCTGCCAGCTCTGAGTTCGTGTCCTCGACGCAGTGGCTTCGGCTTTAGCCAGCGAGTGCGTTCGCCGCTGCACACGAGGAGAGACGGAGGCGAACCCGGGACAGCGCCCTAGTGGGGAGGTCCGGGCAGCTGATGCGGACGGGAAGGCGGGAGGGAGGGCAGCTGGGGTGTGCGCCTAGGGGCTGGATCCTCGGGAAGCTGTGTCTCCACTGCTGGGCTCCAGCCCGGCCGGAGGTGGCTGAGTGACAGCCTTCCAGACCAGCGCCCTGCCAGCTGACGGGCCGCTGAAGTCTGGGACGGGAAGGATCCACATCCTTGGGAGGAGATTTTAACAACCTTGAAGGCTGCAGAGAGGAAAAGAGGGGGTTAAAAAAAAAACCGAAGGGAACAGGCCACCTTCCCCTACCCCACCCTGCCTTTTTTTCTATAGAATAGTCAGAGATAATGAATTACAAAAGCACAAACCCCTTCCTCAGATGAGGAAACTGAGGCCAGATGGGAGGGCAGGGACTGGCTCAAGGTGGTGAAGAGGGACCCAGCTCTCCATTGAGGGTTCAAGGCCCCTTTTAGCTCCTGCCCCTCTCCCTAGCTTCCTGTTGGGAAACCACCTCTCTGCTTTCGTTTTGCTTCTGGGCGACAGCTGCTCCCACCCCCAGCCTCCCCAGGGACACTCCAGTCGCCCTCACTGACCTGCGGCTTAGGGTCCGGGAAATTAAACTGCGAAAAGATAAACATTATTTCCAGTCGGCTTTGTGGGATTAACGCTTGTAATAAAGCGCATTAGCTAGAGGTTTCTTTCAAGGCGCTCTCGACCCCAGCCCCTCCTAGGGGGCCAGGTAACCCCCTCGGGGGGCTGTTGAGGCTGCGGAAGCTTGTTCCTCTGGCCTCCAGTTGGGAGAGGGGCTCCCGCTAACCATTTAGTGGAGAGGAGAGGGGCCCTTAGCATCACATCGAGTCAGATTTCCAGATGGGAAAGTGAAGGCCAGAGAGAAGGGACACACCTAAGCCCGAGGTCATGTGGGCCTAGGATGCAGAGTGGAGGATGGTAGTGGCGGAGGGTTTACCTGCACCCTGCCTCCAGCCATTCAGCCTTTATAGGACACTGAGCCTTGCGAAAGGAGGCCCAGCTATCAAGCAGGACCTCTAGAGGTGTTCTCTCTCTCTTGTCTAGGAGGTCCAGCCTCTCCCCCACCACAGCCCAGAGCAGGAGCCTGCGGCCCAGGGTTGTTCCAAAGACCTTGGGCCTGGTTAGCTGGAGGCAGAGGCGTGTCAGAAGGGCCAAAAAGAGTAGCCTCGAATCCCAGGAAACGGCTTGACCACCTCAATCCCATTACTACCTTGCTATGTGGCCGTGGACAGCCCCCTTCCCCTCTCTTAGTTTCCCCAGCTGTCAGGTACAGAGATGATGTAGTTCTCCATCCTGGTTCTCAGTGTTCACTCTGGAGCTGATGGTGGGCTCCAGGAGCACAGGTGAAGGCCTGAGAATGGCGAGTCTGAGCCTGTGATTATCCCAGCCTCCGGCCCCCAGCGGCAATCTGTTCCCACCATCTCTGCCCCCACTGAGATCCTCCTGCAAATCTCCCAATCTAATCTCCCAGAATCATATTTTGAATACTGTTTTGATTAAACACCAGAGCAAGGGGAGGGAGGATGCACCCTGCCGTCCTCAGCTGAGCCTGCTGGGGCCCGCAGACAGCTGGCCTGTGAGCCCTGCAAAGTGAGTGGCAGTCAAGGAGGCAAGGTGACTTTCTCAGGTTTGGAGAGACTGTAGGACTGGCCCTCCAAACTCCCTTGATGGCTCACGTGCTCCTTCCCTCAGCTGGGGAGAACCATTAGAGGACTGGGTAGAGAGAAGAAGCTAAGCCAAGGGAGCCACAACACGTGTCTTCTTCCTTTATTGATTCCTTTCCTGCCAGGAGTCACGACATTGGCATTGGACTCACTAGATGATCTCTATGATCACTTTTGGCTCAAACATCCTATGACCCTGGTAATGATGATAAGAGCTTCTGGAGCCCTTACCACGTGCCAGACTCAACTCCATGTCCTTTAAATGCATGGACTCATTTATACGTCACAAGCGTCCCAGGGACCATTATATTATACTTACTAGTGTGTCCATCTACCGAATGAGGAGACAGAAGCTCAGAGAGGTAAAATAACTTGATGTCAGTTATCCAGTTAGCAAGTAAAGAAGTCAAACCCCAAGTAGGACTGGTTCTAAACCACTAAGCTCTACTGTTAGTGCATTCTCTTATTTTAAAATTCTTTTATTCCATTATGAATAAGAGCCTATGTCTTTGATACTCTGTCTATGAGTCTATTGTCTCATGCCTCTGGAACTCCAGGTTGCCCTTCTTCCTTCTCAGGAATATCCAGTGGAAAAGGACTTCTGGTGCCTCCTGGACCTGCCCCCATATCCTGGCTGAGAGCACCCCCCCATCCCACTGCCCACATTTCCCCAGGACATGGCTGTCTGAGACACCCCTGGTCAGTGTTTGGCAAAATGTAGCCCATGGATCTCCACCATCAAAGTCAGCCCATGACTAAAGAATCCCACTGGGAGGTTGCCTGGAAGATCTGCTTGTGTGACAAGCACCCTAGGAGGCCTCATGGGCCTCTAATCTGAGTAGCAGTGGCTGACCCTCAAGTGGTCAGACCCTAAATTCAGCCTGAGACCTTAGGATGCCTGCTGTCGGCCAAGAATAAATCACATCCCAGTAACAGGCGCAAACATTTCCTCCAGGATTTAATCTGGATTGGCATGCAATCGCCTCATCTGGTTCGGCTCCCCACGCCCCATCCTGAAGCTCAAAGATTTGTTGTTATTGGAGGGGGAGGAGGTGACCTAGGAGACGAACTTGCCTGTCCGAGCAGTCTGAAGACTAACTAGGATTCCAGGTTTGGAAGCATCTTTGGAGTCCCCTGCACTTCAGCATGTAAGAGAATTCTGTGCCCAAACACAAGCATGCAGTCCAGAATCACTACATATTTGGGGAAAGCCAACATCAGGAAGGGAAGACTGTATCCTAAGCAAAAAAAAAAAAAAAAAAAAGTGATGGAGGGGATGGGTCTCTCACTGTCTCCTGTTGCAGCCTTGGCTGCAATAGAAAGTTTTTTCTTTTTTGAACCAAATTCTTTCTCCACATCTCTTCTGAAATCAATTTACTGAACCAACAAGTCTTACTCTTCTCCATGATTCCTTCTTCTTTGTCCTACCCTCTATGCCTCCTCTTCCCCTCATCCTCTCAGTGGGACTTGCTTGGTCCTTCCTCTGAGATCAGTGTAAGAATGGAGTCCAACAGCTGTCTCCCAGTTATATGGTGGAGGACCCTCTCCGTTGGCATGATTTTCATTAAACACTGAGTTGGAGAGGGTGGAGAAATAGTGACCTGAGTCCTTGGGCAAGTCACCAAATGCCTCTGAGATTCAGCTTTCTCCTGGTAGGTGGGATCATGTTAAACCATGTAGCTCTTTCATAATTGCTCTAGCTGCTGTGGAGATGAAGATATAGATCAGTGTTACTTGAATGTTGGTCAGTGGCAAAGCAACACCCCTAATTTTTGCCAAGAGTTGGAGAGATGTTAAAGACAAACTAGCACCAACGGAGGCTTCTCCTTTGTGAATAAGAGGATTGAAAGAGAGTTGAAGAGGGAACTATTTGTGTCACTCTGAGATTCAGCATTATTTAATGCCATGACCAGCTCACATCACAGCTTGTACACATTCGACTGTTTGGTGAGTTAATCTGTATGAATGTAAAGGGTGATTATTATTGAAGAGATCATCAGAGACTGAGGTCTTCCCTCATTGCCTGGGTCTGTCTCCAAATTCCAACTTGGCTTTATTTAAAGTCTTAGACAACCTGCCTTAGAACAGTAATGTCCACAATGATAATGGTGATGAGTCTAGAGTATTTGTTCTCAACGCTGGTGGTGCATCAAATCAGCCAGGGAGGTGTTTGCCTTTGTTTTGATTTTCCATACCAACCTCCAAGCTGTACCTCAGACCAATTAAATCTAATCTCTAGGGGTGGGCCCCAGCAGTATTTTTGAAGCTTCTAAGTGATTCCAATGTACAGCCAAGGTTTAGAACCAGTGAACTACAACTAGGCTGTTTCTCCTTCCAGCCCCACTATTTTCTAGAAGGGTGTTGGAGTAAGGGATGGGGCTTGGCAGACAAAGTCTAGAAGCCTGTGGTTTCTCCCTGGAGTCTATGGACTTCACATTTTCCCCAGGGTAAAATGAGATACGATAGTTAGTTTATCACATCATTCACAAAGGAGCCCAAAGATGGATGTCATCCTGGACATCGAAGGCCAGTGTCAAGCCAGGGAGACCTCCTTGAGCCTTGCCCATCTCTCATATGCCAGCTGCCTGTACACAGAGTGGAAGACCCTAGGCACATGAGCCAAGTCATCCCTGGGACAGCTCAGAGGTGGCCCTGAGCTGGGTAAGAGCCCTTTGGGAGTGTTTCTTGGTGTTCCAGTTATGTATTGCAGAGGGAAAAGTCACCCTCAAACTTAATGGCTCAAAACAGCAACAGTCATTAATTTTGCTCACAGATCTGCTATCTGGGCAGGGTTCAGTGCGAATGATTTGTTTCTGGTCCGTGAGGTATTAGAAGAGGTATCTTGACTGGAGCTGGAGGATCCACTTCCAAGGAGGATGTGGGGTTCCAGCCCCTGCAGAGGTTTCCACCCTTGCCATGGGCTGCTTGAGTTTCCTTACATCATGGCAGCCAGGTTTCGAGAGCAAGTGTTCCAAGAGGCCTGGGTGGAAGTCACAAGGTTTCTCATGACCCATCCTCAGAAGTCCCAGGATGTCACTTCCACTGTATTCCATTGGTTAAGCAAGTCACTAAGCTTGTTCAGAGACAGGAGAGGAATTCAACTCTACCATTTAATGGGAGGCGTAGCATAGAGTTTGTAGTCATCTTTACCCAAATTGAGATCATAGCTGAAGGCCCAGTTCTGAATGCAGTTCCAGACTTTATTACTCTCCCATTCAACGTGTGGACTTGGGGTTCTGTCTTAGTCAGCTAGGGCTGCCGTAGCAAAATACCACAGACTGGGTGGCTTAAACAACAGACGTTTATGCTCTCACGGTTCTAGAGGCTGGGAAGTCTAAGATCAAGGTGCCAGCCAGTTTGGTTCCTAATGAGAGCTTTCTTCTTGGCTCACATATGGCAGTCTTCTCATGGCGTCCTCACGTGGTGGAGAGAGAGAGCTCTGGTGTTTCTTCCTCTTCTTATAAGGGCACCAACCCTATTGGATCAGGGTCCTACCTTTATGACCTCATTTGACTTTTATCACCTCCACACAGGCACTGTCTTCCAATACAGTCCCATTGGGGATTAGGGCTTCAACATAGGACTTCTGGAGGGCCATAATCATTTAGTTCATAACAGACCCTAACCCAGAACTCAAGATGGACAAGGTCAGTTAGGAAGTAGGTGACCAAGAAAAGGGTGCTGATTCTCTCGCCAATGGTCCAGGCCAGCCCCTAGCCACAGAGGTGCTGGCTGGGGCAGGCATCTAGCTACCCATCATATCCCCCCATCAACGTCCTGCCCTGGGGACTTCCCTAGTGGTCCAGTGGTTAAAACTCTATGCTCCCAGTGCAGGGGGCCCGGGATTGATCCCTGGTTGGGGAAGTAGATCCCGCATGCCACAACTAAGATCCCACATGCCGCAACTAAGATCCCACATGCCGCAACTAAGGCCCAGTGCTGCCAAATAAATATATATTTTTAAAATGTCCTGCCCTGGCAATGTGTCTGTAACCTCAATGTGGAAGAAGAACGCAGTGACATATATTCAAGAACCATGAAGTGCCTGACACTGCATATGATTTCATAACACTCTGTAAACAAAGAAACTGAGTCTTAAGAAACAGAGTCCTTTTTCCAAGGTGCCCATCTGGAAAATGGGAGAGTTGGGGTTCCAATCCAGGTCTGTGTGACTCCAAAGCCCTTGCTGTCCTCCAAGGGAAGACAGAAGGAGGCTGAGTGCCTCCACTCTAAGATCATGCTGTAGAGCAAAGTGGTAAGAGCACAGCCTCTGAAACCAGACTACCAGGGTCTGAATCCCAGCTCTGCCATTTACTAGCTGTGCAACCTGAAGCAAGTAGCATAACCTGTCTGGACCTCAGTTTCCTCATCTCTAAAATGGGAATGATAATAGTGCCTGTGCCTGCCTCACTGGACTGTTGTGAGGATTAAACAGTTAATACATAAAGCATTAGAATTGTGTGCCCGGTCCATAGTATACATTATGTAAAATGTCAGCTGCAACTTCTTTTCCCACTACTGCACCAGCGGTCCCTGCCTCTCCAGTGAAGCCTGAAATCACTGTTGTGTCCCCACCCCCAGCAGTCCTGCCTGCCCTGCTTATTCTACCAAGTCGATGTCACAGTTCACACATGTCCCTCTTACCTGGAACAAAGACACGGGGTCACTCTCTCGGGTGTCCATTTAGGGAGAAACCTCATCCAGCAGATTTTATGAATTGCTCACACTTCCCCTTATCAAGATTAATGGCACCATTGCCCACGGTCAGTCCTTCTGTGGTCTCAGCTAATGACTTCAACCCTCAACATGTTTCCTCTGCATTTGCTTCAGAAAATCGTTCTGAACAGCAAGACTGCTTTAATAGCCACTTGGTACTAATGATGCCTTTTAAGTGCATAAAGAGAATCTCTAAGCACCAAACGGGAGGCCCATTGACTGGTGACAACAGCTATTGACATTGACACACGAGGCAAGGTCAGAACGATGCCGATCAAGGGACTGTCACTGGGCCTAACAGTGGGGATTTTTTTTTATTACACTGGAAACTCCTTATTTTTTCCTCCTGTTCCTTAAACACACCCCACTAAATGGGGTGTGTAAATGGTGTGGTTACCCACTCTTTATGTCTGCCCTTCCCCTATGGCCACCATGACACACTCAGCCGGTCAAGAGGTGGCGTGGCAGTGTGATGAAGAGCATAGATATAGGAGGCAGGGAAAGCTGGATTCACATTCTGGCCCCGGCACTTAGTACCCGGTGATGGTGAGCTACTGCCTTAATCTCTCTGAACCTCAGCTTCTTCGTCAGTAAAATGGGATAGAACTTGAGCTTAGCTCGTGGGGTGATGGTGAGGATGAACTCAGATGAGAAATGTTAAGTGTATAGCTCGGGGGCTGACACACATGCTCAATAAATGTTGGTTATGACTGAATTAACTTGCTCCACTATAGTTGGCCTCCCTAGGGAAGTGACAAACTGCCTTAGCTTGCCATACATGTCCCTGCTATCATCATGATATAGACTGCAGTCCTGAGTATCTCATGTGTCACCCCACTGTGAGGTCCCAATTCTGTCGACAAAGGGCCATTCCCCAAAGATGGGATCTGGGCGTGTGATGTCACCCTCGGACGGAAGCACTGTTTCACTACCACACTTTTCTCCTTCTTGGGAACTGACCCAAGAGAGTGTTCCTGTTCATTACCAGCTATTATCTCAACACCAAGCTCCTACCTCCCAGGGCTTCAGGTCTAGTACCTAGTGTCTGCCATGTTGCCTAGTCCTTGATCATTCATCTCATTACCTTCCAGGAGGACTCCAACCTTCCATTGTTGAAATGCATTGGTTCTTGTCCTCACTCCATGCTTAAATTTTTGTTGCTAGTGGTTGGTGTTTAGGTCCCATCTGTGGGATGAGGGCAGAGCAGCGGGATGAGGCCACCCTCAGGGAGGGGTTTCCCAAGCACTGATGGGTAAACTTTCAAAGAGCGAGGAGAGAGGCGAGGGTTATCTACAAAGCAGAAATGGAGTCACAGATGTAGAAAACAAACTTGTGGTTACCAGGCGGTAAGAGGGGGTAGGGATAAATTGGGAGATTGGGATTGACATATACACACCACTATATATAAAACAGATAACTAATAAGAACTTACTGCATAGCACAGGGACCTCTACGCCATACTCTGTAATGGCCTATATGGGAAAAGAATCTAAAAAGGAGTGGATATACATATATGTATAACTGATTCACCTTGCTGTACACATGAAACTAATGCAACATTGTAAATCAACTACACTCCAATAAAAACTTGTTATAAAAGAGTGGGGGGAGTAATACGTGGGGGAGAAGCAGAGATGGAGCCTGGATTAGGGGGGAGGAAGTGAAATGAGAAAGTGCAGATGAATGGGCGTGGAGGAGGTCAGCTCAGAGACTTCAGAGAGTGAGAGGCCAGGTGTAGGGTGAGCAAGCTTGGGATGTTCAAGAAACGAAGTCCCGGGCTTCCCTGGTGGCGCAGTGGTTGAGAGTCCGCCTGCCGATGCAGGGGACACGGGTTCGTGCCCCGGTCCGGGAAGATTTCACATGCCGCGGAGCGGCTGGGCCTGTGAGCTATGGCCGCTGAGCCTGCGCGTCCGGAGCCTGTGCTCCGCAACGGGAGAGGCCAGAACAGTGAGAGGCCCGCGTACCGCACAAAAATAAAAAAAGAAAAAGAAACGAAGTCCCTCAATGCTGGGCATCCAGCGGACTTTCCTTAATGTGCAACATGCTGTTCATTGAACGCGTGCGGCAGAAGGGCATGGGCTATTATTACATTCTGTGCAAAACCAAACACTCCAACCTACATTCTAACTGAAGGAGAGATACTTCTAATGTGGGGTGAAGGCAGAAGCCCTTTGACGGTGGGCAAGGAGGCCACAGGCCCCGGCAAGGAGGCGGAAGCCCTGTCTGCAGTTCTTCCCACTCTCTCTTCACCTGACTCTCAGCTCCTGTTCAGCTCCACCCCTTCACTGTGACATTTGACACATGACACCCATGCGTTTCACTTGACCCCTTTGTTGGGTGCCATTAAATGGCCTGAAGTTAAAATGTTAATTATCATTAATCATTTTTTATGAAATGGCTTTGCCGAAGCCATAAATTCAGCAGAGAGAGGCTTCTTGTGTGGAGCTGACAGTCTATGGAATACTGACTGTCAGAAAAGGCACTCGAATATGTGAATGTTTCTAGAGGGGTAAGTTATAAGGAGAAAATGGAAAGCCTACAGGTGGCATGGAATGATACAAAGTGACTCGGGACAAAAAAGAAAAAAAACGAGATGGCGGGATGAGTCGGGGGATGGGAGGGAGGGACAGAAAGGAGTCAATGTTGCCCACCTTGCTCCCTGCACCAAGCTCAGTGACCCATCAGAGGTAGATGCCCAAAAAACCAACCTGGAAAGGTGAATAAATGAGGAAGGAGAGAGGAAGGCCAGAAAAGGAAAAGAGGGACAAAGCAAGGGGAAGGGGAGGTTTACAGAGAGTTGGAGAGTAAATCAAAAGCATCTGAAAAGAAAAGAGCCCAGATTTCTGCCCTTGCGTTCAAGATCCTGGGAACCTCAGTATATACGCATCTGCTTATTGATTTTTGGCTAAAGTGTGATTTACCTGCCTCGTTCCTGTTCAAGAGAAACCTGCCCATCGTTAGCAATACTGCATTGTGCACTTGAAAACTTGTTAGGAGGGTGGATCTCATGTTAAGTCTTCTTACCGCAAAACAAAAACAAACACACAGGGCTTTCCTGGTGGTGCAGTGGTTGAGAATCCGCCTGCCAATGCAGGGGACACAGGCTCGAGCCCTGGTCCGGGAAGATCCCACATGCCGCAGAGGAACAAAGTCTGTGCACCACAACTACTGAGCCTGTGCTCTAGAGCCCGTGAGCCACAAGAACTGAGCCTGTGTGCCGCAACTACTGAAGCCTGCACTCCTAGAGCCCGTGCTCCACAACAAGAGAAGCCACCACGATGAGAAGATCACTCACCACAACTAGAGAAAGCCCGCGCAGCAACGAAGACCTAATGCAGCGAAAATAAATAAATAAATTTATTTAAAAATACACACACACACAAAAAGCGACACAAGGAAACTTTGGGAGGTGATGGACATATCTGTTACCTTGAATGTGGTCATGGTATCCCCTGTGTGCATCAGTCCAGACTCATCAACTTGCATAGATTAAATAGATGTCACTTTGGGCATCAATTATACCTCAAGAAAGCTGTTAAAATCATCTTTTCATAAGTACAAACACGCAGAGAAAAAGACACTGCAAGATCACGTGCCAAAATGCGAACAGTGGTTTTCTCTGGAAGATGAGATTATGGGTATTTTCCCTTTTCTGGTTTTTACATTTTTATATCTCCAAATTTTCTGCAAGATTGTGCTTAATCATGAAAAATACATAATAAATCTGTGTGTGTGTGCGTGTGTGTGTGTGTGTACATACACAATTGTGAACAATAAGAGATGGATAGAAAGGACGGTTGTGCTCCCTGGGGCTGTCCTGTTGAGATGGGTGACAAGAGAGTACCCATTATTTTGGGTCCCTTACTTTTGTCTCGGGAAGTCTGCAAAAGCATGAACAGAGAGGTTCTGCAGAGCCGGCTGGCAGGTTCCTGAACTGAGGGCCCTGCTGGGTGACCAGATGTTACAGTGGCCTAAAGGCACACTGGAATAATTCCTGATGAGGAAATTTGGAAGCAAGAACTCTTTCCCTGGGATCCACAGTTGGACTTTGGGGAGCTCTGAACCTCCCTCAAACCGTCTGTAGAACTGTGTCCATGCGCAGTGTTCTGGGGAGAGGGCATCCTCATTTTTCATCAGATTCTTAGAGGTGCCAGTGATCTCCCAAAAGGACCTCTCTTCTAGACCAGGAAATGTCTATTATTAGTAGTAAAAATTAAAGGTGCACCCCAAATATAGGTGTGTTTGTTTGTAAATTACATGCATGTGTTTTATATTTATATACAACCCAAGTATATATAATATATACAACCTAAGTATATATAAAATAGTCATTAAAAATATAGAAAGTAAGATCATTTTAATATTTCCATCCCATATCCCAAAGGAGCATTTCCAACCCCCCTGGATAGCACTTTTTGGAGAAAACCACTTCTAGAATTAACAAGGAGCTCCCCATCTCCCCATTCCCCAGACTACTAACCCCCAAGGAGCAGGGGCCAAGTTCCATGATAAGAAGTAAAAATTCTGGGATCAAATTTGACATTTATAAAACACTGAAAGTCTATGTGACACTTCACAGTATCATGAAGATAGAGATGTGCTTCCTCTTGACATAGATTTTCTAGTATCTGCGGCTTCTTCACTGTAGTATTCACATCACCAAAGTTGCCCTGCTGTCTCAGCTTTAAATTCAAACAGCAGTGGTTTGACTTTTAGGGTTTAATATAATCAGACTGATGGGGGTCACAGCATGGATGGTCATACAGAGTACATTTACCTCAACCCTACCCTGAAAGGACCATGGCTCTCACCTTTATGAGTACTCTGTAGCACAGGGAACTATATTCAATATCTTGCAATGACCTATAATGGAAGCAAATTGGAAAAAATATATATGTATGTATAACTGAATCACTTTGTGTACACCTGAAACTAGCACAGTATTGTAAACCAACTATACTTCAATTAAACAAATATTTTTTTAAAAGGATGAGGGTTTCCACTACATGGAAATAGATGACTTTGATTCTTATTTTTAAAAGCGTGGCTTCATTAGGGTGATTGTATTCAATGCATCAAGATGCCCTCTTTTCCCCCGTGGAGAAATGAAACCAAGGGTAAAGTTTTTTGAGGCAGTCCCAACAGATTTCCAGTTGAGTACCTGTGACAGAGAATTAACTGTTTATCTTTGTCAACATACTGAATATTGAGAACTGTAATGCAACTGTGAAGACCATTTTATCACCAACCCCCCCATCTCTAAAGCGTAAGAGCTAACTGGAATCCTCGTGCAGTAACAGGCATAAAAGCAAGGCTCTCAGCTGAGATTGAGGGGAAGTACCACTTTAGCAATTACACTTCCTTTACCTGTCAAAGGAAGGGATCTCTGCCCAAAGACTCAGTCCTTGGCAAGTTTGGGTGAAATTACAGAAATGGAATCTAAACTGAGGGCTTGGGTGAAAAACACGTTGTGTTTTCCATCCCACATTATCCCTGTGTCCATTTAATGCTTTATAGTTCACAATGTATTTTCACATATGTTTTGTCATTGACCCTCACAAGTGGTTACCCGAGTGGAGATTATTATCTCCTTTCTACAGTTAGCAGAACTGAAGTTGAGGAGGTTCACATAGCTAGTATCTTAGACCGGATTCCCCCTGGAAGCTAATTCAAAAGCAAGGCTTGAATACAAGTGGTTTCTTTGGAAGATGGTCTCAGGAAATACCAGTGCGAGGGTCGAGAAGCAAGACAGAGAAGGCAAAGAAGCAAATTCGGAGTGCACGGACAAACAAGTTACCTCTGTGGGCAACGGGAGCTCAATCCCACTGGAAACCACTGGGAACTGATATGACATATGTCTTAGGGTTGTCCCACTCAAGCGCAACGGAGCTGGGGCATGAGTCCTCCATCCCCAATGTCCATGTCCAATTTGCTCTCAGAGGTGTAACTCCCCAGCACCAAGGAATTGCCAACTTGCAGGCAAGAGGAAGCCCTCAGCCCCTCACAGTAGAACAAAATTAGCATGTATGGAAAGATGAGTGCCACAGGGATTCTGCTAGCATAACCAGTACATGGTAGGCACCACAGCTGCCAGTCAGCAGCACGCCCAATCCCTTCATCCTTGCCCACCTCCCAGCAAATAGGCTTTCCTCGCTATCTCTGCAGCTAAGGTTGGCTTTCTTGTGGCCGATGAGAGGTAACAGAACACCCCCTAGAGGCTTCTGGGAAAGATGTTTCTTTCCTGTTAAAAGGAAAGAGATTCACAAGTAGACTACTCATTGCCGGGCCTCCATGTGTCTCCTGCCTTTGGACAGGTCATGTGAGGTCATGAGGCGTGGAGCAGTGGCACCTACTGAGACCACATTTTCAACCCAGACATCATTTATATTCTGAACCAATATTGAAACTGCGTATACTCACACTTAACGTATTGTAAAAAATGACTGTCCTACTGGTTGAGTTTTCTGTTACTTGCAGCTAAATACATTCTTAACTGACACAAAATTTGCTTTTGTCTCAGAATACGGAGTTTCTATCATTGTCCATTTACCTGGGTTTTTTTTGTTTTTGTCTTTTTTGCCAATCTTAATTCCCTGACCAGGGATTGAACCCAGGCCCTTGGCAGTGAAAGTGCAGAGTCCTAACCACTGGACCACCAGGGAATTTCCTTACATTTTTTTTAAATCGATTTTTAAAATTTATTTATTTTTGGCTTATGTGGTCTTCATTTTTGCACGAGGGTTTTTCTCTAGTTGCGGGAAGCAGGGTCTACTGTTCGTTGCGGTACGCAGGCTTCTCATTGCAGTGGCTTGTCTTGTTGCGGAGCACGGGCTCTAGGCACACGGGCTCAGTAGTTGTGGTACACGAACTTAGTTGCTCCGCAGCATGTGGGATCTTCCCGGGCCAGGGCTCGAACCCATGTCCCCTGCATTGGCAGGCAGATTCTTAACCACTGTGCCACCGGGTAAGTCCCTTACATTTTATTTTAATAATCAGAATAAGGGTAGTGGTTTAAACCGATGTAAAAATATGCTGAGACTTAACAAATCTTTGATTGTGCAATTGAAACAATCAAAATAGGAGACAAGTTGTTATTTTAATGAATTAATTTGTTGTATTTTCTCAATGCCCTTTTCAGCTTTTATGCCTCACGATTTATCCTGGATATTACAGAATTCCTCACCCCAGCACAACCACCACCCTCTGTTCTCCCTGCAAACAGTTCATTAATCAGATATAATACAGCTCACCCATGGTGGGAGGAAGGGATAGAAGGGTAACTTTTGGCAGAAATCGAGTCCAAAACAGACAGAAATATAAACACAGCCTTACCAACAAACAGTAAAGAGCTGGTTATTTAAGGACTATAAGGGCAAGCCTTGGAATGAGAGGGGACATGGCAGACAGAAGAGGGAGTCCTGGGTTTGAGTTGAAGCTTCACCAGTGTAAAGGGAAAACTCAACTTCCCACCTGTGTGGGAAAAACCCGGTTCTTTCTTACTGTGTATTTGTTTCCCGTGTGTCCCCTTTACTCTCACACTAATGCCACGCTCACACAGACACTTCACTTCTGACACTTCTGGTCACCAATATGTTTTTCCTCCTCAACAAGCGATTCTCTGCAACACCAGCTGGGTATCCTACAACTTAACTCACTTCTGAACCCCTCCTACCTGAAGATAGCATTAGATCCTACAGGTTAAGGACTCAGTCCCACATGATTGTCCCCCATGCACACACTTCAAATGCCAGTTGCAAGCCCAGGATGTCACCTGTGCTTCTGACCAACTGGCTTTAGATTGGAGGGTCCAATGACCCCCTCCTTGGGTTCGATTATTTTGCTACAGCAGCTCACAGAACTCAGAGAAACACTTACGTTTACCAGTTTACTGAAGGATATGATAAAGGATACAGATGAGCATCCAGATGGAAGAGATGTGCAGGGCAACAAGGCATGTGGGAAGGGACACGGAGCTTTCATGCCCTGTCCAGGCTCACCACTCTACTAGCACCTCCCCATGCTCACCAATCCAGAAGCTCTCCAAACCCCATATTTTGGGGATTTTATGGAGCCTTCATCACGTAGGCATGACCAATCATTAACTCTGTTTGCATCCCTCCTCCCTTCTCTGAGAATGGGGGCAGAGGGCTGTGCGGCTGAAAATTCTAAACTTCTAATCATGGCTTGGTCTTTCCAGTGACCAGCTCTCATCAAGGAGCCCACCTGAGTCGCTTCATTGGCACAAAAGACACTCCTATCACCCAGGAAATCACAAGGGTTTCAGGAGCTCTGTGTCAGGATCCGGGGGCAGAGACCAATAGATACTTTCTATTACCTCACAGCCAAGCACAGATGCTAGGCCTTTGCCCCATCTAAGCCCAAGTCGTCCCCTCGGTAAATGAAAGGGCTATAAGGACTACCTCTAATACGCTAGGATTCTAATAATGCCCCATTTATCTTCATTTTTCAGATTAGATTTTTATATATCTGTTTTTTCAAAACTGAGCACATATGTAATTAGAAGTTGCAACCAAAGGTATGTTTGGTTTGCATATCACTTCTAAATCTTTATTCCAAATATTAGTTGGGAAAAGGTTCCAAAGACAAAAAAAAAAAAAAAAATCAACCATGCCAGAAAATGGCGTCTATTTATTTTAAAGTCTTCAGATGCTAGGAAGCAAGTAGCATGTTAATATGACATTTACAAATCACCCCCAACCACTCTCTAATTAACTTATTGTGTGCCTTCTCTAAACTAACATACACAGAATTAGAGGAGAAACATTTATTCTGTTGCTAAGGAACCAATATAATTTGCATAGCGAAAAAAATCATTAGTATATTTAAGCTGAAATTCTATCTATTTATAACAGCCAGATTTAAAACATGAGATCAAAGTGTCAGCATTATTTTTTTCTGCATTCTTAAGGAAGCAGCCCAAAGCAGCAGTGTGGTTGTACTTAACACATAATATTAGCAAGAAGTTCTGTAGCACTTTCTATTACTTATTTCTCCACAGTCAGCCGTAGGCACTAGTACGAGGAAGGTCAGAATCATACAGTGTAGGTGGACCAGGGGCTTCATCTGATATTACACATTGCACAGCTCTACATACACCTGGATTCCAGGTGAGTTCAAGTTGGCCGATTCCTTTTTTAGGCTCTTGATAAAGATAACTGTATTTTTTCCTCACTTTTCCAAACTTACTCCTTCATTTATATTTCTCTGGGCGTGATGGAAAGAGCATTGGATTTAGAATCAGAAAACCTGGGTTTGAGTCTTAGGACATTGCCCCTGTGTCAGCTGGGTGACGATGGGCAAATGTCATCACTTCTCTGAGTCTCAGATTTTTCACCTGTAAAGAGGGATTCCCAGAATTGTTATGAGGAATAAAAGAGAAAATGAGTCAGGAAGGACTTTTCAAAGAAGGAGGTGATTATTTTTCACCAGTTTTGTTGAGGTACAACTTTTTAAAATTGTGATATTTAAAGTGTACAATATGATGATTTAATATATGTATACCTTGTAAAAGGACCTCTGCCATTGAGTTAATTACATGCATCAAGGAGGTGATTATTAATTAAACATTCACTGAGATTTTTGGGAGCAACTTGTCATAAGGGTGTCAAAATACATACAGAAAAGCAATCTTATAAGATAGCCAGGAAAATTCTGAAAATAAAAAATATTGAGAGGAACTAACACTACTGTATATTAAAACATACTATGAAGCTGCAGTAATTAAAACAGTATGATCCTGCTGTTTAGGCAGATCAGTGAATTAAAAGAATTCAAGCTAAATACATATGGGGATCTTACATATAATAAAAGGGTCATTTTAAATTGATGGAGAAAGCAATTATACTCCAATAAAGATGTTAAAAAAATAAATTGATGGATAAACTGGCTTATTCAATAAATGGTGCTGAGAAAACTGGCTAAATATTTGGGAAAAAATGAAATTAATCATTAATGCACTTTACAACTATTACAGATGTCTCAAATATTTAGATATAAAATGTGAAGCCATGAAAGAACTGAAAGTGAGGCCAAATAATTGTGTTTTAATAAAAGGGCAGAAGAAGGCTATTCCATATATGGCATACCACCCAGAAACTATTATGTTAAAGATTGATAAATAAAAATATTTTGTGTGGCTAAAAAAAAAATTAGAAGACAAACTGCAAAAATATAAAGAAAAGGGCAAAAAACATAAGCATTTCATGTTTTTTAAAGAAATACTAATGGGTAATAAAAATATGACTAGGTGGTTAAACATATTAGTAATTTGGAAAATGTAAACAATAAGATACCACTTTTCACTCACTGCATTGGCAAACATGAGAAGGTTGGGTAATGTCTACAGTTATTGCCTTTGAAATTCAACAGACATTCTGATGTTCTGTTTGCAGAACATATATTTGTTGCAAACTGATTTGGAGTAATTTTGGTAATAGCTATCAAATTTTGACTCAGTAGTTTAACTCCCAGAAATTTTTTTCCCATGCATAAACTCACACAATTGTGCAAATATATTTGTGTGATTATACTGCAGCATTGTTTGTAGCAGCAAAAAAAAAAAAAAAAAAAGCCTGGAAATAACCTAAATATAAAGGAGCCTGCTTAAATATAGTTTAGTACATTCATATAATGGAATAGTAGGTGACTTAAAAAATAATGTGAGAGAAATGATCTGATATAGAGAGTTAACACATGTCACTTCCTCTCTTATGCTTGGCGTATATTCATTACAGAAGGCTCACAAAGTCCCGAGACAGATGCTTTTACTCTGTTCTAGTTTTACAGATTAGGAAACGGAGTCAGAAAGGGGAGTAACTTGTCCAAGGTTATATTTCTGGTAGCTGGTGAGCGAAGGCTGTCTGGCTCCAGAGTGATGCTCTAAACACTAGGTTGCTCTGCCTCTCTGCAGAGCCCGGCTACATCATTAAGTGAGCAGTAACAACAATAACAAAACAAGTTACTGAACTACACACAGAGAGCTGGTGTGGGGCGAGAACAAGAAATTTAGCATCTGCATAGAAATGTCTGGAAGGCTACCTAGGAAAGCACAGCTGGGGAGTGGATGGGGAAGATGACTCTCCTTTTCACTCCTCATAAATCCTGGTTTCACATTTTTAAAATCATGACAATGAATTACTACATTTTTTTAAATAGTAGTTATTAAACTTCCCCAGTAGGAAATAGCCACAGACCTCTCCTTTTATTCTCCCTCCTTACAAACCCTCCACCTCCCTCCTCTTTGCCTCTCATCTGTTGGCTTCCAAGCACAGAGGAAACGTTGATTCATTCATTCACCTCTGTGGCAGGGCCGCCTGCAGTGCAGCAAAGTGTCCAGTGATGCCAGCTCCGACTGAGTCAGACAGAGCCTCAAATGCCCTGGAGGCACAGCAATGATCTCAATTCTATGCTCATCCTCACCGAGGTTCAGCTCTGCCTTCCTAAGGCAACCCGATGCAACTGTGGGTCCTTGGGGACCGAGCTCCTCCACCTGGTCCTCCCACAGCAGTGGGTGGACTGATTGGACTTCATGGACTCAATGGCCACCTGGAGGGAGCGGCTCTGAAGGGCAGCTCAGGTCGTGATACATTGGTTTAACAACTGGCTGGCTCGGCAGGGTGGAGAAAAGGGAAGCCCTGATTCCTCATGTTGGCTGATTTCTGGAGGGTAAATACTCCTACCGTAGTCAATTTACAGCTACTAATATATCACAGAACATGAAGTTGGGGAAAGAGGCATAGTTGGAATAGTACATACAACATAGCATTTCCATCCCACAGATGTATAAATAATCTCATGATCAGCAATACAGTAACAATAATTAGGAAGTGATGACCTTTAAATGTATATTACCTTTGTTTTGAATATGATTTACTTAATGGAAAGGTTAAACTGTTTCATTTTTAATGACAGCTGCGTTTAACAGCTTTCAAAATTCCTGAAAATGTAGCCATTAGTTTTCATGAGTAGGTACAGGGCTCAGGCCAGAGCAACTGTTCAGATTTTCTGGAATTGGAGCAAGTTTACTGATTATAAACAAAGATTATTGAAAATCAGATTTGACTGACAACCATTACGGTTTAAGGCCCAGGGAGCCCTTAGTTCCTACTTCCTACTCCATCCTTACCTCCTCCAGGAAACCCCTCTTCCTCATGGCACTTGCCCCTGTTCTGATATCATATAAATAATCAGTATATTATTGGTATAATATATAATATTATATATTATAAAGCATATCATTATTATGCAATTCATTAATTGTCTTTCTCTTCCACTAGACTGTAAACGCTCTAAGGTCAGAATACTCTGTTTGGTTTGGTTTGGTTTTCAGTGGGATTAGGGAGGCTTATTATTCTATCCCCGGCTCCCGCCTCAATTGCCTGGCACAGAACAGGGGCCCAAAGCACATCTGTTGAATATCTTATCAGAAAACTGTATCAGCGCCGACCCACCAGGAAGGGTTTTGAGCTGGGCATGCTGCAAGTTAGAACAGCTGTCTTTGGTTTTGGTTTTGTGTTATTGGTTCTATGTATTTGTTTATTTTGTTTTATTTTGTTTGTCTGTTTAATTCATGGATAGCAGGGGCTTTAGAGAGAACCGTGTCCACCTACCTCCCATTCTACAGACTGGAACACTGAGTCCAGGGAACGGGGAATGCTTTTCTCCAGGGCACACAGCCATTGTGCAGGAGCGCCAAGATCTCCTGAGCCTCAGTCCAGCACTTTTTTATCACACTGTGTTGTCTCAGACAAGTTATTTATCATAATCCTGGTAATATGAGGAGAATTTTTAAAAAAATGAAAGACAGCAGCACCAATAACAGCATTTCCTCTCCTAAGACATGAGGGCTAAGGAATGTTCCGAAACTTTGATGATATATTTGAGTAGAACTTTAATGATGCCCAATGGCAATTATGAATCAAGGGTTTAATTTGTTTGGGGTTTTTTTTCATATGTATTCTCAAAAAAACCCAATCACTGTGCATTCCCAACCTACCATTTTCTTTGATTGAGGAGAAAGCAACCATGCTGTCCCCCAGGACATAAAGACGGGGCTGTGTTTAGCTGAGTTCACATTGTAAAAGCACGACCTGAGTTCAGGTGTAAGAATAGAGAAAAGAGAAACAGGAATAGTTTGTGTTTGCCAGGCAGACTCTAGGACTGGTGTCTTAAAATGAGACAGTGTAGTTACATGATCAAGAGAATCATGAGAGGCACATGCTAAAACCCAGATTCCCAGGCCCTCCCCAGAACCACTGAATCATAATTGACAAGGGAGAGACCTGGAAATCTATATATATATTTTTTTTTAACATCTTTATTGGAGTATAATTGCTTTACAATGTTGTGTTAGTTTTTGCTGTATAACAAAGTGAATCAGCTATATGTATACATATATCCCCATATCTCCTCCCTCTTGCGTCTATGTCCCACCCTCCCTATCCCATCCCTCTAGGTGGTCACAAAGCACCGAGCTGATCTCCCTGTGCTATGCGGCTGCTTCCCACTAGCTATCTATTTTATGTTTAGTAGTGTATATATGAGGACCTTTTTTTTTTGTTAAGATTCCATATATATGTGTTAGCATATGGTATTTGTTTTTCTCTTTCTGACTTACTTCACTCTGTATGGCAGACTCTGGGTCCATCCACCTCACTACAAATAACTCAATTTCGTTTCCTTTTATGGCTGAATAATATTCCATTGTATATATCTGCCACATCTTCTTTATCCATTCATCTGTCGATGGACACTTAGGTTGCTTCCATGTCCTGGCTATTGTAAATAGTGCTGCAATGAGCATTGTGGTACATGACTCTTTTTGAATTATGGTTTTCTCAGGGTATATGTCCAGTAGTGGGATTGCAGGGTCATATGGTAGTTCTATTTTTAGCTTTTAAGGAACCTCCATACTGTTCTCCATAGTGGCTGTATCAATTTACGTTCCCACCAACAGTGCAAGAGCGTTCCCTTTTCTCCACACCCTCTCCAGCATTTATTATTTGCAGATTTTTTGATGACGGCCATTCTGACCAGTGTGAGGTGATACCTCATTTTAGTTTTGATTTGCATTTCTCTAATGATTAGTGATGTTGAACATCCTTTCATGTGTTTGTTGGCAATCTGTATATCTTCTTTGGAGAAATGTCTATTTAGGTCTTCTGCCCATTTTGGAATTGGGCTGTTTGTTTTTTTGATATTGAGCTGCATGAACTGCTTGTATATTTTGGAGATTAATCCTTTGTCAGTTGCTTCATTTGCAAATATTTTCTCCCATTCTGAGGGTTGTCTTTTCGTCTTGTTTATGGTTTCCTTTGCTGTGCAAAAGCTTTTAAGTTTCATTAGGTCCCTTTTGTTTTTATTTCCATTTCTCTAGGAGGTGGGTCAAAAAGGATCTTGCGGTGATTTATGCCATAGAGTGCTCTGCCTATGTTTTCCTCTAAGAGTTTTATATGCTCTGGCCTTACATTTAGGTCTTTAATCCATTTTGAGTTTATTTTTGTGTATGGTGTGAGGGAGTGTTCTAATTTCATTCTTTTACATGTAGCTGTCCAGTTTTCCCAGCACCACTTATTGAAGAGGCTGTCTTTTCTCCATTGTATATTCTTGCCTCCGTTACCAAAGATAAGGTGACCATATGTGTGTGGGTTTATCTCTGGGCTTTCTATCCTGTTCCATTGATCTATATTTCTGTTTTTGTGCCAGTACCATACTGTCTGGATTACTGTAGCTTTGTAGTATAGTCTGAAGTCTGGGAGCTTGATTCTTCCAGCTCTGTTTTCCTTCCTCAAAATTGCTTTGGCTATTCGGGGTCTTTTGCGTTTCCATACAAATTGTGAAATTTTTGGTTCTAGTTCTGTGAAAAATGCCATTGGTAGTTTGATAGGTATTGCATTGAATCTGGAGATTGCTTTGGGTAGTATAGTCATTTTCACAATGTTGCTTCTTCCAATCCAAGAACATTGTCTCTCTCTCCATCTGTTTGTATTTCCTTTAATTTCTTTCATCAGCGTCTTATAGTTTTCTGCATACAGGTCTTTTGCCTCCTTAGGTTTATTCCTAGGTATTTTATTCTTTTTGTTACAATGGTAAATGGGAGTGTTTCCTTAATTTCTCTTTCAGAGTATTCATCATTAGTGAGTGTATAGGAATACAAGAGATTTCTGTGCATTAATTTTGTATCCTGCTACTTTACCAGATTCATTGATTAGCTCTAGTAGTTTTCTGGTAGCATCTTTAGGATTCTCTATGTATAGTATCATATCATCTGCAAACAGTGACAGTTTTACTTCTCCTTTTCCAATTTGGATTCCTTTTATTTCTTTTTCTTCTCTGATTGCTGTGGCTAAAACTCCCAAAACTATGTTGAATAAGAGTGGTGAGAGTGGGTAACCTTGTCTTGTTCCTGACCTTACTGGAAATGGTTTCAGTTTTTCACAATTGAGAACCAAGTTGTCTGTGGGTTTGTCATATATGGCCTTTATTATGTTGAGGTAAGTTCCCTCTATGCCTACTTTCTGGAGGGTTTTTATCATAAATGGGTGTTGAATTTTGTCAAAAGCTTTTTCTGCCTCTATTGAGATGATCATATGGTTTTTATCCTTCAATTTGTTAATATGGTGTATCACATCGATTGATTTGCATATATTGAAGAATCCTTGCATTCCTGGGATAAACCCCACTTGATCATGGTTTATGATCCTTTTAATATGCTGTTGGATTCTGTTTGTTAGTAATTTGTTGAGGATCTTTGCATCTATGTTCATCAGAGATATTGGCCTGTAGTTTTCTTTTTTTGTGACATGTTTGTCTGGTTTTGGTATTGGGATAATGGTGGCCTTGTAGAATGAGTTTGGGAGTGTTCCTCCCTCTGCTATATTTTGGAAGAGTTTGAGAAGGATAGATGTAAGCTCGTCTCTAAATGTTTGATAGAATTCACCTGTGAAGCCATCTGGTCCTGGGCTTTTGATTGTTGGAAGATTTTTAATCACAGTCTCAATTTCAGTGCTTGTGACCGGTCTGTTTATATTTTCTATTTCTTCCTGGTTCAGTCTTGGAAGGTTGTGCTTTTCTAAGAATTTGTCCATTTCCTCCAGGTTGTCCATTTTATTGACATATAGTTGCTTGTAGTAATCTCTCATGGTCCTTTGTATTTCTGCAGTGTCACTTGTTACTTCTCCTTTTTTATTTCTAATTCTGTTGATTTGAGTCTTTTCTCTTTTATTCTTGATGAGTCTGGCTAATGGTTTATCGATTTTGTTTATGTTCTCAAAGAAAAAGCTTTTAGTTTTATTGATCTTTGCTATGGTTTCCTTCATTTATTTCTGAACTGATTTTTATGATTTCTTTCCTTCACTAACTTTAGGGTTCTTTGTTCTCCTTTCTCTAATTGCTTTAGGTGTAAGGTTAAGTTGTTTATTTGAGACTTTTCTTGTTTCTTGAGGTAGGATTTATTGCTATAAACTTCCCTCTTATAACTGCTTTTGCTACATCCCATAGGTTTTGGGTCATCGTGTTCTCATTGTCATTTGTTTCTAGGTATTTTTTGATTTCCTCTTTGATTTCTTCAGGGATCTCTTGGTTATTTAGTAGTGTATTGTTTAGCCTCCATGTGTTTGTATTTTTTACAGTTTTTTTTTCCTGTATTTGACATCTAGTCTCATAGAGTTGTGGTCAGACAAGATACTTGTTATGATTTCAATTTTCTTAAATTTACCAGGGCTTGATTTGTGACCCAAGATATAATCTATCTTGCAGAATGTTCCATGAGCACTTGAGAAGAAAGTGTATTCTGTTGTTTTGGATGGAATGTCCTATAAATATCAGTTAAGTCCATCTTGTTTAATGTGTCATTTAAAGCTTGTGTTTCCTTATTTATTTTCATTTTGGATGATCTATCCATTGGTGAAAGTGGGGTGTTAAAGTCCACTACTATGATTGTGTTACTATTGATTTCCCCTTTTATGACTGTTAGCATTTGCCTTATGTGTTGAGGTGCTCCTATGTTGGGTGCATAAATATTTACAATTGTTATATCTTCTTCTTGGATTGATCCATTGATCATTAGGTAGTGTCCTTCTTTGTCTCTTGTAATAGTCTTTATTTTAAAGTCTATTTTGTCTAATATGAGAATTGCTCTCCAGCTTTCTTTTGATTTCCATTTGCATGGAATATCTTTTTCCATCCCCTCACTCTCAGTCTGTATGTGTCCCTACGTCTGAATTGGGTCTCTTGCAGACAGCATATATATGGATCTTGTTTTTGTATCCATTCAGCTAGTCTATGTCTTTTGGTTGGAGCATTTAATCCATTTACATTTAAGGTAATTATCAGTATGTATGTACCTATTACCAATTTCTTAATTGTTTTGGGTTTGTTATTGTAAGTCTTTTCCTTCTCTTGTGTTTCCTACCTAGAGAAGTTCCTTTAGCATTTGTTGTAAAGCTGGTTTGGTGGTGCTGCATTCTCTTAGCTTTTGCTTGTCTGTAAAGGTTTTAATTTCTCTGTCAAATCTGAATGAGATCCTTGTTGGGTAGAGTAATCTTGGTTGTAGGATTTTCCCTTTTATCACTTTAAATATGTCTTGCCACTCCCTTCTGGCTTGCAGAGTTCCTGCTGAAAGATCAGCTGTTAACCTTATGAGGATTCCCTTGTATGTTATTTGTTGTTTTTCCCTTGCTGCTTTTAATAGTTTTTCTTTGTATTTAATTTTTGATAGTTTGATTAATATGTGTCTTGACGTGTTTCTCCTTGGATTTATCCTATATGGGACTCTTTGTGCTTCCTGGACTTGAATGACTATTTCCTTTTCCATATTAGAGGTTGTTTTCAAGTACAGTCTCTTCAAATATTTTCTCAGTCCCTTTCTTTTTCTCTTCTTCTTCTGGGACCCCTATAATTCGAATGTTGGTGTGTTTAATGTGGTCCCAGATGTCTCTGAGATTGTCCTCAATTCTTTTCATTCCTTTTTCTTTATTCTGCTCTGCGGTAGTTACTCCCACTATTTTACCTTCGAGGTCACTTATCCGTTCTTCTGCCTCAGTTATTCTGCTTTTGATTTCTTCTAGAGAATTTTAAATTGCATTTATTGTGTTGTTCATCATTGTTTGTTTGCTCTTTAGTTCTTCTAGGTTCTTGTTAAACATTTCTTGCATTTTCTCCATTCTATTTCCAAGATTTTGAATCATCTTTACTATCATTATTCTGAATTCTTTTTCAGGTAGACTGCCTATTTCCTCTTCATTTGTTTGGTCTGGTGGGTTTTTACTTTGCTCCTTCATCAGCTGTGTATTTCTCTGTCTTCTCATTTTGCTTAACTTACTGTGTATGGGGTCTCCTTTTCACAGACTGCAGGTTCATAGTTTCCATTGTTTTTGGTGTCTGCCCCCAGTGGGTTAGGTTGGTTCAGTGGGTTTTGTAGGCTTCCTGGTAGAGGGGACTTGTGCCTGTGTTCTGGTGGATGAGGCTAGATCTTGTCTTTCTGGTGGGCAGCACCATGTCCAGTGGTGTGTTTTGGGGTGTCTGTGAAATTATTATGATTTTAGGCAGCCTCTCTGCTAATTGGTGGGGTTGTGTTCCTATCTTGCTAGTTGTTTGGCATGGGCCATCCAGCACTGGAGTTTGCTGACTGTTGGGTGTGGAAATCTATATTTTTACATGACAACATGGGTTTCTTACTATCGGATGAGTTTGGGGGACCCTGGCATAATAGCCAAGGGAGTGGACTTGGGGGTTGACGGTGCTAGATTTTCCTAAGTGGTAACCCTGGGAGAGTTTCTTAACCTCTCTGGGCCTCATCTTCCCTATCTGTGCAATGGGAATAATAATAATCACTACCTCCTAGGGTTTCTAAGACTCTGTCTGCTCCAGGTTTTGAGAAAAGTATCTTAAAAAAGAGCTTTCCTAGTGAGTTCCCTAGCCAAGGCAGCTAGTTTCCTGCTACTAAGAAAGGCACGTTAATACAGCATATAAAGGGACAGGAAAACAGAACAGGGTCCTCTTACCCAACCAATATGACAGAACCAAGTGCTGGTTTTTCATAGTTGCCACAAGGTGCACTGTGTTGCTGGGCGAAACTGAAGAGCATATGCCAAGCCAGCAGAGGGGACTGTGTAAGAACGTCAGTTCAGGAGTCTGGAAATCTTATCATGAATTTCAGCGCCAACATTTACTAGAAGAATTAAGCTTTTAAAAACATCTCCGAACCTCAGTTTCATTGTTTATATTGAATGGGGGGTGATTTATCTGGGCTGTTAGGAGGCTGCAGTGATCAAATGAGATAATAAATGTCAGTATGATCTTCATTTTGAAATAAAGGCTGTTTCTACAATAAATGCTTATTAAACAAAACAGAGAAACTCCCAGATACAGTTTTTTAAATCCATTACCTATAATCTACCCGGTCCAAGACAACGATATGGACTTTTTTTCTAGTTTCCTAACATTCATGATTTAGGGTTGGGCTTTTTGAAGAAAATATTTTGATTCTCATGTTCTGATCATAGGGTACATACAGTTTTACACTTTATTTTCTATTTAATATTATCCCATTTGTATTTTTGCATCTTTGAAATGGCTACACAAGACCACCATTTACTCCAACAGTCCCCTATTGTTGGACACTGCTTTGCTACAAAACTTTTGCTATCATAAAACTCACTGTCATGAACATCTTTGTGCTTTACTATTTTAAATATATTTGTACTTTTTCTTTTCTTTTAAAGTAATTCCAGGGAATGTGGAAATACTGAGTCAACAGCACACAATTCCAATTTGTAAAATGCTATTTAAAACCACAAAATGTAATGCAGTGGAAGGACTGGTTACAGCTCATATTTTCAAGTCTTTCCTGCAACAGGCATAGGACTGTCCTCAGTACCCCGGGAATAACTCACAGAGCAGTGGAGAATCCTTGTGTCAGTCCTAAAGACACGAATAAGTTAACAGGGGTGACAGAGATGAAATCAGCAGAAACCCAGCCCTCAAGGAGCCCTCACTATGGAAAACGGAACAATATCTTCGTAAATAACATCTGCATATCCAGCCTCTGCTCAACCATTTAGGAGCTGTGCTAACGTGGGCCAGACGCTTCATCTCTCTGGGCCTCTGTTCCCACCCAAAAATGAGACTCTCACCCCAGATGTCCTCTTAGATCCTTTCAGCTCTGGCAGTTCTCTGATTCTCCCCCAAATTGTAGTCTGTGTCTTCTAGCAGGGATTCCAAACAGCTTTACTGCGCAGACTGAGCACTCAGCACTCGGGTATGTGAAAGATGGGACCAAAAGTACAGTGGGCAGAGCAGGCCAATGACTCTTCTGACAGCTCCAGTCTTGGGATGAGCCACCATACAGTGCGGAGGGTTTGCCTAGGCAAGGACACACTTGATGTTCAGACTCTCGGTCCATGCTTTTCTCTGCAAAGCCAGACTCACTACTTGAGAGAGACAGGTGTCTCTTCCCTCATGGGCATGCTATTTCCTTTTCTAGCTTTGGAAGTAGTCAATCCTACCCAAGTAAAATTGAAATCTATTCATCTATGAAAATAAAAGGCTATACCATCAAGACCCGAAATGAAAATATGTCCATGCCCAAGTGTAAACAAAACTAACATGTTTGAAATGGCATGATGTAAATTTGACTAATATTTTTGTTTTTAAAATACTTTAAAGCAGTACAAATCAATCTCAAATTATCAGCTTAAATGTAAGCTTACGTTCATGTGTAACATCTGATTTTAGACACAATGGAGGGATGAATCCAAAATATCTCTATGGTAACTTTTCCAAACATTTTTATTGTGTTGCTCTTTTAACTCAAATATGACATCTTGTTCTCTGTGGAGTGAAATACCTCCCTCGTTTACTTAAAAAAAATCTTCAAGAAAACCCCCCCAATTCTGACCTCATTGATTTTGCAGAGAGGGAGCCTCGCTAGATGGGAGTGGGGAAATCCTGGTCCATTGCCCCCTCTGCCATCCATTCATTCTTTGACCTGGGAAAGGCCTTTTCCCTCCTTGGACTTTAGTTTCTTCATGAGGAAAACCAAGAGGACTATATTAGGTACTTAGAACTAGGACATTCCTCCTTTCTGTAGGTCGACATTCTTGCTATTGAACTCGGATTGCCTTGAGATGCTCCTTGCAGCTAAGAAGATAAACAGGTAACCGATAGAGTCACAGAAAGGGATATATTCCTGTGCTTAAAAAGAGAGAGTGGAGTCTATGTTATTGGCCCTAATTCGTCACCCCTCCCTGTGTCCATGCCCTTCATCACATATTTGTTGTATATTTCTCTGCCCTTTGACTTTAAGCTCAGCCCTGTGACTTGCTTTGGCCAACAGGATGTTCACAGATGTGATTGGAGGCTTGAAATGTGCTCGTGTGATTGTGCTTGCAAAGATAGACTTGCTCTTTTGCTTCTCTGCCATCGTTCTAAGATCATATCCTGGTTAGCCTGCTGGTTCCAGAGGAGATTGAGAGAGAGAGACACACATGGATCAGAGCTGTCTCACCTGCGGCGTCCTGAAGCAGAATCTCTCCAATCAACCCACAGATGTGTGAGCAATAATAAATGATTATTGTTTCAAGTCACTGAGTTTTGGCATGGCTTGTTTTGCAGCTTTGCTGTGGCAATAGCTAACCAATACAGAAGGGAGCTTGTTATAGAAGGGAGTTTATATTTGCCTGTGAATAAAATACCAAATAAAAATAAGCTTTATTTGTTGTAAAATATAGACATTAAGACCTCCTTAATGTCTCCTACACAGTAGGCAGCCTAAATTGGGTTGTCACCTTTATGATTTGGAGCCAATTAACTTCTCTTGGCCTCAGGTTCCACATCTGTTAAGTGGGATGCCTGTGTAATTAGATTGACTGTCAGGATTAAATCTGAGAGTGCATGAGAAACATTTAACACAGTGCCCACACGTAACAAGCACTCAATAAAAGGTAGCTGTTAATTAGCCTAGCATATTCTAAACTCCTACACAACTTAAGAGTGCCTACTACAAAATTCAGCACATATGCAGAAAAATAATAGATAGATAAGATAATCATTCTGATGGGCAAGTATTTTCTCACCCAACAGATAAGCATTTTGAAAGCAAAACCAGTTTCTGGTTCTAACCCAGAGGAATGGGACCACTGTGAACACTTTGAGTGAAGTCAAATCATTTATTCCTGTTTTCACTGCTTTTTACATCCTTCTGATTATCAAAGAAATGGTGTCCACTGGTACTAGCACATCTTCAGCACCTTTCTGACAAAGGACACAGCATAATCTCCCTTTTTAATGAAGAAAGAGAAGGCCTGGGGCTCAGAAAGCCTTAGGCAAGCAACAATTATTTTGATGGTTACTTTGTATTGGTGGTAAGGGGTGCAGTTAGTGGGTTTTTTTCCATTCATAGAAGTGATACAAACTTCCTCTTAAAAATAAATTTAATTTAAATATTAAGTCTGTTTGAATAGAAGAATAGGTAAATGATAGGATAAGCTGTATTTGGAGTGGACAAAAAGCATAAAGTTGGAACCTGAATGAATGATGTTTGGAAATCACTGAGTTAATAAATACTTAAGTGATTAAAGCAGAAGGCCTGTTCACAAATGGAATTTAGAAATTATATCTGCTCTGCTAAAGCATTCACTAATTCACATCTGATTCAGTGATTGACTTTATTTTCTATTTAGTGATCTACTGATTGGCCCTATTCTCCTACCCCTGATTTTAGCCCAAATAACCGGATTTGACGGTGTTGCTGGTCTAAAAGCATAAGGAACACTTCAAAAAATCAGCATAACATTTCTCATTTCAACACCCAGGGCACTGACAACCAGCCCCTTTCAATAGTCTGAAGGAAAAAAAAAAAAATACAGATTCTGTGTTTTCCAATTTTATTGGAGCCGGCAGGAACCATCCGCACACATGCAGACATGCAGGGTGACACCCATGACTCCAATAGGCTGGCAAATTAGGCCAAGTGTATCTTTGTGTCTACAATTATCAATTTCAAATCCTGGAACGATGTCTATAGAACAGAATCAGAGGGAAACAGGGCTCTCTCTCGTGTCTCCATGCAAACAGCCATTGTTCAAGACCAATTAGCATTACTGGTGGTCCCTTCTTCCTGAGGCTTACACTTCTGGGCTGGGAGCATCTGCTGTACATTTTTCATTTCTTTCCCATTTTGAACAATTTGGTTCCTAAGATCTGTTTCCTTGCGGCTTCCTGGAGTTCTGATGACAAACCACCACACTTTGTTCCTGTCCTTTAAGGCCTGAAGGGCACTGGAGAACATGCAAAATTTGTTTCTAATTTCGCATCTGCCAAAACATTCCTGGGGTAACAATACAAGCCTGTAAAAATAGGATGCACCATCCCTCTAATTCCACAAAATAAACAAATCCAAAAGGAAATCAAACACAGTCCTTGAAAACGCATATTTTTTGCACCCACTCCCCCTTTCCTTAGCCGGAGAAAACTTGTTCCTGAATTATGATTTCAGATTGCGTATTTATCCTTTTATGTTTACAACAAATATCATGACATAAGCAAATGAAAAGAAACACTCGGGCTTTCTTCTTCTTCTGGGTTTCATGTTTTGTAAAATGAATGTCCCCGAAGACAATTTAAGAGAATGTGCAATCCAATTTCCTCACTGGTGTTAGGAGTTTTATTTTTAACTCAACTACTCAAAATAATAGACGTTCCCCATGTGCTCTTATCCGCAGTTAGAGTACACATAGGCACAAAGCAGAATCATCTTTCCATTTCCGTTTTCAGATAATTCAGGGAACTTAGAGTTCTGAATTCCTGAATCTTGGCCAAGGTGATGTCATTAAATCTATAATGAAAACAGTGTCACTGGGAGAATTAATTCATTATGGTGGAATTAAGTTAAATCCTTTATGATATGCCATTAAGTACCCAAACTGACGTGCTTGCATCAACCTGAAAGAAGCACATTCAAACACAAAAAAGAAAAACAAGTTCCAACCTCAAACCTCATAGAATATTAAGTAACTTTCAAAGTTAAATTCATTTAACTATTAAAATATTTACAAATCTCATGGTATTTAAGCATCTTAAGATGTCTTAAAAGCTACAGTGGCCAAATACTTTGTGGTTTATATAACATCTTTGCCTAACGGAGTATAACTTACTATATAAATCATTATTATGTATTTTATAAATGCTTTTGCCTTGTTACTCAGTTCCTACAACAGCCAAATAGCACAAGAATTGCCCAACATTTCAATAATCCTCAAAATATTACTATCTCAGTCCAAAATATTACTATCTCAGCATTGCCAGAGTTTGAAGTAACTGGATCAAGACTTTAAGGACATTTCTCATCCCCAAGTCTACCATATAATCAACAAACACTTATTTTGTTAGGGCCTGCAGAGAGAAATAAACAAATGGAATCCATTCCCTGTCCTCTAGGATTTTACAGTTCAGTCTGGAGCCATAATGTATTCGTGTAAAAAAATCTATCCCCTAGAACCTGGCCAGTAAAGGAAGAACTACATGACTATTAACCCAGCACTTACAAGGGGCTATTTCTGTTTCTGACACCAAATTTCTGCTGAGTCCCGGGAAACTTCCCACTTCCTCTCTGTATCCTGGCTCACCACATAACTTATCTAGAATAATGACTGCTTATGAAGGGGGTTGCTTTTCTTAGAGAAAAAAAAATTATGTTGGTATTCAATATGAAAACTCAAATGTTAATAGTTCGTTTTTTGTTTTTTTTTTTAATAAAGGTTACTGCTTCAAAAACTAGGTCATTTCATACTGGTGAAAGAACATACATTTTTAAGAGATATTGAAAAAAAAAATCACAATTGCGTTCAAAGCATCCTACTTCTGACACATGCCTGTTAAGTGACAAATGGAAAAATTTCCCGAGCTCGGTAAAACGACTTGACAATAGGCTGTGTAGAGTTTCTACTGAAGCTGGCTGTCAAAAAAGTTGTAGCAATCATGCATTCCATCATTAATGATGACCAGCCAAGCTCTTTGTCTGCAAAGACCATGGACCAAACATTGACATAGCCCGGACTGGCTGTGCAAGCCTTTTTTGTTGCCGCCTTGCAAAAAGAAATTTTATTTTTAAAGATTTGCTCTCATTACAACAAATATCACCCCAAACCCTTGAAATAACAAAAAGAATTCCGAGGCCTAGCCAATGACCTGCTCGCTTTATACAATATTGATAGGACAACCCCTGGGCAACAAAGGAATTCTGATGGTGTCTTGGTTCTCTTTGTAATGGGATTTGGCCAGGATCAGGAAAAGCATGTATTTATTTTTTATTTATTTAAAACATATAGCCTTCCTGCTTCTCAAAAGGTTTAGGACCTCCTGGCAAAACAAAAACCAGTACACAACGGAAAACTATATGCATTAAGACTGGTACGAATATAAAAATGAAATGTTTTAAAAGCAAGAAAAAAAAAGGAAGGTAAGAAAATAATCAAACACATTATTAGCCTAGGCAAATACAGCTCCTATAATTGAGCAATTAAATGAACTTAGATGTAGTATTTCCTGTTCAAGAAACAAGCAGGACAGAAACTCAGCTGGGATGCCAGACTTAACCAGCTGTTTTGTTTTCAGCTGGCTTCCTCTCCAATTGGTGGGTGCTCATGCTGTACTAGTTGTTAAATATTTTTATCATCACCCCAGGAGCCAGGCAGAGAAGAGGCACTCGATTAATGGTAGCAGTTCAGTACGTTTGTCCTGCACTCCCAGCAGCCATATCACCTGCAGTATTCAGTTACTATATATTTGCAATATACAGAAAATATATTCATGTTTTCCCTTTGAGCAGCTGCCTGCTAAGTGCCTTCTGCCAGCAAAGGAAGACAAGGAGTCGATCTTTCTTTGGGTTCTGTTTTCCTTAAGAGGCAAAATGAGCACAAGAGGGCACAGTTCTACTGATGTTTACCAAAAACCTGATTCTTGTTCCTAACAGAGACTTTGCAACCACATTACAAATAAATCGAATACCGCAGTGGGGTACCCCAATCCTGCTCTATTGCTGAGGAGTATGCAAACATGAGATGGAGTTTCAAGTTTACAGGAAAAGGCAGGAGGGAGGGCCCTCTCTCTCCTTTTCTCAGATTTCCTTTATATTTAAGCTTCCCACCTTTGGGAGAGTTCATGGAGCTAATTGTGCATTTTCCCTTGTGTGAGTAAAGGATAAGTTGCCTGCTTTCACTTCAAATTGCCTGGCCCTCAATCAACATCACCATAAATGTGACAGATGCATATTAAATCCAAATATTTTATTGGTGCAGATAAATATGATTTGTAAAAAGAGTCAAATTAACAATCCATTACATACTAATGGGTTCTAATCAATAAGTTTAATTTGACTAAAAGGAGACGGGGGGGGGGGGGGGGGAAGGGGAGGGAGGAGAGACTCAATTACACCCAAATGGTGCAATTTTAAATTGGTGATTGACTTCTACAACTTTTGAGCTATATTCTGACTTAGGGGCTTATGGAACCAAGGCCTGAGCTATGCTGAAAGTGGACTTCTGTCTGTGGTCTCCACACTCACATTTCCAATTATTTTTCTTTTTAAAATATTGCTTGGCTTCCCTGGTGGCGCAGTGGTTGAGAATCTGCCTGCTAATGCAGGGGACGCGGGTTCGAGCCCTGGTCTGGGAGGATCCCACATGCCGCGGAGCAACTAGGCCCGTGAGCCACAACTACTGAGCCTGCGCGTCTGGAGCCTGTGCTCCGCAACAAGAAAGGCCGTGATAGTGAGAGGCCCACGCACCGCGATGAAGAGTGGCCCCTGCTCGCCACAACTAGAGAAAGCCCTCGCACAGAAACGAAGACCCAACACAGCAAAAATAAATAGATTAATTAATAAACTCCTAAAAATAAAAATATTGCTTTAAATACAAAAAAATGCAGAGAATAATAAAAACAAGCTCTCACAACCCAAAAAGAAAAAAAATATTTGTTAACGTCAGATTTGCATCAGATTATTTTAAATGCAGTTTTTTGGTTTTTGGTTTTTTTGCAGTACCCGGGCCTCTCACTGTTGTGGCCTCTCCCATTGCGGAGCACAGGCTCCGGATGCACAGGCTCAGCAGCCATGGCTCACGGGCCCAGCCGCTCCGCGGCATGTGGGATCTTCCTGGACCGGGGCACGAACCCGTGTCCCCTGCATTGGCAGGCGGACTCTCAACTTCTGTGCCACCAGGGAAGCCCTGCATCAGATTATTTTAATACAAATAAATCAATGCACATAAAAGAAAAGTGTTCTTTGTCCCCCTCTCTGTCTCAACCTCTATTCTTTTCCTTCTCCTTCCCCAGAGGCTGGGCTGAATGTTGTGTGTTTCCTTCTTGCCCTTAGTTTCTTGTTAAATACATAGGGCTCCATAAGTCAGCACACTATCACTGGATGCGTTTGTGAAATTCTACCACTGGCTTTTCCCACTTGACACCCTAAGTCATCTCTTTTAACATTCCAATTTGTGACTTTTTAAATTTTTTATTTATTTTTCTTCCATTCATTCCTCTACTGTCAGGCAATTGGAAGGAGCCAACCTACTAAGGTTATTCTGTCATCAGTTAGGAGAAAGGTGCCCACACCCCTTGGTTACAGATGTAGATTTCATTCAGGTCCTAGGACAGGCCACACAGCCTCATCTATGGGAAGATCTACATCCTCTCCTCCACGGCTCAACCACTGGAGATCCAAGGTACAAAAATATCCCCTCCTCCTCCTTGGCCACTGCTCTTGAATTTCATGCGAGGACGCCGATCCCTTTGGCTCAAGCTGGCAGGAGCCTTTGAGCATGAAACGTGCCTCCTTCCCTCTCTTCTCTCCCACTCTGTGGCAATAGACAGAACCAAAATAAAGAAGGAAACAGACAAGGCTTTTATTTGCAGCGGCTTCTGCCTCTTCAGACGGGGCATCTGCAGCGCATCCATAATCCTTGTGTCAGTCTGCTCCCTAGCGTCGCCGGCCAGGTCCAGCATCTGACAGCCTCCAATCTGAAACTGCAGCAGCTCCTTTCTAAGAAGCAGCTCACAGCTCCAGCCACCCTCCCGCAGAAGAGGAACAAAGCCCAGCGGACTATCTTGCTATCTTCTGGGTGGCAAGGAAATCTCAATTATACACCCAAGGGATGTGGTTTATGAAAAACTAGAAAGAATGTTTAAATTGTATACGTAAATTGTTTTGTTTTACAAGCTGGGGTAAATCAGCACATTTGCAGCCCATATTTATCTGATCCACTCCATAAGACTCTTTTTGAATGTATGCCATTGATGTGGGATAGATGCCTATCCAAAACATAACCGACCCCCTAAATTCAATTAGGGCATTAGGGGGGAAAATGGAAATTTTGCTCTGGGGTTAGTCAAGACTGCTGAGAACTTCTCGGAATAGTTCCTTGGCTGTAACCGAAGATTGAAATCGAAGGATACAATTTCCAGCGGATGCCGAGTAGTCAGAATATTGGCTCGGGCTCGCCCTTTTAAGGAAAAGATGGCAAAGGAAATGCCCGCCTTTTACCTGATTTCTAGCTCATTTTAAAAACTCTCTTCTTTGTGTCTCCCCCAACATAGCATATTCAACATTTACTGAGCTAGATATAGCTTTCCTTAATGTTCTCTATCCTGATGATCATAAATGGTGGAAGATGAGAATACCAAATTCCACAGATCAAACCACAAACTGGATAAAAAAATACCCCAAGGAAGAAAATATTCGAAGACAGTGTTTTATTTTTGTGCAACTCTTAGCAGCAGAGCATACCCCAAGGATGTGGTTGATGAAAAAGTAGGAGTGTTTAAACGTTATATGTAAACTTGTTTTGTTTTGCAAGCTGGGGTAAATCACAGATAGAGGTCACAGCGATGAGAAAAGTTTGAGGCGGCCTGGGAGCCTAAGCAGGAATAATCTCCTGGCTTTGACCGTGGGCTGCTGAGCTCTAATCACTGATAACAGCCATCAAGCAACCGAGGGGCTCCACTTCATATTGATGCGGCATTTACTTCTCCAGAAAGTCCCCCACTCCAGCCGGCACTTATGGCGAGATAATTAATAGTCCCCTGAGTTATAGATTCTGAGCTAAAGGTAACACTACATAATAGAAGTCAAGGTCACCCATAATACAGTAGCTTCTATAACAAAGGGGATTATTACTGCAATTACCGTCCTGTTGGAAAGATTTTATAAGTTTTCATCGTTTTAATTCTTAAATCTTCCTCTTGCCAGTCAAATTTAAACTCTCCAATTTATGATAGAGGACTAAAAAGCCTCTCCCACAAAAGCTTTCTCCCCCGAGCATTCAAGCGGCTTCTGGGGAGGTGGAGAGACAGAAAATGGTCATCGTATTTAGCAGCAAGGCCTTCGAAAAGTTTCCACAGGCTGGACCTCTCTACTTTGCTTTGCTCCTTCCTATGTTGTATCAAATACTAAAACACACTCAAATCCCACCTTAGATGTACTTTTTTTTTTCTTTTGCTGCACAAAATGGGAAAGAAGTTTCTAGTTTTGTGTATAACATTATTTATTCATTTTCAGCGGATACCATTCTTTTCTCCTTTTGCAACCAGTGATTTTTTTTCCCCAAGTCTCAAACATTTTCGAAGGCCCTTGAGAAGTTTGGGCCTCTGGCCTTTTGCCTAATTTGTCCAGTGAAGGCAACAGCTCTGTTTACCAAAACCTAAATTGGACTTGAACCCAAAAGCATGTTTCCCACCCAAACTATTTAGTATCTAAATTTGCTCCTGGCTGGAAGAACTCTAGTTCCTGTCATTTAAACCAAAAACAAACAAACAAACAAACAAACCAAAAAAAAAAACAACCAAAACAAAACCTGTTTTGAAAGCTTCTAAAAAAAAAAAAAGTTCAGGTCTAAAAATTGTAATTAATCTAATAAGACATCCTGCCCAAAGCAGCTCAGAAGCTCTGTGTGCCATTTGGGTGAGCCTCATGAGCATGGTGGTGGCAGACAGCATCACACAAGTGCTTTCTGAAATGGTTTCTAACTAACACTGCACTCATTTTTATGACCTAGACAGTCTTGCCGTCTTTCTGTTTGGGACAAAAGAGCGAGCAGACACAATCATCTTTTGAGAATGATGGCATCGTCATTGTCTGCATAGCAGGACTGTAATTAAGCACCAGAAATAGGACAGCTGAGAACAGACAAAGAGAGGGGAAGGGAGGGACGGTGAACCGGCGTCGCGGTGAGAGGCCTCAGCAAAGATAGTAGCTGAAATCGAGTACATGCATGGATGAGGTCATCCTGGGAAAGGCTGTGTGTCCGCATGGAAAAAATGTGAAGCAGGACAGAGGAAGGGAGACCCAATGAGCTACTTAGTGTTTTGGGCCCAGCTCACATGCCCCTCCTCGAGGCAGACCTCAGGGATGTCTCCTGGAAGAATTATTCATGTACCAAATATTTATGGAGGGCCTGCTATGGCCAAACATTGTTTCAGGTGCTGGAGAGTCTCAGTGGTGACTGAAACAACTCAGGTCCATACCTTTTTGGGGACACCTAAATGTCAACTCCAGAAGGAGCCAGCCATGTGAAAATCCAGAGGAAGAGCATTCGAGGCAGAAGGGACAGTAATGGCAAAGTTCCCAGGGTGGACATAAGGCTGGTGTAACTCTGTAGGCTAAAGAAGGCCAGGGCACTGGAGCTGAGGATGCTGGAGGGTGGAGTAGGGGGTGAGATCAGAGAGGTGGGTGGAGCTTCATCACTTGGGATCCGTGGACTCCAGGTGAGGAGTTTGAATTGGGGTCTCTGTTGGAGGGTTGTAAGCATGGAGCTGATGTGATCCTTTACTTGCACAGAACTGTGTGTATTCACAGGGGCCCTCCTTTCCAGGCTTCTCACCTCTGACCCGGTGCTTACAGGCAATGTAACCCATAGCAGCCACCTCATCAAGGTGCACGGAACTGAAAATGGGTCAGGATTTAGGTGCATACGCAGACTGTGAACGCCCACTTATTCTGGGTGCTACCCACAGACCTCACTTACGCTCAGCAGGTTGGTGGATGATGACAAATAAAATGAGAGCTGATTCTGAAACTAAACTCGCCTGGAGGGTTCAAAGAGGACACCAACAAAACCTTAATTGTCTTTGACTTCTCTCGTCCCATAACTGACAAAGGCACATAAAAATGTATGTCTTTCCAGAAATCAAAAGGCCAATCATGAGTCATTTAATAACCGCCCAAGTATAGCCCCCGTGGAGGACTGAATAAGAACACATGTGTGAAAGTAGTACACAGGAATTCGTTACATACATGAGCAAATGAATGAGTGATTCGTTACATACACGAGCAAATGAATGAGTGACTCGTTACATACACGAGCAAATGAATGAGTGATTCGTTACATACACGAGCAAATGAATGAGTGATTCGTTACATACACGAGCAAATGAATGAGTGATTCGTTACATACATGAGCAAATGAATGAGTGATTCGTTACATACATGAGCAAATGAATGAGTGATTCGTTACATACATGAGCAAATGAATGAGTGATTCGTTACAATCAGCAATGTAACGAATGAAGCAAAAGGATTCCCTTATCCCAGCTCTCAGCAATTCCCCTGAGTTATCTAGAGATCTTCTTTAGTGAGTGAAGTCACGAAGCATCAGAGCACCAAGTCTAACCACAGCTGAAAACTCTGAGGCCCAGAGAGGGGAAGTGACTTGCCCAAGGTCACACAGCCAAACCAGGACTGAAATTCTACACTGTGCTCCTTCCAGTGTGCTCTGCTTCCTCCTTTTAGGATAAAGAAGGGCAGGATAAATTGATGGAGAACATACACCTGTGAGCATTAACTAACAAAGGAGGACCTGAACGGCAGGTAGAAATCTCTCTCACTTTCCTCACTGGCCCTGATCTGTCGTCCCGTAACAGAGCCCTTTCAGCAGGAAACTCCAGGGTATGCGATTTCTAGGGCAAGGACTAGAAGAGGGGCATGAGCTTTGGGTGGGCACACCCCCTTAGTTTCCTCATCTGTAAAGTGGGTATAATTACAATACCTATTTTACAAGGTAGTAGTGTGGTAAATTAATCTACAAAAAGTTTATCACAATGCCTGGCATGTGATTAAGTCCTCAATAAATGGTAGCCATTGTCAACATTGTTTTTGTTTTTGTTTTTTTAATCATAGAAAATATAGAAAACACACATACAAAAAAATCACCCATTATCCCAAACCTAGAAATAACCATAGTTAATACTCTGGAGATTATCTTTCCAGTTTTTCTTCCAAGCTTACATAATATATATGACATATAAGCATATATATGTTACACATAATTTATACACTATTTCATACTTTACTCATCAATCTCAGATATATAATAAACATTTCCCATGTCATCAAATTCTTGCAAAAATATGATTTTCAGGGGTCTTTTAACCAATCTCCTATCACTGGTAATTCAGGTTTGTCAACTTTTTGCTATTGCAAATAGGGCTTCAGTAATTATTCTTAGACATAAATCTTTATAAATGTTTATGGTAATTTCTTCAGGAGAGTCCCTAAATGTTGACTTGCTGGGTCACAGGGCATGCATAGTTTTCAGGCTTTGGATAGAAATTGTCAAAGCACCCTCCAAAAAGTTTGGATCACTTCAAACCCGCCTAAGCAGGGTACAAGAGTTTATGTTCACATCTCCACCAACCCTGGGTAGCATCACTTTATATACATTTACCTTTTAGATAGGCCCCAAATATTGCATCTCGTTGTTTTAAATTTCTTGATTGCGATGAAGTTATGAAGGTTGAACTTTCATTTGTGTTGATTCATTTAGGAACTTCTTAGTTAAGTCTTTGACCTATTTTTCTACTAGTCGAACTAATGCACCTTAGTTGAACCAGTCTGTAAGACGATGTTGTATAACTGGGGCGCTAATGTTCTGTCACAGTGTTGACTGAACTATTTCTGCCGTATTTTGCTTGCAGGCTTTTAGTATTTTAGTCAAAACTTTGGAAGAACAAAAGCTTGGCATCATGTGCATTTGGGTCTGATATCTAGTCATTGGTGACTAGACAATCTCATTCCCGTTCATTCCTGTTCCCCAAACTGTCATCCATGTGGGACAGGAGTCGCTCCAATAGGGTTCCCCTTTGGTGACCATTTGAGTTCTCTTTAGCACCCCCTGGAGCCCCAGCACCACCCACCTTCCGGTAAAGACCATCTTTAAGGGCCTGGTGGTATCTGCACTTGGACTCCTCATTCCCTATTCCCAGGATATACATCTAACACCCAAAGGCTCTGGTGGGTCCCAGGTAAGGGATATTGTCTTTGAATAAAGCGGGGGAAGCGGGGGACGAAAGGAAGGGTAACAGCTGGGGGTTTTTAAGCAAACTAATTTAAGTGAGAAAATCAACTTTCCTTCTGAACAATGTGGCAACAACCTGAAAGCTGTGAAAGATGGTGCTAAAGCTAAGGAACTTGTGAGGAAAAGCTTTTATCAAAAGCCCAAGGGGGAAGCTGACTGTTTCTGTGCTTACAAAGGACCTCCCCAGCCTGCAGAGATAACCCACCATGACTCTTCCTTAACCCTTCAAGGATCCATGGGTGACCTCTGAACAGGACCACATGGTGACTTTAGTTGATGTGATGGACATTCACGCCCCCAGCTTTACTCTCCCTCCTTCTAGTGACAGGATTCCCATTTCCCTCTGGCAAATCCCATTCTTGGTTCATGTGTTTGAGGGAAAGTTGGCTCCAAAATCAGCTTGAGGGGTGGGGATTTGACCCACGCTTGGCCAGTCACAGCTGTGCCATACTTGTGGCCTCAGCTATCTGTGTGAGGATGGGCACAGGATTCAATTCAGGCCAATGAGAGTCAAGCCCGGCAATCCGGCCCAAACCTTCAGGGCTCAGAGCTCTGAAAGCCTGGCACTGCTGGTTGCCATCTTGCCATCCTGGGATCCCATAGGGAGAAGCCAAAGGGAGAGATGGGGATTAGTGAGCCCATGGATGAAGCCATGCCTAGATTTTCAGTGATGTGAGCCACTCAACTCCCTGTTTTAAAATTAGCCCCTTTGAGTTGGGTTTCGATCACTGACTGTGGAAGGAGTCCTAAATAATACAATCTAGTCCATCAATTGGATCTCTGCCTTGAACAACTGAATTGTAGATACCCATTAACCCAAACCCAGATGAGGTCCCGGACGTCCCAGTTCAGTGTGTGTGCGGGCGGGGTGGGGGGCATTGGTAGCCCAGTGAGCTCCTAGGAAAGAGACCTGGAAACGTATGTGAGGAATAGCTGAAGAAAGCAGAGGAGGACTCCAGGGAGATGTGACAGCCTGTTGTCATGGAGACCCCACAGCATAGACCATTGGAGGAAGGATTTTTAGAGCTTGGTTTTAACTCAATATGAGGAAAAGTTACTGACTCTCAGATGTGAGGAGGTAGTGAGTTCCTCTCCCCTGGGGGCATATAAGAGGAGAGTGCCTAACAGGATGTCATTGGAGAGATTCAAGGATCAGACGCAGGTTGAACTATTGATAGACACCCTTGACGTTCCCGCTAACCCTGAGCCATGATGCATCTGTTTCCCGGATGCAGAGGTTGGTGTTCGAATCAGGTCTTCCTCATTTGTGACCCAGCTTTTCCTGCAGGGAAATGATGTTTATGAAGGTAGAGGGATACTATGAAGGTGATTAAAATGACAGATTCAATGCATAAAGCAAGGAACAGAAATTGCCCTTAAGAGTAAGGCTCCTACACCCAACCCAAACCCTTGCCGACTTCTCCTGTTACCCAACACTTACACACACATTAGGGGGCTCCCCGAAAAGGAACTTAGCTCCCAGAGACCCAGATTTGCAAGCTGAGTAGATGGGGGGGCAGGGTTGATATCTGGACACTGCACCAAGGTTTGCCTTACTTGGGTGTCAGGAGGCCCCAATGGCTAAAGGGCTCTTGTCTTGGTCACTTCCTACCAAATATGGGATTCTTGATCCCACTGCTGTTCTCTCTCCTCCTCTCAAGCCAGAATCACCTGTTCTTTTCTAAAATGGAAGCTGAGTCATTCACCCTCCCGTGCTCTTAACACAAGTGGCATTGCTATGTCTCTTTCAGGTTTTTGTTATTTTTGTAATAGTATAGATTACCATTATATCGTACATTCATATTTGGGGCATTATTTTGAGAATCATTTAATATTAAAAAAATTTTTTTTCTAGTTACTGGTGTTTGTTTTTCCATTTTGATACTTTTAAAGTGTGTGTGTACAAGTGTGTGCTTGTACATGCATACTTTGTTGCTATTGTTCAAGTCCAGTTAAAAAGTTCATGCAAAAAAAAATTTCCGAGATACAGATTAGCTGTTTATAGGCTCCTTCTTTTTTAAAGAATCTATTTATTTTGCTGTGTCAGCCATACCTGCACTACAGGTGTTTTTATGACCTTTCTGTAGGTCTAATAGAACCATTGGGAGGAAGCTATCTTTTCACTAAACTTCCTTTAAAAATAGAAATGAGAAGCTTTCCCTTTATCGCAGCATCTTTCCTCTCTCCTTCTTCTGTTAGTGACTTTTCCCCTCTCCCTCATTTGGGTAAATACTTATCATGCCTGGGACTCTTATGATCCATAATCCACGAAAAATAAAAAGTACAGATGTTTTTCAAATGGGCCAAAATGGACATTTTCCATATCTCACTCCTCAGGGTATTTTATTACTGATTTTTATTTAGGGGAAAAGATGCATCATCCCTTTTGGCAATGGAACCAAAGCTACGGCCTGTCTTTAAAAGCTATGTCCTTGTAACCCTGATGGGAACACCTGGTATGAGTGGACCTGTAATTAGAAAACTATTCCTAAAATAAAAATGCCAAAATACCAACAATGTTATCTTCGGGGTCTGAGACATGTGATAAATTTTTATTTTCATTTTTATCCTTTTCTATGGCTTCTGGATTATCTACAGCAATCATGTGCTAGTTTAAAAAATAATTGAATAATATGTGAATACATATTCCTTGAAAATAATGAAATATTACATATAAGGTTAAAGTCTCCTTTGATCTCTACCCCTTCCCACCCCAGCTCCCTCTCTAGAGGTAACCCACTGTTATCAGCTTAGTCTGTATCTTTCTAGAACTATCTCTTATTAATTTACACACACGCGCGTGTGCACACACACACATACATAGGCATTCATGTTCTTCAAGGGAAAAAACAAACAATGAATTTGGTAAAAGCATAGCAAGAACACTTACAAATGTTAGAACAAGAAAGAGTTTTAAGGGCTTTCTAGCACAACTTTCTAGCACAACTCCCTCATTTAACAAATGTGGCACTCGGCTCACGGGAGCCTCTTTTCCCAGGAAACCGCACTCTGATGTGAGCCATATTTTGATATGTGGGTCTTCAGATGAGCAGGAAAATGTGTAAATACTCGTCTCCCAGGCCTGAGTATGATTTTTAATAATCGAATATGGAACTCAGCCAACATTTTATTCAGGCACTAAATTTAAAAGTGGAGCCCAGAGACTTTAAAAAATTTATGATTCCACAAACGGAGGGAATCTTCCCCCACGATCGCTATCTCAGAAGTAAAAGCGTAAAACCGGCCCTGTGCGGCTTGGCTCTGTTTCCCGAGCTCCAGCTCAGGGGTGTTCTGGAGTCTCAAGCGAGCTCCGCAGGCTGGGGTCCCTCCAGACGTCTGGGGTGGGGAGGTGTCCGCTCCCACCCCCATCCCCGCCACAGGACTCAGGAGGCCTCCCGAAGCCATTTGGCTACCTTATCGCCCCTCTCCCTGTCCTACAGCCCTCGGAGCAAGCGCCTGAGTGCCCTCTGATAAAGATAGTGCTTCGACTTGAAAGAGTAATTGCTGACACACATTACTGTTTCCCTGGAGGAAATCAGTCCAGGCAAATCCTCTACAAACCTAGGACAGCAAACGCGGCAGGTTACGATGGGAGACGGCTTGGTTTTTGGTCTCCCTTGTGAAGTAGCTCTGTCTCGTTTTCAAGACTCCAAATGCCTGCCATGCCCACAAAACCCTCAGTCCTTCCCATCCAGCCTGGCCCATCACCAGGATCTGGACCTCAGAGGTTTGGGCAAAGCTTTACTCTCACTCCCTACCCCTTGGAGACTTGTGGAACAGAGCCAGGGGCCAGTGGATATCCCTCCACCCCAGAAGGAAGAAGCCCACTGAACAGAAAGTACTTTCATAGGAATTTGTGTATGCCAGAGCTCATTCACGCATTCATTCATTCATTTGACAGTATTCATAAGGACCAACTATGTGCTTTCACAAGCATATATCAGGTAATGATAAGCTCAAGAAAGAAAAATAAAACAAGGCAGAGAAGATAGGAAAGGCAACGGGGAGGATTTGTCATTGTGTAAGTGGTGAGCAAGGATGACCTCACTGATTGGGTGACATATGAGCAGAGATCAGAAGGAAGGAAGGGTGTAGACCATGCAGCTATCTGATGGAAGAACAGTCCAGGCAGTGGGAACAGAAAGTGCAAAAGTCCTGAGACCAGAGTAACAAAAATGCAAGTCTGACAGGATAAGGGAGGGGGCAAATGGGAAATTAGATTGGGAAAGGAGATTATTTATGGCCATTGTAAGGATTTGCGTTTTCCTTCAAGTAAGAGAAGCTATTGGAGGGCTTTGAGAAGAAGAATGACATAATCGGATTCCGATTTTGACAGAATCACTCAGATTTAATTCAGTAAATACATGACAAGAATGGAAGGAAGGAAACCAGATAGGAGGCCATTGTTGTCATCCAAGCAAGAGATATTGGTGGCTTGGACCATGTTAGTAGCTTGGGGGTAGTAAGAAGTAGGAGAGGGTTGGCTTACAAGATTGGGGAAATGGAGGTATGTTCCAAAATGGGGACATTACAAAAGAACCAAGTCCTAAGGAATGGGAGACTTAGGAATTTGGTTTTGGACATGTTAATATTGAGATTCCTTTTAGACACTTAAGTGGGTAGAGAGTCTGAAGTTCAAGAGAGAGGTCTCATCTGGAGATACGTTTTATGATGGTATTTAAAGCCATGAGACTAAATGAGTAGCCAGAGAAGAAAAATCACCAAAGTCATGAATAAAAGCAGAGAAGAGGGGAAAGGGATGGAAGGGGAATGAAAGGAAAGGGGAGGGAAGAGAAGGATAGGAAAGGAATCTGAGGGCTGAGTCCAGAGATGCTTCAACATTTAAAGATTGGGGAGAGGGCTTTCCTGGTGGCGCAGTGGTTGAGAGTCTACCTGCCGATGCAGGGGACATGGGTTCGTGCCCCAGTCCGGGAGGATCCCACATGCCGCGGAGCGGCTGGGCCCGTGAGCCATGGCCGCTGAACCTGCACGTCCGGAGCCTGTGCTCCGCGACGGGAGAGGCCACAACAGAGAGAGGCCCGCGTACCGCAAAAAAAAAAAAAAAAAAAAAAAGATGAAGTCTGAGACTTGACCGTGAGATTTAGCAACATGACCTTGACGAGAGCTTTCTCCGTGGAGAGGAGCCTGATTGAACCAGGTTCAAAAGAGAATGGAAGAAGTAGAAGAAGATAATGAGAAGAAATAATTAGTTTGTGAAATTCCATAACCTTAAAGCTTGGGGTGATGAAAAGGCACCCAGCGCCTACATGGATTTCCATGGAAGTGCAAGACACCAGCTGCTCATTAGGCATTGCATTGCCACATGCCTACACCTGAGAATTTACCAAGTGTCCCAAGTACTAAAAAAAAAAAAAAAAAAAAAAAGACAGGCTTTTATATAAAGTACAGCGTCTCTAGCACCCTCTTTTCAGTAGGAAAAAAATCCTATAACACAAATGAAACTAACCATATAGCTGTCCAGTGAATGGCCCCTACTGGACACATTCCTTATTATTGAGGTTTGGAGGATTCTGTACCTCTCACTTAAACATTTAGAGGCTATTGGACAATCTGGCTTTTTTCCAAATCAACAGGGAAAGAAAAATATCTGGTCTTCAACAATTCATCTATTTAAAAAAATCATGACCCAAGTGTAGTAGTCGTAACTATCATTGTTTAGTTGTTTAAAAGACTACAAGTTAATTGTGTTTTCACATGCATCGTCATATTGGGTTTTCACAGCTATATAAGATGGCAAGGACAATTATCTCCACTTTACAGAACAAGAAATGGAGGGTCAGAGAGAGTAGAGACTGGTCCACATTTACTTAGAAAGCAAATGGTGACCCTTCACACAGCATTATTTCTTCTGGCTCTAAACTCTGAAGGGATCCCAATGTTTCCAAATGCGTACTTGCTGTGGGATGGATGCACACAGCACTGATGTGAGCCGGAGAGGCAGACAATTTCTCCCTGGACATTTCCCCTGCGTGGAGTGGATTTTTCCACATACTGCAGTGGCTTCTTCTGCCCAGATGGGTATCATGGGCTGACCCTGAGTGAACATGGAAAACCATCTCTAAATGCCTCTGCAGGCTCTAGGAAACAAGGAAAGTTCACCATATTCTTCGTACTTCACATAACCAACTAGTGTGTCCTTATCTTTTACAAATGTTCAATGATGGTTGCCAAGACTTCCCACTGACCATGTGGACAATATGTCAAATGACTAATTGGCAAACACAATGTTTCCAATCAGAGTCTTGATAGATCACTGCACTATTCCAATGGAAGGCTGCCCAGCTGTTAAGTCCTAATGGTAATGGGTCCATGCTATCTTTGACCTCACATCCAAAGTTCTCAGTTTTTAAATATTATTAATGTGCAGTCATCGGGTATGGATTTACTTTAATCAGCCAGCAACGGCCACTGTGGTATTGAAACACGAGTAGATAGACATCCACAAATTAAGAAAAAGTTCGGAAACAAACTCAAATTTACATATTCATTTGTTTGATGAAGGAGGTGTTTCCAATAAGTTAGGAAATTAATAATGATTTGATGAACTTGTGCCAAGGAAATTGATTAACTATTTAGAAAATACAAAGTTAAAGCCTCACCTCACTCTCCCTGCTCAAATGAATTCCATTTCAATTAAACATAAATGTAAAACTAAAATAATACAAGAAATAGACCAAATGATAGGGAGCTTTTTATCCGACCTTGAACTGGAGAGGATCTTTGTAAATATACACACAAGGAAGGGAGCTGTATATGAAAATACTAAGGATTTGACGAAATATTTTTCTGTTTTAATTAAAATAGGGCCGTGCTACTCATGGCCTTCCCCAACTCTTACTGCTAAAATCCCTTTTCCACTCCTTCCCTCTGTCCCCGAGGCCTTCCAGTTTCCAAGGAACATCAGGGTAAAATTACTCACTCATCTTGAGAAAGGGAAACCAAAGACCCAGAGAAGGAAAGCAGCTCATCTAATTACAGATAGCTTGTAGTGGAGAGCTAGACAGCCTGGGTTTGACGCTCAGCTCTGCCACTGATTAGCTGTGTGACTTTGGGCAAATCACCTCCCCTCTCTGAGCTTCAGGGTCCTCAGCTGTAAACTAAGAGGGAACTAACACTGTCCTAGTGGTTTGTTATGAGGATAAAATGAGTTAACCTGCAAAGTACTGGCAACTGTGCCAGCTCTATAGCAAGTGCTCAATAAATGGTAAGTTTATTATTAGGCTAGGCTTAGCCTTACCTTATCCTGGAAGACAGGGTTTAGATTATACATGTCTTCACCACAGTGATAAGTGCTGGGCCAGTATCAAGCCCTCAAGAAATACTTATTTTAGATAGAAGCTGAGTAATTGTGTATAGTGTCATTACTTTGAGATCTATTCTTTTATTTTAGCCTCACAACAACATTAGGATGCAAACATGGTAAATATGATTGTACCCATTTCAAAGACGATAAAACTGAGATATGGAAGGCCTTGCCTACAGCCACAAAGACTTGGGTTAAGCTCAAATATCCTGGCTTCTCCACTATACCCTTACACTGAAACCTTAACCTTGTCCCCCTGCAACCAAACTACCAATGGCCATGGTGTTTGTTCTTGTCATCCAAGACCCCCATTTATTGAGCTTATCATGTACGCAATCCAGCGCTAATGCTGCACATGTCCTCTCATTTAATCCTTAGGACAATCCTGTGACTAGACATTGCTGTGCACATTTTATACCTAAGGAAACCAAGAGTTAAATAACAAGCTCAAGGTCATACGGGAACAGAACAAAATCCCTATTCAAATGGAGGCCTTTGTGATGACAAAGCCCAGGTTCTTTGCCATTTCTCTAAACCAGGAGAGAAACTGGGAAGCAGAAGGGCCCAGTTCTTGCCTTAAAGTGGTCGGGAGTCCCTTAGGAAGATACCGCCCCTGAGATTAGGCATCGCCAGGATTCGGACCCAGTCTGTCTGATCTGGGGGCTTGTACTTTTGTTCCCATGTTTTTCTGCCAATTAGTCCAAAAACAATAATACTGAAATACTAAATGCTATTAAAATACTAAAACAATAATGCTGAAAGAAATCATTGTGAGCCTACCCAAAAACAAAAGCACCAGGCCAGGCTATCTGGGTACCACAGAGACGGATCCGTTGATTATTAATACACCAACGGATCCAACCGACTGATTTTGATTCCTGCTGTGTGCCAGTGGACACTGGTGACATAGCCGCATCACGCCAAAGAGTTTGCAAAAAGGCTGGGGAGAAGAGACATAATTAGACAACTAGATAAGTAGTCTTTAAAGACGAAAGTAATAGTTTGGGAAAAGAGTTGGTTGGCTTCATGGCTCCAAGAGATGGATGGTGATCTCTGCTTTCAAAACACTCAGGACGTTTTTGAGGAGGCAACACACACACATCATGAAGAGACAAGTTCAAAGACAGAAGTAAATGAGGTAGGTGATTGTAGGAAGGCAGTAAATGGATTGCCAAATGAGGAGTTTGAACAAAACATGATGCTGGGAGGGTTAGTGGAAGTTGGGAAGCTGGGGAGATCTCATGCAGGCTTCAGGGCCTAAGCCTGTATATCTGAGACTTAGATCCATATATTATCTTATTTTCCTGAGTTTAAAATGAAAAAAAAAGTAAAAGAGGAAAGATGTTGTCTCCTTCCCCTGCTGCCCTTCCGCCTCCACTCTCAATCTTGCGAGTTGTCACGCCTCTCTCTCCTGGATTGCATACTCCACAGATCCCCGTGTCTGATGGAAATTGAGGCAGGGAGGAATTGAGAGAACGTGTTCCCTTTGCCTTTCTCAGCCCTTCCCCAAATCACTTCTGACCCCACTGTTAGGAGACAATATTGAAAACAGTCCAAAATCACCCCACTAAAAACATGGATCAAAAAGTCACGACTCCTGGACATGTTTTTAAAATTGCTTAGTTGCATGCAAGTCCCTTTAGTGCTGGAAGGACTTTAATAAAATTGATTTTCTGAGTATAGCCTTTTAGCAGCTACTGTATAAGCTTGAAATATGAACCCTTCATTGTTGAAAGTGTTTCATTTTTGCCCTGTTACTAATGAGGAAGGGAAAGTGTGGGTTTGGAATTTTCCATGGCTGACATTCTCATAATTAAATAGTGCTAATAATAAAGCCCTTGCAGATTTTAAACAAACTGGCATAGAGGTGGGACAGTTTGCCGTATTTCATTTAGAGACCGCAGCAATTAGCCTTTAATGAATAGTACACAGTGACATAGAAGGGCGTCATTTCAACCCCGTCGTTTATTTGCCAAATCACAAAAGGCGACGTTTTCATTCTGCTGATTGAAAATGATTCTCAGGGTTTCTCCTGACAGCCTCTTAAGTAATTGCATTGTGAAACTGAAAAATAAATAAATAAAAGAAAGGGAAGAACATTAATTGCTTTTAATATCTCCGGTCTAATTTCGGCCAAGCTTAGCCACGCTAATAGCTCAGGATCTCAAGCCATACAACAATGGATCAAAAATAGAAGGTTCATCGTAGTTGATATATTTAGAGGCTGATGTTTTTCTTTTCTAATTTGAGGAGAGATTCGTTCCCAGGCACATTGTGACTCCTCTCTGTGAACTGACATGGGGGTGTTTTTATAGAGGACTCACCGGTGGGGTGACTCTGAAGTCATTGCCAAAGGAAAATGACAATGATTAGCCTGAAGGTGAGATGAGAAAGAGCTGCTCCAAGGTCAAGGCTGTGAACAACAAAGGAACGGTTATCCTTTTAAGGTCTTCCTCCAAGCTTTTGCGGACAAAGACAAATTATTTTTAAAAAGGTAGGTGGGCTCTAGAACTATGTTTTCCACACTTGAAAATATTACTTCTTATCTCTGAGACTCGATTTTCTTATCTGCAAGATCCATGGAGGAAGGAAAGACAGGAAATATTGACTCAGCTGGATAAATCCTAACATCACCTGGATGCTGTTAAACATTCAGATTCCCAGTTTCCACGTGGGATCTACTGAATTGGAGTTTCCAAGGAAAGGGCTTAGGAATTCTGCCCTTTATGAAAGCACACTAGGGGGTCCTGAGTACAGGCTTCCTCCACTATTCGAAAATTCGAATTTAACACCACCTCACTTTTAGGAAAGACCTCCAGTAGTACATGTTTTCACTAACGGAAAGAAATTCAAAGAAGGTTTTAGCCTTTAGGAAAAAAAGGCAAAAAGTGAAGGTAACATTCAGAGTTTGTTTTGCAGGAGCCAGTACAGAGGCACCTGGAAGAGCGAGCGTGCTGCTGCCAGGCTCCTTCCCAAGAGCTGCACTCAGCGTCTCAGCATCAGGCTGCCATAGCTTTGAACTATGAGCTATGAACTCATAGTATGAACTATGTATCTGTGAGCATCTGTGCTTTATCTCGATTTATTTTGTGCATCTGTTAGAAAGATGTGTCACGAAGTAATTGCTTCTTCATACAAAAGTACAAAACGTTGTACTTTTGGACTGCGGGGAATCCTGTACTTGGTAAGTCTGGTAAACACTTACTTTGACATCTTTGGACCTTCCAGTTCCACAGCTGTTGACAAACTCAGGTCCAGCCTTCCTGTGAAGCAGTGCAAAGTGGGAGAAGGCAGGGGCTCCCTGCGTGGGGCTACTTGAGGAATCACAGGTCCCCAGCCTAAGAAATCTCTTTCAACCAGTCTACCACGGTGCTGCAAACGTCCCCATCAAGGTCACAGTTCACCCTTCAATGTGATGCTGAATGAGCAAGGGTTGTGTTGAAATAACTTTCTAGACTCAAGATGGAGCCACTCCTGCCCGGGGTGCCAGGTCAGCAAACCAAAACTCAGGCAACTTCTTTGTTCCTGTAAATGCCCCGCTGGACCAGAAACACAGGATATCCAGTCAGCCAGCCCCCAGATGCCAAGCCAACTCTGGGCTCTATACTTACTTGCTTGTTCCTTTTCTGTTTTCTATCTATCTCTTCCTTGTTCCTTATTCTTTACCTTATAAAAGCTTCCTGCCTCCTGCCCCATTCTGCAGTTCTCTGGACCCTTGGGAACAGACACTGCCCAGTTCATGGAGCGTTCAAGTTTGTTTGTATCACCTATATGGTCTTCTTTAATAATTTTCAACAGTTTTAACAAGGATTGGGTGGAAGGTCACCTGAGGATGGGAGAGGCAGAGGCCCCACGGGGGGACAGATGCTCAGTAGGGAACGGTGCAAAGGCAGACCAAGAGACAATTAGAATATCACATGTGCACCCCCTCCTGTGTCCTAAGACCTGACTGATGCAGGGGTCCTTCCCCCTTCTGGGTCTCAGGCTGCAGTAGTTGAACTAGACACTAAAGGCACCTTCAGGTTCTGACATTACAGCTCATAACACTTGGTAGCTTTGCTGGGCTAGTCCTGACTTCTTGGAAAGTCTAACCTAATTCGGCCTGGGTAAAATGCCTTGATTTGGCCTTCTAGTGAATTCCAGATGGGTGTAACGGGAGCAGGCCTAATCCAGGATGGCCGGTGTTAACTTCACACGCAGGCGTTTTAGAAACTAGACAGCCTTAAAGACTGAAAAATAAGATTGTTTGTTTTGTTTTTAATATCCTGCTCTTTCTAAATAAGGAAAAAATAAGAACTGCTTGATATAAATACCTGTCATCAGAAACCAACCTATTTTTAAACATTTTAATCTTTTAGTACCATTTAACTTTTCTCTCAGTCCTCTTGCAAACTCATTGGTAGGACATGGTCCGTATAACCTAGAGCACCTTGCACCTTGGCAAGGTGTGCAATATGTGCCAGGAGAACTAACTGATATATTAATAATTTATTTAGATATCACTGTGCTAAATACTTTCCATGTATTTTATCATCTAATCTTCGTAATCATCCTTAGATCTAAGCAGGTAGATGTGAAGTGGCATCTTACTGTGGTTTTGATTTACATTTCCCCAGTGATTAGGGCTGTTGAGCATCTTGGCAAGGGCTTATTTGGCCATTTGTATGTCTTCTTTGGGGAAATATCTATTCAAGTCTTTTGCCCATTTTTGAATCGATTGTTTGGTTTTTTTCTGTTGTTGAGTTGTGGAAGTTCTTTACATATACTGGACAGTAATCCCTTCTCAGTTATATTATTTGCAGTCCTATTCCATGGGTTGCCTTTTCACTTTGTTGATAGTGTCTTTTGAGGCACAGAAGTTTTTAAGTTCGATAGTTCAATTTTTCTGTTTTTCTTTTGTTGCCTGTGCTTTTGTTGCACTTCAAGAGCTTGAGTGATTTGGGGGACTTCCCCGGTGGCACAGTGATTAAGAATCCACCTGCCAATGCATGGGACACGGGTTTGAGCCCTGGTCCAGGAAGATCCCACATGCCGCGGACCAACTAAGCCCGTGCGCCACAATTACTGAGCCTGCGCTCCAGAGCCCGCGAGCCACAACTACTGAGCCTGCATGCCGCAACTACTGAAGCCAACGTGCCTAGAGCCCGTGCTCCGCAACAAGAGAAGCCACCGCAATGAGAAGTCCGCGTACCGCAGCGAAGAGTAGCCCCCGCTCGCCGCAACTGGAGAAAGCCCACGCACAGCAACAAAGACCCAATGCAGCCAAAAATAAATTTTAAAAATTAAAAAAAAAAGAGCTTGAGTCATTTTGATGCAGCCAAATTTGGGAACCCTAAATCTGGTCCATAGTCTAAACTTTTTTTTAGACAGTGTGACCCTCACCTCCCTCTCTTTTGATTTATCCAAACAAAAACTCACTCAGAAAAATCTACCTTTAAAAGAGAGAACTTCTTGAATGAACAGTTCTCTTCCAAATGAGAACCTGATCCCCAGTCCATCAATATCCCCCAGCAATAACTTCAGAAGAACCTCCACAGGTTTAAAAAGCGTTGTTCTAGGGATCGAACCCCCCACCTTTTTAAATGGGACACTGAGTCCTAGGGAAGGAAAATGAGTTTCTAGAAGTGGCTGCTCTCTCTGCTGCCTGCCCCTTTGTACTCTGTCTGGAGACCCCTGAGGGGATCAGCCATGGTTGATGAAGGGAGAACCCCTTGATTCCTGGCTGGTCAAGATGACCAGTTGATGTAAAAGTCAATGAAGAAGATGTTTCCATGTGTATGGAGAGCTTTGGAATAAAAGCACAATGCTAAGGTAAAATAAGACAAGTTTTCTCTTTTTCAAAGGAAAAAAAAATCACCCAAGTTTAACTAGGTAATTAATTAATTCACAAGTAGGACCAAAGTGAGAGCGATTGCTAAACAATAACAAATGATAAAGAATAAACCCTAAGGTAAGTGATGATGGAGAAGATGAAACAGTTTTAGCTTGGAATCCTATTACAATTCTATTTCAATATAAATAAGCTGACACCAGAAGCAAACGATTAACCCCAAAGCCACTGGCTGTTCATTAGCTAAGGAATAATTTTACATTTCATTATTGTTCGTGTTGGCTAAATTTCCATTAAAACCAATTTAGTAAACTGGCCGTCTTATGGGCTTGAAATTAAAAGGAGGAAGAGAAGGCAGGGCGGGGACAAAACAGAGGCCATCATTTGAGCAGCGAGGGACGGAGAAACTCATGGGGGCAGATTGCCACTTTAATTAAAAATAATGTCTCAATTCACTTTCAAAATGAGCCTCCAGAAAGCGCCTGGGAAATTTTCCCTGGCCAGAGCGTCTGGCTTGTTCACCAAGTGGGTGATTTCTGTTGCTGGGATTTCTGACTGAATGGAGAAACGGCCGGCTCCCTCCCCCGAGGTCAGCTCCCTCCCTCCTCAGCACAGCAGCTTCCAGTCGGGGAGAAAGGGCCTCGAGCTCCTCAAATACTAGTCCCAGAACCTGGACAAGGAAGCCGCTGCTTCATTCTCTGGGCCTTCGTGCAGGCTTAAGGACTTGTATGTAACATAAAATGTGACCCAAATACCAATGACTAGCTTAGCTCACATTTAAAGAGCATTCACTTTAGCCATGCCCTGTACTAAATGCTTTCATGAATCAACTCACTTAATTCTCCTAACTCTCTAAGGAAGTAGATCCTATTTATATTCCCATTTTACAGATGTGAAAGCTGGGATGAGTGACTGATATTACTCAACCAAGATGGCACAGAGCTGGGATTCAAACCCATGTCATTTACACCAGAGCTGTGTGCATAACCACTAAGCTGTACTGCCTCTTGATAAAATAATGAACCGACTTCATGCTGTTTAAGTACAAAACCCAACAGAAAACAACGTATGTAGTGCGTTGTTAGGGAAGACACTGCCGCAAAGGTGAGCGGGGGACAATTTTGGGGGCCACTTAGAATGCCAGGCCCGAGGGTTTGAACTTGACTCTTTGGGGGTTCACAGAGTGCAGTGCCCGGACCACTTGGAGTCCATAAACAGATTTTAAAACAATATTTAGTAGTTATGTGTATGTTTTAAGTTTATTAGAAATATATTTAGCTCTCATATACAATCGGGTAAAAAAAATCATCCTTACTCAAGAACAAAGGACATTTTATTTAACACTTTACATATTCTCTTACTATGTATCAGGCATTGTTCTAAGTGCTTTGCATTTTAACTCAATTCTTAGAACAACTCTATAAGGTGGGTACTATTATTCACTTCACTTACAGGTAGGGAAACTGAGGCAAACTGAGGTTAACTTATGCAGATCTCACAGCCAGCACATGGCAGAGCGGGGATTGGAACCCAGCTGTTTATCTCCAACCTGTGCACTTTTTTTTTTTACATCTTCATCAGAGTATAACTGCTTTACAATGGTGTGTTAGTTGCTGCTGTATAACAAAGTGAAGTGATTAAGAGATAGGAGGATGGGATATGAACATCATGGAGGCAGTTGTCTGATGTCCGGCATCTGCTCCAGGCGATGTTGTACGAATGTACTCTTCCCGAGGGCTGCCTGAGGATGTGGCGCAGAAGCTGGCCCCTGCCCCTGTGAGAGGCGCTGGCAGCAAACCTGCGCTCCTTAGCCAACAGGGCGCGATTCCCAGCACGTTTCAAGGATCAGGTGTCCACATCGGAAACCAACCCAGCTCTAGTTGCCCAAAATCACTTTGCAGGGAGTGAAGCTTTCTCGTTCATGTGCCCAGACCAGCACTGCACCCACTCTGGAAGCCAGAGGCCCCGGGGACAGCCCAGCCCAGCTGCTTTGGAATGTGGTAGAAGGAAGATCGAGAGTCTGGCTTTGGATGGCTCTGATGCAGGAAGTACTATGCATCCACAGGAGACATAATCATGCTGCCTCCCCTGACCTACGAGAGCGCCGCAGCAGGACTGGAGACAGTCCTCCACTGTACCTCAGTGGCTACTCCATCTCCATCGGAACCCTATGGCTGGTGAGTTCCCTACTTGGACCACCCTCACCAAGGATGCCCACTCCCACCCCAACCCACCTGCTTTCCCCAAAGCCCCACTGAGACAGAAACCGTGTCCTGTGCTCCTTTCTAGTCCTGCATGGCGACCATAAGCATTTGATGGCTGATCCAGAATTGGGAGGTTGGTCACCGGCCCAGGTTCTGCCACAAGCCGCTTTCCATCTTCTAACTGAATGGCCCTGGGCAAGCCTGCTAACGAGTCTGCACCCATTCTCTTCATCTAAAAACGGCACTGACAGCAGATCCAAGTCATATGACTGTGTTGGGAGGGTTACCTAGATAATGTATCTAAAACGTTTATCCCAGTGTCCGGGAACATATGAAATACTAGATAAATAATAACCATGACTCCTAATAATAGTAGTACATGTTTCAAGTTTGATGGCCGAGATCTGAAGTCTGGAAACGTGCAAGCGTAATTTACAGTCTACCACTCACACCTGTGTTGGCTTTGGCACCAAATAGCCACCACAACCTCCCAGACCTGACGCCGTCTTCCCTTCATTAGATTCTCTGCTTTCCCTTCTGGCCTGAACAAGCCCTCACTCCTTTAGCTAATGGGAGGAGTGATTCTTTGCCAGAAAAAGGAGAAACATCCTTAGAAAGGCGTCCAAAACGTTGCCATTTATGGCGCAGAGAGAAGGCCATAGCTACTCTTTCAATGACGCATACACAAAAGCTCTTGTTATGGACACAAATAAGAAAAGTGAACCCTTCGCCTGGTGTAATTCACTTCATTTATTGACCAGAGTTCTCTCCCCCAACCCCGATTCCTTTGCATTTGTCAGCGGTTCAGAGACCCCTAGCATTCAGCATGATTTGTAATGTAAATTATATAATTGTACTTTCACATATTTTAACATCAAATGAAATGATTGACTACAGAATCGGAGCTGTCTACAGGTGGGGGTCAATTACCATCTGAATAATCACAGTGCCACACAAGAATAGCATAGCCGCTGAGCGTGACATATTTTTATCTCTATGCATTTCAATGAAGTCGGGCTGGTACATAAAAGGTTATCACCTAGGAAACATATTTTCCTAAGCACAAGTTAAACATGCAAGTGAGATCAGCAAAGATATTCAATTTAGCCAGTCAACCCTAACCTATTAATATTTTAACAAAATCCAGTGAGGATAATATTTTTCTTTGATCCCATTTCATGTGAGCAGCCGGGAAAGGGAAGAAAAATTAAAAACAAAATAGTCAAGCATACAGAATGAGGTTATGTATTAAGTGGGCTATTTAATGTTTCTGGCATTTCATAGCCCAGGGGAAAGTGTGGATGGATTTAACCATCAAGAGCTGTGTTCCCTTGGCCACAAAGTTCGAGAAACATAAAATAATCTATACTTCCAAGCTGACAAATTGTACCTGACACCCAGCTTCATCTCACCGGGACTCCGGAGATCAGCATTAATCACATGTTACAGGGAGTAAAAAGAAAAGTAAATCATGCCACGCTGGAAAGTGAGATGGAAGGTCTTCAGGCAAGGATTTTAATCAATAATATGTGGGATGATAACCAGAAGCTATTGTTTTAATCTCCCGGTATGAAAAGAAATGAATGCAAAACACAAAGCTACCAGGAGCCGAAGCGGCTTCCGTGATGCCTTGTAAGAACTGAAAACAGTTTGGCCGCTCAACTTCCCGGCTTGATTCATGACAACACACACAATGATTTCTTTTTAATGGGCAAGAGTCAAGCGCATCCTTGAAGTTGCCTATTTCTGCAGCCTCAGCTGTTGCCCAAGTCCTGGGCCATGGTTTCGCGTTTGCTCAGTTTCCCTTGTGTAGTAAATATCTACCGGTTTTGTGCATCCAGCACCCATTACTGCCTCTTCTAAGGGCACCTTAATTTTCCTCGAGACCCTCCCCTCCCCCACCCTCAGTCCCTGTGGTTTAGGTTGCGTTGGCTTCACCAGTGGTTCTAGGGAAAGACATGTGTCTCTGTCCTGGCATCACTGTGATTAATTAGTTCAGGGATGGGTGTGTGATTCATTAGAGCCCATGAAATGCAGCCTTGGGTGTTCTTGGCAGTACTCTTATGAAAGAGGTTGTTATGGTTTGAACTGTGTCCTCCCCAAAATACATATGTTGAAGTCCTAACTCTAAATACCTGACAATATGACCCTACTGGGGTACAGGATCGTTGCAGAGGTGATTAATTAAAATGAGGTCTTACCGCAGTAAGCGGGACTCCTAATACACTGTGACTAGCATCCTTACGAAAAGAGGAAATTTGGACACAGACAGACACACACACAGGGGAACGCCATGTAAAGATGAAAGGCTGGGATGAGGCTTTTACAAGCCAAAGAACACCATATATTTCCAGCAAACCACCAGAAGCTGGGCGAGAGGCATGGAACAGATTCTTCCTCACAGCCTTCGGAAGAAACCAACCCTGGCAACATTTTGATCTCAGACTTCTAGTCTCCAGAACCATGAGACAATCAATTTCTGTTGTTTAAGCTACTCGATTTATGGTACTTTGTTACGGTAGCCCTAGCAGCCTAATACAGAGGCCCACTCTCTTTTATTCCCATGTACTGGGTACTTTGAAATTTAAGCTTGGCCTGTGCTATGGTCTGAATGTGTTCTCCCAAAATTCACATGTTGGAATCGTAACCCCGACAGATGGTGGTATTAGAAGATGGGGCCTTTGGGAGGTGCCTAAGCCATGACAGTGGAACCCTCATGAATGGGATTAGCATCCTATAAAAGAGGCTCCTGAGAGATCCCTAGCCCCTTCCACCATGTGAAAACACAATGGGAAGTCTGACCTGGAAGACATCCCTCACCCAGCCATGCTGGCACTCTGACGTCGGACTTACAGCCTCCAGAACTATGAGAAATAAATTTCTGTTGTTTATAAGCTACTCGGCCTGTGGCATTTTGTTATAGCAGCCCGAACGGACTAAGAGGGCATGGCAGGCATTTATCTTACTTAGCAATGGAGCCAACAGTTGCAAAGCTGGGCAAATACTTACAGAGATAACTACCTCAGGCAAATGTTGCCTGAGCCATTCATCCCTGAAGTTCTATCCCTGATTTTTTGCTTACATGAGCTATTAAATTCCCACTTTTACTTAAGCTGGTTAGAATTTAATTTTCATCATTTACAACCAAAGGAAGCCTAAATGGTTTATTCTGAGAGCAGTCAATATGATCTTAGGATGAATTAATAGATATGAAGTCTTTAGAGCAAAGGACATAATCATGTAAATTAGACACAGGAAGACTGCGTTCAGTTTGAGGCAGCATAATTTCAAGAGGGATTCGGATAAATGTGGGCAGTGTTTAGGTGGTGAGAGGCCTGGGCAGTGAATCACAAGAGGCATAAGGGATGCTCGTCACAGGCCAAAAAAAGAAAATGTTTATAGAAAACATGATAGATGACCTCAAATATCCACAGGACTGGCAATTAAAGGAAAGATTGGGATTTAATCACATATCCCCAAGGATAGAAATAGGAAGCCACGGGAAGACAGAAAGAAAACACTGACTTTCTATTGCTCCCAGCTACGGGAAAAAGTAATGAGACGGCCCTGAGAGCAGTAAGTTCTCTGTCACAGGAGGTATTCCAGCAGCAGAGGGGAATTCTGTCTCCTGATAGGTACCCATTGAATGGGTAGATAGGTTGGATGACCTTAAAGTCCTTCCGGCTTTGACTTTCAGTTCTGTAATCCTTTTACTAAAACCCAGGTGACTTGGACACGTCCTTTCCCATCTGTGGACCTCAGTTTCCCCATACGTAAAGCTGGACCTGATGCTCTATAAACATTCTTTTGACTGCAACATGCCATGATTTCATTTTTGCAACTCAGTCCTTCCTGCCTCAACTTCTATCAGACCCTTGGGAAGTCTTGGTCTCACTCTGAATGCACAGTATCACACCATTAATCTTTGATTCAAGGAACGGCTGACACTGGATGTGGGACTGTTGGTGGCAGGGGGAACCGGAGCGGGGGGTCTCTCACATTCTTTTCCTCTTTGCTTTGATGAAATTGCCCACTTCACAGCTGAGAGCTGAGGGACGATATTAAATTTATCATCAATCTGGCTCTAGATTTTTTACAGATGGCCCATGGTAGGCATACACTATGCTTATAATCAATTGGCCAGTTAAGGAACAAACTGGATGAAAGCTGAAAACTGCACGATAAGGCCTCTCTAGTCTTCCTTTGGAGGATGCTGGGATTTCATGCCTAGGAACAGGGAAGGTGGGACGCTCATCTTATCTCACAGTCCCAGGTTGCTCTCTTCATCTGGACTGTTATCCTTTTGCAGCCCTTGTCAGATTGCCAGACAGTCAACTGACAACTCAGCACACGATTTAGCTTTGATATTGCAGAAAAACCTGGGCAATATAAGAGTAAACATTCTTGTTTTGCCCAGTATGGATATGGGCTGGGCCAACAGGTGAAAGAAATTTGTTTGTAATCAGGAAAGAAATCCAGAGTGGATTGTGGGAGAATTTCTATCCACTGGGCTGGGGAAGAAGCTTTGAGTGTGCTCAGCAAGGCGATTCCCGGTCGTTCTGAAGAGACCCCATCCTGCTCTCCACCATTTTAACATCTACTTATTGTCTTGGCCTATTTAAGCTCTTCCTTGATGCTGAATTTTCCAAGTCAGCAATCTTTTTTTATATGTCTATGATCTTTAAAATGAATCCCCAACATGAACAGGAATGCTGTCTGTTTAGAACATCCACAAGTTGCCATTATTTTGGGGGCTTCCCCTTACTCCACTAAGTCAACCCATTTCTCAGGTTGGAAAGTCTTCTTGGAGATGGAGGAAGTTACAGTGTTTTCTCTCAGAAAGGATTCATTCTTCAGGAAAATAACCTTTTGATCCCAAATTCTGAGGGTCTCTCACCTTAAAATAGTCTTACAGATGAGGTCTCCCCAGAGTGAAAAACAAGAACAGACCGGAAAACTAATTCCTAAGGTTCCACACTCTCAGTAAGAGGCCCTCGCGCCTGAATGGAGGGTCTCGAGCACACGTACCCCTAAGGTCATTGGCATCTCCCCAGACCCCTGGGAAGGAAGCATGACTGGAATTACTATTTTCAGTTTCCAGGTGGGAAAACCGAGGTTCAGAGAAGGTAAGTGTCTTGCCCAAGACCACAGAGCTGGTAACAAAGGGTCAGGGCTGGAACCCAGGTTTCCTGACTTGATTTCCACTAGGACTGGCAGCCTCTAATAGTAAGACAAGTAAGGGGAAGCATTTCCTGATTTTTTAGACACCTGTTTGCCAATTCCTTAGAGCACTGGTTCTCAAAGTGTGATCCCTGGACCGCACCATCAACATCACCTAGAAATTGGCCAAAAATGCAAGTTTCCCGGAGGTAGGATAGGTCCTCTCCTAGACCTTTGGAATCAAAATCTGGAAGAGGGGCCAGAAACCCGTGTTTCCAAGCCCTCCAGGTGATTCCGACGCACGCTCAACTTTCAGAACCGCTCCCATCGAAGTTGATGGGGTTTTGTGGGTTTGCTGAAAGGGCTGCTTCAAAATATCAGTCGAAATTCATACTCATCACCTCTGAATTCCATTTAGTGAAGGCCAGAGTCCAAAGCCTTGCAAAGCTTGTTATGATTCAAAGCCGCCTTCCTTGGCTCTGAGACCGCAGGAATAAAGACCCACTCACACTCATATAGAGGCCTGGCCCCAAATTCTCTGCCAGCCGCTCACCATTGGCGCAGAATTGAGCCCAGCTCAGCCAGGCGGCTGATTGTATTCTGGGACAGGGTGACCAGTGACTCTAATCCTGTAATCTTTGGAAAACAAAGAGCCAAAGTCTCCTGGATGTCTGGGGTAAGCAGAGGAGGCCCAAGGGGTTCCGGTTTCATCTGTATTATGCCAGAAGGACTATGAATGTGTCTGTACACATTCCCCACGCCTGCTCCCTCTTGGATTTAAGCATTCTTCTGTGGGACATGTTAATATGCAAAGAAAACAAACATCACCAGAAAGATGGAAAGTACAAAGAGTCAGTGATTATTAAAGCTGGGAAAGCAGGACTGGGTTCTTTTCCCCAAGCTCAGATGGACTCTAAGACCCTCCGAAAAACACGCTGCCATGGAGAGGATTCCATTACCCAAGCTCACCAGCCTCTCCGGTGCTGCAATGACCTGGCACAGAAAATCTATTTACAAGGACTGCTGCCACAGAGATGCTGGGGAAAGAGACGGACAAAAGGAAGGAAACTGCAGTGTCTTCAAACGGCAGGGCAGTTTAGGACAAAGTTGAAAATCATATGCAGTGATATAAACGAAGGATCTTTGCAGACTGGTGGTTCTCAGGCTGAGCTTGGCCTACAGAAGTGTTCTGTTTAATCCACACTAGGCCTAATTCAACAGCTTCATCTTAAAGGTGAATGTGTTTCCACTAAATAAAAATCTGGAAATTTCATAAAAAAATTTCTAAATCGTCCCATCTCAGAAAAATATCAGAAGATCTGGCCTTACTGGGTCCACTTCCCCATGTGACAGCAGTCTCCCAGGCCCAGCCCCAGCCGGCTGCCTCTTTTGATGTGACTCACCTGACCTCAGCAGTAATTTAAATTTGCAAGTCCCAATTTAAGCAAACCCAGAGTTTATACCATTTAGTATCAAAAAACCAAACTGGTTTTAGTTCCAGGCTACAGTAGGATTGTCTCCTGGGTGGCTATTTTCTAGTGAGCCATCAGCAATGAAACACCAATATAAAATCAGGATCTTTAGAAAATGAGTCTTTAGAAATCGAGAATCAATGACCCAATAGCCGTTCACATTCTCTGCCAATAAAATCAAGTGAACAAGGTGATAATCTATAAAATGACAGTTTGTAAGAAAAGCTAACCAGGTGACTTTAAAATGTGTGTGTTCACGGATGTGTTTATTTTTGCCTGCCTTTGTGACTATAAGCCCCATGAGAGCAAGGACTTCTTGTTCCGGTCACTGCTGTATGCCCAGTGCCTAAAACAATGCCTACCGCCCTGTAGGCATTTACCAAATATTTGTTGTGCAAAGGAACAGTAGTAGTAATTGAGGCGTTGCTCTGAGCACTTTACAAGTATTAAGGCTTCAGGGATACTCTTTAACAGATGAGGAAACTGAGACAATGTGCAGGTAACCAACGTGCCCAATGTTGCCCAGCTGGTCAGTGGTGCAGTGGACGAAGGGGCAGGCAGCCCACATGCCCGACCACTGGTCTATCCTACCTCCTCTCTAAGCTCTTACTGTAGCTCCATCTCTTGGGCTGAAACTAATAAACTAAGGCTCCTTGAGCCAGCCCGAACCATTGAATCTCTTTCTGGTGCAAAGTACATACTCACTAAAAGCTTTCTGAATTCGAGTCATTAAAAGTATTATTTCTCTGAGAATAAGAACAGGAGGACTGTTAAAGAGACCTGTAATCTAACAAAAAGGCAAAAAGTTAGGAAGGTAAAGACCCTCACAGGGCTCTGTTTCTATTCTGTTTCGTCTTTAAATCAGTCACTCAGGCTTTATAGGGTCCTGTTTTCCCATCTATAAAAACTGCGAAAATGCTTTCTCCTACCTCCTTTTCACAGGAACATTTGATGGGCGAAATGTGACGGAGAAAAATTCAAAACGTGTAATAGTTATAATAATACAACTTATTTTACAAGTTCAAAACATGGTTTTCAGTTATCTTATTGTCTCTTTCCCCACCCCCAAGAACTCTGTTAACAGACCACGGATTGTTATTCCATCAAAATGAGAAAAGTGAGGCTGGGAAGCAATTATCACTTGCCAAACATCCCAAAGTTTACAAATAGTAAAACTGGGGCTAGAACCAAAGCATTTCTTCTAGGCCAAATGTAATAGTTGGACAAGAACTATAGGGAAAATGGGATATTGCTATAGATGTGCTCTGTGATGTATGGGGGTGGGGGAGGGGTGATTCAGACATGCAGAAGGTCTAGCACAGGACCAGGCTGCATACCCCACAATGAAGAGGAGAGGGCAGGCTTCCCAGAGCTTACGTTAAGCCATGAGCAGCATAAGAGAGGAGAGATGAGGGACCAGGATCCCAGATAAAGGGCACTCGCAACATAGTTCAAAGAGCGTTCCAGAAGTGGTAAGCGCAGAGGCTGTCTGTGCCGGTTCGGAGATGCTGGCAGATATAAGAAGGGTCAGGGGAACTGAGACCTTGAATGCCAGGCTACGGACTTATCTTTTTTTTTCCTAAACAATTAGAAGCCCAGGAGGTTTCCTTAGTGGAAAGAACTTGGGCGTTGGAGGTAGCAAGTCCTGGGTTCAAATCCTGAAACTGCCTCTTTCTGTTTCCAAGTCACTGGTTTGGCTGATTGGAGGCTGAAAGCTCCCAGCGCCTGACACTCAGCACAGCAGTGACTGCTCAATGGTCCCCAGGCTGGCTGGACAGGGACTGAGGAGACGCAGGCAGAGGAGATGAGAGTCTGAGACGCCCGGCCACGAATTCATTAGTGATGTGAAGAGAAGCGTCATTCTGGCCTCCAGGTTCTGCTGAAGTCCAGAAGCATCTCGATCAGGCGGGGCCAGGGCGCGGGGAGCTTGCAGGCTCCAGCGTTGATTTGCATTCGAGTGTTTTATACAAAGAGCTCTCCAGACTTGCATCGGGCCCATAATTGGGGAAACACGGTGATGGTGTCCCTCCCAAGTTGACTGATGCATTCCACTCTTACCATCATCTTTCAAGTGTGTCTTTGAGGTTTCTCTTTCTGGATTGTTCTGGGGGAGCCTTGTGTGAGGAGATAATCACATTCTCTGCACAGCGCTGACCAGACACTTCACAGCCCCTGCAAACCCGGCAAAGCATCCTCCATAATCAGTGTTCTTATTTAGAAAGGCCAGCTTTATTATTATGTTTTTTGAGAGCTATAGTCTAGGAAACAGATCCATTCAAGGGGAAACAGGCAGCTACTAGCCATTAGAGGGAAAGAAATAAATAATTGCTTTTTAATACATTATTTATTGCCTGCTGAATGCTAACATCTTTCTTGTGGAGCTCAGAACTTCAGCCACACTAAAGGAGGCTCTTATCTACTCACCACTGTATAAATGTAGACAATAAAAGCGTATTGATATTAGGGCAAAAACAGGGACTACTTAAGAAATTTTGGGTCTGCTGTAGAAGGTTTCTGTACTGCTCTAATGGGAACATTTTTTTGTTTCTGGGTCAAGACATTTCACAGGTTGTAGAAAATAACCTCTTTCTGGGCTCAAACACAGTTCTTACTAAACAGCATTTCCATTCTAATATGTTGGGAGGATGTGAGCTTGAACACAGGCGTGCATGTTTATCCATTTAGGGTTGGTGAATTTGCTGGAGTAGGATTAGGGTCTGGATGGGTGTAACATTGGCTTCGCTGAACTTCCTCTATGGGACTGAAAACTCTCCAAGTTCCCGTGAGGATGGGAGAAGGAAGGAAAGTGACCGGGAGGGCTGATGCTGGTCGCCCAGGCTTTGTGTCCTTGAAACAATGTCATATACACACCCTGCCACTTTCAAAACACTCTTATATTCAACAATTCATATGATCCTTACAACTACAGGCAGGGCACGTTGGTGGTTGTCTCCATTTCATAGATGAAAAAACCGAGGCTGGCCTCCAATCAAGCATCCCGTGTTTACTAAAGCCCAGTGCTTTTCCCATTTACCACGGCAGCTGGTGTGGAGCCATCACTGTGCCAGGGCCACCATTTGCACAGTTACTAGTAACAACCTGAAAAGAACCCATTTTGTGCTTGCAAATACGTGTGCAGTGGCTGCAGTTGCCCCGGGCAGAGGACTGTCAAAACTGAAAGGAAACTTAAAAAGCACCTAATAGGGCTTCCCTGGTGGTGCAGTGGTTGAGAGTCCACCTGCCAATGCAGTGGACACGGGTTCGTTCCCCAGTCCGGGAAGATCCTACATGCCGTGGAGCGGCTGGGTTCGTGAGCCATGGCCGCTGAGCCTGCGCGTCCGGAGCCTGTGCTCCGCAGCGGGGGAGGCCACAACACTGAGAGGCCCAAAAAAAAAAAATGCACCTAATACATCAGCTACCAGACTTTTTGGACCCACAGAGTTTTGTTTGTTTATCAGAGTTTTAATCAGTTGCCAACACTTAAGCATCAGAGAGTTCACATTAAAATGTCAGTTTCTATTTCTCTTGGGAAATCAGGTCTGGCTACACTGGTCCCCTGCCCCATGGGCACAGCCAAGTGAGGTTGACAGCTGCCCCTTTCTGCGGACTTGAGCACTCCAGGTCACCAACATCCCCACTGCTCCCTGGCGTTTCACTCCTAGCCTGTTTCAGTCACTTATGTTACCTATCTGGGTTCTATAGGCATTTAAAACTTTAAAAATTTTTATTTAATTGATTAATTATGCATTTGGGAAATACTTCAAGTTGTACCGATGGCATATGTAGTGAAAAGGACCCTCCCTCCCACTCTGTCCTGAAGGCTCCTGTGACAACCACTGCTACCAGTTCCTTCTCTTTCTAGGGATACAATAGGCCAGGCAAACATATTACGTCATTACCTTTTCAAAAACCACAAATGCACTAATATTTTGCCACTTTACACAATGATACATTTTAGGCACCTTATCCATATAAAGAGAGCCGCCGCCCTCTTTTCAAAGGCTGCATAATATTCCTTTGTACGGACGCACCGTAATTTATATAACCAGTTCCCTAATGATGGACATTCAGGTGGTTTCCGATCCTTTGCTCTTACAAACAGTGCATGCTTAACTGTACAAAAGTGTGAGCACATCTGGAAGAAAGATTCTTAGAGGTGGACCTGCTGGAACAGAGAGAAAGTGCCTTTAAAATTGTGATATGGTCAAACAACCCTGCAACAAGATGTACCAATTGACAATCCCACTAATAGTAAATAAGAATACCTTCTAGATTCAGGACACCTGAGTTCATCTAATCCATTTGATAGGCGAGGAAACTGAGGCCCAGAGACAGGAAGCAATGTGGTTTATAAATAGCACAGCCTAGGCTTAAATTGATACCGGACCTGTGATGCTATTCTCCACCCACTCCACTAAGCCCCAGGGATTCTGCTGTCCCTCTCCAGCCCCCCTTTGTAGGAAACTAAACTAAGAGGCCCTGAGATTAGTTTTGGGATTTGGCAACTAGAGCCGGGTCAGCTCTGGGGGAGCAGATGTTCTGCTAACAAATACTTCCATTGGGACTGGCACACGCCGTCACCTCGGTAGGCCAGCTCAGGAGCAAAGGCCAAGGAGTAAATGGACCATGGAAACTCAATTACCAGCCCAACCCTTGGCGGTTTTTAAATTATAGATTTTTAAACAAAGCTAAATATAGAGCAATTAAGAAATGGCTCCACGTTCTACACCAAAGAACGGAACAGCTGGACTGGAGCTAACGCAGCACATGCATGAGCATGTGAAATGGGAGATAAACAGAGGGAGCTACTTAGAGTAAACCCCAAACTCTTTCTCTCGGTTTCTCCAGCACAGTCCACACATTCCTGACTCAGGGCCTTTGTGCATGCTGTTCCCACCACCCGATATGATCCCCTCCTGTTCCCTTCGTCTCTTAGCTAACTCCTTCTCACTCTTTTGAATAGAGTCCTCCCTAGGTTCTCCCCCAACTCCCATGTCAACCTCATTTTATCTTTTCTCACGGCTTTTATGACAACTGGCCATGTTTTCATTTATTTACTTTTTTGGGTCTGATTCCCCGACTAGAGCCCAAGTCTCTGTTTCTTCATCTGTATCATTATGATAACATTTCCACTCTGCCTGTTGCTATAACAATTGAGACACTGAAGGCCAACCACCCTCACTGGTCTCCCCTCCTTTGACTCAACAGGACTGCTAGTCTGTTTCACAGAAACAATAAGCATGGAGAGTTCCCTGGAGGTCCAGTGGTTAGGACTCAGTGCTTTCACTGCCGGGGCCCCGGGTTCAACCCCTGGTCGTGGAACTAAGATCCCACAAGCTGCACGGCACGGCCAAAAATTTAAAAATGAAAATAAAATAAAGAATATGATGAGTTTGAATTAAAAAAAAAAAAAGAAACAGTAAGTACGGTGGCTGCCAAAGGCTGCAGGGAGAGGGAAGTGAATGGGTATAGAGTTTTAGTTTGGAAAAATGAAAAAATTCTAAAGCTTTTTTGTACATCAGTGTGAATATATTTAACAGTACTGAACATACACTTAAGATGGTTAAGATGGTAAGTTTTGTATATGTATTTTTTACCACAATTTTTTTTAATTTAATGTATATAAATGCTAACTTTTGTGTAAGAAACATGAGGAAATGAGAACATATATATATATCATATTTTTGTAAAAAGAAACTGAGGAAAGGAAAACCAGAAATGAATGAAAATTGTTTCTTATTATGATGGGCTGGAAAAGGGCAAAAGAGAGGGGGATGGGAAGGAGACTTTACTGAATACACACTTTTAAATAAGGCTCTGACGTGTGAACCTTGTGAATATTTTAAAAGAACAGAATTAAATTTAAAAGGGTCTAGAAAGCAAACCCTAACATTGAAATCAAAGAGATATGAATGAACTGAACTATATATCACGATGATAATATAACCACACACCCACACAAAAAGTACTTCTAGCAACTTCTGAACATAATATTCTGACTGTTCACGTATTGTGGGATATAGTCTAAGAACAAAATAAGTATAAAGAAATCTTTAACTTTACTTAAAGCATCTTTTGTCCATAGGAGTATCCAGGTAGCAAATCTGAAATGATTTTGTGTGTATTGTAAGATAGGGCAAATGAGTCAATATATCAATATTGTTGGGAGCCACTGTTCTCCTTGTGAGAGAGGGCAAATGTATAGAGCGAATGAAGGAATTGAATTGAAGGTATCACATCAATCCAAGAATTGTAACTGGGAGAGAAATCATATGAGGTCAAAATTGTTTGGAACTCTTCTCCCTAAATATGGTTCCCAGAAGAAGAATTCCATGCACACCTGCTACTTGGATTTTAGAAAAGTCCTTGATTCTTTTAGTGTGGCTTTTCCTTTATTCTTGGAACTATTCCATGCCCTTCTCTGATGGTCAGTTTTATGAGTCCATGCGGCTAGGCTACAGTCTCCAGTTATTTAATCAAATATTAACGTCAGTGCTACTATGAAGGAATTTGTAGATGTGATTAAGGTCCCTAATCAGTTGACTTTTGATAGGGAGATTACACTAGATAATCTGGGCAGGGCTGATTCAATCTGGTGAAAGGCCTTAAGAGTAGAATGGAGGCTTTCTAGAAGAGAAGAAATCCTTCCTGTGGATGACAGCTTCAGCCCATGCCTGACAGTTCCAGCCTGCCCTTCCTGATGGCCTATCCTTCAGATTTAGGACTTGCTTAGCCAGCCAATTCCTTGCAATAAACCTCTTAATATATATCCTCTACTGGTTTTGTTTCTTTGATTGAACCCTAACTGATACACCTTCTAATAGATTTCTTTTGTTTCTCTTTAATTTAGTTTCTGTTACTTATCGCCAAGTAATGGAGCCCCACATAAATCACAGGGTTGAGAAAGTCCCCATCAGTCTTCCTCTAGAAACTCCTGGGCATGGAGGAGGTCAGCCATCACCTCTACCCTTCATAACCTCTACCCTTCATCAGAAAGAGGTTGACCAAGGCCTCTTCCTTCCAGATTTGGGGGCCCCACAAGGATTCAATGAATAAATACCTAGTTCTATTGCAACAGCCTGGAAGGGCAGCCAGTTCTGGGGTTCTTCCCTCTGTGCTCTTCTAATCAGACTCGCGATTTGTCTGAGGCCCTGAAATATTCATGAACAACTTCTTCAATGATTTTAACAGCTGCACAAATAGAGATGGGGTCCACAGGGGAAGCAGGAAGGCAGGGATACTGAGGGTTTCATGTCATCTACTCACTTATTCTCAATCCCATCAGAAAAAGAAAGAATTTGGGAAATCCCAAGGAACTCTGAAAGCCAGATAGGGTCAGGCTTCAGGCAGGAAGCTGCAAGAGCCCAAGGGCCAGAGCATCAGTATCCCCCGAGGGGCTTCTTAAAATACAGGTTGCTGGACCCCACTGCAGATAATCGGATTCAGTAGGTCTGGGGTGAGGCCCGGGATTTCACATTTTTAGCAAATTCCCAGGAGGAGCTGATGCTCCAGGTCTGGTGACCTTACTGCTCTACAATATTAAAGCAATGGCTCAAAAAGACAAAAATGTAGACGGTCGATGCTTTACCTGTCTGATGAAAGCCAGCATGAGTCTTATTCTTATCTGAGTCTCTTCTCTGAATTGCAGGGTTTGCACTGAACTGCTAGGAGCTGCCTGGTCATTACGGGATGTGGTCAGAGGCCCCGAAGTCATCGGTTTGAGTGCCGTTCTGAGAAAGACCTATTTCACTGTCCCTAGATTCCAGTCACTCCTATAAGAATCGATTACACTACTTTCTCCCCGTACGTCTTAGTAAATGATTTAACATCTCTGTCCTTAGTCTGTTATCTACGAAAAGGAGATAACAATAGTCATCACTTCATGGACTATTGTAAGGACATAATGAGTTGATGTGGATAAAGTAGTGGCTCATAGCAAGCAGTTGTATCAGTCAGGATCCTGGCAAGAAACAATTCACTTGGGAGGTTCCAATGAGAAAGCTACAATGAAGGAACTACTCACAGAGGTCTGGGCAGGTGTAGGAACCAAGCACCTAAAAACTAGCAGTAGAGAAAAACTGCTCCATCTCTTAGCCCTGAAAGTCAAGGAGAGGAAATTGTGTTAGTGGAGGTCAGAGAGGACTGGGGCTTGGAGGAGTGCCAACCTAGCAAGAGCTGTAGACATGGAAGGAGGAAGCCACAGCCAGAGATGCTGCACCAGTGGAGGGAGGGAGCAAGAAAGAAATGCTCCCACTTCTCTCTCCTCCCAACCTAGGATCTCCTGTTGGGCTTCCCACTGGCTGAAGCCAAAGGGCAATGAAACGCAGATATGTGGTACACAAGAGTCCACGTCCTGGATCCCAGAGCAGGGAGAGAAGGCAGCAAAAGGATGGTGCACAGCAGTACCAAATGGAGACTCAAGAACACAGCGCTTGATAAATGTGTACTGTTGTTATTGGTACGGTGAGCACATATCCTAGCTTCCTGGGACAATTCCAGTGTATGCCTGTTGTACATTTTTACTCCCAAAGGTTTCCCAGTTGGGAAGATAAATTATATGGTCACCCTAGCTATTATCAAAGTATGTGAGAATCTGATCTGCAATGGGAAGAGAGTTCCAGAGCAATAATATGTGTCCAAACTAATGTTCTGTTCACTGATGCCAGTGGGGGTTACACAGGTGTATTCAATTAGTGAACACGTGTATATATATAAAGGTGCACATTCATGATTTCCAGAAATTACTTTTCTGTATTTATATTACACATCAATAAATAAGTTTATTGTTTTGAAGTATCCAAGCCACTCTCAGAGACAAGAGCACAGACAAAAGCTATTTCACTACGGCACTCTAGAATGCTCTGTAAAAAACCCTAACTCAGGAAATAGGGTAGCAGGTGCACTAGGTCCGTGTATAAGAAATACCTCAAGGAGGCTGGACAGTGTGAGGTCTCTGTCTCCAAAGAATCTACTACACATCCCTACCCACTTGCTTTATCTGTTTAGCAAACTCACCCTGCATCTCGCCTCCTCTTTGCACCTGACATCTAGCAGGATCTTTGAAATTTATTTTCTCCTTTTAGCCTGCTGTATTTTTAATGTCTGAGTGAAAGAACAAAGGAAAGCGAGCACCAGAGAAGATCGTTTCATTCCTCCAACGAGCTGTTGTGTAGCCCAGCTCAAGTTCAGCCAACATAAATGTTTTAAAATTCCGCCTTTGCAGGGAACAAGTGCTGGTCTAGTCATCAACTCCAAAGTCGGGCCCCTTGTTTCTGCCTTTCATTTGGTGACATAAAAGACCCCCGCATCAATCATTAACAACCTATTAACACAAGCAGCCCAGAGAAGTTTTCCTGGTCCGGTCAACCACAGTGGAAGAAATTCCTGTCGCCCAGCTGGCTGGCCATCCACGTGACGCAGGCTGTTTTCAGCTTCGAAAAGAACCTGCTGATTCTCTTTCATCTCTCTCCGAGTAACAGATACCTGGTAGGCCTGCTTTCCTTCTCCCCCAGTGCAAAATTATCCACCTGCCTCCTCGGCTTCTGGTGTTAAGGGACGCCGGCACAAACAACCAACAACATTGATTATGTGCAACTGGCATACCGGGCTGTTAGGAAGTCCACTCAGCGTGCGGGCCAGAATCAGGTCTGTTTCATCCGTGCATGTCAGGGCAAGGAGGGTCTTGAGAAGGCAGTCATCTGCCTGATGTTTCTGACTCTTGTATCTAGTTGGTTTTGATTTGAAGCAAAACCAATCAACATGAACCTGGCTTTTTAAATAGCCTGTGAGGCTTGGATAAGACACATCCTGGAATCTTGCAGACCCAGAGAACTAGTTCAGTGGCCTTGAGGAAGCCTCTGGTCTGTGCCGAACTGGTTTCTTTGCCTAGAAATGAGGGGTTGGTCTCCTCTGACTCTAGAAATCTTGACCACAAAGTCCCCACCCCAGCTCCGACACTGACCTCGGCTGAATGTCCTACTCCCTCAGTGCCTCTGCTTCCCCATCTTGCAAATAAAGAGAATATGACCTGCCTTTCCTCCTTCCAAGAGTTGCTGTGCTGGTCATGGATGGGGCAGCAATTTAAAGGACTTTGGAGGAGCAAGGAATCAAGGTTCCGAGGACGTTAGGGGGAAATGCACAGTTACTTCTTGCAGGTGCTGAGTGGGGTTCCCCCAAGCATCTTGGGCCTGGGCGTGACAGCACCTACCTTGGGCCTTTCTCCCTAAGCAACTGTGAGTTTCTAAAGAGAATAGATCACATTGTACCGCCTATTACCTAAGCCAGGAGCTGGCGCCTAGTAGCTACTCACCATATCTGCAGACTAAACCGAAGGAGGAATCTGTGAATAGATAAGAGCAATGGAGAGCAGATAAATTAGCCCAACTAAATTAAGCCCTGATATGGATGAACCTAGAGACTGTTATGCTTAGGGAAATAAGGCAGACAGAGAAAGACAAATACAGTATGATATCACTTATATGTGGAATCTAAAAAATAAAACAGGGACTCCTCTGGTGGCGCAGTAGTTAAGAATCCGCCTGCCAGTGCAGGGGACACAGGTTCAATCCCTGGTCTGGGAAGATCCCATGTGCCGCAGAGCAGCTAAGCCCGTGCGCCACAGCTACTGAGCCTGCACTCTAGAGCCCGCGAGCCACAACTACAGAGCCCACATGCCCCACCTACTGAAGCCCGCGCGCCTAGAGCCTGTGCTCCACAACAAGAGAAGCCACCGCAATGAGAAGCCCACCCACGACAATGAAGAGAAACCCTCGCTCGCCGCAACTAGAGAAAGCCCGTGCGCAGCAAGGAAGACCCAACGCAGCCAAAAAAATAAAATAAAATAAATAAAAAATTCTAAAAAAACCAAATGCATATGCAAAACAGAAAGAGACTCACAGATGAAGAAAACAAACTAGTGGTTACCAGTGGGGAGAGTGCCTAGGGGAGAGGCAAGGTAGGGGTATGGGATTAAGAGATACAAACTACAATGTATAAAATAGATAAGTTACATGAATATATTGTACAGCACAGGGATTTATAGCCATTCTCATGTTATACATTTTAATGGAGTATAATTTGCAAAAATACTGAATCATTATGCTGCACACCTGAAACTAATATAGTATTGTAAATTAATTCAATTTTTTAAAATTAATTAATTAAGCCATGAGAAAAGAAATGAGGGGAGGGGAGTGGATTACTCACCACCTGCTGATTCCTCTGTCTCGTTTTAGCTCAGCAGTCAAGTATTAATTCTTTTTTCTGCCTTTTAAAATTTTTTTAACTACCAAGGCACTGCTAAAGTCAATATCAAGAGAGTTATATTTTAATCTTTAAGCCTGCCAAGGAGACAGGATTGGACAGGTGCTAGCATTCCAGTTTGGGAATTAATCCATCTACTTCTACAACAAACTCACCTTTGGCATTTTCTCTATTCCCACCCTCACCTCCTTCCTACTCAGTTGACTCACATGAAAACTGTTCCTTTGGAAGGTAAGGACTCTGTCTTCATTCATTTATTAATTTGGCAAATAATTATTGAGGGCCCATAATATGTCAGGTACTATCCTGGATCCAGGAGCTAGAAAAGTGAATAAGGTATGAATATCAGTCAGGAGATGTTGGATCATGCTACAAAACAAGCATCTCAGAATGGTAAAACAGGGAGTTGACTTCACAGGTCAGCAGGGGGCTCTGCTCCTCTTAATTTCTCAGGGACCCAGGCTGGACAGGAGCTTCTGCCTTTCTGCAGGAGTGGGAAAATGATGTAGTAAATCACGCATTCACTCTTTAAGCTTCCTTCTGGAAGTGACACGTGTCCCTTCTGTTGACATGTCATTGCCATGCCTACCTTTACGGGGGGCTGGAAATGCAATCCTACCACGTGCTGGAAGAAGGGAAGAACTGGAGCGTTTTTGATCAGCACTAATGACCCAACACAGTTCCTGCCCTCCTGCTTGTGAGAGACTCAGACGTGTAACCTACAAAATACTGGAGTCTGATAAGTGCAGGGTTCAGCAAAGGGCCACCCTGAGAGTCACGGAATGATGGGGAAGAGAGGCCCTCCCATGTCTCTGCAGCTGCAGGAGGGGAAATAATCTTTCTCTTTCCCTGTTTAACAGAGATCTCTAAAGTGAACTGAGATAAAGTCTATAATAGTCAGTAAGAGTGAAAGGGAACATTATTTTAGTCATGCAAGCAAAAATATTTTTAAATACTTTCTCTGTCTTTCAATTTTATTTATTTCCAATATATTTTCTCTTTTATTCCAAAGTAAGCAAAGTTTTCTCTTTAAGATCAAAGCAATTAGAAATTCTGAAAGCCCGCCTGAACTATCCATAGTTCATTTAGTAAAGTTTTCATGAGCACTTATTATCTGCTAGGCCCTGTGCTAGCACAATGTAGTGGGTTCAGCCAACTGCTCCATGCTTTGCTCCTTGAGGATAAAGAGAAAAGATAGACCTTAATCAAATGAACATGCAAATAGCTACAACGATACACTGTGACAAGTGCTAGGCAAAGAAAAGACTCCTGTAAATTGTGTCAAGGAAAGAGAAGACAGTCTCTCCAGTGTTCAGGCTTGTGGAAAGCTGATCTTGTCTACCATTTCTTCATTAAACCAACAGACAGGTAATGGAAACCTACTCTGTGAAAAGCCCTGGACAGGGCAGGATGGGAGAAGAAGGCTCTGATCTGGGAGAGGGTCCAAAAATCAGGAAAACACAGGTCCTGCTCATTTCAAATTCATCATCTCGTTGGAGAGGCAGAGAGATAAATAGCTGAATGGCAAACCAGTGTGGATGGTGCTACAACAAAGGCACTTCAGTCAAATAGTCTGAGTATTTAAAACAGAAGGAATTTAATACAGGGAACTGGTTACCTATGGTAGAGAAAGTCAAACATGGGATTGGGAAGCAGCTGAGATCTTAACAATAGCAGGATGCAGGTACCACCCCTAAGCTGGAAAGACAAAGGGAGGAGGGGGGGTTATGCGAGCCAGGGGCCAGGCATGACCCAGAGAAAGATGGAACTACTGAAGGTCAGCCCAGGGAAACTGGAACTCTGGAGGAGACACAGCTGCTGCTGGAGACCCCACCAGAGGCAGAGAGGGAGTGGAAAAATACCCTGGCTTCTCCCTTCCTCTCACCCTCCAGAGCCCAGCAGTGCCTCCCATTGGTTGAATCCAGCTGACTCAGGACCTGGGAAATGTAGCCTGCAGGGCTCTGGCCCCACCTCTCCTTGCCTTATAGTTCAGAGCAGGGGAAATATAAGGAATGGATCCTCAGCACAATCATTATGAACCAAATTCCAGAAAGCCTTGAAGGATGAGGAATACAGCCTAAGAAGAGGAAGAAGAACGCTCCAGGCGAAGAAACAACACAGGTAAAAGTTTCGGTGTATGAAAAGCTTGTTTGCCCGGTCACATAGTGAAGGCATCCAGTCTGGCTAAGCAGAGGTTGCTCTCAACACACACCTCCACCCCGGCTACACATGCACACACACACTCACGTACACACATGTACACACCACAGCACTGGGTCCCAGTCTTCCCAGAATACGCTCCCCAATCACGTCTTCCCTCCACCTACGTCTGAAGCCTCTTTGGTCCTCCCCGGGCTCATCTCTGCTCTCCCCTTGTACTGTCTGTGCTGTTGGCTGGGTCAGGATGCCAGAGCAGACAGGGCCCTTCGGATCCTCTAGTCCTATCCAGAGGCATGGAGCAGGGTCCTGAGGTGCCCTGCTGTGCCAGGAAATAATACTTTACTTGCTGGATGCAGGGCAGGTTCAGGGAGTCCAAGGAAAGAGCCAAGAAAGCCAGCGCAGCAGAGGCATTCAGAGGGTGTCCTGTGTGAGATGGTGCCCCCCCAAAATTCATGTTCATCCACAACCTCAGAAAGGCAAACTTAGTTAGAAAATAAGGTCTTTGCAGATGTTATTAGTTAAGGATCACAAGATGAAATCATCTGGTGCCCTTTATAAGAAGAAGAGGGGGGCTTCCCTGGTGACGCAGTGGTTGAGAGTCTGCCTGCCGATGCAGGGGGCGCGGGTTCGTGCCCCGGTCCGGGAGGATCCCACATGCCGCGGAGCGGCTGGGCCCGTGAGCCATGGCCACTGAGCCTGCGCGTCCAGAGCCTGTGCTCCGCAACGGGGGAGGCCACGACAGTGAGAGGCCCGCGTACCGCAAAAAAAATAAATAAATAAAATAAAATTAAAATAAAAAAAAGAAGAAGAGGGGACACAGAGACACACGGAGAAGGCCACGTGAAGATGGAGGCACAGACAGCATTGATGCTGCCACAAGCCAAGGAACATCTGGGGCCACCAGAAATTGGAAGAGGCAAAGAAGTACTCTTTCCTAAAGCCTTCAGAGGGAGCGTGACCCTGCTCACACCTTGATTTTGGATGTCTAGCCTCCAAAAGTGTAAGAGAATACATTTCTATTGTGTTAAGCCTCCCAGCCTGTGGTTATTTGTTATAGCAGCTCCAGGAAACCAATAGAGGGGGCTTTTTTTTTTTTTTTTTTGGGCGTACCACAAGGCATGTGGGAATCTTAGTTCCCCGACCAAGGATGGAACCCGCGCCCCCTGCAATGGAAGTGTGGAGTCTTAACTCCTGGACCACCAGGGAAGTCCCTAGAGGGGACTTTTTAACAAATAGTATTTCAACATTCAACACCTTATACAGCAGAATCACAGCATATCAGCCCCGATTCGGTCCAAACTCCTCCTATTACTGATTCTGAATACTGAATAGCTAGGAAACTGGAGCCCAGTGTAATCAACGGGATGCAGATAAAGTCAGTCCCACATTACTTCGCTGAGGGGAACTGAGAATGCAGTGGGGGGGGATGTCCTTTCTCTGTCCCCTACTGTTCCCCCTTCCCTGTGCCCACCCCTCTGGTCTGTTTGTGCTTCCCAGGCACCCCACGCCACCCTGCCTTGTTTGGCAGCTGGAACCTTTGCCAAAACCCATATTTAGTTGTTGAAAGTTCTTTGCCTGGGCGCCTCTGAAGTTAATGATGGAATCTTTGAAAACGACATTAGAAGCAAAACATAAGCAGAAAACATGAAACCACCTCGAGTCCATCTGTTCGAGCACGATCCACCTCCGAGTTCCTGTTTCCCATGTAAAACAGAAGATATGATTTATAATTTATATCTCACCGGTACAACCCTGATTGAAGCAAACCACTTTGATGAAATGTTGGTTTCATGCTAGTGGAACACCATTCCAAATCAGAGAATATTTAGAACTCTAACTCCTCTGCTGCCACTTTGAAGTAGAAAGATTTGTATTTTATATGCTTTTCTGAAGAAAAAAAAAAGAACAAGAAGAAAAGAAAAATGTGTACACTCCAACATGCATGTGGTGGAAATACGAAAGCATTTACATGTGAATCAGCACCTAAATGTAATTACTGCTTTAAGGATTGGAAATATTTATAGACTCATATCTCGTGTTGAAGACCTGGTTCCAATAATTCTCAGAAAACTGCAAAATGAATACTTTGTTTTCTTGGGATGAGCTTAATTTATTTGAAATTTACAACACATGAAGAATGAAATCAAAGAGAGTCAACTTTCCATCACCTCAGCTAATGATCTAATAAAGTTGTTCTGAGGAGATGTATGTATATATTTGTGTAAGACTTTTGGTTGAGAAAGTGAGAGGCAGAGTCAGAAAGAGACACGGAAGTGGAAAGAGAAATAGATTGAAATTTGAAAGACAATCCCAACTATTCCTACAAGAACAACTAGAAAATACCTGTTAAACTACAACCCAAATATCAAACCATCAAGTTAAATCTCTTAATTATTTCCCCCAGTGACAAAACTAGCCAGTTAGTTGGCATCATAATTAATAATCATTCATTCATTCACAGGTGTTCATTGATCCCCTCTGTGCCAAGCACCATTCTAGAGGCTGAAGATGTTATGATAAGCAATGGCTCCCACCCTCATGGACTATACATCCCAATGAAGGGTCCGAAAATAAATATTTATTTACTTATATTTATATAACATGTCCTTATAAGAGCTGTAATAAACAATTTAGAAAGAGAGAATGACTTAAAAATAGAAAAAAGGGTGTGCCTTTTTTTTTTTTTTTTTTTTTGCGGTACGCAGGCCTCTCACTGTTGTGGCCTCTCCCATTGCAGAGCACAGCCTCCGGACGTGCAGGCTCAGCGGCCACAGCTCACGGGCCCAGCCGCTCCGTGGCATGTGGGATCTTCCCGGGCCGGGGCACGAACCCGTGTCCCCTGCATCGGCAGGCAGACCCTCAACCACTGCGCCACCAGGGAAGCCCGGCTGTGCCATTTTTGATTAGGAAGACTTTTCTGGAGAGATTTGAGTAGTTACCTGAATTAATTGAGGGAGACAATCATGCAAAGACCTGGGGCTAGAGCGTCCTTTAGAGAGGGATGAATGGGGTGAAGAGGCAGAGATGAGGATGAGGTCAGGGAGATGGGCAGAGCCAGACCCCATGGAGTATGACAGGGACACCGTGCAGACTTCCTTCTGTATCAAAACCAGAAAGGGTGAGTTTAGCTATTCAGGTCTATTTAACGCCATATGCTAAGAGTCTATGATGGGCAAGGCTCTGAAAGTCCTAGGCACCACAGGGGAAGGAGAGACAAATTCACAATGATTGTAGACTAAGGAAGCATAAGATAAACGTCATAAGGAAAGTACACAAAGGGATTTGTCTTTGACCCGAACTGGATATTTGGGCAAATAGAAATGGGAGACAAACTTGAGAGAAATTCACGCATTCATTTGTTCATTGAATCAATCAATATGTATGGAGTGCCAAGCACTATGCGATTAGGCTGTGGGAATACACAGCTGAACAAAAACAAAACGAGGCCATAGAAGGAGAGTGATAGGAAGTGTGACTCGAGATGAGGCTGGCAGGGAGTGGTGGGGGGTGTCTGTGCTTTGTTTTGTTTTTTAATTGGGATATAGTTATTTTACAATGTTGTGTTAGTTTCTACTGTACAGCAAAGTGGAGTTCCCTGTGCTATATAGCAGGTTCTCGTCAGTTATCTATTTTATACATATTAGTGTATATGTCAATCCCAATCTCCCAATTCATCCACCACCCCCTTTCCCCCCTTGGTGTCCATACATTTGTTCTCTACATCTGTGTCTCTATTTCTTCCTTGCAAACTGGTTCATCTGCACCATTTTTCTAGATTTCACATATATGCGTTAATAGACGATATTTGTTTTTCTCTTTCTGACTTACTCTGTATGACAGTCTTCAGGTCCATCCATGTCTCTACAAATGACCCAGTTTCATTCCTTTTTATGGCTGAGTAATATTCCATTGTATATATGTACCACATCTTCTTTATCCATTCATCTGTCGGACACTGGGCGGGAGGGTCTGTGTTTTAAGAGCAATGGAAAGCCAGTGAAATGGTTTAACTTGAGGTGAGGGCAATGAAATCAGATTTGCATACTGAAAATTTCACTTGGATTGGAGTATGGACAGCAGATAGAGAGAAAGAAACAAGAGTGAATTTAGGGAAATCAGATAGGGACTCCTGCAGAAGTCTAGGCAAGGAGAGAGGCTGGTGGGTTTGGTAGAAATGAAGAGGAAGGAAAGTGATCAGAGAGAGATTTAGAAGGTCATGACAGGTCTCAGGCTTATGAGAGATGTGGCCATATGACTTGCTTGCCAATGAATTGTGACCAGAAGTGACATGTGCCAATTCCAGGTGGAAACTTTAAAGAACCAGCGTGTGATTACCCACACTCTCTCTTTTCCTTTGAATGACATTTGTCATCATTTCAATTGCTGGGCCACACGTACATCTCGGGTCCCTTGTGCAGAGGAGAAATGGAGCAAAGCCCCAGGTGAGCCACTGGATATGTAGCATGAGTCAGAAATCAACTTCTGACATCTTAAGACTTTGCAATCAGGGGATGGTTTGTTACTGCAGCATCATATACCCTATCTTGCCCAAAAAAGGAAATAAGAAGAAAGCATGACTGGGACACAACTGAGAGGAATTGAGATGGAAATGACAATTATCCTGAGATCTCTCCAGTGCTTATTTTCAGCCTGTTTTCAAGCACAACTCAGCATTTTAAGGCGTCCCCTGCTACTTGTCCCCTCTAAATTCAATCTGATGTGATTCAGCGTGACACAAAGGAAAGCGAATCTATCTTCAGCAAATGTGGCCTTTAATGGTAGCACAGTGCTTTGAAGATGAAAAGTTCTCTTGTGAGTGCTAAGCATTATTATTCTGCATCAGATGTGAATATGCAGTTTAAAAAAAGGATGCAATTAAACTGCCTTGCCATTGTTTTATGATACGACCATCAGACATTTGCAAAGGGGTCAAGCCATGACAGGAATATTTAACTCCTAGTAGGAGCAGAGAGTAACTGAAGTGAACCAGAGGATGAGCCAGGAACTGAAAGACCGGGTATTAATTTTTAGCAGTGGGATCTGTAGGCAAGGGCGTCCACATAAGAGAACGGTGGAGTCAGTGTGCTTACTTAAAGAGACTAAGAGTACAGAACCTGTGAGGGGATGGTTGGATGCAGCCAAGGCTCCGGCATCTGCACATGGACAGGTGAGGCTGAGACAGCCCATCTCGGACATAAGGAAGGATGGATGGATGCAGACACACACACCTCCATGGTCGCTGGTGTTTCCTGTGCGTCACTGTCTCAGGTAAAAGATTCTGGGGGCCTGGGAAGCTGAGCTGGAAGACTAGGAACCTGTCCAGCTCAGCCCCAAGACCCCCACTTCATATTTGCTGTTGGACTACTGCAGTCATTCAGTGCTGGGCATCGTCATTGCAAAAGGGATGGAAGAGGATGAGGGGGCAAAGCACATCATGGAGAAGAAAGCAGGCTTGGAATTGTTGAGTGGCTGGGATGGTGCCAACAGGCAAACATCTTTCGGGGTAATATTAAGGCCAGCCTAAGGTTCTACCATCACAGGGTGTGGAGGCAGGGGGTCTCCATTTCAATCACACTGCTACTCAGATGTGCAAAGAAAATGTAGCAGCTTTATTCTGTATAACCTATCTTCTCCTTTCCCCAAACCTCTTGCCACTGGGGATGCATGTTGGGTGGTGGGTTCAGGAATGGATATTTTAAGCTTGCTATTTAAAGACGACTCCACTTCCTCAGTTTGAAGCATCTCCTCTGAGTTCAAACAGTCCTGTCTAGTCTTCGTGTTTATGACAGTGGGGAGAGGGGACCCCTTGTCCACACTGTGCCTTCTGAGTACTCACTAGTGCCTTCTGCAAGGCAGCTGCTGGTGTCTCCTTTGCTCCCAGAACCACAGCCTCCCAGTGATCTATCCCATCTGGACACTCAAGCTGTTGCTTATGTAGAGACAGTTGTCCCAGCCCTAAAGAGGGTGGTCCTCTGGTGGCACATTGCTTGCATCCCCTACACGACCACGCCCTTCACTTTCCACTCACCTCTCACCTGCCAGGAAGGGGCTTTCTCCTTCCTCTTCTTGTCCAGTCTGGGCATTTCCTACCTCATAGCATATTCGTTCCCAAGGTGACATTCACCCTTCACTGGAGCAATCACGGGAGGATGGCTGTAGACAACATTATTTATAGAGGAGTTGGATGAAAACCACAGGCATTTAATATTTTTAAAATACTTTCTCCATTACAAGAGGTGCATTCCTTTAGCCCAAGGTTTGCTTCATCTCATAAAATGCAGATGTGCCTAGGGAGTGTCAAGCAAAATCTCTTCTTTCCGAAACACTTTTGGAAAATATGAGTTTGTTGGTGGCTCATCCAGCCCTAAGACTGGATAACCCCAGCCCATTCATTCATTCATTCATTCAGTAACTGGTCATTGAACACATCTCTGTGCTGGCCCAGTTCCAGGAAAAGGGGACCATAAACTACTGAGAGGGAGAGAAAAGGACAAGAATATGGAATTCATGACAGCGGTGAGAAGGGCCACACAGGACAAGTACAGGATGCTGTGGGAATGAATAATTTAGGCCAGTGGCTCTGGGAAGGCTACCTGAGCAGGTGACAAGTGGCACAGAAGGACAGAAGGAGTTACCGAGGTGGGGTAGGGTGGAGTGACAGGCACTCACAACACAAAGGACAGTATGTGCAGAGGCTTTAAGTAGGAAGGAGCTTGGAGGGTCCCTTCCAAAGTGAACTCTGGAAATAGGCTCTTAGAGGGAAAGGAGGGATCATCACCGAGAGAGAGACTGGAGGGAAGGCGTGAAAGGAGGAGGGGGACTCAGGCAGTCAAAAGCCACCTTGAGAAATTGATGGGTAAAGTCATGGCCACTTTTTTTTTTTTTTTTTTGCGGTACGCAGGCCTGTCACTGTTGTGACCTCTCCCGTTGCGGAGCACAGGCTCCAGATGCGCAGGCTCAGTGGCCATGGCTCATGGGCCCAGCCGCTCCACAGCATGTGGGATCTTCCCGGACCGGGGCACGAACCCGTGTCCCCTGCATCAGCAGGCAGACTCAACCACTGCGCCACCAGGGAAGCCCCATGGCCACTTTTTCACTGTTCGTTACAGAAACGCCACCCCACCCCAGATATTTCAAGCCTTATTCTCATCGCTTCCAAACCGAGTTTGGATGGCCCTCCACTTTGGCCAGCTCTGTTTGTTGTCAGGTTCTCTCCTGACCCTCTCGAGGGAGACTGGCTTGAAGGGACCCTCAACGCTGCACTGACCCCGCACCTGCCGTCGACCAGGTCAGGAGCCAGGCGCTGGGGAGGGAACTCAGCTGTGGTCCTTACCAACAAGGCGCCTGTTCCAGCAGATCCCAGCAGTGTGAACTGCCAAGGCTTTCACCCTCCTGCCAGCACCCTGGTTGCCCTTCATCTGGGGGCACAAATCCCAAACCTCAGAGGCATTTTGATGCCTTCTTCTCCCTTACACCTCCTGCCTCATCTTTCTACCAAGTCTTCTCAATCCTACCTGCAAAATATTCTTGGGTGCAGCCACCAACCTCAGGCCTCCCTTCCTCTACTCTCATCAAAGCAACTATAATTTTATTTTTTTCAATTTAAGTATAGTTAATTTACAATGTTGTGTTCATTTCTGGTGTACAGCACAGTGCTTCAGTTACATATATATATATATTCTTTTTCATATTCCTTTCCATTATAGTTTATTACAAGATATTGAAAATAGTTCCCTATGCGATACAGTAGGACCTTGTTGTTTATCTATTTTATATATAGTAGTTTGTATCTGCTAATCCCAAACTCCTAATTTATCTCTCCCCCCCCACTATCCCTTTTGGCAACCATAAGTTTGTTTTCTATGTCTGTGAGTCTATTTCTGTTTTGTAAATAAGTTCATTTGTGTCATATGTTAGATTCCACATATAAGTATTGTCATAGGGTATTGGTCTTTCTCTGTCTGATGTACTTCACTTAGTATGATAATCTCTAGGTCCATCTATGTTGCTGCAAATGGCATTATTCCATTCTCTTTTATGGCTGGGTAGTATATATATATATATATACATATAACACATATATATAACACACACACACACACATATATATATATAACACATCTTCTTTATCCATGTCTTGGCTATGGTAAATAGGGCAAAGCAACTATAATTTTTCAGCTTGATAACTGTATAATAGCCTCTTAACAGGTGGCCCCAAATCTACTCTGATGCCCCCTCCATGGGGGCAGCCAAAGTGATCCAGTCCAATTGCATATATGATTGTGTCATTCCCTGCTTTGCCCACTTCAGAGGCCTCCTTGCACACAGGAGAAAGGAGGAGCCCTACCCAGCCCACAAGGTGTGGGGAGCCCCAGCCCACAGTTCCAGCTGCACATGCCCGCCATGCTCCCCTTCACTCTCCGACCTGCAGCCGCACTGGCTTCTCTGAGCTCCTAGAAGGGGCCATGCTGCCACCTGCCAAACGCCCAGCTCTTTCCTCCACTCCTTCCTCAGGCAGCCTTCCCTGATTGCCAGACCGCCTCAGTGTCTCTTAAAGCCTCTTCTCCCCATCGCTCTCCAGGGCAGTGGTCTGACTTTGGAGGGTTTATTGAATGAATGCCTGTCTACCCCCACTTGATTTTGAGTTCCTTGAGAGCACAGAGAGTGGTGTGTGACTGACCCCACGGAGAGAATAACTAGCACAGGGTGGGTGCTGTGCGGATGTGAATACTGGATGTTGAAGAAGTAACTGCAGAGGGAATGAGAGAGGACTCTGGCTGCCTCCCCAGCATCCTCAGGCATGAAGGCCTTACAGTGACCTACAAGGCCTAACACGGTCTGCACGCCTTCCCCAGCCTCGTCCTTCTCGGATATCTGTTCTACCATCTCCCTTTAGTACGCTTAACTCTGGCCTCATCACATGTTCCTGGTGTTCCGGCTCCCACTGTGTTCCTGTTACAGGACAACTATGTTCCAGCCCCAGCGTCTTTGTACCCCTGTGGCTCCTTGTGCCTGGAATTCTCTTCTTCCAAACATTCACGTGGCTGACTCCCTCCATCCTTGCATTCAGGTCTCTGTTCATAGAACACCTTCCCAGTGAGGCCTTCTCAGATCTCCCCACACAAAACAATCATCCCCCTGCAGCATTTCCTAACCCTCCCTACTCTGCTTTATTTTTCCTGACACATTCTGACATATTAAATATGACCTTATTTGTATGTGTATCATCTATATCCCTCCACTAGCATATGAACCCGTTGGGGGCAGGGATTTGGTCCATTTTGTACTCTGCTGTGTCTTCAGTTCTTATTATAGCGCCTGGCATGTTGTAAACCCTCAATAAAGGGTTTGTGAATGAGTGAGGTAATGAATGAATGCATGCATGCATCTTAGGCCCAGAGATGCCCCGGGCTTTGTGCTCAGAGATCCCCCTTCTCCCTTGACCCTGTGGCAAAAAAAAAAATGAAGTTCTATCCCCAACCAAGCTCTTATCCAAGCAGGCCCTAAATTCCCAGCTGCAAATTAATAACATTAATAATAAAGCACTGATAAGGGCTAACTGTCTGCCAGATATTCTAAGTGTTGTATCTGTATACATCGTTCTTATAGGGTAGTTATAAGCCCTATTTGATAGATGAAGAAAATGCTGATCAGAGAGGTTAAATCACTTGCCCAATGTCACACAGCTAGTAAGTGACTAAGCTGGCATTTGAACCTCAACAGTCTGTCTCTCTCAGGCAGGCGGTGGCAAAATATGGCTCACAGGCCAGCTCCAGTCCTCTATATGTTTTTGTATAGCCTGCGAGCTAGGACGGGTTTTCACATTTTTTAAAAGTCGGAGGGAGGGACTTCCCTGGTGGTTCAGTGGTTAGGACTTCGCCTTCCAATGCAGGAGCTGTGGGTTCGATCCCTGGTCAGGGAGCTAAGATCTCACGTGCCTCGGGCCCAAATAACCAAAACATAAAACAGAAGCAATATTGTAACAAATTCAATAAAGACTTAAAAAAAAAAAGGCGGAGGGAAAAAGTGTGCAACAGAGACCATACATGGCCCACAAAGCCTCAAATGTTTAAGAGAACAAATATATCAAATTAGGAATTCCCTGGGCACTCCCCATGTGGACACAGGAGTCACAGAGAAGAGATGCATGTTTAAGTGGCATCCATCAGGCTCCTCTTGCTCCAGGAGCCAGCTAAGCACCTTTGTGGATATTACCTTGTTGAGTCACCTCACAACCTCCAGCATAGAGATGATTAAAAGGGGGCCTAGAGATAGTGACATGGCCAAAGTCATATTTTAAGAGACAGAACCGGTGTAGAATCACAAAATCATGGCTGAAGAGGCATCTAACATTCATCTGTTCCCAGCTCCTTGTTTTATGGATTCAGAACACAAAGTAGCCAAGTCCCGGGGAGGCCGGGGACACTCGGGGTTAATACTGTAGCCCCTCTCCAATCCCTTGACCAAAGGTTTACCCTCTGCTCCACCCTCATTTCCAAAATCTCCGGGAGTCTTTACCAGCCCCAGCATCCAGTCCGTTTCCTCTCCCCTTCCTGACCTTCCACTTCACCCACCGCTGCCCTGCCTGCAAGGACGACTCCAACTACAAATTAAGTGAAGGGGAAAACTGAATTGATATGATCTGAGCAAGGGAAGCACAAAGGCCCCAATTTCCTCTCCACATTATACAGGAAGATCTGGGCCTCGTGGGGAGCCGGCGCAGGGCCTTTTGATGTTTGCCTTCCTGCAAGAAGGCAAAGCAGGAGGACGGGAGACGCCTTCACCTCCTCCATGCAAACTCACAACATCAGGTTTCCAATCATGCTTGAAACAAACCAGAGATGAAAAACCAAGAAAGGGAGCAAGGAAGGAAGAGAGAGGCATGGCTGCTGAGAGAGCTTTAAGGACAACGAGACCCTTTAAAACTAACGACAGCATGTGTTAAAGAGCTTACACTCTCCCAACACAGCCCTGGGCTGAGCTCCTAGGGATGTATCAACAGGGAAATCAGCCTGAGCTCGGGCCTTCCTGCAGCTCAGCTGGGCCCATTCAGGATGGGGACGCCAAGGCCTCCTCCCTAGGCTGGGATTTCTAAAAGCCCAGGGCCAGGATGCTGCCACCGGCCAGAGTTTAGACTCCAGTTCACATAGTCAATTCAACCAGCCATGGCGCTGGGTCTGTAAATATACCTTGATACCCTCATGCCCAACTCAGGTATCTGTGGTTCGGCTTGGGACATGTGCCAGTCGTGGTGGCAATCTCTCTTTCTCTCTCTTCGCTTTCTCATTCTCTCAAACGTTTTGTTACAATGAGGTGGGTAGTTAATTTCTGTCTAAATCACCTTGGGCTTATCCTGTAGCACTAGTAATTCTGGGCCATTCCAAGGTACCAACTGAAGATCAAAGGTCCTATAGCATTGAAACACCTTCCTGCCTTCACTCACCACATTGCCAACAAAAATTATTTAGGAAGCGTGGAAGAAATATATCCAGACAAGAAATCGCAGTAGCTTTTTCCTTCCAGAGAGAGGGGCATGAAGTAAGATCCCTTTTCTTAGTTGAATCCTTTATGGCATGATTTTTTTAAAAATCATAATATCTCAACAATTCTACTGTCATTATTTCATAGATGGTGGAACTAAAGGCTCAGAGAATTTAGCTGACTTGTCCGAGGACCACATGCTACAAAGTGATGGAGCCCGACGTCCAGCCAAAGGCTGTCTGATTTTAAAGCCTGGGCCCTTTCAGATAATATCCACACATATTCATCTTAAAATGGCCATGTGGGCCATTTGTGAAAGCAGAGTCATGTTGAGCCTAAATGTTCCTTGAAAAGAATATCAGAGTAACCTGGATTTGGCACCTGCCTGAACTTGTACTTGTCAGTGTTGTCCATGTTGCCAGCAAAGCTGGAAGGTGAAGGTCTCCAGCTGCTGACATACCTAAGTACGAACATGCTTTGCCTGCAACTGGGGACCCGTTACTATGTGGATGGGATAAGTCATTATAAAGGCAATTAAATGCTCACCTCCATAGCTAGATGCCAACATGTAGGCCTTTGTGCACGGATAACTTAGCTCTTTGAGCAGGGGTAAAAATCTTTAGTCATATTTTCTCCCAAACCTAGGGGTTACTCAAGAAGTCAGCTTTGGTGACTCCTACACAGAGGCCAATGTGTGTGGCCGTTGCCCGAAACTGGGGGGGACAATGGCACGTAAAGCACATTGTGGCCACAGGCAGCCATTGAATCCGATCTTAATATTCTAGTCCATGAGCCTGCAGTTTCACTAGAGCCTGGTGTTGCTTTTTTTTTTTTTTTTTTAAGGCAGGCAAACGCCACACACATTCTTTCAATTTCTAAAGGGAAATTTGACTCGAGCTGTAGAACAAAGGACGAAGAAATAGAAGTAAAAGAAAATCAAAGAAAAAGTGATTTGGATTCAAGGGGATCAGATGTTTCATTTACTGCAGGTTGAAGACCTTCAATCAGTCAAATGAAAGGAACATTTGTATTAAAATACCTACGAGGCAGAGAGAAAGCCTTGATCGGACGCGGGAGAGTTAAGTTACAGCAATCTTGCTGAGAGATATGAACCCACCTTCGAGGCTATCTGTTCCCAATATTGAAGGTTTTCTGTGTTACAAACCTGAGATGAAAGGTAGTTGTTTTGACGTCTGGGTCTGGAAGCCAGACGCTGAAGTTAGCAGCATTCTCAAAATGTGTGTTGCAGGGACGGGGAGCCCGGGATGGAGTGAAAATGTAGCTGCTTTATTAAAATGAAAAGATGTTTAATGCAACACTGAGGGTCCAAGTCATCCGTACAGGCAGGGTATGGACGGGAATTATGAAAACACCTCCTACCGGATGGGAAGGGGCAGGGAAGGAGCAGTAGACAAGGAATCAGGGGACCTGGGATAGAGTCCCTCCTCTGGCCCTAGGATGGTAGCTCCACGGTAACAGGGACTGGGCCTGTCTTGTTCACAGTGCCAGGCATATTGGAGGCGTTCCGTAGATAGATGTCAAATGAATGCATGGATGAATAAATGAATGTGCCATTGGGTAAACCCTTCTCCTCTTTGAGCTTAAAAGTCTTGTAAAATGAGAGGGTTGGACTAACTGAGGATTTCCCCAGTGGGATGGGCACAATGATGTTTGGGTACCATATGGATGGGATTGGGTGATAAACCTGAATATAGCATTAAATCATACTGATGCACGGAGGGAGAAAGGTATCACTTTTGAGCTCTCTTTCAAGCTTTCTGCTTCCCCCCAAGAGAAAGTCGCCAGTCCAAAACTAGTATGTCTTTAACACCTCTCTTATGTTCTTAGACCTCCCTTCATAATAATAAGAGAGGAGGACTCAGGCTCCCATCCCTCCACAGGCAATGGCATCCAACTAAAGTTAATAACACGATTTCTTTCTTTTGTCCTTTTTTTTTTTTTTTTTTTGCGGTACGCGGGCCTCTCACTGTTGTGGCCTCTCCCTTTGCGGAGCACAGGCTCCGGACGCGCAGGCTCAGCGGCCATGGCTCACGGGCCCAGCCGCTCCGCGGCACGCAGGATCCTCCCAGACCGGGGCATGAACCCGTGTCCCCTGCATCGGCAGGCGGACTCTCAACCACTGCGCCACCAGGGAAGCCCTGTCCTTATTTTTACAGTTACCCATTCATGGCAAGTAAAAATAGTTTTTCCTTTACAGAACTGATTTTTAAAGGCTTCTTTATCAGACAAACGTAGATAAGTAAACATGGATTGATGTAAAGAAATAATATTTCAAGAGGGATGCAGGTAAGGCAAACATCTTGACAGTGAGACTGAACGCCTTTCCTCTGGGAACTCCTGTCCCAACTGACCTCCAAGTTTCCCTCTAGAAACGCTCAGCATCCGAACTACGCTCCTCTGGTTTGTGTAGAGCAGACGCAGCTGTCTCCAGCAAAGAGGCAGCTGTAGCTCGAACTTTAGGATGATGGGCCCATTCATTCATCCATTATTTCAATAAATATTTATTGAGGGCATACTGTGTTTGCTGCTTTTCCAGGTAATGGGGATAGAGCAGGAGGAAGAAAATAAACCAAAAAAAAAAAAAAAAAGATCCCTGCCCTCATGGAGTTTCTGTTCTAGAGGTCTGGGGCAGGGCCAGGGTCAGGCGAGGCAAATGAGGCACCAGGGTGCAAAATTTAAGGAAGTACCCACCATCAGGGTCATGTACGACCTGGCCCTGGCTTGAAGACAGTGCCCCATGTTGACCATAACTTGCCATAGTTTGTCATCAGTATGAGAGCCATGGATTCTGCCTCCTGAGTATCTGCTCTTTGGTCTTAGGTGGGGTCCCCAGCATCAGTATTTTGCCAGAATTCCCCAGATGAGTCCATGAACATCATGATTGAGAACCACTGAGTTACAGACCTAGACCAAGAAACCTTTAAAATTTATAGTCTGGCATTTTTCAAAAGCATCCTACTGATAGATGTTTACCAAGCCAATTAACTAGTAAGTGAATGTCAGTATGTTACCTTGCATCAGAGTGACAAAAATAGCTCCTTTCTTCCGTGCACTTGCTAGTGATCAGGGGCTCTTCTGAGCTCCTTGCGCTTCTTGACTCATTCAGTCCTCATAACTACCTCCAAGAAGTACAATTATCATCATCACCCCGTTTTGCAATGAGGACACAGAGGCAGGGAGAGTTTAAGGAAGTTGCCCAAGGTCACCCAGAAAGCCATGCTCCTAACCACTGTGTCCAACTGCCTCTGTGGGGGGGGCCTTGATGCTTGGGTCCTTAGGCACAGGAGTAACAGTGAAAGTGAGGGAAATAGGGGGTCATTTGCATATTAAAGATAGCACATAGAAATAGTAATTACTTCTACCAAAAAATATGTCCTCTCTCATCCTCTCCAAACACAAGGCCCACTCCAGCTTCATTTTGCATCCACATTTGTTAAGGGCATGGCTGTATAATAATGCTCCTCTATGCAGGAAAAAACAACAACAATACAAGCACAATACTACATAGCAACTGTCTTCCCTCCCTACTGTTGGGGGAATCTTGGGGAATGGTGGGGAGTGTGGAAAATTGGGAAAAGGAGCCTGTTCAATGTCTCCAGATTGTCTGACTTATCCAAAGAAACAAAAATTTCAGACCTAGTTGTGAAAACTCCCAATTTCCATGTGGGCTCTAACTTCTAAATAACTGTGTGGGGCAGATAAGTGTTTTGTAAAACATGAATGTGAAGTCACTGGGAAAGACCAAAACTGAGAAAAGTGCCTGGGGATCTGGTCTAAGATCACTGTGTGATCTGGGACCAGTGGCTGCATTTCTCTGTGCCTTGAATCCAAAGCTGTAAGAAGGATATAAAAAATATCATGGATTCATTCTTCAACTTTTAGTGACAATTTCGATATATTTAACACTGTGACAGATGGCAGGTTTAAAGATTAAATCAATATGCTTATCACTGAGAGAGAGTCATTGACAGTGAACTCTAGGTCCATGGAATGAGGGCTGCTATGAAATCAGAACCTGGGAGGACTTCTGCCTGGAACAGATGACATTTGAGCCAGGCCTGGAAGGCTGAAGTGATGCTCCCTAGCAGCAAGGGCAGAAAGGAGAGGACTTTTCCTTGATACCAAAGTTCTCTGTGTGCCAACACAGCATGAATCTTTCATGAGTTCAAAAATCAGGCATGCACGCCCATAGTTTGGAGAGTGTGCAAAGTGGTACCACAAATCCAAAACTGCATCTCTGTTTTATATATGAATTACTTATCTAAGTGTAAAACCAGACTCACTGGGTTTTCCCCTGAGCTACTCCCCCTCTTTAGTCTTACTGGAGTCACGATATCCAGGAGCCCAGGTCAGGCACGTTGGGATCACTTCCAACCCATCCATCTTCCTCCTCTTCCACACCCGATCCAGAGAAGTGTCCCTCCCATCAAGTGGGTGTCCTCACCCACCGCCCGCCATCAGGCCACCACCATCCAGTTCAACCACTGTCTCAGGTGTGGACACTTGCTGTTGTTTTCTCTCCGCTTTCCTTGTCTCTCTTCCAGTCGGTCCGTTATTGTTTCCAAAACGCAGATCTGACTGCATTGCTCTGTGGCTTTAAACCTCCAATGGTTCCGCTGGCAGCAGGACAAAGTGTAGCATGACATCCACGGCCCTTGGCACTCTGGGTCCTGCATACTCTTCCTCCTTCACCATCCTTTAGTCCGCAAGCCCCTAAAACAGATGCCCGCAGGTGCCTTACGTTCCTCCCACCAAATGCTCCGCAGCATATGCCTGACACTTTCCTACCTCGGTGACCTGCCACCGGCTCTTCTCTTTTCCTCACGTGACTCACCTGCCATGTTTAGCAGTCGACCCACAGCCATGGCCAAGTAGTCCCTCCTCTGGAAGCCTTCTCTGGCTATCGCCCCCAGCCATCCCTCTCTGGCCCCCGCTGGGGCACAGCCAGCTGGGGACAGAGCTGGAGAGTTAAGACAGGCGAGGTAGGAGGGGTCTTGAAAGTCAGGGAGGGAAAAGTCTCTCCGAACTGTCATTTTTGCAAAAGCCTTAACCCAGAAAGTCTTTTTTTTTTTTTTTTTGCGGTACGCAGGCCTCTCACTGCTGTGGCCCCTCCCCTTGCGGAGCACAGGCTCCGGATGCGCAGGCTCAGCAGCCATGGCTCACGGGCCCAGCCGCTCCGCGGCATGTGGGATCCTCCCGGACTGGGGCACGAACCCGCGTCGCCTGCATCGGCAGGCGGACTCTCAACCACTGCACCACCAGGGAAGCCCCAGAAAGTCATTTTTTGCAAAAGCCTCAATCTCAAAACCCCTTCAGCAAGCATGGGGACCCACCTGAGGAACAAAAAGAGAATGCAATTTCACACGTTGGAAAAAGGCCCTGGGCAGAAGACATGAAAGCCACGAGTTGGCAGTAGGTGCTGCAAGGTTGAGCAGGAAACCCATATCAAATGGGAGGTTGGGGCGTTCCTGGGACGCATATGGGCCCCAGCCCTGCTCAGGCTGATACTTGCTTCTGAGGGGCGAAGCAGCCAGTCTTCCAGAGGGCTCAGACAGCCACATGTCCCCAGCCTTGTTCACAGCCAACGAGGGAGAGGGGACTGGGCAAGGCCGGCTCTGGGATGAGGCAGTTAAGCCCAACAGGTTAAGGTGGGGCACACTCAGGGCTGTGCCCTTACCAGTCACCAGGGAAGAGAATAACACTTCCAACTGGGGTGTCTCTCTTTCTGCCTCAAGCATCCAGATACTCGCCTTGTAAAAGAAAGTCTCAAACTCAAACACCTAGGCCGGGTTAGGTGACATTAATGTCACCTAGTAGGGACAAGGATGAACAGACTATGGCCGTGACAGGCTGACTCAATTCCTGCTGATGGTCTCAGATCCGCTGATTTTTGTAGAGATGTCAGATATTGGAATTTTCATGGGAAATCTTGTTATTCAAATGTGTACTCGGTTTTAAAAAATACCATACAGTGCAAAAGAAAGAAGGCCTCCGGTGGCTGAACCCTGATGTCTGGGTTCAGATTAAGCTCATTAACTCAGAGCAAAAAAATATGACCCTTAAGTCTGCATCACTCCCTCCCTTTGGCTGATAATTGAGATTCTGTCAAGATGGATTTTTCTTACTGTCTAGGTATTTGGCCCTGCAGAGATGGGGCTTCAGTACGCACTAAAATTCACGAGTATTTCTCTGTGCATTCTTGTGTATCTGTATTTTTATCCAAGAGCAGTATCCATATCATTAAAGAACAAGAAGAGTTCTTAGACATCAACTAGCCTTGTCGCCCCTCCACAAGTTTACAGTTCAGGAAACTGAGGCCCCGCGGAGGAGACAGGCTTACTGCAGCGCACAGAGCAGCTTAGAACATCTGATCCCAGGCTCCCCCTCTAAGCCTTCTTGGCGCACCGCGGCTGTATTTATACAGCGTGCACACCCGCGCCGCTGTGTTTGTTTTCCCTGGTCCTGAGAAAAAGCCCACCAGGTTGCCAGATGTGCCGAGCTCAAGGGAGCCTGAGGAAGTGGTTTGCCAGCGATGAGAAGCAGGCCTGGTCTGGGTGTAATCGACACTTCACATCAGCCTCGCCTTTCTGCCTGCGGGAGATAAGAGGCCGACGTGGAGGAAACTGACGCGCAAGCATGCACCCCGCACCCTGAGAATGGTTTCCTCTGCCCTCTTACAATCTGCTGGCTTTGGCCACCCAACCCACGCCTAGGCATGTGCGAAGCCTCAGGACCTCTCAGCCCACGGGGGAGGGAAAGGCACGCCCCTTGGGTAGGTCCAGTCCTTTGCCCCTTCCTTCCATTTCTTGGGGTCCCCCCTTTCCCAGAGTCTCTTTTGAAAGAAGGCACCTGACGTACCCATTTCTGCTTTATGTGTTGGCTCTTGCATTTCTCTAGGGAACCTACAGAAGCGAGGACAGAGCCAAGCTCATAGGCATGAGATTCCAATGGTGGGATTACAGGCTGTTGGCCATGAGGGACTTCCTGGTCCATGTCAGACGATCACTCTTGAGGGACCCCTTACTCCACCTTCTGGTAAGGTTGCCCTGAAACTCAAGGGGCTGTATCTGCCTGTGTCTTTCTTGTCCCACGTGTCACATTTATTCTCATGTGCTCAACTACAAAATCCCTCTTTTCACTTAAAACAATATACACACTCATGTGCGTATTTTGTGTGTACGTAGAGAGAGGAGGGGAGGGGAAAGGAGGGAAGAGGGAGAGTGAAGCACCTACTATGTGCTCAAATCCTCCTGACAATCACCTATCTTGTGAAGTAGGGGGGTTTTTTAAATGTATTTTATTGAAGTATAGTCGATTTCCAATGTTGTGTTAATTTCTGCTGTACAACAAAGTGATTCAGTTATACATATATACATTCTTTTCCATATTCTTTTCCATTATGGATAAAGAAGATGTGGTACATATGTACGCCATGGAATATTACTCAGCCATAAAAAAGAATGATATAATGCCAAATGCAGCAACATGGAGGGACCTAGAGATTATCATACCAAGTGAAGTAAATCAGACAGAGAAAGACAAATACCATACGATATCACTTATATGTGGAATCTAAAATATGACACAAATGAACTTATCTAAGAAACAGAAACAGACTCACAGACATAGAGAACAGACTTGCAGCAGGATTTATTATCCCTGTTTTCCAGATGAAGACCCTGAGGCTCCTCTCCTCCTCTCCATCCCTTGCCCTCACCTCCTTCCCCCTCTGTCCATTCCTCCTTTCCTGCATCAGTGTCATCCTCATTTGCTAAGTCTGAGGAGGCCCAGCATTGTGCACGTGCATTTCTGTCCTGCACAGGCGGGGCTGCTGGTAGGCACTCTGTCTCAGCACAGGGCCCTGTACAGTGGAGGTTGTGCTTGGATGGACGCCTGGCCTAGGCAGCTCCTGAGGGGTCACAGGATGCTGCCAGATGCTCTTTTCCTGGGCAGATGTAGCCATGGAACAGAACACCACTGTGGTCAGGCAGCCTGGGGGAGAGGAGCCCCAGCCGCAGAGTCAACGAGAGCAGGGCTGCCCCTGCTGGCTGTGCCACCTCGGGCTAACTGAGCAGCCTCTCTGTATCCATCAAATGGGGTAGTAGTAACTAGTTCTAGTACTAACTACTAGTAGTACTAACTTGTACTAGTGCTAACTAACTAGTACTAGTAATAACTGCTACTAGTAATACTAACTAGTACTAGTACTAACAGCATAGGGTTGTTTCGAAGAGGAACTGGGATAATGGAGTATTTGGAGATGCACAGAGACCACAGATGACACCCAAAAGGATTTTAGATGATGCTCAGGTAAGACAGTAAATATCATTGATTCACACAGTTAGTACGTTATGTCCTTGTAAATTCCCTTTTGACCCTCCTAATTACATCAAGAAAGTCTCCATTTGATGCTAGTGTGTCTTTAACACCTAACAAGTGTTTTCTTTGTGTTTTAACAAAGAGAGAGAAGACTTAAGGTGCTGAGTCTATTCTAGGCAGCAATACCGAGGTAGAATTTAAGATTTTTTTTTTTTTGCGGTACGCGGGCCTCTCACTGCTGTGGCCTCTCCCGCCGCGGAGCACAGGTTCCGGACGCGCAGGCTCAGCGGCCATGGTTCACGGGCCCAGCTGCTCCGCGGCACGTGGGATCTTCCCGGACCGGGGCACGAACCCGTGTCCCCCGCATCGGCAGGCGGACCCTCAACCACTGCGCCACCAGGAAAGCCCAAGAAAAAGTTTTTGATGGAAGTAATGTATATGGTTATTGGCTTTCTATTTACACTGGTGATATAAATTTCACTTTGTAAGTAAATGGATTTAAGTTTCAATAAAAGCAGGTCCATTTAGGGGGGTGGGAGCACTAAGTAGATAAGTTTCAATGACACTCATATATGGCCAAAGTTGTAAAGGAAGCCACAAGTGATGGAAGTTTGGAATCATTGAGAAAACCCACATCAAGGGGCTAGCACAGTGATTGCGACCACGGTCTTGGTGTCCACCCAAGAAGTGACATGGGTTCTGAGAAGCAGGACACGCTCCAAATCCAGACCCTCTCTCCCATTCCCTCCATCTCCAGGATGCAGATTGAAGAAGAAACCATAGTTTGTATAAACCTGTGTGAGGATGGAAGCCTGGACCAGTGCTTGAGCTGGTGCCAGGGCACTGGGGCCACCAGCCTGGCCTCAGCTCTTCTGTGTGCCCTCCCCATGCCCCAGTGTCCTCATCTAAAACAGGTAGGACAAACTAGATGGCCCTTCCCACTCTGAGGATCTGACAGTCCTTGCTTGTTTTGTCCGTCGTTTTTCTCTGTCACGTTCAAAGCCAGATTCTCTGATCTTCATCTAATGCAGCCCTGGGCTTCTCCTAAGGAACATCACTACAGAAGGATGTTCGATGCAAAAAATTTCTGGGGTCAGACAAGTTCACCTTTCTGAGTCTTAGTTCCTCCTCTGTAAAATGCTGTTCCTGATAGTACAAACATCCTAGGATCTATAGATTCACTAAGATTATGTAATGTCTCACAAAATGTGGGAAGTTACCTTGAGATATATGTGGATGTTATGTGGACAAAGCATTAAGTGATATTGACTCATAAAGCAAGTTTCCTCATTGCACCAAGGAGGAGTCTCAGTTTGGTACTAACATGGCTTGAACACTTCTCTGATACTTGCCTAATAACCCCTAACTAAAGCAGAGAACAAAACCTCAGGCTCTTGGTAGGCAGCAGGGTCCAACTGGGATGCTAGAGGGATGCTTAGAGGGATATGAAGAATTTATCCCCAGGTGAGCCTTGGGGACAGAACAAGAGCCACAAGGCCAGTGGCATTTGAGCTGAGCCCTGAAGAGGGAGGAAGATTCCTCCAGGTAGAGCAGGCTTGGGAAGATATACAGGTATGAAGAAGGGCAGTTCCCCCAGAATCAGAGTGTCTTAGCCTGGTTTGTACCATGGACCCCTCCAGTGAGGCCCATGAACCCCTTTACAGAACAATGTCTTTTTTTGAATGTGATTCAACTCCTCTGGGTACCTTAAATAAGTAGAATCATATAGTATTTGTCCTTTTGTGACAGGCTTATTTCACTTAACATCTTCAAGGTTTGTTACAGATAATGTTTTTACAGGCATAAAATTTAAAAATAGGATTACAAAGAAAAAACATATTAAATGACAGTTATTCAAATAATTTTAAAAGATATAGGAATTCATGTGCTTCTATTAACCTTTAAATAGCAAGACGTAGAGGTGGATCTAATAGCTATTATAATTTCAAGATATAATGAGTCTATTTTACGATATCCTAGAGCAACTATAAATGTGACATTAAATATCTATGATTTCTGTTGATGACAGAAGCCACATGTAGTGCCAATATGGTTATGGTTTGTTACCTACATTCAAAATTGGAGGAAATGCTAACTTTCAGTTAGGAATTAGAAAAAAAAAAGTGTATGTGTGTGTGTGTGTGTGTGCGTGTGTGTATAAATTTTTCCCATCTAAGTTCACAGACTCGCTGAATTCTGCCCCATGGATCCTTTAAGGGGCTTCTGCTCCATGGGACCCAAGTTAAGAAGCCCTCCACCCCAGACAAGGGGCGTTTTTATCCTCCACCAGCTTATGTCCATCTTGGTTCAGAAGTGAGGCAAAGGCCAGATCCTTCCAGCCTCCACCTAGCCCCAGAACCAGGCCCAGTATCCACACCAGTGGCTCAGTTTCCGATGCACTGGGGTGCACAATGGGGCTGATTTCTGGACACCAAACAACCTTCCCTAACCCCACTCCCACCCCAGGCATTGTGTTTGGGCTGCAGCCCATGAAGAAGAATGAGTACCAGAGAAGACAAGCCCGTTTTTGCTCCAAAAGCTCCTCCCTTTAGTCTTGTGGTTCATTTCTATTTGCTGTACCTACAGCATCCGATGAAGATGAGGGGATAGCCTGAAACACGGGAGAGCCTCAGCATGTGGACTGGGGTTTTAACCGACAGAGGAGATGCGCTGCCCCCTTCATAGTAGTTGTTTAATTTTTCTCATCTGCAAACAGGCTTTGGATTGCCAACCTTTAATTAAGATGCAGTTTTCTTTTCAAAAGCAATGTGTTCTAATCAATACCATCTGAGCTGGGGCAGGGGGTGCTACAGAAATTATAACTGCAGCTGAAAAACCATGAGACTTCCAGCAGACTAACCATGAAGACCTTCTGGAAGGCAATAGTTTCCATGTGCTTTGGAGAGGAGGACACGCCTCGTGGACAATGTTCCCTGGCTTCAAAGCCAAGCCACCGTGCCGTGGGTTCTGCCTTCTTGTGTGGAGGGAGGACCGGAAGAGGCAGTGTCTTAGCTTACATGACCTCTGCCCTGGCATTTTGACTTCAGAATCAAGAAGGTACAAGGAGTGAGGTTAGAAGGATTTCCTACTGCCCTGAGACCTCTCAGCTTCTGAGAAGGGAGCTCCTAGAAAAGAAAATATTTCTGCACTGAAATGCCTTGGCATCCCTGTGACTGTTGCCTCACCCCCCAGTTAGATTTGCCAGATAAAATACAAGATGTCCAGTTAAATTTGCATTTCAGATAAATAATGAATAGTTTTTTAGTATAACTCTGTACCGTGCAATATGCTAAAATATGCAAAAACATTAGGGCTGTTTCTCTGAAATTCGGATTTCACTGAGCGTCCTGTATTTTTATTTGCTAAATCTGGCAGCTCTACACTGACTCAAACTGGATTCTGGAACATCTCCTTGGGATCTTGGGAAAGAAGCACTGGGCCACCCTGGGACTTACTGAGGTCAGCTTACAGACATCTCTGCAGTCAGCACGATGGTTAAGAACATGAACTTTGGGGTCTTAAAGACTTAAAGTGGCTTCCAACTCAGGCCTGTCACTGCCTAGTGGGTTGCCCTTGAGAAGGTTACTTGCGCTCCCAGAGCTTCATCTCTGTCCTCTGCAGAATCTGGAGACTGAAAATCAGGGCTGATGTTCAACCATATCCAGATATGGTTAGTGGTCCAGCTTGTCCTGGTTGTTTAAAACTGAAAGCCCTTCCCAGGTCAGTTGTTAAATAGCCTCCCAAGCCCCCCTCCATCTTACCAGCCACCCTGGCTCTCCCTACCTCCTCCAAAGCCGCACCTCTTCTCATCTTGCAATGAACAGCTGACACAGACAAGGGCTTTGTTCCGTGTCCTTTCTGTTTGGCCCCTATTGTAGTGTATTGATAGTTTAATAGATTGACTATCACTCCCATTAGGAAAACCCAGCTCAAAAGGTTGTTGTAGGATTAAATGAAATGATATAGAAGAACTGTGGGATACAGGACCTGGCCCATGGGGGACAGACACACATGAATGAATAAATGAATGAATGAATCTGTATACTACTTATAAGTGAGACCCCTGATTTTCATTGTACATAGAAAAGTTATTCTCTCTCTCTCTCTCTCTCTGTGTATATATATATATATGTAATTTATATATGTGTGTAATTTATATGTATAATATACACACCTACATATATATGTGTATGTGTGTGTGCCAGAATCACTAATTATACCTGCTTTGAGAAATCTTAAAGATCATTCTAGTTCCAATTCAACTCCTTCCACTTTACACAGAGGAAAACTGAGATCTGGTTTAATCTACTGACTTATCAAAACAAGCCTATCTCTATGCATTGGAGAATAATTGTTTTGAGGAATCATTGGAACAATTTTTTTGTTGAAAAATATCTCTTTCATCCAACGGCCACAAAGCCTAAAATTTCCCCATTAGCATTTTCGTCATCTTTTAAAATTGAACTAAGGCTTATCATGGTATTTCTCGAAGTCCACTCTCTTGAAGCTGGAAATGACCCAGGGTCAACCTGAGAGACTTAAGTGCTGGGCTTGGGGGGAGGGGGATGGTAGAAAGGAGATTCTAAATGAAGCTGAAAGCAGACCTAGGACTTGCCAAAGACACATGTGGCCAACTTTAAAACTTTGTGACAGCCTGGCTATGCACTGAATTGTCCCACTATGACAGTTGTACATTTGTGCTCTTGCATAATACAGAAGGACAAAATGCATAAATACTAACTGATCATTTCATTCAAAAGAACTCCGACAAGAAAGCCAGACTCCTTGATGTAGTCTTATGCTAAACAAAGCTAAAAGTCTTTCTTATCTTGTTGGTCAAGGGTTTTTCAACTGGAGGGATGGAAATGTTTTTCACAGATCTACAAAGCATGGATGGTAAAACAAAGCCTCAAAACATCCAGGGGCAAAATGTGGCTGGGACTGTATCTGTTCATATACACAAATTGGTTCCACCACTTGGGTTAATGCTAACTGTTGGAGTTCAACATCCCTTGCGTTTGAATGTGGCTTTCTCTGCTGTCAGTTAAATTCAGCCCACCTACATGCTATTTTGGGGATGGACGGCTGCTGGTACAGACTAGACTGTTTTCTCCAAAACATAATAAACACAACCTCCAATAATCTGATTGGCTTAGTTTGGAAGATCAGAGTCTTAGGAAAATGAAGAAGGAAACTTCTGGAAAAACAGGGTTTCAAATTCCGAACTTTTCTTCCAATAGCAATATTGGTGATTTATTCATTACCCGTAGATGATCACTAAAACATCGGTGTGGGGGGGGGGTGGTAGAAAGGAGATTCTAAACGAGAGATTTTTCCCATCAGAGCCTAATTACTTTCATTGTCCTTTCTCTGAATTCTGTTGTATTCCATTCTACCCATTGGCTGCCTGTTTTAATTAATTTTGCCCTGTATTCAAAGGTTTTGCTTTTGTGCCTCTCTGTTTGATTTAAATTCCTTTTTGCAAATAAATAAATAAATATCAAAGCTAATGAGGCTCTGAAGATTTGAGATGTAAATATCGTATGCAGATTATTTTTGGGGTCCCAGCTCAGCGGAAGACCAAAAATAACACTTGGAAGTTTGATTAAGAAATCTCAGCCCCCCCCCTTCCCTGTCTCCCTCCAGACACTCTTTCTGCTGGTAAATCTCAGTTATTTGACAAAAAAATCATGCCCCACACATGCAAAAGCCCAGAAGCAAGTTTCAGAAGCAAGTTTCTTTCAAGAATAGCTCAGCCGGGTACAAGATTGTGCTGAGCTATTTGAGATGCATCTCCCACTGACAAATTCATGTCCATCCAGAGAGGTTTCCTACGTACACACTCACACACTCGTATAAGCTCACACACCTACACACACGGGTGCTCTCCGGACATATGTGCCACTTATGCTCACACATACAACACACACACCGACTCATACATTCTGTATACACACACCCTCACACATACACCAAACACGTGCACACACACACACAAAATCATGAACGCTCTCACACAAACTCACCCACATTCCTGCACGCAGACACACACACACATATTCTCACGCACACTCATAAACAGCGCACACATTTTCACACACAAACTTGATTTCATACACGCACTCACACACATGTTCATTCACACATAAACACACACACATTCTCACACCCAACACATGTATCATGCTTCGGCCAGCCCAGGTTTCCCATCTCAAATCTATGCCGCCTAGATTTGACCCATATCTCCAACATCCTCTCCAAAGACATCTTTGCAGGGCATCTCAGGAACACCCCCCCCCCTCCTTTCGGGTGTACATAGGGCCTCCCGGGGCACAGTTATTAAACTGTATCTGAAGAGCTCTTACACTGTGCAATCTGCTTTTGCCCAGGATGTGTGTATCCTTTACCGAGAAAGTCTGATTCATTTCCCAGAAATGTTCATCTCTCCATTAATCTTTCAGGATACAGTTAGTGTGGTGATATTTTCAGATATCGTGTTCGGGTGGCTGGGGGGAGGGGAGGCGGATCTCACGCGGCTGTCCCTGGTAGTTCCTGAGATTACTCAGTACTCTAAGCAGCTCAGAATTGTGCGACAGCATTTCCATGCAAGGGACTTACAATCATGTTTCATTAATTCGACGCGAATGAAGCCTCATTTCTGGCCTTGAGGAGCTTAAGATTTATGTGAAATTAATAACAGAACAGATGTCTTCACAATTTGGTTCCTCTGGGAAAAAAAAAAAAAAAAGGAACCTGATTACTTTGAAAACTTCAATGCTGGAAAATGCAGACCCAGGGAGTTTTTACTCCAGGGTAAAGAGTTACGCCTTGATATGGTCCACATCTCAGAACTAAGTGGAATTTAAATGTCAGATTTATATTAAATAGTCATTCCCCATTATGACATATATAAACAACAGCTTATTACTTTCATTAATAAGATGTGTTGGGCATTTAAACTAAAGCTTCCGAGATAAAGCTGGCACCTCATAAGCAGGGGACACTGGGGAGGTATGGGGGAATATGCAAGCAGCCTGGTTTTGAGCTTGGTTTCTGATAATTTAATCATCGATTCCTCCTAGGAAAACAAAATGCGTCTGTGCTTACACAAAACTCACCGCTTTCCAAAGGAGTCATCTCCCGTGGACGTTTGTGCTGAGGGGCCAATGCTCCCCATTTCACAGGACATTTTAAAGAGGCGCCTCTTTATTTTACTTTTTCCTCCTGCCTGAAATCCCTTTTTTTTTTTTTTTTAATCTATGCTTCTATCTCACTGGGCGCCTCTCCAGCTGAATTGTAACATCCCTCCAGGCTCACGTGTGGCTACACAACAGCACGGGCTCGGGTTTTACTTCTCAAAGTCCAAAGAGGGAACGTGTCATGGAAAGCTCACCCATGGGCATGCTCTGGAGGAGGGGGCGAAAGAACAAAGACCCACAGGCACGGATGGTTGGACGGATGGACAGACCAGAGTTCCCCTCCCTCTAGCTAAGCAAGTTAAAGAGATTGCAGGGGGAGAGGGATATTAAATGGCAAAGTCCAGAGTTAAGGTCCCTACTACGACTACGATGACCCTTTCCTCTATTCCCAGCCTACTGTGTCTCCTTTAAGCCACCACGTCCGCCATTTCTTCCAGGGAGAAAACAAGAGCATTGAACCAAACAACCGGAAAGCTCTTCACGTTCACATCCTCCATTTACTCTAATTTTGGACTTTCCTGACACTGACTCTCTTCCTCTCCCTCCTTTCAAGCCTGGAGCAGGTCAGGGGGTCCCCTGCTCCAGTCACTTCTCCAGACTGACCCACAGATGATGGTCAAGGGAAGCTCTCAGGTCCAGCCCCGGCGCTTCCTAAGGGCGTGGCCTTGGGCAAGACACAGAGTATGTTGGACCCTCTGTCTCTTCACCTGAAAGTGGGCAGAATAAGGCTCGCCCAGGGCTGTTGTGACAGTGATATGAACTGATGCTGGAGAGTGGAAGAGACTGTCCAGCTCTGCTCTTAGGATTCCACAGCTTCACAGGGATGACAAACAGTGGGCCTGAGGGAGACAGAGGTACCTAGGAATGACATTAGGAAACTGCGGGCTGCCACAGTCCCTACCACCACCCCACATCCACGCCTTGAAAGAGAATTGTCCGAATCTTCTCTATCCTTGGCTTATCTTGGGCTATGGGTGCACAGCAGTGGGGACCAGGCCAGAATGCAGAGGGCAGGCCCTTTCCAAGGGGGCAGAGGCCTCTCAGAGTTCAACAGTTGTCACCCCAGGGGTGCATGACAATGGCACTGTGGGGAAAGGCTGGCCCTCCTTCCAACACTTTTTTTTTTTTTTTTTTTTGGCCATACTGCACTGTTTGCAGGATCTTAGTTCCCCAACCAGGGATCGAACCCGGGCCCTCGGCAGTGAAAGTGTGGAGTCCTAACCACTGGACTGCCAGGAATTCCTTCTTGCCACCCCTTCAAGGAAGCTGGAACTATTGAGTTTTACACGAAAGTCTTCCTGGGTTTTTTTTCAATGCTTTTTTATTGTAGTAAAAGTCACATAATATAAACGTATTATTTTAACCATATTTAACTGTGCAGTTCAGTGGCACTAATCCATTCATATCGTTGTGCACCTCTCACCATTGTCCATCTCCCAAATTTTTCACCTTCCTAAACTGAAACTCTGTCATACAGAGTAAAGTAAGTCAGAAAGAGAAAAACAAATATCGTATATTGACGCATATATGTGGAATTTAGAAAAATGGTACAGATGAACCTATTTGCAAAGCAGAAATAGAGACACAGACGTAGAGAACAAACGTATGGACACCAAGGGGGAGGGACAGATGGACTGGGAGATTGGGATTGACGTATGTACACTACTATGTGTGAAGTAGATGGCTGGTGAGGGCCTACTGTAGAGCACAGGGGGGAAGAAAAAGGTACAATCTGTTTGCAGGACATAGATTAAGTTAACCTTAAAAATACTTCCTGGTTTTGAGTAGAAGACTACAAACCCTTATCTGAAACTGTTGGGGCCAGATGTATTTCAGTATTCAGAAATTTTCAGATTTAAAAAGATTACATGGGCTTCCCTGGTGGTGCAGTGGTTGAGAGTCCGCCTGCCGATGCAGGGGACACGGGTTCGTGCCCTGGTCCGGGAAGATCCCACATGCCGCGGAGCCGCTGGGCCCGTGAGCCATGGCCGCTGATCCTGTGCGTCCGGAGCCTGTGCTCCGCGACGGGAGAGGCCACAGCAGTGAGAGGCCCGCATACCGCAAAAAAAAAAAAAAAAAAATGTCAATGAAATACAAAAGTGCACTGGGGACTTTTTCGGGAATCATTCCATTTTCACTTTTGGATGGTAGGCTGTTCCTTCCCGCAAGCCTGCCTGCTTGTCCACTCAGAGCAGACACTCGACCCACCCTTTTTCTCTGCCATGGGGGAGCCCTTGTCCAGACCCTTTACCATCCCCTTGGGAGACTGGAGGGAGGTGGGCTGCAGATACCTGCTTGAGCCTTCCCTGTATCTTGAGTTGCCCGAGTTAGAAGGCAGGGGTTAACATCACCTGGGTACGTAGCCCAGAACTGCAGAATGAGGGGCGGGGTGGAAGAGCAGGGGGAAGGAAAGTGAGGAAACACAGCCTCAGAGTGACTGGGGCAGCATCGGTGAACCAAGGGAAACAGGAGCGACACAGGGATGTTTTTAACTCAGAAGATAAAAATGCAGATACCTATGGGGCTAGACGAGGGACATAACTGAGGGTGTGGGGAAGATGCAGGGTGGTAGGGAGTGGTGGGGATTGTGGTGAACTCAAAATCAGTCTCCCCTTGAAAGGGGCAGCTGCTACTCAGCTTCAAGATTGTTTATATGTGGGATGCAAGCTGGGTGTCACCACATCTTCTGATTTTTTTTTAAGAAAATCCAGAAATCTGTATTTTTTTAATGTGAAATCTCCTGGTTTTGTAGTGGCTACTTATTATTTAAATATTTAACATTTTTAAATATTTAAAGCACTTGTGTGGGTCACCTCTATGACCAAAATAAAGCATTTGTGTGGATGAACTTTGGCCTTCAGTCCTAGGAGGCAACTATTAGGCCTCAGTTTTGTCCCTTCTTTAATGTCAGTATCCATCCATCCGTCTGTCCATCCATCCATTTATCCATCCAACCATTTATTCACTTATCTATTCATCTATCCATCCATCCGTGCATCCATCCATCCATCCAGTGAATATTCAGTAATGCTCCCAGGTATAAGGGAATGTGATAGAAATAGAAATAAGTCTACCCCCAAGTCCAATCTTATCTCCAGCCCCATTCTGGTCTTATCTTGACTTGACAGAGGGAGGCAGCCAGATATAGTTTTTAAATAATAGTGTGTGTGTGTGTGTGCGCGCGCGTGTGTTTTAAGCACAGACCAAGGATCAAAAGTCAGCATGTGGGATCTTAGTTCCCCAACCAGGGATCGGACCCACGCCCCCTGCATTGGAAGCAGGGAGTCTTAACCACTGGACCACAAGGGAAGTCCCCAAAGTCACGTTCTTGAGGCCTATCCTGTCTCCTAAGCTGCATGTGACCTTGGGCTCATGCCTTCCCTTCTTTAGGCTTCTTCTCTGATACCTGAAGCTGTCATCTGTGACCATTTCTGGTCTGTTTCTTTCTTTCTTTCTTTTTTTAATAAATTTATTTTATTTATTTATTTTGGTTGTGTCGGTTCTTTTGTTACTGTGCACGGGCTTTCGCTAGCTGTGGCGAGCGGGGGCTACTCTTCATTGTGGTGCGCCGGCTTCTCACTGTTGTAGCTTCTCTTGCTGCAGAGTGCAGGCTCCAGGTGCGCAGGCTTCAGTAGTTGTGGCGCACGGGCTTAGTTGCTCCGCGGCATGTGGAATCCTCCCCGACCAGGGCTCAAACACGCGTCTCCGGCACTGGCAGGCAGATTCTTAACCACTGTGCCACCAGGGAAGTCCTCTGGTCTGGTCCTTAACCTCATTTCAGGCCCAAGGCCAATGCTAACCTTTGTGCTGACGTCACCTCAGTCTTAATAGGCTCACCTATTAAGCTGGTCTTAATAGGCTCACCTGCCTGAATCTGCCACAACTTCCTCCCTGTGCCCCACCTGGGCCATAACCACAAGAAATGTCTCCATAAATGCCTCCCCAGAAGGAGGGAAGAGACGCCTGAGACAGGGCCTGAAGATACGGGCTGATCTAAGGCTCCATGGGACTGCAAGGCACTCTGGGTGGGCTCTTCTCCCAGGGAGCCCTTCCTCTCAAAAGGTACCCAGGTTCATGCTAAATATTTGACTCTCATTCAAGTAGCATCTCTCAGGAAAAATTGTTACCTTGGCAGCGATCTCCTGGACCTCAGGCAGAGGTATCAACCTGAGAGGACATTTCCACTGATGGGGAAAACTGTCCTGTCATTCTTGAAATCCCATCTCTGAGGCAGTGTTTACTTCTCTGGAGGCACGAGGAGGGAACACACACTTCCACAAGTGTACCCAGACTTGGCCTTTGGCTGAAGAATGAAACATTAAGTCATTTATGTCAAGAGTTGCAAAACTGCAACATAGCTTCTAGGCTATTCTTTATTAAAAGCTCAAGATGGTACCTTTAGACCACAAATGCTGTGTCCGTTTCTCTGAGTTCAAGGTTCCCATTTCCTTTATCTGCTTATCTTTTCCTGTGTGGTTATCCTTCCTTTTATGGGTCTGTATGTTTCCGGCACGTATTCACTGATTCGGGGCCATTTCGGGTCTGTTTTCTGGGGCTTTTATTCAACTGCCTTTCAAAATTTATGGGTCTCCAGCAGATCATTTGGCCATAATTTAACATTTGGGTTTTCTCAACTCTTTCAAACGTTCTTCTTTTATGGGGTTAGCAGCCCTAAAAGGAGGCAGGGATGAGAAGGCATGCTTGGGTTTGTTCTGCCTTTGTTTAAGCCTGTTGCTGAGAAATGTATATACTTCGTTCACCATCTTATCTTTCCAGCTTTTGATTGATAGCAGAGTGTGTTTTTTATATAAGAACTAACCAAATTTATTCAACAGATTATACATTCATTTTACCATTATGACATCAGACAAACAGATAATCCACACACACACAAAAAGCTTTGGATTTCTTAAAAGTGAATTTAATTATAAGTAGTCATGTGTGCTGGAGAATTATAATTATGAAAAGTCATGTTCTGTAAGTCTGAAATGACAGATTATATTTCAAAGGCTTACTGCAGAGGAATTAAAGGACCCAATTTATTAGTTGTAAATGTACGATTATTGCAGATTTGCTTTTAAAAAAAACCCACACGCACACACACGATCACAGTATATTGTAGCTGGATTTACTACATCTAATCCTTTCGACAAGAATCATATTTGGCACCAAAAGCTGCCACTTGGTTAATTTGTTTGTGAGACAGAGACAGGCAACTAATCTTCGTCTTCTGATCCCTGAATGGCAATAATTTCAAGGACTTTGCGGGCATGTTTTACTTCCCTCATTCCCATCCTTGCAAAGTGATTAAGAAGTTGATGTGGATCAAAGAACAGAAATATTGTTGTCAGGGAAGAAATGGAGACAGTCTCGTGGAGGTGGAGACAGTCTCGTGGAGGTGCAGGGGCTTCAAAGAACCTGGAACTGGGCTACATTTGTTTCTGCAACAAACATTTTTGGGGGCGTTTACTATGTTCCAGGCACCGTACTAAGTACATTCTGTGTGTTTTCTCAATAAAAACTCTCAGAACAACCCCCTGAGGTCGCAAAATTGTAAGCATGTCTTACAGATGGGGAAACTGAGGCTTGGAGAGATCACCAAGCAACCTGCCCAGGTAACTGAGTTCCTGAGTGATGGAGCCAGGACTTGACCACAGATCTGTCTAACTCCCTTGTTTATGTTGTCACCCCAGGCCCCCCATTTCTCTCGCACATGGGACTCACAGGCTCACTGGAGAGAGAGTGGTGGGCAGTGTGCATGTCCCAGTGGCATTAAGCGGGGTGGGAGGGCTGTGTTTATAGCACTCCCCAAGACACAGAAAGGGAAGGAGGAATTAATCATGTATATGGGGATGAGGAGGGGGCATCGGGGAGGCCCAAAAGGATCAAGCAACACTTTGTAGCCATGACATTGAGCCAGGCCCTGGAGAACAAGTAGGTTGCTCCAGGCAGTGGAAAAGCATTCCCAGCAGAAGGAACAGCCTCTGGAGGAGACAGATTCTGAGGTGTACAAATAAAGTGTCTTGTGTTTGCAAACACTTGTATGATGAGGGTTTAGGGTATAAACGAGAACAGGAGAGAAGAGTTAGAGGCAGGGGGTAAGCTTGGAATAGAAACAGGGAAGAGCTTTTAATGCCCAGCTAAGGAGCTTAGACTTTCTTCTGTAGACAATGGGGAGCCATAGATGGTTAAAGAGCATGAGTTGGTGGTATTGGGGGAAGAGGTCGCCAATCACTTGTCTACAGGTGCCAGGCGGGTAATGGATATGAGCGATGCAGGCCTGGAGAGGTTGTATAAGCCTGAGAAAGGACACTCTGTCTAAAGGGGTGACCTCTACTCGGCTTCAGTCGATGGTGGACAGGGAGAACCAGATCCCCCAGTTCTTAAGAGAAGCTAGAAGTAGCAGCAACTCGGTAGATTGATTGCAAACAAGCCCCATCTATTTCCTTACGCAGGACCCTCATAGGGTGAGTCCCCAGTTCCTCCCATCATGTGTTGGAGCCTATTTCCCACCCACTGAACCTACTGTGACCCATTGAATGTGACAGAAGGGAACGTGTGTCTGTTCTGAGTCTGAGCTCAAGTGGCCTTGAGGACAAGCCTGGGCCAGCTTGCGGAGGATGGAGACCACGTGCAGTGGGGCCATGTCATCCCAGCCTGGCCTGCCTAGACCAGACCAGCTCCAGCAAGCCACCAGCTCTTCTGGAAAAAGAGAAAGCCTAGCCCAGAACGGCAGAACCAACCCCCAACCTGTAGACTAACGTAAAACGATCGACGTCTGTTGTTTTAAGCCACTACGTTTTGGAGCTATTTGTTAGGCAGCCATAGCTAACTGATACAGTAACTAATTTGTATTTTTAAGAACACTGTGCTGATGTGTCCCCCTACCCCACCCCCCAAAATGGAAGGATCAGAGACTCAATACTCAGCATTTCTTGTTCAGCAAGCATCAAAAAGTGCTCAGTTCTAAGTTGCTGGATGGGGCAGAGGAGGGAAGGCCTAAGAACATCTCACACACTGCCACCTGCTCTGTCCTTCTTGCAGGAGGCTGTGCCAACAGTGGAGTCCACCGTGGTCTCAGGATCCCCCACTGGTGCACGGCCACCAGGCCCTCCTGCTCCCTGTTCAAGCAGCTCCCCCAGCCTCCACGCAGCCCCCTGCCTGTAGTAACTACACTCAGCAGACCCCGATCCAGCCGTCTCCCCCTCACCCCAGATCCCCAGCTCCGCTTGTCTGAGGCTGTGACACCCAGGAGGTTGAAGCCCCCAGCATTTTAATCTGAAGTCACTCTCATTTTAGTTCCGACATGGTTTGCACATTCTGTGGACACACCAAGCCCTCAGGCAGGCTGCACAGGTCCCCCAGCCTCCAGACAGCCTGCTCCCTCCAGGCCCTGCGTTTGTGGCTCAGGGGACAGTGGTCACAGGGCTTGGGGTGGGCTCTCAAGCTGGATCTTACTCTGCCACCTTGGCTTTGCTGCCATGGGAATTAGAAACGGCCTCCTCCAGCAGGCGTGGGCAGACACAGGAGGTCAGGGGCTTGTCTTAGCTGGATGTGAGCCCCACTCAACCCCCAGCCAGGGCCCCTGGTTCAAGATGAAACATGACATCCATCAGAACTTGAACCAGCCCAGGCTTTCCCGACCCTTGTCCCCAGCTATGAATGCTTTTCCTCCTCGGCCTTCAAGGCTCCGCTCCAGGGATGCCTCCTCTGGGAAGACCTCCCTGACCCCCCTCTCCTGACGAAGCCCCTTGACGCCCTGGGGGTCCCCTCTCATCAGCTTGTGCCTTGTCCTGGGGATCTCTCGACACCTGGCAGGCACCCCCAGTAGACTGCAGTCTCCTCCAAGGGCAGGGAGGTGTGGAGTGGGGTCCTCTGGGAATCAGAATTAAGGGGAACCTAGAGTCTCAGAAAGGAGGCTGACCTCCCTCACCTCTACCCTGCACAGCTGGATGTGCATGAAAAATGAATATTCCCTCAGGAGCCTGGGGCACTGCCCACACGTGCACTTTGGAAACCCCCAGCCATTTTCCAGGCCTTCCTGAAATCCCTCCTAGTTGCCTGCCTGCAATTCCTCCCTTAAGTCTCTCCTGGATCCCGTGACAAGGAGCCTCCACCTGGTGAAGGAGGGGTCAGGGACCTCCCTGTCAACCCCTCAGTGCTGGTCACCGAAGGGGGAGGCCAAGGGCCAGTTGAGTTTGATGAGAGTGCTGATGGGACACGGGCATGGAGCTGGAGACCGACTTGGGCATCACAGCTGGGACTCCAGCCTGCGGGTCCCTGGGCTACAGCTGGGAGGGCAGCGGACAAAAGCCAAGCTGTGGGTTTTCCTCTTTGAAGGGTTTCGCTGACCTGAGGGGGAAGGATGGGGTGGAACTTACAGGAAAGGGGATTGACTGTATTCTTAGAAAAACAATAACCAGAGCTTACCGCTGGGGCAGAAGGATTGGGGTCACCGGCTGGCTGTTTGATACAGGGACTGGTTCCTGCCGCTTTGGAATTCAAGGGCAGGAGGCGCTCTGGGGCCACGGCTCAACCTCGGGCTCTCTGGCCCCCTCCTGAGCGCCCTCCCTGGATCCTATAATATGTAGGATGTTCTGATTGCCCATTTCTCCTTCCTTCTCACTTGACTTTACTTTCACTGGAATGTGGCAGGGGATAAAGTCTTAGAGGCATTTATCTAAGCCATGGAGGGACCTTTTGTGTGGGGGGGGCGGGGGCACAGGAAACAGATAAATCATCTCAAGCTCAAAGCCATTGGCTTTCTGCTCTCTGCCTGAGGGCAGCTGCTTGCTAATTACAGAGAGGGGTAGGGACCTGGCTTGGGTGGGGAAGGGAGAAACTCTGGATGAGGGTTGGTAGAAGAAAGGTCATCCCTGCCCATAAGTAGCCACCTACACGTAATCAAGAGATCTCAGAAGGGCAGTGTCAGAGGAATCCACAGGATCCCATAGTCATTAGAACACAGTCCAACCCGTTAGCTTGGCCAAACAGCAGGATCTGTCCCCGGCTTCATCTCCCTTTGTTCCTACACTGCTTCATTAGGGTTATTTGGGTGCAAGCAACAGAAATTGATGCTGGCTAACTTAAAACAAGTGGGCATTTATTGGAATAATAATAGCCGTGGTGGCAAAAGCTAGACAACCAGGGCAGGCACCAAGATGGGAACACCAGGTCCAAGGGACCCCACAGTTGGCATGCCTGGGCTCCCAGTGTTCTGTTTATATTTATGTCATTCAAGATTCCCTGAGTGTCCCATTGGCTGAGCCCAGATCACAAGCCCACCCCTGCTTGTAACGGAGGAAAGGTACCCAGAGGAAGGAGCCTGGCCCAAGAAGGCACCAAGGACCCATGTGACTTCTGAAGAGGGAAGGCAGGTACCCCAGTCTGTTTTCCCAGCAAGAGAGAATTTCCCCAGCAACACTGTCCTCAGTGGAAGGAGAGAAGTATCCCCAAAAAGGGGATGGGCAGATGTTTGCAGACCAAACCCATGAATGTCTCGTGTGTCCTTCACTCTGCTCCCACCACAGGGCCTTTGCACCTGCCATCTTCTCTGCCTTGAACATCCTGCCCCTGGTTCTGCACATGTCTGGTTCCTTTTCTTCCTTCAGGACTCAGGTCTCACATCAGCTTCTCTGAAAGGCCCTTCCTGACCACCCATTCTCAAGTTTTCCCCATCGGATCATCTTGATCCTGTTACCGAGTCCAAGCTCACTCTGCTCACCACACGACAGGCCAATAAATAGGGAGACAAGATGTTGAGACAAGGAATAATGACTTTATTTGGAAAGCTGGCAGACCGAGTCCTAGTGTCCCCAAAAATCATCTTATCAGGGGTCTGGATGCCGGTTTCTCTTATAGAACAGAGAGGGGGAGGAGGTGAGGAAGTAAAGTAAAATGGCCATTAATCTCACAAGATATCTCCTCGTTTGGCCCACATCAGGGAGGGGATGTATTAATTTCTTCTTTTCTGCAGCCATTCACAGGTGGGCAGGGATCCCTGTGGCAGGCCATCATGTATGTTTACAGCTATAGACAGCATCCTTTTAGTGATTATAATAACAAAAGCAACGAAAAGCAAAGGTTAAATTAAAAGAAACAGAGCCAACATGGAGTCAGATTTTGCTCTTCCCTGTTACAATCCCATCTTCACAGGTCTTCCAACCATCGAACATTACCTTGTTTATTAGTTTATTAATTTGTCTGCTTTGTATTGTCTGTCCCGCCCCACCCCCTGCCACCAGAATGTAAGCACCATGAGAGCAATGACTGTAGTTAATCACTGCTATATATCCAGTGCCCAGTGCAAGGCTTTAATAAACATTTACCAGGGAAACAAACAAATAAGGACAAAGAGACCCAGACAGAGAAGGTTGCTTGGCCAAGGATGATCAGAGAGAAGATGTTGATGTCCTCAAAAATGCAGAAGCCAAACCTTACCTGCTTTGGGGCACTGGATGGCCCCTGGCTAAAAGCATGGGCCCAGAGCAGATTGCCTGGGGCACTGCTCACTAACTGTACCTCGGTTTCCTCTGTGCAAAGGGATAATCATAATAATATATTCTCAGGGGCGTGTTTGTAGGATCAGATGAACTAATACATAGAAGGTGCTTAGGGCAGAGCCTGACATTATCGTAATGCAAGTTCTTACTATTCTAGACCTTCTGTGTCCTTATCCCTGACAGATCAGGGTCCCATCCCACCCTCAAGCCAACCAGGATGAAGAAGAGGCAAGCAAGATAGTTATAGTAATAATCCAACAGACAAACTGCAGCATCGTAAGACCAGAGGCCGGGAGATCCTGCCACAGTGATCTAGCTCACCTTGGCAGAGCCCTTCATTTATTTGCAAATAGCAGGTAACAGATGCCAGGTCTCCTGATGGCAAACATGCTTCCTTCCTGCCCTAGAGCTGGGAGGGGAGATGTCTGCTGGCTCTCTGTGTGGTCATGGGTGAGTGACTGCCACTTTGTGGACCTCGGTTTCCTCCCCTTTAAATGCGAAAATGACAATCTCATATATGAAGTGGGTTGATGATTTTATTACTGAACAGGCGGGGAGCAGGTACAAATACATTGGTAGAAGTCCCTTTACAGTCCTGCTTCTCAAACGTAAACTTTCCTTGAGTTCAGAATCACGCCCCCCAAATCTGGCTCATTAGTTCTTAAGTGGAGTCCTGGAGTGTTTATCCAACCTCCTCGGGTGATTTCTGAGGTTGAAGCTGATTGCGTGTGATTGCTCACTAATGCCACTAGATAGAGCCACAAGCCTAAATAACGGTCTAACCCAGCGGGCTCCGCGCCCTGAGGCTGCTTCACCAAGAGTGGCCACCAGATGGCGCAGCCCGTCTGCAGAAGGAGCCGCTCCTCCACGGTGCGGGGTTGGATGCAGGATAACCTGGCCTCACTATACCAGTGGTCTGAGAGGTACAAACTTCCCTGCTGAGGTGGGTTATAGCCCCAAGATGGAGATCTGGGGTCAGGGGAGACCTAGTTCTATTTCAGGGTTATGAACATCCAACCCCGCCTGTTCCATCAGAACCCCGTCTGCCCATCTTGGCACTTGCCCCAGTGTAAAGGCCTTGCATTCAGTAGGTGCTCAACAAAGACTTTTGATCACTTGAGCTGATACCCTCCCCACCCCACCTACACACACACACACAGAGGCCTGCTTGATGAGCCCTGTGGGGAGCACAGTCATTACAGTGATCAATTATTAAGTGCCTACTGCACGCATGCCAGACACTTTTATTTTAATGTTCTTTTTGTATATACTTTTTTTTTTTTTTTTTTTGGCTGTGCAGCATGCAGGATCTTAGTTCCCTGATCAGGGATCGAACACTTGCCCCCTGAGGTGGAAAGACAGAGTCCTAACCACTGGACCGCCAGGGAATTCCCCAGACTCTGTGTTAAGTATTTCATAAACACTAACATATTCTATACCCAGCCCTGAGAGGTGATTATAATGACTATTGGACAAAAAAGAGAGAGCTCCTCCATGAGGTGAAGGCATCTGGGGTCACAGGGTAAGTAAGTCATAGTCAGCACTTGACTGTAGTTACAGAACAAGGGCTCTGAATCAAGGGCTCCCTGGGGGTGAGTTTCGAACTGGCTTTACAAGTAGGGTAGAGTCATGGAGGGAGGACATTTGGAGAACACCCCTGAGCAAGGGTGAAACTGGTGAGCTGAGGGCAGCAGAGGGCAGGGGGAGGTTTGGCTGCAGGGGTGCTGAAGGAGGTGGAAGACAGTGGGGTTGGGGTGCTGGGCTGACAGGACCCAGCAGGTGGGGGAGTAGCAGCTGCTACGGGGGAAAGACTCACTAGACTCAGGTTCCAGCGTTATATGCTGTGTGTCCTTGGTCAAGCTACTTGCCTTCTCTGGGCTCATTTTCCCCTCATATTCGTAGCCTAGTCACAAGTTCATTGGGAGGACTGAGTACAGTGACCTGTGTGAAGGTGCCTGCCTCTCTCAGTCCTTGGAACAAATTGAGCCCCTGGGGGTGGCTCGTTTTCTTTCCCTTGTGTGGCCTGGGCAAATCTTCCCATGTGCCTCCGTTTCCCCCATCTCTCCAGGGTGTCCATGTAGTGTGGTGGCTGAGTGCGAGGACCCTGGTGTCAGAGAGCCCCGAGGGGTATCCTGGTGCTGATGCTGCATGCAAGGACCTTAGCAAAGTCCTCCTCTCTCTGCCTCATTTCTTCAACTGTAAATCGGAGATGCTAACCATATGACCTGCGTCAAAAGAGCACCGTGGGAATTCAACGTCCATGAAAGACCTGGCCCAGTGCCTGACGTGCAGTCAGCACTCAGGTTTCCTTCCAGTGGTGACTTGCATTAAACTGAAAGGTGAAATCAGACCTTCTCAAGGATCCGTGCAGATCTGACATGCTCGTTAGTCTTTTCTTTAGTTGACAGCCTCTTACTTCCTTTTCTCTTTTTTCCCCCCTACTATACCTGCCTGTCATCTGGGGTGCCCTGAGTGCTCGGGCAAGCCCCATACCCGCAGACTATGCTCCGATTTGGGCCTCCCCTTCTCCGGACCACCCGTGGCCTCCCACCCTACAGAAAGGCAGCCTGTTAAGGCTGCTGATGTCAAATGAATGGGCTGCTCAAATATGTGGACACCACTGCGCCCACGGCAGGGTATCACTCAGGACTCCTCTCTGCAGCCTCCCTGAATGGGGTGGGGGGGGGCGGGCAGGGGCAGCCTGTTTGAACATGTCCAAGTACAAGTACAGGGAGCTCACTGCCTGGTTTCCATCTACCTACCTGTAACCCACGCTTCTCAGGGCCATTCAAGCAGCAGTGGGAATGTAGACCCTTCCTCGCAGATGCCCTGGAGCCCACGGGGCAGATCTGCACTCTGCCATCTTTTCCACCGCATGGCGCCTGCACAGGAAGACCGACCCCCAGGAGCTGAGGAAGGGGGGTTCTCTGCCTGGCTTAGCGATGTGCAGACAGACAGACAAATCGATATCATCACAGTTTCATCCACTGAACACACTTACCCTGGGGCTGCATCCTGCCAGCAGAAGCACCTCAGTGGTGAGCCTTCCCAGGTATCATGGGGATTTCCCTGCACACTTTCAGGTACAAATAACGGAAATGCTACCCAAATCAGATGAAGTCTAAAAGGGTTCCTCAGACTGAGAAATCCAAGGCGAGATGATTTCAGGTAAAGCTGGATCCAGGGTCTAAAGTAGTGCCCCCCAGTCTGTGTCTTCTTCTTCTGCCCCCACTGTGAGGCCGGATTTACCCTCCAGATAGAAGCCGGCAAGTGGCTCCTGTGCCCCAAGGGCTGGATACTCCAACTGGCCAGGCCTGGGCCACGTGGGAGGAAGGTATGTTTTCCCAAGGAGAACCCAGTGTGCTGTGCACAAGAAAGGAGAATGGGGGCCAAGCAGGCAGAAACAAGGGCTTTGCCAATACTACATTCTGTCCTGATGATCATGGCCAGAAGCCACGCATCTAGACAAGAGCAAAGGCAGGGGGAGTGGGCAGGGGCAGAGCCCCGGGGGAGGCAGTGACCCGGGGACTCAGAGACCCCGTGTGAGCATGGTGGCGAGGGAATGGAGGGCCGATGGGCAAGGTGGGGATGACAAGGACGGAAGTTGATGGCCCACTTGTCTTTCCCAGCCTAGTCAAGATCGTTTTGCTGTCTGCAGGTCTTTGTGTCCACTCAACTAGTCTAGGTTAGGCCAAACACGGTTTCACCTGTCCTCTGTCTCCCCAAGGTCCCTTAGGGAAGCCGTTGTCTCAGCCTAACTTATGGACACTTTAAGGCCTCATTCCTTCTCTTCACTGTTGGGACGTCTACCTGACATCTACCCTGAGTTTCTCCTGCTGTTGGTTACAAATTAACAACTCTGCCCTGCGGCTCTCCAAAACCTAAAGCAATCTGTTCTCACCTGACCTCCACATGGCAGAAAAGGGCAGACTTAGGATGGCCACCTGTGTCTTTATAACACAAGAGAAGCCCCAGAGTTTTGAGTCATCCAAAATGACTCCAGATCAGAGCCCCGGGTGCTCATTCTGGCCTTTCTTTCTACTTGGGGACCACCACACCATTCCCACCTCTGCTCACTGGGCCTGCCCTTCCATCTCCCCACATCTAGGGGTGATTCATTAACGTATTCAACCATTTATTTGACAAGTATTAATTCAATACCTTCTATATGCAAACCCTGTTCCAGGTACTAGGGCCACAGCTGACATTCTAGTACAGGAGTCAATAATCAAACAAGAAATTAAAGTTAACAAGATTGTTTCAAGACAGTTGTAGCTGCTTGGAAGGAAAAAACACAGGGGGTGGATCCTTTCTGTGGATGGTCAGTCAAGGAAGGCTTCCCTGGGGAGGCAGCATCTGAGCTGAGACCTAACAGATGAGAAGACTTGCAGGCCAAGAGGACAGGCATGTCAGTTGGGCCCTCCAGGAAGTACATTCTGGGATGGGGTCAGGAGTTCAAGGAGTTTTGGAGGATAAGACCAGAGAAAGAAAAAGAGTGGGAAGCAGGATGGGGCAGAGAGTCTCAGCCTCCAAGACAGCTCCTCCAAAAAGATCAAGTGGCCCCAGAGGGGAGCTCTGGAGCCCTGGTACCCTATGTGCTCAGTCATCGTCTGGGGCTTTGGCCAAACGGGCACGGTGTAGGCTCAAAAGCTCGGATTGATTCCTACAGCTGTAGGCAGTCAGCTCACTGCACTCTTTGCCACTGAACAGCATGTTCTTCCTTGAAAGAAGATCTATGGCTGTCACAAGAGGGTTGCCATCTTTCAGGAACAGAGAGAAAGCCAGCTTAGCTGCAGATAAAAAGTGCAGGAGGGAGATGGTGGGCGTGCTGGTCAATTTCCATTTGCTCCTCCAGGTGGTGCTCCACCTCCCTCCCCCTTGGACTGCTGGGGCCCGCTCCTCCCGCGCTGGGGAGCCCCGCAAAGGAGGGAGGGAAGGAAGAGAACAAAGGAGGGTGTTTATTCCTGGATCCCTCGGCAGGAGGTCTCTTGGGCTGTCGTTTCGTTAAAGGCACCTGCTCTCCCATAACTGCGCCCTCCGGTCAACCTTCTGGGCCAGATGATCACGGTCCTGCTTCTGGCCCATTAGTCCCCCCTACCTTCCACCCGCACACTTTGTATTTAATCCCTTCCTCACTAAGCACTCCTGGAATTAGCCTCCTCCAAGAGTGCCATCTGCTCCCTCCTGGGCTCCTGACTGTATGGAGAGGACATGGCTTGGAATCTATAGGCCTGGGCCTAGGGTTGGGGTCCCAGCAGGAAACCAAAAGGTACCTGGGGTTCCCTGGCCCCAGAGAAGGTCCTGCTATGCTCCTCTAGGATGGAGTGTGTTGGCACACTCCTGTACCCCCAGGACTGCTTCTCAGATGTCCCTGGGACCAGAGACAGAGACAAAAGGAGGGAGGGCTGTGACCTCAGGCAGAGGGTCTGACTGGTGCTGATTTCTCAGCTAAGTCTTTCACTGTATTGGTCAGGAATCTCAGGTTGCAAGCAACAGAAACTCAACTCAAACAGACTTAAGCAAAAAACAAACAAACCGCATACAAAGTTAGGAGGAGAGGCTATATTGACTCACCAACTAAAAAGCTCAGGATACATTGGCTGCAGGCAGGGCTGGATCCAGGAGTTCAGCCAATGCCAGCAGGAGCTCAGCATCACCATTTCTGTTCTCTTTGGTGTAGTTTCAGTCTTAGGAACCTCTGTCCTTAAGGGCTCCTCCACCATTGCATCATACCATTTATAGCTGAAAGTGTAGGCTACATCCCAAATACCTCCAGTGAATGTCCCAGAATTACTTTTCATGGGCTCCAATGGACTCATAAGCCTCCTTCTGGACCAGCATCTAGCCAGTGACATTGGATCTGCTTTTTAGCCAGGCCTGGGTCACATGGACCCACGATCCAGGAGGTAGGTCACATCCACTGAACCTCATAGACCAAGAATTGCTTAGCGGAGGTTTCCTCAAAGGAAAATTAAGGGGCCGCTACCAAAAGGAGGAGGACAGGATCTTGGGAAGCAATAAACAACAGATGGCCACTACCTCCCTCAGGGCCCAGTCTTCTCCTGTTTGGTATCTCCCATCCTTGTTTTCCCTCTTCATCAATACAAATTTTATCTTGATGCTGCTGTACCCCAGCACCTGGAACAGTGTTCATTAAAGTTTTCCTGAATGAATGAATGAATAAATGAATGCATGGCAGAAACTGATCCACATCCTGGTGTCACTTAATTGAAGCCTGTATTAATGTCTTAGGGCTGCTGTAACCAAGCAGCACAAACAGGGTGGTTTAAAAGATTAGAAATTTATTCTATCATAATTCTGGAGGCTAGAAGTCCAAAATCAAGGTGTTGTCAGACCCATGTTCTCTCCAAAGGCTCTAGAGAAAAATGCTTCCTCGTCTCTCCCAACTTCTGGGGCTCCTTTCAGTCCTTGGGATTCCTTGTCTTGCAGCTGTGTCACTTCAAACTCTGCCTCCATGGTCACATGTGTGTGCAAATTTCTTCTCTTATAAGGACACCAGTCATTGGATTAGGGCCCACCCTAATCCAGTATGACTTCATCTTAACTTGGTGATATCTGCAAAGACTCTATTTCCAAATGAGGGCACATTTACAGGTACTGGCGATTAGGAGTAGAACATACCTTTTGGGGGGGCCCACAATTTTTACCTGTATTGGTATTGGCTGAAAGATGCTGCAATACCAACTGTATCCCCAGATGTCAGTGGTTTAGAGTATTATGTCAAAGTTTCTTTTTCCACTTACCAAGTCTACAGTGGGACTGGTTGCTTTCATTTTGTGGTTCTGCCACATCACCATGGGGCTCCCAGGGTTACCATGGCTCCCAGGGTGACCCTGGCAGGTTGCCAAGGCAGAGAGAGCTAAAGGGATACACAGGGGTCCTGGAGTGTATCGCATGCATTCGCTGACAAGTTCATTTCCACTAGATACTGCCTATGATCTCCTGGTCCCCTGGGCCTTAGTCACTACTGGGCACTGCCACTGCTCTGCTGGGTACAATGGACACCTGCTTCTGCAGCTGTCACCATCTCTAAATGGGCACCAAGCACCTACACTGGGCACCAATGCCCTTGGAATGCCAAAACTACACAGACTGTGAAGAGGCACAGTCACAGCTGCCCTGTGCAAGAAGTGCCCAATGTCTTACAAAGGTTTTCGGGAAAATGTTAAACCTCAAATGGGACAAGTGATGTAAATGAGCAAAACTGAGCTGAGTCACATGCAAGGCAATAGAGAATGGTGGGGACTGTGGCAAACCAAAGTACATACCTCAGCTAATTGTTGCCATGTGGACATCGGCACCCAGTATTGCCAGATTTGGGGGGATTTCTGAAAGCAAACCAGAAAGTCAGATTTTTAGATGAAGTGTCCCAAGTTTCAAAGTGCTGTTCAGGCGGGATTCAGCCCACAGGCCACGAGTTTGTAAGCCCTGCTTCAGTGAGACAACTTTTTCCATTTTCACTCCTAGCTCTCTGCTCTCCAACTTGGCTCTCTGGTTATCCAGAGGATGTGGACCTGAGCCAAATGGGGCCTAGCCAGGAGGCAACCCCCTCTCCCACTGACCTCAGACTCACCCTCCCCCAAATAGCCAAGGCTTCTCCCTGGGTCAGGATGCTGGGCTGGGTTCCTCCTGTGGAGCGAAGTCTTTCCCAAGGGGTGCCTTTCAGGTTGACTCCTGGCCAGCCAGCAGCACATGCCTGCCAGGCAAGCCTGTACTTCTCTGAAACCCACTGACACCCAAGCTGCAGAAGCTTTTCTGGTTCTTAGGATACAGACCAGATTCATCACCCTGACTTCCAAGGCCCTCTCAGGCAGCTTGTTGCTGACCCTTTCAGCCCATGACTCTTCTCCTCAAATTGGTCCCTGCCGACCCCCAGTCCCATCTCCTCACCCTCTCCCCTCCCCCCCAGTTTTCAGATAGAGGGAACGTCCTTCTCCAGTGCCTCTTGCTGTCCTTCATCTCTGGACCTTTGTAAATGTTGTTCCTTAGACTGTGCCTTCCACATCCCTCCCCCCACCCCAATACTCTCATGTCTTGTAGCTCTTCAGGTGTCAGCCCAGAAGTCCCTTCTTCCAGAGAGCCTTCCCTGACCACCTATACTAGTTTAGGGACTGAGGTCAGGTGTTCCCACACCTGCTGGAGTTCCCCATCACAGCTTAGCACCCAGTGAATTCTTCCTGAGGGAGGAAGGGGACATTCCTCAGGGACAGAAACCAGGACTGCTGGGTTTCCAAGTGTTTATCTGGCACCTAGCATTATGCCTGAGGCCAAGTAAATGCTTAAATAGTCATAGAAGGAAGAAGAGGGGAAGGAGAAGGAAGGAAGGAAGGAAGGAAGGAAGGAAGGAAGGAGGGAGGGGAGGGGGAGGGAAGAGGGAGATGAGGAAGGAGGGGCCTTCACTTTGTTTCCATCTCTGTATCTCTTCCCATTTCTGCCTATCTCTCTCATCTCTCTGTCTCCATCTCTAATCATCTAAAATCTCTTTCTCTGACGATCTACAGGTGCAGCTGATCATCTGTTCCTGACCCTTCCTCCCCATCTCTGACCTACACCCCTGGGAGTGCAGGCCGTCTGGCCCCCCGCCGTGTGTCCCTCCAAGAACCGCTGCTCTCCAGCCTCAGGACTTCAAGTGTCTAGAGTGGTCGCGCCAGATGTTTCCCAGCAGAGGTTCCATAGGTTTTGCGCCCGGATTGGGGAGTAAAGGTTGGAAGGTCGCCGCACTGATGGTTCTCGAAGAGGCCCAAAGCTCTGGCTGAGGGGAAAAGAGGCGGAGAAAGGAAAAGAAAGGAGAAAAGAGGAGGAGGGCGAGAGGGAGAATGGGGCGGAGAGGGGCGGGCCTGAGCGCTCCCCCTCCACCCGGCGCCGCACTGCCAGCGCCCTCCCAGCCCAGCCGGCCACATCTGGCGGCTGCCCTCCCTTGTTTCCGCTGCATCCAGACTTCCTCCGGCGGTGGCTGGAGCTACGCATCTGGGGCTTTAAACATACAAAGGCTTTGCCAGGACCGGCGAGAGCTGGCGGCGGCGGCGAGGGCTGGGGGCCGGACCATGCGCCGCTGAGCCGGGCAAAGCCGAGGAGACCGAGTCGAACAGCCCCTGGGGGCGCAGCGCTGCGCGGGGGAGCAGGCGCCAGCCAGGCGGCGACGCGGCCACACGCACCGAGCCAGCCACCCCCCGGGCGACGCGCGGGGCCCGGGAGCGCAATGACCGAGGCGCGAGTGGCTCGGGGCCCGCTGGCCGGCCCCCTGCGGGCCCTCTGCGTCCTGGGCTGCCTGTTGGGCCGCGCCACCGCCGCGCCGTCGCCCATCATCAAGTTTCCTGGAGATGTCGCCCCCAAAACGGACAAAGAGTTGGCTGTGGTGAGTTCCGAAGCGAGCCTCATCCAACCGAGTTTAGACAAACTTCGGAGGTAGAGGAAGGGCCACCCCTCCCCCATCGCCACGGAGGGCACACAGCGTGGGGGAGGGGCTTCAGCAAACAGCATGGGGTGGTCTGGTTCGCAGGAGGAGGGGGTGGGGAGTTGTGGTAAGAGAAGCCCAATTTGGCAACTTTCGGGACACAGCGGGGGGCGCGGGGGGTGCTTTGGCAAACCGCTGGTAAGGACATTGTCTAGTATCCGGGATTTGGCAAAGGGGGGCGGCTTTGTATACATCTCTTGGACACATCTGGGGGGTTGGCTAACGAGGCCGTTGGCCAGCGTCCTGATAGGCCTTTGGCAAAAAGCCTAAAGGGGTCTCTTGCAAACGGTGGAGGATCCTTTAAACCCCTGTGGGACTTAGAGAAGAGGGGCCTTTGGCACACAATTTGGATAAGTTTTTGCACGCGTGAGGGTGGGAGCTCTGGGCAAAGCGGAACTTTGGCAAACGTCTGGGAACCTTTGGCACACATCTGGAGAGGGGCCTTGGACAAACCGATCCCCGGGACCTTTTGGCAAGTATTGGGGGCAGGAGGGAAGAGGACAGCGCTTTTTCCAGTGGCTCAATGAGCAAGTTGGTCAAGGAGGGTCAAGGGTTGGACCTCAGAAAATTTCCTCGAACTTCTCCAGAGGGGTCGGAGGACAGAAGGAGAGAATTGGCCGGCAGGGCGGAGGGAGGGGCGGCACGAGGGCCCTGGCGCGTGGGGCGGGGGCGGACTGAGGCCGGCTGGGGTCGGAGAGCGGCCAGGGAGCCCTCCCTCCTGGCGGGGCTCCGAGCTGCGGCTCAGATGTTGTTTTGCGAGCGCGCGCGGGCGCGGGCGCGCGCGCCTGGCCAGAGGGGCATCCAGGCCACCACATTGCACAAGCAGAGATGCGGGCAGCTGAAGGACACTCCCCCTCACCCTGTAAGCGCCTCGGGCTGGGGACCCCTCAAGATGTTCTTTCCAGCGCACAAGACATCTGCCACGTATTGCTTCAGCCACCTTAGAAAGCCCCTATTCTCCTTCAGCGTGGTCCCCAAACTGCCCAGGACAGGATCTTCGTGCCCCCTGGTCACCTGGGGGGCCCCTTCTCTGGATGTGACACCACCCCTGCCCCCTTTCCAGCATCTAGGTCTCTGCCTTCTCTGGACAAATGGGTTGGGAGACCTTACATTTTTAGGGGGCTATTTTTCTCAAGGGTCTGGGGGTCGTCTGCATAATGAGGGGGCTATGGCTGAGGGGGAGGGTGGAGCTTTGGAGCACTGACAAAGCTACCTGGGTCCCCATGCTTTCTACAGCATATGGAAGTCCATGTTGCCCAGAGGCAATGCAGTGGGGACCGGGGCTTGAGAAGGCAGGCTTTGAACTTAGTCTGCCTGGCCTCAAATCTGGGGGTGCACGAATCAACTGGCCTAGTAAATCTTGGGCAAGTGACTTAACTTCTCTCAACTGCTTCCGCAAACTGAGGGTAATAATGGTACCTGTCTTGGGGTTCGAGGAGAGGTAATCTTAGACACTTTGAAGGGTACCTGGGACATGGTAAGTGCTCAATAAGTATTAGTCATTATATTGTTATTATCATTATTATTATTATACCGTTTATTTCTTCTTTCCTAACTACCCTCTCAAACAAGGTTAGGGCCCCAGTAATGAGATCTCCTGGCTTCTCCCACCATTCCTATCACATATTTAATTTGTCACTTATTTGTGGTCCATCAGCCTCCCCACACTGGGATTTGAACCCTAGAGACTAGAAACATCTGTCGTGCTCACCACTTGACCCCCAGCACTAGCACCAGGCTTGGCACCTGGTACGTGTCAAAAAGTATTTGTTCAACAAATAAGTGAGCTGATTGGTCCCCGATGCCCTGCAGGGGCCTGTTTGGTTTTGGCCTCCGTTTGGGCAGAGCCGCTGCACAGGACCTGAAGGACAGGACTGTTTTCTTCTGGGAAATTGGCAGATTCAGGATTTGAACCCAGGACTGACTGCTGCTGGAACTCAGGCACATAGCCCTTGAATCTCTTTAAAGAAAAGTGAGGAAAGTAATCCCCATGTCATCAGCAGTTTGGTGGATTAAAAGAGATGATGGAGGTATAGAGGGGTGGTAGAGAGGTACAGGTCTAAGCCTGGCCCCTGGAGCCAGTTTGCTTGGGTCCAAATTCAGTTCTGCCATTTGTGAGCTGTGTGATCTTAGGCAAGTTTCTTAACCTCTCTGTGCTTTAGTTTCCTCCTGTATGATGGACTGTCTACATGATAGAGTTGCTGTGAGCATTCAGTGAGTTAACACAAGCTGACATTAGTGCCTGGGCCCATTGTAAGCACTCAACATGTGCTCCCAAGCCGTGCTCTCTACAGCTTTTATGTCACTCAGCTAGTGGGTGACAGAGCTGGTTTGGGAACCTGGGACTCCACCCAGTGCCCTTGGGCCCCTGACTCCTTTGATCAGTACTATGCCATCCTAACGTGGCTGCCTGTGCCGGGGTGCTTACTTCTTCCAGCAATACCTGAACACCTTCTATGGCTGCCCCAAGGAGAGTTGTAACCTGTTTGTGCTGAAGGACACGCTGAAGAAGATGCAGAAGTTCTTCGGGCTACCCCAGACAGGTGAACTGGACCAGAGCACCATCGAGACCATGCGGAAGCCGCGCTGTGGCAACCCCGACGTGGCCAACTACAACTTCTTCCCCCGCAAGCCCAAGTGGGACAAGAACCAGATCACCTACAGGTGCCGGGGCAGGGCTGCGGGAGGCAGGGCCCTGGGCCAAGGGACACCGCGTCTCATTGGGCATTGCCTCCCCGCTCCGGGGACCCGGGAGCTATCTTGGGAGGACTTGGCCTCTTAAGGAGCTTGCATGCAGAATTCTTAGGACCTGGAATAAGACAGACCAGGACTTGAATCTGACGCTTACTGGCTGTGCGGCATTGGACTCCTTCCTTTTCAGCGCTCTGAGCCTTGGTTTTCCAATCTGCCAAATGGGGTTAAAACGAAGCCTTACTTACAGCTTGGGAACTGGATCGTATGTATAAAGGGCTTTCAGTGTCCAGCATGTAGTAAGAGTGTAATAAATGCTAGTCACTATTATTATCAGATGAGGTCATTGGGGCGGGTAAAGGGAACTTGATGATTGGTTGCTAATTGGGTTTTTTATTGTATTATAGAGTTGTTATCATTGGTTGTTAATTGGGCTGCGGGCTCTGTTCCGTACGGCTCGTGTTGGACTCCAAGGATGAGATCTCTGTGCTGTGTTCCATAATGCACTATTTACACCCCCATCCTTCTCCCTCGGCCAGAGGGAGGGAAGAGACGCCTGAGGCAGGGCCTGAACATACAGGCTGATCTGAGGCACCGCCAGACCTCAAGGCACTCTGGGCGGGCTCTTCTCCCAGGGAGCTCTACTCAACATGCACACACATTGTCTGCCTGTGTATCCACACTCGCATGCACACGCTCGTGCACACAGACTCGCACACCCCTCCCATGTATGCACACACTTGCATACACACACACACCCTTGCACACATGCACTCACACGCGTAGGTACGCTCACGTTCCTTTGCACACCCATACACACTCACGTGCACTTCTGCCACCCCCAGGATCATTGGCTACACCCCTGATCTGGACCCCGAGACAGTGGACAATGCCTTCGCTCGTGCCTTCCGAGTCTGGAGTGACGTGACTCCACTGCGGTTTTCTCGGACCCATGATGGAGAAGCTGACATCATGATCAACTTTGGCCGCTGGGGTAGGCAGAAGAGGGGCCAGCAGGGGGCTCAGTGCAGAGACAAGGGGGCGATCCAGACATCAGAGAGCCACAGGGGACTCCTTTCCAGCTTAGCTAGGAGGGCAGAAGATGCAGACGCTGGAGAGCCGCGTTGATGGGAAGGCAGTGACGTGACTCCCTGGAGGCGGTGTGAACCTGAAAACATATGGCTCCCCATCTCCTGTCCAGCATGGTAGCCCCTGGATCCATAGGGCTACTTACTTTTAAATTAGTTAAAATTAAATAAAATTTGAAATTCAGTTTCTCCGTCACACTAGTCAGATTTCAAGTGCTCAGTAGATACATCAGACTACATCGTGGCAGGAAGTTCTGTTGGACGACACTCAAAGACACCGAGGAACTCGAGATATGGGAGTGGGGCAGATGGACCAGTGTAGACATGAGAGTAAGTGGAATCGAACCCAGGGTCCAGGGCGCCATGTGTGTTGGGATAGGAACACTGACAGTAGTGTAGACACGAAGGTAGGCAGTGTAGACATTGTGAGTGGTATGTGATGAGGGCAAGTGGCACAGGCACAGGAGACAGTGTAGGCATGTGGCCCTGGGTGGCAAAGCGGTTATGAGGGTTAGTGTCGTGGCCACGGGATAGTGTGACACGAAGGGAGGTGATGTGGCTAAGAGAGAGCAGTGTGGATGGAGGGTAGGTGGTATAGACGCTGTGGACAAGGAGGGCGGGTGGCGAGGAGACTGGTATGGTAGTGTAGGTATGTGGATAGCTGTAGTGTCATTGGCAGTAGTGTAGGCAGTGAAGGTTGGTGGCAGGGATTCTGAAGGCTGTGTAGACTTGACGGAGTAGTGTAGACAATAGGATGGTGACAGTCAAGTAGGCAATACTCTAGACTCACTGTGTCCCCAGTCCTGGATAACCCAACAGGACAAGGGAAGGGGACACATGCTAGGTGGGCTAAAGGGCCCCAACCACGGATGGCATGTGCTTGGGTTTCAGTGCCCAGCGGGGTAGCTAGAAGCTGAGATCCAGTGTGTTTCAGAGCATGGAGATGGGTACCCTTTTGACGGCAAAGACGGGCTTCTGGCTCACGCCTTCGCCCCAGGCCCTGGCATTGGGGGAGACTCTCACTTTGATGACGATGAGCTGTGGACCCTGGGAGAAGGGCAAGGTAAGAAAGTGACCATCCACGTGCCCGAGCCTCCTCGCCGGTCCTCTGCATGCCTCCCTGTCACCTAGCAACAAGGACTTTGGCTTCCCTGGCAACCGCGGACCCCTCTATCTGCTCAGATGGGAGGGGGAGGGAGGTAACCCACCCTGGTGAGTCACAATCCTGGTCTCTAAAGAAAGGCCCGGAGAGGTTCACCCTCCACCCTGTGTGGCCCCTCAGTGGTCCGCGTGAAGTACGGGAACGCCGACGGGGAGTACTGCAAGTTCCCCTTCCTGTTCAATGGCAAGGAGCACACCAGCTGCACGGACACAGGCCGCAGCGACGGCTTCCTCTGGTGTTCCACCACCTACAACTTCGACAAGGACGGCAAGTACGGCTTCTGCCCCCATGAAGGTGAGTGTCCTCCTGGCCCCAGACCTCCACCTTCCCGGCCTCCACACTCCCCAGGCCTGGCACTGCCAGGGAACCAGTGTCCCCTTCTTCAGGCCCCATGTCCTGATCTGAGCCATCACTGTGCCCCTCTCGTCTGTTCCATTATTCAGTTAATACTTTCATTAAATCAATTCCTTTTTTTCTTTAAGTTTTATCATTAGTAATAATATTTTTGAACTCACCAGTTTGATGCACTAATTATTTTTTTCTAACATGCGTTAGAGGAACTTAGAACGATTAAAATGCCCAGCAGATCTCTAGAGAACCACTCTCTACCCTCCAGCAGGATTGGGGGTTCAAGGGCATGAGGAGAGGCTTGGGGGTAGATGAGAAGCCTAGCAGTGGGATTGGGAGGCAAGACTCAGACACCAAGGCCTGGTACCCAGCCTGGCTTGGGGACGCCAACCTGGGGAATTTCAGCCATCACTTCTGGTTCTGATTTGGACTCTGAGTATGTGTGTGGGGGTGGGGGAGTGTCTGGGAGCTGTTGCATCTGCCTTTCTTGGTCTCCATCTGTCTTTGCTTGTGGCTGCATCTCTGTGTCTTGGCAAAGGCATTAGGTTTGACACAGTATTTGTGTGTGCCTTTTTGTCAGTGCTTCAGACATAAGCTTCAGATATTTTGAAGCAACGTAGAGGGAAAAGTTTTTTAAAAGGTGAGGGTGTTGACATACACACTCAATCCTTTTTCATCTATCTATCCTTGACACACTTCATAATCAGAAATCATAAAAGGACAGCATACGTACTTCATACTCTATCAAGTCATTGTGTTTAATGATTCTAGAGGTTGAAAGCTGAGAAAGTTTGGGGAAAAGGGGAGAAAGTCCAAAACCTTTTAAAATACTTTTTAAAAGTATTCACTATCCCATAAAGACTCCTTGATCTATAGATGCCTCTGTCTTCTTGGCTGTAATTTTACATGTTTGTGAATCTCTGTGACTTTATTGCAACTGAACCCTAAGTACCAGCCATGTTGACAGAAGGAAAAAAACAAAGACCTGGTTAACTGTGTTCCTGTTTACGCTTTTGGTACCAAAGTGCACGCAATACTTTGTATTAAGTAAGAGTTCAAGGCATTGACCATCAATAAGTCAGAAATATTTAAAACCAAAAATATTTAATGTATCTTGCATTTCTCGGTAGGGGTTTGGATGGCGTTAACCCTCCCATGTGTCAACCCCTGTGTTTAGAACAGAATGTCTTGATAATAGAATTAGAAACAGCTGGAATTCATAAGTTAGGGAAGGGTATTTCCCTGCCCTGAACATTATCCATTGATTTGGTCTTTAGCCAGATGCAAGTACGCACGACATGCACGTGTTTGGGTCTTGGGGCAGAGGTTCCGATTACTCAGCCCCTCCTGACTGCTGAGCCAGCGTCTGCTTCTCTCCATCCCTTTGGGGGCAGGATCTGAGAGGAGATGGGGGCTTCCTGGGTGGTAGAAATGCAGCTGCTGGAAGGCCGGAGGTGGAGACTGGCCTCCATTGAGGTTAACACCATCCTGCCCACCATGGATGATACATTTAACAATTGCCTTTCCCACTTTGAGGTCACCAAGGCATCTGGCCTCAGTGTTTCTTCCTCCATTCATCCCCTTGTTTCTGGCGTTGCAGGAGAAGGTCACTTGGTTGGGGAGACAGGAGCAGTGAGGGTATGGGGCCCCAAGACCTGCGCTGGGGGCGCCACGGACTGGGCTCAATTCTGGCCATGGCGGAGTTAACGGGGGCTGGTGAAGTCACCTCTGGCGCCGTAGTGCACAGATGGTCCTTGTTACGCACTTGTGGTTTTGCTAGTTGGCAAATCCAAAGACACACCATTTTGTAGCTTTAGGGTGGATGAGGGTACGCGGGAGCAGGGGAAGAACCCAAGACAGACAAGCCCAGACTCTTAATCCCACTGTCTGCCCTGAACTCTCCAGTCATGGCCCATGTCTTGGGGAGGTCAGAGTGGGAGCCTGAGGTGTGTCTTGAAAGGTCCCCCAAAACACCACCTCCCTGTCGTGCCCTCCTTCTCCTGTCCTCCTCCCTTGTGCAGGGACTGCAGCATCCAGGAAAGGGCCTGGGGTTGAAAGGAGGTGAAGCTTTCTCTGTGTGCACAAGCGTGTGTGACAGAGCGAGGAAGGGAGAAATTGCGGTTAAGTGTGTTTTGTAGTTTTCAGTTACAGCCCTCATCCAGTTTTTCCGTTTCTATGACCATGAGCAGTTCTGGAACCAGCTTCTGCAAACCTCAGTTTCCCGATCTATCAAATGGAGAGACTCTTGCTATCCTGCCCACCATGGATGATATATTTAGCAATCCGCAGGGATGTGGGCAACAGCCAGGCAGAGTGGACAGTGACCCTGGGGCTGGGGCGGGGATCTGAGGGCCCCACTGTGTGCCAGGTGTTAACTATTTTATTGCTGGTGTGGAGGGGCCGTCCATAATGTCCCAGAGGAAGGATGGGGTTGGCCGTGTAGGCAGGGGTAATTACACCCTGGGAGCTCAGAATTAACGTTTTACCAATGCTACAACTTCCCTGGTATGAGCGGGCAGGTGGGCAGCAGCTCTGCGCCCATGCAGGTGCCCAGCGGATGCTCCCGTGGGCAGGTGGGCGGTCTCCCTCACATTCGCACCCTCCCCCTCTCTCCTGCACCCCAGCCCTGTTCACCATGGGTGGCAACGCCGACGGACAGCCCTGCAAGTTCCCGTTCCGCTTCCAGGGTACATCCTATGACAGCTGCACCACGGAGGGCCGTACCGATGGCTACCGCTGGTGTGGCACCACCGAGGACTTCGACCGCGACAAGAAGTACGGCTTCTGCCCCGAGACCGGTAGGTGTCACGCCTCTCCCTGTCCTTCGATAGCAAGCCCACGGGAGCCCTGTCCCCACCTCCTTTCCCCAGGACGGGGGCGCTAGTCAGGGTGTGTAGCAGCTGGTCCAGCACGGACACCAAAATCAGGACAGACGCTGGGCACCGACAGCCAGTTCAGCTGAATCGGTTGGTGATGTCTAATGTCAGGTCCACCCAGGACCCTCTGAACGACCCGCACTCTCGCAGCCTCCCTGGCAATTGTCTCTCCCTCTCTCTCATCTCAATGTCTCTATTGCTTGCCTTTCTTTGTCTTAGTCTGTATCTCCTTTGGTCTCTGTTTTTCAATAAGGACTCCCTCCCTCCTTCGCTTCTTTTCTTCCTCCTTTCCTTCAGCAGACATTTGCTGAGTCCCTGCTCTCTGCAGGAGACACAGGTAGGTCTCCCACGAGACCATGTGTGATGGAGCTCCCGGTCTCGGGAAACGTGTTGACACCTTCAGCTCTGCCCAGCCCCCTTTGCCTCTAGCTGCTGTGGTCCCATCCAGGGGAGGCTAATTAAAGCTCTGGAATCGGGCTGCCTGGGTTTGCATCCCAGCTCTGCCACTTCCTAGCAGCATGTGCCCAGGCAAGTTACTTAATCTCTCTGAGCTCCAGTCACCCCATCCATAAAATGGGGGGTAACCTAGGGTCCCAACCACACAGGGCTGTTGGAGGGGGCCAAGCAGGTGAGCGGTGTGTAAAGCACTTGACCACGTGCCCCGGACTGAGCTAGTACTCCGTAAGCCTGGTTTGTTAATGGCCGCATCATATCATTGCTCCCTGGCGGTGGCCCTAGACCCCTTGCTGCCTACTGACCCATGTCCCTAACCCCACAGCCATGTCCACTGTGGGCGGGAACTCGGAAGGTGCCCCCTGTGTCTTCCCCTTCACCTTCCTGGGCAACAAGCACGAGAGCTGCACCAGCGCCGGCCGCAGCGATGGGAAGTTGTGGTGTGCGACCACGGCCAACTACGACGATGACCGCAAGTGGGGCTTCTGCCCCGACCAAGGTAGGAGCCCTGGCCATTGGGCAAAGACACTGCACACCCCGCCCCGCCCGCGACTGGGCTGGAAATCTTCCAGAGTCCCCACCCACCTCAGCCACAGACACTGCCCCCCAGACACCCACCTACCCTGGTAGAGACACTGCCCGCAACAGACCCACCCACCTGGCAGAGATGCTGTCCGTTCCTCGTGGAGACAGTGTCCCTGCCTTGGCCTTGTTTCTCCGGGCAGAGACATGGCCTCCGAAATAAGACCCCATCCATCCCAGTACCCGATTCCTGGGTGGGAACCAGCTTTCCCGAGGAGATGCTGCTTTTCCCTCCCACATCTGTACCCCTCCAGGTGGGGCTGTCAAACCCCAAAATGTCTCAATGCTGGGCACAGGGAGCCCTGCCCCAGAGAGATGATTCTCCTGCGAGGCATTCTCACTCCAACAGAGAGCTGCCTTCAGGGAGCCAGGTGGGCAGAAGAGAGGAAAACAGGAGGAGCCTCATCCTTGCTCTCCCCACCCTCCATGCAGCACGGGGAAGCGTCCACAGCCCTCCTGCCCCACGGGCACCATCCTTTGCCAAGTTGTGAATGGAGGGGTCCTCGTCAGTGCTGGGTGTTGAAAACACAGCTACCTGGGACAGTTCTCTGCCCTCCAGGACTCACAGGCTGGAGCGAGAGAGTGACCAGGAGACAGGTCATGACCGTACTGTGTGGTCACTGCAATGAACAGAATCCTTGGGGGCACTGTGCCCAGTCTAGGCTGCAGGGCCCAGTGTCATTGGGTTCAAGGCCCCAGATGGCCAGGTGAGAGTGCTGGTCCTGGGCCAGCCAGAATTAGGTCAGCCTCTCTTTAAGTTACTTTTCTTCTTTTTACTCTCAATGAGATGGAACTTGGAGAACGCCAGCTGACAGAGGCTGGCCAAAGGAGTTTTTCTCATCCTCCACCAAGTGCCGTGCTAAGACATATCCTGATTTTACCTGCTGCAGTCTCTACCTAAAGGTGGGATTCTCCACCTGCTGGAGTGGTTTAAGGCTCCAGAGCAGGTGTGGTGCACTTGGGGGGCGGTGTATTAGTGTCCTAGGGCCGCCATAACAGAGTACCGCCAACCAGGTGGCTTCAAACAACAGAAATTTATTCTCTTGCACTTCTAGAGTCATCTAGAAGTCTAAAATCAAGGTGTGGGTAAGGCCACATTCCCTCTAGAGGCTGTATCCCTCCAATCTCTGCCTCTGTTGTTATTTGGCCTTATATGTTCATCTCTAAGTATCTTCTTTTCTTATAAGGACATGGGTCACATTGGATTAAGGGTCCACCCTACTGCAGTATGGCTTCATTTTAACTTGCATCTTAATTTATCTGCAAAGACTCTATTACCGAATAAGGTCATAGTCACAGGTACGTGGGGTTTGGAGGGACACAATTCAATACACAACAGGGTGTGACAGTAGGGTTTGCCCACTGTCTGGCTTGAGCTTGGACAACCACTCCAAGTGAGAACCTTTTTACTGCTTCCCCTGGAGCAGAAATGGTGGTCCCAGGGGTTACCTCTTTGGAGAACCCACAGAGCAGGTTTTGTCCTTAGTCTTTATAGAGAAACAAAGAGCCAGGAAACAGGATTTTTAACAAATGGGACTCTATATAGAGGATTTGCCGATGCTACGTGCTCCCCTTTCTAGCACACGTGCAGCCCACCTGGAAAGGGACAAGCGGACTTTGGTTGACTCTCCTTGAAAACCATAGGCATGGTCTGTTAACCCCAGAATTCTTGGGGGAAGGAAAAATCAGTACATGTCACCTCCATGCTCTCAGTCCCACCATGGGGATGTCCTCAAATGTCGCCATCACCGGGGCCAGGCCTGACTTCTCTCTCATCTTTCTCCTTGTCTCTCTGTCCCTCCTCCCCTCCCTGCGGGCCTCAGGGTACAGCCTGTTCCTTGTGGCAGCCCATGAGTTTGGCCATGCGATGGGGCTGGAACACTCAGAGGATCCCGGAGCCCTAATGGCCCCCATTTACACCTACACCAAGAACTTCCGCCTGTCACATGATGACATCAAGGGCATTCAAGAGCTCTATGGTAAGCCTCAGCTTGGGGTTCCTGGGGCAGGGATCTGGGGAGGTCATGCCACTGGGGATGGAGGCCCAGGGAGTGGAACCATCCAGGTCCCATTTGTCTAGGACTGCAGGAGACAAGGGCAGGAGTGTTAACCTGGTCTGGGTGTGTCAGAGCAACTCTCCAAGGGGGCCCTTGGACAGCCCTTTCCTTTCCAAATAACACCAGTGTCTGTGCCCCACTTGGTTCCCCAGAGCCATGCTGTGAGGCAGGCGGGGCAGAAATGGGCTCTCCATTTTCTAGGCGGGTCAACTGAGGTATGAGAAAGGTAACCCTCTGGCCCAAGATCAACCAGGTTTATGCATCCAAGTGAGGTTTAGAATCCAGGAGAATTAGCTAAACACAAGGTAGAGTTTCCCAGTGCCTGGAATGACCTTAGTGACACAGGGGTGCAAGTTTCTAGTCTTCCTAACGATTCTTCTATTTTAACGTGTAATAGGATCAATACAACTAGTACCTGAAACTAGGGATTTTATTTATATTAATGCTTACAGTGAGGCCAGAGTTTACAAAGTAACCCCATTAAAAAAAGTAAATACGTAATAGTACGGGTGGTACCTGGACAAAGCTGAAATCATGAAACTGGCTCTGGAGTGATGACGTGTGGGGAACATTGGACTCGGGGAAGAACTGCAGTAGAGTGAGAGGCTGTGGGTTCGAGTGCTGCCTCTGCCACTCACCAGCCGCAAAAGATGGAGCCGGTCTTTACCTCTTTCGACTCAGTTTCTTCATCTCTAAACTGCGGCTGGCTATCCTAAGGAGTGAAGGAAGTACCACACCCCCCAGTGCTGGACACACGAGTATTCCCCTCTGACCACCGTGACTCTCTTGTGGGCTTACTAACATGAGCTTTGGGTTTAAATATTTGGGCAAGTCATATACAACCTTTCTGGGCCTCAGTTTCCTCATCTGTAAAATGGGGGTAATAATGATGCCTACCTCTTAGGGATGTAGAGAGGACTGATTCTGAGGATGTCAGGGAAGAGCATTTGTAAAGGGTGAAGGGCCACAGGATTCCGGTTTCTGTTCAGTCTCCTCTCTCCAAGTCCAGGCCTCGTCCCCTGTCTTCCCTGGGCTGACACCGAGGCCAGAATACTATTCTTCTGATGCTTCGCAGGTTGGGTGGGCCAGCCTAGGGGCTCAGCCTGGTAGGGAGAACCCCTGGAGCTGGGGAGAGTCTGAGTCTGAGGTCAGGTGTCCTCCCCCAGGGGCCTCCCCTGACATTGACACTGGCACCGGCCCCACGCCCACACTGGGCCCCATCACTCCTGAGATCTGCAAACAGGACATCGTCTTTGATGGCATCTCTCAGATCCGTGGGGAGATCTTCTTCTTCAAGGACCGGTAAGTGCGGGATCTTGCTTCTTGTCCTCCTTGCCCTCTGCCCCTTCTCTGTTATTCTCGTGCCCATCTCTTGCTCAAGGATCCTACTGTGGGCTTCACAGAATGGCCTTTATGAGACCATTTTTGCTGCGTGTCAGATAGATCCTGGTGGCTACCACAACAGGCATTTCTTGTGCCCTCTCCTAGTCTGTGGGTCTACTAGATGCCTTGGCTTCGGGCTGCAGTTTGGGCTCAGGTATGCTCTGTGTGTCACTCATTCTCCTGGGATTAGCGGCTACTTGTGGCACATGGCAGGAGCACAAGAGGCCAAATCAAACCACACAAGCACATTTAAAGCCTTCAGTCTCAGCATGTTTGAGAATATTCCACTGGCTCAAGCAAATCACGTGGCCAAGCCCAATACCTACTCTAGGGGATGGTACTGCATAGTCGTGTGACAACACACGTGGATGTATACTTCTAAACTAGGGATGGAGGGAAGAATTAGGAACAATAATCCAGTCTACCACAGGCCTTCTCCTGGAATGGCCTTGACCTAAAATGTTCTATGTATGGGGAGCAAGTAACCACAGAGTAGAAAGAAGTGGTGTCCTTCGTGCTATAAATAAAGGCCCCGACTCAATCCATCAGGGGCTAAGACTCACCCAGCTATCCTAAAGGCAGGCAGAATCTAGGACTACATTAAAGGGTCCATTCATCATCCATCAATCCATTCATCTGTCCGTCCATCCTCCACCCATCTATCCATTATCTGTCAGTCCATCATCCATCCATCTATCCATTATCTGTCCATCCATCATCCATCCATCTGTCCATCCATAGAGCATAATAGCTGAGAGAATGGTTCTGGAGCCAGATTGCCTGGGTTAGAATCCTGGACCTGCTACTAACCAGTTGCATGATTATAGGCAAGTTAATTGTGTATCTCTTTTTTTTTTTTTTTGCGGTACGCGGGCCTCTCACTGCTGTGGCCTCTCCCGTCGCGGAGCACAGGCTCCGGACGCGCAGGCTCAGCGGCCATGGCTCACGGGCCCAGCCGCTCCGCGGCACGTGGGATCTTCCCGGACCGGGGCACGAACCCGTGTCCCCTGCATCGGCAGGCGGACTCTCAGCCACTGCGCCACCAGGGGAGCCCTGTGTATCTCTTTTTAGCCTCAGTTTCCTCATCTCTAAAATGGGATGAATATTCCAACGTGTCTCACAGGGCTGTTGTAAGGATTAGGTGAGCGTGGTGCTTAAAACAGTGCCTGACACAGACTAAGTGCCTTCAAGCATACTAGCTGTTATTATCGACAAATAATTACTTGCCATCTACTGTGCCAAATCATTTGCTAGGCTTTGGGAGCTGGGGGTGCAAGGTGTTGTTCCAGAGGTGGAGGGGCTGCTTAATGCCTGAATCGGTGTCTTCAAAAAGAGGTCAGTGGATTTCCCACACAGAAACCACCTAGAGTGTGAGGGTTAAACGTGTGGGTTTCTGTCCTCACCCTCAGGCCCTCTGACTGGAATCTCTGGGAATGGGTCCCAGGCGTCTGCATTTAAGAAAATTTCCCCACGGGAATTCCCTGGCGGTCCAGTGGTTAGGACTCTGAGCTTTCACTGCCGAGGGCCTGGGTTCAATCCCTGGTAGGGGAGCTAAGATCTGACAAGCCACGTGGCACAGCCAAAAAAGAAAAAAAAGAAAATTTCCCCAGCGATTCTGATGCACATTAAAGTTTGAGCACCCCCAGTCTGGTTTAGGGAATAGAGGCATAGAGGACTGACATGGCAGAATGAAAGAGATGTGACTGCAAGAGACATTAGCAAAATGCTTTGTGGACACGTCCGAGTGAAGGAAGAGCTCTGCAGGTGAAGCAGCGCTCAAGGGGAAGCATTAAAGGAGAAGCAGATGCGGACGGACGTGATGGGGCTGGCAGGGTGGGAGCGTGTTTGAGATGAGGGAACTGCAAGAACAAAGCCGTAGAGATGTGAAAGTTCCTGGCTTTTCCCAGGAGAGCCTGGTGAGGCTGAAGATGTTCCAAAAACTCTTGTGAAGGGGCTCCTCTGCTCCAGGCACTGGGCTAGGTGCCGGGGGGCAGATGCCAGTAGGGAGAGAGAGGGCAAGAATACGGAGTGAGATGAGACCCAAAATGCAATGAGAAGTCAGGTCCATCAGGCCATGAATGCCCAAACCAGGACATGTAACAACAGATGTCAGTGCTGTCCTGCAGCCCCCATTACAGGGCTGGGGAAGAGGTGAGCCCAGGGGCCCCGTGCCCCAGCACCACCCTTGGTCTGGGGCACTTCTCCCTAAAGAAGCCCTGACCACACGTGCGGATCTGAGTACAGAGTTGGGAAAGGGTGCAGTGCCTAGGCCCAGGTCGGAGCCATCCCTGGCCTGACACATCACACTTTCTTTCAAAAGGAAGTTGATGAGTGTTTAACGGACTCCTTGAATTAATCAGTAAATATTTAAGCTCTGGGCTTCCCTGGTGGCGCAGTGTTTGAGAGTCCGCCTGCCGATGCAGGGGACACGGGTTCGTGCCCCGGTCTGGGAAGATGCCGCGGAGCGGCTGGGCCCATGAGCCATGGCCGCTGAGCCTGCGCATCCGGAGCCTGTGCTCCGCAACGGAAGAGGCCACAGCAGTGAGAGGCCCGCATACTGCAAAAAAAAAAAAAAGACAATTTAAGCTCTGACCATATGCAGAAATTGGTGCTAGGCATTGTGGGGGACAAGAAAGGCAGTATTGTAGGATAATTAAACTCAGACTTGGAGTCAGATGTGGATTTGAATCCTGGTAATTCCATTACCTCTCTGAGCGTCATTTGCCAAATAAGGATTGTGATACTTTCCTGTATCAGGATGTTTTGGCTGCAAGTAACAGAGAATCCCAGCTGAAACCAGCTTAAACAATGGAAAGAAATTACTCCCACGTGGTACAAAGTCCAGGGGTAGGGCTGCCTCCAGGGGCAGAAAGAGGGTCACTGATTCAATGATGTCTTCGTCCACTGCTCTCCTTGGCATTGTCTTCATCCTAAGACTGGGTCCCTCAGGGTCACACAATGGCTGCCAGGGCTATAAACTTCCTTGCAAACATCCAGCAGAAAAGAAAGAGAGAGACAGATCTCCAGATGTGAACTATAAGTGTATGTGTTCAATCTTATTGTGCCAACATAGGACATATGGCCACTGCTGCATCAATAACATTGCCAGGGAATGCTAAGCTCCGATAGGCTTAGATCAGTGGTTCTCAAACTTTGGCATGCATTAGAATCATCTGGAAGGCTCTTAAGACACAGATTACTGGGCCCCAAGCCCAGAGAGTCTGATTCATGGGTCCTGAGTCGGGTCCAATAATTTGCATTTCTGATGAGTCCCAGGTGTTGGTCTGGAGCTCCCACTTTGAGAACTGGTAGCTTAAACTCATCAGAATGGGGATTGGGTCCACCTATAGGAAAGGAGGGGCCATAAATGTGGGAATTTTGTGAGGAAGGATGATCGGGAAATAAGATAATAGATGCTGGATAGACCACTGAGAGTGCATATTATCTTATAATATTGACATTGAAATCGACATTTTACAAGCCACATAAAGTGCTTGGCACTTAGTAGGCCCTCAGTAAACGATGGCTCTTTACTACTCCTGCCAAAGTGCCTGAATCCATCATTTCAATTCAGGAAATACTTTTGAGCGCCATCAGCCTCTGCCTGAATTGGCTTTGAATCTGACAGGAAAGATAAGACACTTAAAAAAACAAACAATCAAACTACTCTTCTGGGCACTCAGTGTTGATGATTTTAAGAGGCTCAGAGGAGGGAGAACACAGTAAGGGACAGAAGTAGTTAGGGAAGGCTTCCTGGAGGAGGGAGCAGGAGGGCGAGCAAAAGGTTGCTTCTCAGCCCTGGCATCTTGCAGAGGGGGCTCTGCCCATTCTCCAGTCTTCTCCACCCTTTCTTTGATCTTACCTCCCCTCCTCCCAGGGAATCATCCAGGGATGTTTCTGAGAGGGCTTATAGAGGCATGTGCAGTTACAACTGCAGAGTGACTGAAGGTTTGGTTTCCTGTGTCCCCTTCCCCCACCCAGGTTCATTTGGCGAACAGTGACACCACGTGACAAGCCCATGGGGCCCCTGCTGGTGGCCACATTCTGGCCTGAGCTCCCAGAAAAGATCGATGCTGTATACGAGGCCCCACAGGAGGAGAAGGCTGTATTCTTTGCAGGTGTGTGGGAGGGGAGCTGCCTGGCCCTGGGCTCCAGGCGGCACTGCACCGTGATTCCTGTGCGCTGGTGGGTGTTCCCTCTCCTTTATGGGTCCACTCTTTCAACCATCATCTGGGAGATGGGTTCAGACACTCAGCATCAACTAGCTCTGGCCCACAGAACGACCATTTCAATAACCTTTTAATCCCTTTTCAATCCTTCTGATTCCTTTTCCAGAGGGAAAATGACACTTTAGTTCTGGTGTCTTTAACACCTTCCTAATGCTAGTGCCTTTGGCAGGTGACAGTTTTAATTAGAATTTTTTAAACACCTATTTGTTTTCATTTTTAATGTTTAAATTTATTTCTGTAGACTTCAAAATGAATTCCTTGAAAGCAAAATGTTAACTCGAGTTAAGTAATATGAGGAGACTCTATAAGTGGTAAAAATCACCGAGGTAGGGTCACATGGGTAACATTTGGGAAACCCTGCTCATTTAATCTTTATTCGAGCACCTATCATATGCCAGAGATGCAGCCCCTGCTCTCAGGGAGCTCATGAACTAGCGGGGGAGACAGAAAACCAGGCTGTTATGAGGGAGCTCAGGAAGGGCTGCGGTGGAGGCCCAGGGGTGGCTTCCCGGGGGCACTGAAGCACCACGGGTGCATGTTCCACCAGCCGGCTTCCCAGCTCCTCCAGCCCAGAGCGATGAGGGCAGCTGCTGGCTCACAGGGGACCTTTGTGCAAATTAGAAAAAGGTGCCTCTTCACAACAGGTGTGGCACTTAGAGTCTCTGGCTTGGTAAGTGGAGCCAGGCTAACCTTCTTGGCCAGGGACCTTCCATAACCGATTTGTAAAACCTTATATGTGGACCCTGATTCCGGACACTGAATGCGGCACTGGGCAGAACTTGTGTCCCTGCCGAGAAAGGCCACAGTGGGGTCCCTAGTGGATGGTGGGAGGAACAGCCTCCAGCACCTGCCACCAGCCCACCCTCTTCTTCCACCCCAGGGAATGAGTACTGGGTCTATTCAGCCAGCACCCTGGAGCGAGGGTACCCCAAGCCGCTGACCAGCTTGGGGCTTCCTCCTGATGTCCAAAAAGTGGATGCTGCCTTTAACTGGAGCAAGAACAAGAAGACGTACATCTTCGCTGGAGACAAGTTCTGGAGGTAAGGGAGGGCGGTGCGAAGGAAAGCGGCACCACCAGCTGCGTGGACAGAGAGAAGACACGGGCTTTGAGCCTCCTGGGTTAAGTTTGGAGGCTGGTGGACCATGGATGCCCCCTCTCTGGTCTCTAATCTGCCAGGGTTATTGGCCCTCTGAAAAGTCACCAAAGGGTGAGCTATTCTTGGGCACATTACTGGTACAATTCTGGTTAGATCCTCCTTTCCCTTCTCAGAAGTCTTTGGATTGGGCCCATGTCCGTCTGGTCTGGAGCCCCATATTTTAGAGTGAATCACTGAAGAAGGGAGTGATAAAAATAAAGATAATAGCTGCTACTCTGATGCTATGTGCCAGACACCATCCCAAAGGCTTTATGAGGTGGATATTATTATTACTATTCCTCCCATTTTACAGGTGAAGAAAGAGGTTCAGAGAGGTTAAGTGTCTAGCTTAAAGTCACACAGCCAAGTAGTGGCAGGCTGGGATTTAAACCCTGGAATTCTGGCTCCCAGAGAACATTCTTCACTTTTCTACACTATACCTGAGATAGTGGGGTCCCAAGAGATGGGGGTGGTGGAGGCAGGGATGGCAGATAGCAAACACAGGATGAAAACTGAGACGGGTGTCCACTGGAGCCAGCATCCAAATTCAGCCTCATTGAAAACAGCGGCACCCTCTGGCCCATCTGCCACAGGCTCAGTAGCTGTGGGCACAGGCTGGCCGGGGGCCAGTGTGGAAGCAGGTAGCTCTCTGCTCCAGCTCATCTAAAGGGAAGGGTCTGATTCTGAGAGGCCACGGTCAGGCCTGAGGGTCAGGGAGCCTGATCTCCAGGAAAGGTTAGTGAGAGGCAGCCCAGACCTCAGGAGTTTGATTTTAAATCTTCACATTTCCTAGATGAGGAATCTGAGGTCCATAGAAATGAACCAACTTGTCTTAAGTTATTTATAGGCAAGTGTGTTGGCCACAGATTATAGGATTATAACCGCTTCTTCTGGTTTCTAACCCTGGGCCCCCTCCACTGTACCCTCAGGGTCATCGGGTCGGTGGGGGAGGGGTGGTCTTCCTCCTTCCCTCCTAGCGTCCCCACGTTTCCTCCCATGGCTGCATCTGGACCTTTGTCTGCCACCCCTGGAACAATCCTGCTTCCCTCCCAAGGCCTCTCTCCTCCCGTCTCCTCCCCACCACCCGCCCCTAGCTGCCCTGCATTCAGGAGCTGTTTATGTCCCAGGCTGCCGTGGCAGGGTGGAATTCCAGACATATTGCTAAGATACTTAGCAACTTAAGCTGATTGATATCTCAAGCCTCAAGAAAGGAAACAGTCAGCCAGGAAAACGCGGAGCAGGCGCTCTGCCCACAGGCTCCAGAACACTCTCAGGCACGCGCACGTACTGTGGAAGGGCATCTCGGCACAGTAGGCACTCCGAATCTCCAGATCTTAGAATCATGCACAGCAAGAGGCCCAGCCTCACAGAGCAGAATCGTAGAACCCTTGTCTTTGAATCATGGTGTTGAGAGGACATTTATAATCACCCCCCAGCACGTACGGTGAATGTAAACATATGAGAACAGACGCGCGCGCGCACACACACACACACACACACACACACACACACACTGATGCTCACGCTGTGGTGGTACCTTGCTGGGTTTGGGTCAGAGTTCTCTGCTTCCCAGTCCTTTTCCATAGCAAGCCCACCTCACAAAGCCTGGATCTGGGATGGACAGCCTGCTCTACAGAGGAAGTTCTGTGAATCTTCCTTAAAAGCAGCAGAACTGAAACATCTATTGGAGGATCTGGGCGGGGTTTCCGAAGGAGACAGATCTTTTTCCCAGGAGAGGTAGTTAATGAGCTCGAGACATTGGTCCTGGTGGAGTCTGCCGCTGCCCAGGCCTCCTTTCTGGAGAAGGAGAGAGAGCTCCAGAATGACAGAGGATGAGCAGCTGCTTCCAGATTGGGCAAACCCTAGGTCATGCCAGGGAGTGCTCAGCCCTTGCTTCTAGATGCTTCCACTAAACCCACAATAATATATTCAATATCTCCTATGTGCCAGACAATTACCTAGGTGCTGGAAGACGGCTGTCAAGAAACAGTCGCTCTCTGCCTGGTGGAACTTACAATATCGTGAGGGGAAGAGACATAAACACATACAAATAAAATAGTGATGGCTCTTGTGATGGGACCTGTACCACATCCCAGGGCTATGCATTTCACCTGTATTTCTCATTTAAGGTAGATGCTATTATTAGCTCCATTTTCTGAGTGTAGAAACTCAGGCTGAAGTGCCTCAAGGATATACCTTTGAAAAAGCTTGGACACACATGTCTGTGTTCTTTTTTTTTTTTTTTTTTTTTTGCGGTACGCGTACCTCTCCCTGTTGTGGCCTCTCCCCTGGAGGAGCACAGGCTCCGGGCGCGCAGGCTCAGCGGCCATGGCTCACGGGCCCAGCCGCTCCGCGGCATGTGGGATCTTCCCGGACCGGGGCACGAACCCGTGTCCCTTGCATCGGCAGGCAGACTCTCAACCACTGCGCCACCAGGGAAGCCCGATGTCTGTGTTCTTAACACCTGCTCTGCACTGCAATTCTACAGCCAGAACGGAGAAGTTCAGAGGCTCACAGAGAAGTCTTTCAAAAGAGTGTACCAGCGAGCAGGAAAGGAGGCTCCCAGAGGAGGCTCTGGGGACAGAGAGGAATGTGAAGAGGTGTGGTTCTGTTCAGAGCCAACATGTTCTGATGGCTCCATGCTGTATTCTTCCTGGAGGAAAAGAACTTGGAAGCAAATTGGTTCACTTCTCCGGGCCTCACTTCCCTCATCCATCAAATGGGGTTGCTTCCTGCTGTCCCTACCTTCCGTGGGTAGAGTGAGAAAGAAATGAGGGCAAGTTCAAGGACACATAGCTCTCAGCCGTCATCACTCTAGAGAATGTAGTTTGGGAGGTCAGTGCAGGTGACATGGATGGATTGCTAGAATTTTGAGCTGGGAAACTTGGTTTTGGTACCCCAGGTCATGAGGAAGCATGCTAGGTTTGGCAAGAAGAAGTTTCATGACATAACTGGGATTAGGAAGGCTTTTCTGGCAGTTCTGAGGGTGATGGGCAGAGGGGGAACACCCCTGTAGAAGGGGACTCAGAGAGGAAGCTGTTTTTGGCATCTGGGGCGGAGGTCGTCAGGCGGGCTGTGGGGAAGAAGAGAGTCAGCTGTGAGGCTGATGTTTGGCTGTCACCGGGATGGCATTCAAACACAGTTCTATCTAGAAAATCAGCATCATGAGGGCAAGACTTTATCTTGTTGATTACAGTATCCACAGCGACACAGTGGGAGCTCATTAAATATTTACAGGATAATAAATATATTGAGTGTAAGTGGAGAAGCAATGGAATCAAAATAACCCCAGCATTTAAAAAGTTCTCCCTCCAAATTAAAAAGACACAGATGTTGCTAGCCAGAAGGAAGAATACGCCAACTAATACTCAAGGTATTTACACAAATTAAAGGCAGAGCCCGAGATAACGACTTGCCCTGAGAACTGCAATTGGGACTGAGGTGGCAGGAAGTCGCCCTGTGACTGACAGGGCTTGGGTTCACACACCACCTTGTACTGTAACCTCACTGTCCCAGCCAAGATCATTGCCCAGGATGTGGACTGTCAACTCCACCTGACAGGTGAAGAAGCAGTATTTGTCCAAGCTGAGCTGTGAAGGGCAGTGATGGGGCTGGACCCCGTCTCTGGGCTCCTGGGCCAGTGCTGTTTGTACTGCAGCAGGGATCAGAGTTTGTAAGGGAACTAACATTTCCCAGATACCTACCCAGTACCAGGTACTGGGATAGGCACTTTTCATGTTTTACTCTGTTTCACATATGTGTTAATTAAATGCATTAAATTAATTATAACCCATTTTACAGATGGTAAAACTGAGGCCCAGAGAGCAGTTTGCTGCCCTGAGCCAGACAGGCCAGGGTTGGACTCCCACTTAGAAACTGGGTGCCCTTTTTAAACCTCTGGTCTGTAAAATGGGTATTATGGTAGTGACTGTGTCTTAGCGTTGTCGAAAGGATTGAAAAAGTATATGGAAGGTGGGTAACACACTGCTTAAACGTGAGCAGTAATCACAAGATTGTTTTCATGGGGCTGTCCAAAGTCACCTAATTAGTGAGTAGTGGAATTAGGATTCAACCAGGTCTAACTCCCTGCCCCTCAGCTCCAGTCAATGGCCTCCCTGAAGGGCTAGGTCTGGCTTCCCAGGCTCACCCAGGAGCCATCATCATGGCCCTCCTATCAAGTTGGGAAGGGCTGGCCTTTAGGGATCCCCACAGGTTCACCATGGCCATTTCCTTGCAGATACAATGAGGTGAAGAAGAAAATGGATCCCGGCTTCCCCAAGCTCATCGCAGATGCCTGGAACGCCATCCCTGATAACCTGGATGCCGTGGTGGACCTGCAGGGCGGGGGTGAGCTGCCCAGGCCTCTGTCCACTTTCTAGGACTCCCTGCCCCCCAGCCAGGGCCCTGCTCCTCGCAAGCACACACTCCCTTATTGTGCAGGAAAGCATGCGGCGCCCCGGGAAAACAAACCGGCCCCTTCAACCCAGTGCTGGGAAGGCATCCAGACCCCTGACCTCTGCTCACTCAGCTGGCTCCAGGCAATAAGACCCAGAAAGGCCCCTACAGCTGCAGAGCCTGGAGCCAGGGAGCAGGGAGGGCGGGAGGCCTGCTGGGAGCGAGAAACCTGGGCTCAGTGCCCTGGATTCATTCTGGGGTTTGATCCAGGCCCTTTTGGGTTCCGCAAGGGGCCTTGTGACTGCTTCCTATTAGCAGAAGGATGGCTCCATTTGAGACAGCACAAACTTTGTTAGGCCCTGCTGCTGAGGTGGCAGAGATATCCCATCGGCTCAATTTGTCCCTGGTCCCTTGCTGAATGAAACGCCAAACCAGCGAGGGATAGAGTTTGGAGTTTGGAAACCATATTCCTGAGGAGGCTTCTGGGAGGTCTCTAGGGCCCTGGAAATGAGTCCGGTTTGGCTTTTTAGAGGAGATTTCAATTAAATTTCACAAAGATGCTTCTTGAGTTCCTATCACACGCTAAGCACATGGCCCTGACCTCCAGGGGCTAAAGGTCTTACATGTCCAGGAAAAAGCAGTATACAATCAGGTGCTAGGTTAAAGATTATCTTCAGAAATAAACGTCTACTGAGCACCTACTATATGTCAGGGTTTGAAAGGAAGAAAATGAGATCATATATGTTCGGAGTAAGAAATTCCAAAGCCCACAGGGGCCAAGCTGGTGGCATGAATAAGTGAAGCAGGCAGGGCAGACAGTAGGGAGTGGTGGGGTCTGTGGAGCACCAGAGAGCACATGGCTCATTTTCAGGGGACAGTTGCTTCTCGGCTTCTGGCGATCTCTGCCCTGCAAGAAAAGGGGAGCAGTGTTATTAGATATTCTAACTCTTTTAAAAGGAAGTGAGAAATCTGTATTTTCATATGAAATTTCCAGATGTTTACATGTTGGCCAGTTATTCAAAACAAAACAAAAGAAAAAACTGTGTGAGCTAAATAAAACCAATCTGTGGGCCCGATGGGGCTAGCAGCCTCCTGGTTTGCCACCTCTGGAAAAGGAAAGTGCCTAGTCTGGAGCTTGTGCTCAGTGGAGTTCTGTTATTTATCTTAATTATAGCATATATCATCTCATTTAATCCTCAGAAGCCTTAAGAGGTGGTATCGTTATCCACATCTTAAAGATGAAGAAACAAAGACTCAGAGAGCATAATTCCACAGCCGTTTCCCTTCTTCCAGCCTCACAGGGGTCTCCTGTGATTTAAAAGCTTCTTCCCTATGGCAGGCAGACTTGTAAAACTCTCAGGAACCTTCCCTGTGCCATAATGCCTGAGGATGGCTTGGTCACAGCCTCTTCTCTTTCTCATCCCAGGTCACAGCTACTTCTTCAAGGGCGCGTATTACCTGAAGTTGGAGAACCAAAGTCTGAAGAGCGTGAAGTTCGGAAGCATCAAGTCCGACTGGCTGGGCTGCTGAGCTGTCTCTGCCTCCCCCAGGGCCTGCCTCTCTATCACTTTCTGCACACCGGGCCCTGAGCACCAGGGAAGGACCCGGATGGGCCTGGCAGCCCTCAGCTCTGTAGTTAATCAGCATTCTCACTCCCACCTGGTAACTTAAGAAACCACAGAGTGGCTCTGCCCTGTGCTCCAAGAAAGGTGCTGATTGTACCCGTCCCAGGTGCCCCTCCCCCTCCACACCTCACCAGCCCTCCAGAGCCACCCCCAAAGAGATGCTTTGATATTCTCAATGCAGCCTTGTCTTGGGCTGCCCTGGTGCTGCCACCCTTCAGGCTCTTCTCCTTCCACAACCTTCTGTGGCTTTACAGCACCCTTGGAGCCAACAGAGACTGTCTGAAGAGGGCACTGGTGGCCCGACAGCCTGGCCTGGCATGGGGCAGTGGAAGAGGGGCATGGCCCGGTGGCCACGCCAGACACCTGGCCTTCTCACTGCTGGCTGCCTTAGAACCGTCCCTACATTAGCAGTTTGCTTTGTATGCACTTTGTTTTTTTTTGTTTGTTTTGATCTATTTTTCCACTTTGAAATTGCATTTCCTGACAGAAGGACTCAGGTTATCTGAAGTCACTGCACGATGCATCTCAGCCCACGTAGTGATGGTCCCCTTGGTCACTCTATTTAGTATGTCCCTCCGCTGTCACTTACTCCACTGGATGGAGGAAAACCAAACCCTGGCTCCTCACCCAGTCTCCCCTCCTCTCCCTTCAGCAGTTTCCCCGTGGGAAAAATCAACAAGTAAGAATAAAGACACCGATTGAGTGGCCATGTTGGCCGGCTGTTTTAGCAGAGACTAGAGAGGGGCCCCAGCCCCAGCCAGAAGAGGAAACTTAGAAAGTCTAAATCTCCGCTCCCTGCAGCATACAGGTAACATATGCTGGAAAGGTCACAGATGCCCAAATAAACAGTGAGAGACTCAGGGTGGGTGAGCTGGAGTCCCTCTGTCCCGTGGAAAGAGCCCTGGAACAGCAGCGTTTCTGTTATTTAATTGCAGGGCCTTGGTCAAGGTTTCCTCTCTTCTTGAGTCTCAGTTTCTTTGTTGACAATAACACCAATTCTAATACTAATAACAGTGAACAACAGTAATACCCCTTCCATTAATAGAATGCTTACTATATGCCAGGCACTTCACGTGCATCACTTCATTTAACCTTTATACCAACCTAAAGAATGGAGAATATTATTAGTCAACTTTTATTGATAAGGAAACTAAGGCTTGGAGAAAAGTGATTTTCCCAGGATACCATAGATACTGGGTAACATCCTGACTCAAGGCCAAAGATGACCTAGAGAAGGCGCTTTAGCCGGAAGCTGAGTTATCTCCCTCAGCAGCATTAACCTTCACCTCCCCCAAAACCCTCTAAGTAAACTCAGCTAGGGGAGAAATGTGTGTGCTTTCTAAACACAGCTTCTATTAATGGGTAAGCTCCTTACCTTCCTCTCCAGCAGATTGCCCATCTTTAATCCCTTCCTATATAGAAATCCTGGAGCTGCTACAGAACAGAAACTTAAGGCCTGGGGTTATTTCAGAGGCCCTTTCTGGCTCCGATAGACTATTACTTCAGGCCTCTCATGGTGGGGCTGGTAGGGAAGGGGATGGTGAGTGCACAGGTCTCTCTGGAAGTGACCTTGGTGGAGTCCTCTTTTCTCCTGTGGCCTGCCCAATCGCTCCGGTCCTTGAGGGCTCTTGGAGAGACTGCCTTCTGTGCTAAAGAACCATAAGGGTCTGCCACCCTCTACTTGAAGACCCCAAAGCTGGGGCGCTTTATATCACGGCTGTAATATGTTGTTATTAAGGTTCTCTGTTAAATACTGAGAAAATTCAGCTGCTCCACTATGTAATACCTAAAAGGTGCCATTTCTTGAGTGCTTTTCTATGAACACTACACATGCATTATTTTACTTAATTGATACTACTGGGTTGGCCAAAAAGTTCGTTCGGGCTTTTCCATAGCGTGGTGTGGAAAAACCCAAACAAACTTTTTGGCCAACCCAATACAATCCTATGGGGTAGGAATTAGTTTTCCCATTCTGAGATGAGTATGCAAGCTCAGAGAGGTTAATTGAGTAGCTGAAGGCTGCATCTATCTGGTAGGGTTGGAAGGTTCTGAGATCCTACAGTGGACACCTTGGAAGGAGCAGCTGTCCCAGGGCCCAGAGTCAGATTCTCATCATGCCTCCAGCCTGCTGTGAGCAGTTGACCAGTAAAGATAAATCATTCACCATCTCCATCTGCCTCTCAGCCACTCAGGGCTTGACCAACTGATCTCAGGTCCTGGGAAAATCCTCCCCCTAACCCCCACCAACAAAGGTCCAGATAGGCCCTTGAACTTCTTCAGGGTGAAGTGGAGCCACAGCCCAAGTCACTTCCCTTTTTGAGGCCAGGTTCCTCATCTAGTGCAGAGGGCAGTGGTGGTTTTGTCATTTTCTAGTAATTGCAGCTTCAATTTTCCTTTGGAGAACTATCTCCCCATTGTCAGTCCATATTTTGACTGAAAGAGATTCCACTCCTGGTACCAATTTCTATATTAGTCAGGAGTCTTAGCGGTAACATAAATATCCCACCCAAACGGGTTTAAGCAAAACCAAAACATACACCAGAAATCAAATTAACCCTGGATAATTAACCCTCTTACAGGAACAGCCCAGGGGTTGCTACTTGAATTGCTGGATTCAGGTTGTTTACGTGAGTTCCATTTATCCCCGATTACGAAGGGGGCAGCGGAGGCTCATGGAGACAGTGATTTGACCAACGTCAAAGAGCCAGTAAAAGCGAAAGGAGGGGCTTCCCTGGTGGCGCAGTGGTCAAGAATCCACCTGCCAATGTAGGGAACATGGGTTCGAGCCCTGGTCCAGGAAGATCCCACTATGCCGCGGAGCAACTACTGAGCCTGCGCGCCTAGAGCCCGTGCTCTGCAATGGGAGAAGCCACCGCGATGAGCAGCCCCCGCTCGCCGCAACTAAAGATAGCCCGTGGGCAGCAAGGAAGACTCAACGCACCCAAAAATAAATAAATAAATAAATTTCTTTTAAAAAAAAAAGCAAAAGGAAATCCAGGTCCGCCTGACCCTAAAGCAGAGAACTCAGCCTAAACTGTCTCTCATTGTGGGGTGCCTGGCTCTGAAGGAAAGTCCTTCACCCCCAAGGAGGCTTAGCTATTAACCCCAAGAGGAAGAGCCGGACAACCTAAAAGGGTGGGGGTGTGCTCAGGGGGTGGGGCCAGGGCCTGGGCGTGTTCAGAGCCGGAGGGGGCGGGGCGAGACCGGAGGGCGGGTAGGTAACTTTGGCGCCTGCGCAAAGACCCCGGACTCCTAAGCTGATCCTCCTCAAGCCTTGGCGGCAGCGGCAGCTCGTACGCGCCGCTTGGGTCTCTTCGCTCCTGTGAGGCGCCGGGCTCGGCCATGAACCGGTGCGCTGAGGCGGCGGCGGTGGCGGCCTCGGGACCCGGCGCGGGCGTCGGGAACGCGGGGCAGCGGCCGCCCAGAGTGCCCCGCCAGGCGTCCTTCTTCCCGCCGCCCGTGCGCAACCCCTTCGTGCAGCAGACACGGCTGGGCGCGGCGAGGCGCATCCAGGTGCGGGGCGAGGGTCTGACAGGGGACGCAGATCCAGGTGAGGGGCGTCTGACAGGGGACGCAGATCCAGGTGAGGGGCGTCTGACAGGGGACGCAGATCCAGGTGAGGGGCGTCTGACAGGGGACGCAGATCCAGGTGAGGGGCGTCTGACAGGGGACGCAGATCCAGGTGAGGGGCGTCTGACAGGGGACGCAGATCCAGGTGAGGGGCGTCTGACAGGGGACGCAGATCCAGGTGAGGGGCGTCTGACAGGGGACGCAGATCCAGGTGAGGGGCGTCTGACAGGGGACGCAGATCCAGGTGAGGGGCGTCTGACAGGGGACGCAGATCCAGGTGAGGGGCGTCTGACAGGGGACGCAGATCCAGGTGAGGGGCGTCTGACAGGGGACGCAGATCCAGGTGAGGGGCGTCTGACAGGGGACGCAGATCCAGGTGAGGGGCGTCTGACAGGGGACGCAGATCCAGGTGAGGGGCGTCTGACAGGGGACGCAGATCCAGGTGAGGGGCGTCTGACAGGGGACGCAGATCCAGGTGAGGGGCGTCTGACAGGGGACGCAGATTCAGGTGAGGAGCGTCTGACAGAGGACGCAGGTCCAGGAGAGGGACGTCTGACAGGGGACGCAGATTCAGGGGAGGGACGTGGGTCTGAGAGAGGAGGCAGTCTGAGGGGAGCTTGGGCCTGTCAGGGGAGGTTGTTGTCAGAGGGGAGTGGCTGAGGAGGGCGTGAGTCTGGGAAGCAAGGCTCTGAGGAAGACAGGGGTGTAGATCTGAGAGGAGAGGGCTTTTGAAGGGGCCATGAGTCTGCAGGGGACAGAGATGCGGGAGGGAGAATTGAGGGCCCTTGGAGGATGGTCTGGGGGCGTGTGTGAGAAAAGACGCAAAGAACAGGTGGGCCTTGGAGGAAGGTCCTAAACAGGAGGAGGCTGAGCAGGCGGGCCGTTGGCAGAGGAAATATTCCATGCTGAGAAGAGGGAACGACTGTGGGAGAACTTCGACTTGAGTGTGTGAAAGTCTAGTGGGAGGTCATCGTAGCACAGGAGAGTGGGTTTGGGGAAGTTTTCGCTTTGCCGCAGGGAAGGAGAGGAGTCAGTTTGGGATGGGAAGAGTAAGGGAGAAGGCAGGGAACCCAGGTCTGGAATTAGAACAAGAAGAAAGGCTGGGATGCTCTGGCTGAGCAGGGGCATCAAGGACGGGAAATCACAGTCTAAGAAAAGGGATAATATGGGGCAGCTTAAGGTATTCAAGAGTTTTTGGTCCTGAGTCAGTTTTCACCCAAACACTTCTACATTCAAGGATGAGAAGCAGCTCAGACTTTCTTTCATTCTTAAAAACAGCTACATACAAAAAGGAAGTTCCCTGTCCTTTCCTTTTTCTTGTAAAACGCTGCATTTACCGTTAGCACTTACACTCGCTCTTTGGACTTCCTGTTTGGTGAAGTTAGTGATCAGAGAACAAGATAGACTATGCAAGCTACGTTTGTCCTTTGTGTTCTGCATGGAAAAAATGGTTTTAATATTTTCCTGTCCATCTCACCCATTTATTTACTTTGGATTTGAAATAGTGTAATTTTTGCACGGCATACTTGTGTGCCCTGAGACTGTTGTTCTCCACGATGGAAGCAGGTTAAGTGAATATCTTCAGGAAAAAACGCAGACGCACTTTTTGGCTAAGCAGCATGGGGTGGTGGTTAGAATAATGGTAGGTGGGTGTCTGGTTGAAGAAAGATGTGAGAGAGGAAGAGGAAGATAGTGATGTAGTAATACCTCTTTGTAAAGGAACTAAATGTTTCAAAATTTGATCTTCATGTCTTTAAATGGATAGATATTCCCTTTATATCTTAAAACTTCTGAAACAATAAATACATTGACTAACATTCAAGGTTCCTTTTGGTCTGATTGAGTCAAATCGGTCATACTTAAATGAAAGTCATGTCTGTCTATTTGGCTTCATGTTTTGGAGAGAGGCTCAAAGTGGCATATTTATAAGTATTTATATTGTACCTGGAGTAAATTATTAAGTTTTTTGAGTTTTGGGGGATTTTTTAATAGCATGCCTGCAACCATTTTGAGAGCACTTTCAAATAACCCTGCAAGAGTTGTAGGATGATGGAAAGATCACTAGTCTTAGTCAGAAAACCTGCTCAGGCCCTGCCATTTATTAGTTGTATAGCTTTGGCCAAGTCACTTAACCTCTCTGAACTTCACTTTCCTCATCTATTAAATTGGAATAATAATACATGGAAGAGGGATTAAAATTTAAGTGAGATAATGTGTGAAAGAATCTGGTATTGTTTGCTGATCTTAATATTGATAGTTATGCTCTTTGTTATCTACAATTGTATACTGCACTTAAAATTTACCACTTGGATTGGATAGAAATGAATATAGTCTCGATATTTTTTTAAAAATTTAAAATGCGGGCTTCCCTGGTGGCGCAGTGGTTGAGAGTCCGCCTGCCAATGCAGGGGACACAGGTTCGTGCCCCGGTCCGGGAAGATCCCACATGCCACGGAGCAGCTGGGCCCGTGAGCCATGGCCGCTGAGCCTGCGCATCCGGAGCCTGTGCTCTGCAACGGGAGAGGCCACAACAGTGAGAGGCCCGCGTACCGCAAAAAAACAAAACAAAACAAAACAAAACAAAATTAAAAATGCATGTAGACCAGAGATTCCAAGGTAGTTTCAATGGCTTGAACAGTCTGGGTAAAAGGAAAATTTAAATAGACATGATTGAAAAACAATGTTGTCTGTATTATCCAGTTTAAAAGATTGATATACTTGCATTTAAGTATGATTTGATATGATTAAATCAGACTAAATTTAATCCTAAATGATGATCAACGTCTTGCTTAAGGACTGTTGTGACTTTTGTGTCTCATTATAGGGCTTAGCTTTATTGCTCCCCTTCTCTTTTTTGACCGTTTAAGGGTCTGCTACACAATGGCATATAAAAAATTAGCCTAGCTTCTACTTTCTCAATAGAATATGGAATTAAAATGAGTGGTTGTAATTGTGGGGTCATTTACCATACCAAAAATATTTGTTGGATGCCTACTATGTGCCAGGCACACTGTTAATCCCCGGAGACATAGCAATGAACAAGAGAAATAAGGACCCTGCCTATTTAAAGCTTGTATTTCACTGAAAAAGTTAAACGAGCAAGTATAGAAATATATAATTCCATGTTTTAGTAAGTGCTATGAAGTAAATCCAGAGAGGAAAACAATCCCAATAGAGTGTTGAAAGAAGGCCTTCCTACAGAGATGACATATTACCAAATGGCAATATAATGGGTAATCCTTTTAATTCGACAGTTACTCAGAATTGATTTTGTCATCTTAATAATGTTTAAAGATTAAAATTTTAAATCAACTTTGTGTATATACTAGCAGCAAACAATTGCAAAATGAAATTAAATAATCTCATAATAGCAATAAAATGACCTGAAATACGTAGGAATATATTAACCAAAAGCATGTAAGACCACTACAATGAAAACAACAAAACATTGTGAGAAATTAATGAAGATTTACATAAAATGAAGAGATATACCATGTTTATAAGTTTGAAGAATCGACATTATTAAGATGATAATTCCTCCCAAATTGATCTATAGTTTCATTGAAATCTCAACAAAAATCCCAACAGGCTTTTTGTTTGTGTGGAAACTGACTAATTCTGAAATTTATGTGGAAATGCAAAGGATCTATATTAGCCCAAAAAAAGCTTGAAAAAGAAAAAGTTGGAGGACATACACTACCTTATGTCAAGAATTACTAGAAAGCTACAGCAATTAAGAGGGTAGGGTAGTATCAACAGAAGGACAGATGAATAGATCAATTGAACAGAATAGAGAGCCCACATGTATGTTCAATTGATTTTTGACAAAGTGGCCAAGAGAATTTATCGGGGAATGTCAAGTCTTTTCAAAACTTGGTTCTGGGGAATTCCCTGGCGGTCCAGTGGTTAGGACTCGGCGCTTTCATTGCTGGGGCCAGGGTTCAGTCCCTGGTTGGGGAACTAAGATCCCGCAAGCCTCAGCACAGCCAAAAAAAAAAGGAGGGGGGATGGAATTGGTTCTGGAACAAGTAGATAAATCTATGGATAAAAATGAAACTTGACGGGCTTCCCTGGTGGCGCAGTGGTTGGGGGTCCGCCTGCCGATGCGGGGCACGCAGGTTCGTGCCCCGGTCCGGGAGGATCCCACGTGCCGTGGAGCTGCTGGGCCCGTGAGCCATGGCCGCTGAGCCTGCGCGTCCGGAGCCTGTGCTCCGCAACGGGAGAAGCCGCAACAGTGAGAGGCCCGCGTATGGCAAAAAAAAAAAAAAAGAAAGAAAAAGAAAAAGAAACTTGATCCCTTCTGCACACTACACAGAAAGTAATTTAAGATGGATCATAGTCTTGAACATAAAAGCAAAACTCATATATCTTCTAGAAGAAGAAGAAAATATAAAATATCTTCATGATCTTGAGATAGGTAAAGATTTCTTAGAAAGGATGCAGAAGAGAACTAAACAGAAAATAAAAATTGATAAATTAGTCTTCATCAGAATTAAAATTCTTCTCATCAAAGGATACCATTAAAAAAATGAAAAGGCGGACTTCCCTGGTGCTCAGTGGTTAAGAATCCGCCTGCCAATGCAGGAGACACGGGTTTGAGCCCTGGTCTGGGAAGATCCCACATGCCGTGGAGCAACTAAGCCCGTGTGCCACAACTACTGAGCCTGTGCTCTAGAGCCCGTGAGCCACAACTACTGAGCCAGTGTGCCACAACTACTGAAGCCTGCGCACCTAGAGCCCATGCTCCGCAACAAAGAGAAGCCACCACAATGAGAAGCCCATGTACCACAATGAAGAGAAGCCCCGGCACACCGCAACTAGAGAAAGCCCATACACAGCAACAAAGACCCAACACAGACAAAAATAAATAAATTAAATTTAAAAAAAAATAAAGAAAATGAAAAGGCGAGCCATGAAATGGGAGAAAATATTTTCAATACATGTATTGAAAAAGGGCTTGTAAACAGAACATATAAAGAACTCCTACAAATTGATAAGAAAAGGACTAACTACCCAATAAAAATGGGCCAAAGACTCGAACAGACAGTTAGGTTTAAGGGATGACCAATAAGCACATGAAAAAATGTGCTCACCATCATTGTTCATCAAGGAAATATGAATTAAAACCATAGTGAAATATCATTTTACACCCACTAGAATGGCTACAAAGACTGACAACACTGAATGTTGATGAGGATGTGAAGCAACAGGAAATTTCATACTTTGTTGGTGGAGATATAAAATGATACAACTACTTTGGAAAACAGTTTGGCATATCCTGGCCCAACAATTGAAATGAAAATGTATGTCCACATAGAGACTCAAATGAAAATGTATGTCCACATAGAGACTCAAACATTAATGTTTACTCATAATAGCTAAAAACTTATAATAGGCTAAATGTCCCTGAACAGATTAATGGATAGATTAAATGTGATATATTCATACAGTGGAATATTACTCTGCAATTAAAAAGACTATACTACTGATACATATGACAACATGGTTGAATCTCAAAAATATGAAGTGAAAGAAGCCAGACATAAAAGAGTACATACTGTGTGGTTTCATTTATATGAAAATATAGAACAGGCAAAAACTATAGTGAAAGAAAGACTGACTGTCAGTGGTTGCTATACACTGAGGATATATTGACTGCAAAGAGGCACAAGGGGGGCTTCCCTGGTGGCGCAGTGGTTGAGAGTCCACCTGCCGATGCAGGGGACACGGGTTCATGCTCTGGTCTGGGAAGATCCCACATGCTGTGGAGCGGCTAGGCCCGTGAGCCATGGCTGCTGATCCTGCGCGTCCGGAGCCTGTGCTCCACAACAGAAGAGGCCACAACAGTGAGAGGCCCGCGTACCACAAAAAAAAAAACAAAAAAAAACCCCAAAGAGGCACAAGGGAACTTTTCTGGGTGATGGAAATGATCTATATCTTGATTATAGTGGTGTCTGCATAGGGTTATGCATTTGAAAATCTCATACTTAAAATAGGTGCATTTTATTTTATGTAAATTATGCCTTAGTAAAATTGATTTTTATAAAAGACTACAAACACCAAATGTCAGCAAGGATGTACAGTAACTGAAATTCTCATTCACTACCAGTAACACTTTAAAATGATACAGCCACTTTGGAAAATTGTTTGGCCAGTTTCTTATAAAGTTAAACTACATCTATGACCCAGCAATTCCACTCCTAGGTATTTACCTAAGAGAAACGAAAGCAACTATTCCCAAAAAGGCTTGTAGAAGAATGTTTGTAGTGGCTGTATTCATAATAGCCCACAACTGGAAACAGCCCAAATGTTCATCAACAGGAGAATAGACAGATTGTCATATGGTCATATAGTAGAAAGAATGACTTACTGACATCGAAAGCAACATAGTTGAATTTCAAAAACATTATGTTAAGTGGAAGAAGTACACACAAGAATGCATAATGTATGATTCCATTTATATGACACTCAAGAACATGCAAAACTAATAATATATGATGATAGACATCCAGCATTCGTTGCCTAAGAGGATAAGGATTGACTGAAAGAGGTATGAGGCAACTTTCTGAGTGGCAGATGTGTTCTGTATCTTGATTGAGGTGATGTTTACAAGAGTACACATCTATCAAAACTCATTGATTATACATTTAAGGTCTGTATATTTCCTTGTATGTTTTGTTTTGTTTGTTTTTTTTTTGGTGGTACGCGGGCCTCTCACTGTTGCGGCGTCTCCCGTTGCGGAGCACAGGCTCCGGACGCACAGGCTCCAGACGCACAGGCTCAGCGGCCATGGCTCACGAGCCCAGCCGCTCCAGGGCATGTGGGATCCTCCTGGACTGGGGCACGAACCCGAGTCCTCTGCATCAGCAGGCAGACTCTCAACCACTGCGCCACCAGGGAAGCCCTGTATGTAATTTTTAATTCAGTCATACACATGTACACATATAATTTGATCGAGATCTGATAACTACAATATTTTTGGCATTTCTCATAAATTATTTGATGATGCTCAGATTCACATTATGGGCCAATAGAGACAAGAAGGGCAGCACTGTTTGAGTAGTGTAATTGGCTAAAAAAAAAAGAAGACAATTTGTGATGTATAAGGATAGTTTATTTCACTTGAAAGACATTATGGGATAGGATTAAGAGCAAGAGCTTTATAACCACATTGGTTTCAAATCCTGGTTCTGCCACTCACTGTGTGATCTTAAGCAGTTTAACTTAATTCCCTCTGTGCCACTCCTTTCTTGTATGTAAAACAGCTTAAGGTTGTAAGACTCATAAGTTACTACATGCCAAGTGCTTAGAGTGTCTGGTACATAGTAAGCACTCAGTATTATTTGCTGTTCTTATTTATTTAGTTTTTATTCTTATTTAGTTTTTATTATTTCTTGTATTTCCTCCCCCATCTCCTTATTGTTAGTTATAAAGGACTGGCAGGTATATAAAATAATACATTTACTTCTTCACACTCTAATGCCTTTACTAATATTCATCCTACTTATAGCTCTCAAAAAACTATTTCCCCCTCTTACCTTGCCAGCTTCTGCTTGCTTCTTAAAGCAAGACGTTTCAGCTTCAACTCCTCCAGGAAGCTTTCTCTGACTACTAAGTCCAACAAACCTTTTCTTTGTTCCCCCAGCAGCCCCTATTCACATTCATTTATATACAGATCAGGCAGTACTTGGTTTTCTTCCCTGTTTCTTTTGCTGCTTTGTAGGCTTTGTGAGGTCAGATACAATGTCTTATTTTCTTTGTGCTTAGATCTTTGTCTGGTATAGGGTAATGCCCAATTCATCTTTGAGTGAATGCATGAATAGCATAAGATTTTCCTCTTATGTATTTCTGTTTGATAACTACAGCATTAAAATAACGTCATCTGTTTTTTTAATCAACTTTGATTTCAGATTTTCTTTCTTGGAATTATCCTGCTTCCAATTCGTGCCCTGTTGCTTGCATTAATTTTATTACTGGCGTGGCCATTTGCTGCAATTTCAACAACATGCTGTCCTGAAAAGCTGACCCACCCAATAACTGGTTGGAAGAGGTAAGAAATAACTATGTCTAAATATTAGGAAAATCAAGATAAAGAAGAGTTTGTCAAATTTTAGTCAGTGAACAACAATTATGACTCTGAATATAGGATATTTTGGAATATAGTTTTTACAGGCTGTGTCACTAAAAATAAAAAATAGGAGGTATAGAAATTCTGTGAAGAGATTAGCTCTTTATCTTTAAATAAATAGAGATCTCAACTCTAAACTACAGGGCAAGGAGAGATCGGTCATTTCCCTGTGCCCTCTGGAAAAGTTCTTTGGTTTTCTGTGTCTCACTTCTCCTTACCGTGAAATTAAAGTTAGAGAAACATCCTCAGGAGTTAGTTGCTTAATAGCGCCTCACTATATTATTATGTGAATGTTGAGAGAATTCTATAGGAAGCCCATTTTTTAAAGCTCCCACTGGATGTCTTATGGGAGACATTTTTCATGCAAAGCTATAATGCTTATTCACATACTGAGATGTCTGTCTTGTGTTTGTACTTCCAGGGCTATTTTTTTGTTTCTCTACTCATCTGAGTTTATCAAGGACAGAGACTGGATCTTACTTGTCTTGTGTGTCCAACACAATTCCTGGCACAATTTGATGAATTAACTAATCTTTAATGACAGATTCTTTTTAAAGAGTAAACAATTCTATTTCTGGAATTGAAATTTCTTTGTTCCAGAGAAGTGAGATGGTAAATTTACTTCTTAAGATTCTTGATGATGTCTAAGGGCTATAATGATATAGGTAATAAGGCTTACTTTTAAAATTTTATTCCTAAAATAATTCCGAGGACAATTTCCACATACCGGTTCTAAAAGTTTTGGGAGGTAGCAGCATCCTTGTTACACAAATATAGATTTCCAAGGTGACTCCTTTGAAGGACAGTACTGATTTGGATTTCTCAGTGGTGGATGCATGTTGAAGATTCATTCTTGTTACTTTATAGTCACAGAATAAAGGAGCCACTTATTAGCCACATGGCCTTGGGAAAATTACTTCTCTGGGACTCAGTTTTCATGTCTATAAAATGGGGATAATAATAAATGCTATCTATTTCATAAAATTGGGCTAAGGATTAAAGAAATTAATATGCATAAATTACTTAGAACAGTGCCTGGCAGAAAGAGCTCCACTGAAGTGTTAGCTATTCTTCTTAGCTCACGTTTTAAAATGAAGTGCTCCAGCTTGTCTTGGTTTTTGCATTGTGCTTTAGAGTAAAACCCTGCTGTTAGCTGCGGTTGGCAAAGCTAATTATGTCCTTTTTTGTATTTATTTCCAAAGGAAAATTACTCAGCCAGTCTTGAAGTTTCTAGGCCATGCCATGTTCTTTTCAATGGGATTTATAGTTACCGTGAAAGGAAAGATTGCAAGTCCTGTGGAAGCACCAATTTTTGTTGTTGCCCCTCATTCAACATTCTTTGATGGAATTGCCTGTGTTGTGGCTGGGTTACCTTCTATAGTATCTCGACATGAGAATGTGCAGGTGCCTCTGATTGGCAGTAAGTACTTTATAAGATAACAGAGATAAAATATTTTCATGTTCATGCTTTCAATTTAGAAAATCATGTATAGTTCGTTGGTAGGCTTTTAAAAAACTTTAAAATAATAAAACACTTCAAACATATTTCCTTGCTTTAATGAGGTACTATATCACAAGAATGAATTTATGAAAAAAGATTAAAGACTTCCCTATCTGTACCCTTATCATTCTTTTTAAGTCTAAACTCTGTCACTGCACCATCACCTCTTTCTGCTCCTAAATATGCCAAAAAGAACAGTTTTTAAATACCAAACATGGTAGATTTTTTGGAGAGAGAATTTAATCTAAGAATCTGTGAAAGCACTGGTTACATGCTATTTCAGTGAATTTCTCTTTAGGGTATTAGACTGATAAATAAGTGCACTAAGTCTTTTCTCCTAACTCTGTTTTCTTCATTATTGTCCAGATCTCCATGAGGGACAAATGTGTAACTCTTTGAAAATTATGATGTGGAACAATTAATGCTTCCTGCCATAAAAAATAATGAAGCAAGTGAAATGTTTTTCCCACCAGATGCTTTGCTCTCTCCCCAGGGGATTAGTCTCCAAGTAACTGCTACCAGTTGTCCCAAGGTTATTGCCAAGCATCAAGTGGTGAGAAAGTGCGTGTGAAAACTGCCTGATGTTGCCTTGGTACTCTGGAGAAATAATAGTAGTTCTTACAGCTTTGTCATTCATCTAAGAAAGACAGACTCTCTCTCTCTCTCTCTCTTTTTTCTTAAGGTAACCACCCTGCTTTGTGTAATATGACATTTTCCCCAAAAGTTGTTTAGCAATAGTCTTTTGGTAAATTGAGGTTTATTTTGCATGTGCTAGGAAGCTACCTACTTAAAAGACTATTGCGCTGAAAATTTTAGTAAGATAAATAATAATTGCCTCCTACCCATGTGTACTATGACTTCACATAATCGGTTTGCAGGATATTCCTGAAATAAAACAAGATAATCTTATAGTATATTCCAAACGTTTAATGTCAATTGAGGAAGAAGTCTTTTAGGGAGAAAACTGCATTTGCTTCTTTTCATATTCCTGCTGCTAACTTCTGTTAAATCAGTGAAATATTTTTAGGTCTAAATATCCACCTATCCTTTTGAAACTGGAAGCTAAGTTCTAATAAACTTTGAATTAGAGGGCTTTTTTAAGTTGTTCTCTTTGATTTGCTATCATTTTAATTTTCCATACAATTTGTTTTATGATTTATCTGGTATCATTGCTATAGTAGCTTTAGCCCCAAAAATGACTTAGTTGTGACTTTTCATTTGTTTTAAAGGAATATTGCGGGCTCTGCAACCAGTGTTGGTGTCCCGTGTAGATCCAGATTCTCGAAAAAACACAATAAATGAAATAATAAGGCGGGCCACATCAGGAGGGGAATGGCCCCAGGTAAAACATAGTAGATGTTTATTTAAATATATTGAAAGTTTATTTATTGTACACTTGTATACATACTCATTTGGATCCACAGATCCAATACTGGGGGACACCTGCTAGATGTCTAGAAGCAGAATAAATGAGTGAGGATTAAAAAGTCCTCTTCCCCATGAGATACTCTGTGGAATTAAATGTATCATTCTTTTTTAGTCTCCAAACTCTTTGAACTGGTTTTTACTTTGTGTCATAAAAAGTAATTCTCTACCTCTGAATTTATTTACCCTTTTAAAGATGAGATACTGAAGCTCAGTTATACTCAACAATGTGGTGGGTTTATTTTGAAAATGATTAAAATCTTAAGTTTATCTGAAGTGTATTTAGACAGTCTTTTTAGTTCAGGGGCATATTAGAATCACCTGTAGAACTTTTTCACATTTTACCATCCCACCACCTCCTTCCCCTGGAATGCTTTTTGAAGGTGTGGAAGGGGCAACATTTATTGCATAAATGGAGCCTCATGGGTGATTCTGATAAGTACCTCTCTATCTTTGCCCAGGTGAAAACAAGTGATCTCTAGCAGAACTCATGGTCCTGAGGTGATCTGGCCACTCATGGTGATTTGTAGTTGTTAAAGTACCAAGAGGCATATGACCAACCAGGAGGTTTTAGAAACCAAGGCATGTAAGGAATGATTTAAAAAGTCACTGGGAAGAAATGACATTTGGAATAAGGGTGTGATTTTGCTCTTGGCTCCAAGGAATGTATCTAGGACTTGTGGGTGAAAGTTAACAATTAGGTAGATTTCAGTTCATTTTGCTCATCTCAAGTTTTCTGTCCAGAATTAGAATGGTCTGATTTGGAATCTGTTTCTGGAATGTTCAGGCATTGGCTAAGCAACAACTTGGGTGGGATATTGTAAAAAGAATTCAAGCATTAGAGATGCTATATGACTTTTAATGCCCCATCCAGTTCTTGAGATTTTATGATTTACTCTATATTAATTTATTGTTCATAGTATATAGAATATTCACTCCATGAATCATATTTGATATTGTATCCGATTGGGGTAGGAAACCTGGTGTTTTTTTTTTAATTGGAGGATGGAACTGCACCTATTCACAATTTTTATTTTAAAAATAACTTGTTATTGTGACAATTTAGCTTAATAATGTTTTCCTCCTCTAATTATTATAAAATACCCATTACTAACTGCTAGTGCAGGGATTTTCTTTTTTGTTTTATGTGCCTAGCAATTTACTCATTGCTAAATTCTAAAAGCTTCAGAAAAATGAAGCTGCTATGCTGTTCAGTTAATGAGGAACTGTACAGCATATCTTTTGTGTGGAAAACATAAAGAAGTATATTAAAAGCTAAAAACACCTCCTCAAAAAAGGACATTAAATTGTATTCCATATGTCAACGAATTGAAGTAAGCATAAAGCATATTGTAGGCATTTCCTCCTTTTTTCTCAGTACGTCCCAAAGCTACATGTTGTAAGAGGGAATATCATTTAATGGGAAAACTGAAACAAAGAAGTAGGAAATGATTTGGTTAAGGGTGTACAGCAGTAGAAGAAAGCATTTAATATTGCCTAAAATGCACACTTTGACCATGATTCAGGGTCTACATCTTCTTCGAAGTTTATTCAGATCATTAGCATCATCATTAAGAAATATTTACTATGTGTATTCTCTCTTCAAAGCTTTAATTCATTTTCTAGTTATCTTAATGGTCAGACTACACTTCTTTTAGAGCAAAACCGAATAATCAGATTCTAGCTTTCACTAGAATCAAGTGTTAGCCTTTTATTTTATTTTTGCTTTATAAAAATTGGCAACTATTTGCAAAGTCTTAAGAAAGCAAGTAAAGAGCTAATCTATTAATTAGACTGAAATATTAAATCTATTCCTTTTCTCCCAAGATACTAGTTTTCCCAGAAGGTACTTGTACTAATCGTTCCTGTTTGATTACTTTTAAACCAGGTGAGATCAATTAAATTATGTATTGTGACAAAGTAGTATGGAAGATTTCTCAATGATCTGATAATAAATATACAAAATAACTTGTCAGTTTGCTTGGAGCATTTCTTATTTTCTGATAAAATGTTTTGAATGATGTGGATCCACAGAACTCACTCCTTTGCTTTCTCTTTTGGTATCATAACCCCTTCTTCCTTGGAATGTCCAGTGTGTGTGTGTGTGTGTGTGTGTGTGTGTGTGTGTGTGTTTGAGCAGAAGCCACTAGCAGATTTTTCTTTTCCTCCAAAGATAACCCTCACAGACACTTGGGGTCCTATGTCATCAAGTTAGAAAACCTACTTCAATTATCATTAAAATACCTTCAATTCCTTCTAAGGTTCACTCCTTTTTAAAATATTATGAAGGCTTCCCTGGTGGCACAGTGGTTGAGAGTCCGCCTGCCAATGCAGGGGACACGGGTTCGTGCCCCGGTCTGGGAAGATCCCACATGCTGCGGAGCCTGCGGGTCCAGAGTCTGTGCTCCGCAACAGCAGAGGCCACAACAGTGAGAGGCCCGCGTACCGCAAAAAATATATATATATATTATGAAGTTGTGAATTTTATAGTAATTTGTAATTTCATATGTCATTTCACAGTAATTATTAATACTTTAAAATGTTTTTGTATTGGCTGCTAGAATGCTCAGAGCCAAAGTTAGAACTCAATTCTAGCAAGTATGATAGTTTAGGGTTCAAGCATTTGGTTTCAACTAGATTTTCTTTCTTTATTTTCTCTTTGTCTTAGTTTCATCATTACTGTTTTTTTTAATCCTGTTGAATAATAGGTATTTGGCAAATGAAAACAAATGGAGATATAAGTAATATTTTAAGTGACTTAGGCTTAACATTTAATATTTTGCTTACATATTTCTGAATTCAGAAATCTGTCATTTTGGCTAACACTAGGGATTTACCAACATTTAGCCAATAGTTTATATGTACTCTTAAAACATTTAACATATTTACATCATTTATTATTAATTTTTAAATTCACTGTAAAGTTTGTGTTCATATAAAGAGCATGTTATAAAATTTCACTATATGGTTATAGGGGCCTTCATTCCAGGAGTTCCAGTGCAGCCAGTTCTCCTCAGATACCCAAACAAGCTGGTAAGCATCGTAGTTTACTATGGGAAGAATCTCAACATTCCAAACAGCACAAATTCTCTAGGACCCCTTTTGTTTGAATAAATAAAATAGATGAATAGATAAATGGTGGGAGCAGATGGGTAGACTCATTCTCCTTGCTACAATTTAGTTTTTAAAAATTTGCAAGATAGGCACATATTGGTTGATACCAATTTGACATATTGCTTTTGCTATTACTAAGCTATAGGAAGATATTTCCTTAGCTTCTACCCTGTAGTCACTGTGATGGTATGGTTAAGTCTCAGATTCAGGGTCTCTTAGACTGGACTTCAGAAAACTCTCATAAATTTGTAGTTTTCATTAAGCTTAGAAGGAGAAATCTCCTGATTCACTGGTCATTACTGGTGGAGAAGGATTGAAGTAGTAGGATAAATTTGGAAGAGGCTTGGTGTTTAATTACGGGCTCAGTACTTCATAGCTGTGTGACACTTGGCAAGTAGCTTAAGTAAGGAAATATCTGAAAAGAACCTAACATCCTATAGAAAGTCCATGTGGGCTCAGGAAATACTCTTCTGCTCCAGCGAGGAGCTTTGTCTTTTTCTGGGTATTGACTGCATCACCATTTTCCTAAAAAAAGTGGTTTTTTGGCAGGGGGAGGGATGTTCTGTTTTGGAGAGGAGCTTTCTTTACTAGAGAATTTACATAAGAGCCAGGATGTAATTATTAAGCATCTGTGTCATTTAAGATTGAGTTCTTAATCCATTCAACTTTCTATCAGCGGCTTATTTCTCAACCTTGGACACTTGTAGTTAAAAAATTAAAATTCATCAGATTTTTACTCAGTGTACTTCTACCTGTGGGTTTGAATTTGTCATTTACTCAAATTCTTTCACTGTGTACTACCTCACTACTGTAGTCTTTTTTCCCCAAATAAACTTTTTTTTTTAAGAACTGATGTATTCTGGTTTTTGTAAGCCAGTTAATTATCCAGATATGTTCATATTAGGAGAAAAATAGTTAAGCATGCACAAGTTTTTTTAAAAATTCAAAGCAACTTAATTCCATAAAAAGATAGGTGGTTACATATGGAAGACAGATCTTTGCCATGTAGATATGTGATCCAAGAATTTATAGATCAGTTCACTCTTGTTTAACAAAAATAGTATGCTTGTCTTACTTTTCAGCATATTGCTTTTAATTCAGAAAGAAAGTATATTCAGTATCAAAATAAAATTTTTGTTTTATTTGGTATTTTTTCTCTGAACTAACAGTTTAAATACTATTGTTATTCTAGGATACTGTGACATGGACATGGCAAGGATATAAATTGTAAGTTGCTTATATTATTATTAGTTTATATAAATTTTATTCGAGTGAAGAAAAAGAATTTGTTCTTTTTTTAAAAAAAAAAAAAGCCTTGTTTTTGTAGAAGTAAAGATTTCTAATCAGATCCTTGAATCTTGTAACTGAGAAGTTTCTGTAGAGAGCATAACTATCTTGCCCATTAAACCCCAGTGTCTGCCATGTGCAGAATTCTAGTTGTTTGTCATGTTCTAATGGGTCTCAAGTGTTTATCTACCAATTCTTAAGAAACATTCCAGTGATCTCATTTGAATCCTACTTAGCTTAAATTTTGTAATTTCATTCCCATTGCAAATTTAGCATTATCTGGTGTCTCCATCTTTATTTTACTGTATTCGTTTAAACAGTCCAGAGCATTTTAGTCATATGGCCTGAAATAGTTGTGATGTGTCTGATTTGAGTTGAGGAAATAGCTAACCAAGCTTTCACTTCCACTCTTGGATTTTAAGAGCCTAAGGATCAGCAGTTTCTATAAATGTTGAAGAGAAGAATACAGTTTCACTGTTAAGCTAGCCGAAGTGAAATAGACCTTTTAAAAAGAGCAGAACATGTAGAATCTTACTTACTCTCAAGAAGTTCTTTTGTTTGGCTCCCCTGCCTGTTTACGTGCCTCCTTTGGTCCTTTACCTGCATGGAGTGTCGACACCCATCTATCTTCACCTCAAGGAACCTGGCTGGCTTTGGGTGGCAGAAGAGAAAAAAAAAATAAACCTTCCCCAAACTTAAAAAAATTTTTAAAAGACAGCCTGTTTATATTTTGGATTTGAGGACTTTCCCAGGACTTATGAAGTAATGCCTTTTGATACTGTTATACACAGAGCTCAAATTATTGATGGATAGGTGACAATCACTTGGAAATATTTAAAAGAAATCATCATTTGCCTTCAAGTACATTGTAGACAATCCAAACAACTTCTGAAAATTAGATTTTTTTAACTAAAACATACTTATTTTCTCCATTTTTTTGTGTATGTAAGTTGCTTTGAAATGATACATTTAAATAGCCAATTACATGTGTTAATAAACATTGATATGCCTGAGACATTTATGTTCCTGTTATACTTCAGTCCCTAGTAGTTGAAGTTAAGTAAACAACACCAAAAATAAGGAACATAAATTGTAAAAGGTATCTACACATTATGCTATCTTTAACCCTACAGGAAATCAGTCTATTCCCTTGGCTAGAATACGTATTTCCTGTCATTACTAATTACGAATTCCTGGTTTTCAACTTCTATACAAGGGGAAAGTAGGAGAAACAAGTAGTATGAGAGCATTTTAGAAAAAGAAGTGCCTGAAAATTGAGGGGATAACATATTTAAATTTCCAGAGGTGTGTCATCCTTGGGGCCTTTACAAGTTAAGTCCTCATAGAGATAGTGACTTTGGGTTCATTGTGACTTTTTTTGGTTTTGCAGCTGGGCTGGTGGATGTGAAGGTCAAATAGGAAGCTTTTCTGGAAGGGAGATCAGGGGTAAATAGAGTGGTTGAGTTAATCTAAGCTCTAACCTGAGAAACGTGTGACAGAGGGGGAAAAATAGAATTCAGCAAAGAAAGAGAGGAAAAAAAGTATTTTCAGAGTTAAAGATTTCTTAGGATTTATAAACAAACACAAAATCTTCTAAAGATACAACGTTGTTTTATCCAAGTGCCACATCACACTTACGTGTGGTAACCTCTTGTTTCCACCTTTATCTTCTGGTCTTCATGTTATATTTAGCACTGTGTCTCTTACTTCTAAATCAGTTTTCTCAGTTGTCCTGGCTCCAAGTACTACTCTGACTCAGGATCTAGGGAAGGGATTTTACACCAAAGCAGATGTTCTAGGGGAGAGGAGACTCAGGGACTAACCATCAAGAAGGGAAAGCCTTGGAAAAGCCGTTTTATGTCAGTCTAAGAAGTGTTGTTTGGTTTGTCTGTAGTGTGGACAAGTGAAGTTTAAAGAGATCTTGTGTGTGCTTTCATTTGTGTGTTTTTTTTTTTCTTTAACAGCATTCAGAATTTTCAGAACAAAATATGTATTCAAGTCATTGAATTCCAAAGCTCAATTTAAATCATTAAAGAACAATTTACTTAATGATAGTTAATATGGATTGGCTTTGTGGCTTGGAGTTGATAGTAAAAGATTCTTTCCCTTTCAAACAGAAGATATGAGAACTGACACATTAACAATTTATAATTAATTATGGAATTAATAAACCCGTTTCCCAAATTCCTTCTTTTAAGTAAATTCCTTGTTTAAATTCCTAAATTCCTTGTCTTAAGTAAGTCCCTTCAAGCAATTTTTACAGGTAAATCATATTTTAATTTCTTAGTAGCAAAAAAAGCTTGGTTGGTTGTTTTCTTAAACTTGTAGTCTAATTTACCCTGCCTGACTTCTGGGTCATCCGTCTACATGAGGCGAAATAAAAATCCCATAGAAATCTTAGCCAGAGAGTCTAAATATACGCTGGAAAGCTGCAAGTAGGAACCATTTCAAAAATTATCTTTGAGAGGATTGATTATAACCACTTTAAAGAAAGCCTTTGTTGGGCTTCCCTGTTGGTGCAGTGGTTGGGAGTCTGCCTGCCAATGCAGGGGACATGGGTTCGTGCCCTGGTCCAGGAGAATCCCACGTGCAGGAGAGGCCACGGCAGTGAGAGGCCCGCATACCGCAAAAAAAAAAAAAAAAAAAAAAAAAAAGAAAGCCTTCGTCTAGCTTTACAATGAAATCTGAAACTTTTCAGAAAATTTCCCCATAGCTAAAACATTTATTAATAACTGGGACAATGATGATAAAGTTTCTGCTTTTAAGGAAAGGCCCACTGGTTTTTTGTTTTTTTTAATATTAGAAAAGAATTTAGTAATGTTTTACTCAGCAGTTTTTCTATAAACATATTAATGTACCTTAAAATGTGACCATGGCTAGTTTCTCTAGGCCTATGAATCTTAGCTGTCAAGAAGACTTCAAATTTGGGGTTTAGTCTGCTGAGCTGCGGCTCTGACCCACAAATACATATTTGGTATTGCATTCAGCAATTTAACTTTTGAATATCAAGAATAGTTCTCTAAACCCAAGAAGTGTTATAGCTACAGTGTGGCATTTATAAATGCAGAATACATACAAAGAGTGACATGGGGTTGCTTGTATGTAAAGAAAAGATTGTTCAGTAATATTAGATGGTACTTGTATTACCACATAAAGATGGCCTTCTCTTTTTTTCTCTTCAGCATTCAACTTTGTGTGCTCACTTGCTGCCAGCCCTTCACAAAGGTGGAAGTTGAGGTAAGTGGTTCAAAATGTAGCCTTGGAGCCTAAGATTTGGCCTTTCCTTTCATTGTGAATTTTTAGTCTAGAGAGACCAGATGTAGAAAGATTGGAAGTTAAATCCGCCACCTTGAAAATAAGCCCTGGTCTTTTGCAAATTGTGTGCCTAAACCCAGTCTGTCAACCCTAGCCCTTAGAACTGTGTTAGGAAACACAATTTCCTAACTTCTGGGAACTTCCAGCATGTCACCACCCTGGCTGGCCAGATTTGCATCACCCGTTCCTATCTTTTAATCCTTTTAGTGCCGACCTCTGCCAAGTTGTATGATATGCCTTCACATCCTGACCAAAGGAGCTACAGTAGCTGGTAGAACCCCACAACTTCTTGAAGAAGTATGTTCTGTGAAAGCTGAGAGATTGTGGGAGAGGTACAGAGTGAGAAACCCTCACTTTTGGAATCAATCTGCACGTGGAAAGCCTGAGGAAATCATGTTGTATGAGCCATGAAGGCAGCTCATATCATCGTTCACAGGACAGTTTTTCAGTTTAAGTCACAGTAGCAGGCTGTAACACTGGAGGAGTGATTAGAATGTTCTGAAAATCCTGACCAGATTTTTAAGACTCTGAAGGTTGATTCCAAGAACTATGCTTAGTTTCCAGGAATGACATGGAATAATGGACCTCTGAATTCAGAATCTCGTTGGCTTCAGTGATACCCTCAGGTAGCCTCTGAAGAGAGAGTGTCAGAATAGTGGTTCTCCAGACTCTTGCCTGGATTTTCCAATTGCATCCATGGCTTTTGTAATGAAAACCTTAAGTCTGCATATGTAATTCAGAGTTCTGAGCGGGGGCCAGTGCTCCAGGTGACAGGACTGTGGAATGGAAGTCACAAGAATCCTGTTTTATTTTGTTGGATAGCTTGGTTGTTCAGCCATTTAGATGTTGTCAGCACTACCAAATGATGTAGGAGGACAAATTATGTCAAAGTGAATTTAACTTCCGTGAAATTTTTCTTGAGACTTGCAGGTTGTCTGCCTGCCTTGAAAATACCTGTTTACTAATTATATGCCACTCCTCCCCACTTTTAAAACCAGCTCAGTATCTCTCAGTGTGACCAGAAAACACTAGATCTTGGAATATAGTTAGATGTTTCTAGAGAAAAAACTAATCTGTATCCTAATAAGTTTAGGAAGTACCAGGGTAAATAAAATGAATCAGATTTCTTTTCTCAAGACTTCTCAGTGCCTTTGAAATGTTTGACCACTGAACCCCTTTTTCTCTGGATACCTCCTAGAGCCAGTTTCCATAGAATACATTTTGGGAAACCCCGGTAGAAAGAAATATCTTATTATTTCTAAGTACTTCGACTGAGCACTGCTCTTCCTTCTTGAAAAGCTGCTCAGATAGCTAGCCCTGTTTTCTTTCTCTAAAAAAAAATAAATATATAAGAAAACCCATATTCTCTGCAAATTTGGAAGATATTGTTTATATATATATATGCTGTTCCTTCCTCTAAATTTACCCCTCTTTAGCTAAGATGAAATCTAGCAATAGATGTGGAAATGCACATAGAACTGTACATTTTTTTGTCTAGCACACGTGTCAGTGGTCAAATTGTGTTACAACAGAGGTATGCAAATTCCTCATGCTTTTGCCCTGACCACTATTACCACATTTCCTTTCCATGTCATGGCTGTCCTTCTTTCTTTTCAATTACAATATTTGCATTCTCCAACCTGTTCTCAGACCTGTTTGGATAATATTTTCTGCAAATAAAAGAATGTATCCTTTGTTCGATAACTTCACACACAAAATGGCTTTCAACCAGTTGAAAAAAGCTGAATAGGTAGGGATTTGATGTATAAGAATTGTGGTGCAGGGTAAGAAGATGGAAATTTGTAGGCTTCAAATTGGGTATTCTTATTTTAACTGTAATTTAATTTGAGATTTATGAGTCTACCTTTCACCCAGGGGATTCCTAACTACTTTATGATTTTTGAATATTTTAATTCCCCACTGTTGGGATGTAACTGGAAAATGTATCCCAGCAGCCTGCCAGGCACTAAGTATACCCACACCTTGGCTCAAGACTCTCAGGGGCTGGGCACTAGCTCTGAGGCTCCAGCTTTTTCACCACGTCAAAGGAGGCCCAGCTTGAGCTGCCCCAATGCAGCTTAGTCAGAAGTCTCAGTACATTTAGTTGCTACAATTTCAGTTGTCTTGGTTGTTCAAAAGCACTTCCTCTGCTTTCCTTTTTCTTAAAATGGATGGAAATCCTAGGTATTATTTTTAACATGTGTTTTTAGACCTTCTTGAATATTAATTAGGTAAACCTAATTCAAGATGTATTATTCAAGAATATAGCCTTAACTTTATGGTTTTTAAAATGAGCTATGAGTGGATTGTTACTAAAATGTCCATTTAGACACACTTGTTCTTGTGAGTCAAGGACTTCTCAGTATGTTGAAGGCTGTATCCTTTAGTTTCACAAGTCTCTCCTCATTAATGATGATTATCAATCTCTTTAATTACCAAAATGATCAGATATCTAAAAATCTAGGGAATATAGTATTTAGGACTATTTCCTTACCCACTCCTTCTCTGCTTCCCCAACAAAAAGACTTATTTTTGAAAAGGTTATTATTTTCTTGACTCTTAAAAATACAACAAGTTCCAAACCTCATGCCCTATGTAATTGGTCTTGTGGCATCTTTGAACAATGATGCCATGTGTGTCTACAGAATGGTTCTATTGAAAGTTATTCTTTGAATCATAATGTGGCATAGTGGGTGTACTTAAAGCATCTTTTAGTGATCACTTTTATCAGCCAGCTACTCCACAAGTATTCCTTAATAAGCATATGGCTTAGGGGCACAGGGAATAAGCTAGCTAGTAGGGAACATCCCAAAATATGACATAAATAAAGAGCCTTCTAGTTTATCTCATGAGAGAGAATATAAGCAAAGTCAGACTATATAGCACTCTGTGGATAACAACTAGTTTCTGAATGGAAACATGACATTCACATTGACTCTACAATCAGTTTCCTTTTTCATGGGCTGTGTCTTAGTTTGCATTCAAAATATGTTGACTTTAAACCCATCCGTTATATTAGAGATACATAAAAATGATTTGTCTGTAGACATACATATTTTGCTCTAGGAAACTTCCTTGGCAAAGCTTCTAGTGAGCTTCTAGTGGCTGCTGGCATTACTTAATGGTAGGTAATTCATTGCCTTGTGATAGAAAGAGGTTTTTTTTTTTTCATTAAAAAATTTCTGATGTAGGAAAGGATTATAATAATGAGTGTTATGATCAACACCTATAGAAATATATCACTTTTTAAATCTCTTAAAGCTAATTACTTAGAGAAGTTTCAAATACATTTATATAGTTTATTTAAATATCCGAATGCACTAAAATGATGTGTAGCTTTTAATCTAAAACGGGCCTTTTAGAAAACCATCACACAAATACATACATACATACACACACAACACACCCCATATGTACTTGTTCTAACAGAGGTAATTTCTTCTGGAACTTGGTAGAATTCTGGAATTTGTAAGTGGAGAAATAGAGTGCTACAAGAAGAGCGTTAACTGGGGTTTTTGTTCCAGTTCTGCTAGTACTTATCTGTATTTCCTTGAGCAAGTTACTTAAACCGCTCTAAGCCTGTGTTCTCACTGGTCAAAGGGGGATAATAATACCTATTTTATAGGGTTGTGAGGATTTAATCAGGTTGCTTGTGTGCTAGTATGTGGTGAGTTAGGCATTAATCTTTATTCACCTTATCAACTAGATTTTCCTGTTCTTTTGGGAAGGAAGGAGCTAATGTTCATAAAACATTGTTCATAAAACCTTTCTTCTTTTGCATTTCTCCTTTTGAAGACTGTAAAGGAGAATCACGAGCAGAACTAGAACTGCACTTTTCTTCTTCTTCTTTTTCTTTTCTTTTTTTTTTTTGGCTGAACCACACGGCTCGCGGGATCTTATTTCCCTGACCAGGGATTGAACCCCAGGCCCAGCAGTGACAGCACCAAGTCCTAACCACTGGACCGCCAGGAATTCCCAGAACTGCACATTTCTTAAGATTCACCTGTTAAAATCCTTTTCTGTTCCTTAGAAGAAGAAAAAGTTGATTGTAGCGTCATCACTCGTCAATCTTTCTCCCTCTCATCATCACTTATTTAATAGAAAGGAATGTGCTTGATGTGGTCAGTAAACAATGAATACACCAGTCTCACTGGTAGTGAGTATTCATGTAAAGGACTGGCTCTGGGTAATGGAGAGCCTCAAACAATAGGCAGGGGAATTTGGGCTTTATCTTGTGTGCAGTCTAAGGCCCAAGAAGAGGTAGAAGGCTCTGGGACCAAAAGTGCAAACTAGAGGTGCTGGTGTGGGAGACAGGCCAGTTAGCCTCCTCATCATCTGGGTCAGGATGGTACAGAATAAGCAGGGTGAGGGAAGAGGGGATACTGCAGTGAGGAGGGGGCTGGAGCTGTGGAGCCCGTCTCAGGTGCAACGGGAAAGGGAATTGACGGAGTTTACACAGGATGCTGTCAGGGAGGAAAGACTTCCCTCTACCCACCCAGGTCTGATTCCTGGGTCTGTGAAATAAACTGATAATAGGCAGATTAACAGCAGAAAAGATATACAGATTTATTAAGTTTTAATATGATATGCACAAGGGCATCACAGGGAATAAAAAGTGAATACCCAAAAAAGTGAGATTTGAGAGCTTATATACCATATTAAAAGAAACAGGGGATACAGCCACTATGGAGAACAGTATGGAGGTTCCTTAAAAATACTAAAAATAGAACTAACATATGACCCAGCAATCCCACTACTGGGCATATACCCTGAGAAAACCATAATTCAAAAGGACACATGTACCCCAATGTTGATTGCAGCACTATTTACAATAGCCAGGATGTGGAAACAACCTAAATGTCCAACGATACATGAATGGATAAAGAAGATGTGGTACATATATACAATGGAATATTACTCAACCATAAAAAGGAACGAAATTGGGTCATTTGTAGAGATGTGGATGGACCTAGAGTCTGTCATACAGAGTGAAGTAAGCCAGAAAGAGAGAAACAAGTATCGTATATTAATGCATATATGTGGAATCTAGAAAAATGGTACATATGAACCTATTTGTAGGGCAGGAATAGAGACGTAGACATAGAGAATGGACATGTGGACACGAGGAAGAAGAGGGTGGGACGAATTGGGGGATTAGGTTTGACGTAAATACGCAGGAACCTGCTGTATAGCACAGGGAGCTCAGCTTGGTGCTCTGTGACGATCTAGATGGGTGGGATGGGGAGGGAGGGAGGTCCAAGAGAGAGGGGATATAGGTACACATATAGCTGATTCACTTCATTGTACAGCAGAAACTAGTACAACATTGTAAAGCAAATTTACTCCAATTTAAAAACAAGATGAATTAGAGCTTCCACATAGTTTATAGCAGAAATAAAAGTTTCAAATTAAAGAAAAAAAAAAAAAGAAGCAGGGGAGGGAGGGCATAGGCCACTTAGGGGAGAGTAAATGATTTTTAAGAAAGACCAGTGGGCCCTTAGAACAGATGGGAGACATGATGGTGTGTGATAAAGTTTGTCTGGGTGTGATGTTGACTTCTAGTCTCCTCCCCTCTGATGAGAGTCAGTCCTCCCTGTTTGATGAAACTCCCCAGGAGCACATTTAGGACAAGTGGGTTCTTTTTGGAGGATCTGTCATGGGCAGATAAGGGGAGTTTAGAGAAAGCCTCTCCCTGCAGTGCTGTTTTTAAGTGCCTACAGCTCAAAATAATTGATATACCCAAGTGGCACATTTTGCAGTTGCATATCCTGAACTCCTTCACTGCCTTCTTTCTAAACTTGAAAATGAAGTATCATTGAGATGAAAGTGGAATTGCAACTTGAGAAGCAAGGAACGTGTTTGAAGCCGGAAAATATGACGGCAGCAGGTCAAAGAGGGACAGAAGAGGGCTGCCAAGCAGCAGTGAGGTTCGATTTAAGTAACTTGATCCTCGCCCATCACATCAACATTAAAGAAATAGACCCAATGTTAAGATCACATATTTTGGCCCACCTACACAGATTAGAAAGATAAAAGAAGATCTTCGACAACAGAAACAAAAAAGTATTTTTTTATGTTTGGAGGCAGCATGGTCACCTTGGGAAATTACATAATTTTTCAAGCAGCTCCAAGGAACTGAACATGAATTTGTAGTAGCCTCAGCCAGTAAGATTTTGTACCTTTGTTTAGCATCTCTCAGTTAGCATCACTCTCTAACGGGATCAGGAGATCAGGAGAGGCGGGATCAGGAGAGGTGACTGAGTATGTGGCAGGAGTGAGAGATTCTAGGTGACAGAAAGGTCATAGAGAAGTGTCTGATTCTCAAAGTACAGTGTAGATAGGCAGACAGATGTTGTCAGCATGGGGTGGCAGAGAGGGATGAATAGTTTCTGAGGGTGACTGTCAGTTTCTTGCCGTCTCTGCAGGACCAGGTTAGGGGTGAAGTAAACACTAATAGATAATGAGGGGAAACTCTCATGGAAGAACTTGTCAGAGGAGGAATTAGAATTGCATGTTTTTTCCATGGCCAAGGTGGAGTTGAGAAGAATATCTGTGGCCAGATGAAGGGGTGTGAAATCAAGATGGGCCATCAATGTGGATACTGGGGATAACGAGAGAAGATAAAGGTAGAAAGGATAACTTGTGGTCCTGGGGTCACTGGGGTATTTAGGTGTGTATTAGCGTTCAGTAATAGATAATGACAATCATGTTCCCCTCTCTCTGGCTGATCTTCCTTCCCAAGTAAAAGATATGTTCATGCTGTGACCCTTGAATGACTTTGTACAAATTGGAAATGTGATATAGAGGGCAAGATCTTATCCCAGGAGAGATGACTTTTTATTAGAATTTCCATTGAATTGCTTCTCAGGAGGCATGGGGGCCTCCAAGACCAGTGAGTATCAAATCCAGGCTTTTAACTATTTTGAACTCTCAGGGGAATTATTTTCCTCAAGAATAAAATGCCATGCCAATATGAGCATTATTAAAAATCATTTTATGGAAAATATTCCCTGCACTAAAAGGAACCAAACCCATAGTTCATTGTATTGTGTTTGGTTAACAGTGTAACAGCAATTTATTTTTTAGGGTTTTCAGTATGAACTTTTATGACCTACCAATCAAGTGTATTATAAATGAGCATTTAGCTTTTTTAATGAAGAATTAAATGGCAATTTAAAACTTTAATTGATTGTATTATTTTGTTAGGTTTTTATGAACATTGATTTTAACATAGTTTTTTCTTCCTTGGATTTCATCCTAAGCAACTATAAGAGATTTTACTAGAACAGGATGGAGGGAATTTTTAGAAATATTTATTTGCAAAGATTTTTCATTGCTCTGGATATATAAGTGATGTGGGGACCTCTGGTGGCTTAGTTTATTTTTCCATCTTAAAGAATGACTGGATACTAAGCGAAAAGATAGACTTAGAAGTCCAGTTGGAAAGGACCTTAGACGGCATCTACTCAAACTTTTCCTTTGACAAGAGAGGGAATTGAGGCCTATAAAGGCTAAATGACTTTTCCAGGATCGCACAGCAGAGCCAAGGCATCAATCCAGGCCTAGTGCTGTCTCCGCAGCATGCCACTGTCCTCTTGGAGAGGATGTTAATAAAATAAATGTGAGAAGTAAAATAACAAATAGCACATTATCCTATGATTTCTGTCCATTTTATCCTAAAAATGCCATTTGGGTCCATGCTGGCCTGTAAACCCTCCCTCCCTCCCTCTATTCATGGTCTTACCATCACTCACAGAGTGATTGTGGTTGCCTCCAGGGGTTCTCCCTGCTCCGAGCCTCTTCCTCTTTGGTTATCCACTCCCTGCCACCAAAGTTACTGCTCAAAAACTTTGACCGGGTCATTTCACTCCCTTGCTTAAACTTCATCTCTGAGTCGCTATTGCCCGTAGGCTTCTTAAACATGGTTAACAAGCTTGAAAACAGGTCCATGTGAGTCTGAAAGTGGTGTTATTTATACAGATACTTACTTTTCTTTCAAATTGTGACCCTGCCATTTGTGTGTGGCTTAGCTATATCGTTTAACCTCTTGGAGCCACATTCTTTACCTATCAAAGGGAAATGGTAGAACTTGCCTCAAGAAATTGTTGCAAGATTTCAGCACATAAAACCCCTTATATAAAGTACCCAGTACACAGTAGCTTCTTGAAGGATGGTAGCCCTTATTGGTGGACTTAGCTCACTGTATCGTACATTTATTCCCCACTGCATGAAGAACTCCTTGAGGGCAGAACTTCCTTGTCATGTTTTCAAAGCTTAGTGTGGTGCCTGGCATATAACAGTGTGCTTAAGCAGGATTTGTTGAATGGAAATGAGCCATGAAATCTTGAGCAAGTCATTTAATCTTTGTGATCCCCAATTCCTTATGACTAGAATTGGGAGGATTAGTAAAATGAAATAATGCATATAAAACACCTAGCGTGGTGCCTGGTTCAGTTAATAAACAGTAGGAATTGGCAAGATCATGTTTATCCTCAGAAAGTCAAGATCAAGCATTAGCTCTTCTATAAAACCTCTTTGGTTGCTTTTCCCAGCCCCCGACCAAATTAATCGTTTCCTATCCCTTGTGCTCGTACTCCGGGAAGGATGGTTTAGTGGGAAAAACAAGGGTTTTAAAGTCTGACAGGCCTTGAGCTGAATCCTAGTCATGTGACCCATATAACTTTAAGTAAGTTAATTAAGCTTTTAAGCCCTATCATTAGGGGTAATGATAGTGTGTGTTGTGTCAGTCTATCCTGTTAAAATATGGATCTTCTTTAGAGTGGGAATTAGGGTCCTGTTCATCTTGCCTGGTATATAGTAGGTGCTCAAAAAATGTACAATGACTTAAATATAGCACTGAAAGCTTGTTAATGTTAGGAAACTATAATTAAAAACAAGAATAGTACAAATGAGGTATCACAGATTATCAAGTGGAGAAAAAAGAGTAAAATTTAAAATGATAAAGCAAAACATGGTAGAAAGCCAATATAAGGGTTCAAAAACAAGCAGAAGAAATGATCAAACATAAAGCTTGATCAAGTGATAAAAATATGGCTGATATAGGAATGGATAGAGAAGATAAACTACAAAAAACAAAGTACTATCACTAATAACATTTTCACACAGAGGGTAGGTGGGAGAAAATGCAGCTTTGAGAGTAAGATCTGAGTAGTTTCAGCTTTACAACTTCCAGAATTCCAGACATTGGTTCATTTCATCCTCACCACAACCCGGGACATAGGTGGCCATAGCCCTCCTTTCAGAGTTGAGGAGACAGTTCAGGAAAGTTAAAGGTCGTACTCGTTAACACACAGAAAGACCCAGAGCTTGGATTCAGATCTCTTGAGTCCAAGCACAGTGCTCTTTACATTCTATCTTATAACCCGTGTGCTAGAAAGGCAGGGGATTTCATATAATGACAGCTTATAAATTAATTTAGCATTTAAAGTCTTAGGCCTCACAATTGTAATGGAAAGGTATATTTATTTGCCTTTCAGTTTATGCCTGTTCAGATACCAAATGATGAAGAAAAAAGTGATCCTGTCCTTTTTGCCAGTACAGTCCGGAATTTAATGGCAGAGTAAGTATCTATATGTGATTATGATCAGTAAATAGTTTTAAAATTATTGGTAAATGGCATTTAACATTGTTTTTGTTTTTTGTTTTTTGTCTTTGTTTTTTTCTGTCTGAGGGCCTCATTCCCCAACTCATTTTGGTAAGGAAAAATCATGTGCCTAGGAATGCGGTCAGTAAGACAATCTATAAATATTTTCTCTGACGTAACCCCAAACTAATGGAGACGTAGCTTTGCCAGAAGGTGAACAGGGAGGGTACATGAACCAGGAGAAACCAGCCAGTGACCTCCAAAGAGTGAATTCTCCCAAGCTGGCCAGTCGCTGTCAGACAAAGCTAATGATGGTCTGAGTGGTTCCTGCTGTGACCCACCTTCTATCCCCTCAACCTCCATATAGCTGCCAAGGCCATGTGTTTCAAAGGCATTAATGATTATAGCACCAAAAAGGGAAAAGTTTGCAAGGGAATGCAATAGATGCATAGAAAAGGGGGAAAGTCACCCTCATTAAGGAGATGGCTATAAATTTAGGATTTAGAAACTGCAAAACATAAGGCAAGTATTTTCTTGCACTTAAGGGAGTTTTAACTGGCCACTATCCTGATTAGATAAATCACCTCTCCTCCTGTAATGAAAGAGTGATAGTTATACTATCCCCACCACCCAGGCAGCCTCAGAGCCCTCCAGGTGTGCACCCTCTCCCCAAGCACCACCTCCCTCAGTCATGCCCAACGGTAGGTTTGGAGCTAATAAGCCAGCAGTATTTATTCTCTTAGAAAAAATGCAATGAGAACTCTGAATTTAGCTTCATAGCTGAATTTGGCATTATAAGCAAGATTATATATGTTATATATATATTACATATATTAATATTTCACAGGAGACTAACTTTATTTTCAAAAAAGAATAAATGTTAAAGTGTTTGGCTGAAAACCTTTTGTTACTACGTGTCCCTACATGTACTTGATTTACCTAGTTTCTAGAGCAGCTACAAAATTTGCTTTGATATTGTTTTCTTCCCTCTTCCATTATGTTTTCATACTAGCTTATGTCCAAAACTTAGGAAGGAAGATAAGTATTAGGAACTGAGAGAATTTACATCAGATATTTTGACTTCCCAAAATCTGCCTAAAAACAGGAAAGGTTTGTTTAAGCAGCCTTTTCCTGGATTTGGAGGCGTGGAGGTAGAAGGGCCTTGGATAAAGAGTAAGAAAGACCTCAGTTAGCTGTACAACCTTGGATAAGTCCCCTCCAAGGCTCCTTTCCTCATGTGTAAAGTGGGAATTCTAATCCTTGCCTGGCTTTTCTCATAGTTTTGGTTATTATGAGAGTCAAGTAGGAAATGTTAAAAGCATTTGAAAATGGTAAAGAGCAAAGCCGAGGTAAGTAGTGGTGGTCGACCACTAATAAATATTTACCAAATCCTGTGCTAGGCCATTTGCTTGTGTTACCTAACATAATCTTCACAGCAGCTCTGAGGCAAGTGAGAAAATGGAGGCTCTGAGGTAGTGAGAGTTTCTGGGCTGGGATTCAAATCCACACTTCCTATTACCAAAGCCCAAGCTCTTAACTGTTTTGTTCTACTATTTACTCATAATTCCTGAAGTGTTTTTAATTTTTATTTTCCTTATATATTCTTACACCCAAATAGTCATTAATCAAAAACAGCTTAGTGGCAGGTAGGAAAAAAATGTTTATTCATATTGCATTCATTGAAAATTGAATGTTCTTAGCCATGATTCAACAAAATCAAATAACAGTTGATGACATAATTTTATGATTGTCACTGAATGTGTGTGAATAAAAATTTAGCCAAGAGGGATCTGCAGGAAATTATTTTATGTACAGCACAGATTTTCTTCTTGTCACTCAAGTGTTATTTCAAGTTCTTGTTAATATGTATTTTTTCCAAATCTGTTTCACTATAAGTAGATCTCTGAGCAGGAGGGAGGTAGTCAGTATTGTGCACTCCTTTGAGGATGGAGGGTGTTTAGGTTTGGAAGAAATGATCTTATAATCAGTCCTCATTAGTATTTTTTGAAGATTGCTATGTAGCAAGAAGGTGATCTTCAGTCTTAAAAGATGGAAAGACGCAGATAGCTAGCAATATGGATAGACCGTTCACTTATAATATGTACAGGTACCATTTATCTGTTTAAATGGCACTTCCACAGGCATTCTTAGCTGGTCCTTAAAATAACCCTGTGGAGGAAGTGATTATTCCCATGTGCAGATGAGAAAAGTGAGGCTTAGGTTAAGTGCCAGCTGGTAAAAGACTCCATAGGACTTGAACGTAAGTCTTCTCATTACTTTCCAGGGACTGAACTCAACTATTATTGTCGCTGTAATCAAAACACAGAACAAAAATGACTAGCTGGCAGAAGCACACAGACATAAGGAGATTAACTCGGGCCACAATAAGTCTGTGAAGTAGAGAAATATGTCTCTTTGGCAATAATAAGCCAAAGCCACTGGTTCAAAAAGTAGTAAATACTTTTCCATTTACTGTCGTTTGTTGACCAATTCAGGCCTAATGAAAAACCATCACCTTTTTTAAAAAGTTGAATCTGTTTGTTTTTTAATACTTTAGAGCTCTGAGAATTCCAGTAACAGATCACACCTATGAAGACTGCAGATTGATGATTTCAGCAGGACAGCTAACACTGCCTATGGAAGCTGGGTTGGTGGAATTTACCAAAATCAGCCGGAAATTGAAGTAAGCATATTTTAAAATTACCACACTTTCCTAAAGATGTCCAAAAGAGATCTGAAATCCTGTTATGTTTATTTTCTCTGGTTTCATTAATGCTCAAACTCTAGAACCTACGTGGTGTTTATTAAGAAAGCCAGGGATGTGAATTTATCTCCCATTTAGTTCATCTAGTTTTGTTTTTTCAAGAACAGCTAACTCAGAAATATGTGCGTTGGTCACGAGAGGAGAATGAGATAGTAAACACGAGTCAGCACAGATCTGCCTCCCTACCCAGAAACAGCTGAGTAGTTGGTCCTGCCACCTTCTTATAAGAAAGATGGCATAATTATATGGTACTGGCACGAGGTGGTCAGAACTCCTCATGTGAAATAGGAATTGACTTGCAGAGCAGCAATTCTGACCATCATTGAATTTTAAATACTTCCCTAGATCAATCTTCTCATTCTGGATACATAATTTTTTTGAAAAGGCAAAAAAAAAATTGTGATTTTAATGATCTGGTTTAAACCATTTAGAACATTCCCTTTGAACTTCCTGGTATGAAGGTGTAACTCCCACATCCCTCTCTGATTACAGTTCATTGTTTTCAGCCCGGACAGGGATCTGCAGAATTTATTAACTCAGTAGACCTTGGCATCCTCCCTAGGAGGGAGCTGCAGAACCAGTTACTGTATTAAAGTTCAATATTAAAAAATATTTTTTGATAGCTGATGTAGCAAACATTATTTATATCTTCTAGATAGCAATGTTTTGATGTTATATTTTTACAATATTCCAATAGATTTGAAAAAATTAGATAGTTACTGAAATTGGATGTAGAAGTATATGTTAAGTCACCTGTTTAATTCTACAGGATATGATGTAAGCTACAGTATATTTTCCAGTGTTTTTTAAAGTGTTTTATAACTAATATTGGAGGAAGTGTACAAAGTCTAATGAATCCCCCATCACAACATTTTGTGAAATGTGAGTTCATTATCATCCGGAAAGCTTGAAAGCAAGAATTGTATTTTTTTTTAACAACTCAGTAAGTACTGTTGACTTACTAAGTAATATTTAGATTAAAATGTGAGTTCTTTTTTTCTTCTCATGAGTCATTTATTATCTTACCACATTGCTCCTTTTCCCAGTTACTTTTCTTTCCCTCAGATATTTGGGATAATTATAGTTATGTTAATATCCTTTAAAAAATTAGAAGTCTGTATCCATGTTCAAAGTGTGCCTTAAAATATTCATTTTTGGGGCTTCCCTAGTGGCGCACTGGTTGAGAGTCCGCCTGCAGTTGCAGGGGACACGGGTTCGTGCCCCGGTCCGGTAAGATTCCACATGCCGCGGAGCGGCTGGGCCCGTGAGCCATGGCTGCTGAGCCTGCGCATCCAGAGCCTGTGCCCCGCAACGGGAGAGGCCACAACAGTGAGAAGCCCGCGTACCGCAAAAAAGAATTTTTAAAAATTCGTTTTCTTCTCCTTTTCAAATGTAACACTGAATATATTTTTCCCTCAGACAGATGAATAAAACAAAACTCACAAAATGTCCATGTGGATTGTAAAACGCTAATACATCTTCATAACTCTTTGTTTAGATTAGATTGGGATGGGATTTGTAAGCATTTGGATGAATATGCCGCTATTGCAAGTTCCTCTAAAGGAGGAAGAATCGGAATTGAAGAATTTGCGGAGTATTTGAAGCTGCCTGTTTCAGATGTCTTGAGACAACTTTTTGCGCTCTTTGACAGGGTAGGTTAAAGTTTAACCTTTAACACGCAAATATTTTTATTTCGCGAGTCCCCACAGGGTATAAATCAGTATGGCAGGCATTAGAAAAACTTGCTAGGTCAGTGTTAGAAGAAGCAAGGCTGAGCCCATTGTTTAATTGCATGATTTTGTTTTTCAGCTTAATAGTAGTAGAGCAGTAGTAATAGTAGTAATAATAATAGTAATATAATAATAATTGTGTGTGTGTGTGTGGCAACAGTTATGATAGTGTCCATTTATTTTAAACACCAGGTCAGAAATAAATATTGTGACCATATACCCATATTTGTGTATGGAATTGGAAAGGTTTACATAACTAGCAAGAATTTTAATATTTATGTCAAAATCATACATTGATGACATGGGTGGTACTATTCTATCCTGAAGGTTTCTGGACTTCCCCCAAAACATCCGAAGACCAAATAGATTTTAGTTTATTTATAACAAAGTTTTCAATTAAAGCCTTGACTGTTAGTCCTTATATTGGGGATTCAGTTTTCTGCTTACGAATATGTACGTACATGGAGTTAGATAATTGAAATGTCAAAGTTTCCTTAGGAAAAGTGCCTCAAGATTTCAAGTTCTCTCTTTTTAATTTGTTTTTTAATATATAAAGTTGACAGTAAAGTTTACTTTTTTGGTTACAGTTTTGTGAGTTCTAACAAATGCATAGAGGCATGTAACTACCACCACATTCAAGAAATACAATTGCAAAAAAAAAAATTCCCTGTAGCTAGGCTTTTATAGTCAAGCCCCTCCCTCACCTTTAACCACTGGCAATCACTCCATCCCTATAGGTTTGCCTTTTCCAGATACCATACAAATGGAATCATTTAGTATATCCTTTTGAGTCCAGCTTCTTTCACTCAGCATAACGCACCTGAGATTCAGCCACGTTATTGCATGTATCTGTAATTTGTCTCCTTTTATTGCTGAATGGTATTCCATTGTGTGGATGTACCATACTTGGTGTATCCATTCCCCAATTGAGGAACATTTGGTTTGTTTCCACCTTGGGACAATTATGAATATAACTGTTCTAAGCGTTCATGTATAGGTTTTTGAGTGAATATAGGTTTTCCTTTTACTTGGGTAAATACTTAGGGTTGGGTAAATACTTAGGATTGTTATCTTTTTTATTTCACATTCATTCCTGAGGGATATTTTTGTTGTACATATATGGAATTCTGTATACAGTTCTTCCCTTTCAACAATTTAATAATTTCATCCTGCTGCCTTCAGGCCTATGTGGTTGTTTTTCAAGTTCCTCCTGCCATGGTATTTTATCCAGAGGTAGTGCTTTTTGTATTTCGATCAGAGTTTCTAATTGTAGTGAGAAGGAGAGATAGGCTGAACTAAGCTCATTCCATCCTGGCTGGCACCAGAAGTCCCAGGTCTCTATCAACCACTGGAAAAAGATATTTTGCAAAGAAATTATAGCCTGCTGACAGAAACCAGGACAGAGCTTTTCTTTTTCTTCTTACCCAGAGGTCACTAACATTCCTAATGACTTATTCTGTGACTTATTCTCTTAGATGAACTTTTTTTTTTTAATTTATTTTAATTTTGGCTGCGTTGGGTCTTCGCTGCTGGGCCCGGGCTTTCTCTAGTTGCGACGAGCGGGGGCTACTCTTCGTTGCGGTGCGCAGGCTTCTCATTGTGGTGGCTTCTCTTTGTTGTGGAGCACGGGCTCTAGGTGTGCGGGCTTCAGTAGTTGTGGCACGTGGGCTCTGTAGTTGTGGCTCGCGGGCTTAGTTGCTCCGCGGCATGTGGGATCTTCCCGGACCAGGGCTCGAACCTGTGTCCCCTGCGTTGGCAGGTGGATTCTTAACCACTGCGCCACCAGGGAAGTCCCTTAGATGAACTATTCTTTAACATGATACAGGTAAGCAACCTTCTTCCGTATGGAGTGCACAAGCCTCTCTTCTGTGCTTGTTGCAGCATACAAATATTTTTTCCTTGTCCGTGAAATGGTAATGTGTCACTGCAATGGTGCTACTTTAAAGTGTAATGAAGATTTAGGGAAAAGGAGATGTAAATTATGGTATGTAACAGTGCAAGTTGGGAAAATACAGGCACTTTTCACTTGTACTGTTACTAGTATTTCTGTGAGATTTGTATAGCATTTTTCAGTATGGCTCTGGAAACCATGCAAGCAATTTTAAATAAAGTTTCTATAAATATGAACTTGGTGACAGGAAGGAATATGGCAGGGACATACAAATAAGAACAGGAGATGGGGAAATGGGAAGTGACATGAAACAGGGACCAAGAGGGAAGTTCAAAGCACATCATAGACTTTATGCTCATCAGGATTTTTAATCAAGATTAAAAATAGTCTCCATAGAGGGCTTGCCTGGTGGCGCAGTGGTTGAGAGTCCGCCTGCCGATGCAGGCGACGCGGGTTCGTGCCCCTGTCCGGGAGGATCCCACATGCCGTGGAGCGGCTGGGCCCGTGAGCCGTGGCTGCTGAGCCTGCACGTCCGGAGCCTGTGCTCCGCAACAGGAGAGGCCACAGCAGTGAGAGGCCCGCGTACCGCAAAAAAAAAAAAAAAAAAGTCTCCACAGAAGTTGCCCTGTCTTTCAGGTGTCAAACTGTCATAACAGCAATAACAGGATTGCTTTGACACCAGTTCTGTCTTTTGATGACTGATGATACCTGCCAGTGGCCCCACTGTTTCTATAGCACTGGGATATGTGGTAAGATTTGGGAGTGGGGAAGGGAGTGTAAACCAAGGATTACAATAAGCCTGAGTTAGCCAGATTGACTCACTCTGAACGAAAGAATACAATTAGCTCCAAGCAGTTTGGAGACTGGTGAGCCTTTGTGGCCAGTGTGGTCAATCACACTTCTGCATGGACTGCTTCAATCGGCTCACGTATCAATTGTAACTGTTAAGTTTTCTTCACTTCTTTGTATAGTGTATAGACTTAGCTTTAGATATAGACCACGAGTTGGTCTTTAAAACGCTTTTGATCTCCAACATACTGGAAGGTAGAGAAAATAATCTGGAGAATTAACAACTAATGCATTTGACCTTTCTTTACCTCTTCCTTTTCTCTTCTCTTTGTCTCTCTGTCTTTCTCGCTTTCCTTTTTTTTTGTTGTTTTTAACATACCTGCATGTCTGTGCCTGTGAAGATTTGCTTTGTTTTGAGAAGCTGAATTATGTAATCGTTGCCACACCCTGTGCACATCCCCACTTCCATGCTCTCTTGGAGGGATTTAGCTGGGAAATGTTCCACGGAAAATACAAAGAAGTTCAGTAACGTCATAGTTTATTTCTCTCTGAGTAGCTTATCTTGCTAAACTCAATACTTATGAGGGGTGGGGGAGGAAGAAGGGTGGGAAAGAGAGGGTGGGATGTTCCTCTTGCTCTTTCATTTCAGTAGCTATAAATTTTTGCAGGGCAGAGGGCTCCTCCCATGTGCCTTTCCCACTTTATTCTCCTTTTCCCCTTCCTTCTTTTCTTCTCTCAATCTCTCTCCAAGTCTGGTGCAATTGTGGTTGGTATTTTGGGGAAGGGGAGAGATCTGTATATCTCTCCATGTTCCCTTACTCCTTCTTCCCACATACATTCCTGGCAAGTCTGCAAAAACTTCATAATGATTTTCGTCTCAGTCTGTCCTAAAAGAAAAAAAGTGCTGTCTATTCAGTTTCTTCTGACAATCTGATGTGTTCTTTTAGATTGTCAGATATGCGATGGCAGATGATTTCAAGGTCCAACAGAAATGTGGCATTCATGATCCAAAGCATAGCATGGCTCATTGGATTAGGATAGTTTTTTGTGGAGAGGTCTCATCTCTGAAAAAAAGGAAAAGAAGACCCTTTTCATCTTTAGGTTTCATTCAGCTTCTTTATTTTCCCAAATGTACACTGAACTCTCTGAATCAGAGGCTGATAGGGATTAGTCAAAAGTCCACATGAGTTAGAGACAGTTGAGAGCTGAGACAGTAGTTTAAAACAGTGGCTTCTCAACATTTTTTATATTCATAATTCAGTTTTCAAGACTAGATTTTTTTTGCCAACACTCTTGAAGGCATTTAAATACACTTAATGGGACTGAGACACAACACTGGCTAAGTCAGAAATAATTATAACACAGTCATTTGTACAGTTATAAGAATATCTACACAGCATCACCTTATTTCATTCATTCTTCAACGCTGTGTTATTGAGCAGAGCCATGTGCTGCCCTGCCAGCAGTATCTTACATACCTATGAGACAAAGTCCTCAAATATTGCAGCACACATATCATCTTTGCTGCTAGTTTGACAGTATACCATGTTATCTGCCTCTTACCTCTTACTAGTGGCAAGTCATCTCATCTGCACTGCATCTCATGATACATTCAGGGTCATGTTCCATCTGGCACACATCACCATAACGGTATGTATATTCGCTGGTGGCGAAGCTATATTTCAGGGATCAGCAGGCTTTTCTCAGCAAAGAGCCAGATTGTAAATGTTTTTGACTTTGTGGGACATTTGGTCCTAAACTTTCAGTATAATTTGTACAACTGAATAGAAAAGTTAATCCACCCCACTCAGAAAGATTAACCTGTTTATTTTCAGTCACTTAAGCCACATAATTGCCCTGTCCTAACTCTCAGCTTGAAAATCTGCATAATACAGCACCCTACCTTCTCTAACAGGGAAGGGCAAGCAAGGATGCTTGTTATTATATGCTCACTATTTGCTCATGATTTAACACTTGAACTAACGCCAAGAACGGGGCAGACAGGAAGAACTCGGATAAAGAAACACATTCATTCCACACAATGCAAAAGAGTAATAAAAGATCTCCAGAATAGCCAAAAATGCTGGATTGTCCAAGTGCTAAAGTATACACACACTTTCCTGTTCTAATATTTAAACAAAGGACATAGTAATGCCAGAAGAACTAAGTACCAGTTAGAAGGCCGAAATGGGAAAAATCAGGACAGTTTTCACATTTTTTAGAGAATGGAAATAGTAACCAACTATCTAAATTTTCTTAGCCTGTGGTCTGTTGTGTGCATAATGGTTTTGGTAAAAAGAGAGTGAGCTCATGCCAGACTATAGCTGAGTGATTAGAAATCAGTCTCTCTCATCTGTGAGGATGAATGATATACCACTAGTTAGAAATGCGGAGGATGTCAATAAGAAGTAGACAGATTTGGTGAGAATAAAGATTCAGAATGACCCCCTTTAAATCAGATGTGGAACGATGGTGGCTATAAGCCTTGACTGCAATCCTTCAATCAGTCCTTAAACTTTACCAGCATGCTTTATTTTCATCAGTTTAGGAAATATAGCAGGTGACAGTCAGCAAACTACAGCTGATAGACCAGATCCAGTCTGACGCCTATTTTGTAAATAAAGCTTTATTGGGACACCAACCACGCCCATTTGTTTATGTACTGTCTATGGCTGCTTTCATAATACAGTGCCAGAGGTGAATAGTTGCAACAGTGAAGTCTTCTATCCTATTTTTTAAATTGAAGTATAGCTGATTTACAATGTTGTGTCAGTTTCTGGTGTACAGCAAAGTGATTCAGTTATATTTATATATTCTTTTTCAGATTCTTTTCCATTATAGGTTATTACAAGATATTGAATTTTTTTCCCTGTGCTACACACTAGGACCTCGTTGTTTATCTACTTTATATCTAGTAGTGTGTATCTGTTAATCCCAAGCTCCTAATTTATCCCTCCTCCACCCCCCTCTTCCCCTTTCTTCTATCCTTTAAATTTCCAGTTCGGGTTTGATGTGTACTTTAGTATTTCATAGCTCGTGTGAAAAGAACTCATCTTGATTCCGATCTCAATTAACCAGGATTTGTTATATGAAATCTAAAGCTCATATGATATAATTAACAGAAGAAGGCTATAACTTTCTGAGTGGGCTAGATGAACATTCCTATCCAGTTGTACCAGTCATCCTGAAAGTTTGATGGCCTATATGTCTGACCATTTCCTTCTTCAATTCTCATGATGACTTAACTCCCCCATGCAGTCCAGCATAATATTTTCCCTCCCTGAGTGTTCTTACACTAGAAATATCATTTTAAGCATGAGAATTGTATGCTTTCTTTTTGGCTTCTCAATGCAAGTCTACCTAGGAGACACTTAGAGGAAACAGAAAGGAGAGGGCATTGATTAAAGCTCGATTTTTTATTGGAACAAGTGAGCAGTGGCCTCCTCCAAGAGCATAAAGAGGTAAAGAACAGGGCTTTGTAAGGAGCAAATTGTGTCAGACCAATTTAATTTCCTCCTATGACAGAGTGACAGTCCAAGATGATAAAGAAGAAGAAATAGATATTATCTATATGGACTCTAGAAAGGTTTTTGATTTCATCCAACGTGACATTCTCATCAATAAATTAGGAAGGTCTGGTCCAGATCATGTTGCAGTTAGGTGAAAGCCCCACTTGACAGAAAACCCTCACTGAAAGTGGGAGCTGTGTGTCCTGTGTTATTTGAGACCTGCTTCAGTCCCCCCACCTTGGAGTTCTGTCTGGAGGAGCAACATATTTGATAGGTTACCGGAATACTTTTGAAAACCAGACAATACGTCAAAGTGAGGATAAGGGTATGTAAGTATGTCTTTAAAAGTTGTAGAACCAGACCCAAGAAAAAGATTAAATTACAGTCATATATAACATAAAAATACTTGAGCATGAGAAGGAAACTGAATGCAAGGTAAGAACGAAGCTGCAGTCACCACTTCATGGCACATGAAGATCTAGACTCACAGCATTCTAGAGCTGAAAGGATGTTTAGTGTCAAATTGCCCATCTTCCTCATTTCTCAGGAAGCTTCCAGCCCAAAAGAGGAAGTTGTATGCTCAAGGCTACAGAGCTGGTTAGTTGCAGCACTGGGAACTCCTAGTTCAGTATTCTTTTTACTGCAAACCATCTCTGGACTTTTTAAAAATAACTTTCTTGAGGCATATTTTACATATCATAGCATTCAGCCAATTTCAAGCATACAGTTCAATGATTTTTTTAGTAAATTTACCAAGTTGTGCAACCAGCACCATAAATCAGTTTTAGAGTTTTTCCATCACCCCATTATGATTCCTTGTGTCATTAACTGTTAATTCCTGTCACCTACCTATCTCCCAACCCTAGGCAACCACTATAGTAAGTCCTCCTGCATTGTTCTAGACCTGGTCTAGAATAAAGACTAGAATAGAGACTTGTATAGATTTGCCTTTTCTGGACATTTCATATAATTGAATCTTACAATATACAGTATCATGTCTGGCTTTTATCACTTATTGTAAGTTTTTGAGGTCCATCCATGTTGTTGCCTGTATCAGTAATTCATCCCTTTTTATTGCCAAATAGTACTCCATTATATGAATTTATCACATTTTGTTTATTCATTCACCTGTTAGTCGATATTTAGGTTGTTTCTACTTTGGAACTATTATGAATAGTGTTGCTAGTAGCATTCGTGTGTCACTGTTAACTTTTTAAGTTCAATGACTCTTCCCCCTCAAATTGAGGTTAAATTTTCCATTGAATATGACCTCTTCCCCTACTCTTTTTCTCCAGAGCTGCACAGTGGAGTTCCCCCAGACAGCAACCAAAGTTCCTATTAATGTTCTAATAAATAGCCTTAGGGGATTAAATAGTCCAGAGAAGAAAAGGCTTGTTAATCTAATAACAGTCTTTTATTCTATGATGGCTTATGAGAAACTGTTAGCCAAATGCTTTCCATCTTAGCAGAAAATAAATGAGAGGAATTGGATTTAAACTTCAGCGAAAAACACTTCAGATGGTCATAAGGAGGCACATTTTATATGACAATGGATGCTGTCAAGTTAATTTGCAATATTATAAAAACAAAGCCCATGTAATTTCCTCAGAAGCTTATATGAATGGATTTAAATCTGTCTGAGGCCAGATGGCCCCTTGTGATCCCCTAAAGGGAAGAAAGTCCTTTTGTGGTGCTTCTTCAGTGTGGTAAAGGAAGACATTTGGCCTTTGGTGTTTACGGAGACCATTTCACGGTGCCCATGAGACCAGTTATTGGAGTCATTGTGATGGAGAGTTTTCTATAAACCACTAAGTGTGGCAGGAGACATTGCTCTCATGTCCTACACAGAGCAGTGTCTCCCAGCTACTATTCTCTCCCTAATAATAGCTAGAATAATCATTATTTAATTCTAGAATTGTACAGTTTATAAAGTAATTTTACGTTTAATCTCCTGTTGACTTCATATTTGAGCCCTAGTAGTTTCCAGAGTAACCTGTGAGATAGACTCTGTCACATGGCAGTTCAGAGTCCTTTCCAATTTCATTCTATTCTATTGAGTTGCCTTTATCTCCCATCGTTCTCAGCAGTAAACTCTCATCACACTGGACTACTCATTATCTCTTGAATACCACACATGCTTTAGTTCCTCTATCTTTTCACTACACCACCCCTTTATATATATGTATATATATATATATATATATCTTGTCTTTTTGGAGAACTCTGACTTAGCCTATGGTCAGGCCTACACATTACCTCTTCTGTAGGTAAATGTTCTCCTTTCCTTTCCTCAGCAGAACGTATTGTTCCTCTTTTGGGCACCCATATTGGTTTGATAATCCTATACAATATATTAGTTGTGTGACCTTTTATAAGTAGCTTAACTTCTCTGAGTTTTCCTTTCCTTATTTCAAATGCTTTTATGTCTTTCATGGAAATTCTATAAAATCGATATACCAAAGAATATTATATACAAATGTAATAGTTTAGTATTAATAGTAGAAATGTGAAAATAGACCTCAGATTATAGTTACAACACCTAGTTTTCTGTGGGTCTCTTTGATCCTTGAGGACAGCAATCCTGATGTTTTCATCTTTCTCTCCTAAACATTGAGTCCAAGTCCTGAAACATAATAAAAGAAATTGAATCATTATGAAGTAGGCAGGGGAGATACTATTATCATCAGTTTGCAGATTGAAATTAAGGTCCAAAATGCTGAGTGATATAAGGATTTAGTTATGTCCTGGCCACTTTTCCCTGAGTTTACCAATAGAACTTCCAAAGACTGCTGAAGGGCTTGTACCCTGACTCTACCTAGTATCAAGGGTGAGGTTTCTCAAAGTATTATCTGGGACTATCTGTCATAGACTGACTTCTGAAGATACTTATTAAAAATATAAAATCTCACAAATGTAATTTTGAGCAAAGAAAATCCAGACACACAAAATCAGAAAAGAGAGGACAGTACTACCAAATTTACAGAAATAAGAAGTATTATGAAGCAGTACTATGAGCAACTGTATGCCAACAAATTGGTTAACCTAGATGTAATGGACAAATTCCTAGAAATGTACAACCTACCAGGACTGAATCATGAAGAAACAGAAAATATGAACAGACCTAACTAGTAAGGAGATTGAATGAGTAATTTTTTTTAAAACTTCCAACAAAGAAAATCCCAGGACCAGATGGCTTCACTAGTGAATTCTACCAAATGTTTAAAGAAGAGTTAACACTAATCCTTCTCAAACTCTTCCCAAAAATTGAAGAGGAGGGAATACTTCCCAACTCATTCTATGAGGCCAACATTATCCTGACACCAAGTTCAGCAAAAGATAGTACAGTTGACCCTTGAACAACACAGGGGTTAGGGGAACCAAACCCCGTGCAGTCGAAAATCTCCATATAACTTTATAGTCGGCCCTATGTATCCATGATTCTGCATCCACAGATTCAACCAAGCTCAAGTGTAGTACTGTAGTATGTATTTATCGAATAAAATCCTAGTAAAAATGAAGGCACATAGTTCAAACCCGTATTGTTCAAGTGTCAACGGTACATGAAAAGAAAACTACGGACCAATGTCCTATATGAATTGTTTTTGTAATTTATTTATTTTGGTCTTAATTGCAGCAGGCGGGCTCCTTACTTGCGGCTCGCCAACTCTTTAGTTGCAGCACGTGTGCTACTTAATTGCAGCACATGTGCTCCTTAGTTGCAGCTCATGGGCTCCTTAGTTGTGGCATACATGTGGGATCTAGTTCCCTGACCAGGGATCGAACCCATCTCACTTGCATTGGAAGGCAGATTCTTAACTACTGCACCACCAGGGAAGTCCCCCATATGAATATTGATGCAACAATTCTGAACAAAATACTAGCAAACAGAATTTAACAGCACATAAAGAGGATTTTACATCATGACTAAGTGGGATTTATTCCTTGAACGCAAGGGTGGTTCAACATATGAAAATCAATCAATGTAATAAACCACATTAACAGAATGAAGGGGGAAAAAACACAGTTACCTCAATCGATCCAGAAAAAGCATTTGACAAAATTCAACCCCCTTTCAGATAAAAACACTTAACAAACTAGGAATAGAAGAAAAGTACCTCAACATAATAAAAACCATATATGAAAAGCCCACAGCCAACAGCATACTCAATGGTTTGAGCCTGAAAACCTTTCCTCTAAGATTAGGAACACAAAAGGATGCCTGCTTTCACTACTCCTATTCAGCATAGTACTGGAAGCCCTAGCCAAGACAGTTAGGCAGGAAAAGAAATGAAAGGAATATGAGCTGGAAAGGAAGAAGAAAAATTATCTCTGCTCACAGAATACATGATCTTATATGTAAAAAAATCCTGCAGACAACACACACACACACAATTGTTAGAACTAATAAACTAATTCAGCAGAGTTGCAGGATACAAATCCACACACAAAACTTAGTTGTGGGGACTTCCCTGGTGGCTCAGTGGTTAAGAATCCGCCTGCCAATGCAGGGGACACGGGTTTGATCCCTGGTCTGGGAAGATCCCACATGCCGCAGAGCAACTAAGTCCGTGCGCCACAACTACTGAGCCTACGCTGTAGAGTCTGCAAGCCACAACTACTGAAGCCTGCATGCCACAACTACTGAAGCCCATGAGCCTAGAGCCCATGCTCCACAACAAGAGAAGCCACCACAATGAGAAACCCGTGCACCGCGACAAAGAGCAGCCCCTGATCACCACAACTAGAGAAAGCCCGCGCGCAGCATCAAAGACCCAATGCAGCCATAAATAAATAAATAAATAAATAAAAGAATCTGCCTACCAATGCAGGGGATACAGGTTCGATCACTGGTCCGAGAAGATCCCACATGCTGTGGAGCAACTAAGCCCGTGCAATGCAGTTACTGACCCTGCACTCTAGAGCCTGCATGCCACAAGTACTGAAGCCCACATGCTTAGAGCTCACGCTCCGCAACAAGAGAAGCCACTGCAGTGAGAAGCCTGTGCACTGCACCGAAGACCCAATGCAGCCAAAAATAAATAATTTTTTTAAAAAAAAACTTAGTTGTGTTTCTATACACTAACAATAAACAATATGAAAAAGAAATTAAGAAAGTGACTCTATTTACAGCAGCATTAAAAAGAATAAAATAGGAATAAACAACCAAGGAGGTAGAAGACTTGTACACTGGAAACTACAAAGCGTTGTTCAAAGAAATTTAAAAAGATGCAAATAAATGGAAAGACATCCTGTGTTCATGGATTGGAATTCTTAATATTGTTAAGAAGTCAATCTACACAAAGTGGTCTACAGAGTCCGTGCAATCCCTATCAAAATCCCGACAAAAATTTTTTTTACAGAAGTCAGAAAATCCATCCTAAAATTCATATGGAATCTCAAAGGATGCTGAATAGACAAAATAGTCTTGCACAAGAACAAAGTTGGAAGTCTTACACTTCCTGATTTCAAAACTTACTACAAAGCTACAGTAATCCAAATAGTGTGGTACTGGCATAAAGACAGACATATGAACCAATGGTATAGAATAGAGAGCCCAGAAATAAACCTGTGTGTGTGCATACAAATGATTTTCGATAAGGTGCCAAGACCATTCAATGGGGAAAGAACAGTCTTTTCAACAAATGGTGCTGAGAAAACTGGATAACCACATGCAGAAGAATGAAGTGGACTCTTACCTTATGCCATATATAAAAATTAACTCAAAATGGGTCTAAGAGCTAAAACTATTATAAAATGGGGGACTTCCCTGGTGGCGCAGTGGTTAAGACTCTGCGCTCCCTGTGTAGGGGGCCCGGGTTCGATCCCTGGTCAGGGAACTAGATCCCACATGCGTGCCGCAACTAAGAGTTCACCTGCCACAACTAAGGAGCCCACGAGCCGCAACTCAAGTGTTGAGCCCATGTGCCACAACTAAGGAGACCATGTGCCACAACTAAGGAGCCCAACTAGGGCACCGCCTGCTGCAACTAACTAGGGAGCCACCTGCCGCAACTAAGACTCAGTGCAACCAAATAAATAAATAAATATTTTTTAAAAGATGGTTAAAATGGTAAATTGCACATTACATGTATTTAACCACAATTTTAAATTTTTTTAATTAAGAATTTAAAAACAGGGGCTTCCCTGGTGGCACAGTGGTTGGGAGTCCGCCTGCCGATGAGGGGGACGCGGGTTCATGCCCCGGTCCGGGAAGATCCCACATGCCGTGGAGCGGCTGGGCCCGTGAGCCATGGCCGCCGAGCCTGCGCGTCCGGAGCCTGTGCTCCGCAATGGGAGAAGCCACAAAAAAAAAAAAAAAAATTTAAAAACAAGATACAAAAAAGTATATGCTATATGATTCCATTTATTTAAGGTACAAAAATGAATCTGTGGTGTTAGATGTCAGGACAATGGTTAGTTACCCTTGGGAGAGGAGAATAACTGGAAAGAGGCATGAAGAGGCTTTGGAAGTCCTGATGATGTTCTATTTCTTGATTGGGGTGTTATGACATGGATATATATATATATATATATATGAAATTCTTTGAGCTGTATATTTGTGATTTGTACAGTTTTCTATGTGAATGTTACACTTCCAAAAGATTCCAAAAACGTAAATCATGAACCCCACAGCAGACTATACAGAATCAGAATCTCTGAGGATGGGACCTGGGGACCCTGCATTTTAAAAATCCCCCTTCCAAGTTTTTCTTAAGAACATTGGATGCTGCAGATCTTTGCTAAAGGAAGAGAATTAGGTAAATATTTTTCCAGTGCCCCAGGATTCTTCAGTTGTACCCTAACAATAAATATTCCTTAGAAAAGAAATTCTTGATATCCTTGAGTCATTTAACTTCTCCTGTTAGGAAACTCCACGTCATCTTTCAGGTGCTGAGAAAGAGAACTAAAAATAGTTAACAGCATATAGAAATGTAGAGTTTAATATATTACACTTAAAAATATGATTTCTTCTAATTTGTCAGACATACTATAACTTAGGAGTATTTTATTGACGCCCTCTGAAAAATGGCAGGTGCTAGGACCTAGTGGAATTCAGGCAACTAGGGTAGGAGGTGCACCCGGGGTGTGGTACAGTGCAAGCAAGTACAGAAAAGCCAGTTCTTCCACATGTAAACTACTTAGACTCCATTTCATCTCTCTCATACCACCTCCAAGATTTCAGCAGCCTTTACCCTTTACCCTTTCGGTAAACCAAAAGCGTGTTTCTTGCAAAAGCTCTGTTGGAAGGAGCAGATCAAGGTCAAGGTCTTGGACAAGCTCTTGGAGACCTTCTTGGAGGAGGCAGTCAGAAAAGTAGAGGAGCAGGAAATATTGGAGGAATAGTTGGAGGAATTGTGAATTTTATCAGTGAGGCTGCAGCTGCTCAGTATACCCCGGAACCACCACCCACTGAGCAGCATTTCACCAACGTGGAGGCCAATGAAAGTGAGGAAGTTAGGCGGTTTCGGCAACAATTTGCACAGCTGGCTGGACCAGACATGGAAGTGGATGCCACTCACCTAATGAATATTCTCAACAAAGTCCTGTCTAAGCACAAGGATCTGAAGTCTGACGGCTTTAGTCTTGACACCTGCCGGAGCATCGTGTCCATCATGGACAGTGACACAACTGGAAAGCTGGGCTTCAAAGAATTTAAGTATCTCTGGAGAAACATCAAGAAATGGCAGTGTGTTTATAAGCAATATGACAGGGACCATTCTGGGTCTCTGGGAAGTTCTCAGCTGCGGGGTGCTCTGCAGGCAGCAGGCTTCCAGCTAAAGGAACAACTTTACCAAATGATTGTCCGCCGATATGCCCATGAGGATGGAAGTATGGATTTTAACAACTTCATCAGCTGCCTGGTTCGCCTGGATGCCATGTTTCGTGCCTTCAAATCCCTGGATAGAGATGTGGATGGCCTGATTCAGGTGTCTATCCAAGAATGGCTGCAGCTGACCATGTATTCCTAAAGTGGGCACTAAGTCGGGACTACCCTGGGGGACAGGAGTGCTGGAAGCTTAGCCATGCTCTCTGCACGGTTGCGGTTACCCCATCCAAAGCTGTCATTTCCTGCCGAGTTCTTTCATAACCTGACCTATTTCTGAACTTGTGCTGCCCTTTACTGCTTAATTAAACAGATTTTTCATGAAAAATATTCTGAGTGGTTTGTATGTAGGCTTTTTGAGACACAGGATTAATATGGACTTATATATGTGATGGGAGTGCAAGGCAGGCTCTAATGGAGTAGATTTTAATAGGTCATTTCTTATTTGGTGAATGAATTCCAAAGAGCAGGAAAGCTGTTGTTGTTATTGTTAAGAATGGAATTTTGAAAAAAATCCTGGAATAAATCAAGAAAGCTCTCAGGAGATACATTTTTTTCCTTTAAAAAAGGTGAGGAGGCAGGAAATTCAAAACCTGTTTTTCTCTTAATTCACATCTGGTCTATTACATTTTTTTTTTAAAAAAAGTGTTTTCCTGGTAACCCGTGTAACTGTATAGAAACAGGTTCAGAAATGTGAAATTAAGCAGTTTTATAAAAGGTAGTATTTTTTTAAATGGTGGAACAACTATCTAAAATCTAGAATTCTTTAGTCCCTTTTCTCTAGCAAAATAAGCATGTAACAGTTTTGTTTTTATATAATTGTAAAGAGGATCAGGGCATTGGGGAATGAAAGAGTGTACTTATAGTTGAAATGTCTCTGGTTGCCTTAATGAATCAAAGTGACCGCTCTTACATGTACTTCAAAATCAGGCACGCCCTGCTGATGTTAGCCAGCTCTTGTCATGCCTTGCCCTGCCTCAGAGCAAAGAATATTCTTTCATTTGTTTGAAAACTGCAGACAGGAGAAAAAGTAAACAAAGAAAATGTACACAAATCATAACCAGTTATTTGGTATCTAAAGCGATAGAGAGATGTATAAATATATATAAATGTTGCTGAGTCTTTATTGCAGTGGTTCTCAGCCCTGACTGCAATTTAGAATCGCCGGGAGAGCTCTTGAGCTGAGTCCCACTCCACATGAGTTAAATACAAATCTTTAGGGGTGGAGCTCAGAGATGAGTAGTTTTTAAATCTCCCCAGGTGATTCTGATGAGCAACCAAGGTTGACAGCCACAGCTTTAAGGTTAGTCTGTCTTCACTGTATTTTTCATATTAGACTCAGCTGAAAACTGAGGTCCCCACAGGAGTCAGTGTTGCCAGCTTCCAAAAAAAAGGAGATAGGAGTATGGAGAAACTGCCACCCAAAAAGCAGGGGTAGTTGCGCCTTTCTTGTGAATGGCCCTTGGTTTGGCTTTTTCATTTTGATTCAGGTGGTGATAACGGGGCAAAGAGAATCCAGGAATCCCCGGCCAGTAGACTCAGTTCGAGAGGCTGCATTTTCAAGTGCTCTGTTCATCTGCCTATTTAATTGGTTTCTACCCTCCTGCTTCTCTGGGTTTTAATGCATTCCCTCTCTCCCAATCTACTTTGGAGGATCATCCTGAGTTTGAAGATAAATCCTTCCTTTTTGACTCATTTAGAGGAAAGCTGTAACTGTTGAAATGATGTAACTGGCCTGTTAACAGCCCTCAGCTGCCTGTTAGAAATCCCCAGTGAAAATAGGACAGGTTGGCATTTGGCCTCTGTGGACACCATTATCACCATCATATAATATTTATGATATACCACATGCATGTAATTCTGAATTGAGCCAAGCCTAGAGATCACGTCCGCTTTCCTCAAGGGACTTGTAATTTAAACTTGGTCTGGGGAGCTACTTAAAACAGGTGTGGTTATATTAGAATGAGGCTGCAACCTCACATTAATATCAGGATCCCTGTTTTAGAATATGGCCACTAGTATGTTAGGCATGGCTGTAGTAATATAGCCAGGAAAGGGGAAATCTGCCAAGATGCCTTTTAAGGTCTCAGAATATTAAGTTTATAATTTAACCTTTCCACATGATGGTTGGGGAAAAGAAAACGTAGCCCCACTTTTCTCCCCTCACTTCATTTTAAATGTTTTATGAAAGTTAAGACAATTATCTCACACTAGGGGTGGTATTAAGTATTTCTCTTGCTCTTCAAGTTAAGGGATTACCTACTTTTATGATTCTCTTCCTGCATGCATGGGGCAAAACATCCTGAAGTTACCTAAGTTTCTCTTGTTCTTTTCTGAATTTGTGTAAAATTGGACAAATAACCCCAGGCACTAGAGTGGATCCCAGAAAATTTAATCCAGAGTCTGGATTTTTCCAAGTAAACAAACCTTTGGCATTGTGTAGAACCAATAGCCTAACAAGTGATTGAATTTCTTAATTTCCATCCAATGGGGTTTTTTGTTTGTTTGTTTTAGTTGGTGTTTTAAAGGCACATCTTCAGTGTAAGAGGGAGTATTTACCTGATAATTTTTTTCAAATGTTGCCTTTTCTACGTGGAAGACTACTGATAGCCTAAGATGAAGGGCTTTCATTAATATAACTCCATCTCATTTTCAAATTTCTAAAAGCAATACAATCAATGTAGTAAGTTGAAAATAATAATGATTTTGTTTAAATGTGAAATTATACATCTACATTTTTTAATTTCAAAATATCCCATATGATTTTGAAAAACATCTTAGTCTTGATTTAATACACTGAATTCTGTAACCTATAATAGCAGGAAAAAGAAGTGTGTTCTGTACCTAAGAACAGCAAATGTCCAAAAACATTCAAAATTTGTATATCATCTTAAAGGTCACTTTTAAAATATTTTTTGAGTCATAGTGCATGTGATTTAAAAGTTGATTTATGTATCAACTTCAATCAGAAATTTCATCAGTAATATTGCACAACTAACCCATAGTCAGGCCTTAAAAAATATTTGCTGAGGCACCTGCAGGGCACTGATACTTAATGTACGTATTAATCTTGAAGTGCTTTCAGAATTACTTTGTTTTAAATGTCTATTTTTAATGCTAAGTGGATTAAAACAATTTAATTCCTAGAAAATTGATAATACAATTATGCAGGTGGGTAGAAATATGCTCTAACTAAGAATATTGAGGTAAACAGAATACCTCTTCCCTGACTCTCCTGGATAACTGAGAATTTATTGAATTTGAATAATAATACTCTTCCTGAGGAGTTCCATTAGTTTTTAAAGGAAAGAACCACAGCTTTGAGGAATAATTTTTTACCATGGGACTGATTTGAATTTGAAAAATTAAAGGAGTGTATTTTGCTGTATACTTTTTTATTATCTGTTTTTGAATATATTTTATCAACTTGCCTGCTTTAATTTGAATGATTGGGTGTCAGGTAAATGTTTAGGTAAATGTTAATTGTCATTGTGGCAATAGTGAGTTTTGTGACCTCAAGTAAAACTTACATCTCAATTTTTCATTAGTAAAAATGAAGAAGTTGAACGGATGATTTCTAAGATTCCTCCCAGTTCTAAATTTTATTATTCTGAAATTGGAACCTTAAAATGTATTATTTTATTAGTCCTATAATGAAATCTCTCAGAATAATTTCTATGCTGCCTTTTGTCCTTCACATTACTAGGATGAAAACTTACATATAGTTTCTCATGTGATTGATTATCAAGAGTCTGCTTTAATATTCTTTTGTCGGTCAAAGCCACTCATATAAAACTGTTAAAGAAAACCAGGGGTCCAGAATATTACCTTTATTCATGAATAGCAGTAATACTAAGGGTCCTTTACATTTCTCTTTCTCCATCTGAAAAATAAGCTATAATGCTTGACCTGTATTATACATAGGGTCCGGTAATATAGATAAAAATTGGATGCCTCACAATAAATCAAAGGCGTATTTCCAATCATACTACCTATGACCATATCCTCAGTGTCCATAGATCATTCTTTTTTTTTAATTTATTTAATTGAAGTATGGTTGATTTACAATGTTGTGTTAATTTCCACTGTACAACAAAGTGATTCAGTTATACATATATATACTTATTTTCATATTCTTTTCCATTATGGTTTATCACAGGATATTGAATATATTCATAGGTCATTCTTATATCTATACTTCAGAACTTCTTTTTTTTTTGAATTTTAGAATTTTATTTTTTTTATACAGCAGGTTCTTATTAGTTATCCATTTTATACATATTAGTGTATAAATGTCAATCCTAATCTCCCAATTCATCACACCACCACCACCACCCACCTCCCCGCCATTTTCCCCCCTTGGTGTCCATACATTTGTTCTCTACATCTGTGTCTCTATTTCTGCCCTGCAAACCGGTTCATTATACTTCAGAACTTCTATTCAAGACTTCTATGTTGCTTAGTGGAGAAAACCAATTGCAGAATAAATTTACCTTTATTGAGCATATATTCACGGTACCATAAGCTGTTCAGCCTCTAAGCCCTAATGAACAACAGCCCTCCATAGTACAGAAGAAAATTAAACGTTAGTGGCACAAGGAAAATTATGTCCCTTAAAACTCTACCTTCTCTGAAACTTCTGGGGTGATGAAAATATCGTAGCTATCAATTGTGATGGTGGTTACCCTGGTGTCTGCATTTTTTCAAAGAACATCAAACTGTACACTTAAAATGGATGCTTTTTATTGACTGTAATTGATACCTCAATAAAGTCGATTAAAGGAAAGGCAGAAAACAGCTGTCTTAGAGGCTGGTAATCAGACAAAAATGGAAGTCGGATGACCTGAGTTTTAAATCCTAGGAAGAAACCCTGTTACTTTAGGGAAATCTTGAATCCTCTGTTTCTACCTTCTCCGATGAGAAAGTGAAGGTAAATTATTCCTTTTTAGTTCCCACCCTGCAGCAAGATAAAGTAGTATGGTGACAGTGGGTCTTGGTTGCTTTGAGAAGCTGAGGAAAGCTACAAGATATTTTTTCCCTAGAAAAATGTACATATAAAAAGGGCTGGGACTTCCCTGGCGGTCCAGGGGTTAAGACTCCATGCTTCCACTGCACGGGACACGGGTTCAATCCCTGGTCAGGGGTTAAGACTCCACGCTTCCATTGCAGGGGGCAAGGGTTTGATCCCTGGTCAGGGAAATAAGATCCCGCATGCCCTGTGGCTCAGCCAAAAACAAACAAACAAACAAAAAGGCATACCCTTTCAGAGGCTTCACAGCCTTCCCTTTCAAGCTCATCTATGAAACCCCAGTGAAAAACACTGCCTAAGTGTCTTAAGGTGAACCCAAAGTATCAATAGTAGGTGAGAGTAGGTGAGGAAAAGGTAGCATCGTTTTTTAGCACCTACCTGTGTGTGCTAGGCAATGGGAATACACTGCACAGAGGAAGGCAATCCCTGCCCTACAGGAACTCTTGATGGTTGAAATGTAGATACTTAGTCACAGTTACAGATTACGCTCTTATCAGTGCCAAACATCTGCTAACCTATCAAGTATCACACTTAGCTGTGTTGTTACTAGTTCATAGTTCATCTGGCAACATGAAGATCTTGCTGCCAAAATGATTCCACACCTGGGATTATAATCATTGAGCTTATTGTCCTCTTCCTTTCTCCCTCCTCCTCCTCTCTTTCCCCCTCCATCTTTCTCTTCCACTCTCCATCTCACTTTTCCTTTCTCCTCTTCCCTTTTCCTTCTTGTTCTCTCTCTTCTATCTCTTCCTTCCATCCTCCCTCCTTCTCTGCCTTGCCTCTCTCTCCCTTTCTTCCTCTCTTCCTTAAGCTTTCTCTCCTTTCTCCCCATTTCATCTTCTCAGTGTTCCCATCTAGGTGAGTAGTTCGTGTGTAGGAAAAACTCTGTATTCGGTCAGCATGGATTAGAATTATCAACCCCTTCTTTTATAATACCATCAAGAAATACCTGCTGCAGTGTATAGATATAAACATCATACGAATTACGTTTAGTTTCCAAGGCTTAGAAGTGCAGGATCTTCCAGGGCCCGATATCACTAAGGGGCCCTTGAAGTTGCTCGAGTTTGCTTACTTTCTCCTGCTTTATTGCAGAGTAAGTACAGAAAGGAGAAAGAATGTAGCTGTGATTATTGCCTCAATTTGCCCCTTTCCTTTCCCTTCTATCTCCTACATGGAGAAAGTCTCTTAGTGACCCACTGGTGTTGGCCATCATGGCAGGCCCACCATCGATGGTGGAAGGAAGGCTTCAGTCCCACCTAGGATGAAATCCCCCATCCTGCTTCCCAGAGAGGCTCCCATCAAGGCTGAGCTCAAGAACCCACAATGAGTGCCATAGAGCCAGTCTAAATGAGCCTCAGTGATAAAATGTTTATATTGATCACTCAACAGGAATATGTTTTTCTTCCTTCTGAGTTGGGAATAGGTGGGCCACTCACTACTGTTCTATCTCAGTGCGAACATTTTCCCAAATTGGCTCAGTGCATGACGAGGCTGAGCTGCGTGGCATGTCTGAATTTCACCTTGTGGGCTGTGATTAATAGTCATTCAACCAGTGGCCCTGCTAACTGATTTCTCCCATCCTTTCACAGAACCATGATGGCAGTATCGACTTCCGAGAGTATGTAATTGGCCTGGCTGTCCTGTGCAACCCTGCCAACACAGAGGAGATCATCCAGGTGGCATTTAAGGTACTGTCAGCCCCACTGAAATCATCTTGGTCTGTCTCGTAAACAAGTGTTGACTCTAAGTGTATTATCTGAAAATCAGTGCATCTATTACGAGTGTTTATAGATCTGCTGTGACATGTACACGAGGGCAATGTGATTAAGACAATCGCTACCGAGAATAAAGAAAAGACAAGCATCCATTTAAGCAAAAAGAAAGTCTTTGGAAGCAGCCTAGTTAACAGCATTAAAATTGAAGAGCAGGTGATTTCATAAAGTAGTTTAAAAATTATTTCTTTTCAGCCTCCCCATTTTGGAGCCCCAAAGTGAGGTTTATAAATAAACACCACCTGTCTATAGTCATCCCAATTCACCAGGCAGAAAGTTCTGATCCATCCTTATTTTCTCACTCTGTATGTCAGAGATATTTTAGGTGATCTTTTCCCGATGGAGTTTAATTTGTTGTGGTGGTGTCAAGTGAATACCATCATAAATGTCTCAAGTTTCCACCCTATGTGTTTTCCTGTGTATCACATACATTGTCACAGCAGTATGGGGGGTTGAGGGGCAGATGAATAAAATCCATGTCCCCCACCCCTAGCAGAACTTAATGGAGGTTTGAATTATGAGAACTCAGATTCCATTTTATCACTTATATATGCAAAAAGGAGAGGGAAGAGTACATTCCCAAAGTGTGTTTTGGTTCTTTGGAGATGAAACGTGCTTTATCTAATTAGTATTTGAATGGGATGTTCCCTTCCATATTCTAATCTTACATGATCTGCTCTCAAGTAAAACAAAAACTTGATCTCACTTACCAAGCTGTGTATGTGGAATCTTATTGTACAGGTCTTTGAGTCTCTGCTTCATCCACCATAACAGCTGAGGGCCTTCCCCCATGCCTCTTTCCTACTCTTATTTCTTCCTGATTTTCTCTGAGAAGAATATCCCACTGTGTCCTCAACAAGTGTTGTCCCCTCTATCATCTAGAAAGACTCTCTTCCTCCCAGAGTCCTTTCTCATGTCTTAGAGGCCACCTGGGTTAGCCTCACGAATTTCCATGTGTTCTATCCTTGACAGAGGAGTCCCCAGGTTGACTTTTTATTTCAGATTGGTTTCAACTGAGTTAACTGCTAGGCCTATAAAGAACCTAAGAGGTTGATGCTTAGCAGATGGTCTCAAGGCAAGGGCCAGAACTCTTTCCAAGCTGAAAACTTTTACAGACTGATTCATCATAAAACCTAAAATTATACACATAGCTAACTTATTCCAACCCAGACATTTCTGTTTCTGTTCTGAGATTGTCTGTGTGATTATAAGGTCAGCTGGGCAAGTGGTCACTTTGGGTTTACCAATGAAAGACCTGATAGAAAATTTGGCCCTTAATCATAGTAATTATTGTCTTTAAAGAAATCCTGAGATTTTTCTCTAGCCTAGACCTTGGTTTTGAGGGGGGACAGGGAGAGGAAAGAAGGACCTAAAACTATAATTAGCTCTTTTCTTCAGTAAAGCAAGTGTCATGTTTTACTTTGGTTATTTTTTTATCCTTCTCGGGGTGTATGATGTTCTGGTTTTTTTGTTTTGTTTTGTTTAAGTGTCTAAATGCCTATTTTATTTTATTTATTTATTTATTTATTTATTTATTTTTTGGCTGTGTTGGGTCTTCGTTGCTGTGTGCAGGCTTTCTCTAGTTGCGTCGAGCAGGGGCTACTCTTTGTTGCGGTGCACGGGCTTCTCACTGCAGTGGCTTCTCTTGTTGTGGAGCACAGGCTCTAGGCATGTGGGCTTCAGTAGTTGTGGCTCGCAGGCTCAGTAGTTGTGGCTCACGGGCTCTAGAGCGCAGGCTCAGTAGTTGTGGCGCACGGGCTTAGTTGCTCCACGGCATGTGGGATCTTCCTGGACCAGGGATCGAACCCGTGTCCCCTGCATTGGCAGGCAGATTCTTAATCACTGTGCCACCAGGGAAATCCCTGTATGATGTTTTTGAAAATTATTTTGGCATGCTTCTATTTTTCATTTAGTAGTATCATTTTGTATATATACAGAATGCATTCACATCCTTTTATTTGGGTAACACTTCACAGTTAACTTCCCATCTTTGATCATATTTCATCATCACGGTGACCTTTAGAGGTAGAATATTAGTCAGCATTCTTCAGTTGTAAGCAGCCGGCATAGACTCTGGTGGAGGAATCAGTTGTGAGGACAGCAAGCAGGCTCCAGGGAATACTCCAAAGCAGGCAGCTCCAGAGGTCCCAGCTGCGGGAGCTGCTCTACATCTCCCTTGGGCACTGCCGTTAGAGTGAGCAAACTCCAACGCTGTTCATCATTCAAATTCCAGGCAGAGTCCAAATGGTCTTGGACCATGTGCTTGCTAGGAAAGACAGGATGTTTTGATGCAGAGTCCCACAGCATTCCGTGCACTGGGGAGATATCGCTCCCCCATTCTCCAAGGAAAATGGGGTGTTAAACCTTCTACCAGAGCCCAGAGCATGAGATTTACCTTAGATCTGGGAACTCTGGGGTAGGGAGGCTATTGGGAGCGATGAGGAATTGAGAGAAATGGAGGGGTTTTCGTGGGGTAGTTGTGACAAAGGACAAATGGAGAGGAAGTAAAAGTCCCCAGAATGGACGTGTGAAGGAAACTTATACAGATGGAAGAGCCATCAAAGGACCAAATTTAGTTGATTTGATAAGTTGGTGAGAATTCTTTAGGAATGGAAGACTTTTACAGAAAAATTAGAGTTTGTGAGAAGGTGGGGGGAGGTTGTGACTGAATCCTGGCAGTTAACGCCTGAAGTCCAAGGCCCATAAAGAGCCCCGGGGCTACTGTTGTGAAAACAAATGCTAGCTAATTCACCTTGCGCTTTCCAGCTATCTTATCGTCCATTTAGGGGCTGAGTAGTAGAAAATGGACTAGGCGTCCCGTGCCTTCTTATCTGGGAGCAGCAAATCACATCTTCGAATTATATTCTTCTCCTCCCACCCTAGTGGACAATTAAAACACTATTCAGTATTTGCTTATTGTTCTTTTCATGATTATCACACCTTATCCAATGCCTGTTTTTGATCGTGTATTTGGTCAGAAGTGGATACCTTAACAGCAGGAACTGTAGATATCTGCCTGCATTTGGGCGACAGCTTGACCATTTACAAGCTGTGTGACCTTGGGAAAGTTACCTGGCTTCCTTGTTGCTCAGCTTTCTCATCTGTGAGATAGGGCTAATAACAACACCCCCCCTTACATAAGACTATTATTAGGGTCCAATGAGTGTGTAAAGTGATTTGAACATGTTGGATCAGTGCCTGCAAAGAGTCAGTGTTGATATCATGAAAAACTGTTAATACCCTGGAGAGGATTATGAATATGGCATATTAATTATCTATCAGTTACCCCTGCATTGCTGCTTGACTTTCAGACTATCCCACCCTTTCCCCTCTGCCTATAAACATATTGTCTCTCCCTTCCTGAAGGCAGCCTCCTTTTGTACGTGGTTATTACCCCCATTTATCTCCTGTGCTTTATTCTATAATTTCTTAAAAGAAGAGCCATGCCTGTTGCCTCCACGCCTCACCTCTCTATTCATTGCTTGATTCCCGTTACCATCTGTCGCCAGGATCTCCTAATTGCCAAATCCAGCAAACCTTCTTGCTTCTTGCTTGGCCTTCCTATGCCATTTTATTCTGTTGGCCATTACCACACTCAGAGTTTCTTCCTCTTTCCTAAAAACCTTCCCTAGCTTCCAAGATGCATGCTCTTTCTTTCTGCTTCTCCATCTCTCTGGCTGCTGCTTCTGAGTTTTTCTGGCCGGTTCCTCTTCCCTGCACACACCTCAACTCTTGCTGTTCCCAGGGCTCTGTCTTACTTTGTGCACTTTCCACAGAGAAGCTCAAACACACTTGTAGTTTCAATCTTTACCTGAATTCATATCTGAAGCCTCATCACTTTCCTGAGCTGATGTGCTCAATCTTAACTTCCTCCTGGCACTTCTGACTCAAATTTAAGCTCTCCAGGTCTAACCCTTGATCTCATTGGGAACCTGTTTTCCCACTCTTGGTAACATAACCCTCCTTCACCCATTTGCCCAAGCTAGAATCCCTCAGCTGTCTTTAGCTCCTTCTTTTCCATCACTACAGACCTCTAACTGATATGTAAGTCCTGTCTTTGCTTCCTTATAAATTCTGTCTCTTCCTGCCCTTCCTGCTTCTCCACCCCAGACTCTTAATTGTTCATGCCTCTAGTCTTTTCAACTTTCTGCCCTCTCTCCATCCTCCACACTTTGCCTCAGAGCTCCCTCAGTTCACAAGCAATCACCCCACAGCCCTTCCCATCATAATCCTGCAGGGGTAGATGAAGCCTTATATGGCCGTCATGATCTGATCCTTGCTTGTCTTTCTCTCTCCTGACTTGAGCCCCAGGCAATTGCCTGCCAGTACTTGTATGTTCTGGGAATATCTCTTCATGTTTTAAGACCCAACTCAAATGTCATAAAGCATTCCCTGACCTCTCCAGGTAGGATTCATCTTGTTTACACAGGACTCCCATGTGCTTTTGTACTTACTATGGTTATATCCCCTGTTTTTTCCATGTGCTTTTGTACTTACTATAGTCGTAGCCCGTATTTTTCTTTAAAGATTTATTTATTATTTTATTTATTTTTGGCTGCGGCACACAAGATCTTTTGTTGCAGCGCACAGGCTTCTCTCTAGTTGTGGCACACAGGCTCCAGGGAGCGTGGGTTCTGTAGTTTGTGGCACGGGGTCTCTCTAGTTAAGGCGCGAGAGCTCAGTAGTTGTGGCATGCGGGCCTAGTTGCCCCGCGGCATGTGGAATCCCAGTTCCCTCACCAGGGATCGAACCTGCACCCCTGAATTATAAGGCAGATTCTTTACCACTGGACCACCAGGGAAGTCCCTGTAGCCCCTATTTTAATCCTATCTCTTTCTACCACTAAACTATAAGTATTGTGAAGGCAGCAGATACCATACTTATGGACATATATCCCTAGCCCCCCACACAATGAATGTCTGAATTACTAAACAGTTTATTTTTTAAGATTATTACATACCACCATTGCTCTGGAGGAGCTCATTCTTAGGCTTTATTTTCTTTTTCCTTCAGCTCTTTGACGTTGACGAGGATGGCTTCATAACAGAGGAAGAGTTCGCCACCATTCTGCAGGCTTCCCTTGGAGTGCCTGACCTTGATGTTTCTGGTCTCTTCAAGGAAATAGCCCAGGGGGATTCTGTTTCATATGGTGAGTAGGCAGTTTGGCTCCTGATTCGGTGTACTGTACAGTATACAGTGTACATCCAGACTATGACTGACCCTCATACAAGAGTGTTGTTTCCCCCCACTAATATGTTAACAATAGAAGTAATAGTAACAATGATGATGATAGTAATAATAGTAGTAGTGGTGTAATGGTAGAAGCTAATTATTGAGGACTTACCGTATGCTAAGCACTCTTCACACATTTTATATATATTAATTCATTTATTCTTTATAGCAAGCCTATTCAATCAGTACTCTTCATTATTCTTATGTTACTGAGATGCAAAGAATTTAGGTGACTTACCTAAGATCATCTACTAGAGAATGTCAGAGTTGTAGCCACAGTAGAGGGATATGGACTGAGGGACCCACAGTAATAACAGTAGCTAAACCATCTATTAATGTTTCCTGTTAGTGGCTTAGATGAGCTTTCACGTTCATTATCTCACATCATGTTGATGGCACCCCTGTGAGGTAGGGACTATCTTGGAGGAAGACCTTGTGGCCAAGTGGCAGGTCCGTCCACCAGTGACCAGCCTTTCTCCTGATGGCTCGAGTCCACACATGAAGACAAGTCCCCTAAGGGCTGAAGGGATGGTTCATCAGTTTCACAGTGTCCTTGGGAAACACACCTCAGTGGAGAGGCCTCTGCCTTAGCTTTGATATGGTTGTAGATGTCAGCATGGCTTATCTTCCCCAGTCTTCTCTCATGGGCCAGAGGGGGATTCCTCTTGAATGCCTTTTTCCTTCTGGTGTTCAAAGAGTTTCAACCTGATAACTTTCATGGGATGGGGGAATTAGTTCATAGACTTCTCTTACTCTTCTGTTTTTTGTTTTGTTTCGTTTTGTTTTCTGCGGTACGCGGGCCTCTCACTGTTGTGGCCTCTCCCGTTGCGGAGCACAGGCTCCGGATGCGCAGGCTCAGCGGCCATGGCTCACGGGTCCCATATGGGATCCTCCCAGACCGGGGCACGAACCAGTGTCCCCCTCATCGGCAGGCGGACTCTCAACCACTGTGCCACCAAGGAAGCCCTACTCTTCTGTTTTTAATTACTGTCATTTTGGCTGTCCTTATTCTATTTTAGGTAATTAAGTGCACTTATCTATTAAGTTCATTTTTTTTAAAAAAAGGATAAAATGGCAAGTAGATACTTATATAAAACTTAAGAGTGTGGGCTTCCCTGGTGGCGCAGTGGTTGAGAGTCCGCCTGCTGATGCAGGGGTCACGGGTTCGTGCCCCGGTCTGGGAAGATCCCACATGCCGCGGAGCGGCTGGGCCCGTGAGCCATGGCCACTGAGCCTGCGCATCCGGAGCCTGTGCTCCGCAACGGGAGAGGCCACAACAGTGAGAGGCCCGCGTACCACAAAAAATAAATCAATAAATAAACAAACTTAAGAGTCATAAACCCCATGTGTACTAATGCTCTGACCATTTTCATTGCATAGTTAATACTCTGTATTACTCCAAACTACAAATTTTGAAAAACTATTTGGAATAGCTATTTCAATGGAAGCTAATACTAAGAATTATTTGTAGGTAGTCATATTTTTACCTGTCAGCTTTAATATGTTTTTAGGGAAATCTACTCTGGTTTTTGGAGTTCAACCTTTTTCTTTTTAGAATACACAGAATATCTCCCTTTCCCCAATATTATGCAAGCCCACTTTTTTTTGCAGGAATGTTTGAGGTATTTAAGTATGATTTTATGAAAGAATAGGTATAGAAATGTATCATGAATGTATCCATTTACATTATTTAAATGTGATAGTTTAAATTGTTTTCATTCTTGGTTTTCCTTTAGCCAAATTAATGCCCAAATTCTACTTATTGCCAGTTCTCAGCACTTCTAGAAATGAGTTACTCTTTAATGCCACTAGCATCCCCGAAGAGGACAGAGAGCCTTGATCTTTTGACCAGAGCACAAGTCTTAAAATTAAAGCTCGTGGTTTCAGTAGATCAACACTCCTGCCCACGTATCTTAGAAGTCACTTATGTCCTCTGTATCTCTGTCATTGAAATAGACTCATTCAGATAAATCTTTATTTTGGATGTTAAGAAAGAACAATTAATAGCTTGCCTGATTTGGAAATATAAAGTGCTCTGTCAATGCAAAATAATGTTGTAATTGCAAAGAATGATCTGGGCTCTATCTGGTGACTTCCTCATCACTAAGACCTGTTTTTATCTTCAGGAGTTGCTAGATAGTCTAATGTGCCATGAAGTAGACATTTGGTTATCGGAGGATTTTTTTTTTTAGTGAATGGATAGAAATAGGATATTGGGTTAAAAACCTTTTATTATAGAGTCAAATAGCAAGCTGATTCAAAGACCAGGATCACTTTGCTATATAAGCTCAATAAAGTTTTCTCCGTCCAAACAGAAGAGGAGAGAGAAATGTCAAACTTGAGGGTAGCATCATATTTCAGAAACTCCAGGTTACCGGAGGCTTGGGGTTCAAATTCTGATGGTTAATTTTGTAAGCCTTCTATACTCTACCTCACTTCCTAAATCTCAAACACCTGAGATAAAAGGAGGCCTACTACTCAGGGGTCTTGTGATATGATTAGTGAATATTGTACACTCTACTTGCCCTTACTGATCATAAGTCAGGGCTCAGCTTTTCAAGATGGTTTATTTCTTTACCAGAGTTAAAGGTTAAAATAGTTTTAAAAGCCAGTGATAGAGAGTCCTGGGTAATAAATTTTGTTAACATTTTCTATTACAAAAAAAAATAAAATTACATAAACATAGAGCACAACAAAGTTTTACAAATGAACCCTTGTGTAACTACCACTCAGGTCAAGGAATAGAGCTTTTCAATAACTCTAGAAGCCTCCATGTGCCTATTCCCAAATAGAACCCCTTCCTCTGTCTTAAAGGAAGGAACTGCTGACCTGACTTAAAAAGGAATCTTTGCCTGCTTTGTTTTAGCATTTCACCACAAAAGTACACATCTTTAAATATATTTTAGTTTTGCCTAAGTTTTTGAACTTTACATAATGGTCTCATACAATATGTGTTCCTTTGCATCTGGCGTTTTTCATTCAACATTATGGTTTTAAGATTCATCCACATTGTTACAACACAGCTATTCATTCATCTTCATTGCTGTGTAGCACTTTGTTCCACAAATATGCCATGATTTACTTAGCCATTCCAACTGTTGACAAACATGTGAATTGTTTCCATTTTTTACCTATTATGAATAATGTTGCTATGAACATTCTCATACATGTCTCCCAGAGCACAATGCGCACAAATTCTCTCGCTTATATACCCTGGAATAAAGTATGCATATCTTCAACTTGACTAGATAATGGAAAAAACTATCTCCCAAAGTGGTTGTATAATTTATAGGGGTTGAGTAATAGACTTTTACGATCATTGTATTATTAAGATCATATGTTAATCTGCATCATGCCAAAAGAAGATTCACCTCAATTTATTGGATTTTGTTTTTTCTCCTCTTTTAGAGGAATTTAAAAGTTTTGCCCTAAAGCATCCAGAATATGCTAAGATATTTACAACCTACTTAGACCTCCAGACGTGCCATGTGTTTTCATTACCAAAAGAAGTCCAAGCAACTCCCTCAGTCGTAAGTAATAAAGTCAGCCCTGAAAGTCATGAAGAGAGTACCTCAGACAAAAAGGACAACTGAAAGCAAACATTCCTAATAAGGAAAACGCGGTGGCTTTTACTTGAAATTTCAAAGGCATTTACTGATAGTATTTTATTTGTGATTGAGTAATGATGTTTAAAATAGAAAGCTTTTTTATAAAAAAATGATAGATTTTCTTATTGAAATGCTTCTATTCACATGTGTTTATCAAGTAATATTCATTTTCTTTTACATTATATTTTGCTATACTGATGGGCTTATTGGCGATAAAGATGTTTTTATGGATTTTCCAGGTTAATTTGCATATCCAAATGAATGAAATGGTCTCCCTTATTTACTGATGAGCATTAATCAACGCTGCAAAAAGTTTTTAAAAGTATAAATAATTTTTCATTTACTTTCCTCTAAAGAAATAAGGTTAGCTTTAATCCCTTCCCATTCTAGAAATAAGAATGAAGAGTCTGAGGAACGTTGCAGAATTTTATACCTTTAACTTCACAGATTCATTTTTTCCATTTGCATTTCAGTTTCTTGGATCACTAAACATGGGGGGATTGGAAGGGAGAGCTCCGCTAATTAGATGAGACTTCTTAAAAACTCATATTCTCTTGACCATGCATCCCTATTGTAGATTTCCTTAACCACCTGCTAAGGAGATCATAACCTTTTGCATGATCTACAGATTTAGAACTTTGTTTTAAAGACAACAGCTATGGCCAAAGGCTATGTGGGAATTGCCTTATCGAAGGTAACATTAATTGCCTAACGAGAAAAATTGTTTGCCACAGAGTTTAGTTTAATTTGAGTTGGGTAGTTTAGAATGTAGCCCTTGCCCAGTAAATGAATCAGATTTACTTTATTTATATATTATTAGAATTAATATATTTTATCATCTAAGTGGGAGTTTTATTTTATTGTGTCCTCTCAAATTTTAGAGCTTGCCTGAAATATCTACAGGGAAAATACGAAAGGTTCCAAATTATCACCAAAAGCTAAGGAATCCAAAAACCTACTTTATTAATGCAAGACCACAATTTAACCCCCAGGCAAGAATTTAACGGTGATATTTTTTTCCTTTAGGTTAAGCAATAATTTCCCTCAAGTGCCATTTTATTATATGTCACGCATGCTTACTAAAAAGTTTCATCCTTAAGTATGAAGGATGAAACAGTATGATTGTTTGCTTTTTACATATCTTAAGTTATTTAGACAGAGCATTGAATAAGCTGAAAACAATTTCTTAAGTAATTAGGAAAGTACATCTTTATAATATTGGTTGTCATATGCAATTGAATGTATGTTATTACTCAGGTACCATGATTTTTATCACAGAAAACCCACATATTAATCCCATTAATCATGAAAAGGTAGCATTTTAAATCACAAGCTTTCTGTGAGGCTCTTGAAAGTGATCCCATTGTTTTCCTGTTTTAAAGTAATATTTTATGTTCTTTAATTCCACTTCTGCCAATGTAATATTCCTATTTTATTATGTTACTGAACAAACTTGCTACATAAAATTCTTGGCAATTAAAAATTCTGGTTTTGCCATTTTGTCTCAAATGTAATATACCTTTTTAATATCATGGTTTGAACGTAAGTTTGCATATTTATGAATGTGATTAATCATTTTTGTTTGCATTTAAGCCTTATGAAATGTCAGACATAATTTTACTCTAATGAAAGACTCAAATTTTAGCCAAAGCAGCAATAGTTATTATTCCTAAAGAAGTTGCCTTTTGACTGGTAGGGTGTATGTAATAACACAAGTCATGACTGTCAGTACTACTACCAACGAGGCCTCTACTTTTATGCCATCTAAACAAAGATTTCCTTCAAAGAGTTTTTTCTCCTCTTAGAATTTAAAGTAAGAAATTAAATTTAACTAAATCAGTTAAATGCACTGTGGTTTTATATAATAGTTTGAAAAAGCGAGGTTACTCTTTGAAATGAGAAATACTAGATCCTAAGACCTATAAAGACCATAAAAATTTCCATCAGAACAGTTCTATTGAAGGATAACGACATACTGAATGCTTATAGAACAAGTTGCTTGCATTATGCATATTTAATTCTCCTTTGCCAATGCTTTTAGAGTGTTGGAAGGCTGAGTGTGAGCGCTAGTAGTGCTACCTCTAATGGATATTTAAAAGAGCCCCTTTTAGAAGGCACATGGTCTGCTGTCTGCATGAGGCACAGCAGTACAGATATCTGACTCCCAGACTCAGGAGCTCTCCCTTTCAGACTGTTACAGATGCAAGGTGGTTAGTTGATGGCAGTTAATTGATACACCATTGACTGTATTGGAACAAGTGGGCTCTCGACCACAAAGGTCCTTGTGGAATTCTTATAAAGGAATCACTAAAGAGGATTAAAAGACACTAGTAAGAAACCATCCCCTAGGAAAGCATACATATTTATAATTCTTTTTTTCTTTTCTGTTCACTTGAATGGACTTTTCCATTTTTGGTAAATTGTTATACCAGAGTATTCCATCGATGCCATGCTGTGAGTTGATAGAGGTGAAGGCCCTCACAAAGTTCTTGACATATATCCAACATACATATCACGTATACATATCATAAACAATGTAGATGGTATTTATATACTGCTTTTTCACTTGCAATATAACATTTTCCAGTATCATTAAAATTACCTGGAAATGTAAATTTTTAAAAGTATACCTAATACTCCTTCAGAGTATAACATAGTATATAGCTATAACATAGTATATAGCTATAACATAATATATGTGATCATTCTTCAAATATTGAAACTGTGAGTTTGATTTTCATTTTGGGACTATTAAAAATAATCAACTCCATATTCCATAATAGTTTATAATTATGAATAGTTTGCTAAGGGGCTTATTTATACTTACTGAATTCCAAAATGAAAAATTTTTTGGCTAAAGATTTTATAATTATTAACTTTATTTTAAATTAATTTTATTACAGGAAAAAATTGAAATGATTATTTTTGATTCCATAGTTTTAACCTCATGTAGTAGTTAACAGGTTCATGTCTTTTAAAGGTAAGTAGACTTCATCTTTTTGAAGGTATTTTTCCCTTTGTAAAAGTAACAGACTTACTAATTATTACAATATGTAATAATAATAATACTACCAATCTGGCATCCTTACTATGTATCAGGCATTGTGCTAAGTGATTTACAGACATCAACACATTTAAACACTCAATGAAGCATAGGTATTGTTGTCCCTAGTTTTACTAAACAAAATTTAGAACTATCCCTAAGTTACTCATTAAGTGGCGGAGCTTGCAATTAAACCTAATTTTGTCTGATTCCAAAGGCCATGCTTCTAATCATTTATATAAAGCAGCAAAGCTGCCTGATTTATAAACTTTATAGATTGAGCATCTGCCCATGTATTTTTCTACTTGTGGGAAATTTTGACTTAGTTCTTTTTTTATTTTTTTATTTTTTATTTATTTATCTTTTGGCTGCATTGGGTCTTTGTTACTGCACGTGGGCTTTCTCTAGTTGTGGCGACTGGGGGCTACTCTTCGTTGCGATGTGCAGGCGTCTCATTGCGGTGGCTTCTCTTGTTGAGGTGCATGGGCTCTAGGCACACGGGCCTCAGTAGTTGTGGCATGGGGGCTCAGTAGTTGTGGCTCACGGGCTCTAGAGCGCAGGCTCGGTAGTTGTGGCGCACAGTTGTTCCGCGGCATGTGGGATCTTCCTGGACTGGGGATCGAACCCGTGTCCCCTGCATTGGCAGGTGGATTTTTAACCACTGTGCCACCAGGGAAGCCCTTGACTTAGTTCTTAAAGAGAGACAGAGGTAGTTCAGAATGGTTCCAAGCAGTGGCTGAGATGGGGGAAAAGATTGGCCAACCCCAGCCTAGAAAAGTGAACCCTCCTAACCCTCTTCATTGTGGCCCAGGACAGATCAGCTGGAAACCCTGAAACCTTCCTGTAGAAATAGTACAAGTTACTGTAAACCAAAGGTGAGGTGAATGCCAGGGTACTACAGTAAACTTTTTCCTTTGTGGGTAGTGGTGGAGCATGAATTCTCTACTTCTCATGGGTCCCTCTGCTGCAGTGGCCTTTTCTGTCACATCTCTGCTTTCAGAATAAAGTTTATGATCAATAAAGGAGAGTCTGAGGGACCGAGGACCAAGCCAGAATTGCAATATCTAGGACCTTCGTTCTAACTATTGTGAAGCATTCCCTTTGCTGGTCTCCCTGCTTATATTTTTGCCCTCCTATATATCCTCTTGCCATACAGAAAGCACAAGTATTGTTTGAAAGCATAAACCAGATATCACTTCTCCAGTTAAATGTTTTCAAGGGCTACCCATTGCACTTCGGATAAAATCTCAAGTATTCAACATGACCTACAAGGCCCTGCCTGGTCTGTCCCCTACCATAGTCTAGATCTCCACCATCTCCAATCTCCTCCCTAACTAAACTCCCACCACCCAATCTTTCTTTTCCTCCAACTGATGAAAGTCCCTTCCAACCTCATGGTCTCTGTACTGCTGTTCCCTCTAGCTGGAGTGCTCTTTCCCAAAGATTTTCACCTTGTTTTCTCTTCTTCCTTCAGTCTTAAAGAAAAACAGCTTCATCAAGATATGATTCACACACCATACAATTCACCCATGTAAAGTATACGATTCAGCTTTTTTTTTTTTTTTTTTTTTTTTGCGGTACGCGGGCCTCTCACTGTTGTGGCCTCTCCCGTTGCGGAGCACAGGCTCCGGATGCGCAGGCTCAGCGGCCATGGCTCACGGGCCCAGCCGCTCCGCGGCATGTGGGATCTTCCCGGACCGGGGCACGAACCCGTGTCCCCTGCATCGGCAGGCGGACTCTCAACCACTGCGCCACCAGGGAAGCCCCTCAATTCAGCTTTTTTAGCATATTCACAGAGTTGTGCAACCATCACCTCTCATCTACATTTTTTATTCTTGACTTCATTCAGATTTTAAATCAAATGTCACACCATCAAATGGGAATCTCCTATCACCTAATCAAAAAGCTCACTCTGTCTCTATGGGCAGTCTCAATCCCATTATTCTTTTTGGTAGTGCACTTAAACTTCTGGGGGGTTTGTTGTTGTTGTTATATATATATATAACAAATATATATTTATATATTAAAATATGTTTATATAACGTATTATTTGTGTATTTATTGTCTTTTATTCATAGCACTAAGAGGGTGTACCTGACAGTGAACACTCAGTATTTGAAGAATGAATAATGATAACATTATCTTTCACTTATTGTGCCTTGTATTGTATTTAGAATAGAGATCATCTTTACAACAAACTTGAAAACCTGGGATTATGATCCCTAAAACTAATATAGAAAATAAGGCTCAGACAGGTTTTGTCACTTGCTCAGAGTTACATAATTGGTGAGTACCAGGGCTGGAATTCAAACCCAAGGCTGCCTGGCTCTAAGTGAAGGGACTTTTGATTAGGCCAAGGTAACCTGAACCCATAAAGTAAGTAAAAACTTATATGACAAGCTTCAGGTTCCAGAAACGTGGAAACTAGATAATCTGAGAACCCTCTGGCCACAAAACCCCTAGAATGTTGAACAAAATATCACCAACATATTTGAAATGTGTAGCTGAGCATGCACAATACTAAGGGAAATGCTCAAAGGCCAAAAATGAAAAGGGAGCTGGACCCCAGAACTGTGTGAAGGCATAAGTTATAGTTGACCTGGGGACATTCATCAATCTTAGTAACAAAGAGGGTTGTATTTTGTGGCTATGGGAAACAAAAGACAAGGTCTTTATATGATATGGGGATTTGGAACTGAGATCTCAGGGGAGGAAAAAAAAAAAAAAGACACTTGAAGGGCTACACCCTCAGTAAAAGAATGAACTGCGAAAATTCATCTTCTGGTAAAGGAAGACTCTGAGGAAATTTTCTGTCCTGGCCTGGGTTCTAGCTTGGGAGAAAACTCCTCCTCTGATAACTTTTTTAAAACTTTCAATTCTTTTAAATGTTTTGAGACTCATTTTATGGCCCAGCCTATGATATATCTTGGTGAATATCCCATGTGTACTAGAAAAGAATGTGTATTCTGCAGTTGTTGGGTGTAATGTTTTAGAAACATAAGTTAGATCCAGTTATTTGATAGTGTTGTATAAGTCCTCTTTATTCTTACTGTTTTTTTGTCTACTTGTTCTATTAATTATTGAAGAGGGATGTTGAAATCTCCAACTGTAATTGTGGTTTTAGCAACTGTCAGTTTGTCTGGAGTTTGCCATTGGTTTATAATCATTTTCAATTGTTATATAGTTTTGATAAAATAACCTTTTTACCATCATGAATATTCCTCTTTAATTCCAGTAATACTTGTTCTGTTAACATAGCCACTTCAACCACACCAACTTTCTTAGTGTTTGCATGTTTACCTTTTTCTATCTTTTTACTTTATATTTAATATGCATCTCTTAAGTGAGTGTTTTGTGGTCTGTTTGGGTCTTGCTTTTGTATCTTGTCTGACTTTCTTTGATCTTCTTTGATCTTTTTTCCTCCTTTCCTGATTTATTTTGGATTAATCAATATTTTTTGGTCATTTATTATCTTATTTTCTTTTGCCTTCTTAGCTGTACTTTTTTATTTTTAGTGGTTTCTCCAGAGCTTAAAATAGATATCTTTAAATTAATATAGTTTACTTTCAAATAATAGTATACTTTTCACTTATAACATAGGAACCTTACAAATATATTTCCAATTCACTCCATCCCATCATTTGTGCTATTGTAATATATCTTCTATGTGTTTTAAATCCCACAAGACAGTTTTATCATTTTTTCTCTGAATAGACAAGTTAAAAATTTAGAAAAAAAGGTCTATTTATCTACATATTTACTGTCCCTGGCATTCTAATTCCTCCTTTCCATCATTTTTCTTAAGCCTGGAGAATGTCCTTAAACAACTCCTGTAGTGCAAGTCTCCTGACAATAAATTCTCTCAGCTTTCTTTTGTCTAAATGTGTCTTTATTTTGCCTTCCTTTTCGAAGAGTATTTTTGCTGGATACAGAATTCTAGGTTAACTTTTTTTTTCCTTTCAGTACTTTAAAGATCCCATTGTCTTCTTCCTTTTATTGTCTCTGATGAAAGTTAGAAATATTTCTTTTCATAGCTCTCTTGTATATAATGTATTTTCACCATCAGGCTACTTTTAACATTTTTTTCTTTATTACTGTTGAGAAATTTTATTGTGATTTGCCTTGGTGTGATTTTCTTTATGCTATTCTCTAGGGGTTTATTGAACTTCTTGGATCTATAGGTTTAGAGTTCATCATATTGGAAAATTTTTCAGCTATTATATTTTTCAAATAACTTTTCTGCCCCTCATATTTCTCTTTTCTCTCCTCCAATTACACATATGTTAGACTGCTTGGATTATCCCACAGGTCACTGAGTGGGACCTCAAGCGGTGGGATTTTTTTTCAGTCTTTCTCAATGTGCTTCAATTTTGGTCATTTCTGTTGCTCTTATTTCAGGTTCACTGATTCTTCTTCATCTAATCTGCACAGCAGATGTTTCATTTCAGATACTGCAACTTTTGCTTCTAGAATTTTCATTTGGTTCTTAGTTTCTATCTGGCTAATGAGAAATCCATATTTGTTTCCCTCATTATGTTCATAGATTTCTTAACCTTTTGGAATATACTTATAATAGTAGTTTTAAAGTCCTTGTTTCCTATTTCATCATCTCTGTCATTCCTGAGTCTATATTGGCTGATTCTTCTCCTGGTAATGGGTCATATTTTCCTTCTTCACGTGTCTTTATACAAACTATTTTGTACACAAATGTGTACAGTTTATTTGTGAAAGTAATTTTGTACTATATCCTGTACATTATAGATGCCACTGTATTGAGTGTCTAGATTTGGCTATCATCCTTAACAGAGTTTTGAGTTTTGTCCTGCCAGGTAGTTAATTTACTTGCAGAGTATCACATGAACTTTAACCTAAACTTCACACCCTATACAAAGAATAACTCAAAATGATCACAGATTTAAATGTAAAATGCAAAACTATAAAACTTTCAGAGGAAAATGTGTGAGAAAATCTTTGGGCTCTATGGATAGGCAAAGAGTTTTGAGACTTGACACCAAAAGCATAAGACTATAAGACGTTTTTCCCAAAGTAGCTGTACCAGTTTATATTCCATCAGCAATAGATAAGAACCCTGAAGGCTCTACATTCTCACTAGCATTTGGTGGAGTCAGTATAAGTTGCATTTTTCAAGGAATTTATTTATTTTACTTAAGTTGTTGAATTTATTACAATAAATTTGTTCTTAATATTCCTGTGTTATCCTTTTGATGTCTGTACAATCTTAATGATATACTTTCTTACTCTTAACATTAGTAAGTTTTAACCCAGACTGATTTTCCCAGTAGATAGCTTCACAAGTTGTTGGATGCATTTTTGCCGTATAGAAAGATGAAGCATATGTGTCCGATGGAGAAAGTTCAAGTGAGTGATAATTTGGGGAACTGGAGGTGGGGGAAGGAAAGAATCCCTTCCAAAGTGGTTGTTTGAATAGCATTGCTAGATTGTAATCCACTTCTCTATACTAGAAAAGCCTGCAGTTTCCCCTAAATTTATTCTACACACACACAGAGTTTTCTTCAGTGAAAGACATTCATAATATAACTTGCAAATTTTTCCAGGTTTCTTAGATTCAATCACCTGCTTGTCAGTGTTTTAAACTAGAAGGCGCTCCAAATTAAATTGAGATAATTGAAGCAAAATCTCTGTGCTCGGCACAATTGTTACGGAAAAGGAATTTCCTTTGAAAGGTAAACACAGGCCTTATGAACAGCATTGATGGGGCCTGCTGAAATCACTTTTCACTCCATTCAGGGTTACTTTCCTTTCAGATGCACAGGGTGGAGGAGAACAAATGATTTGTCAAATAAAATGAACAGGGAAAAGTTTAGGAGGCTAAAACGGATTTCCGATACAGGAAATTTATTTGAACAAAGGTGTTTTCTCAGGCAATAGATTCAACCTGCCGTAGAATCCAACATTTGTTCAATAATCTCCCAACCCTACCATACCATATCAGTGTCATCTTTACATAGCACATTTCCTCTTCATCCAAATTCTGCCACATTTATAGGCCTCTCATTATCTCCTCAACTCTGCCATGATATTTCTGGACAAATAAGTAACTGAATACTCTCAACCTCAGAGTTTCTTGGTGAAGAAACAAAACACAGAAATCCTGAGAGAGAAGCACTGTCACTTTCCCCAGTGACAATTTGACTGTTTGTTTAAATTGTGTGTAAACAGAAACCCAACCTGCTAGTAAGCTGCTTTTAAATCTGCCAGAACTGCCCCTTTCCCCATCATCACCCTGCAATGCCTGCATTAAATGTTGGCAAATGCAGAACAGTTGTGGGAACATTCAGATGTAAACCATAAATGGCTCAGAAGTGAAGGAACCAGATCATGGGGTCCTGACCCTCAGAGGACATTTTTGGAGAATGATTTTGTTTTCTGCCTTGAGCTCACTCATAATAGTCACACATAGACCTTAAGTTTGTCTCCATTCATTCTTTGAATCAGTAGATCATTTGAATGATGGGTCCAGAAAGTCGGGGGGGGGGTTTAATGATTCTCAAGGTACTATCAAAATGAAGCTACCTATTTGGGTCCTACTAGCAGTGTCTCAAAAGAAGCATTAGGCCTCCTTTACAAATGAGTAAGCTGAGACCCCATGAGGCGAAGTCACTGCTGGATCCAGCTCTGGGGGCAGAGTTCCCACAGTTCTGGGGACCAAGCTGGCTTAGTGTTCCAAGTCCTCTAACTTGTAGGTCAACTCTGATTCCCACACACCACCAAGAAGCCACTTCCATCTCTCTGAGCTCAATTTCTGCCTCTCTAAAAGGAAATCATTATCATGGCTTTGTCGACCACACAGGGCCTTTGGAGAAAGCTGATGTGACAAGAGATGGGAGAGGGCTCAGGATGCTCATGAAGTCCACATAAGGGTAGAAGTGGTACTGTGACCTTGAATGGAGACCTCCTTTGCTTTGATCCCTCACGTGGCAGCCCTTGAGCCACACCTAAGGCCCATACTTCCTCAGGCAAGGAAGGATTCTTTCCTGGAGCCTTCAGAGTGGGCAAGGCCCTGCAGAAACCTTGATTTGAGACTTCCAGCCTCCAGAATCATGAGACGGTAACTGTTGTTTAAAGCCACCAGTTTGTGGTACTTTGTTACAGCAGCCCTAGGAAATTCATACAGTCCTTTCTGGTAAATGTATTGTTTCCAAAGATGGCGCTGAACAAGATTCAGCAACAGCCCTTCAGATTCCCAGGCCTCCACCGGAGAAGCATGTGACCACACATTCTCAGGGCAACTGGTTAATTAACACTCAGATTAGCCCGGTAACCCATGGTTCTTTCCCTATCCCTCCTGCCTATTTCAGCAGAACATCTGATCAGGTTCAAATGCGAGACCAGGAGGATGGACCAAAGGCACCTGATCCGGTCAGGAATCACCTGGCAACACTGACATAGGTAGGAATTCAGACAGAGGGCCAGCGATGGCTGGGGAGGTCAGTGCACATGGAAAGCCCCGTGTACAGGCAAAGCGATAACTCTTTCCCAGGCAGCACCACATCGCGGGGGCAACACTGGTGACAAAGAAGTGGAAGGGCCGAGGGCCGTGGTTGCAAACTCAAAAGCCACGGAGGCTCGGCAGAGAGGGAAGTGAGTACGGCTGTCAAGAAATAAGGGGTCTGGAGTGATCTGGAGAGCTCCTGCCCTCTCCAAAACTCAGGGTGGCCAGACATAACTCCCCAAGCTTTATGGGAAGCCAGAGACCTAGATTTTTTTCTTAACTGAAGTATAGTTTATTTACAATATTGTGTTAGTTTCAGGTGTACAGCAAAGTGATTCAGTTATCCGAATTTTTTTTCTATTCTTTTCCATTATAGTGAATTACAAGATGCTGAATATAGTTCCTGTGCTATACAGTAAATCTTTGTTGTATATCTATTTTATATATGGTAGTGTGCCTCTTATCAATCCCATACTTCCAATTTATCCCTCCCCCCACATCCCTTCCCCTTTGATAACAATAAGTTTGTTTTCTCTGCAGAGACCTAGATTTTTATGTGAAATTTCCTGATCTGTAAAGCACTGGGTGGGCCAAGTAAAACACTGGGACCTCAAGGTGGGCCCATAAAGGCACTGGTTGGTGATGCTCTGTAACAGAGGTTAACTCCTTCCACCATCCACCCTGACATCTGGCTGTGCGTGGCCACAGCTGCTTTAGTGGCCCTTAGGCACCTTCCTAAGTGATCACAAAGGGTTATGGCCTTCTCTGGTGCGGAGAATGGGCAGGTCTCTCTGGCGCAGTGAAACAGTGTGAACGTTTGCATTTCACTGGGATGCGATCATTACAAACCAGATCAAGGAAACCTGAGAAAGTCAAGGGCTGGGAGGGGAAGAAATGTGTCGTGTGGCCTCTTAAGCAATTAGCGTTGATGTCCCTAGCAGCTGCTGAATTCCAGAGGCAATTCCAGAAGCTATGATTTGGAATCAGTCTCTTAAGACACACTTAAAGGCATTGGGGCTGGATGCCTGGCCCAGAGAAGAGAAAACCCAAGGTGCGAGGGCGTGGTGAAAGGGAGGGAGAGGGAGTAGTTATCCCTGTCCTCAAATACCCGCCGGTTGTTACAGTTGGAGGGAAGTAGCTTCTTTTGTGAGGATCCAAGAGTTAAACCCAGGGCCAGCAGGTGCAAGTTATAGGGAAACAACTCCCTAGCAATCAGAGGTCTAAAGGTGGAGTCGCTTGCCTTTGGAAGAAATGAGCACTCCGTCGTGGGAGGCATCCAAGCACACATTCAGTGCCCACCGTTTGGAGATTATATGGTGGAGAGAAGCATCACTTTGGACAGACTCTTGAGTTCCATCCATCCTAGAAATTCTGTGATTTATCTTACTAGTCACAGTTCAATTGACCTGCTTTATTTGGGGTCTTGTTTTTTGTTTGGTTGGGATTTGATTTTGTTTTGTTTTAGAAGATATGCAGAAACTTCAGAATTCTCTTTCCACTCTAGAAATGGGACTTAGAACTCTCAGCACAGGAACTATGAGGAGTGGAAAGTGACCCTGGACCGCGATACTTTCGAGGCGAAGGTAGCAGGGAGTCACTTACAGTGCCTTAATTTGTGGCTGCCGGGAAGAACTAAAGTACAAGCCAGGCTTCTGAGAAACAGGAAGGAAAATGGGCAGATAGGACATGGAATCCTGGAATTAATAAGAAGTCAAATGGCTGAGTCACTGAGATAATTTCCAAGTCTGAAGGTAACAGGAAAAAATAAGAAATGGAAAAAAGAAAATCGACACTTGGAGAGTAATGAAGGCTTTCCAGAGACCCCTGGTGACCAACGCAACAGGAGAAGTCAGGAAAAGTTAATTACACCCTGCTAGGGGAGTCCTTCACGGCAGCCAGACGTCCTGCTCCGGCCTTCGCCTATCACTGGATTCCTTCCCGGTCAATAGCAGCCCTCACACCCACCCCAGGACCCAACGAGACCAGGCGCTCACCATTTACGCAAGTGATCTCCTTCACGTCCAGTTATAGTGTTGATCAGTCCATTTCATCACTCCCCCTCAGTAAGGACGCAGAACATCAGAACAGAAGTAGACTAGACGTTGGGAAACACTGCATGCGTCGTACAGAAGGGAAAGCGGAGGCCCAAAGAACGGTGCCTGTACCAAGTGCAACAGGGAAGATTGAGATGTGCAGGAGCCGCTTCGTGTTCTCTCCTAAATTAATAGAAAAGAAGTTCACAGCACTAAAGATAGAGCTCACGCTTCTGCGTTAAAAAACATCATCTCTGGAGATTAATATGGGAGTCTCTCCAACTCAATAACTGGCTTTTGAGAAATAGAGATTTCTCCTGTCCCACGCACTAAAAGTCACGTTTTTGTTGACAGGGTGAGGTTTGGGGATGTTCTTAAGTACCACCAGGCTCTGTGTTCTGCCCTGTTCACAGACCCACCCAGAGAGCAGGCCCATCCCTCGGTGGTTCAGGGGCATGGAACCTGTTTGGCCCACTTTGAAAGACACAGAGAGGCCCAGCAGGGTTCCCAGCAGGACTGGGAAGGTTAGGCAGTTTTCTGAGCCAGGGCGGTCACGTGTGTAAGGAACTAGAGAGAGCAGGTCCATTTACTCTTTCAGTATTTCCTTACCTTTTTTTCAAGATCAGAAAATGTCCCCAGACTGTTCTTTTGGGGTGTGATTTAGACTCGTCGTTAAAACCACCCTTTGCGCCTGCTGTCCTCCTTCTCCTGCCTGTGAGGAAGGCCTCAGCCCCCCTTCCTCACTGCCCCCTCTTCTCTTCCGGTGACTCCAGGACCTCCTGACCAGGCCTCTGCCCCACCCCTGCCCGCCAGTCTGCACACAGTGTTGGACAGACCCTTTCAATACAATTTTGATTGTGCTGCTCACTGTATAAAGGCCTCAGTGGCTTTCTCACTGCATTGAGTAAATGCCATCCTCTTCAGGGTGGCCAAGAAGCAGATTAAAATTAGGCCACCGCCCACCTCTCCACTTCCTCTCCCTTGCCCTTGGCCACACCCCTGGGAGGCACTGCCCCTTGCTGCTAGCTCCCTCCAACCCACACGGTGCTTCGTCTACCTGAGGCATCCCTCCCTGCTCCCTGCCGAACTAGGTCCCTCTCACCTTTTGGTCTCATTGGGGAGGCCTTGGAGAAGGCGTTCCCGAGCACCCAACTAAAGGGCCCTTCCCAGGTTTTCTGAGTTAACCCACTGCTCTGGTATTGTCTGCAAGGCTTTGTCAGTATCTGTTGATAGCTGATTTAGTTGCTTGTTTATTTCTTTCTAGTCTTCCCCCTGCTTGAGTTTAAGAGGGACCTCATCTGTTTTCTTTATTATTACAATCCTGGCTCATAGAACTGTTCCTGATGTGTAATAGTTGCTCAAGAAATACTTGTGGGAAGGAAGGAAAGAGGGAGGGAGGAAGAACGGGAGAAGAAAAAGAGAAAGGATAAAGGAAGCCTCTTATATCTACATATACTAGTTGGTGTCTAGCTTGAAGAGGGTAGTAGCTAAAACAAAAGGATTAACTGTGGGTTTTAATGCATTATAAGCAGCAATATTGGGGGGCAGATTGGGGGTGGGGAGCCCTCAGTCTCACCTTCCAGGCAGCCAGCTCTGTGGTCCAGGGGAGGACAGACAGGAGCTGCGGAGGTAAAGGGAGCTGCCAGTGGGGCGCAATGGTTGGATGGAGTGGATGGAGGAGGGGAGAAGTCTCCGCCCTCACAGGTGGGCAGGATCGGCCCTGCCTGGCAGACGTGTGATGGTAGCATCTGCCATTGCATAAACAGCATCAGGACCAGCCTTGCCCTCAAATAACCTAGAATCAATGAAAGAGTTGGTGGAATGCAAATATTTAGGTCAGAGCAAGGAATATAATTTATTTCCCTCCTTCAGCCCATGAGGTCCTTGGAGACGGGGCCCAGGTCTTCTGAAGTTATGCAAATGAAGTATGTCGCTCAAGACCTGGCCTCAGGTGGGCACTGCACACACAACTGAGCTATGATGAAGGTGGCTCAGGAGGGGGTGGGACCTTGTTCCAGGGAGGTGGCATTGCACCAACCTTTGGTGTTCCAGAGGGCAGGACTCATGTGGCTGGACACATGCTACACAAAAACAGCTGGCTGGCCACCAGCAGAGAAATCTCTTTTAACCGAGAGCGCAGACACTGGACAGCTTGACTAGGGGGCTGGAGCAGGCAGGAGCTTCCCACACTGGAGGCCGAGGAGAGCAAGAAGTGCTCAGGTGTTAGGTAGGAGATGGTAAAGACGGTGGTCTGAGTCCCTGCCACACCACAGATTATTCTATGATGCCCAGACTAAATCCATGTCCCGCTGATGCCCAAGTGGACACTCGGAGCCATCGGGAGGGTGCTCAGCTCTTCAGGGGAAAGTCAGTTCCCTACGGCTCTTACTTATAACTTTGTTTGTAGATAGTGAGCCTTTTCTGTCCGGCTCCTCATCCCCATCCTTTCTGCCTGTGACAATCACGTTATTTAATTTAGACGAGTGAAGTTACCTTAGATCAATTATACTTACTTTTCCTGTGTAATTTCCAAAGCTTAATATCTCCATTCAGGCCCAGCCTGGGGGACAGGTTGTCTAGCAGAGTCCTAAACGATTTCAGCCCTTAATTCAATTGTACTTTTACCACAGCCCGGGCAGCGAGCATAATTCTTTTATCCCTAAGATGTCTCATTAGCAATAATCTAATAGCACATATTAAAATATAGGTCACCGAGGTGGGCTGCCAAGTGGAAGCCTTGTCATAACTTTGAAGGCTGGACAGCTGTCTTGTTCCCCCCACATGACACAGCCCAATCCCAGGCTTAATTCTCAAACAATGAACTCACAAAAACAGTTTACTTTCTGCGGTTCAAGGTTAAGAACTAACCCTGGCTAGAAAATAGTGTTGGTATCTGTTGCCATGGGGTGGGGTGAGGGAGACAGTTCTTGCCAACATGACACAGTAGAAAAGATCTCTGGCCTCTAGCATTTGGAGCTGGGGCCCTCATCGCAGTTGTATCCCGAACTTGCAGAGTAACCTGAGGGTATGACTTTTACTCTCTCGGACCTCAGTTTTCACATCTGTAAGAGGGGAAGGCAGTGGAGTTAGAGCCATTGTTCCTCTGGCAGTCCAAGTTCAACTCATCCTTGTGTGCCCTTGATGTTTTCCTTTAAGTCAACTCACTCTTCTAAATTAAATACATTTGTTTTATAAAGGAAGCTCAAGTATCAATATGAAAAAATCTCAAGAACATTTGTAGAAAGATTCATGCAGAATGATGCCATTTGTATAAATGTTAAACATGCAAAACTAAATACTAGCAAACAGAATCCAACAGCACATTAAAAGCATCATACACCATGATCAAATGGGGTTTATCCCAGGAATGCAAGGATTCTTCAATATATACAAATCAAACAATGTGATAAACCATACTAATAAACTGAAGGAGAAAAACCATATGATCATCTCAACAGATGCAGAAAAAGCTTTCGATAAAATTCAAGACCCATTTATGGTAAAAAACCCTCCAGAAAGTAGGCATAGAGGGAACTTACCTCAACATAATAAAGGCCATATATGACAAACCCACAGCCAACATCGTTCTCAATGGTGAAAAACTGAAACCATTTCCTCTAAGATCAGGAACAAGACAAGGTTGCCCACTCTCACCACTATTATTCAACATAGTTTTGGAAGTTTTAGCCACAGCAATCAGAGAAGAAAAAGAAATAAAAGGAATCCAAATGGGAAAAGAAGAAGTAAAGCTGTCACTCTTTGCCGATGACATGATACTATACATAGAGAATCCTAAAGATGCTACCAGAAAACTACTAGAGTTGATCAATGAATTTGGTAAAGTAGCAGGATACAAAATTCATGCACAGAAATCTCTTGCATTCCTAAACACTAATGATGAAAAATCTGAAAGAGAAATTAAGGAAACACTCCCATTTACCACTGCAACAAAAAGAATAAAATACCTAGGAATAAACCTACCTAAGGAGACAAAGACCTGTATGCAGAAAACTATAAGACACTGATGAAAGAAATTAAGGAAGATACAAACAGATGGAGAGATATACCATGTTCTTGGATTGGAAGAATTAACACTGTGAAAATGACTCTACTACCCAAAGCAATCTCCAGATTCAATGAAATCCCTATCAAACTACCACTTGCATTTTTCACAGAAATAGAACAAAAAAATTCACAATTTGTATGGAAACACAAAAGGCCCGAATAGCCAAAGCAATCTTGAGAAAGAAAAGCGGAGCTGGAAGAATCAGGCTCCCAGACTTTAGACTATACTACAAAGCTACAGTAATCCAGACAGTATGGTACTGGCACAAAAACAGAAATATAGATCAATGGAACAGGATAGAAAGCCAAGCGATAAACCCATGCACATATGGTCACCTTATCTTTGAAAGGAGGCAAGAATATACAATGGAGAAAAGACAGCCTCTTCAATAAGTGGTGCTGGGAAAACTGGACAGCTACATGTAAAAGAACGAAATTAGAACACTCCCTAACACCATACACAAAAATAAGCTCAAAATGGATTAAAGACCTAAATGTAAGGCCAGACATTATCAAACTCTTAGAGGAAAACATAGAACACTCTTTGACATAAATTACAGCAAGATCCTTTTTGACCCACCTCCTAGAGAAATGGAAATAAAAATAAACAAATGGGACCTAATGAAACTTAAAAGCTTTTGCACAGCAAAGGAAACCATAAACAAGACAAAAAGACAACCCTCAGAATGGGAGAATATATTTGCAAATGAAGCAACTGACAAAGGATTAATCTCCAAAATTTACAAGCAGCTCATACAGCTCAGTATCAAAAAAACAACCCAATCCCAAAATGGGCAGAAGACCTAAATAGACATTTCTCCAAAGAAGGTATACAGATTGCCAACAAACACATGAAAGGATGCTCAACATCACTAATTATTAGATAAATGCAAATCAAAACTATAATGAGGTATCACCTCACACCAGCCAGAATGGCCATCATCAAAAAATCTAGAAACAATAAATGTTGGAGAGGGTGTGGAGAAAAGGGAACCCTCTTGCACTGTTGGTGGGAATGTAAATTGATACAGCCATATGGAGAACAGTATGGAGGTTCCTTAAAAAACTAAAAATAGAACTACCATATGACCCAGCAATCCCACTACTGGACATATACCCTGAGAAAACCATAATTCAAAAAGAGTCATGTGGGGCTTCCCTGGTGGCGCAGTGGTTGAGAGTCCGCCTGCCGATACAGGGGACACGGGTTCGTGCCCCGGTCCGGGAGGATCCCACGGAGCGGCTGGGACCGTGAGCCATGGCCGCTGAGCCTGCACGTCCGGAGCCTGTGCTCCGCAACGGGAGAGGCCACAACAGTGAGAGGCCCGCGTACCGAAAAAAAAAAAAAAAAAAAGAGTCATGTACCACAATGTTCACTGCAGCTCCATTTACAATAGCCAGGACATGGATGCAACCTAAGTGTCCATCCACAGATGAATGGTTAAAGAAGATGTGGCACATATATACAATGCAATATTAGTCAGCCATAAAAAGCTACAAAGTTATTTGTAGTGAGGTGGATGGACCTAGAGTCTGTCATACAGAGTGAAGTAAGTCAGAAAGAGAAAAACAAATACCGTATGCTAACACATATATGTGGAATCTAAAAAGAAAAAGAAAAAAAAAGATATAATTGGTTCTAAAATGTTTGTTCTTGAGCTAGAACCTATATTAGCAACCATTCATGGAAAATCAGCTAACAAAAAAAAAAAATGGTTCTGAAGAACCTAGGGGCAGGACAGGAATAAAGATGCAGATGTAGAGAATGGACTTGAGGACACAGGGAGTGGGAAGTGTAAGCTGGGACAAAGTGAGAGAGTGGCATGGACATATATACACTACCAAATGTAAAATAGATAGCTAGTGGGAAGCAGCCACGTAGCACAGGGAGATCAGCTCGGTGCTACGTGACCACCTAGAGGGGTGGGATAGGGAGGGTGAGAGGGAGACGCAAGAGGGAGGAGATATGGGGATATATGTATATGTATAGCTGATTCACTTTGCTAAAAAGCAGAAACTAAAAAAAAAAAAGCAAAACGATACTTTCTGTTGTTTAGACAGGCAAAACTAGTCCATGACATTAGAGGGGAGGAGGGAGGAGATGGTGACGGAGAGGGGGTACAAAGGGGAATTCTGGGGTGCTGGTCATTTTTTTTTAAGTATATTCATTATGTAAAAAGTGCACTAGTAATTATTGCACTTTTCTGTATTTTTCTGTGTGTGTTAAGCCTCATAGACACACACACATATATGTAAGATAATTTTAGGAGTATACACATACAATTTTAGTTATATATCCCTATATCTATCTCTGTCTTTATCCATCCATCCATCCATCTACATATCAATCTATCATCCGTCTAGTGAAAACATGGATACATGCTTGGGAATAATCAACATTATATAAGGATGGCGGCAGGCCAGGGCAGGTGGGAGGGAGAGGAATACAATTGGGAAAGAGACTCAGGAACTTTGACCATATTTCTAATGTTTTTATTTCTTAAGTTAGTTAGTTGTTTGTTATAGGAGTGTCTATAATTTTATGTAAGTCTGAGATATGTCATAAGTTTAAAATCATTAAGTAATAAATAATGAAAGAAACTTTATATAATATCAGAAATCAAAAACCACTACCACATGCTATAAATAGATGGTAAGCGTAACAATAGATATTCAATGAGATGAAATGCTGTTATTCAATTGTACTTTGACACTGTTTGGGCTAGAAGGGTCTGATCCTGAGCCCGGCTTCCCTCTGTTGAAATGGGGATCAGTGAAGGAGAGAGAGGTGTTACTTCAATAGTCAGGGTTAAAAGGACATGGTGTTACCAAATGAAATGTTGGAGTTTGGATCAGAGAAAGGTTTATTGCAGGGCCATGCAAGGAGAACAGGTGGCTCATGCCTGAAAAGACCCCAAACTCCTCGAAGGGTTTCAGCAAAGCATTTTTAAAGACAAGGTGAGGGAGGAGCGTGGCTTGTTCTTGCAAACTTCTTGGTGTCAGAATCGTTTGTTCTTGTAGCTGTCCATGTAGGTCAGGTCAGGATGTTCCTGTAAACCTCCAAGGAAGAAAATGTTATTCTCTCTGTTCTGCAACTTTTTATCTCTATATGAACGGGAAAGTATTATACCCTTAAAGGTCACGGCCTTGAGAATGGGCTGTGCTGTATATTTCAGGCTATAGGCAACATTCTTAACTGGAAGCAAAAGCAATAGAATACAAAGGTTAAAACAGAAGAAACAGATCTAATATGGAGTCAGATTTGTTCTTCTCTATTACAGTGGGAAGGGGGTCACACTTTCTTCCTATATGAGGCAAAGCCATTTAAAGCAGGGGCTGCATGGGCCTAAATCATCAACATCTCACGACCCATTGTGCTGCCCTACTTCAGGAAAGGGTAGCGAGGTCCCTCTAAGCCCTGGCTGTCCTGCCTTCTAAGTGGTTTGGGGAGTGGAGTAGGTCTTGTTAGGAGTGGGCTGGGAGACAGGGAGGCAAAAGTGGAGGGATTATTATTAGTAAAATGATTAGCAATGATTGGCAAAATTGGGAAAGCCTTGAGGAAGAGCCCCCTTCCTCCTGCGACCCCCTTCCCAGGCCTCATGAGTGCCTGGAAAACTGTCAGGCAAACAATCCCCACCATGTGATTTGTTCTCACGCTGGGGCTCAGCCTGGACGCCTCTGGGAGCCAGGCCCTCATGCCTGGGAGGGGGGCCTCGTCCACCCCGGTACAGCTCTTTAAGCCCCCTCCTGTGCTCCGGGGAGCTGGGGGCTGACTCCCTGCAGTGTGTGTTTATGGGCTTTGATCCTGCTCTTGGGTCACAGAGAGTATAACTGCCACCTCCCCTCTCTGACTGCATGTCCCCCCATGAGGACAGCAGGTCTGTCCCTCAGTCTCCTAAGGCCACAAGCCCCTTTACCACCCCCTCTCCTCATACTCCCCGGCACACACGCAAGCAGAAATATGCAGTATATTTGCGGGGGTGTCCGAGTGTCTGCACTGACTTCAACTCAACAGCCGCCATCTATGCCTGGGCAGTATGAACTGGCTACCTGGTCTCCTCACAAGGAAAGCAGTGCATTGGAGGGTTAGTATGTGCATTTCTTTGTCCCCTGGAATAAGCAGGGATGACCTAATGATGACCTGTGTTCGACTCTGTCACCCAGAATTCTGCCCAGCCTGGACCCTCCTCCACCAAGACCTCAAAGTCTTGCCAGCCTCCTCATCTCAGCTTCCCGGTCCCTTGTTTCATCCCTTCAGGGTGTGCCCAGACTACCTAGTCTGATAAATGCTCCACAGAGAAGATGTGGCATGTGGGAAGAGCCCTGGACCACACGTCACGAGTCAGAGTCTGAGCGCTTGTTCTGTGTGACCCTGGGAGTTGGGGGTGAGGCACGGAAGCTGTGAGTGGGGGGTTCTCCTTCGAGTTACCTGGGAGGAAGGGAAAGGAGCGTGATACAGCTCTAAGGAGGGGGGATGCCATCAGGTGGAGAAGACCTGGGTAGGACAGAGGGAAGGGGAGGAGAGAAGAGAAGTAGAAGAGAAACAGGATGGTGTTGGGGCAGGTCCCAGAGGTGGGGGGACATAAGGGACTGGAGTGGAGAGGAGGTAAGCCTTGGAGAGGGAAGGACTCCAGCTCTGAGGAGAAAGGGCCAGAGAAGATGGTGGCTGCAAACAGACAATGCTGGGGTTCAGAACTGCATCAGCCACAGACTCCGGGTTCCCAGGCAAAAAGCGAGAGGAGCCCTGCTGAGAATGGGAAGCTTGAGTGGGGAAGGGGGAAGGTGAGAAGGTGAGGAGGATGAAGAAGGTGGGGACCAAAGAGGGAGACCCTGAGCCACCAGGATAGAACAATGGTTAAGAACATGTGCCCTGGAGCCAGCCTAGTTCTAGGTTCAAATCCCACCCTCTGTCCCATCCTACCCATGTGACCCTGGGCAAGGCATTTAACCACTTTCACCATTATTGTTCTTTTTGGAAAATTTTTTAAAATTTTATTGGTTAATACCATTAATTCTTTAATCTGTAAAATGGGGATAATAATAGTGAGTATTATATGAAATAATACTTAGCGTGGTACCTAAAACCAATGAATGGAAAGACTGCCAAATATATAGCAAATGTCTTTTGTGAATTTAGTATGTGCCCAACACGAAGCATTTAGCAGTCATGATGCATTTAAGCCTTACGAGTACCCTGTGAGATAACTACTATGATGAGCACCATTGTATAGAACACTGAGGCACGCATCAGCCCAGGCTGACACAACTAGTAAGCAACAGAGCCAGGATTTGAAGCCCCAAGCAGTTAGTATGAAAGTTGAGTGCCACTCTGCCTGCTTGTCACATAAAGGAGGCCAGTGTGTCAGGGGTCTCCCGAGAAACTAGGAGGGGAGGGTGATGGTGTTTACCATAAAGAGGGGCAGAAAATCACTACCCTGAGCCCTGCTCTCTAGTTCCCCTGCCCTTGCCCTAAAACCACTCAGCTTTCATCTTGGGGGTCAAGGGTACAGGCAGAGGAGGAGACGGGCTTCGTAAGGGCGTGCCTCAGGCTGGTGTTTTCTGTCTGTGGTGCACAGAGTGTGGCTACTGCTTGTGCTGCCGTCACTAAGTGGCTTATTAGATTCAGGTTCCTGGGCACGAGGGCGGAGCAGGACCAGCCCAGGCTGGGGGCAGATCCCACAGCCCTTGGCTTCCTTGGGCTGAGGCCTCCTGACAATCACCTTGATGAGGGTGCAGTTCCAACCTCCATCCCCTTGCCCATCCCACACACCTGCTCTGGGGGTTCTATGGCTGCTCCTGGTACCTCTACAACTGTCCCTTAGACAGTGAGCAGGAAGCAGCTCTTCTCCTTCCATGCCCTAGAGGGCACCCGTTCACCCCTCCCAGGGAGAAGACAGCTCGGCCAGGAAGTGGTTGCGAGTTTTTTGCTAAGTGTAGCCAGAGCAAATGGAAGAAGCCCCAGTGCTCGGGAAAGACGGCACTCAGGTAGGGCAAAGCCAGTGTGAATCGCTATAGCCACTCTCAAACTGGGACTGTGCTTATGAAACATATCACTAATACTGGAATTATATTTTTTTTAAACAGGAATTAAACATGCCACAGACAGGCAGATGCAGATCCACTGAATCTAAATTTCTGGGGCCGGCCCAGGAATCTGCACTTTGAACAATCTGCTAGACTAATGTGAACTGGGAAAGTGGCAAAGAGGCAACAGAATTCTAGGAAGAAGCAGATTACTTTCAAGGACATGACTGTAACTGACGTCACAGAGCGTTGATAAATGAGTCCCTTCCTGTAGTGTTACCAAGTCTTTCCCATTGATTGTTTTATTTAATAGCTGTGTTATCCCCATCTTACAGGTGGGAAACCTGAGGCTCAGAAACCAAAGTCACTCAGCAGGTAAATGGTGAAGCAAGTTTTGAACCCACCCAGCTTTTTGTTTTTAAACTCCAGATCCACACTCATAGTTGTTATACCAACCCATATTTGCTACTTCATCCCAGTCTCGGAATTTTTTTTTTTTTCTTTTGGCTGCGTTGGGTCTTAGTTGAGGCACGTGGGATCTTTCGTTGCAGCGCGCAAGTTCTTCCCTGTCGTGCGCAGGCTTCTCTCTAGTTGTGGTGCACGGGTTTTTCCTCTTCTCTAGTTGTGGCGCACAGGCTCCAAGGTGTGTGGGCTCTGTAGTTGTAGTGCGCGGGTTCCAGAGCGTTTGCAGTATGGCGGGCTCTAGATGAGGCGCGCTAGCTCAGTAGTTGCCGTGTGCGGGTTGCCCCACAGTATGTGGGATCTTAGTTCCCTGACCAGGCATGGAACCCGCATCTCCTGCATTGTAAGGCAGATTCTTTACCACTGGACCACCAGGGAAGTCCCCCAGCCTCGGAATTTGAAGTCAGATAGACCTAACTTAAAATTCTGAAGATGATCCCCGCCTCCCACAGATGTGGAGACATTAAAATTTTTGAAACAACAGCAAGAAGCAGTAACACATACGCTATACCGGGCACTGTTCTAAGTGCTTTGCATGTATTTATTCATTTAATCCTCTCAACAGTTCTATGAGGTAAGTCCTATTTGGCATCACCATCTTATCCATTTTACAGACGAGGAAACTGAGACAAGGAGAACTTGACCAAGATTTCACAGATAGTAAGTGTGGAGACAAGATTAAAATTCATGCAATATGGCTCCTAAGTTCCTGCTTTTACCCATTCTCCCTCTCCAGACTGCAGAAAAAGGTTAACTTGGTAAGTTTCCGAGGAATAGATATCAGAGGGCCAGAGAGACAAGCGGGGAGGGGGTGGGAAGGTAGCTGTATGTGTACGTATTATGTATGACTAGTGACACCACTGGGGAATGTTTCCTGATGGAAAAGAAAACAGAGCACAGGGACTAGTGGGCAGTCATGTCAGGGATTCTGAGATGGAGTCCATGCAGGAATCTGCAAGTCCCTTAAACCTCTATTTAAAATGCTGTGTACATTAAAAATGACAAATACACAGAGATAAGGAATACTTATCTTGGATAGGAATACTGAATACTGTAAAAAAAATGTCAATTCTCCCCAAATTGATCTATAGATTCAATGTAATCACAGTTGAAATTCCGATGGGATTTTTCATGGAACTCAGCAAGCTGATTCTGAAATTTGCAGAGAAGAGTTTGCCAAGACACTTCCAAAGAAAAAGAGCTGGAGAGTCTTGCCCCATGAGATGGAAAAACTTATTATGTGGCAAAGTTGTTTGTTTGTTTTCCCAGCTTTATTGGGGTATAATTCACAAAAAGTTGTATATATTTAAAGTGTACAACGTGATGGTTTGATATACATATACAACATGATATGGTTACCATAATTAAGTTAATTGACACATCCATCACCTCACATAGTTACCTTTTGTGTGTGTGCGATGAAATATGTAAGATCTACTCTCTGCATATTTCAAATATACAATAGAGTGTTGTTAGCTATAGTCACCATGCCATACTTTAGAGCCCTAGAACTTAGTCACCTTATGACTGAAAATTTGTACCTGGAAAACAATGTTAATTCAGACAATGTGGTATTGCTTGGACACAGAAAACCGACCAATGGGGCAGAATGAAGAGCCCAGAAACAAACGCAACTGTACAAGGAGACTTGGTTGGTGAGTGAGCATTCTCTGCCAATCAGAGCAGAAAAGATAGAAGTGCTTAATGAATGGGCCACGACAGTTTATCAGTGATTCATATGAAAAATAGTGAAGTGGAATCCCTACCTCACACCCTACACAAAATCAACTCCATGTGGATTAACGATATAAATATGAAGGGAAAAACTATCAAAATTTATAGTTTAGGAAAATATCAGGTAGGGAAGTGTTTCTGAAATAAATACATAATGTATTTTAATGCACTGCTGCATTAAAATACATTAAAATGAATAACCTCTATCAAAATCACCATATAGAGAAAAAAGACTTACACAACCAAGACAAGATGTTTGCAACGTAAGTGACAAAGATTTGGGCCCAGTATATTAAGAACTACTGTGAATCAATAAGAAAAAACAAGCCAACACAAAATTGTACAGACAACATGTCATCATGTCACAGAAAAAAAGAAACACAAATGACCCACACGTATGTGAAAAGATGGTCCAGGTCATTGGAAGTCAGAGAAATGCATGTTAAAATCACATCTTTTTTTTTGTTTTTTGGCTGCGCCGTGCGGCTTGCAGTATCTTCGTTCCCTGACCAGGGATTGAACCTGGGCCACTGCAGTGAAAGTGCGAAGTCTTAACCACTGGTCCACCAGGGAATTCCCAAAATCACATCTTAAAGATTGGTAAAAAATAAAAGCCAGATAATGCCAAGGGTTGGCGAGGATGTAAAGAAATTGGAAATGAAGAAATAACAGTGTTAGAGTTTCAGCTGGTACCACTTTAGAAAATAGTTTGACATTATTTGATAAAGCTGAACAAACACATACTCTGCACACCAGCACTTCACTAAGTATAGAGCCTAGAGAAACTTGCACATGGGCGTAGGAGCTGTCTGTACAAAAGTTTCTAGGCAGCATTGTTCAAAATATTTAAAAAACTAGAAACAATCCAAATGTCCTTCAATAGCTGAATGAATAAACAAATTGTTATAATTCAGACAATAGAATGAATATATACAACAGTGAAAATGAGTGAACTACAGCTAACTCCATCATCATGGATGAATCTCAAAAATACTGTATTCAAGCCAAAGGAGTCACAGAACAGTATCTGTAGTATGATTCCTTTTAGATAAAGTTCAAAGAAGGACAAAACTAAACAATATATTGTTAGGAATAGATTCATAGGTGACAATACTGTGAAGAAAAACAAAGAAATTGATGAGTTGCTAAATACAGGAAAGTGGTTACCTTGGAGTGGGGCACACAGGGGCTCATAGGGTATCGGAAATGGTCTATTTCTTAATCCAACAGGGTGGGTTCTTGTATGTTCATATTATTGATACTTAAACTATAAATTGTTCGTATATTTTTATACACTTTTTCTTATGTATGAGAAATTTCACACTAAATTTTAAAATACCATGTGTGCGTGCATATTTCTGGGAGAGTCCACATTCATCGGGTTATCTAAGGAGTGTCTGGTCTTCTAACAGAGTACACCTGGGCATGAAGGTTTCTGTGGTCCCATCCTGCTCTGATATTCATCCCCATGATGGACAGAGGCCTTGTGTCAGCCTGATTACGGCTCATCCTGGTCAGCTGACCTCAACCCCCCTCTGCCTTGGAACAGGACATAAACCAGGTGTGAGTCCTCTGTCCCCATAACTCACGTGACCACCTCAGGCCAAAGGATGTATGTGGTGGCTCATGCAGAAGAGGGAGGTCCTCCTTTCCTCCCAGGAGACTGAGTTCCTTTGCCTCGAACATCTCCTTTCCTTTCTCCTGCAGTTCCAGTCCTGACATAACTTCTGTCTTTCTTCTTCCTACTGCCCCTCCCCATCTTGCTGATGGACTTGGCCATCACCAAAAAGCCCGAAAGCAGCAGAGCAGCAGTCAGAACCCAGGGTGCTGACTCCCAGCCTTGTGCTTTTTCTGCCACCCCACCTGCCAGTGCCTCTGTCCATCCCATAGAGGGTCACGAGGCTTGGCCAGGCTTGTGTTGGCAAATCCACAAAAGGATGGTTTACTCATTCATCCATCTCACCCGTGGAGGGGCTTCAGATTCTATTCTGAATGAGATGGGAGCCATTGGAGAGAGGGAGGAATAGGATCTGAACTCGCTTCCAAAAGGTCTTCCTGGTGGCTGTATAGAGCTTAAAGTTCAGGGGGCAAAGGGAGAAGTGAGGGAGGCCATTCAGAGGCTGCCACAGTAATCCAGGTGAGGGATGACATAGCCTGGAACAGGGTGGCGACCTTGGAGGTGTGGAGGTGGGATCTGATTCGGAGCCAACAGAGTTTGCAGTAGGATTGGTTGTGGGAACGTGAGAAAGAGGACTCCAAGGTTTTTGGCCTCTGAGGATCTACAAGGAAAAATATGCCATCGCCTGGAATGAGGGAGGTGAGGAGGAACAGGTGTGCATGCAGGTCAGCAAGGGGTCACCAAGAATTCTATCTTGGACACGGGAGTTCCAGGTGCCGTTTATTACCTGTGTGGAGATGTCGGTCTGTATTTAGATCCAGTCAGGGGATGTAAATGGTTGTATCCATCGTCAATGATGGATAGACGCTCTTTAATGCCTGTGCCCGGATGTAGTCCCAGGTGGGGTAGGAGCTCCTTAGAGAAGAGTCCTTAGACTCTTCTAACCCAGATGAGTCCCATCGGGGTAGGTTGGAAGCCTCAGGGACACCTGGGGGACTTTAGTGGGAGGTGTCCTGAAGGAGACTGATTTCAGCTCCTAGGGGTCTTTTACTGAGGACACTTTTTTGCTATTTGTAAATGCAGTTTAACCTATACCCATGACCAATGACGCAGGGCAGGTCAGTGGCAGGGACATCAGTCTAATGCCCCTGATCAAAAGATGAAAAAAAAAGAAACAGAAAGAAAGAGAGAGAGAGAGAAGGAAGATGGGAAGGAAGGAGCGAAGGAGGAAAGAAGGAAGGGAGGAAATGTACAGGCGAACCTCTCCTCCTCTCTGGCCTTATTTTCCTCATCAGTGCAATAGAGGTGCAGGTTCTGATAGTATCCTCAGGACACTTCCAGGACTGAGCCACTTGGATTCCAAATAACCTCCAGACCAGCCTTTGTGTGTCAGGGTCTTGGTGTCTGCAGGGAGATGGCCAGAGCTGGGCTGACAGCACCAGCCATCACCTTGTGCCCATGGCCTGTGTCACCAAGTGCCGTGGTAAGTGGAAGTGACGCCTCCCCAGGGATCCCGTTAGCTCTGATAATGTTCCAGTCGCCTGCCCACCCACTTGCCCTCAGGCCACCTGGAGGGGCAGGAGGCAGGGCACAGAGAGAAGCCACATGGCCCCATGGCTCTTGGAACTGAGGGCAGGGAGTCTGGGCCAGAGATGGAGAGAGATGTCTTCCCCTTCAGCACAGCCGCGGGCTGGTATCCTCACTGCTGTCCTCCAGAAGTCTCTGAAACCACAAAGTGGAACCCTCAGGACTTGCTGGCGGCCCCTCCAGTGATGTGCATGTATGGGAGTGTGTCTCCCTCCATCTCAGTAGTGAACGCTTCCACTGCCTCACCAACACCACTCATCATCCGCTATTCCTGCCAATGCAGACCTGACCCACAAGCTTCCTACTGCCCGTACCTGGGACTCTGATGGGAGACTTTTTCTGGCAACAGGAGCTCGCTCAGCCCACACACCAGACAGGCTGGGAATGCTGGGAAGTTAGCACCCTTCCAGGGAAGGCTGAAGGGAGCAGCCTTCATGGATAAATACTCCAGCTTCCTTGCCCAGGGATGGGACAACTCCGAGGCATGGTCAATGCTGTCTCCCAGAAGTTCCCAGCAGGACTGACCAACAGCTGCCCACAGCCATAACTGCTTTTTTTTTTTTAACATATTTATTGGAGTATAATTACTCTACAAATGGTGTGTTAGTTTCTGCTTTATAACCAGGTGAATCAGCCATACATATACATATATCCCCATATCTCCTCCCTCTTGCGTCTCCCTCCCACCCTCCTTATCCCATCCCTCTAGGTGGTCACAAAGCACCGAGCTGATCTCCCTGTGCTATGTGGCTGCTTCCCACTAGCTATCGATTTTATATTTGGTAGTAACTGCTTTTTAACGTCCCCTCTGTTGGGTTCCTTCCCTTTCTTACCTCCCCCCTCCTCTATCAGTGCTTCCAGTATCCCCTCCTAAATAAACTTCTTGAATTCAATTCTTTGTTTCAGGTTCTGTTTCTGGAAGAACCAACAGAAAAAACCCCAACCAAAGACACCAAACCCAGCCAACAATTGAGATCTCTCCTAGTTCTGTTGTGTACACATTTCTGGAGTGCAAGCTATGTAACAGGATATATCAGGTACTGTCCTTTTCCCTAGTAGGGAAGTCACACAGATAAAGTACTAGGCAAAAATACAAAGCAGTATAAAGGGGGAGTTTACTCTATTGTGGGAGGTGGTTATCAGGGAAGGCTTTACAGTGGAGGTGACATCTGAGATTTTAAAGGATGAATAGGAGTTCTCCAGGTAGACAAGAGGAAGATGGACAGCCTACTTAAAAATCCACAAGTGTAAAAAGGCACAAGGTGTCCAAGGAACTATTAATAGTTGAGTATCTCTCATGTTGCTGGAGAATAAAGCACAATTTGGAGATGGTAAAGGAATTTTAAGAAGAATGAGGAGAGAATTGGAATAGCAAGAGATGTGGTTAAATAGGCAGGCAGAATCTTGTCTGTACAGCTGAAGGTGTTTTGATATTATCTCGGAAAGATTGGAAGATTTTAAGAAATTATCTTTTTTCTGATTGCATAAGTATCAAATGCTCATTGTAGAAAAGTTGTCAGATAAAGAGAAGTATAAAGAAGAAAATAAAATTACCTCAAATTCAGGGTTAATTAAATCACGTTGATGTGTTGTTGTCTCTCAGAGGAGTTTTATGCAGAAGAGTGAGGTGATCAGATGAGTTTTAGAAAAGGCTCTGGCAGCTGGTGAATATCATGTGGCTGGAAAGATACCCGACACAGGGTAACCAGCGAGGAGGCTGCTGCAGTGGAAGGCGATGGGTGGGGACCCTCTGTGGGGATGCTGCAGCAGTGGGAATGAGGCTTCGTAGCAGACTTAAAGGTGGGATTCTCAGGACCAGTTGGATGGGACATGGGGTAGAAGAGAGGAGGGGAAGATGACTCCCAGAGAGATTCTGCGTGTCTCCATCCATAAGCTGGTGGAGGAGACACAGGCTGGGAGCCAGGAGACCTGGGTTCTCATTTCAACTCTGTCACTTCCAACCTGTGAGACTTCACAGCCACAGTTTCCTGACCCCCAGATTGGAAAGATGATTCCATTCCTGCTTTCCTCACAGGCTTATCAAAATTGTCCACGGGTCAGAGGAGATGAACGTCCTTGATGGGTGTGGTTCCAGGCTTTCCTCCTGAAACCTCCTCCTTTCTCTGACCATCAGCCTCCAGAAGGCCAAGGCTGACCCACCACCCCACTATTTTTCCCTTTCTCTTCTCTCTGCATCCTTCACAGAGGACATCTGTCATGCTGGTCACCCTGATGAAAATGCTCTAAACACCCTCATGCACCACCATTAATTCATTCAGATATTAGGAATATGGTAGTGTATAGGACAGCCAAGATCCCTGCCCTCATGGAGCTCATAAGCCACCAAGAGGAGACATATAATAGATAAACAAATTTTAAAATTTGGATAGTGATGTAATGAAAGGAATAAAACAGGATGATAGGGTGATGTGATAGAGAGTGGGCATACACTTTAAATTTGAGTGGTCAGGAAGGGACCACTGAACTGAGACCTGAACAACTCAGGCAGAGGAAACAGCAAGTGTAAAGGTCCTGAGGTGGGTTTGAGCTTGGAATGTTTAAACAAAAGAAAGGTCGGTGTGCCTGGGCTTATTCAAACTCCTACCTATCCTGCTTAAGAGTTGTCACCCCTGTGAGGCCTTCTTGGATCACCACCCCACCCCTTACTCGCTAATTCAGCTGCGCCCAATTTCCACACCCTTGTGGTCACAACTAATTCTGACCACGCTGATTTGTGATCAACTCTTTACACACTGGACTGAGAGCTCCTTAAAGCCAGGGACTATCTCCATAGCTCCACCAGCCAGCACGCTTCAGGCATATAGCAGGTGATCAGCATCTACTGATGAACGAGTAAATTAACCAACAGGTAAACGAATGAACAAATATCAGGTCCAAATGGCTCACTCCTTTACTTGTTTAAACTCGCCTTCTCAAGCTCCCTGGTCACACTGCAACTGCACCCTCCCCCCACAGCACTCCCCATCCTCTCATAGTACAGACCACCTTCTGATATACTGTATAATAATGGGTTTACTTGTTATGTTTCTTGTTTTCCCCTGACTCCCCATGACAGATTGTAAACACCATCGTGTCAGGGATTTTTTTTTTTTTCAAGGGATTTTTGACTGAGTTGTCCACTAATGTGTCTCAAGAGCCTAGAACAGTGCCTGGCACGTAAAAGGCATATGTAGGAACACGTGAGCAAAGGGGTGCATGAATGGGTGAATAAATGAATGAATAGCGACTCTAAGCCTCATACAACAGGGGTCACAACCTCAAATCCCTTGCTAGCCTGCCCATAACAAACAGACGAAGGAGTAAGTGCCCAGTTGTGACCTTTCAATTCGAGCCAGCTAAACAAAACCCACCCAATGGCCTGCAGGCCCTCAGTGTGCCTTCCTAGGCACTGAACAGAACATTCCCATTTTGTTGTGGGAGAAACTCTGGCCAGGTGGTTTAAGGGCCTGCGGCGGATGACAGAGCTGGTACTGAACCGTCGTTGATCTCCCCAGTCTTTTCCCCGTCCCCGCGACTCAGATACTATTTCTGAGAGTCTCGCTCTCTTCCCGTAGTCAGAGGTCAGAGCCTGGTGCCCCCAGGAGCTGAGTCTGGTGTCCCAGTGCGTGCTGCAACGGGAATGGGCGCCCGGGTCCCGTGAGTCGCCGGGAGCGGGACTCCCGCCGTCCCCCGAGCCCGCGCCGCGCTCCCGCCCCTGCCCATCCCCGGCCGCGCTGTCAGTCTCCATTAGCGCTAACAGGCTCCAGACAGAGCGGGCCCGGCGCTGGGTTAATGCAATCGGCGCGTTACCTGGGGCGCAGGCTACATTACCAGCCCGGCCCCCGCCCGGCTCGGTCAGAACCAGCCAGCCTGCGCCCCGCCGGCCGCCCCGCGCTTTCAGCGCTCCTCAGGCCGCGCCCGAGCGCCACGCGGCGGAGACCAGCCCCAGCCCGCGCCCCACAGCCTGGCGAGGCGAGGCGAGGCGAGGCGAGGCGGGTCCGGAGCAGGCAAGGCAGGGCGCACGGCAGCCGGGATCCCGTCGCCGCCGAACACGTGAGTGCGCCCTGCGCGCGGAACCGAGCTAGGTGTGCCGGGGAGGCCCAGGTTGGGATGCGCAGAGGTAGGGTGCCAGCGAGTTTGAAGTGCAGAGGTAATAAGTGTCCGGGGAGACCCCTGGGGCTCTCGGACGTGGCTCAGACCCGAGCCGAGGGTAGGGGGCAGCCAGCTGCACCCGGCCGGGTCACCGCCCTGGGAAACCTCTGCCTGGACGTGTCCAAACTCCGCCGTTTGGGGACAAGAGAGAGCGGGTGAATGAGGGAAGAGCTGCGGGGTGCCTAGCAGGATCCCTAGGGCGGCAGGGGTGGTCTCCACCTCGAAGTGCCGTCCCAGTCGGGCGCCCCACTACCTCTGCTTCCAAATTTTTCCAACAGACGCGCGCCCTTTTCTAGGAACCTTGCGTCCGCTCAGTGCGCGCCGACCACAGTATCCCGGCGCTCCCGGGAAGCCTCGGGAGGCGCAGGCAGGGTGGAAGGGCCCAGTGACCGCATCTTTTCCTTTGATTCCAGCAGAGCCTCGGCGTACTCCCAGTATCGCCGACTCCCCTCTCGCCAGCCGCACCCATGCTTCTGGCGCGGATGAACCCACAGGTGCAGCCTGAGAACAGCGGGGCGGGCCCGGGGTCGGAGCAGCCCCAGCGGAAGCGCAAAGCTGCAGAACTCTTGGTGGTGAAAGAGCGCAACGGCGTCCAGTGCCTCCTGGCATCCCGCGACGGCGACGAGCAGCCCCGGGAGACCTGGGGCAAGAAAATCGACTTTCTGCTGTCGGTGGTCGGCTTCGCCGTAGACCTGGCCAACGTGTGGCGCTTCCCCTATCTCTGCTACAAGAACGGCGGAGGTGAGCCCCCTGTCGGGCTGGGGGTTTGTACTTGGGAGGCTACCTGAAGTCCACAGCGGTGGCCGGGAGAGGAGCTGGGATACACACGGGAGGAGAAGAGGAGGCAGAAGGGCAAGTCTGGGACGCAGGAAGGGACTGGATAGGGCTCACGGAAAAAGGAGTCCCCTGTGGAACAGGGAAATCGAGGCATGACTTTGGACGGTGATAGGAGCATGCGTGGAAGGACCAGGGTGGGTGAGGAACTCTGACTTTTTGATGGTCCACAGGAAGGGAGGTGGAGAGCTCTTGACTGGGCGCCAAAAGTGCCCACGGTGACCCCAACTCCAGCACTCCAGGTGTGATAAAGGACTTGGGTACCCTGAAGTCACTTGGGAGGCCCTGCTCCCTTGGGGACAGAAACCCTGGAACAGAGACGCATAAAGAGAAGCTAGTGGCAGAGAGAACTCCACTCTCGGGTTGGTGGTCCTTTGGCTGGAGGGACCAGAGCACACAGCCTAGGCGGGATTGCATCAGTGGGTACCAAGAACTGGCCTGGTCCTTGAGACAGGAGGCCTGGGTGATTGGGATGAAGCCTCTACCTCCTGGGGTCCTGGCCACGTTGCAGGGTGGAGTGGGAGGAAGGCCTGGAGGAGACCCCAGTCCAGCAACCAGGCTCTCTCCCCCTCCCCCTGCTGGGTGACCAATTACTGTCTGCCCTGGGATGAGAGCCTTGAAATCAACTATAGCCTACTCAGGGGGCAGAGTCCTGGGGGAAGCAGCCCAGGGGGCAGGATACTGGGGCCTAAAGCCCTAACTCCTTCCGGAGAGCTTTTGCCCAAACCACCCCAGACCTGCCCCCTTTGCTGGGATGAGCTCAGGAGTACCCTGTAGAGAGCCTGGGAAAATGACCCAGAGGAAGAAGTCGGCAAAGGGGTGGCCACCAGCAACCGAAACACTTTTCTATCCACTGGGCCATCTGCCTGGCAGGGGCTCTGGCTCAGGACTCCAGGGGGTCAGAGGGAGGTAGGGTGAGGGTTTGGAGCTGGAGGGAAAGCTCATGACCTTGTTCCATAGGGTCTGGGCCCCTGCTGATTGCTTCAGTGTGTACTCTGGACACTTGCTTTGGGTGAGGAATGGAAAACAGATGATCCAGAGGTGAAACTTTTCCTCGTTTGACTGCTGCAGCTTCTCAAGAGTTTCTGGTCAGGTTTAAGCATTCTGGCCCTTTGGACTCAAGGAGGGAGGAAATGCAGGTTCTCTGTATTTTTAGCAGACAGGGAGATGAGGAATGAAAGACAGACTAAGAAAACCTAGGACACTCTGTCTAGCATGTCCTGCATGACTGTCCGAGGCTGCGTGTCCCTAGACAGCAGAAGGTTCTGTCATTAATCAGCAATACTGATTGGGTTCCTCTTGGCATGAGCTACAGTGCTAGGCTCTGCAGGGGTCACCTAGATGTATTAACCACCACGTCTGCCTGCCAGGAGCTCTAGTCATCTAAGGGCTTCATTGTCATGCACTACACATCATTTCCATTGTTATAAGTATCTGTTGAAACTAAAAGCACCCCAGATGGCCAATTGAACACATCAGCTAGATGGATATTCTGGGGCTTTCACTGACACTGTCCGCTCACTTGGCCACCGCCACCAACTGAGAGTGCCTGCTGTATGCAAGGTAGTCTGTACCAGGCGCCCAGGGCACCAAACACAGCACATTTGTCACACGTTCCAATTTTTAGGTGAAGTTGGCCAGAAGCTCCCTCTCCTAGGCTTGCTAGCCCTGCACATCACCCATCCTGAGTTGTTGAGTCATTTGTCTCTTTGTGAGTCTGTCTTCCAAACAGACGGGGGCACATTGAGAGCAGAGACTGTGGCTTTTTCATGCCTGTATTTCTAATGCCCAAGATAAGGGCTAGATCCTGGCAATGTGGTAGAAGGTGCCTGACAAACTTCTGTTGAATGAAAAAAATGAATGAAATGGTTCAAGCCCTCAGAGACCTAATGCCTACCCAGGAACAGCAGAACCCCCAACTCCACCGGCAGGAGCTAACAAAGTGAGGCAGCCTGTGCTGGTGGGAGGCGGGGTTGGCACCTAGAGATCAGAAGCCCTGGCTGTGGAGTCCTGGGTTCCAGCTTCTAGCTGTGTGACATTGGGTACCTCTCCAAGCCTCTGTTTCCTCATCTGTCAAATGGAAACAATGGTGTTCAACTCAGAGGGTTGTTGTGAGGACTCAATGTGATAATGCTGTGGAGGGCCTGGCATGAAGTACGGCCTTAGTAAAGATAGCCGCCACCTCTTATTCACATCCTTGCGATGATGCGTGAGATGGATGGGAGAGGTGTCATGTACTCTAAAGGCCTGAGGGGAGGCTGCTTAGGAAAGACTCAGAGGAAGTGAGCTGTGTGGTTGGAACTCAGCTCCTTGGGACGGAGGGAGCGCGGACAAGCCTGGGGAAGGGAGCAGGTGTACTAGGTGTTCAAGAATGCAGGAGGGATCGTCTCTGAGATTAGGAGTGCAGACTGGCTGAAGGGCGAGCCGGGAGAGATAAGGGTGGAGAGGCAAGTTGGGGCCAGGCTATGGAGACCGTGGCTGGCAGGCTACGGGGTGGGGAAGTTATACGAGTGAATTTCCATTTCTGGCTAGGATGTCTACGGCTGGCACAATGGAGCGGTGCAGTCCCACATCTCAGGGTCTGAGGCAGCTTCTGTTCTTACTCTGCACCCCTCCAGGGGATGCTTGGCTGGCTCCTTCTGGGCTTTGTCTCTGCTGAGACCTCCTGGCTGCTCCTTGTGGATCAATTCCCATCCAGCAATTATAAAGTCAGCCCTAGAGATGGGCAAGCAGGTTAGCAGGTGGATATCCTGTAATTCTAGAAGCAGCCCAAAGACCCAAGTTCAAATCCCATCTCTGTCACTCTCTCTGAGCTCAAGTTCCCTGCTACAGCTGGAGGTGAGCTTGGATGACCCCAAGATCCGTCCCTCTCCAATGCCTGGCTCAGCACTGCACCCAAGCCAGGACTCACGCACCCTGTTATTTAACAGGCTGTGTTCTCTTCTGGTGCCAGTATTAACACGGTAACCTCCAAGTCCAGCTGTTCATGCTGGCCCAGACTGGAGGATGTTTTGAAATGATAAAGGTGCCAATAGTTTAGGCCCCTGGCTAATATATTTTTTTTTTTGGCTAATATTTTTTGAATGAATTACTGAGAAAGATCAACCTGTCCGAACATCTTCCCATAAGCCAGCTGCTGGGATGCACGGGGGCAAGTGGCTTCCTTCCAGCCGGGAAAGCCACTCTTGGAAATTCCAAGGCTTTGTTCAGAACCTTCTCAAACAGGGAGGCGGTGTCAGTGGGGCTCTTTCCAAGGTCCTCCGCTCCTGTGGTCTTGGGCCAGGCCTGTGTTGGTCCCCAGGGAGGAGTGGACAGATCCATCGAGTCCCCGTGTCTGTCTCCTTGCCATGGAAGAGGCCACTCTGAATTATCCTTTGTAAATGAACGCTTCTGTTTGAGATGTGTCCGGCTGACATCTCTGAGCTGTCAGAGAGGTGTCCTTTAAGTTCAGACAGACCTGAGTTTGAATCTGAGCCTGACACTTCCCAGAAGTGTGGCCTCGGACAAGGCACTCGTCCTTTTTGGACCTCAGTTTCCTTGTGCAGAAAAGGAAGGTGACTGCCTCTCCCCACAGGGTGATATGACATTAGATATAATATAAGCAAAGTACTTACAACAGTGTCTGACACGTAGTAGGGGCTCAATAAATGAAGTTGTTGCTGTTATTTTTATTGTTCAATGATTTTTAACTGCTAGACCCAGGCTAGATACAGGAGTAGGGCAGGGTCCTGATTTTGGAGCAGATTTGATTCTAAGAGGAAGTTAGAAGGGATATAAGGCTGGAAAGTGGTCACACTTGGGCCTGGGGTTTCTAACAGCCTAACCTTATCCCACTTTTTTCCCTACCTGGAAAATGGGGATTAACATTCCTATATGGGGTCCCGTGAGATATGTAGTTCTGGGTCCCAAATGGGGTTCCCTTCCTTCCTCAAGTGAGCTCAGGGCCTGTGGTACCCACAGACCTTTGGGAATCCTCTTGGCCAAAATATCTGGGGTTCTTGAGGTCAAGCAAGAGGCGGTGACGGGTACAAAAGGCAGGAGTTTGCAAACTCATCGCCCTCGCGTTGGGCCTGGCTGCAGGGGGCCATCTACACCCCGAGCTTGCCAAGCCTGAGGCTGATTTTTCAGCTCAGATGTACATGAGCCAGCCAGCTGGTATGGCCCTCCGGCTAACAAGTTTGCAGGAATGAGGCATTCTTCAGGGGCTGGAGCTGAGACTGTGATCTGGCATTACCAGCATGATTTGGCCCATTGCTCTGAGCTGGCCAAAAAGATCTAGAGGGACTGTTTTCAACAAGGTGGGATTTCATAGGGATAAATGTTACATCCTGCCCTGTGGTCCCAAACCCAACTGCCTAAGTAAGGATTAGGCCACAGCACAAGTGGAGAAAGGCCCCGGGGCTTTCATTAGCTGCATCCTCTGTGTGAGTCACTGCCGGGATCCATTTATTTAACAAAAAAACCCCACTTACTAAATGCCTGTCATATGCCAGGAATATAGAGATGAGCAAAAGGCAATCCCTGCCTTTAGGGAGTTCATAGTCTATTACAGATTTTCTACAAGTTAACGTCATTTTCAATTCTGTTATTGGAGGTGCTATATCCCAAATCAGGGAGGTGAGGTTCCACTCTGTTCTTTGTGAGTTATATTTCCTTCTCTAATATAGTTCTGACCATTCCAAACACCCTGTAATTTGTTCCTCTTAAAGAGACCAGGATGGAAGAGATGGGAAACCAGAATCTTCGAGGAGCTTCATTAGTAAGAATCAAGTCAGATCCTGCAAAGTTGACACGGAGGGAGAATTGTCACAGGAGGAGGGGTAGCCTCAACTCCAATTTCCCTGAATTTCACCCCCACTGACCTCCTTAGAGGGGCGGGGTTTAATCTACCAGAGGAGCAAGCATGTTTCCTCATTGGAACTGTCCTTCTCTCAGAACTAGGGTCCAGAGATCAGCTGGAAGAACCCAAAGTGAAGATGAGGGAGCAACCCCTTGTGGGACCAGAAAAGGCGGTCCTCGTCACTTGGTAGATCATTCTGTAGAATCCCCTCTTGGAATAGCAGAGGCTTATGTAGAGGCGTGTATAGATGCTGCTGGCTAGTCTCGGTAGAGTGCAGGGGATGGAGTGAAGAGGTGCAAGACTCCACTTGGGCTGAGGTCCCGGGAACTCTGAGGCCAGTGGGCAGAGCCCCACAGTGGTCGCTGAGGGTCCTAAGGAGAAGGTCAGTCTTGGGGCAGAGAAGACACAAGTTGACACCACATGGCTCAGCTACCCTACCTGTGGCAGAGAGTCTGTGTTGACAAACTTGAATGACCTGGGCGTGATTTGTTATAGGAACAGGCATGGTTCCTTACAGAAATGGCCACTGGCAAAGACTCAGAGGGGGACCCTACGCCTGGCACCCAAAGGGCACAAAGGATTGCTTTGGAGAAGTCTGATTTGTTTTGTTCTGGAGGACAGAATGAAGGCAGTAAGTGGAGGCTGCAGCGAGAGGGATTTAGGAGCAGGGAGGAAGCAGAGCTGGCCAGACAGAGAGGTTGGGCTGCCAGGGTCAGCAAAGCCTCAGCTGACCATGGTGTCCTCTGAAGCTGGGATGGCCCTTCAGACTGGTCCTGAGTTGGGGTGAGGGGGCCAGGACTGTATGCCCCAGGGTCCATCGGTCATTGGATGCCAGCTGCCCTGGGAAGGGAATGTGGCCTTGGGTGAGGCAGCTGGCTTCAGCCGAGGCAATTCCCAAAGGGCTGCACCTGAGGGCTGAGCAGTCCCAGCTGCAGGGGAACAGGTCCTTCATTCTTGAAGGAGCATCTGGGCAGTACCGCCAGAGCCCTTTTTGCTCATGGGGCTGGCTGTGGCCTCAGGGAATCCTTGGATCTACTCCTCGTGGTCAGCAATCTTGTTTGGACACGAGGAGGAGTAGCCAGCCTCGCTTGGGATGGGGGCATGAGTTGCCCAAGCAACTTGCCTCAAAATCCTTCTGTGCTGGGAGCTTCTGTGCTGTGCTCTGCAGAGGACCCGGCCACCGTCAACCTCACGGGCGATCCCTAGCTTGTGGTTTCCAGTGTACAAAGGCGCATCTCAGCTGCTCTTACGTGTGATGGCAGGACATGCTTCCCATTTACAGAGCACCTCAGTGCCAGGGACTTCACCTCCGTTATCTCTAATGATCACAGCAAACCAGTGATGCAGGTATCATCCCCCCTTACAAAGGGGGAACCAAAGCTCAGAGAAGTCACATTGGCTCGAGGTCACAAAGCCATAAATAGCATGGTTGGGGGCCAGGATTGCCTCAGATCGAGGCAAGGGGGTAAGAGGAAAACTCCGTTTTTGTACACATTCTACAGTCTTTTGACACCAAATATGTGGGGTTTTTCTTAACACCAACCCATCCTCCAACTTTGGGGTGGGTGTCCTACCATTCAATTCTGACACCACCTGGAGTTAGTGCAGACCCCACAGGTTAGGGCTCAGTCTCACAAGAATTCTCTCACTTCACAGGCCAGTCACAAGGGTCAAGATGTCACGTGTGCTTCTGACCAACCGGCTATAATCAGGGGTTCCCATGACCCCCTCTGCAGGTTTGATAATTTGCTATAACAGCTCACAGAACTCTGATAAACATTTGCCAGTTTGTTATAAAGGCTATTATGAAGGGTACAGGTAAACAGCCAGGTGAAGAAGTACACAGGGGGTGAGGTATGGAAGGGTCCTGGGTGCAGGAGCGTCTGAGCCCGTGGAGATGGGGTGCACCACCCTCCCAGTATGTGCACGTGCTCACCAGTGCATCAGTCCGGAAGCTTTCCAAACCCCCTACGTTCGGGATATTTATGAAGCCTCCTCACAAGGGCATGATTGATATTCACTCAATCTCTAGCCCCTCTTCCTTCCCTGGAGGGTGGGCGTGGGGCTGAAAGTCCTAAGCCTCTAATCATGGCTTGATCTTTCTGGGGAACAGCCCCCATCTAGAAGCCCACCAAGAGTGGCTTCATTAGAACAAAAGACACTCCCATCACCCAGAAAATTCTCAGGGATTTAGGAGCTCTGCATAAGATGCTCCTGTCACCCCATCACTCAGGAAGTTACAAGGGTTTTAGGAGTTCTGTGTCAGGAGCCCAGAGCAGAGACAAGGGGTCTGCCCTGGGCCCTGGGCCCTGATCTGCCCTCCTCTCTGCCTCCCCCACGCCAGGGCTGAGAGGGCCTGCCCACTCAGAGCACTGATTCTAACCCCCATCAAACTCCAGGTACCTGGACTCCGGAATTCCCTGCCCAAACACTCCAACATCCACCCACCCCAGTCTACAAGGTCCTCTTACCTGGACCCTGCTTCCCCAGCCTGGACTGTATTACAGGCCTGCACAGCCCCAGGCCCAAGGGGAAGCCAGAGGCCCCCTGTCTGCAGAGGCTGTGGACAGAGCTTAGACATGTGGGCACAAGAGTCCACACGTACGTGCAAAAGGCCTCACACACTGCTGGTTGGAGCTGAGGTGGGGATGAAGCAGGGTGCGGGCTCCCCCCAGGCCTCCACACTCCAGCGCAAAGCTCCAAGAACTGGGGATTCCAGATTTGAACTTTATAATAGAACCATGCTGAGTTGTCAAGGTAGGATGATAGAGCAGGTTTGGTTTAACAGCTGTGGCCTGAGTTGTCACCTTTAAATATGTGGATATCGCAGGGTAAGTCTCCACCGGTGCTCTTGTCCCCATTTCTACAAGTCGGGTGGGCCTGCTGCATGCAGCCCTGTCTCTACTGAAATCTCACCTTCTTTTGCACCCTGATGCCTATACCCTTGGGATACCTGGGAAGCGGGGACAAATCTGGCTACCATAGGCATTGACTAACTTTTTCTTGGAATTCTGGTGAAAGCCACGGGCAGTGACAACCCATAGCTGAGCTACAGGCACCAGGCGAACAGTCCTGTGGGTTTTCACTTCTTAATACATCAGGATGTGGCCAGTTTGAGGAATCCTACCCTCCCCCAACTGGGAAGCTGGGCCAGTGAGGTCTCAAGGGACCCTCCTGTCCCTCCTGCAGCCCCTCCCTGATCACAGTCTCACCACCCTCACACCAGGCCTGGCCCGCACCTCCTCTTGCTGAGCCACCTCCCACAGGCATCCCGTCCCCTCCCCTGGGGTCCTCCTCACCCACCAGGGGTCTGCTCCAGCACTTCCCATCTGAACTGAGTGACCACTGGCTTCCCTTTTCTGAGGACTTGACATTTGCACAGAGGAGTCCAGAGCCCCTCTCTGACCAGTAGGGTTCCTCTCTAATGGCGGGGCGGCATCAGGCAGTGTGTGCCAGACAGATGCTTTTCTTACTGAATTCATCCAAAGGCCACGGGTTGGAGTCCCTTTCGCAGTTGACAGTCTTTTCTTCCTGTGTTCGTGTGAGTGTGTTGACGTGCAGAATCCGTGTGTACCTTTGCATGAAGATGTACAGGTGTGCATCTGCGTACGTGTGTGGATGTTGGAGACCCCTAGGAGCTGAGACCCTCGGGAGGTCTGCCTCTGTCAGCCCAGCCAGAGCATTCCAGAGCCAGGATTCTGGGCCTGTAGCTCCTCAGGTTCTCAGCTCTCTGGCCCTGCACGAGGCTGGATGAAGCTGACACTGCCACGCATGGAGATGAGGCAGGGCCGTGGGAATGTGGCACTTATGGGCCTTGCAGAGCAGTACCTTCTAGGAAGTTTGCAACCAGCCTCGGTGTCCCAGGAGCTGCTGCAGGGCTGTTTCTAGGAGAAGCATCCTTAGCTGACCTCAGGCACCCCTGAAGCCTCTTTCTGACTCTTCAGCTCTGTCCTGGCTTCCTCCAGATCTTTCTGCAAGGGGGCTTAGGCCATCTCCCTGGTCGATGTCCTCTTTTAGAATAAGACACTGGCCACTGGGCAGCTTTCTGGTTTTCATTCATACTCAGCCATTCCAACATTCTTGAACGTTCCCCATCTGTTACCACCTGAAGCTTTGGCTGCCCCGCATCAAATGCACTTGGAAGAGTCTTGGGCTTGTGCAGACCCATAATCTTTCCTCCTCTCCTTCCACTGGAACTCCCAGCCAGCACAAAAGGGTTATTTACCTACAATTGGGCAATTTACCTACCTGTTGGCAGTGCCACCCAGAGGGTTAGAGTTGAGAAAACTGGCCAGTGTGAGATCCCTGGTGAATTGGCTGATGTTGCTTTTTCCTCTGGTTGTAGAAAAGAACATCTAGTTGACAGGGGCAAACCACAGTGCTGAGATCTGAGCCATGACTCCTGGCTTTTTCCTTCCCTGTTGTCCCTTGGACCACTGACTTCAGTCTTCAAGCCTGTTAAATACTCTAATACATCTATTTCCCTTACTCTCTGGCTCCAGGCCCCCAAGGGCAGTGACAGGTGGCCACAAGGCAGAGTGGGGCTCCAACAGATCCAGATGTGGAGCCAAGCAAGCATACTTACTAGTTTGGACAAGCATCTTGACCTTTCTAAGCCTCAGTTTCCTCATCTTTTACATGGGATTGGTGGTAATTCTCAGGGATGGTTTTAAAGGAATAATTATGCAAAAACTTAGTGTGTGGCTTGGCATATAACGGAGCTCAATAAATGGTACTTGTTACTTTCACCAGCTCCACCGTCACCACCACCACCCCGACCTCCATCAGCATCACCGGCATTGCTATCAGCAGCGTGAACAGACGTGGGTTCCAGTGCCAGACTAGCCCTCTCTGTGTGGGGAAAGAGAAGGGTGGAGATTGAGAGTAGAAATGAGGAGGGGAAGAGAGAGGTTGGCATGTGACCGTTTCAAAGAAGTCCAGCCTGGAGCAGGGGCTGGAGGCTTGGACCAGCCCATGACCAGCAGACCAGCTGGCTCAGTTTCAGAGTCCCAGTTTCAGATCACCCTCCACCAAGCCTCTATGCAGACTCATGTCCTCCATCGAGGCTGGGATATTCTGAAATCAATAGAATATTTTGGGAATGGCTCTGGAGCTCTGGAGCCAGGCAGACCTAGGCCCAAATCTCAGATCTATCACTGACCAGTTGGGTGAATTTAGACAAGTCACCAAGCCTCAGTTTCCTCCTCTGAAAAATCGGTATAGCAGTTGCCACCTGAGATGGTTTCTGGGTAGGATAAATGGGATCACAGATGTCCAGTGCCCAGCGCCCTGCTTGATACATAGGAGGTACTCATGTTCCAGTGGTTTCTTCCCTACTCCCCACCCTGCTAGTCCGTCTCCTGCTTCAGAAGGACTGGGTCTCAGAGCACTGCGGCCAAAACTTCATGCTTTGTCCCTAAGAGCCCTGGGCTTCCTGAGGGGAAGCCCTGGGAGGAAAGTGGAGACTGACAGTCTGAGTAGCTGGGGGAGTTTTACCCTGGGTGCATGCGACTTTGCCACAGTTCTCTGCTAGCCTGGTGCCCCAGTTTCCACATCTGTAAAATGGCGGTAGTAATACTTTTAGGGTTGTTGTGAAGATGGAATGAGATATTGCATGGAACACAGTGCCGGGAACACAGTAGGGAATATTATATTCCTAATATTATCATCGTTACGCATTTCCTGGTTTCTGCACTTTCCTAGTGTGGGCGGGTCAGAGAGTGTTTGGTTTCCAAGGTTACGACATCTCAGCCAAAGGCCAATGGCGGGAGGAGTGTGGATCTGGCCTGGCCACCTCCGGTTGCACCAGGCCAAGGAGCAGCCTAGGCTGACGTGGCGAGTACCCCTGTGAGTCACCTCACGGCGTCAGAGCCCGTTAAGCTCACCCCAGGCTACCAGGCGTACTGAGAACTGTCTCTGGAACTCAGACGTGTCTAATTCTACCAGGAATTTTCCCAGGGACTTGCTGCTGCCCATTGCCAAGGGTTCCCTGTAGCTTCGGCAGTGTTCTGGGTGGGCATCTTCCCTGGTCAGAGACTTGAGCCTCTGACCTTTCTGATCCGGTGTTTGTTTACCTTCAGCCAGCAGTAACAGAGTGAGCTTGATGGTTGGAAGACATGAATGCGAATCCTGCTTCTGTCACTTAGCAACAGTGCAAACAAAACCAATTCGACTCCCTTCTCTGCCTTCAGTTTCCCCTGGGGGGAAATAATGACCCTCTCTGATTATTTCTGTGAGCTGATGTGAGACTAAGGACAATCCAGTGAGGTCATGTTTGGGAAAACCCGAGGTGACCTTAAACTGATATAGACATGAGCAAAATGAAAACTCAGTCATATGTAACTTTGGGCACTGTCTCTCCCTCTCTGGCCTCAATTGCCTTACCTATAAAAGGAAGGGTTTGGGGTGATTGGCATTCCCCAGAGTTGTGATTCATGAAAGAAAGGGTTCTATGTTGAAATTAATTTGGTAAAGACTGCACCTGATCTTCCTCATAGCCCGTCACAGCTTGTGCTTGTGTATCAAAGGCTAGGAGAATCCTGCAAGAAACAAGCCTATTTAGCTTTTTTTTTTAATTATTTTTTTTAATTTACTTTTGGCTGCTTTGGTTCTTTTGTTGCTGTGCATGGCTTTCTCTAGTTGCGGCAAGTGGGGGCTACTCTCCGTTGCGGTGCGCGGGCTTCTCATTGCGGTGGCTTCTCTTGTGGAGCACGGGCTCCAGGTGCACGGACTTCAGTAGTTGTGACTTTCAGGCTCTAGAGCACAGGCTCAGTAGCTGTGGCTCATGGGCTTAGTTGCTCCGCGGCATGTGGGATCTTCCCAGACCAGGGCTCAAACCCATGTCCCCTGCATTGGTCGGCAGATTCTTAACCACTGTGCCACCAGGGAAGCCCAAGCCTATTTAGCTTTGATGAACACAGATTTTACTAATTTGAGCACAGAACCTCATTATTATGATTATGACTACTGCTATAACTATTATTATGTTATGGCTATTTGTATTAATTGCTCTGATTTACCTACCACAAGACATCCCTTGAGAAGTGGCCGGGTGACATGAATGAGGACCCTCACAGCTCTGGCTGACATGGGTCCACACACTCTGAGGGGCAGGCCCAAGGCTGAGCAGGGATCTAGGGGCTCACACTCTGCTTCTGTGTCTTCCAGGTGCCTTTCTGATCCCGTACACCCTGTTCCTCATCATCGCTGGCATGCCCCTGTTCTACATGGAGCTGGCTCTGGGCCAGTACAACCGGGAAGGGGCAGCCACCGTGTGGAAGATCTGCCCGTTTTTCAAAGGTAAAGAAGGAATCTGGGGGAGTCAAAGGTTGTTCTAAAAGACTTCTGTGTGCCCCTGGAGAATCTGCTCCAAAGGTGGGATCTACGGTAGACCAACTCTCTCGAGGTTTACAGTTATTGGCAAGGTCAAGCACGTCCACCATTCAAAGTTACATGGAACGCATTGGGGGTGTCAGGAACAGCTTTAGCCTAGAAAGTCTGGAAATCTGGGTTCCAGTCCAGGCTGTACAGCTGAGTAACCAGAGGGAATCTGTTTTCCTGATTGGGAAAAACTCATAGAAGTGTCAGAAGTACCCAGAACACATACCACTACTCTCCCCTCTTGCTCCCATGGCAGACATGATAAATGGATCACGTGCCTTTCCACCGTGGGCAAGGGGCTTCATTCCGCTGGGAGAGAATGTTATCATGCCTCAGTGTTATCCTGCCCAAGGGGTGGGGGGAGCTGGGATACTTATGCTCCAACACCTGACCCGGCTGCTCCCTGGGGCATTAAATGTCCTGGCACTTTCGCCTTGCCTGATGATAAGTGGACAGAAGGGGCTCCAGGGGCAAGAGAGAGCCCTCAGGCAAATGAATGGGGGGTGGGGCCCTAGGGGATTTAGGGCTCCGACAATCTGCTACAGAAAAAAAGAGAGGTGTGGGAGGTCGGGTAGTGCAATGGTTGGAGCCAGCCAGGAGAGGTGGTTCTGAGGAAGCCACTGCCTGACCCCCTCTGCCCCCGCCTGACCCCCTCTGCCCCCCACCCAGGAGTTGGCTACGCTGTGATCCTCATTGCACTCTACGTTGGCTTCTACTACAATGTCATCATTGCCTGGTCACTCTACTACCTCTTCTCCTCCTTCACCCTTAACCTGCCCTGGACTGACTGCGGCCATGCCTGGAACAGCCCCAACTGCACCGACCCCAAGCTCCTCAACAGCTCCGTGCTGGGCAACCATACCACGTACTCCAAGTACAAGTTCACGCCGGCAGCAGAGTTTTATGAGTAAGTCATCAACCCCTCGTCCTGTTCACACGGGCGCATCGAGACCTGTGCTGGGCAGGACCTGAGCCAAACGCTAAGGAAAACCACAGGAGGGGAGGGGGCCACGCCAGTCACTGTAGTGTGTACTCAGCAGCCACCACAGGCGTGATCCTGGCTAGAAGCCAAGGATACAGCTGTGGACAAAGCTTGAGGAGCTTGTGTTCTGGCGCAGAATGGGGGTGGGGAGACAACACACTAGCAAAAAGGTAAGGAAGCAAGAACGCTGTACAGCGTGAACATGCCCTTCAGGAAATCAAACACATTTTAGGGAGTATAAGTGCTCTTAAGGAACTAAAACCAGTGCTACACAGTGATTGTGTAGGGAAAAGGAACTTTAGTGCAGGTGGTCAGGGAGGGCTTCTAGGAGGAGGTGTCGTAAGAACTGATGAAGTCAGCCAGGGGAACACCTAAGGGCTCAGCTGGTAGATGATGGAGCTGCAGCTTGAACCCAAGTCAGTCTGATCCTGAAGCTGTCACCTGGTCCACCGTGTGCTGCTGTCTCTCTGGGGCTTCCACGGGTGAAAGTAGCCAGAGTTTGTGAGTGAGATTTAGGAAGCGGGAGGCAGGCCAGCTGTGTACAGCTCAGAGAAATTATTTGGACTATGTGTATGAGAGGCACTGACTGGTGTAGAAGACAGAACATCTTTTTAAAAAAGAAACATTTTATGTTGAAATCATTTTAGAGGTAGAAAAAAGTTGCAAATGTAGTACACAGAGTCCCTGTAGACCCTTCACCCAGTTTCCCCTAATGTTGACACCTTATACAACCATAGTGCAATGATTGAAATCAGAAAATTAACATGGATTAACTAACCTGCTAAAGACTATTTTTGAATTTGTTAGTTTTCCCACTAATGTCATATCGTGGTCCAGGATCCAACCTAGAGTCCCATGTGGCATTTAATTGTCACATCTCCTTAGTTTCCTCCAATCTGTGAGAGTTCTTTAGTCTTTCCTTGAGTGTCATGCCCTTGATGCTTTTGAAGAGCACTGGTCAGTTTTTCTATAAAATAGCCCTCAGTGTGGGTTGGTCATTGTTTTCTCCTGATTAGACTGACTTTGACATTTTTGGCAAGAATAACTTGGAAATGACATTGTGTCCTTCTCGGTGCATCATATCAGGGGGTACAGGATGCCAGTCTCTTATTACTAGGCATGTTGACCTTGATCACTCAGCTAAAGTGCTATCTACCAGCTTCCTCCTGTGCAGAGGTAGCATTATTCTCTGTAATTAGTAAGTGTCTTCTGGGAAGTTACTTTGAGGTTATGCAAATATCTCATTTGTCATCAGACTTTTGCCCACAGTTCTTACCATCCTTCAATGAGTCTTGCAGACAAGGATTATTATTTATAGTGTTGATCTAAAGTGATTTCTAGTCCCATCATTCCCTCTAGATTAATTGAAGAGAAAAGTCCCTTTTCCCCTATTTATTCATTCGTTTGTTTACTCATTTATTCATTTCTATCAGTATGGCCTCATTGGTATTTATTTTATTCTGTGGTTTTAACCCATAGCCATCATTATTTATTTTGTTGCTCCCTAGACTCCTCTCAACCTCTACTCTGTCCTTTTAAGTCCTTGAGGTTGGTAATAGTCAACTTGTTTTCAGTCGCCTTATTTCAAATGTTTGCATGGTGGTCTCTTCAGAACGTAGCATCTATTGTCTTTATGCTTCAGGCGGGGGTGAGTCCCATTTTAGCAACCCCCTACACAACTGTTAGCAGCTAAGCAGAAAGTCCCTGGTACAAACTGTGGGGCAGGACAAGTAAATCCCACTCAAACCTCACTCTCAAGGTACACATGGTCTGAGTAGTGGTTGGAAAACTTTCCAGTAAAAAATTAGATAGGAAATATTTTGGGCCTTGTGGGCCACGTAGGTCTCTTGCATATTCTTTATTTGATTTTACCCTTTAAAAAGATAGAAACCATCCTTAGCTCACAGGCCATAACTCAATGGGCCACAGCTGGATTTGGGGACGGGGCGGGGAGGGGTGGGGCGTGGCTTGCTGACTGCTGGTCTGGAGCAGTCCTGCTCAGGAGAACTCCCCGTGATAGAAATGTCCTATGTCTGCCCAGCCCAGTGCAGTAGCTACATGCCACACGTGGTTAGTGAGCAGTTGAAATGTGGCTAGCGTGACTAAGTTGATTTTTTTTTTTTTTTTTTTTTTTTTTTTTGCGGTACATGGGCCTCTCACTGCTGTGGCCTCTCCTGTTGCGGAGCACAGGCTCCAGACGTGCAGGCTCAGCGGCCATGGCTCATGGGCCCAGCCGCTCCACGGCATGTGGGATCTTCCCGGACCGGAGCACAAACCCGCGTCCCCTGCATTGGCAGGCTGACTCTCAACCACTGTGCCACCAGGGAAGCCCTGACTTTTTAACTTCATTAATTTTCATTCATTTATGTGTAAATAGCTCGTGGTTACCATATTGGGCAGTGCAGGTCTAGAGGATGGAGAACAACAAATTCACCAACACCAAAACCTTAGGGCCACTCTTCTTTGGTCCTATATATTCCCTAAGCCAAGGACCTTGGAACGAGTCCTGATTATCCAGAGAGTGGGGTTCCTGAGGACCATTTCCACTCCTGCCATCTCGGTGCAGCATGACCAAGGAGCCTTGGTGTGGTTAAAGGTGGCCTCTGGAAAGTCTGCTGCCTCCTGGGGCTCAGAGGAGTCAGGGTTCTCAGGACCCAGGAACTACCCTCAATGAGCCATGGCGGAGAATTTGCTAAGGGTCCTGGACCTGTGTGTCCAGCTACCCCCATCTGTGTTTTCTGCAGACTTCAGCAGGCATGTGCACAGTTATGTAGATTCGGGAATTTTGTGGGGAGAGGGTCCACAGTTGTCATGGAATTCAGAATCCTTCTACAGCCCCAGACGGATCTGAAGGACTGCTGTTACTTAAAGTAAGCATCTAAGCAACACCATCATCCCTGTCTTTCTCCTTATCACATCAACAGCTAATCACTTACCGTGTGCCTCAAGCTTTCTGCTAACTTCTCTGTATGTGTTATTTCAGTGTAAGCCTCACACCAACCTGATGAGGTGTCTGTAACTCTTACCTTCATTGCATATGTGACGCGGCCTCATTTTGCAGTTGAAAAAATCACTGTAAATCACTGGCCCATGGCCACATGGCTAGTCCTGTGCAGAGCCAAGATTTGGACCCAGACGGTTTGCAGCTACAGGACTCGAAGAGTGAGAGCCCCCTTACACTTTGCCCCCAGGAGCCTCACTCTCCTCACCCTGGCCCCTCCCTTGCCAAGCAGTGAAACTCCAGAGCCTGCAGGCTTAACTTCTGTGTTATATTGGATTCTAGCCATTATAAACGGCTATTATTATTCCAAAATACTGTCATAGTCACAACTAACATTTATCCAGCTTAGATTATATCCCAGCCATGCATTTGGAAGTGACATTTGAAGTGGGTTTGAATCCAGGAAGTCTGGCTCCAAAGTCCAGGCTCTTAGCCCAGCAATTCTAAACACTGGCTGCTCATTGGAACCACTTGGAGAGCTTTAAAACACACTGATGCCTGGATCCCACACCCAGAGATTCATTTCATTGGTCTGGGTGCAGCCGGTGGGGCGTGGAGATTAGTATTAACAGCTCCTCCAGTGATTCTAATATCCAGCCAAGGCTGAAAGCCCCTGTCTTAGCCACTGCATTCTCCCATCTCAAACAGAATAAGATCCTTAGTGGGCTCAGGCTAACACGCCTACAGTACCATGTCATGGAAAATCTAGGGCCTCCTTTATTCTTCTCCTTAGGGGTGTGGCCTCGGACAATCCCAGAACCCTCAGGGACCTTGCAGGCGGAGGTTTCAGGCCTTCCTAGTTTATAAGTGTGGTTTGGACTAGGAGATGGTAAAGGATAGTGGAGCTGAGGGTGCTGCATGATACATGTAATTGGTTCCATGCTTTCTCCTTTATCATCTCATGATAAAGGAAGAAAACATGATCTTTCTTTTTGCTCTTGGCAACCCTCGTCCTTATAAATTAAAATGGGAAATGATAGCCTTGTCTCTAGTCTAGTTATTATTTGATTCCTTCTCTGACGTCTTCATAGCCAGCAGATCTGCCCCAGCCGAAGGGAGAAGTGAGTTGGGTTTTGAAACCCAGGTTGCTTTAATTACAGCCTTAAACTTTCTCCCAGCTTGGCTGTGAGCAGAATAAGGTGGAAGAAGATGACATTCTCTTATGTGGGGCTGAAGGGGCTTGGGGGATGTTGTGGGGAGCAGAATCCAAGGCTTATTTCTACAGCTTTCTGCTCCACAGAGCTCCTATCCCCTACCCGCCTCCCCCTTCTTTCCCCTCCTCCATCCTTTTAAGTACATCCCCACCCCAAGCTTCACAGCTGCTGTGAGCCAGGCACCAAGCATCTTCTCATATCCAAGTCCCATTTAGTCCTCGCAGTTCATGGAGGTGGGAATTACTCCTATTTTCCAGATAAGAATGTAGTGGTACAGGTTTTAGGGAAGTGGCAGAGCTGGGATCCGAACCCGGGCCGTCTGAGTTAAGGCCCTCACCCCATCCACAGGCCTCTCCCCTGTCTTCTCTTCCATCCCATCAGAGTCTCCAGTGGGGTGTATTCGGGACAGGAGTGCAGGAGTGTCTGTGGGTAGATCAGAGCCCTTCTCATGCATCTCTTTCTCACCCTGAAGCTGCTTTTGTGTGCTTCTCAGTATCTAAGTCATGAGCTGCCTCTGGATTTGTTTTTGCTTTGTTTTGTTTTTTTTACATCTTTATTGGAGTATAATTGCTTTACAATGGTGTGTTAGTTTCTGCTTTATAACAAAGTGAATCAGTTATACATATACATATGTTCCCATATCTCTTCCCTCTTGCGGCTCCCTCGCTCCCACCCTCCCTATCCCACCCCTCTAGGAGGTCACAAAGCACCGAGTTGATCTCCCTGTGCTATGCGGCTGCTTCCCACTAGCTATCTATTTTACGTTTGGTAGTGTATATATGTCCATGCCACTCTCTCACTTTGTTTTTAATGGCCCTTTCATCTAAATGCTTCTGCTTTAAAGGTTACCCCCTCTCAGTCTGGGGACCCATCAGGTAGGACTCCCAGGGCCAACCAACCCTGAAGAGATTAGTTGTTTTTTTTTGCTTTCCTCAGAGCTTGCTGGCCGATTCTCTTGCCATCTTGTACTTATTTAAGCTGATAGATTGAACATATCATTCAAGGGAACAAAACTTCGATACTCCCCAGGCTCTAGGCCTGAGGCCAAATAGCCCAAGGCTGAAGGAAACCCCGAGGCTCTGTAACTTAATCTGTAAAAGGGCACCCTTGGTGAACATGCTCAGGGAATAGAAAACTTCTACCCACTGCGTGTAGGGAAGAGAACTCTCCCTCCACCCCAACACTAACCCTTTGCACTTAAATGTCAAGTGAGATCTGAGCCCGTTTGGCCTGTAGACATCGGAAAGTCTGGACCGTGTACTCCATGATGATTCATTTTCATTAAACTGCTGGAAAACTACAACAAACAACAAAGTTACTTGTACTAATCCCCAAGACTTCGGCCTGTTACGAGAGAGGAGGCTGGATTCACTTTTCTTGGAAATCAGCTCTGGAGTCTGGCTTTTTCACTGATGAAGTATCTAGACAATCACTGCGAGGCTGAAAGTGGACCTCACACACATGTGGGTCACCTGGGCCGGTTAGGAGGCGTTTTGGCCATCTGATTGGATTCTAGAGTCATTTTAGCATGTTTGAGGGCAAGCACAGTTGGTTCAGTGCCTTTTTTTTTTTTCATGATTTTAACAGTCAAATTGGCCAAATGGTTATTGATACCATTCAATACTTGGCCCGTATGGAAAGAAATGGGAAGAAGCAGGATTAAGAGTCAGATGGGCTCAGTACCTGATTCTGGTTCTCCATATTTTTAGATATGCCCGGCCTCTCTTCTCTTCCAATCTCCTCCCTTCCCTTTGCTCCCCTCCCCTCCCCTCTCCCCTCCCCAACCCCATGCTTCTCCCTCCTCTTCCCCTCCTCCTCCTCCCCTCCCTTTTCCTCTCTCTCCCCTACTCTTCCCCCTCCCCCCTCCTCCCCTCCCCCTCCTCCCTTCCCTTTTCTTCTCTCTCCCCCACTCTCCCCCTCCTCCCCCCTCCTCCCCTCCCCTTCCTCCCCTCCCCCCTCCCTTCCCTTTTCCTCTCTCTCTCCCTACTCTTCCCTCTCACCCTCCTTCCCTCCTCCCCTCACCCTCCTCCCTTCCCTTTTCCTCTCTCTCCCCCACTCTCCCCCTCCTCCCCCCTCCTCCCTCCCCTTCCTCCCCTCCCCCTCCTCCCTTCCCTTTTCCTCTCTCTCCCCCTACTCTTCCCCCTCCTCCTCTTTCCCCTCCTTCTCCTTCTTCTTCCTCTCTCTCTCTTTCTCTCCCTCTACCTCCCTCTCCCACTCTCTCCCTCCTTCTCAGCATAGGACAGGGACCTCAGCCAGGGCCTCATTTTTGAGCTGAGACTAGCAGGGACAGAAGTTCACCAGGCAGACACATTGGACCAGGAAGTGTGTTCTAGGCATAAAGGAACAGACAGTTCCAAGGCCCAGAGTGACAAGAGCTTCATATAATTCGGGAATGACAAGTGGCTGGTGGTCGCCAGGAGCCAAAGGCATGGTGTGGCAAGGCATAGGGTGCACTTGGTACAGGACGACTGAGAAAGGCCTCCGATTCTGAAAGGCATATGTTTTTATCCTCTCTACCAGGATTCCACAACGCTGATGCTTTTGACATTTGGGGCTGGATAATTGCGGTGGGAAGGCTGTCCTGTGCATTTTGGACGTTTAGCCTCATCCCGGGCTTCTGCCCACTAGACACCAGTAACACCCCTCTGTCCTCCAGCTGTGACAACCAAAAATGTCTCCAGCTGTTGCCAAGTGTCCAGGGAAAGCAGGGGCAAAATTGCCCCCAGTGAGAACCACTGTTCTAGGTGATAAGGAGCCTCTGAGGACTTGGGGGCAGAAGAGTGACAAAGTTAGAACACAACTTCAGATGAATCGGATGGTTCTACAGCAGCACAGACTGTAGATTTAAGGAGGCTGACTGGAGGTAGAGACACTGGGATGGTGGGAGGATGGGGAGGTTTTTACAGTAGTCCTGGAGGAACAGAATATGGGTCTGGCCTGGCATCGGGCCATGAGGATGGGGGTGTTGGGTGAGCTGATTTCCAAGAGCTAGGACTAGGAGGGGCCAGACACAGAGACTGATTGCTCAGGGAAGTTGATGCAGGGTGAGTAGTTTATGTCCACAGCATCCTGCCTGGGGGCAGTGGGGATGAAGGCCGTTCTGGAGATGGGGACACAGGTCTTTGTGGGCCTTGATCAGCCACACAGCTCTGCTCATTCATTCCTGAGCGCTCACTGCAGACTCCTCTGTTTGCCTGTCACCACCCACCTCCCTCTCCCCATCTCGCCCCTACCACACCTGGCCGCCCCTTCTCAACTCACCGGCTCTCCCACAGGCCCACAGAGAAGACACCAGCCAGCCCCTCAGTGGAGCCCGCCACAGTGACTCCCTTGGCTAAGTTTTCTGGGCACTCCTTAGCTTCTTTGCCAATGCTCGCTGCTCCTTGAAGGCTGGGACTCGGTCAGAATGATAGTTACAATGACCATTGGCGCTGAGCATCTCCTGGGTTCTAGGCACTGTCTCACATTCTGCAGCGTAAGCCTCACGAGAGCCATTTTACTGAAGAGGAAAAGGGCTCAAGATGGGGAATGTTTGCACCAGCTATGGTCACCCAGGAGCTCCATGTGGCTGGAGCCATCACCTGCTTGTCCACAGCCTTGTCACCTGCCCCCAGCAGTCCTCTTTCGGTTTTGACTTCTTTCTCACGAAATCAGGTGTGTGAGATTCATCCATACAGAGCTAGTTGCTATATAATATTCCAATTTATGAATATATCATAATTTATGTAGTCTACTGTTTTTGTTTTGTTTTGTTTAATATTTATTTATTTATTGGCTGCATTGGTTCTTAGTTGCAGCACTCGGGATCTTTTGTTGCAGTGCGCAGTCTTCTCTCTAGCTGAGGCGCATGGGCTTAGTTGCCCCAAGGCATGTGGGATCTCAGTTCCCCGACCAGAGATCGAACCAGCATCCCCTGCATTGCAAAGTGGATTCTTAACCACTGGACCACCAGGGAAGTCCCTGTAGTCTACTGTTTATAGATATTTATTTTGCAATTTGGGGTTGTTATGAATAATGCTGCTATGAACATTCTAGACCATGTCTTTTGGTGAACATATGTACAATGTTTCTACTGGGCAAACACCCAGGAGTGGAATTGCTAAAGCAGAGGATACACATACCTTTAGTTGGGGTAGATATTCCCAAATAGGAGAAAAGTTTACTCTTATCTCAGTCTCTAGACCAGGGATTCTAAACCTCAGCAACATGGGAATTTTGGAGGCTGTCCTGTGCCTTATAGGATGTTTAGGTTGTCCTGTGCATCATAGGATATCTCAGTTCTCTATCCTCTAGATGTCTCCTACCCAAGTCGTGACAATCAAAGACATCTCCAGACATTGCCAAATGTTCCAGTGTCCACTGCTTTAGACCATGAGTGCTATGAGGGCAGAGACCTTTCCTCTGTTTATTTACCACCATCTCCCTAGGACCTGACTTGCAGGTGGCACTCAAGAGATATTTGTTATGAAAGCTTCTGTTACCGTTTAAAAAGCAGCCTTGGGTGGGGACGTCTCCCCAGATGAGTTGCTGGCCCAGGGCAGGGAGGTGCTGGGCACAGGCCATGACTGTGCAGGGCAGGTCCAAGTGATGCAGGGCTGTAGCGGGGGCAGCCGAGGACCTGTCTCCATCAATGTGCACTTTCGAGGACTGGCCTGTGGTCGAGGCCTTGATCATCCTCCCTGACGACACCATCTTCCCCGGTCCGCTCCCCTCTCCTCCCCGCAGACGTGGCGTCCTGCACCTTCACGAGAGCAGTGGGATTCATGACATCGGCCTGCCCCAGTGGCAGCTCTTGCTCTGTCTGATTGTCGTCGTCATCGTCCTGTTTTTTAGCCTCTGGAAAGGAGTGAAGACATCAGGAAAGGTAATATCTTTGTTTCTCTTTCAGTTGGGAGGTTGGCCTCAAAAAAGATGTTTTTTTCTACCTATAAACAGGTAGTTGGTGAAAAGAAAAGGTGGTGCTAGAAGTACAAAACCTGGGTTTGCACCCCAGCTCTACCACTGGCTTGCTGGAGACTTTAGATGAATCCCCTCCCTTCCCTAAGCCCAGGACTCCCCAGCAGTAGGATGAGGGAGTGCAAGTGGATCAGAGTTCTTCACAATTTCCCACCAAAGCCTCCCTAATAGCAGAGACCAGGGAACGGGACACCCCAAGGGTCTCTGGAAAAAGCCCAAAGCAACCTGTTGACATGTGTTTGATAAATCTTAAATTCTGGACTAAAACTGCATGCAAATATTGCAGCCTTCTCTAGCATATAACCATTTCCTCCACTATAAAATTGATTGTTCCCACCTCTAAATTTTTGAGTAAATGAGAATGCTCCAGAAGATATCTAGATGAATCCTGGGGCATCCTCTGACACAGTGCGGAGTGCTCGCAAGGGTCTACGTTTCCTGGAGAGAGGAGCACAGGGTTTGATGACCTAGGAGAGCCTGCCAGAGTTGGCATTCTGACTTAGGTGACAGTGCCCCCCATAGTCAGCACCTCATGGTGGAGTATACTCAGGTCATGGCCCACATTGATTCTGAGCCTGACGAATATCATGAGAACAACAGCTCCACTTGGACCGTATGGGTCCATGTGGAGCTTGGCTGTGTTAAAGAGGCTGTAGCTGGGAAATATTCTGTCCAGTGTTTTGGTTAGCTATTGCTGTGTAACAAAATACCTCAAGATGTAGAGATGTAAAATAACAGCCATTTTATTACCTCTCATGATTCTGTGGGTTGACTGGGCTCAGCAAGGTGGTTCTTCTGCTCCATGTGATATTGCCTGAGCTACATGTCTGGGGGATTGACTGGGCTGGAACCTCCAAGATGGCTAACACTCATGGATGGCAGTTGGTACTGGCTGGGAGCTTAACTGGAGCTGTCAACCAGAGCACCTTGGGTAGTTTCCATACAGCCTCGCCCTGTAGCTTGGGTATGTCACAGCATGATGGCTGAGTTCCAAGAGCATGTTCCAAGCAGACAAGCCCCAATGTACAAGTAGCTCTTCCAGTCTCTGTTTTCATCATGCTTGCTATTGTCCCAATGAACAAGATAAGTCTTGTGGTAAAGCCCAGAGTCAGTGTGGAATACACAGTGTGTATGTTCATTGGGGGTTACAAGGCAACAATAATCAGGTAGGTATGAATTTATGAGAAGCTTCATTAGGCAACTGATTTTGAATTTTTTTAATTTATTTTATTTATTTATTTTTGTCTGTGTTGTGTCTTCATTGCTGCGCGTGGACTTTCTCTAGTTGTGGCAAGCGGGGGCTACTCTTCTTTGTGGTGCACAGGCTTCTCATTGCAGTGGCGTCTCTTGTTGCGGAGCACGGGCTCTAGGCTCACAGGCTTCAGCAGTTGTGGTATGCGGGCTCAGTAGTTGTGGCTCGCGGGCTCTAGAGCGCAGGCTCAGTAGTTGTGGTGCATGGGCTTAGTTGCTCCGCAGCATGTGGGATCTTCCTTGACCAGGGATCAAACCTGTGTCCCCTGCATTGGCAGGCAGATTCTTAACCATGGCGCCACTGGGGAAGCCCTAGGCTACTGATTTTGAAAAGTGGGGTGCATCAGGGTTCTCTCTGGTTCTCCTAAAGTCTTGGTTATGCCATAGATAGCAAAGATAGTGACAGGAGACCAGCAGCCAACGGGAATGAAATTTGACAAGAGCCTGAAGTGGAACTTCCTATCAGCGTATTGGAGACATGGTATCTGCCCCAAGGAAGAACCCAAATGAAATGCAGACCAGGGCTTGGAGGAATTCTAAGATAGAGCAAAACCAGGCTAGGACCACAACCATCCCAATACCTGACACGTAGTAGGTCTTCAGTAAATATTTATTGACGGAGTAGTGAGGAAAGAAGGGAAGGGAGGAAGAAGGGTAGGTGGGTAAATAAGTTTGGGGAACTTCATTAAGTGTTCTTTTGAATTCAACTCGGTAAACATTTATGGATACCTACTATGTGCCAGGCTTGATGCTAGTACTAGTGATGCAAGAAGAAATAAGACAGATTCAATTGATTGTAGTATTATGTGTGTTATAGCCAGGTAAGTGTAGGTCAATGTTATTATTTTCTTGCATCTCCGTTCAGAGACATATGTGTGTCCCCCTTTCAATAAACACTAATGGTCACAAACTATACACACTATTATAGATCTTGCTTTTTCAAAAACTTAACTTTACCTTGAAAACAATTTTACATCAGGTAGGCTGCACTTTAATTGAGATACAAACTGTGGGTTTTTCAACTGTCATTAAATCAATTTAGTGGGTCACCACAATTTTTCAAAATGAAATCGTCTAGATAATAACAGCATGCATTGCACATACTGAAGATAGAGATGTCTTGTGGAATTTTTGCATTTCAGTTATAGCAACCCATATGTCTCGATAAATAAGGTTTTTCTTACCATGAGTTCCCATGGTCCAAAAACCATAAGATGTTCCATTAGTGGAAGAAGGAAACTCTTCAGACTGAGGGGGTCTGCAAAGACCATGGAGAAGGTGGCATTGGGCTAGGTCAGGTAGAGATGGGGCAGAGGGAAAGGGTTTTCAGCTGCAAGCAAAACTACAGAAGCCCCAGGCCAGCCTTGTCCAGTCTCTCTGGGCCTCTCCTGGGTATCAAAAGCAGGGCTTTCCTGGCCTCTGCAGGCAGCAGAGCTGCAGAAGGTGTATGAGTTTTAATACTGCTGCCGGCCTGGGTGAGGGGCCACCACGGGCTTCTAATATTACACCTCAAGATTAAGTTTCCTGTAGCCATCGCCAAAGGGGTACAGCCTGCCCCACCTTGTTTAGCACTTGGCTGGAGCAGGCCTGAGTTGTCTATGGGGAGACTGATGCTAAAGAGAAAAGGAGGGGAGACTCGCATGCTCCGTTTCTTTGTGCAAAGTCACCTTTGGAGGAGGAGGACTCACGCCCTCCCCTGAGGAGTGTAATGACGAGTGGGGCAGGAGTGTTGCCCTAGGAAGCCCCCCGCAGATGGAAACTTGTCGCCTGAAGTCCCTGCCCATATTTTGCCTCCAGAGCAGGCGAGGACCCCTGCAGTCCATAGGGAGGGGCTTTCTAGAATAAGGAACTTGATGCAGGACATTGCAGTGTTCTGTCTTTCATTGTTTTTATACTCTGGCTCATGAGAAAACCAAGAGCATTGCTTATTTCTTCCCAGACTACGTCTGGAACAGGACACGGATCTTTTCTTAGCAGGCTGCCAAAGCCACAGAGCTGGCCTGAAATGAATTGCAAGTGTTCAAACTTCCTGTCTTGGCCGGTGAAGGCTCTGTTCTTGGGAAGATGGCTCCACAGCTGGCAGCTGGGATATTGGGGGGCGAGGTACAGTCTGAATCAGGGAAAGGGGTTACCGCAGACCACACACTCTGTGACCCTGGCCCACCGACCACCGCAGGGTAGAGGGCAGAGGCCAGTCAGCCCCCAGGGCATCGGGCAAGTGTGCACACAGTGCTACTTGCCGCCCTGGAGTCCTGTCTGCCCACCCCCCACTCATAGGTGTTGGCTGAACCAGCACTTAGAAACTACAAGCCTGTACCAAACGCCTAAGTGTTGAACTGGAAGGTTCTCCAAAGCCATGTACTCCAGGCTGCTTGTACAGATGGGGAAGCTGAGGCCAAGAGAGGGCCAGGGTTTCACAGCCGTCTTGGCAGAGCCAGGACTTGAACGTGGGTCTCAAATATGCAGTAGCGTGAGTGATTAAGAACACGGCTTTGTGTTGGTTGATGGGTTGGAGTCGCGGCACCATCATTCACTAATGGGTGACCTCGGGATGAATGATGCTCCCTAAGCTTCGGTGTCCTCACCCCGCAAGATGAGGGCAGTTCATGATCCTGCCCACCTCCAGGGCAGCTGGGAGGATGGGGTGAGAGGTCCTCACTGCTGGGCTAGCAGATGGAAATTGCTCAATAAATGATCCTCACCTGTCTTTGTCCCCTGCATCCACCTGAGGGAGCTTTTAAAGCATGGAGTGCAAGCCCCATCCCAGACCAATTAAATCAGAAACTCCAAAAATGGAGCCTGAACTTGGACATTTTTGTCTATAACTTCCCCCAGAGTCGTCTAATGTATAGTCAGGGGTGAGAAGGAACAGCGAGGAAGCCTACGCAGCCTTCTCCTCTCCCCGCCTCTCTTCTCTGTTTCTTCATCGTGGGCAGGGTGGGCTGGTGTCTCTTTTCAGTCTGGGGACAGTTTTTTCCCTTATGGGTTTCTGGATGAGGCATTTTGTCTTTGCCCTAAATCCATCCCAAAATAAAGAGCAGCCAGGGATCCTGCTTTCTGCCCAGCCACGTCCCTCCCTGGGTGGTGAGCTTAGGAGGACACGCTTGAATGAAGGTAAACGAGAGGGGGAGAGAAGGGAGGCAGGAGGGTGTAAAGGTGAGGGTGCTAGTTAGTGCCGGAAGCTGGTAGAGCAGGAGGCGCTGGGCACCGAGAGAGTCTGCGCCCTCACTGCCTTTGGCTTCCTTGGCAGCGGTGCCCCCAGGGTGCTGACTCTCATTGGGTGCAGCCTTGGTCTGTCCCCTCTGTCCTGGAGTGCCCCAGGCCTGGCCTAGAGGTGGAGCTTTTAGCACGCGCACTGTGTGAAGGAACGTGTGGGGAGGGTGTGACTGGCTCGCCCCCCGCCAGCCCCCCACCCCGCTGGCGGCAGAGTCGGGCCCTCACTGTGACCTTGCCCACCGCCAGGTGGTGTGGATCACGGCCACGCTGCCTTACCTCGTGCTGTTCGTACTCCTGGTCCACGGCATCACGCTGCCCGGCGCTTCCAATGGCATCAACGCCTACCTGCACATCGACTTCTACCGTCTGAAAGAGGCCACGGTCAGTGCCCAGTGACCACCCACCCTTGGGCCAGGGTTGGGGAGGGTTCTCGGTGCAGGCAGTGAAAGAAAATCTGGTCCCAGCTCTGCGTAGCCTGGGATGGATCCTTCCCACTCTGGGCTGCAGCTTCTCTACCTGACCAAGGCCAATTTGATTTGCACCCGACAGTCTCTGTGAGCCTGTCCAGCTCTGATGGCTCGGGATCTGTGGTTCTGTTGAGTGGCCTTTGCAGACCCCTCCTTTCAAGGAAAGCAATACCCTGTCCTGGGTTCTTACCCTCTGCCCTGTGCCGTGGCCCCAGCCTCACCCCAGCCACCCTAGCCCTATTTCTACTCTGGTCTCCAACTCTGGCCTCTGGTACCATCTGTGATGTTGGCATAAGGAGCGGCATCGGCCACAGGGAGACCCAAACCCTGCTGACTCTCCCCTCGCAGCCCCTCCAGCTCACTGTCCTGCCCAGAGGCAGCGATTACAATGAAGGTGGGGTGACTTTGGAGTGGAGTCCAAAGTAGCACCGTGAGGCTGGGAACAGGGACAATCTTAGAGGTTCCTAGTGCCTTGAGCATCTTCAAATCACAGCTGAGATTATTTCCAACCTCCTCCCTCGCGTCTGCCTCAGTGACCACACCTCAATATTTCCCCTCATAATCCCCAAAGACTTCCCCACACTCTACTTGAACCCATAATAATCCTGGCAGGCAAGAACAACATAGGATTAGGACGGATGCCTCCCAGTACACACCTCCCATTGTCCCAGCACAACTCTGTGTTACAGCCCAGTAACCAAGAGAAAGCCCTACTTCCTTAGTAACTGTCAGAAAAATAACAGAGCGTAAGACATGAAACAGCCTTGTAAATTGTGAAGCAAGTCAGAGTTCTATCTGTTCTGCATTGTTTAAATATCCTAAGTCTTTCTGGACAGTAGAAACTCAGCCTGAGTGCCATCTCAGGGAGCAGATATATCTTCCTCCGTCAGATTGCTTCTCTCATTACACCCTTTGCTTACAAAGCAGGGGAAGTCTAGAATAGCACGAGTGCGGAGATGACAGAAGTCTCACAAATCCGAATTGTGGCTTAGTCCTGGTGAGCTAGGTAAAATTATCCCCACTGTACAGATGAGGAAACTGAGATATAGACAGTGAAATTGACCAGGGCAAGACCATGAGGCTGAGAAGTTGGAGAGGAGCTCAGATCTCCGGGCTTCCAGCCATGCAGTTTCATCATCCAAAAGATGAGGGAAGTAGCCCCGACTGGCCACCAAGGAGTCACCACTGTCTATGGGTTGGTAGAAGCTACTAGGAATCATTACCCCTTTCTGAAGATGTTGTCTCCATAACCGCTGAGATAGTCATAACCCTTTGCCCTTGCCCTATCCACATTCTAGTCTAGAACATTTTGTTTATTAACTTTCTTTGAAAATCAGGATGTCAAATTGAGCCAGTGAGTTCCTCTGGGGTGAGCTCACTCATGACCACCCAAGGCTGGGAGATGCTAGAGAGACCCCAGCCTCTCTCCACAGTGATTTTGTACAGGCTGCTGGAGAGCAGGAGTTGCATGGCTGCCCATCTCTAGTTCAGACCTCGCTTCCTCAGGTCTTAGGGCATCCCTGGGACTTCCCAGCCCTTCTGGAGCAGTGAGGTAGTCCAGTCCTGTGGAAACAGAGGGTGATGGCCTTTACCTGCCCATTTCAGGTATGGATTGATGCTGCAACTCAGATATTTTTTTCCTTGGGCGCTGGATTTGGTGTCTTGATTGCATTTGCTAGTTACAACAAATTTGACAACAACTGCTATAGGTAAGATCCTTCCTGGGGCTCTGGAAAGCTCTAAATCCTGGGAATCAACCCTTGCAGGGATGGGAGAGAGGGCTCTGGTCTGGGACAAGTCAAATTTTCTGCTTGGGTTTCTTTCCCTGTGAAATGAAGCAGAGTAGACCATCCTGGATGTTCTGTGAACTCCAACATGGCCTATGGGGGTCCTGATGAACATATGTCAGTTCAGGACACCTCCCAAATAGATGCAGAGTGAGGAGCTGGCAAAGTTGAGGCCACTAACACTGGGATATCATGAGGGTGGGTAGCTGGGACAGAGGGGCACTGTGTGGCTTTCAGAGCAGCCAGCACTGCCTTTCTGTCCATCTGATGCCCAGGCAGACAAGGTTGGAATATCCAGGCTGGTTGCTTGAGGGGTGAGGGCCTAGCAGGGTCAGAGCTTAAGACCACACAGCAGAATGAGAAGTCTGCTCAGTGCCGTAGAGTCAGAAGACCATGCTCTAGATCACCTGGTCCTGTAAGCATTTAACGCTGCCTCCTGCAGCCCCAGTGCTGTGAGGGCTTCAGACATGGGCACAGATGGGGCTGCTTCCATCCCTCTCTATCAAAGGCTTAAGACAGAATCGTAACCTCCCTGGTACAAGACAGAGTAGGATGAACGCATACCGGTGGGGCAGGCTTTAGGGAGGCTAAGGAAATGGGGTGATCAGGCATCTGATGGGGGGTCAGCAAGAGCACAGAAGTGCATTTGAGGTGAGCCTTGGAAGACAGTTAAGGTTGGGCTAGGCAGACACGGAGTGAGTGGACAACCTACAGCATGAGCAAAGCCAGGGGAGGTGTTGTGTTTGTGAACCAGCAAGTTGACTGGTTTGCTCAGAGAGTACGTGTTGGGGAGTCATGGGAAATAAGCCTGGAAAGAAGTTTGGGTCATCTCAGCAAAGCTCTTGAATGCCTGGGTGAAAAGTTGGGAGGCACTGGGGAGCCACAGAAAGCTTGTTGAGGAAGGAGGCTGGTGCCTCGATTTCCCAGCAAGAGTTTGATGTCAGGCTCTGGTGTTAAAGTGTTTCATCCAGAAGCTGCTGACCTATTTCCTGCACCTACAGGTTCTGACCCTGTGATGGTGGGGTGCTGGGGGCCCATGTGGCAGCAGGGACGCTGAAGAGGGGGTTGGCATTTGAAGCCGTGGATTCCATAGATGATCCAGCAGTCCATAAGCGGGGTTGGGGAGAGTCAGACCACTTGAACTAACAGTGCTTTCTTTTCTCTCAGGGATGCCCTGCTCACCAGCACCATCAACTGTGTCACCAGCTTCATCTCTGGGTTCGCCATCTTCTCCATCCTTGGTTACATGGCCCATGAACACAAGGTCAACATTGAGGATGTTGCCACTGAAGGTGGGTGGGCAGACTCGCCCACTGAGGAGGCGGGGGCTGCAAAACTCACCTCTTTCTTAGCAGTTCTCCTGTGGCTGTGGGACTGAGAGGACTGGACACGGAGCTTTCCCAGCTGCCCACTTTCTTTGAGGCCATCAGTAGGAAGTCCAGGCAGAATCATCTTCTGAGTCAGGCCAGACCAGATAGATTTGGGAGCACTGACTCTGTACCAGCCCCTGTGCTAAGCACTTGACATATCTTGGTTTAGTTCTTGCAGTGTTACTAGGCAAGTGTTAATAGACCCACTTTAAAGATCAGAAAGCTGAGACTCAGGCGATTGAAGTTGTTCAACCAGCTCGTGTCCTTCCCCGCTGCTTCTCATATTCTTATGGCCACAAACAGGCCAAGACTTGGGGAGGGGCTGCCTCTGATGGACTCTGAAAATCACAAAGTTTTGAGAGTAAGAGGATCCCTCATGGGGCGCAGGGGGTGGGGTTTGAGGCCCATTGCCTGTAGCTGTCCAGGAGAGGCACTGCGCTCTGGCTTGGCTGTTTGAGGTCAACCTCCTTGGTGCATAGGTGAACTCAGGCTGAAGCTGGTTTCGTCAGTCATCTTTAGACCTTGGTTTGCTCCATCTACACGTGACTGCCCACATATCATGGGGCTGGGCTGGGGCTCGTTGGGCCCCAAAATGCTCTCCTGTCCTCTGCAGCTCAGACCAACAGGCCCAGCTATTAATGAGGTCCTTGATGTTTCTTACAGGAGCTGGCCTGGTCTTCATCCTGTACCCAGAAGCCATTTCCACCCTATCAGGATCCACGTTCTGGGCTGTCGTGTTCTTCGTCATGCTCCTGGCTCTGGGAATTGACAGCTCAGTGAGTGACCTGGCTGGGGATACCATCCCCCCACAGACACCACTAGACCTGACCTTCCCTCCCCTAAATACACTCACACTACTCAGAGTTCCCCCGCATTCAAGCCCCTGATCAGTAGTTGTTTGCCGAAGACCTTATTTAAATGCAAACAAGGAAATCAGTACTCACTCAGAAAGGCAAGATTTAGGCCAAAGCCAAGAACCAAGAGAAACCTACTTGACATCATGGAACTCTACATTAGAAGGGACCTCAGATAAGCCAGCCCAATACTCTCCTTTTACAGATGGGAAACTGAATTCAGAGAGGGCGTGGCTAGAACTCTTGTTCTCTAACCAACCACTCTTCCCACGGTATTTCATCAGCATCCACTTAGGCTGAGTGAGCGGACAGGAGTCAGGTCCCTGTTGATAAGGGGGAGACAGGCGTTATCTCTTCACCCTCTCCCACATGGTTTCTGAGTTCTGAGTTGGTTGAGAACAGGGCAGAAGTAGGGTGAGAGGATGGGGAGAAGGGAGGATCTGCTGATTTCTCTAGAGAAGCAAGGCAGCCTCCAGGGTTCATGAGTCCAGGGCTGCGGGAGGTCCAAGGGAGCCGGGAGGCCTGAGACTGGGGTTCAGAGAGTCCCTCACTCCTGTGTTGACTGAAAAAAAAATGCACAACCTGGGACTTCCCCGGTGGTCCAGTGATTAAGACTCCGAGCTTCCACTGCAGGGGGCACAGGTTGACTCCCTGGTTGGGGAGCTAACAATCCCGCATGCGCGTGGTGCGGCAAAAAAAAAAAAAAAAAAGTGCACAACCTAAAAGTTAAGAATTATGTTTCAGTTGGCAGACTTTCTGGGGACTTCAAGCCTGGGAGGCAGGCTCTCAGATCGCTCTGAGGGACTGCTCTGAAGAGGTCAGGGAGGAGTCAGGATATGTAGGAGTTTTTGCAACAAAGACCAGGTGGTCAGAGCATCAAAAGATTACTGTTAATTAAACAAAACCAGACATCTCAAGTTAATGAATTTAGCGCTTTTCTATATATGGGAAGATGCAAGAGTCTGGGCTCATTGAAATCATTCCTTTGATATGCACCAGATCTATCTAGAGCCAGTATCCTTTCTTTCCCATCCTGAGTCCCCTCAGGTGCACCTTTGCGGGGTCAGCAGTAGTGGCTGATGGCTTGATGGCTGCAGCATCCTTTGTTTGCTGATATGTTGGACAACATTTTTCATTCACCTCTGTATCCCACCTGCCTGGTTCCCTTCAGATGGGAGGCATGGAGGCGGTCATCACGGGCCTGGCCGACGACTTCCAGGTCCTGAAACGACACCGGAAACTCTTCACATTTGGTGTCTCCTTTGGAACCTTCCTTCTGGCCCTGTTTTGCATAACCAAGGTGAGGGGGGCTGGGCTCTGGGTCACCTGGGGCTTCTGAGGCTGCATTTCAATCCAGCCAGATATTCCCAGACTTGAAGCTGGGGGGTAGGGCTAGGGTGAGCTCAGGGGAACCATGGCAGTGCCTGGTATCCTGAACTCCGTGGCCCAGTCCCTTAGGGTTACACCCCATTGTTATCTGTCCCTTCTGAGCCTGAGGATATCCAGACAAATCTTTCAACTGCTTGTTGGTTTGGGGGGACAGCAAAAGTCCATTTTAAACTGCCAACTGAAAAAAGTGCACAACCTGAAAGCTGAGAATTATGTTTTGTTCGGTGGACAAAACTGAGGACTTAAGCCTGGGACACAGCATCTCAGATAGCTCTGAGGGACTGCTCCAGAGAGGTAAGGGAGGATCCAGGATACATGAGTTTTTGCGACAAAGACCAGGTAGTTGTTACATCAAAAGATTACTGTTGACTAAAGAAAACCAGACATCTCAAGTTAAGGAATTTCGTGCTTTTCCGTGTATGGGAAGATGCAAGAGTTTGGGCTCACTGAAATCATTCCTTTGATATGGACCTCAGCTACCTAGGGCCAGTATCCGAGCTTTTTGCTGACTGCTAGATGGCGGGCATCCTGTTTCTATCCTGAATTCCCTCAGAGCTCACCTTCAGAGGGGTGGCTATAATGTGATGGCTGCAACATCTTTTGTCTACTGACATGGCAGGCAACATTTTCTTTTTTCATTGATAAAATCCATCTTGCTTTTTACTGGCTGAAGTCCCCACCCTCAGACCCAGTGAATACATAGAATATATAGCAGCAACACAGTAGCACCAGAAACCCCATTACCTGTGTTGGGGGTGGGTGTGAGTTCTGAGTGAGCGGGACAGGGGACAGCTCAATTTTGATGGATGTAACAGTTGATAGCCATTTCTATCCATCATGGCCTCAGGCTTTCTCTGTCCATGCCCCAGGGTGGAATATACGTGCTGACCCTGCTGGACACGTTTGCGGCGGGAACCTCCATTCTGTTTGCTGTGCTCATGGAGGCCATAGGCGTCTCCTGGTTTTATGGTACGTGCTGGGTCCTGAGCGTGTGGAAAAGCCTCGGGCCCCGTGTGCTTCTGGAGCCTTTTCACCTGGAGGTGCAAAGGGGCTTTCCATTTCCAGGGCAGTCACTGGCTGATCCCAGAGTTGAGCAAGTTGCTTATTGGGCACAGCTCTTCCAGCCCTCAGCTCATCTTTGCATGAGCTCCCTTTAAAAGGAGGAGGCAAAGGCCCCAAAGGCATCAGAGTCAGCTGTTAGAGAGGAACTCAGAGGAAGATGCTGCTCCTCAAGCCATGTAATTCATTCTAGAGTAGGGTTGCCAGGTTTAGCAAATCTGGGATACGACACATCCAGTTAAACTTGAATTTCAGATAATGAATCATTTTTTTAGTATATGTCCCAAATATTGCATGAAATTATTTAAACTAAAATGACTTTTGTTGTCTCTCCGAAATTCAAATGTAACTGAGTGTCCTCTATCTTCTCGGGCAACCTTATTCCAGAGCTGAATGGGGAGAACATGGTAGAAAGTGAAATGTGTTGTCATTGTTCATTTTTTCCCCATGTGTCACTCACTCTTTTCTACTCATTGGAAAGAGTCTGGTCTCTTCTACCAGATTAAAGTCAGGGAAAGCTCTATATACACAGCCATCATTGTTTTAAGAGAGAAGGAGCGGGAGGAAAGAGCTGGGCTTTGGAGTCAGGCCACCCTGGCTGTGTAACCAGGGCCAAGTCCCCTCCCCTCCCCGAGCCCTGGTTTTCCCTCTGAAAAAGGAATTGGGGCGGCACCTACCAGGGGATGCTACCCCTGAGTGTGTTCTCTCCCCTGTTCTGAACCAGCCAAGTGCCTGTCCCCAGGTCTCCTAAGTGCCAGGGCATCCCTGCCTTAGGAGATACTGTTCTGCTGCCCACCTGGGGACAGACCCTCTTGGGAAGGCAGCAGGTGACGGGCCGGCCCTGTGTGTGTGCAGGTGTGGACAGGTTCAGCAACGACATCCAGCAGATGATGGGGTTCAAGCCGGGCCTGTACTGGAGACTCTGCTGGAAGTTCGTCAGCCCTGCGTTCCTCCTGGTGTGTAGTGCGTGGTTGGGCATCCTCGGGTGAGGGGTGCTGTGTGTCTGGGGTGAGGGTGGGGGTAGGGATCTTTGCTTCTAAGGGGAGGAGGTTGGGATGCAGGGCCGTGGTCACGCAGACAGATGCTCAGGATGCTCCGCCCTGTTGATTCCCAGGAGGCTGCACATGAGAGGGGTCGCCAGCCTGGGGCCAGGTCTGGGCCGGGGGCTGTCTGTGCCACCACTCAGTTCCAAGGTCACCTTTCTAGTCTTCTTCTCTTTGTATTGCTCCTGTTTCTTTGTCTCCTTTTTGTTATCCTTCCTTACTTGGATTCTTCCTCCTTTCTCTCTCGATCTCCCTCCTTCCTTATCGTCTCCATTCCTGCATCCATCTCACACGCTGGCCCTCACTTCCCTCTGGTCCCTCTCTGCATCTCTCCCTCTCTCCCGCCTCCTTCCCTCTCTCTCCCCTCTCCCTGTCTCTCTCCCTCTTCCTTCTGTCCCTTCCCCCCAGTTTGTGGTGGTCGTGAGCATCATCAATTTCAAGCCGCTCACCTACGATGACTACATCTTCCCACTCTGGGCCAACTGGGTCGGGTGGGGCATCGCGGGCTCCTCCATGGTCCTGGTGCCCGCCTACGTCGTCTACAAGTTCCTCAGCACACGGGGCTCCCTTCGCGAGGTGAGCTCTGGGCCGAGCCTGGGGGAGGGTGGGGGACAGCACGGGAGGGGGCATCCCGAGTCATTCCCGCTGGGGTGAGAGAGGGAGACAGAAGGACACGGAATCTAGAGTCAGATGGACCTGCCACGTTGGCCACGTTATTTACCCCCAAGCCTCAGGTTCCACATTTGTAACCTGGGGTAATCATACAGACCTTGAAAGGTGAAAGGAAGTGCTTAGCGCAGGGCCTGGCACACGGTAGATGGTCACCACGCGGCACCGGCTATCGTGTTGAACGTCATATGCACCGTGTGCTCCCACTCTGTTCCTACCATTGTTTATGTGAGGAGCTCAGCCCTCCAGTCCCCTAAAGAGCAGTTAATCTGCATTAACTGTGCCCACTCCTGTGTCCCACCTCCTAAGGTTTGTCATGTCCCCAGATGTCCCCCACTCTCCCCATCCAAACTCACCGTGACCTTGTATCTTGGCTTTCACCTGCTTCTATTTTGAACCTGATACCTGATCAGCCTACACCAGAGATTTCCAAACTACATTTTCTTCTTTGACCTGTGTACATTGCAGATACATATATGCATGATCTGCGTTTTAACTAAAATTATGTCTTTCCTATAGTTTGGTTGTTAAATGCCCTTTCTTTTATAAATAATGGTGATAGTCATTTCCTCATGTCCTTACTTATAAAGATCTCATCCCTTCATTCCTTTATCCACTCCCTTCACAGATACTTACTGAGAATCTGTACGGGGCAGGCAGAATCCCCAGCACTAGACACACTCCCCGGAGCTCATGTTCTCGTGAGGGGACAGAAAGACACAGGAGGACATAAAGGAGTGAGCTGTACAGGAACTTAGGGCAGAGGGTCCCAGGCAGGGCTGGGACCCCCTCCCCCTGTGACATGTTTCCTGTCCATGAAATCCCAAAGTCCAGGAACCTCTGGGTCACTGGGAGGATCCATGTTCTGTGAGCTCATCCCGGACGTGGAACCAGGACCTGCTTTGAGCTTTTTATTCTCTACACTTTGGGATCCCCCTCTAGTGATCAGACATTGATTCCAGACGCATTCCCTGAGTCCACCCTGTGTCTACAGCCCAAGGAGGCGGCCCCAATCCCCAGGCAGGGCTGAGGTCCCATCACTGAGTTCTCATTGTGCTCTGAACTTGTCCTCTGCAGCACTGACTCCAATCGTGGTTGTAAAACTGCCTGTGTGTGTTTCTGTTCAGTGTCAGCCCCTTCCATGAGCTGTAAGCTCTCCCAAGGCAAAATGTGTGGGTGACCTTCAGCTCTGGATCCCCAGGGCCTAGGCCAGTGTGTGACTACAGTCATTGACTCAATAAACATTCACTGGATGAATGTCTCAAAGTGAACTAACCAGGGTGGGGAGTGTCTTGTACGAACCTCTCCTGCTGTCCATGTGAGACTTCAGGGCCAAATAGCAGGTGGCCCTGATGTGTGGTGTCCTCTGGGCTGCTGGAAGGGTGTCCCTGGGCCAAGCTGAGGCCTCCTCCCCTTCTCCATCCTTTCACAGAGACTGGCCTATGGCATCACCCCAGAGAACGAGCATCACCTGGTGGCCCAGAGGGATGTCAGGCAGTTCCAAGTAGGTGCAGTTTGTACCATTTTGATGGGGGCCACGGGGCGGGGGCCCTACTGCTCCCTGCTGTGCTATCGGAGGCAAGACCACACACCACACTCCAGAAAACCCAGAGCAGCTGTGGGCTATAGCCCCTGGGGTTGTGATGTTACGAACCGGAGGAGAGGGGCCTGTCTTCTGCCTTCTACCAGCTGTCGCCTGCCCCTCCACTCCTTGGTCCTGAGATACCAAATGCCCAGACTTTCCTAAACTCGGTTCTCCCTCTTTGAGTTGTGACCACGGAGTATCCCCAAATTAGGCTGAGGATTTCTTATCTTGAAGGAAGCGCTGTAGGTACATCAATAACGTGTTGACCTGAGTCCTACCCTTTTCCCCTGTAAAATATGGGGGTGGGGGAGCCAGGAGGGTCCCGGTGAGCCCCCCTGCTTCAGACTTACTGTGTGACTTTGTGAAGGCTCCTTTGCCCTTTCTGGGTGCCCGTGACAATTAGGGGATTGGCCTGCGTGTTCTGCGGGTCTTTGAAGGAAACAGCTGTGTTTTCTGCCCCTCCATGTGTCTTACTGCCCTTCTCCCTGGCCCTTGTCCCTCAGTCCCTGCCTGCCCTGGCCCTGGCCTAACAGCCTTGCCGTCTTCCTCTGCAGTTGGAACACTGGCTGGCCATCTGAATCTGACCCCGAGGAGGAACCCTGCTGCACCAACGTTCAGGTCAAAAGTTTCCTACCACCCCAGACACTGTCTGGGGATTCCTCTCCGACCCCCCTCTTCCTCTTTTCCAAGTTACAACTGATTTAGTGACCTGGTTTTCGTTCACTTTCTGTTCACCTGGCCTGAGGGCTGTGGGCTTGGATTGGTAAGCCTTGTGGGAGAGGAGGAGAGGAGGGAACAGGAAAAATGACTTCCATCGAACCTCTTTAGTTTTGAGGAAGTCTCACCCAGTGTGGGAACCGGCCCGAGCTGACGTCCACGAGCTCGGGAAGGACTCCCCACCTCGCTTGCTGGTACTTTGGGCCGCAGAAGAAATCCTCAGTCCACCAGATCAGACAGAGGATGTTGCTTTTTGGTCAGACACTGTAAAACCAAAACACAAATAAAAAGCCCAGCTGAGTTTGGGAGGTACAGAGATCTTGCCTCTCTCGTCTGCCCCGGTCAGTGCTCTGTTGTTTGGACCTTGGTTGGGGAGCTTGGGGATATTTGTCGCTGTTATGAAGTCCGTGGATAGAAGCTCTGGGGGGTCGTGAGCAGAAATCTTCATAGTTAGTTTTCACTCTGGTTGACCTGGGTTTGATTTGTGTGTGTTCTGGAATATTCTTCTGGTTTCTGGCGCTCAGAGGGTCCAGAGCTATGGGTGTCATAGTGAGTGGCTTCTGCAGAAGAAGCAGACAAGTCTGTAGAGACCACATGCGGGTCTCGCTCTGTCAGATGCACGGAGCTCAGGAACCTACCTGTGGCTCCTGAGACCTTCCTGGGGGACTCAGGACAGGAACCCAGCAAGGCCAGCTGCGTGTCTCCGCTACGGGATTCTCTGCTGTCCTCACGGGGCCAGGTGGGTGTCCAAGGGCAGCCCGACAGGCTGTCTGTTTCTGTATTGTTCACAGACACCTGCAAAGCCTGTCCCTGGGAATCCCGCCCAGCCTGGACCAGAAGTCTCAAGTGATGAGAAGTGGGCCCTGAAAACTCCCTTTGTCTCTCCTCATGGGCCGTACTTTGCACCATGGAGGGCAGCATGGAACCAAGCATATAGCACCCCGGTCACTCAGGTTGAGGGGAGAATAGTCTCAATTGACGGAGCAGGTTGGCGGTTGTAGAGAATTTCAGGTTGATTTCTGATACAAACTTATAAGTGGTGCCCTCTGGTGGTGCTGGTGGCTAGTCTCAGCTCATTCAGAGAAGCGATTTGTAGTTGGTAAGTCGGTGGCATCCATTTGGAATTTTTTTTTTTTTAACATATGGTCTGAGTTTCTTACGCTCTCATTGGCAATCTAGAGTTGTGGGTTATTGTCCTGACTGTGGGAGGCCCTGTTGCAGAATCTTGGGCAAAAAAAAAAAGGCCACATCATTTCCACTGGGAGTAGAGGGTGCCACACATCCAAAAGGTGCTTTGGGGAAAGTGGGGTGTCACTGAGCCTAATCTATCGATCATGCAGTCTGTGGAAGATGGGCTGGCTGGGGGCAGGGCGGTGGTTTTCTCCCAGGGACAGGGTCCTTATGTCATTCTTTAAAGAAAAGTAGGAAAATCAGGAGACCTTGGATCTTTCCATGCGAAAAGTTCAGTTCAAAATCTGAGACAGCCCAAGTGGCAGGTGTCTTGGACCCTGAAAAAGAGGGGGCCTGGGAGCATCCAACAGAGTGGAACAAACAGGTAGGGGTCTGGGAATGAGAGCAAGGTGACCCGTCACTGATGGAATTTGGCCTCACAAGTGACTGAATCCGCCCCTGAAGGGTAATTCCTCCCTAGGTGTGGCAGCTTGTTTGTTTTTAACAAAGCACTTTCATCCATGTTTACTCCCATCCGCCCAGCAAGTACTGCAGGGCTGGCTCCTGTGTCCCCATTCTGCAGGTGAGAAAACCAAGGTCCAGCATTTCAGTCATTCTTGCTCAAGGTTCCCCAGCTACTAAGGGATCCAGTTGGACCCTCAAGTCAGAGCCCCTGACTCTCAGCTGAGAGCACTTTGAAATTCCCAGCACAATATGGTTCACCCCACCCAGGGCTGTCATTAAACATAAACAAAAATCCATCCAGTCAAGTGGCCAAGGCGTATTTCTTAGCAAAAGAACAATGTGTTGGAAGAAGGGGGGGTGGGGGGATGTCATTTATTCTCCTCCTCTAGCTGGTTGCTAGAGAGGAAATGATTTAGCTGCTCTCCTTTGATGAAAATAATCACTCTAGGTAAGAGTGGGTTGTGAAAAGCTGAGTCTACTTGGCAGAAATGAGTCAGAAAAGCCTGTGTATCAGGGGCACCCTTCAGAGAGAGCCTGATGTTTGCTCTTTGCCATCTGCGCGTGGCCCTTCTGCCTCCAGACATTTGTCCGAAGGCGAATCAGAGATGCGGTGCTACCTGAACCAACACCAACCAACCCAGTGGTGCTGCCTTGTGGGGGAAGTTGGCTCCCGAGCCTGGGGAGGGGCTCTGGAGATGGGGGGACCCGGGGCACCCATGGACATTTTCGAGGAGGTGCTGCAGACCTTCTGGGTTCACCTTTCACCCACACTCGATGGAGAGGGAGCATGGGCTTTATCATAAGTAATGTTTGATTTCTTATTTGAGGCCTTTTTTTTGATAGTAGAGGTTATCCGGGATAAGGGTGCTCCTGTGTACTGTATAGAGCACTTTTGATACTTTACCAGATTTTTTAAGAATTATTATTTTCCATGAAGTGTAAAAATATCTGTTTAATACCATCCCGTTAACATCTACTCAATGTCTAATTATATCATTTAGTGTATACCTGTGAGTCGGTCTTCATTCTAGATGCGAATGAGACAGAGGAGAAGGGGACCTGCCAACTCTTGCCAAATATCGTGCCAAATAAAGGTCCCAAAAGCTGCCTTAATTCTCAGAGGGGTTCCGGCCCAGGTGGGAGCCAGTCTCTTGCCAAATGATCCCGTTAATGTGAGACCAAACATTCTTACCAAAGATATCATTTCTTAGTAAGAAGCCCACTGAGCTCATTTCATTTCTTTATTTCCTTTGAAAGCCATGGAAGGGGAAGAACAGAGAGGGAGTGTGGCGTGGGGGAAACAGCACAGCATTTAGAGTTGCACGGACCTGGGTCTACGGCTGTCTTACTGGGTCACCTGGGGAGAGGGGCTCCACCTCTGTGGGCTTCAGAGTTCTCTGTCTGTAAAAGCAAGGGTTGGATCAGAGATCAAAGGTCCCATCCAGTAAAAAAAATTTCCTGTCTCCGTAACAATGTTATTGTTGTAAATTTACAATGAAGGAAGCACACGGTTTACTGTAGGACTTTCCAGAATGATCTAGTGACCAATAACCTACTACTGAGCAGAGACATATCAGGACTATGATTTTTCTGGACATTCAGTAGTTCCTCTTTCGACAATATTTCTTCAACTGATGCCAGAAACACTTGGTATTTTAAAAAATAAATCCAACCCTTTTGTTTTGCAGAATTTGAGGGTAAGTTGTCATGCTCTTATGAGTCCCAAAATCCACAGCTCTGCGATGTGCAGCATGGCTATAGCTGCGATCATAGAAGTCACCAAAATTCCGGTGAATGTGAAGTAGCTTTTGGGGTTCCCGCCCTCATCCCTCTGTTTCTCCACTTTTATGTAAATAAGGACTCTTTCAGTGGTGCCCTGTGTCATGGACTGTTCCAATGTCATGCATATTTCTATATCTGGTGTGTGCATTTATTTTAAAAGCTGTTCTCTTCATGGAAAATTAAGTGTACAGAATAATAAAGGATATTTCCTGTGCCATGTATCTGGTAGTGGAATTCTTTCTGGCGTGAAGGTAAAATGCTACAAATTAAGTCCAATGGGTCTTCTATGATCAGCTTCCAGCTAGTAAAGTAGAGCTTCTGGCCATAGTGGCCCACCTTTCACCCAAACAACTCTTGATAATCTATGGAACAGAAGACTAGGGGGGAGTTAAATCTGTAATCCTAACTCTGAGATTGACACTTTTTTTTTTTTTTTTTGCGGTACGCGGGCCTCTCACTGCTGTGGCCTCTCCCGTTGCGAAGCACAGGCTCCGGACGCGCAGGCTCAGCGGCCATGGCTCACGGGCCCAGCCACTCCGCGGCATGTGGGATCTTCCCGGACCGGGGCACGAACTCGTGTCCCCTGCATCGGCAGGCAGACTCTCAACCACTGCGCCACCAGGGAAGCCTGACACATTTTTATTTAAGTAGAAAGTGGATACCAAGTTAGTAGTTTCGCTTTTTTGTTTCTAGGGCTGAATTTCAAGGGGATCAGAGCTTCCAGTTGGATGGAAATGAATGTGCAATTTAGCACTTGTGTGCATTTTTCTGGGAAGAGGGATACACTAACACTTAGGACCTTAGTGCTATATTGTATTGTTTGGGGAAGGTGTGACCTTACATTGTTATTTTTAATGCAAGTAAGCAGATAGACAGTGACACCAATATAAGGGAGGTATTGACAACCAACAATTCAGTCTATGTCTTCAAGTATGTAAAGGCCGTCAGGGAGTGGGTGGTGGGCCCGAGGGCTGAATTGAGGCCAAACAGAGAATGGGATAGTGCCAGAAGTAGTGAGCACCCCAGTGATGTCTCTTAGGGAGGTTGTAGAGGGAACTCAGTGTCAGGTAGGGGTGTGAGAGGGGGTTGCATACCTCTAAGGTCCCTTCCATTTGGAGCTTATGGAATTTTTTTTTTTTTTTTTTTTGGATAGCCATGAACCCAACCTTGCACAGCAGCATTGGGAGAGTCAAATACGTTTATGGCAAAGATGTCGGGGTGGGTTTGGCTTGTCGAATTGGAGTTGGGCAGACATCCCAGAGAGGGTATTATCATCTGATCATTTAAATTTTACCTCCAGAATTGGAGTTAGGGTTTATTATAATGAATCAAACAAAAGGCAGCCACATTGCTTCCAGCCCTCCCCTCACGCCTGCCGACATTTAATAAGGGGCCCTGCGGGAGTAGAGGAGGGAGCCTGGAGCAGAGGGGGAAAGGGCAGCTCTTCTGGGGGGCTGGCTGCCATTCTGTCCCCTAGGCTGACAAATGTAGTTGGAGAAGCCTCACAGGTGGGCTTCACTTTAAGAAACTGGTGGGCTTTTGAAATGTCCCAATTTTAATAGCACTCCTGTCCTATGTTTGGAGAGATAGAGCTTCATTTTTATCTCCTTCCAAAAGGCCCTGATATGTGGAGTCTCTCCCTGGGCCTCAATTTGTTCATCTGTGCAATGGGTCAGGGGTTATTAACACTAAGTGTTCATGGATAGGCTTCAGAAATAACAGAACCTTCTGAAATGAAACGCAAATTTTTGTGTGCATGAGTTTATGTCTACCTTTCCAGGAGAGAGAATTGATACATTCATCAGATTCTCAAATGTTGAAGACTCACTGGTATATATTATCTTTGGGGGCCTCTTTCTTCCGATAGTACATGGCATCTCTCTCTGTCCTCACCCCAAATGAAATCAGTATGACAACAGAGTTCATTTCTAAATCTCCATCACCCTGCATTATGTTGACTTTTCATTTTAATCCACCCCAGATCCAATATCTCATCTGTTTTCCTGGCAACAGTTATTAAACCTTAGTTTTCCGATTGGTAAAATGAAAAGGTTGGATTAGGTGATTCTGTAAAGTCCCTTCTGTTTTTTGTTTTTTTGTTTGTTTGGGGGGCGTTTTGGCCACACTGCGTGGCATACAGGATCTTAGTTCCCTGACTTGGGATGGAACCCCATGCCCCCTGCAGTGGAAGGGCAGAGTCTTAACCACTGGACCACCAGGGAAGTCCCCCCTTCTGTTTTTGACTCTATGATACACTCTCAGGGAGTGACCACAGATATGATTGGTGAATTCACACTAAAATGTGAATGACTACCTTTCTAGGCAGCTGCTGACAGACAGAAGTGGGAGTTGCTGCTTTTCACCCATTCTACGTTTTTAGTGTAGGTTTCAGCAAACATTTTCTGTAAAGGTCTCTGTCAGAAGTACTCCTCTCCTGTTGTAGCATAAAAGTAGCTTTATTTACAAGACAGGTAGTGAGCTGGATTTGGCCTGAGGTCTGTGGTTTGCCCTGGATTAGTGAAAAGCACAAAGGTTTTGAGCCAGATTAGACCTGGGTTTGAATACCAACTCTACTACTTACTCCTGTGGAAACCTGGACAAGTTATGTAAAATCTGAGTCTCTCTAGCTTCTGAAGAGTGGGAATAACACTGCCAAGAAGGTCAGCAGGATCGAATAAAGATGATGAACACTTAAGACCAACCTCTCTGGGGCCACATTGCCTGGATCCAAATCCTGGTTCCATCACTCAATTGTGTGAAGACTTGGGCAAGTTACTTAACCTCACTTTGCCTCATTTATCATCGATCCATGGGAATGACAATGACCCCACCACCTCATGGGATCATAGGTAGGATTAAATATTAATATTGGATTCAGAATAGTGCTAGCTTACACAGCTTGTTGTTATATGTTTAGTACATGTCAGTTACATAATGCTGATCTATTTCTTCTCCTTCTCACCCATCTTTGCCCATTTCAAAGGCAACCCAGCTACTACTGTGTTTTCACGTAGCCGAAACAATGTCCCTGTTCCCTTGTCCCCTCCTTAGGAAACTGCCCCAGAGGTTTGAATTGGGGTCTGAGTAGCCAAATCTGAGTCTCCTTGGGCCTGAGTGCATGTGACCACTGGGCAGGAAGTTCCAGCTTCGGAAATACCAGCCTGCACAAGCCTTGCCAGGCAGCAGCCAACCTCCTGCAGGGCCTGGCTGCCTCACAAGCCCTCCGCTGTCAGTCCCCATTAGGCTGCTGGCAAGGGAGATGCTCCCTCAGCTGGGCCATGTTTCAGGGAGGCCCTGACCTCAGCTATGACCCAGAAGAGCTGGAGACAGAAGTGTGGTAACCAGAGGCTCCTGAAAGAGCTGGCAAGTGATTGGCTTCTGATGTCTTTCTTATTAGCTACTGGCTTGTCATCAGGCCTGGGAGGGGCTGAGCTGGGCCCCTAGCAGGGCATGAAGGTAAGGGGTTGGGCCATAGGAAATCAAGGGAAACCATCTCTGTCCCCAGAGGACGCCCAGCAGGGGTCATGGCCGGAACATACCCTTGAGCCACGGTTGATTGTTTCTACAGCAAAGAATATAGAGGGAGCAGCCACCCCACCTACTGCAGCTTCAGGCTCCAGTGCAGAGTCTCAGCCTAGGACAGGAAGATGTGGAGTCAGAAGAGGAGAGGCCTGAAGCAAAAACCCAGCTTCTGGCAATGGTGAGCCTGGGGCAGACCTGAAGGCCGTGGTCAGGCCAACAACAGGGTACCTGCCTACTGCCCACCCTGAGTCCATTCCCAGGTTCTTGCTCCATTTCTGTTCTTGCACCACGGCGCCCCAGACTTCCCTGGTAGTTGCCATTGACCCCTGACTCCCATCTCCAGTCACTGGATAGTAACAATAACCTATCAATGGAGAGGAGTGAGAGGGCAGGGCCGATAAATGAGGCAAACTCACTTCACAGATAAGGAAGGACATTGCCACTCTGGCATTTCAAGTGAGCTGCAGAATCAGATCAGGGAGTGTCAGAGCCAAGACTAGAATTTTTAGGTAAGCAATTAAATGTATAGAGTTCCCCACCGGAGTTTTGGGATTGGAAGGGAGCACGGCACAAGCAGTACCTGGCTGGCTTTGTTAAAATAGAAAATGGGGCCATCCAGGTCTCACAGGCCATGGTTCCCAGGAGGACTGAGACCTTAGGAGCATCAGCACCTTGGACAAGGCCAATGCACTGGGCTGACATTCAATTAACAAGCACATCAGCTTATCCTGCCGCAGTTACTATTCCCGGTGCTTTACAAATTGCAACTCTTTGAATCCTCTTAATGAGTCGATGAGGTAGTATTATTATCCCCATTTGTAAGTGGGGAAAATGGAGACACAAAGAGAAGAGACAACTCACTAGCTGGTGGGACTGTGATTTGAAGCCAGGAAGTCCGGCTGCAGTCTGTGCTTCTAACCACTCTGATGTGCATATTCCTTGGTCCCCAGCCATCCAGGCATACCATGGTCCAGCTGGTAGGGGCATGGGTCCTCAACTAGTTCCAACACCCTCTTCAATTACAAATAAGTACTAGATATGAAAATAAATTTATTTATATGTATACACATTTATAATTTGTACACATATACATACTTTATGTACATATGTTATATATGCATGCAGTTAAATCTATATACATTTATATATAAATATAATTTGCCTACATGATGCTAGGAAGCAAATGACTTGCCCTAGATCACAAAGTAAGAGATTTCATCTTGAACAGACCTCTCCTGTATCTCAAGGAAAATATCTTTGCTGGCTTTCTCCATACACACCCCAATCCCATGCTTTCTGGTTCTTATGTCCATCTGGACTGACTATCGAAAAGCAAAAATATTATACTCATATGCGTTAGGAAGATAAGCGGCTGCATGTAACAAATCTAACCATGGTCTCTTAACAATGAGTTTTTCTCATTTTCTTGTAACAAATAGGCAATGAGTCAGAGAGAAGAGTGTTCTTCAGCAGGAAGACAAAGGAGAAGTGTCCCTGGTTCTGGAGAAGGACTTTAGTGAGGATCTCCTCCTGGACATGCCCAGAAGCCCAGGATGCCTCTGGTGATGCTTAAGAAAGTCATCAAGGATTTGGACTCCTTCTAGCTTCCTGTTCTACCATCTACAGCATGCGGTTCTCACGGTCATGGAGAAAAATGGCTAATCCACCTGCTGACATCTTGCCCACCTTTCAGGCAGGAAGAAGGGAAATAAAGAGAAAGAGCAAAGGGCAGAGGCCTGCTGAATCTGTGCCTCTTGACTCTGAAGAAGAGTAGGTTTCCTAGAAACCCACCTGGATGTCCATCTACATCTCATTGGCCAGATTCAGGCAACCTGGCAACTTTAGCTGTAAGAGAGTCTGGGGTGGGAGAAGACTGTGTAACTGGGTACATTGCTTCTCTGGACAGAATCAGGAAGAGGATCTTAGGAAGAGGATGAGAAGGACATTGGGAAGACACTGGTCATTACCTCCCTTTCGTGGCTTCCTCACCTGAATTCATCGTCTGCTGACAATGGCAGGGGCCCTTGTGAAAAGCACCATGGTCTGAGTGGCCATAAATAAAGGGCTTCTCTGTCCTATGGGGTGAGATCAATGACTCCTTTGGGCTCAAGTTATGGGGATTCGGGACGCAGGTCTTGCAGGTGAGGACAGACTGACCTGGGTTGGCATTTACAGAGGCACCTCTAACTGGCTGAGCTGGCAGCTATGTCTGCTTGTAGCCAATTATAGAGTTAAAATTTTAACAACTGACCTTCTCTTTTAACTCATGTTTTAATTCAAATAATGTACACATGCTGCTTCTCTCTGCTAACTATGCTGATAGGCTCTAGCCTGTTTGGCTATTTCTTTTTATCCTGAATCACAGGTGTGTAGGATCAAGCAGTCAGCAGAAAAACAGTCAGTCTGGTCTGCCTTGACCGGAGGCAGACCACCACAATGTCCATGAATCACGGAAGTATCAAAAGAAGTGGCTCCAGCCCAGCGAGGTCTCAGTCACATAGTCTTGCGATCCCCACCCTCAAAATTCTCCTTAAATAGACCTGCCCTCTTTCAGAGAGTAGGACGGTAGTTTTCAAGATCTTAGTCTGTTACCCTCCTCATTTGCTGGCACATTAAGAAATTTTTCCTTCCTTTATCCTCAAAACCTTGCCCTCGTTATTCTCATTTGGCATCGGGGACAGGGACCAAATTTTCGGTTACAAATTGGCTGAGCCAGCCAGAGGCACCTCGGCTCCCCAGCGGGGTGGTGTTCATCCCCTACCCAAGCCCGCTGGAACACTGTCAGAGCGGGGAGGGCCCGCCCCCGCCCGAGGGCCCGCCCCCGCCCCCGCCCCCGCCCCAGGTTGCACTTGGAGCCCACGCCGGCAAGAGGGCTGCCTTCCGGGAAGAGAGTGAGGGACTGTCCAAGCAGCGGCCGGAGCCCCATTTAGCTCTGGGGAACTCCGGTCTCTCTCCCCAGATAGGACGTGGTCCCCTGCAACTTGAACCTTCTTGGAGGAAAAGGAAACAGATTTTGGAAGAGTCGAGACACCTTGGCCATTTGGGTAAGTCCCCTGGTGTGCACACCGAGATCCTTGATTCCGTACTTTTAAGGAAGGTTGTGAAACTTCCAGCCCTTTACGGGTTGTTTGTGGCACCAATGGTATGGAGGTCACGGTTGAGTGAGACCAGAGAACCCGGGGAAGTTGTTCCCTTTTGTTCTCTTTTGAGTTTTGAAAGGTTCCTGTTTGTTTAGCTGGCCTTGTTGGGTTTGGTTCCTTTGTTGTTCCTTTGTCGTTTGTCTGCTTTTAAACATGGGAGGTGCCGTTTCAATTCCGCCTGAAAGTCCCTTGGGAAGGATTATGGCCAAATGACCAACTTACAGCTATAAGCCTATGTCTAAAAGGAAAATGGGTAATGAGAGCTCTATTCCATCTTGTACTTGTTCCCTAGGGTGTATTTTAGAAAACTGGGTGATTTTTAGTATGCTCCTAGAAAGAGAAAGAAGTTGTTTTTTTGTTTGTTTGTTTAGAAGATGTTGGGGGTAGGAGTTTATTAATTTATTTATTTATTTTTGCTGTGTTGAGTCTTCGTTTCTGTGCGAGGGCCTTCTCTAGTTGTGGCAAGCAGGGGCCACTCTTTATCGCGGTGCGCGGGCCTCTCACTATCGCAGCCTCTCCTGTTGCGGAGCACAGGCTCCAGACGCGCAAACTCAGTAGTTGTGGCTCACGGGCCCAGTTGCTCCGCGGCATGTGGGATCCTCCCAGACCTGGGCTCGAACCCGTGTCCCCTGCACTAGCAGGCAGATTCTCAACCACTGCGCCAGCAGGGAAGCCCAAAGTTTTTTGTTTTTTTTTTTTTTTAACACTGCATGGCCACAGTGTTCTTTAGACTCTGGAGAAAAATGGCCAAGATGAAGTTTTTTTATCCAAAACTGTTTCTTTTTGCATATGCAGTTAGAGAAAGCTGGTTTGATAAAATACTTTTTTTCAGAATTCTGACCCTGTGAGAACAAAAATATGCCTAGGAGAAAGCTTGAGGTTAACGCTTACATGTCCTTGAAATATAAACGCAGCCCTCTTTGCCTGAGACTTCAGCCTTCAGTTAATAAGTAGAACTGTTGCCAAAATCTCAGCTTCTCTGTGCACCGATGCCGAACAGAAATTCGGAGCCAGAGATTTTGGAGGAAGAGAGAGATGGCTTGATTTTTTTCTTCCAGGCACAAGGGAAGACACAGCAGGCTAGCGCCTCAAGGACTGTGCCCCGCACCCTCCTTCGGGAATCGGAGAAGATTTTATATGTGGGGCTGCAGTCCGGGGGTATATGATAAGGGTCAAAGTAGTGAAGGTCTTGCATTCTTCTTCTTCCCGCACTTCCCGCATTATTTCAAAACAGTCACAGCTGGCGTCAGGCAGTCGGGTAATTGGGTCCGTTTGTCTCTGCCTTATCCGCCTGCGACCTTGTTTCTGAAATGCAAATCCTACAAGGGGTGATTTACTACAAGGGAGTGTAATTCACAGAGTGTTAAAGAGTAATAGGTTAGCTTTGTGAAGTACAAATCTAGTTACAGAAACTACAGATTAGTAACAGTTAAAAAAAAAACAAAAAAAAACTAGGAGTGATTAACCTTTCAGGCCAGGTCATGTTTCTTCTCTAGCCTGTTCACTGTTCCCTTGTTCTCAGGAGGGAGAAAACTTCACTTCTATTTTTGCTGCAACAAATTCCCCACTGCTAGTTCATTCCCTCCATATCAACGGAGGGAGGGAAACAGGCATCATTCTTGTCTGGCTGAGGACAAAACTTCAATTTTGCTCCACTTGACAAACACCAGCTATCTGGCCCAGGGGCCCATCTATCTCCTATTTTATATCCCCCCTGAGAGGCGTGAACCCCAAGAAATCTTCATTGGGAGGATAAGGGACGATGGTATGTCTTCTGTAGCTTCTTTAGGCTGGCAAGGGGCTCGTAGACCCTACCCAGTCGGGGTCACGGAGCTCTCACCCTGTCTTATTAAGGGCCCCGGGGTGACTTCTGTTGTTGTTTTGGCAGGATCTGTTCTGAGAAATGGCTGGAATCTTTGCATCATCATTATCTTGATGTGAACCTATTGTAATCTGGAAGAGACAGAACTTAACAGGTAGTTTAAAAAAAAAACAGAGGCCAAAGATTAGTAAAAGAATTATTGTAGCCGGGGTCCCAAGCAGGACTAAGAGCCATGTTACGCTCGGTGGTAATTTTGATCCTGGTCTAGATAGAATCAGCATTTGGGTTACCCTGTCTAAAGGAATGGAGCCATTTGGTATAGTCATATATATGATTTCATGTCCTCTTCTATTAGCCCAGTGTGATTGATGTAGGTGTAACAGACCCTATTAGAAGTATTTGGGGGAGTGACAACCTAAACGTTAATAGACAAAATAGATCTCATTTCTTTTTAGGAGAATAAATCTGAAACCCAGTCTAGGCCTGGCGCTTTGGGGAGACTTGTAGCTAGGTAGCCGGTTATCTAGTTTCATCAAAATAGGTTTTAACCTTTGATGTGGTATTAACATATAAGTAACAGGAGCTACTGGTCACTACATATGTGTTTTCTCTTTTTGTTAACGTATGATCTAAAGAAGGTTTTTCATCTAAAAGTGTAGTAGTTACCAGAGGAGACCTTTAAGAAGTAAGGTTGCAGTTACCAGCTGCCAGCAGACGTTCTTTTGAGAATGGCTGGTAACATCCCAAATCTAACACAGCTCAGAAAACTCAAGTTCTTAGCAATAAAAGGACTTGCCTAAAATAACACCTTAGTGTCCCTGTTAATGATGTCAGTGTTTCTCTAGGTATGAGAAGATGCAAGACTTGGGGCTCATAAAATCTTCTCCTGAAAGTATTTAACTATCTGAAAGCCTGTCCTTGTCTGTTTTTCCCAGAGCACAGAGTGCCTCATTTAAGATCTCCACCCTGAACTCCTTGTAGAGGGTGTTGAAGGTCACCAGCTACAGAAGCTCATGATTTAACCCTTGTAGAAGGAGATGGCAAGTGTCAGTTTTCAGTCGGCAGGGCCCCTTTATGGTCATAATTTCAACCATGGTTTGGGGAATTTCCTGACCATTTTGTCCCACGGTGCTAGGAACGCTCTTTCCCAGGTCTGGCAAAGATTTTGCTAGTAGGCCACTCCATGTGCTATTACTGGACTAGGCCTTTACTCGTATCCAGAAGTCTCTGGACCACCTGTCTTCCTAGTCTCTGATGGTCCAGGAGATTCCCTCTTGTTGCTTCTTCTCATATCTAGAGTTAGGTTATGGTAATCATTTGATCTCCCATGGAACTATATATCCTCACTTTATCAGAGGCTCAGTCACACATTTGGTAACGTAAGAAACAATCATTTTTTTGAAATAGGCAAAATACAAATAGCATAGCTGGCAGTATTAATAAAGTCCTAGGTAAGAATTCAGCCAAGAACTTCCATTAGGTGCAGCCCAGTATATCCCAGGTTGTCTTGACTTAGTCTGTTCTATACTAATCCCTGTTCTTCAGGGAAATTATATATTGGCATATTGTCCATAAGGTACTCAGCCCAGCTTGCTAGTGTTACTAGAATGATTATCCTTAGTATGATTTAATTGTTCCCAACATAGAGAAGCCTTTAACCTTAAATTACCATAGCCTGGTGTTAACTACATAAATCCATCCCATGATGGTGGGAGGTTTTATTCCTTGGCTGAAATTTTGCTTGTTGCTCCGATTGAACTTTGAGTAATAGAGGAAAATTCATATTTATGGTCAGGGTCAGAGCAGGTATTATTAATGGGTCAGGTGAGGGGATCTTATCTAGTAATACCAATAGTGCCCTGAACATGACTATAATTTTCCTTTTAAGATTAATTTCTTAAGAGTCAACCAATTAGAGCCTTGGAGTGGAGAAATCCACTCAGGTAACCCAGAAGTACTAGACATAGGTAATTGGCCACAAACCCAACAACTGGATTGATTTTTAAAACTAGCATAGGATCGTGCCTATGATAGAAAAACATTTGATTCATATGCAAAGGTCCAAGAAGTCAAGAGAACATTATAAATGGGCGTATGAGTCAGGTCCAGGATCTTGAGTAAGCTGTCTACTTCTGATGTTGTCTTTTTCTCATCCTGGTGTGAGTGTAGTTTCTCCGCTGTTTGAGCATTGTTTTAAGGTGATTTTGAGGTCAGCTGCCCTCTCTATAGGCCAGTCCAGTGCAGGGGCCCTTTGTGAGTGGAAATTAATCCAAGCATTAATTCCCTTTAGTTTTACTGTGTACGAGCTAGTTAAGAGTACCAGATAAGGGTCCTTCCATCCAGTTTGGAGATAGTCCTTTAAATTATGTCTTTTCCAGTATGTATAATCCTCTGGTTGTCGGTCGTGGGGCATCTGATCTTCATCCAAAGATAGATTACTGAGATCAGCTTGAGAAACAAACTTAGAGTGGCCTTTAATAATTCAATTAAACTTCTTAGCAATATAACATAACAGCAAGGAACTATCTGGGAAGTGAGTCTTGGTAAACACAGACCTCAATTAACAAAACTAGAATTTAATATTCAGTAAAACATAATTTTTTTCCTTCACTGTGAGGGCATTGACCTTGCAGCCAGGGAAGGCTTTATACCATCAAATAAAAAATGAGGTTTGTTAGGGAGCCGGAAAAAGCCAAGCAGCCATCTTGGATTTTCCATAGCCCTGTTTGATTGACAGCTATTGTGTACACATTTTTAATTCCCTGATTTAGGAGTAGACTGTTGTCATGTTTTTCAGGACATCAGGATGGCAAAAGTCTGACAATGAGGGGTCAATTTTTGTAGAAGCAGAGTGAACTTTATCTGCGTGTGCCATCATAATCTTTATAGATCACTGTGAAATAATACTTATTTACTTTACCAAAGTAACAAAAGATTTTAAAAGCAAATGTAAATCACGTAAAGGCAAAGAAATTTACATAGTCTGTTATTAAAGCAGCATTCCAAGAAAACTTTGTTCTCTAAACAGAGAAAGAGAACCAAATTTTAGTCTGGTATCAATAAACTTGGCCTGATGATTTATATAACTGTAATTGATCATATAGGCTTTTTGCTTGCTGAAACTTTTATAAGGAGTCTCAGACTGAACTTTTAAAAGACCTCTCAGGGAAGTCACACCAAGGGCTTGTCACAGATTTCGCTTACCAGATGTAGGTGAATTCCTCCCTTTTCAAGGTCCCGAAAATACCATGAGATTTCTATACCTGTTAGTGAGGTAGCCTTCCTAGTTTATCTGATAAAGCTGCTGGGGACCTAAGAGTTTCCAGTCTCTGGAGGGAGCAGATAGAGAAGATAAATGTTTTAATTCTACCCATAAATGTAAATCACCAAATTGTTGTAAACCATAAGTAGCTTGAGGAGAAGAGCTTCTTTATATCCAATTTAGCAGTATGGTCTGAAAGTCAGAAACTTTTATTTATCCAAAAGTCCTTTTTATAAATCTTCTTGAAGAGGAAGCATTTTTGCAAAGGGATCAGAGTGAAACTGTGTCTCTAGAGACAAAAGACTTAAGGCAAATTTAAAATCTGATTACAATGTAATTAACAAGGTAACTTGGTTACTGTTGTGACTATATGACACTTAAGATAATAACTAGAATTATGACTGATAACATTTTACCGGGACATAGCAGAATTTTTTTGAAACTCCATATAATTTCTAGACTATCTATATTAGTAACAATTACCATACAATATAACCTAAGAAGATTTATTACACATTTGCCAATACTTCCCACATACTTTTAACATACCAAATGAACCTAATTAGTGTAATCTCTCTCTTTGGGATGTTTCAGGGACCATTTGAAGCACGCCAAAGTTACCTAGAGGTCAAAGAAACTTCATTACATTTGATTTGGGAAGTTTTATGAAAAAAATCAAAAGCGTTTAGAACAGTCAGATAAGATCATACGTCACTGGGAAACAGTAGTTATTCACTTAGCCAAAGTAACGATAAAAGATTTTTTTTTTTTTTTTTTTGCGGTACGCAGGCCTGTCACTGCTGTGGCCTCTCCTGTTGCGGAGCACAGGCTCCAGACGCGCAGGCTCAGCGGCCATGGCTCACGGGCCCAGCCGCTTCGCGGCATGTGGGATCTTCCCGGACCGGGGCACGAACCCATGTCCCCTGCATCGGCAGGCGGACTCTCAACCACTGCGCCACCAGAGAAGCCCTCGATAAAAGATTTTAAAGGCAAATATCAAACGGATCACTTAAAAGGTAAAGAACCATGGGACTTCCCCGGTGGCACAATGGTTGGGAGTCCGCCTGCCAATGCAGGGGACACAGGTTCGAGCCCAGGTCCGGGAAGATCCCACATGCCGCGGAGCAACTAAGCCTGTGCACCACAACTACTGAAGCCTGCACTCCTGGAGCCTGTGCTCCACAACAGGAGAGGTCACTGCAATGAGAGGCCCACGCACCGCAACGAAAAGTGGCCCCCGCCGGCCGCAACTAGAGAGGGCCTGCGTGCAGCAACAGAGACCCAATGCAGCCAAAAATGAATGAATGAATGAATAAATAAATAAATAAGCAAGCTTGAAATCTGTCATCCAAGGCAGTTCAGCATCTTAAGAAAACTTGTACCATGTATAAAACTCTTTTCTAAGGGTCCACATTCTGCAAACCTTCTTTATCACTTTCTGTATCCATCACTTTATTTTCCCAATCAGAAACAGCCACCTGTAAATCAGACCTACTTCCTTTTCCCTTAATAAAATGCAATTCCATTCCTCATACCTTCCTTACTAAAAACCACTTTCTACTTTCCTTAAGCAACCATGAACTGTCCTTTATATCAGCACTCTGTAGATTGGTAAACATACATCCAAATAATAATTTTTGAAGAATGTGCTTCCTTATAGAAAATATCTCAGTGTGGCACCAAACACATTTTTTAATAGTTCTAAACCTTTTGTTTCTCTGTAAAAGGAAGCCAATGTTCAGTAATTACTGTTTAATAAACTTCCATCCTTTAACTTAATTTAGCACAACTCTAAATTTTCAAGTTGTTGAATATCTGGAGAGATCATGCTTAAGTAAATATTCCTAAAACATAATTATTCCTAAAAATTCACCCAAAGTTCTTATCTCATTTGCAGTTTTTCTTCTTAAAAGTTTCTTCACATCGAGTTATTTTCATTGCTGACAAATTTGTAGCAGATATAATAAGATCTTATTTAGTTTATATTAAACCTAGGCACAATAAAAGTATTATACTTAATGTTGATGGCTCTAAAGACATGTTCAGATTAATTAGATCAACAAAATTAAACATTAATAGCAGGTATTAATTTAATATTAATTAAATATTAATGTTTTATTAATTAAATATTTGTTAATACAGGTATTACTTTAATATTAATTAAATATTAATATTTAATATTCCCAGTTCACATGAACCTGAAATTTATTTAACTTTTCTTGTGTTTAGAATTGTTTGATTTGTAAGTGCTTACTTTTCTTTAAAGCCAATGAAATAGAGGTCCTTTACAAATTAACCTCAGCAATATTATCCAAAGACAAAAACACGTACTGAGACATACACATATATCCAGACAGACAGAGATCTCGTAGTTTCCACTTGAGATTTAAAATGTCTCTTTGCCTCTTTTTTTTTTTTTTTTTTTGGCTTGAAGTTCTACTTATTAACCCAAGGCTGAACTCTTAAGCAAAGTGGGCTGTGTTTGTAACTCAAGGACACGATAAGAGTTAACTTCAAGCTTTCTCCTAGGCATATTTTTGTTCTCTCAGGGTCAGAATTTTGAAGAAAAGTATTTTAACAAGCTAGCCTTTTCTAATTGCACATGCAAAAAGAACTGGCTTTGCAATTTTAAGAAAAGTTTTATTTTAACCAGTTTTCTCCAGAGTCTAAAGAATACTGTGGCCATACTGTCAAAAATGATCTTTCTCGGGCTTCCCTGGTGGCGCAGTGGTTGAGAGTCCACCTGCCGATGCAGGGGACACGGGTTCGTGCCCCGGTCCGGGAAGATCCCACATGCCGCGGAGCGGCTGGGCCCATGAGCCATGGCCGCTGAGCCTGTGCGTCCGGAGCCTGTACTGCGCAACGGGAGAGGCCACAACAGTGAGAGGCCCGCGTACCACAAAAAAAAAAAAAGGGGGGGGGGACACAAAGTCCTGAACATAAGGGAACCTCAGTCCATTTTCCCCATCCTGTGGCAATAAAGATCTAATTGTAGGAGACCCATTTTCAGGCCATTTTTTTTTGTCATTGGATCATAGCTACAGGTCGACCAGTCATTTAAGATTTTCCCTAAAAGTTCCCAGATGAGGGTGGAACCTTAGAGGATGCGCTTCCCATTTTGTCTAGAGCAGTTGGTAACAGACGTTAGATGTTAGTGCGCTCAAATCAAAACATAAACCTTCACCTCGTCAGCTGGAAGTCACACACAAACGTAAACCATAAAAGGAAACAGCAAAGGGATGCTTAAAAAGAAAAAAGAGAAACATATGGCAGAGACCTGCCCAAACGTGACTTCCGAGTCCCACTCGACCTGGATGGTTGCCCCAAAGCGGCGCCTTACATCAGAATCTCCCTTTGCAGGGAGAATTCCACATCAGGATTTCCCTTTGCAGGAAAATCCCCCAAATTGGAACCGAGTTCCCCTACGGGGGGGACGGTCAAAGGTCCCGGAGTGCACTACCGGAGACTCACCGTAGGTGCTGACGGGGTGTGTCGCGACCTCCGTATGCCCTCTTTCTGATCCTCCAATATTTAGTGTTTTCTCAGAGTGGAAGTCCAGGCCGGCACGGGCAAGAGAAGAGAAGGTGTCCTTAAGACAAAAGAAGCCTGGCAGCTGCTGGGTCAGCCTCTCCCGCGTTCTCTGCCGCAGCCTCGGAGTTCCGCAGCCGAGTCGGCGGGCCGGGTGTGATCGGGGCACAGCCCTGGGGCAGGGAGTCCCTGGCGATCTGGACTCGGGGATATCCTCGAACCCTCCGCTCTCCTGAAGGGCGTGGAGAGAGATCCCCAAGCTTCCGATCAAGCCGAGGGGCACTGCGGAGCCGCCTGCCTGCGAGCAGATCACGGAGGAGCCCCCATTTTGTGGACGAAATCTCGGCTTCTCTGTGCACCGATGCCAAACAGAAATTCGGAGCCAGAGATTTTGGAGGAAGAGAGAGATGGCGTGATTTTTCTGCCAGGCACAAGGGAAGACACAGCAGGCTAGCGCCTCAAGGACTGTGCCCCCCACCCTCCTTCGGGAATCGGAGAAGATTTTATATGTGGGGCTGCAGTCCGGGGGTATATGATAAGGATCAAAGTAGTGAAGGTCTTGCATTCTTCTTCTTCCCGCATTATTTCAAAACAGTCACAGCTGGCGTCAGGCAGTCGGGTAATTGGGTCCGTTTGTCTCTGCCTTATTCGCCTGCGACTTTTTTTCTGAAATGCAAATCCTACAAGGGGTGATTTACTACATGGGAGTGCAGGATGTAATTCACATAGTCTTAAAGAGTAATAGGTTAGCTTTGTGAAGTACAAATCTAGTTACAGAAACTACAGATGCTAGTAACAGAACAAAAAACAAAAAACTAGGAGTGATTAACTCTTTCAGGCCAGATTATGTTTCTTCTCTAGCCTGTTCACTGTTCCCTTTATTTTCCTTGTTCTCAGGAGAAGGGAAACTTCATTTCTATTTTTGCTGCAACAGAACCTCAAGCCAAGGAGGAAAAAAAGGCAAAGAGGCTTTTTTTTTTTTTTTGCGATACGCGGGCCTCTCACCGCTGCGGCCTCTCCCTTTGCGGAGCACAGGCTCCGGACGTGCAGGCTCACGGGCCCAGCCGCTCCGCGGCATGTGGGATCTTCCCGGACCGGGGCACGAACCCGCGTCCCCTGCATCGGCAGGTGGACTCGCAACCACTGCGCCACCAGGGAAGCCCTAAAGAGGCATTTTTAACCTCAAGCAGAAACTATGAGCTCTCTGTGTTTGTCTGGATATACGGATGTCTCATTACGTGTCTTTGTCTTTGGATAATATTGCTGAGGTTAATTTGTAAATGAGCTCTATTTAATTGGCTTAAAGTAAGCACTTACAAATCAAACATTTCTAAATACAAGAGAAATTAAGCTAAATAAATTTCAAGTTCACATGATCTGAGGAATATTAAGTATTAAATTAATATCTAGTATTAAAGTCAGCTTAAGTTCATTGTTTAAGTATGTTAATTAGCAAGGCACATCTTTAGAATCATCAACATTAAGTATTGTACTTTTATTGTACTTGGGCTTACTGAGAGTCAATAAGTTCATACTACTGGGATCGCCAAAAAGTGCCTTCGGTTTTTAAGTAAAAATAAGACACATTTTTCATTTTCATCAAGAACTTTATTGAGCAACGTATTCACCCTTTTGTTCCACTACCTTCTGCCATTTTTCAGGCAACTTCATAATTTCATCTTCCTAAAACTTATCTTTTTGAGCAAAGAACTGTTCCAGGTGCCTTTTACAGTCTTCCAGGGAACTGAAATTTTTTCCATTAAAAGAATTTTGTAAAGACCGAAATAAATGGAAATCCGAAGGTGCGATGTCTGGTGAATATGGCGGATGAATCAGAACTTCCCAGCCAAGCTGTAACAGTTTTTGCCTGGTCATAAAACAACATGCAGTCTTGCATTATCCTGATGGAAGATTTTGCGTTTTCTATTGACTAATTCCAGATGCTTTTCATTGAGCACTGCTTTCAGTGGGTGTAAATGGGAGCAGTACTTGTTGGAATTAATCGTTTGGTTTTCTGGAAGGAGCTCATAATAGAGGACTCCCTTTCAACCCCACCATATACGCATCACCTTCTTTGGATGAAGACCGGCCTTTGGTGTGGTTGGTGGTGATTCATTTCACTTGCCCCACAATCTCTTCCGTTCCACGTTATTGTACAGTATCTACTTTTTATCACCCGTCACAATTTGTTTTAAAAACGGAACATTTTCCTTACGTTTAAGTAGAGAATCACGTGCAGAAATACGGTCAAGAAGGTTTTTTTCACTTAACTTATGTGGAACCCAAACCTCAAAGCAATTAACACAACCAAGATGGTGCAAATGATTTTCAGAGCTTGATTTGGATATTTTGAATATGTCAGCTGTCTCCCACATGGTATAATGTTGATTGTTCTCAATTAATGTCTCGATTTGATCGCTATCAACTTCAGCTGGTCTACCCAACCGTGGAGCATCATCCAGCGAGAAATCTCCGGCATGAAACTTCACAAACCACTTCTGACACGTTCGATCAGTCACAGCACCTTCTCCTTACACTGCACAAATCTGTTTTGCATTTCAGTTGTATTTTTACCTTTCTTGAAATGATAAACCATAATATGCCAAAATGTTGCTTTTTTCTTCCATCTTCAATATTAAAATGACTACACAAAAATTCACCAATTTTGGTGTCATTTTTTAAATGCATGCTGATATGACAGCTGTCACATACAATCTAACAAAATTGTTTCGAATGAAGTTAAAGAAAACTAAGTGCTACTAGAGACATCTTATGAAAAAACCGAACAAACCTTTTGACCAGCCCAGTATATCTATTGCAAAATTTGTCAGCAAGAAAATTAACTTGGTATGGGATAAAATCTTTTGGGTGAACACTTTGGGAATAATTATGTTTTAGAAATGTCTACTTAAAAATAGTTTTTCCAGGTTTCTGGTAACTTGAAATTTTAGAGTTTTGCTAAATTAAATGATAACATTAAATGTCAAAATCATTTTTAAGGTAAAATACTGGAACATTGATTGCTGAACAATCTAAGTTTACCTACTTTTGTCTTACGAGAGGGAAACTAAAGATGTTTGGGTTTATTAGACATGCATCTTGCACCACATGCAAGAGAAATCATGCTATGAGGAAACTATGTTTTTGGAGGTTATGAAATAAATTCTTAAGTTTGCTAATCAAGGAATGCTGATATCACAGCCAGTTAAATTACTTGTTTCTTGGTTTTGTTAAGGTTTCTAAGAGTTAAAAAATTATTATATGTAACTAAAGCTACTAAAATAATAAGGGAAACATTTCAATATGTAAAGATAGTAGGATATATGTTGTCAGTGACAGAAGACATGAAGACTGGAAATATATTCATGGGGAAAAAAAAGGAGAATAATTTTGTCCTAGAGCTGCTTGTTTATAGTTTTAAAAAAAGGGGACAAATTAATATGGACACATAAATTTATGGAAGGTTTACAGAAAGAGAACCTTGAAAAAAGGAGGGTTTTTTAATGGTCAGGATTGATTAAGATTAGATTGAATTTAATTAAATAAATGGATTTTGTTATTAACAGTAAGGTGGTACCAAAAAAAAAAAAGAATTTGGTTTTCTCTCTGTTAAAAGAACAAAGTTTTCTTGAAATGCTGCTTTTGATAACAGATTGTGTGAATCTCTTGGCCTTTAAGTGACTTGTATTTGCTTTTGAAATCTTTTATTACTTTGGTTGAGTGAATAAGTATTGTTTCAAAATGACCTATAATTCCATTCACCAAGTGTTTTGAAACTTTTTGATATTTTTGACAAACTTCCCAAAAGTCAAATTCTAGTTAAGGTTCTTCTGACCTCCAGCTAACTTTGAGGTGCTTCAGAGGGCCCCTGAGGCATCTCAGAAAAAAATATTAAACTAACTAGGATTATTTGGTAGATTAAATTAGAGGGGAAGCATTGTCAAATAAAAGGTAACATTAAGCCTTCTTTTTATTATGTCTATATAAATATATTGTGGGTGTTACAGAAATTATATGAAATTCCTTAAAATCTTATATGACCTGACATAAAATGTTATCCATCATCAAATTTGAGGCTCACACCAAAGGGACTGAACCTGAGTATTAGGGAAATGCCCTAACTGACTTTCATGCAAAGGCAACAACAGAATCTATAAAGATTATAGCACATGTAGATAAACTCCATTCTGGTTCTACAAAGAAACTTAACCCCTCATTGCCATCCTGATGTCTTTATAACATGGCAACAGTCTGCTCCTAAATCAGAGAAATTAAGATAGGTAAACAATAGCTGTGAGTTAAACAGTCAGGGCTATGGGAAACCCAAGACAGACACTTGGATTGTCCCAGCTCCCTGGCAAACCCCATTTTTTTGTTTGTTTGTTTTTGTTTTTTGTTTTTTTGGGTTTTTTTTTTTTGCGGTACGCGGGCTTCTCAGCGTTGCGGCCCCTCCCATTGCGGAGCACAGGCTCCGGACGCGCAGGCCCAGCGGCCATGGCTCACGGGCCCAGCCGCTCCGCGGCATGTGGGATCCTCCCGGACCGGGGCACGAACCTGCGTCCCCTGCGTCGGCAGGCGGACTCTCAACCACTGTGCCACTAGGGAAGCCCCAAACCCCATTTTTTATTTGATGGGTTAAAGCCTTCCCTGACTGCAAGACTGATGCCCTCACAATGAAAAAAGAAATGGTTAGAAAATGTGTTTTCCACTTGGGATATTCTTTCTACAATCATAATTTGGCTATATTTGGTAAAAATGAGGGTACTTTTAGAGAGAAAAGATTGTTTCAGTAGATGTTAAATTCTAGTTTTGTTAATTGAGGTCAGTATTTACCGTCTAAAGCTCTCTTCCCAAATAGCTCTTTGTTACTATGTTACGTTATTGTAAAGTTTAACTGAGTTATTAAGAAGATATCCTAAGCTTGTTTCTGAAGCTGATCACTGTAATCTATCTTTGGATGAAGATCAGGTGCCCCATGATCTATAACCAAGGGGTTATGCATACTGGAAAAAGCATCATTTAAAGGACTGTCTCCAACCTAGATGAAAGGCTTCTTATCAGGTATTCTCAAGTACCTCATGCACAAGGAAACTGAAGGGAATCCACTCTTAAATTCATATTTCCCAATTAAGAAGGGCCTCTGCATTGAACTGTCTACAGAAAAGACTGCTGACCCAAATGACAACCACACAGGATAAGAAGACAACAGCAGTGGTAGGCAGATGACCCAAGAATCTGTATCAGCCCTGAAGAACCATCCAACTAATTTAATTGAATTGTTTACCAAATGTTTGTCTTCCTATCAAAATGGAAAGTTATTGTTTTACTTCTGACCATACTTTTAACACCAATGTTCAGGATGGAAAGAAAATTCTCTAGTGAAGTTATCTAACTATTCATGACATATATCACTGCTTGCTTTGAGTGTACTGCTAAAAGCACATATACAATGTTTGAATGACAATTTGTTACAGTTGATTAAACACATAGCCTATAAAGCGTTTCCCTGTCAGCAAACCTCACTATATTTGTTTGTCCTATCTGATTAGTTTTCCCCCAACGTGGAGAACTAGGCAAAGGTATAAACGAAGAGTAAGCCTAGCACTGAGGGACATGAAGTAGACCTGGAGCAGGCAGCTAAACCACTCCAACAACAATGGAAAAATGTATTGATTATCAATGCTTTCTATGGAGAGATTTGCAACTAAAAGGGAAAAATGATGGAGGAAATTTTCACATATTGAGGTATGGGAAAATCATTCTGACTTATACATTATTTTGAACTTTAGGCTAACCAGCACAGCCTGTTTGTGTCCTATTACATACACTTGTACATCTGCTTTAACCATTAAGAAAAAGTATACATTTAAAAATCAAAGTAGAGTAACTATGGTTCAGGCATTGAATACAGAGCTGGATGGCTGTTATGGATGTGGTTTCAGACATGTTTCTGTACTACTGAGAACCTGGCGGCCGACTGCAACCTTATGCCCTCCAAGGTGTTAATATAACAAAAGGTGACATCAGGCCAGAAAGAAAGAAAAAGCCTCTCTGCTTATCTTGCAGGATTCTAGAGCACCTTTTGGGACAAGTGAATCCTTTAAAATGAAAGTCCAGAACTTTCTCTTTCTAATCCTCCCCAATTTTAACATTGCCCCTGTTCAGCAGGAAGTAGCCAGATGACTTTTTAGTCCTCACTCCCATAGATATGGAGGGTTATAAATGACAGTGGGGAGTATGTAGCTGAATATAGAGTTAAAAATTTAACAACTGACCTTCTCCTTTAACTCATGCATTAAATCAAATAATGTACACATGCTGTTTCTGTCTGCTAACTATGCTGATAAGTTCTAGCCTGTTTGGCTAGTTCTGCTTAATTTGAGTCACAGGTGTGTAGGATCAAGCAGAAGAAAAACAAAACATCTTGACCAGAGGCAGACCACTGCAATGGCCATGAATCACAGATATATCAAAAGAACAGCACCAGCCCAGTGAGGTCTCGATCATGTAGTCCTGTTATCCCTACCCTCAAAATTCTCCTTAAATAGACCTGCCCTCTTTCAGAGAGTAGGACAGTAGTTTTCAAGAAGTTAGTCTCCCACCCTCCTCATTTGCTGGCAAAATAATATTTCTCAAGGGCATTCCCTGGCAGTCCAGTGGTTAGGACCCTGCGCTTTTACTGCAGAGAGCACAGGTTCAATCCCTGGTCAGGGAACTAAGATCTCACAAGCCATGTGGGACAACCAAAAAATAAATATAAATAAATAAATAAGTAAATATCTCAAGGACTCCAAAGTGACACTGGCCAACACCAGTGTGCTTGTGGTAGAATGAGCTACCAAAAATGACTACTGCCAGCAACTGTGTCCCCAGGGTGAGCTCCAATTGCTTCCCGCCTCTCCAAGGAGACTCTTCTAGAACGGCAGAGGTGACTCAGGAGGCCCTGGAAGATCTCAGCCTCACAAGATGGAGAAGCCAGATACCAAATCACGAGGGAAGGCCAGCTGCAGTTGGCAAAACTCATTTGGACTGTGATGTGAGTGAAAACCATACGCTTGTTGAATGAAGGAATAATCAAAGAGCTAAAAGCCTGGAATGTTACTAAGTACCAAGAGCAGAAGTGTACAGGGTTTTCTGTGAAACTTTGGAAAGGATGATGAACTAGTTGACAAGACATTTTTCTCACTTCAGACAATTGGGTTGGATCAACTGGCACTTTGGTGAAGCTATCCTGAGAAGTCACTATTCTTTCCCATTTTCTCCTGCTGCCCCCACATCTAAAGAGCACAAAGTGTTTCTAAGGCTATAGATAGCCATGTGGGATGGTACTGTAGTTAATACTGAGTTCTGAAGACCCTGGTTTTGCTCGTGAAATGATAGGAGCATGATGTGTGTACATTAAAAGAAGTGTTGTTATATTAAAATCTTTTCTCTCCTTTATTCTCAAAACCTTGTCCTCATTATCATTTGGCGTTGGGAACAGGGACCAAAATTTTGGTTACATGCTGAGCAGAGCATTTCTGCCCACTCCAGGCTCCTGCTTCCCCTTCTCTGGCCTGACAGGGCCCCTTGGCAATGGAGGAAGACAATCAAAATAGAACATGAGCACTGTGGCCACCAGGTAGTACCAGCACACACTCCTGCTGCCAAGCAAAGGCTCAGGGAAGCCCAGAGGACTAGGGGTCTTTGTTCTCTGGACCCGTCTCAGAGCCTTTCTGAACCCTCAACACCTCCCTGACCAGGGGAGTGAAAAGCGGTTCTTGTTTGGATGAAAAGACCCATTGGGTTTTGTATTGTTATATCTTGGGTGGCATTATTCACTCATTCATTCATTGATCAAAATCATACCCAACCATTCCAGGAAGGAAATGGAGAATACAAAGAAGGAATAACCCTGTCCTCGGGAACTCTCAGTCTAATGGAGAAGACAGACGGTGTGCTAATAAGGAGACATTTATTGAGCACCTATTGCATGCTTCTTTAAAGCCCTCTAGTGGCTCCCATTGCCTTCAAGGTAAATCCAAACTCCCCCTCCTAGCCCACCCTGCCTCTCTGCTCCAGTCATCCTGTACTACCTGCAGGTGTGTCCCCAAGCACACCCAGCCCCCTGGGCCTCATACCTGTGCATTTCTCTGAAACTGACTAATTCCTATTTGTCCCTCAAGATGTCACCTCTAAAAAAAAGCCTTTCTGAACCTATCCTTGTCACTGCACTTACCACAATTTGTCAAACTGATCTTTCAGGGGACCAACAACTTTGGGGCCAGGAGGTCACAACAACTTACTTTTATTTGTATATCCAGTGTCTAGACAAGTATCTGGAACATGGTCGGCCCTCAGTGGGTGGTTGGGTTTACAGATGAATGAGACAAGGCCATTTCATGACCTGGAAGTGAAATCACACACAGAATCCCACCTAGGGAGACAGGGCTCCCCATTACCGATGGCACTTGAGCTGAGCCATGAGGGAAATTCCAGGTCGTGAGAGTCACAGAAGTGACAGCACAGAAGTATGAAGCAGTACAGGGAATACAAGGATTTGCAGATTTGAAGGGTCTGAGTGAAAGGGCTGCAGAGGGACATAAAATCCAGAAGACAAGGTCCCTCCTATTCTGGATAAGGTGATGGAACTTTTTCCAGAGGGTGGTGGGGAGTCGCTGAAAAGCTCTAGATTGGTGGAGTAATGTGATCAGACTTGGGTGTTATATAGTGTATCAGTGAGCAATTGCTGTGTAATAAACCACCCCCAAGCTGAAAACAACAACCATATATTTGGCTCCCGAGTCTGTGGGCTACCTAGCAAGTACTGCTGATCTGGACCAGCCTCTGCTGATCTTGATTGGGCTCACGCATGTGTCTGCATCTGTGGGTCAGCCAGAGGCTGGCTGGTCTTTGTTGCCTCCAGGTGCTGTCTCATTCTCCAGCAGTCTCAGCTGGACTTGTTCACATGGCGGTCACAGGGGCGCAAGAGAATAAGTATTTGCATGCAAGGCCTCTTATATCCAGAGCTGGGAGCTGGCACACCATCACGTCTGCTGTGTTTTATTATCAAAGCGAGTCAAGCGGCCTGCCCAGATTCTTCATGAGTGCAGCTGCAAAATCACATGGCAAAGGACACGTACAGAGAGATGTGAAAACGACGGTGGCCATTGAGATGAATCTCTCTGGCTCTGCAGGGTGGAGAACAGCAGCAGGGAGAACTGGTTAGAGTCTTTGATTAGCCCAGGTGAGAGGCAAAAGATAGATACTCTTCAGAGAAATGCTCTGTGAGTGAAGTCTCCTTAGCACTTCCAAGGTGCCAGGTCCTGGATTAGTTCCATCTTGGAGGCTGGGGAGTCCACCTGACGAGAAGGCATTAAATCTCAGTTTGAAGAGGAGGAATAAGATTTGGGAAGCTCCCACCCACGCAGCTGCTGCATGGTTGGGGCTCTAGAGGCTGCAAGAGCCAAGGGATCAGTCCGAATGCTGTCCCTGGAAGTGTCAGCTCAGGCATAGTCACCATTATTTGGGAAAAGTGCTGGGAGTCTGGCCCTGGGGTTGTCGTCCAGCTCCATCCCTGAAGGAAGTGTGGCCATATGGACAAGAGGACAGCAGAGAATCATCAGTCAAATGGGTGCCTTTCGCCAGAATCAGGCGATGATGTTAAAGATGAGAAGCCCAGGTAAAGATTTTTAAACCATGTTCTATGTAGGAAGGAAGGATTACTTTGTACTTAAGGACTCAGTTTCTAGAGCCAAACTGGCAAAAGTCATATCCCAGCTCTGTCACCAGCTCTGTCATGGGTGTGAGACCTGTGCTGTCACACAGTACCCACTCAGAAGCCTCCAGGCTCCGTGGTAGCTTTAGTACTCTGCTGTTGCCATCTTGAAATTCTTAATAACTTTTAAATTATTGCATGTGCAGTCCAGTTCTTTTAAACTAATCTTCACAAAAGCCTTGCTAGGTAGACATTAATATGCCCATTTTACAGATGAGGTAACTGAGGAAATGGAGGCAGCCAGTATGGGCTTTCTAAAGGTGGAAGTGGCGTGGCCCTGCCAGGGGGTAAACAGCAGGAAGGGAATAATCTGCCCCTAATTTGGTTCTTACTCTGCTCTTACCCTCAGTTCCAGGCCTCTCACAGTGTCATAGGCCCAGGAAGAAGAGAAAACCCAGTGGAGCCTGGGCTGTCAGTGCACTGACAGCCAGAGCACTGGCTCTGGACTCAGGAGTTAGAGATAGAATTCAGAGCATGATTTTCCGGTTGACCTTGGGCATGTACATTTCCCTCTCTGAGTCTCAGTTTCCCCATCTATAAAATGGCACAGATGCATTCTGAGGTCCCTTGCTGCACCCTTGTATTAATCAGGTCTTTTATGTTCTGTATTCTGACGCCTTGACATCTGGGGCCTTGCTGATTCTGGAGGGACTGCCCCTCCCAGAGTTCGCCAATCCCTAATGATAGGAATGAACTTCCCCTTCAAGCGTGCCAGAGCCTGTACCCCAACTACCTTCTCTATCAGGCCCTCCACATCTGGCCACTATCATCCTGCCCTAATCACTCCAGGCCAAGTACCTGACAACTGTGGGAACTCCCTAAGCCCCAGAGCCCACTGCAATCGGCTGCCAATCCCAAACCTGCTTATTCAGCTTCACCTCGACCTTCCCCCCAGCAACCAAGATAAAGGTTCTTGCGCCCAATTCCTCCTTCCTTCCTCTGCCTCCTGATGCACCGGGTGCCTCACCTGTGGCCCACCATGGTGGTGTCACGCCACCTCCTCTGGGGAGCTGTGAGTAACAAACTATCTTTTCAGTGGCAGTTGGCTCCTGATCCGTGGCCTTACCACACCTCAGACTGTCTATTAATACACTATATCTTAAAACAACCCCTTTATTTATGAATTACTTTTTTGCACTGTCTCCATTCCAGCCACATTTTAGAAACAGCAACCCATTTCAACCTCACAGTAGTCCAATGAGGTAGATACAGTTGTCACCCCCATTTTAGAAATACAAAACCGAGGCACAGAAAAGGGAAGGTTCTTGCCTCAGGACCCACAGCTAGTAAGTGCTGAGCTGGAATGCAAACACACGCACTATGGCTCCAGAGTCGGTATTAATATTCTGGTATGCCACTCTCCATGATTTGGCCTCATCCATACTGATAATCAAGAGGAAAATACTAGGCACTCTCCAAAGTTCTCAACAGCAAGGCGGGAGGTCAGCTGATGTCCCTCCTGCACATGGCCCGTGCAGCTGTGTCTCATGGTGTTTACCCTCCCCTGTGTCTCCTGCCACCAGATTGGCTGGGCTCAAAGCTCCAAGTCCAGAGGGTGAGCCATTGCTAGGGAACTTTGACCCTGTATGCATCTCTGGCACCTCGTCCCAGACAAAGATTTCAAAATGTCACCCCACTATTTGCATTTCAGGAGGACTCATGCCAAGCTGTGGAAGTGGAGAGGGAGGTCAGGACCAGAGCAAAGAGCCACAGTACAGAAGAGCAGCTCCCATGCCTACAGGTCTCTAGGAGTTTGGAGAGGCAGTACGGTCCCACCCCTCAGCTCTGCCCCCCTCCAGTCCCGCCCTCTCCAGCTCTGGCTACAAGCTCCTACCCCCCGAACCCCCGGCCACCTCTAAGACACACCCTCCCCGCCCCAGAGTTGGCCCTCTTTTATACTGACAGCCAGGACTAAACCCTCCAATTACAGGTAGCCGGAGACTCTTCAAACAATTTGTTTCATAAGTGTTTTTCCCTTCCTGGACTCTAACCTTAGGGTGCTGTGGGCTACCAAGGCAGACACAAGCACACAGAGGCCTTTGGACAAGGGGAGGCTGTGGTCTGGGGTCCTCAGAACAACTTGAAAACTTTCAGAGCAACTCCCAGACCCAAAGCTGCCCAGCTGGGGAATTAAGGGCAAATCTTTTCATTTCCCTGGGCTGCTATTTCATAGAGTTCCATGCTCTTATTTTGGAAACATCTTAAATCTCATTCAGTCTCCCTTCTGATGCCTAAATTAACTTCACAATATTCCTGCTAAGTGACTCAGCCTCCTGTTGCACACCTGCAGGGTCAGGGAACTCATTACCTCTCCAGGCAGGGATCTTTGGACAGAATGTTCTTACAATAAAGGGACTCCATCTCTCCATAGTCTTTGGTTCTAATTATTCATTCATCCATCCCTCCATCTTTCCTTCCATTTATTCATTATTTCATTTATTCATTCATTCTCCAAACATTTACCAAATGCCTGGCACTATGCTAAGTGTAGTGGATACAAAGATAAATCCAAGACATGTTGCTGTAAGCTGGACTGGATCCTGAATTTTTCTAGTTTCCTCAAATATCTGGCTACGACTCTCCAAACTAAAGTTTCAAGTTTTTTCCCACCTTTCTGATTTGGAATCACTAAGCACAAAGACTGTCCTTTAATCTCCTTGGAAGGGAACCCATTATAACAGGTCCTCCTGACTACCCAGATGACAGCCAAATATCAGGGACTTAAACCTTGGGTCCTCATTTCCTTTCTTTTTTAATTAATTTATTTATTTAGTTTTGGCTGCGTTGGGTCTTTGTTGTTGCACGCGGGCTTTCTCTAGTTGCGGCGAGCAGGGGCTACCCTCTGTTGCAGTGCACAGGCTTCTCATTGCAGTGGCTTCTCTTGTTGTGGAGCACAGGGTCTACGCACACAGGATTCAGTAGTTGTGACACACGGGCTCAGTAGTTGTGGTACATGGGCTTAGTTGCTCCACGGCATGTGGGATCTTCCTGGACCAGGGCTCAAACCCGTGTCCCCTGCATTGGCAGGCAGATTCTTTTTTTTAATATATAAATTTATTTGTTTTATTTATTTATTTTTGGCTGCATTGGGTCTTCGTTGCTACGCATGGGCTTCTCTCTAGTTGCAGACAGCAGGGGCACCTCTTCGTTGCGGTGTGCAGCCTTCTCATTGCAGGGGCTTCTCTTGTGGAGCGTGGCCTCTAGGCACGCGAGCTTCAGTAGTTGTGGCACACGGGCTCAGTAGTTGTGGCTCGTGGGCTCTAGAGTGCAGGCTCAGTAGTTGTGGTGCATGGGCTTATTTGCTCCATGACATGTGGGATCTTCCTGGACCAGGGCTCGAACCCATGTGCCCTGCATTGGCAGGCGGATTCTTAAGCACTGCGCCACCAGGGAAGTCTGGCAGGTGGATTCTTAACCACTGTGCCACCAGGGAGTCCTTTGGGTCCTCATTTGTCAACTTAAAAGGATTCCTCTAGACGCTAGGAATTGCACACCTGCTGGAGACCTCAAAATCAAATTGACTAGGAAAAGAAGTAGCCAACATTGAGGTAGACTACTTCCTACCAAGACGTTGGATCCAGAAAGTTTCTTTCCATTTCTCCTTTGCTACTTGACCATTCTTTTCCTAATTCTTACACCATGAAAATATTTTATGATTCTTTTGTCCACCTTTTACCTTGCTCTGGCCTGGAAAGATAATGCCATTGCTCAAATGCCTCAGGACATTGCAAATAATGGTAATCCAACCACCAAATGACAGATTTGCCATGATGGTGGTGATTCTGTAGTTTTTCCTGTCACAAACTTACCCTGATTTCCAGTGCCTCAGTTTCCCTGGAACAAACTCAGTCCCCTCTGTACTGTGTCGGACAACGTGACCCTGGGGGTCCATTTCCCTGTCTCTGATTCCCTGCCTGTGATCCCAAACTGTGTACAAAAAGACGGGCATGGGCTTCCCTGGTGGCGCAGTGGTTGAGAGACTGCCTGCCGATGCAGGGGACACGGGTTCGTGCCCCAGTCAGGGAAGATCCCACATGCCGCGGAGCGGCTGGGCCCGTGAGCCATGGCCGCTGAGCCTGCGCGTCCGGAGCCTGTGCTCCGCAACGGGAGAGGCCACAACAGTGAGAGGCCCATGTACCGCAAAAAAAAAAAAAAAAGACGGGCACAAGGCAAGGATAACTGGAATAAATATGCCTGTGTGGTCTATCAACCCTCAAATTTTATTGACCTCCATGGCTGATGCCTTTTCAGCCCTGAGACACAGACTCAACTGGGAATTATCAGAAGGCATTCATCATTCAAAATTAGCTCCCTGTGGCAGATTACTCCTCTCCCGGGTAGGAGTAAGTGCAAATGAGGTTATGACCTGAAACCTCTCCTCAACTGTTAAAAGTATTGCAGGATCTTCTGCTAACATAATGGTTGCCCAACAAAAATCCTTAGACTCTCTAAGTCTTTTTTTTTTGTTTGTTTGTTTTGTTTTTTGTTTGTTTTGTTTTTTTAACATCTTTATTGGAGTATAATTGCTTGACAATGGTGTGTCAGTTTCTGCTGTATAACAAAGTGAATCAGCTATACTATATATACGTATATCCCCATATCCCCTCCCTCTTGCGTCTCCCTCCCACCCTCCCTATCCCACCCCTCCAGGCGGTCACAAAGCACTGAGCTGATCTCCCTGTGCTATGCGGCTGCTTCCCACTAGCTAACTGTTTTACATTTGGTAGTGTATATATTGGACAGGTTGTTTTTGATAATAAAACTGCCATTGATTATCTTTTAGTTGAACAAGTAGGTGTCTGTGCTGTGGACCACGACACCTGAGGCACCTGGATTAACACTTCTGGGGAAGCTGAACATCAATTGAGCATGAGATCACTGAGCAAGCCACATGCCTTAAGAAAGTGACCCTTTCAATGGGTCTTTCCTTGACTCATTTGATTTTGATTGATTTAGGTCTTGGGGACCACGGCTTTAAAGTACACTCTAGACATTGGGAATTATCCTGCTTCTAATAATCATAGTAATCTCCCTGGTGTGTTGTAGCCCCTCAAAATCTTAGATACATATTCGTAGCTAATCTCCCTAAGACTGGAACATCAGAAAAGGAACAAAGAGAATAACCAACTAAAAAAATGTGAATCGAAAATCATGACCTCTGAATACAACAGAAATTCAGCAAAGAACATCATGATCTGTGAATACCACACAGAGGATCAGCAAAAACTTCAGAGTGGCAGCTGGGAGTGGCGCTGCTGCCTTAAATTTTTATCACGTCTCTCAGTTAAGCTGAGACTCTGACCAAAAGCGGAAAATTGTCAAAAGAGACAACAGTCCCAAAATGGAATCACTTGCACTAAGCACACGTCACCAAACAGGTTTAATATCTGACTTAATTATAGTTCAACTTCTCCCAGGAGTAAAATGTTAAACCGGTCAATCTGGAATTGCCTGGTCAGCACCAGTGAGGTCATTGGCCTGATAGACCCCTGCCATCCCCTCCTTTAAAAATTTTTTTTATTGTGGTAGAAGTCACATAATATAAAACATACTGTTTTAACCATATTTAACTGTACAGTTCAGTGGCACTAAGTACATTGACATTGCTGTGCAACTCTCACCGTCATCCATCTACTGCATTTTGCACCTTCCTAAACTGAAACTCTGTCCCTATTAAACACTAACTCCCCATTCCCCCTCCCCATGCCCCCAACCCCCTAGCCCCTGGCATCTACAAATGTACTTTCATACTCCATGAATTTGACTATTCAAGGTACCTTGTATAAGTGGAACCAAACAGTATTTGCCTGCACCTACTGTATATTGGCATGCATTTTTAAGGTTAACTTAATATATGTCCTACAAACAGATTGTACCTTCTTTTTTTTCCCCCTGTGCTAAACAATAGGTTCTCATTAGTTATCTGTTTTACACATAGTAGGGTATATGTGCCAATCCCAATCTCCCAATTTATCCCACCCCCTTTTCACCCTTGGTGTCCTTTGTTCTCTACATCTGTGTCTCTATTTCTGCTTTGCAAATAGGTTCATCTGTATTATTTTTCTAGATTGCACATATATGCGTTAATATATGATATTTGTTTTTCTCTTTCTGACTTACTTCACTCTGTATGACAGTCTCTAGGTCCATGCACGTCTCTGCAAATAGCACTATTTCATTCCTTTTTATGGCTGAGTAATGTTCCATTGTATATATGTACCACATCTTCTTTATCCATTCATCTATTGATGGGCATTCCATGAACTGGCTATTGTAAATAGTGCTGCAATGAACCTTGGGGTGCATGTATCTTTTCAAATTATGGTTTTCTCCAAGTATATGCCCAGGAGTGGGATTGCTGGGTCGTATGGTAATTCTATTTTAGTTTTTTAAGGAACCTCCATACTGTCCTCCACAGTGGCTGTATCAATTTACATTCCCACCAACAGTGCAAGAGGGTTCCCTTTTCTCCACACCCTCTCCAGCATTTGCTCTTTGTAGATTTTCTGATGATGCCCATTCTCACTGGTGTGAGGTGATACCTCACTGTAGTTTTGATTTGCATTTCTCTAATAATTAGTGATGTTGAGCATCTTTTCATATGCCTCTTGGCCATCTGTATGTCTTCTTTGGAGAAATGTCTATTTAGGTCTTCCGCCCTTTTTTTGATTGGGTCGTTTGTCTTTTTGGTATTGAGCTTCGTGAGCTGTTGTTATATTTTGGAGATTAGTCCCTTGTCAGTTGCTTCGTTTGCAGATATTCTCTCCCATTCTGAGGGTTGTCTTTTCGTCTTGTTTATGGTTTCCTTTGCTGTGCAAAAGCTTTTGAGTTTAATTAGGTCCCATTTGTTTATTTTTGTTTTTATTTCATTACTCTAGGAGATGGGTCAAAAAAGATCTTGCTGTGATTTATGTCAATCCGGAATTGCCTGGTCAGAACCAGTGAGGTCATTGGCCTGATAGGCCCCTGCCACCCCTTAATGTAAGGTGAGCATGCCACAAAAAATGCACTCTTATTTAGTAACTTCCTTGTCCCACCTCCTTCTGCCTGTAAGAGTCTTTCATTTTGTATAGCTCTCTGAGCATCTTTCTTTCTGCTATATGGGATACTGCCTGATTCATTAATTATTGAATAGAGCCAATAAGATCTTTAAATTTTACTCAGTTGAATTTTTACCTTTTTAACACCTTTAATTCATGATAATTTATAATCTTCCATTTATGGAAATGGGTAAAATTTTTTTGAACAATTGCATTAAAACAAAAAGAATTAATTCATTTAAGAAAACTGCTCATAGGAACTTCCCTGGTGGCGCAGTGGTTAAGAATCCACCTGCCAATGCAGGGGACATGGGTTCGAGCCCTGGTCCGGGAAGATCCCATATGCTGCGGAGCAACTAAGCCCATGCGCCACAACTACTGAACCTGCACTCTAGAGCTCATGAGCCACAACTACTGAGCCCATGGGCCACAACTACTGAAGCTCGCATGCCTAGAGCCCGTGTTCCACAACAAGAGAAGCCACCGCAATGAGGAGCCCTCACACCGCAACGAAGAGTAGCCCCCGCTCGCCACAACTAGAGAAAGTCTGCGTGCAGCAACAAAGACCCAGCACAGCCAAAAATAAATAAATTTAAAAAAAAAAAAGAAAACTGCTCATAATAGTACAGACGGTATGCTGATATGGCTAAAAATGTGATGTTAGCATGAGAATAACAGATTCCAGAAACACTGTATATGTCTAGGCTGCATTGAAAAATTTCATAGAATTCCAGGTTCATAGAATGTTGATCCAAGGTGGATGGCGCATGAGGGGTCACCTCAGCCATTGCCACCCCTGCCTCTCACCACTCCCTTTCCAAAAAGGACGTTCCGAAGTCACCCTGTGTGTTTCCAGACCTCTGGTCCGCCAGTGCAGTGTTCGCCACCATGAAGACTCTGCCTGATTAATCCCATGATTAATGGACAGAGTCCAGTTGAATGGTCCAGTAGGACATGGGCTCAGACTTGTCTAGTGCTTGTTCTAGTATGTGCTCTCCATGTATCTGCTGAGTGAATTGATGGAGATGGCGGGGGTCTGATTTGGAGCTTAGAGGTGTCTTCTTTCCCAAGACCTGCCCAGCTACTTAGGCATTAAGGCCAGTATAGGATTTTCCTCTTCAGACTAGTTCCATATGGGAGTTTCCCAAGTTAAAAGCTGTAATCTCTATCAAATGCCACTGAAACAAGAGCTGGATCACTTACAGCTGGTGTGACCCAGGGAGCGGGCACAGGTTAAGCAAATTGAGGTCTGGCTTGATGCCTTACCCATTTCTGCAGAGTCATCATGAGCCAGGAGTGGGCATGCAGGCTGCAGACACTTCAAGGTCTGGGCATAGCTGCGCGTGTTTGCGGAACTGTGGGTGTCACAAGAGGGCATGTGATGGAACAGTGGGGCTGGGAGAATAATTCATCCTTACCTTTTATATTTTGCTAAGATAGCATCCTGCAGTCTTCATAGTCTAAGAGCCAGGTCTGTCTCAAGTTGCAAAGGCCAGCTGGCCAGGGCAAAAGGCAGGATGGTTTTGCCTTAACAGCTCTGTGTGTGTGTGTGTGTGTGTGTGTGTGTGTGTGTGTGCGCGCGTGTGTGTGCGTGTGCGCGCATGTGCACACGTGTGCGAGTGTATGAGTGCAAAGTGATTAGAAACAGCTTTGTTTTCTGCTTAGGAAGACAGCCTGGGTTGTTCAGTGTGGATAGAGATAGGGGTGTTCTTTATTAGGGTGTTCTTTAGGACCCATGTTTCTTTCCTGGTAAAAGGGAGGAGCCCAGCCCAGGTCAATCTTTGTAGAAGCAGTCGCCTCTGGGGCCTGACTCTACTGCTGTCCCAGACTCACCCCTCACCGGCCTGCCACGGTGGCTAGAATGGGTGCAGGTGAGCATCACTCTTAGAACTTGGATCTCCAAAAGCTTCATTTCAGCTACAACCTATGACATTGGCCAAGGACGCATGAGCTTTTCTAAGATTGTCGTGTGCTTTATGGTCGCCCAGTTCTTCCTAATGTTAATATTGGTCTGGCCTGGACAAGGTCAATTTTGACAAATGACAGTTGGAAAACAGTGCAGGCATGGAGAAGGCACAGCTACCTCTTCAGTCTTCTGCCCTAGAGAACAACCCCTTCACATCTGCTCCCTCTCCACGGACAAGAATAAATTTCACATCTCACGACTCCGGTTAACACAATGTTTAGAATAAGGTCTATAACACTGTGCAGCTTTTGTTCAATTCTCAGCTCTTCCTCTTACTTGCTTTGTGACTGTGGGCCATTTCCTTGTCCTCACTGAGCACTGGGAGATCATAGTATCAATTCACAGGTTTATTTTGAGAACTAAGTGAGATCCTACATACAAAGCCCTCAGCATGGTCATTCCCACACTGTGAGCGCTCCGTAAATATTTGTCAAATGAATGTCTGAGTGAATAAAAGTGGAAAATACTAATAAAAACACTCGTAATATTATAGCCAGGAAATGGCTGTCGCAACACAAATTAGAGGTGTAACCTTCCAAAATTTTTCCTCCCCAAAGAAAGATATTTTTTATATTATAATGGGATATTGTACATGACTAGATTTTTTATTTTTTTTTAAATTTTTTTTATAAATTTATTTATTTATTTTTGGCTACGTTGGGTCTTTGTTGCTGCACTGGGCTTCCTCTAGTTGAGGTGAGCGGGGCCTACTCTTCGTTGCGGTGCATGGGCTTCTCATTGCGGTGGCTTCTCTTGTTGCGGAGCACAGGCTCTAGGCTCGCAGGCTTCAGTAGTTGTGGCGTGCAGGCTCAGTAGTTGTGGCACACGGACCCAGTTGCTCTGCAGCATGTGGGATCTTCCCAGACCAAGGCTCGAACCCGTGTGTCCTGCATTGGCAGGCGGACTCCCAGCCGCTGCGCCACCAGGGAAGCCCTAGATTTTTAAAAATATTTATTTATTGAAAGATTATCCACACACCATAAAATTCACCTTTCTAAGGTGTACACTTCAGTGGTTTTCAGTATATTCACAGGGCTGTGCAACCATCACCACTATGTAATCCCAGAACATTTTCATCACCTCAAAGAGAAGCCTCTACGCATTAGCAGCCGCACATCATTCCCCCACCCCAGGCCTGCAGCAGCCACTAAACTACTTTCCGCCTCTATGGATTTGCTTAATCTGGACATTTCATACAAATAGAATCATACAATATATGTCCTTTCATGTCTGGCTTCTTTCATTAGCGTAATATTTTCAAGGTTCATCCATGTTTAGCATGTACCAGTACTTCATTTCTTTTTATGGCTGAATAATATTCCATTGTATAGATAGATATTATTTTATTTGTCCATTCACCAGTTCCTGGATATTTGGGTTCTTTCCACTTCGGGCCGTTGTGACTAATGCAGCTATTTGTGTACAAGTTTTTGTATAGATGTGTTTTCAGCAGTTGTGGGTATATACCTAGGAGTGGAATTGCTGGGAAATCTGGTAACTTTGTGTTTGATTTTTTTTAATTTTGAAATTTTTTTGGCCTCATCATGTGGCATGCAGGATCCTCAGGGATCGAACCCACACCCCCTGCAGCAGAAGCATGGAGTCTTAATCACTGGACCGCCAGGGAAATCCCTGTGTTTGCTTTTTGAGGAATTGCCAAACTGTTTCCTAAAGCAGTCATAATTATAATCTGTTTTTTTCCCCTTCACAATAGATCATGACTGCCTTTCCTTGTCAATAAATAGAGGTGTGTATGACTTCCCTGGTGGCTCAGTGGTTAAGAATCCGCCTGCCAATGCAGGGGACACGGATTCAAGCCTTGGTCAGAGAAGATCCCACATGCCACAGAGCAACTAAGCACATGCGCTACAACTACTGAGCCCGCGTGCCACCACTACTGAAGCCCCCGCACCTAGAGCCTGTGCTCTGCAACAAGAGAAGCCACCCCAGTGAGAAGCTCACGCACCGCAAAAAAGAGCAGCCCCCGCTTGCCTCAACTAGAGAAAGCCCATGCGCAGCAACAAAGACCCAACGCAGCCAAAAATAACTAAATAAATAAATAGAGGTGTGCTTCACTAGTTTGAGTGAAAGCATAGTATTTCCTTAGCCAGCCGTACCAGAATGTATTTAGAGAATGTCCTATTGTTCAACATTTAATAATTCTATAAAACGGGCTTTGAGCATTTTCCTTGTGTCCCTAGTGAGTAAGTGGCACTTTCACAGGTGTACTCAGAGCACTTTGTATCCCTCCACCTTGGTGCTTTCAGATTGCACTGCAATCTACTTATCACCTCTCCCTGCATCTGTCTTATTTATTACATAGTGAGTTCCTCCAGGAGATGGAACATGTCTTGAATTTATCTTTGTATCCATTGCACTTAGCATAGTGCCAGGTATTTGGTAAATGTTTGGAGAATGAATGAATAAATGAAATAATGAATAAATGGAAGGAAAGATGGAGGGATGGATGAATGAATAATTAGAACCAAAGACTATGGAGAGATGGAGTCCCTTTATTGTAAGAACATTCTGTCCAAAGATCCCTGCCTGGAGAGGTAATGAGTTCCCTGACCCTGCAGGTGTGCAACAGGAGGCTGAGTCACTTAGCAGGAATATTGTGAAGTTAATTTAGGCATCAGAAGGGAGACTGAATGAGATTTAAGATGTTTCCAAAATAAGAGCATGGAACTCTATGAAATAGCAGCCCAGGGAAATGAAAAGATTTGCCCTTAATTCCCCAGCTGGGCAGCTGTGGGTCTGGGAGTTGCTCTGAAAGTTTTCAAGTTGTTCTGAGGACCCCAGACCACAGCCTCCCCTTGTCCAAAGGCCTCTGTGTGCTTGTGTCTGCCTTGGTAGCCCACAGTACACTAAGGTTAGAGTCCAGGAAGGGAGAAACACTTATGAAACAAATCGTTGAACCTGTAGGTGGCTACCTGTAATTGGAGAGTAAAGTCCGGGCTCTTGATTTAAAAGAAGGTAAATTCTGGGTGGGCGTGGCTTACAGCCCTAAACAGCAGCCCACGGGGAAGGGTGGGAGAGCTTTTCTGTTATTTCCAGATTAGGCTACTGAGCAACTGGGGCGGGAGCCTGTGCAGAGAGCTGGGGGCGGGGACTGGGGGCGGGGACTGGAACAGCCCCTCTGAGCAGGGCTGAGACCTGCGGGCACAGGAGCTGCTGTCCTTCCACGATGTGGCTCTTCGCTCTGGTCTTGTCCTCCGTCACCACTTTCACGGCTTTGGGTGAGTCCTCCTAAATTCAAATAGCAGGGGACCTTTGGAAATCCTTGTGTGGGACAAGGGGAAGGAGTGACAGGGGCGGTTCTGCAGCTGCGCGCGCTCTGTGGACTTGGACCGTCTAGCCCAGCTGGTCCCCCGCAGCAGGAGACACAGTGGACGATAAACACCCTAGACTCGGCTGCATGCCGCCACACCAGAGGAGGACAACCAGCTAACCTCCTGGTTGGACAACCAGCTAACCTCAACCTCCAGTTGAGGACTTTGGAGAGTTCCATATCTTTTCCTCTTGATTACTAATACGGACGTGGCCAAATCCTGGAGCTTAGCTTACCAGAAAATTAATACCGCCTCTGGAGGCAGAGTGTGTGGGTTTGCATCCCAGCTCAGCACTTACTAGCACTGTGAGCTTAGGCAAAGGACTTCCTTTTTCTGTGCCTCAGTTTCCCCCTCTATAAAATGGGGGTGAAAGCTGTATCTACATCATTAGGCTGTTGTGAGGTTGAAATGGGCTGTTGTTTCTGAGAGAGTGCCTGGAATGGAGAGAGTGCAAAAAAGGGATAAAGAAGTTGTTTTAAAAGACAGTGTATTGAAAAAAAAAGACAGTGTATTAATAGACAATTTGGGGTATTCTAAGGCCCACAGATCAGGAACCAACTGTCATTGAAAAGATGGTTTATGACTCAATTTCCCCAGAGGAAGGAGTACGGAACTACCATGGGGGGCCTGGAGGTGAAGCCCTGGGTGGGTCATGAGACACAGGGAAGAAGGAGGAACTGGGGGTGAGGAGCTTTATCTTGGTTGCTGGGGGGAAGGAAGAGGTGAGGCAGGATAAGCAGGTTTGGGATTGGCAGCCGATTGCAGTGGGCTCTGGGGCTTAGGGAGTTCCCACAGTTGTCAGGTACTTGGCCTGGAGTGATTAGGGCAGGATGATAGTGGCCAGATGTGGAGGGCCTGGTAAAGAAGGTAGTTGGGGTACAGGCTCTGGCACGCTTGAAGGGGAAGTTCATTCCTATCATCAGGGATTGGCGAACTCTGGGAGGGGCAGTCCCTCCAGAATCAGCAAGGCCCCAGATGTCAAGGCGTCAGAATACAGAACATAAAAGACCTGATGAATACAAGGGTGCAGCAAGGGACCTCAGAATGCATCTGTGCCATTTTATAGATGGGGAAACTGAGACTCAGAGAGGGAAATGTACATGCCCAAGGTCAACCGGAAAATCATGCTCTGAATTCTATCTCTAACTCCTGAGTCCAGAGCCAGTGCTCTGGCTGTCAGTGCACTGACAGCCCAGGCTCCACTGGGTTTTCTCTTCTTCCTGGGCCTATGACACTGTGAGAGGCCTGGAACTGAGGGTAAGAGCAGAGTAAGAACCAAATTAGGGGCAGATTATTCCCTTCCTGCTGTTTACCCCCTGGCAGGGCCATGCCACTTCCACCTTTAGAAAGTCCATACTGGGAACTTCCCTGGTGGCACAGTGGTTAAGAATACGCCTGCCAATGCAGGGGACACGGGTTTGAGCCCTGGTCTGGGAAGATCCCACATGCTGTGGAAACTAAGCGCGTGCGCCCCAACTGCTGAGCCTGCACTCTAGAGCCCGCATGCCACAACTACTGAGCCCATACGCTGCAACTACTGAAGCCACGTGCCTTGAGCCCATGCTCTGCAACAAGAGAAATCACCCAATGAGAAGCCCATGCACTGCAATGAAGAGTAGCCCCCGCTCACCGCAACTAGAGAAAGCCCACGCACAGAAACCAAGACCCAACACAGCCAAAAATTTTTTAAAAAAGAAAGTCCATACTGGCTGCCTCCATTTCCTCAGTTACTTCATCTGAAAGATGGGCATATTGATGTCTACCTAGCAAGGCTTTTGTGAAGATTAGTTTAAAGGAACTGGAATGCCCATGTAGCACATAGTAAGTGCTCAGTATACAAACATTACGTATAACACAAGTGGTAACTGCTGCTGTTACCAGTATTGCCTATACCTCTCAGCCAATCGCCCACTTTTTCACCCTTGCCATTTGGACATCTGTCCACTTCATCTCTCTTGAGGGTTATCATCGGATTTGTCTGTAAGACCAAATCTGGGTTATTCTTTTCTGTTCTGGCCACATACTTTGAGAGAGAGGTTGACCTTGTGTCTATATCTAAAGGTGAACAACTGGGAGGATGAGAGGCTGGAAATCATTTCCTGTTAGGATGCTTAAACAAACTGAAGCTGTTGAGGACGGACAAGAGAAGACTTGAGGGATGGGTATGAACATGGGTCACTAAGGCTGCCTGTCACATGAAGGTGCAGGATGTCCCAGAGCAGGTAGGACCAGGACTGATGTGGCAGCTTCAGGGAGATGCATTTCAGCTCAATGAGAAAGAACTGTCTGCTCCACGAGAAGGGGACAGATGGAATCTGAGCCCGTCTCGCTCCCTCTGCATGACCGTGCTCAGAGCCAGCAGAAGGGGCCTCTTCAAGCTGATTGTGTCACTCTCTTTTACTCCAGGACGGTTCACTGCTGCTCATTTACCCACTAAATAAAGCCCGGATCACTGGCCTGGCGTTTGAGACCCTCCCAGACATGAACCTGTCTCATCCAGGGTTATGTTCCTCCCCCATTACTCTTCCTGACCCAAATGGGCCAATCGCTCTTCCTCAAGCAGGTCTTGCACTTTGCTGTCGCAGAGCCTCACCTCTGCACAATCTCATCTCTGTTTATACCTTTAAGCACCCTCTTCCACCTCCCCTTGTCACTCCTTCCACTACTGCAAGTCCCAGCTCCAAGGTCACTGCCTCCATGAAGCCACCAGTCAGAAGGCCTCGCTCCCTCTTCTGTCTCCTATGGCACCTTACTTGGTACCTCTCTCAGGACACAGACCACTTTCTTCCCAGCAGTAGGGTCAGGTATGTATGTGGCTCATCCTCCACATAAGGCCAGATTTCTGAGAAGAGCAGCCTGCTCTTGTTCATCCTCTCATCCAGCGTGCAGCTCGGCACCAGCATCCAGTGGTTGTTTCTAGATGCTCCTCAGTGTGGAAACTGAATGCCTTCTTCATTCCCAGTGGCTCTTCTTTTTGCATTTATGTCTTATTTGATGCTGTTATACCTCCAATTCCAATTCGCTCCTTCAGATAGCACTGTGAGTTAGGAAGGACAGTTAGCTTCACTCTCTCTTACATAAGAAGAAACTGAGGCTTAGAGAGTTGAGGGGACATTCAAGATCACATGGCAAAAGTAACAAAATTCACCCAGAATCCAGTTCACACCTTCACCACTGACATGTTCTCATTTCCTCTCAATGTCCAGCAGGGCAACCACCCTCACCGCCTGTTGTGGACACCGCGCAGGGCAGAGTCCTGGGGAAATATGTCAGCTTAGAAGGTTTTGCACAGCCTGTGGCTGTTTTCCTGGGAGTCCCTTTTGCCAGGCCCCCTCTTGGATCCTTGAGGTTTGCTCCACCACAGCCTGCAGAACCATGGATCTTCGTGAAGAATACCACCTCTTACCCTCCCATGTAAGTCAAGGTGTGACTCTGGCATCTTCCAGTGGGGATGTTAGCCTCAAAGGGACGCAGGAAGGAGCCAAGGCGATCCTCTGAGTGGCTCATACTTTGTTCTGGAATCCTAAGATATTGTAGATCCTTACAAACATTTCAGAACTCTCACAGCATTCTAGAGCCCTTTATTCAACTAATATTTATTGAGCAACTTTGCCAGGCATTTTCTAGTTTCCTGGAATCTATTAGTGAACAGAACAAAGATCCCACCTTCATGGAGCTTGCATTCTAGCAGGGGCAGATAGATAGTAAACAATATGCAAATTAGTACATAGACTATACAGTATGTTAGAATATGATAAGTGCTGTGGAAAAAAATAGAAAGTTGAGCAGGTGAGGGGTTTCAAAAGTAATGATTCTGTTAACCTAAAACAATAAAACAACCAGATATTTTACCAGCAAAACCAGAGATTTATTTGGGAGCAGCAAAGAATCACAATTGGGGACATGCAACTATGGCAAACCACATGCAAGTCTGGTAAAAGGAAAGGAAACTCTTTTATAGAGGCAAAGGGGAAGTTAGAAGGCACTGTTATAAACAAAAAGTCCATTGGAGGAAACTGGGAGTTTGTTATGTAGTGGCTTTTAATTGGCTGAGTAATGATAGTCTCTGATTGGCTGAGCTGTTGCCAGGCAAGGAGGAAATCTTTCTTGTGGTAAAGTCGTGTCACTTCTGGTCAGAGGTGCACAGTATGTCTCTTCCTAGGGGGATCTGTATTGAGGTGGAGTGATATCTTCCTGAGATCTCCCCCTCCTCACCTCCAGATTCCATTTTAGTGAGGGTTCTCTTTATTAATTTTCACAGTTCTATTCATTTTCCTTCTTGAACTTTACCATAGTGGGAAGTGAGGTGGGCCAGGAGATGTGTCGATGGGTAGTGCTTTGGGGTGTTGACTGGGCAACTTCTCAACTCCCAAATGTGTCTGGCTACCTAGTCACAAGCAGAACAATGGTTGATGTGTTCTAGTTAGCTGGTCAAGTTGGGCAAGAAGACTCACAACTGTCCCCCAAGGCACCTTAGATGTCTACAAGCATTGATTCAGACCGTATTTGTCTCAGCAAGAGATTTCTAATAATTTCCAGGGTCCTGCCTCTTGCTGAATTTTCTTTTCTTCTTTTCTCTCCTTACTCCCTTCCTTCCTTACTTCTTCCATTCTTTTAAAATAATATTCATTCTTTTTATTTCCTGATTGCAGTTAATATGTTTTATTTATTTTTATTGCAAGTATACATTTAATTTCCTGATTGCAAGTAATACATACTTATTACATAAAAGTGAGAAAATATAGGTAAGTAAAGGTAAGAAAATGAAAATTGTACACCACCGAGCAAGAACTGTTGTTCATATTTTAGATTCTATTTTTCCAGTCTTTTATCTGTTGCATAATTTCTCCTTAAAATGTAATCACATAATTTTCTGTACCCAATTCTAATGTGTGTGTTTTTTCCCCCGCACCAAAAAGCAATTCTCACACACCATATGTGTGTCCAACAATTTAGCTAATTCTAACGCTCTCTTCCTAGAGATAGCATCAGATTCCACAGATTAAGGGCTCAGCTCCACAATAACTCCCTCTGCTTCGATGCCAGTGCCAAGTCCAAGTCGTCACCTATGCTTCTGACCAACTGGCTATAGATTAGAGGTTCCTGTGACCCCCTCCTTAGGTTCTATTAATTTGCCGTAGCAGCTCACAGAACTCAGGAAATTAATTTTCTCACTAGATTACCAGTTTATTATGAAGGATATTAAAGGATACAAGCCACTAGCCAGATGAAGATATCCGTAAGGTGAGGTCCCTAACAAAGGAGCATCCATCCATCCTTCTGGAGTTTGGGACCCAGCACGGTGGCACTTAGAAGAGTTCTGGTTCACCAACCAGGACGCCCTCTGAACCCTGTCCTTTTGGGTTTTATGGAACCCTCATTACATGGACAGGATAATTGAAAGCATTGGTCACTGGTGATTGATTCCTCTCCAGCCCATCTCCCCTTTCCAGAGGGCAGGGGGCTGTGGCGCAAAGTTCCAACCCTCTAATCACATGATTGTTCCTCTGGCAACCAGTTCCTGCTCTGAGATGAAGTCCAAAAGTGACCTCATTAACCCAACAGTCTACACCACTCAGGAGATTTCAAGGCTTTTAAGAGCTCTTCAGGGCTTCCCTGGTGGCGCAGTGGTTGAGAGTCCGCCTGCCGATGCAGGGGACGTGGGTTCGTGCCCCGGTCCGGGAAGATCCCACATGCCATGGAGCGGCTGGGCCCGTGAGCCATGGCCGCTGAGCCTGCGCGTCCGGAGCCTGTGTTCCGCAACGGGAGAGGCCACAACAGTGAGAGGCCTGCGTATGGCAAAAAAAAAAAAAAAAAAAAAGAGCTCCTCAGCAGAAACTGGGCAAAGATCAAATACATATTTCTTCTTATATCACAATATCATATTACATGATACAGATACTTTATTTTATTTATTTATTTTAATTTATTTATTTTTGGCTGAGCTGGGTCTTCGTTGCTGCATGCGTGCTTTCTGTAGTTGCGGCCAGCGGGGGCTACTCTTCGTTGTGGTGCGCGGGCTTCTCATTGCGGTGGCTTCTCCTGTTATGGAGCACAGGCTCTAGGCACGCGGGCTTCAGTAGCTGTGGCACATGGGCTCAGTAGTTGTGGCTCACAGGCTTAGGTGCTCCACGGCATGTGGGATCTTCCCGGACCAGGGCTGGAACCCATGTCCCCTGCATTGGCAGGCGGATTCTTCACCACTGCGCCACCAGGGAAACCCCAAGACAGATACTTTAGATGCCTGTTTTGCTCATGAACGTATATCATGAACATCATTCTATGTCATTAAATATCACACCCCGACATTTAATAGCTGCATTATGTTGCATATTGAATCATAATTTATTTACCGCACCTTTTATTTGGGATTATTAATTGTTCTTGATGATTTTGATAATATAAGTAGCACTGTGATGAATATCCTGTAGCTAAATCTTCATGCATGTTCATAAATATTTTTGGATAAGTTCTAAGAAATAACATTTCCGAGTAAGAGTATTTTTAAAATTTCCCTTCAGAAATACTCCAACTGCACCCCTTTATTTAATATATGAAAACCTCCATTAACTGAATTTTAAACAATGTTTTGGGTTATTAGAAATGATTTTGGGCTATTGAATAGGCAAAATAATGATAATTTTTATTATCTTGTCATTATATATATGATTATTCTCTTTATTCTACATTTATCTGAATACTAGTGACATTGACTTATTTTTCTCTTTTTAAACTTTTGATTGTCTTCTTTTATGAATATTACGCCCCTTGCTTTGGTGATCTGGGGAAAGTTCCCCCGGGATGGAAATCAAGAGTTTATCTTTGGAGCTCTGACTCTGCCAATTGATAGCTGTGTCATCCAAGCACCTCAGTGCTTCAGTTACCACATCGACATACTGGAGGCAGTCGTGCTGTTTTGTGGGGACACTGAGATCTGGAAATGCAGCTTATAATGTCCTTGGAAACATAAGCACTACATAGTATGGTTCTTTCTGGCTGTGTGACCTTGGGCAAATTCTCTAACATCTCTGTGCCTCAGTTTCTCAACTGTAAAATGTGGATAATAATAGAACCTAAATCATGGGGCTGATGTGAAGATTAAATGAGTTAATATATAAGGAGTATTTAAAACAACAGTTGGTGAGAGAGCACCGGAATCACAACTAACTGCTGAACAATCATCGACAGGAAGACACTGGAACTCACCAAAAATATACCCCACATCCAAAGACAAAGGAGAAGCCACAATGAGACGGGAGGAGGGGCTCAATCACAATAAAATCAAATCCCATAACTGCTGGGTGGGTGACTCACAAACTGGAGAACACTTATACCACAGAAGTCCACTCACTGGAGGGAAGGTTCTGAGACCCATGTCAGACTTCCCAACCTGGGAGGCCGGCAACGGGAGAAGGAATTCCTAGAGAATCAGACTTTGAAGGCCAGTGGGATTTGACTGCAGGACTTGGACACGACTGGGGGAAACAGAGACTCCACTCTTGGAGGGCACACACAAAGCAGTGTGCGTATGAGAACCCAGGGGGAAGGAACAGTGACCCCATAGGAAACGGAACCAGACCTACCTTCTAGTGTTGGAGGGTCTCCTGCAGAGGTTGGGGGCGGCTGTGGCTCACCACGGGGACAAGAACACTGGCAGCAGAAGTTCTGGGAAGTACTCCTTGGCGTGAGCCCTCCCAGAGTCGGCCATTAGCCCCACCAAAGAGCCCAGGTAGGCTCCAGTGTTGGGTTGCCTCAGGCCAAACAACCAACAGGGAGGGAACCCAGCCCCACCCATCAGCAGACAAGCAGATTAAAGTTTTACTGAGGTCTGTCCACCAGAGCAACAGTCAGCTCTACCCACCACCAGTCCCTCCCATCAGGAAGCTTGTACAAGACTAAGTCTTAGATAGCCTCATCCACCAGAGGGCAGACAGCAGAAGCAAAAAGAACTACAGTCCTGCAGCCTGTGGAACAAAAACCACATTCACAGAAAGATAGACAAGATGAAAAGGCAGACGGCTATGTACCAGATGAAGGAACAAGATAAAACCCCAGAAAAACAACTAAATGAAGTGCAGATAGGCAGTCTTCCAGAAAAAGAATTCAGAATAATGATAGCGAAGATGATCCAGGACCTAAGAAAAAGAATGGAGGCAAAGATTGAGAAGATGCAAGAAATGTTTAACAAAGACCTAGAAGAATTAAAGAAAAAACAGAGATGAACAATACAATGACTGAAATGAAAAATACACTGGAAGGAATCAATAGCAGAATAACTGAGGCAGAAGAACGGATAAGTGACCTGGAAGACAGAATGGTGGAATTCACTGCCACGGAACAGAATAAAGAAAATAGAATGAAAAGAAATGAAGACAGCCTAAGAGATCTCTGGGACAACATTAAACGCACCAACATTCGCATTATAGGAGCCCCAGAAGGAGAAGAGAGAGAAAAAGGACCCCAGAAAATATTTGAAGAGATTATAGTCGAAAACTTCTCTAACATGGGAGAGGAAATAGCCACCCAAGTCCAGGAAACGCAGAGAGTCCCAGACAGGATAAACCCAAGGAGAAACACGCTGAGACATATAGTAATCGAATGGACAAATATTAAAGACAAAGAAAAACTATTAAAAGCAACAAGGGAAAAATGACAAATAACATACAAGGGAACTCCCATAAGGTTAAGAGCTGATTTCTCAGCAGAAACTCTACAAGCCAGAAGGGAGTGACACAATATATTTAAAGTGATGAAAGGGAAGAACCTACAACCAAGGTTACTCTACCCGGCAAAGATCTCATTCAGATTCGATGGAGAAATCAAAAGCTTTACAGACAAGCAAAGGCTAAGAGAATTCAGCACCACCAAACCAGCTCTGCAACAAGTGCTAAAGGAACTTCTCTAAGTGGGAAACACAAGAGAAGAAAAGGACCTACAAAAACAAACCCATAACAATTAAGAAAATGGTAATAGGAACATACATATTGATAATTCCCTTAAATGTGAATGGATTAAATGCTCCAACCAAAAGACACAGGCTCGCTGAATGGATACAAAAACAAGACCTGTATATATGCTGTCTACAGGAGACCCACTTCAGACCTACGGACACATACAGACTGAAATTGAGGGGATGGAAAAAGATATTCCCTGCAAATGGAAAGCAAAAGAAAGCTGGAGTAGCAATACTCATATCAGATAAAATAGACTTTAAAATAAAGAATGTTACAAGAGAGAAGGAAGGAGACTACATAATGATCAAGGGATCAATCTAAGAAGAAGATATAACAATTATAAATATATATGCACCCAACATAGGAGGACCTCAATACGTAAGGCAAATGCTAACAGCTATAAAAGAGGAAATCGACAGTAACACAATAATAGTGGGGGACTTTAACACCTCACTTACACCAATGGACAGATCATCCAAACAGAAAATTCATAAGGAAACAGAAGCTTTAAATGACACAATAGACCAGATAGATTTAATTGATATTTATAGGATATTCCATCCAAAAATGGCAGATTTACACTTTCTTCTCAAGTGCACGTGGAACATTCTCTAGGATAGATTACATCTTGTGTCACAAATCAAGCCTCAGTAAATTTAAGAAAATTGAAATCATATCAAGCATCTTTTCTGACCACAGCACTATGAGATTAGAAATCAATTACAGGGAAAAAAACGTAAAAAACACAAACACGTGGAGGATAAACAATACATTACTAAATAACCAAGAGATCACTGAAGAAATCAAAGAGGAAATCAAAAAATACCTATAGACAAATGACAATGAAAACATGATGATCCAAAACACAGGGGATGCTGCAAAAGGAGTTCTAAGAGGGAAGCTTGTAGCAATACAATGCTACCTCAAGAAACAAGAAAAGTCTCAAATAAACAATCTAAACTTTCACCTAAAGGAACTAGAGAAAGAAGAACAAACAAAACCCAGAGTTAATAGAAGTAAAGAAATCATAAAGACCAGAGCAGAAGTAAATGAAATAGGAACAAAACAGTAGCAAAGACCAATAAAACTAGAAGATGCTTCTTTGAGAAGATAAACAAAATTGATAAACCTTTAGCCAGACTCATCAAGAAAAAGAGGGAAAGACTCAAATCAATAAAATTAGATTAAAAAGGAGAAGTTACAACAGACACCGCAGAAATACAAAGCATCCTAAGAGACTACTACAAGCAACTCTATGCCAATAAAATGGACAACCTGGAAGAAATGGACAAACTCTGAGAAAGGTATAAACTTCCAAGACTGAACCAGGAAGAAACAGAAAATATGAACAGACCAATCACAAGTAATGAAATTGAAACTGTAATTAAAAATCTTCCAACAAACAAAAGCCCAGGACCAGATGGCTTCACAGGTGAAGTCTATGAAACATTTAGAGAAGAGCTAACGCCCATCCTTGTCAAACTCTTCCAAAAAACTGCAAAGGAAGAAACACTCCCAAACTCATTCTACGAGGCCACCATCACCCTGATACCAAAACCAAATAAAGATACTACAAAAAAAGAAAATTACAGACCGATATCACTGATGAATATAGCCGCAAAAATCCTCAACAGAATACTAGCAATCAGAATCCAACAACACATTAAAAGGATCATACAGCATGACCAACTGGGATCTATCCCAGGGACAAAAGGATTCTTCAGTATGTGCAAACCAATCAGTGTGATACACCATATTAACAAACTGAAGGATAAAAACCATATGATCATCTCAATAGTTGCAGAAAAAGCTTTTGGCAAAATTCAACACTGATTTATGATAAAAACTCTCCAGAAAGTGAGCATAGAAGGAACCTACCTCAACATAATAAAGGCCATATATGACAAACCCACAGCCAACATCATTCTCAATGGTGAAAAACTGAAAGGATTTCCTCTAAGAACAGGAACAAGACAAGGATGTCCACTCTCACCACTATTATTCCACAAAGTTTTGGAAGTCCTAGCCACAGAAGTCAGAGAAGAAAAAGAAATGAAAGGAATACAAATTGGAAAAGAAGAAGTAAAACTGTCACTGTTTGCAGATGACATGATACCATACAGAGATAATCCTAAAGATGCTACCAGAGAACTACGGGAGCTAATCGATGAATTTGGTAAAGTTGCAGGATACAAAATTAATGCACAGAAATCTCTTGCATTCCTATACACTAACAGTGAAAGATCAGAAAGAGAAATTAAGGAAACAATCCCATTCACCATTGCAACAAAAAGAATAAAATACCTAGAAATAAACCACCTAAGGAGGTAAAAGCCCTGTACTCAGAAAATTGTAAGACACTAATGAAAGAAATCAAAGATGACACAATCAGATGGAGAGATATTCCATGTTCTTGGATTGGAAGAATCAATATTGTGAAAATGACTCTACTACCCAAAGCAACCTACAGATTCAATGCAATCCCTATCAAATTACCAATGGCATTTTTTATAGAACTAGAGCAAAAAATCTTAAAATGTGTATGTAGACACAAAAGACCCCGAATAGCCAAAGCAATCTTGAGGGGTAAAACACGGAGCTGGAGGAATCAGACTCCCTGACTTCAGACTATACTACAAAACTACAGTAATCAAGACAATATGGTACTGGCACAAAAACAGAAATATAGATCAATGGAACAGGATAGAAAGCCCAGAGATAAACCCACGCACCTATGGTCAACTAATCTCTGACAAAGGAGGCAAGGATATACAATGGAGAAAAGACAATCTCTTCAAAAAGTGGTGCTGGGAAAACTGGACAGCTACATGTAAAAGAATGAAATTAGAACACTCCCTAACACCATACACAAAGATAAACTCAAAATGGATTAAAGACCTAAATGTAAGAGCGGACACTATAAAATTCTTAGAGGAAAACATAGGAAGAACACTCTTTGACAAAAATCACAGCAAGATCTTTTTTGACCCACCTCCTAGAGTAATGGAAATAAAAAGAAAAATAAACACATGGGACCTAGTGAAACTTAAAAGCTTTTGCACAGCAAAGGAAGCCACAAGCAAGACAAAAAGACAAACCTCATAATGGGAGAAAATATTTGCAAATGAAGCAACTGACAAAGGATTAATCTCCAGAATTTACAAGCAGCTCATGCCGGTCAATATCAAAAACAAACAACCCAATCCAAAAATGGGCAGAAGACCTAAATAGACATTTCTCCAAAGAAGGTATACAGATTGCCAACAAACACATGAAAGGATGCTCAACGTCATTAATCATTAGAGAAATGCAAATCAAAACTACAATGAGGTATCACCTCACACCAGTTAGAATGGGCATCATCAAAGAATCTACAGACAACGAATGCTGGAGACGATGTGGAGAAAAGGGAACCCTCTTGCACTGTTGGTGGGAATGTAAATTGATGCAGCCACTATGGAGAACAGTATGGAGGTTCCTTATAAAACTAAGAATAGAACTACCATACGACCCAGCAATCCCACTACTGGGCATATACCCTGAGAAAACCATAACTCAATAAGACACATGCACCCCAATGTTCATTGCAGCACTATTTACAATAGCCAGGTCATGGAAGCAACCTAAATGCCCATCAACAGATGAATGGATAAAGAAGTTGTGGTACATATATACAATGGAATATTACTCAGCCATAAAAAGGAATGAAACTGGGTCATTTGTTGAGACGTGGATGGATCTAGAGACTGTCATACAGAGTGAAGTAAGTCAGAAACAGAAAAACAAATATCGTATATTAACAGATATATGTGGAATCTAGAAAAATGGTACAGATGAACCGGTTTGCAGGGCAGAAATAGAGACAAAGATATGGAGAACAAACGTATGGACACCAAGCGGGGAAAGCACACTGGGGAGTGGTGGTGTGACAAATTGGGGGATTGGGATTGACATATATACACTAATATGTATAAAATAGATAACTAATTAGAACCTGCTGTATAAATAAATAAAATTTAAATGATAAAAAAAAATCTCCTATTAGGGCAACCAATAGTTCTTGCCTGTGATGGGTTGATGATAGAATTTTAGCATGTCAGTGCTGCAGGACCCTTATGGAAATCACTCCCCTCATTTACACAGAGGAGCAGACTGGGGCCCAGAGCAGGCAAAGAATTCACCTAAGGAAACCCAGCAAATTAGGCTGAGTCATGGGCTTCCCTGGTGGCGCAGTGGTTGAGAGTCCGCCTGCCGACGCAGGGGGCACGGGTTCGTGCCCTGGTCCGGGAAGATCCCACATGCCGCGGGGTGGCTGGGTCCGTGAGCCATGGCCTCTGAGCCTGCGCGTCCGGAGCCTGTGCTCCGCAACGGGAGAGGCCACAACAGTGAGAGGCCCGCGTACCGCAAAAAAAAAAAATTAAGCTGAGGCAGGACTAGAGCGTAGTTCCCCTAAAGCTGCCCCACAAATATTTCACCTCTGACCTGTTGTAGGCCGTAAATAACTGACGTTTGGGTGATTTCTCCTGGTTTATGGAAGTCTCCTGTGGACTAGAACATGTTTCCCTGTTGGCAGAATATGGTCACCCTATAGCGGGCATCATACAGCGCCCAGCGGAGAGCTGGTCTGGACCCAGGGCCTGCAGGAAATGGTCCTTTCCCAGGCCCAGCAGCATATAGGCAGCCTCCTTCCTTGACTCAGGGCATCCCAAAGGCCCCAGGAAGGGAAGAGGGTCAGGCCTCACCATACCTGGTCCTGGGAGACCTTGGTGAGCCTGAGAAGCCCCCATCAGATGCCCCTAGTAGCCTCCTACCTAACCCAGTGTCTTGAGTCTGGTGAGAACAACTCTATTTACTGCCCTAAACCTGCCAGTCCAAGACCTGGCCTGACCACAGGAGACATCTCCTTGGTCAGCTCTGATTGAACTTCAAGAATTCATTTCTCTCCTTGCCTCTCCCAGGTGCTCCCAAGACCCAGTGGCGGGGCAAGTGATCTCAGAGCTCTTTACCAACAGAAAGGAGAACATTAATCTCAGGTTTTCCGAAGACTGTCTTTACCTAAATATTTACACTCCTGCTGACTTGAGGAAGAGAAGCAGGCTGCCGGTAAGCAGTGGGAACAAATGGTCAAGGCTGGTGTAGACTGGAGGGGGATGAAGGCAGTGTTGGGTTGGGGCGCCTTGGACCAAGGCTGTTCCAGGGACCCCAGGGCTTTCTTTACCACCACAGCCAAACCTGACGTCAGGAAACACAGGTTTTCCACACCTCAGTTTCCCATAGTGACAGACATAGGGCCTCTGGGGGAGTTTGGAATCTGATACCCAGGGTGGCTAAGACATAATTTCCAATAAAGTCAGAGCTGGAAGGAATCTTGGAGATAAGCCAACAACCCAACCGTTCTGTTACAGATAGAGAAACTGAAGCCCAGTGAGGGGAAGGCGAGGTCACAGTAGGGTTGGCAGGACTAGAGCACGGGTCTCCTGATCTCAAGTCACGCTCTTTGACACACACACACTAGCAAGTGGAGCCTGTGGGTGGCCTTTCCTCAGCACACAGAGACCTTCTCTGACAAACTTTCAGTGTCTCAGTGTCACAGGTGGAGGGCGCAGAGCCTGGAGCAACAGAGAAGCACTTTCCTTTGCCTTTGCCAACTATCAAGATTTTATTGTAGATAATTTTACTTCCTAATTGTCTTTCGCACAAGCTGATGACCCAGGGAATCAGCATTTCCAGAATAAATGGAAGCCCAGAGATGGGGCAGCCTTCCAGACTGAGGCTGGAGGGTGGGGCTGGTCTGCTGGGAAAGGAGGGGTCAGTGGGGTAGAGACAGGCGGGGTGTGAGCACCCAGCCATCTCCCAGGAACACTTCTGGCATGGTGCCCAGATGTGGAGGAGGGCATCTGTGAACTTGTGACTAGAAGGTGGCCCTGCATATACTGGGCTCAAAGAGGTGGGGACAATTGTTAATTCATTCATTCATGCATTCATTCATTCGCCTAGTACATACTCAGCGCCCCCATATGCATGGCTAGAATTGGGGGTTAAGAGAAAGGAGGAACATAAAACCATGACCACACATCCCCTGCCTTCGAGGATCTTAGCACAGGGTTGCACAGAGCTGGCTCCTTCAGCAAATCACTGCTGGCCAGCCCTTGGCTCAGCCTGGACTCAGAGGTGACTGCACACTCAGTCCCTCTGCCCGGAGGTAGGCAGGGGTCAGAGATGTAGGAGGAGCAGGGGCTCCAGGAACCTGAAGCTGGAGAACCTCTACTATGGACACAGGCTCTGGAACTGCAGGGTCTGGGTGTAAATCCTGGTCCTGCCTTTTACTAGCTGAGAGACCTGGCTCTGTTTCCTCAAATCAGGGATAATCACACACAAGTGTTCAATGATGAATATCAAGATTTATGTCAGTGTCTGACACAGCACACGAGGCAAGTCTTGCTGATGCATTAGTTAGAGTTGAAGGGAAGAAATTCCTCCTGCCCCAACAGCCAGCCTACTGCACCGTGGCCATTGGCTGCCATGTGCTGGGCAGCTCAACATGTGGACTCTGGAGCCAGACTGCCTGGGTTCAAGTCCTGCCTCCACCACCTGTTAGCTGCGTGACCTCAGGGTGGTTAAGTGCCTCAGTTTTCCTGTCTGTGAAATGGGACAATAGTAGTCCCTATCTTGTGGATGGTTTATTTTTAAATGCTTAGAGCAGTACTTGACACATAGTTCATGTATGAGTTCTTTGATTTTTTTATTAACAAAATCATTATACTATTATTTTAGCCATTCTCACTTTCTTGCTATGTGAACTCTTTAAATTCAGGGCCATGCATTATGAATTGTCATGTCCACTCTCATCCTTAATTCTTACCACAGTCCCTGGTAGGTTTTCAAATCATATTCGTCAGATGATTGAAGACTTCTTAGAGGAGGTGGCTTTTAGGCTGGGCTTTGGAGGATGGGTGAGATTTGGGGAGCAGAGGAGGCAGTGGAAAGGCCTATTAAGAAGAGGTACCACCCAGGGCGTGTGCTTCTTGACATGGTCATCATTCACATGAGAAGTTTATTTCACCACACAAAAGGTAACTAAGGTGAAGCTGAAATAAGCTTCTAACCGAGGGCTGTTGCGTGCAGAGTGTGCTGAGCTGCGTGAAGGGTCCGGGAGTGAGGACTGTGGGAGTGTTGGGGAGAAGATGGCGCTCTTAGCCTTGGCTGTTCCCATGATGATGTTCTCAGCATGAAGAGCACTGGCAGGAGGTGGCACTGAGGCAGGGGAGACAGGCAGGGGCAGCCAGGGTGCACTGAGTGGGGTGGTGGCCTGGGCCACAGCTGGGAGAACGGGTAGATGACCAAACCAGACAGCCTCTTGAGGTCTTTCCCAGCTCTGCTTCCTATGCCCTGTATGGTTGCTTCCTCCGCATCCAGGTGATGGTGTGGATCCATGGAGGAGGTCTGATGTTGGGCGGAGCATCAACCTATGATGGGCTGGCCCTCTCTGCCCATGAAAACGTGGTGGTGGTGACCGTTCAGTACCGCCTGGGCATCTGGGGATTCTTCAGGTAAGACACTGGACTCTCCTCACGGCACATTGACCCTCAGTGTGGGAGTGCTAGGACCCCACTCTGGTCATGCAAGCCCTCAAAGGGATCTTTGCTAGGTTCCCTACTAAGACATGCAAGTCCCCTCATAATTGGGCTCTACCTACCTTCTCCTTCCCCAGCCACCCTGGTCCACTTACCTGCATGTAAAATGCCTAATCTGCCTGACAAACTCCTGTTATTCCTGCAAAACCCAACCCAAATGTTACCTCGTCTGAAATGCTCATCTCTTTTTCACCTGTGCTGCCCAGCATGTTGCATACCTATAAGGTGACAGTTAACATGCAGCGCAGCAGTTAGAGGCGTATACATCTTACCTCATGGGGAAGGAAGGAAGGAGCAGACTCACGTGGGAGCTCCGTAAAGTCTTGTAGGTGGAGGAACGGGTGGCTGGAACTTGGAGGCTGTAACGAGCACCTGACTCTAGTGGACACGTCTACTGAGAGGAGCGTAGGGCCCACTCACCCCATTTCCTTCGTGGAGTTTGGCACATGCATGAGCGAAGGCTCGAGTCTCCTCCATGGAGTGTCCGTGGGGACAGGAACTGGACTTCCTGCAGGCACAGTTACTGAGCCTTTTCTGAATGCACCAGCCCCAGGACCTCTTACCCTCAGATGGCTGGTGGGTGGGCTGGGGGAGGGGTGGTCATCTCACTGGAAAGACCTATGAGCTGGAGGAGGGCTGTCCCAGGCGAGTCGCGTCCCGGGATGTGTCATCTTCACTGAGACTCCTCATGTCCTTCCCCCGTGGCCCACGGCTGCTCCCAGTTACAGTATAACTGCATACACTCCCCCCTCCCTCTCCCCCAGGCTCTCCTCTACCACGTCAGTCAGGGTTTCACCCCACCAGACACCACACTGCTCTGGTCCAGGTCACCAGCGGCCCAGCCTTGGCAGCAACCGCACGTCACCCCTCAAACCTTTTTGAAAAATTTCCTTCTCTTGGCTCCTGGCCACCTCCTCCCTCATGGCAGCTCCTTCTCGGCCCCTCCTGGACCCTCCCCTCCCCATCTCAGCCTCTGTGTGCATCTTCTTCTCTGTCCCACTGGTTCCCTGAGTGACCTCAGGGGGCACTTCCAGGCTCCCTATTTTTAGCCCATTTCTCCTTTGAAACCCGCAGGTACATCATTAACTACCTCCTGCCATCCCCACGGGACACCTGAGGGCACCTCTCCCTTCCACGGACAAACTTAACCCTTGACTCCCGATGCCCCTGCCCCAAACCCTCCTCCTTTCTCCACAGGGCCTCCTGCTCAGCTGCAGGCAGCTCCACCCTTCCAGTTACTCAGGATAAAAGCCTGGGGCCACTTGGATTCTTTTCTTTTTCTCACACCCCACATCCAGTCACCAGCAAATCCTCTTGGCTCCACTTTTACAATATGTTCAGAATCCAGCCACTTCTCACCTCCGCCCTTGTAGTCGCCCTGTTCAAAGCACTCTGTGCCTCTCCCCTGGATTGTTGTAATAACACCTACTTCTATAACCCTGCTATTTTACACCGTGTCTGATCCTCACAGTAGCCAAAGTGATCATTTAAGACATAAGTGGAATCATGTCATCCCTGCAATGGCTTCCTAACTTACTCAAGATGACATTGACATCCTTACCGAGGCCCTCAGGGCCCTCTGTAGCTGTAGGTCCTAGGCTCACACTTTTGTTCACTGGATGCCGGGGCCTTTGCATGTGCTGTTTCTTCTGCCTGGAATTCCCTTTGGAATTGTAGAATAGTAGATGCTCCATAAATAGATGTGGGATGGATGTATAGAGCGCTACAGCGGAACAATGCTGCAGGATGGGAGGCAGGTGAAGACCCCAGTGTCAGGGCTCTGGAAGCCCAGTCTCTTGCAGAAGGCTCACCCAGACCCCCAGCCCCATCTGTGGTCCTGAGAGCCCTGCTGTGACATGTCTGCTCTCAACGCCACCCTGTTCTCTTACAGCACAGGGGATGAACACAGCCGGGGGAACTGGGGTCACTTGGACCAGTTGGCCGCACTGCACTGGGTCCAGGAGAACATTGCCAACTTCGGAGGGGATCCAGGCTCTGTGACCATCTTTGGAGAGTCAGCAGGAGGGGAAAGTGTCTCTATTCTTGTAAGTGTTTCTGGCCCTGATGTGGCTACCGATGGGACCCCTTGCAGACCAGCCAGTCTAGTCATGGGACCTGGATTCAAGGCTGACCCTACTCTGTGCAGCATCAGATGGTGGAAAGTTATGGCCAAACTCTCCTTGGACCGCAGGAAGCTCAGAGCTCAGCTTAGCATCCTGGGGCCATATCTCCAGCCACGGCTGCAACGGAGACATTCCTCCTGTCCTGTGTTGGTTGAGCTCTTACTCTCCTTCCTAATCATTTTACTATTAGTACTCACCTCACTCCTCTTGGGTAGTAGGGGTGGGTGTAAATTCTGGATAAGAGGAGGCAACCATGAAGTTGGGTGCAATGTCATTATTTGGCTTGAAGCCAGATCTACAATTCAAGGGGACACGAACACTAAGAACAGGTCAGAGGCCTCCTCTGGGGAGGTCTGATGGCTTGTTCATGCTCAGGAAGGAGGGCAGCAGCCTCTGGGGCTGAGGATGGAGCTGGGCTGGGGGAGGAGGGGTAGAGAGAGGAAGGAGGATGGAAGGGGGCATGGGACCCGGGAAACGGAACACAGACACGACCTGGGAGCCTGATGTGGGAATGGCAGTTGGGAGACACCGAGGGAAGCAAAGGTGGAAAACCAGATTAGAAGGCGCTGGGAGCTGTTAGAAACCCTCCAGCTGCCTCACAGTTGAGCAGAGGGTTAACACTATTACTGTATTTTTAAAACATATGTTGGATTCATAGTTGAATCTTCAGAGGAAAATATTTTTATTTTATAAAATGGAGAAAAAAGAAAAGCATGGATAACTCTCCCCAAATAAAAATTCATCCACAATCCTATTAGCCAGGGATTGTCACCATGGACAGTTTTATTTTTCTAGTCTTTTTTCCATGAATCTATCTATCTATCTATGTATCTATCATCTATGATCTATCTACCTATCTACCTGTATCTATGAATTTTTAAACAAAAAAACTTCCTTAATATTATAACACAAATATTTCCCTCACCATTAGCTATTCTTTCATATTTTTTGTGTGTATAGTCGAGTATAGTATAGTATTTCATTGTAAGAATGAAAAATACCTTATTTACCCAATGTCATATATTAGAACCTTGTGTTATTTCCAGTTTTTACTGTTATAAATAACATGAACATTTTAGAGATTTTTGTGTGCCTCCATGATCATTTTCCTTAAAATAAATCCTAAGTAATGCAAATGGGGAATCAGAACTGTGCCTTTAAAGTGTTGCTAGGAATTGCTGAGCTGCCTTTCAGATACTTTGATTGTTATAATCAGTGTGTGCCACACACTTCCTGTTTTGTCCTTCACTCTGCTCCTGGCTCCTTCCAGCTGAGGTTTTCTTGCAGAAGCCAGGCCCCATGGTCTCCAGGGGAACAGCCCAGGACAGGGCTGTGGATGGGGGTAGCTCTTGAAGACCCCTCCCCATGAGCATAAACTCCCTTTCTCGCCACCCTTCTCCCAGGTGTTATCTCCCCTGTCCAAGAATCTCTTCCACCGGGCCATCTCTGAGAGTGGTGTGGCCCTCACTTCTGTCCTGGTCAAGAAGGACATGAAGGCCACAGCTAAGGTAGGTCTCACACTGGACTGTCCCCACACCCTTTGCTCTGCTCTCCTGGAGTTGTCAGGGGTCTTTCTTGCTGTGGGAGCCAGTTGACATCCTCAAAGAATCACAGAAGTGAGGGTGGCTGAGGAGGGAGGGCAAGGATACACCTCATCCCACCTCCACCTTCTACTGCTGAGCAAACTGGGGCAGAGAGCAGAAGCACTTGCTAGGGTCAGCAAGTGATCAGAGCAGAGCCAGACTCAGGCTCATGACTCTGGACTGCCAGCCCCCATGCACGGTCCACTGAACACGCTTCCCAAAGTGTTCCAGGTGGGGTGCTGGCCTGGACAGTGGTCAGTGAACTGTCACCCTATCTTGCCTCGCTCAGGGTCTGAAATCTGATGAACTCATTGGCACCATGTGGGCCTGGAGTGGATTCTCCTTGGGGGCTTGTGCCTGGAGTGGGTTCCTGAAGAATTCATTCATTGATTCATTCGTTCACTCAACAAATAGTTTTGATATAATCTGACACCTCGCAACCTCATGAAGCTTCTGTTATAATTGAGGAGACAGATTAATAATTATATAATTGCACAACTTACAAAATGTCAACTGTGACTAGAGCAATAGAGGAGAGATACCTGATGTCATAACAGAATCCAAAAGGAGCACTTAGTCCAGTGGACAGGGGGAGGTTTTCAGGAAAGGCTTCATGAAAAAAAATGATCAACGTGTTGAGATGAGAAGGATGAGCAGTAAATTACTTGGTAAGAAAAGAATATCCAGGAAGAGGGAGCAGCCTGTGCAAATGTCCTGTGGCAGGAGCAGGTATCTCAACTGAGAGAGAGCGAGAAATGCTGCTGTGGCCAGAGCAGAAAGAGCAGACGGAACCTGGAGTGAAGTGGGGATGGAGCCATCGGCAGGGCCATGCTGCAGAGGACCTGGTGAGGACTTTGTCTTATTTGGAGAGTGTTAGGAAGCCAAGGAAGGGTGAGCAACAGGGAGGCTCTGCTGAGGAGTGTGCGCTGGAGTCACTGATGTGGAGCGATTCCGTCGGGCTGTGAGAGCTGGTTAGGTGGACGGGTGGGGGCAGCAGCCAGACCTAAAGGGACTGACTGGTAAGCAGGAGGGGAGGAGATAAGACACCAAGAATTTTAAAAATTGTTGAGACTGTTTTTCAGAATTCTTTGGCTATTAACAGCAGAAGCCCATTGATCAGGCTTAAGTCAAGAAGGGGGAGTTTATTTAAAGGAAACAAAGGTGGCAGAAATGGTACTGGATTTTGCTGTCACACAGGACCAGAAATTGGCAGAATGAAGAATCCAAGACTCATATTCTTGTCCTCTCTCTCTCTCTCTCTCTCTCTCTCTCTCTCTCTCTCCGCTCTACTTCTTCATGTCCCTTTTTATTTAATTTTTCACCAAATACATACTGAGCATTGATTGTATGTCAGACACTGGACCAGGCTCTGGGCAGCCCATGTGCACTCTCCATGGTCCCGCCATCATGGAGCCTGATTTCTCTCCTTCTGCATCTTCCCCTCTGGCTGCACTTTGCAAGTGTCTAGCCTGAGGCCAAAAGGCTATTAACTGGATGAGCTGAGATTTGAAATTAGTGGGATTCTGGATTCCATGCTCTCAAGCCCCACCCCGCGCTGCCTCTCTTTAGATGTTCAGCTTTGAGGTCATTGTGTCCACTTGAACAGAGATAAGGCAGCAGAGGCTGAGGAGTATAATTGGCACGTCTGGGATCCAGGACATACTGGTCTAGAGTATCTTCGCTACCATGTGTTGACTTCAGAAATTGAGGTTGGAACAGAACATCTCTTTATTGATGGAGGGAAGAGACAGGGCTTTTGAATTCTGCTGTCACCTGTGATCTCTGCAGAAAATTGCTGTCTTTGCTGGGTGTAAAAGCACCACCTCAGCTGTCCTTGTTCACTGCCTGCGCCAGAAGACAGAGGACGAGCTCTTGGAGGTAACGCTGAAGATGGTGAGTGCATCCACTCTCATAGCCACACAAGCTCCCCGTCCTGTGAACATGGCCCCAGGCTTCGTCATTTCACCTATCCCCTTGCCCTGGAAAAACTACCTGGGACAGTTTCTCACCTCTCAAGAGCAGTGTCAGACTGGATCTGAATGGGGAATTTCCTTCTTTCTTTTTTATTATGGAATAACTCAGATGTTAGCAAAGACAAAAAATAACATAATGAACAACTGCGTAATAACTCCTCATATCTATCAAAACTTACTTTTTCCAATCTTGTTTTTCTGATAGATTTTTTTATATGTGACTATTTTCTTTATTGTAAATATATATGTGTCACATACAATTTACCATTTTAATCATTTTAAGTGTACAATTCAATGGCATTAATTACACTCAGTACTGTGCAACCATCACCACTATTTCCAAAACTTTTCATCATCCCAAACAAAAAATCCCTACCTCTTTAAACAGTTACTCTGTCTTCTCCCCTTCCCCCCAGTCTCTGGAAACCTCTAATCTACTTTCTGTCTATGAATTTGCCCATCCTAGATTCATTCATATAAGTGGAATCTGATAGATTTTTAAGAAATTAAACATTACACATTCTCAGAGGTGATTACCATCCTGAATTTTGGGGAATGGGGTTATTCAGAACAAAGCTTTTCAGAAAGGTTGTCACAATTGTCTTGGTTAATTTAGAAACCACCTCAATTATCATCCAGTGGTGGCCCAATTTTCTAGATTTTCTGCACGTCTGCCTCAGTAGTGATTCTCACATAATCGTATATCTACCCATTCATCCACCCAACCATCCATCCACCTATTCATCCATCCATTCATTCATCATCTTATTATACATCTGTCCATCCACCAGTGAATCCAATTCATCAGTATCTTTGATGAAAATCTAATGTCAACTCATCTATAACATTCATTCATCTGTTATCAATCATTCATATATCTGTATTTCATCATCCATCTCTCTAAAATCAGTGACCCGTCCATCACCTAGTCTGCTAGCTATCATCCATCTATCCACTTATCCCCCCAACTCAATACTCCAAGTATTGACTAATTCCCTCCACCCATCCATCTGTCTTTGCTAAGTGTATGCGGGGAGGTAACAGCGTGGGTGATGCAGACATAACTGGATATAGTCCCTGCTCATAAGGAACTATTCAAGGAGAAACACGCCCCTATACTTAGTGGATTAAGTGTGGTGGGAATACAGAGAGGGGACGCATTCATTATAGTAAAAGCAGGGATGCTTCACAGAGAAGGTGACATTTCAGGATTGGTGGATGGCTATGGTAGTGGGTCATCACAGGAAGCTACAGCACAACAGATACCCAGAGATCACCACTTATAAGATCCGCTTATAAGGGGAGAGTCTGGACCCTGGACCCCTGAGGATGCTTCTGGACCCCCAGCGGCCAGCCTCCAGCACTGGAGTCTGCTCTGTTTCCATGGGTTAAGTCCAAGGTAGCCTTGGATCCTGGCTTCTCAGGCTCAAATAAGGTGACCAATGTGCTCAAAGATAAAAACACAACTGTTTTCTGATGCCTGGAAAGAGGTAAATTTATTTCAGCAATTCTCCATGTGGCACAAGAGATCCGCTTATAAGGGGAGAGTCGGTGACTTTGGGAGAATCCAGAGAACCTAAGAGCCCATGTTATCCTTCTGAGATCTTCTGAGATCACGTGGAAGTGTTTCCATGATTATCCTCTCTCCCCAATAACACACGTGGGTGTGCACGCGCACACACACACACCTGGATTGCGGGGCTACAACCCATAACGGAGGGACCCTTACTGGGACTTCCTGCATACTGGTCAGGACTGTTAGCTGCAGTGTCACAATAAAATCAGCACAATCTTGGTGAACTCACAACAAAGAGAAGCATGGGGTGGGGTGAATTTCAGTGAGCTTGTATGAGTCAGGATTTTCTAATGCAGGAGGAGAAAACTCATCTCGAAGTGACTTGAGAAGAGAAAGGTGTATGTTGTAACAGAATCTTCAGGTAACTAACTGAAAAGTCCAGGAGTTGATGGCTTCAGGCATGTCCGGATCCAGATGCACATATGATATCATCAAGACTCTGTCTCTATCCCTCAGCTTTTTACCTCTCTGTGTTGGCTTTACTCTCAGGCAGATTTGTCCCCTGGGGAGGTTAGACAACAACAGTATTCTAGACTTACATCCTATCTGCTTAGAAACCCTCTTTCCCAATAATTCCAGCAAAAGTTTTAGGTAAACTCTATTGAACTCACATGGGCACATGTCCATCCCTGAAGTAATCCCTGTCTTCAGGGAGATGGTGCACCTCAGGTCACATATAGATGCCTGGAATCATGGAGTGAGACTGGGGAAGAGGGAGTCCCCCAAAGGAAAATTGGGATGTTTTTGCCTGGAGGAACAAGAAGAGGAAATGGGTGCAGGGCAGGGCAGGCACAAGCAGCAGTCCTCTCCAGAGCTCCCCTCGCCCATCCCATACCTGCACCCTGTGCTCATGCCCAGGGGAGCTGGTGCCCTGCCCACTTCCTTTCAGCCCAGCCAGGGTGGCACCAGGAGGGAGGACTTGATACCTTTGACGCACAGCTCACAGGATCAGCTTTGCTCTCAGGAAGCCTTCTCACCCACAGCCTCTGCCTTTGTCTTCACAGAAATTTTTCACTCTTGATTTACACGGAGACCCCAGAGAGGTAAGATGCTTACAAGAACTGACTGTAGATGGAGAGATGCATATAGATATACACACCCTTCAAATTAAATACACATTATGTTATATAGTTTATACCAACTTGAGTGAAGATCTGCCCGCATCACCTAACCACTGTTGGCCCTGGTCAGAGTTCTGCCCTCTGGGGTCCACAGACTTAGCCCCCTTTGTTAGGACCCTGAGTGTGTGGCCACCGCCCATGGGCACGCAGGTCTGCGATGCCGGCTGTGAGCTCAGGCAGGTGGAGAGGGGGACACGGGTGTGACCTCGAAGGGGAAGCACAGACGCGACGCTGCCCTCTTCCCCAGAGCTCTCCTTTCCTGCCCACCGTGCTTGACGGAGTGCTGCTGCCAAAGATGCCCGAAGAGATTCTGGCTGAAAAGAATTTCCACCCCGTTCCCTACGTCGTGGGAATCAACAAGCAGGAGTGTGGCTGGATTCTGCCGATGGTGAGAAAGTGCAGGCCTCTTAGACTCGCCTCCCCTGCCCGTCACATCACCCCTCCCATCTCTGGTCACAGGACCCCTCCTTCTGCGCACCCCCCTCTGGGACCTTCATACACCTTGACATTTCCGTGGAAACCTTCTCCATGATGGCCCAGCTGTCACCTGGGTGGTGCGGCCCTGGGGACCCACATCCCCACACACTCTCTGCTTGTCCTCCCATCCAAGAATCCTGAAATGTCAGTGCCAGGAGGGCTGGTAGAGATAATCATTGGGCAGATGAGAAACCCAAGGCCTGGAAAGGGGAAGGGGCTTGGGAGTTAAGGAGAGTGAGGCCCTGGGACCTGCAGCCTCTCCCCTGGGCTTGGTGCTTTCATAGTTTCTCCATAAATTCCACCCACCCACACCTCACACTCTCATTCATCTAACTGGAAACATTCAAAGGAGCCTGCTTCCTCCTGAGTTAAAATTGACTTCTAAAAGTTAGGAAGTACTTTCCCTTCTGCCAAAGATAAACAAAGCCGGACACTAGTTGAAGTGGTAACAGATTTGATTCAGATACACCCTTGCTGTAGGGAAAAGATCAATTGTGAACTGAACCCAAGGCCGGGGCTCGGGGAGGATTATCCGTGTAACTGGGCCACCTGGATTTGTTAGCTGGCATTTATCTGGAGAAGAAACAAGCTTCTGTCTTTATGACAGGAGGCCGTGGTGTAAGTAGAAGCAAGGCTCCCACTGAAGTTAGGCCTTTATCTTTCCACAGGGACTGGGGGAGAGAGCAAGAATTACCCCCTGAATGTTTGCTTTTCATAGAGATGGCTCTCAGGTCCTTGAGAAAACAGGTTGGAGCAGTGTTTTTACATCCCAAAGGGCAGAAAAAGGACTTATAATAACAAGGTTTTAAAGTAACTGCACTAAGAATGGGTTCAGGGACCTACCTGCCCATCACCAGGTTTTGGCTCTAGAGCAAACGGTAAATGTTCCTGGCAGCACACAGCTTTATAAGGGGGCCTGGGGACAGGGCCTTAAGCTGCTTGTGGCCGTGCTAGAGTTTGGTGAAGTCACTTAGTGCAGAGTTTTGATGCAGTTGTTATGTGCAGAGTTCTGCAGTTCTTCAGAATGATTTCAGAGGTTATACCAAAGGACCAAAACCATAATGGCAGGATTTGGGGCTTTCTCAGTTATCTAACACAGGCGGGGTATTTGTGAGGTCTGTGTCTTCTGCCCCAGAGCCCTCTACTTCAACACTTGGCTGGCTGAAACCTTCCCTCTCTGTCTTGATGACCACTGTGGAGACTCTAGCCTAAATATATATATATATGCACACATATATATGCACGCATACACACACACACACACACACATATATATACATACACATACACACACACACACAAAGACTGGGACAGCTTCCCTTAACAATTACTTTATCTTCTTTGCATTCCTTGATTTCTAGATATAAAAGTCCATTTGATTCATTGATTTTGCCCAACTCATCAAAGACCCATGCCCTACAGAGTGAAGTAAGTCAGAAAGAGAAAAACAAATATCGTATGCTAACACATATATATGGAATCTAAAAAACAAACAGAAAAATGGTCATGAAGAACCTAGGAGCAAGATGGGAATAAAGATGCAGACCTACTAGAGAATGGACTTGAGGATATGGGGAGGGGGAAGGGTAAGCTGGGACAAAGAGGGTGGCATGGACATATATACACTACCAAATGTAAAATAGCTAGTGAGAAGCAGCCACATAGCACAGGGAGATCAGCTCGGTGCTTTGTGACCACCTAGAAGGGTGGGATAGGGAGGGTGGGAAGAGGGAAGAGATATGGGAACATATGTATATGTATACGTATAACTGATTCACTTTGTTATAAAGCAGAAACTAACACACCATTGTAAAGCAATTATACTCCACTAAAGATGTTAAATAAATAAATAAATAAACAATAAAAGACTCAAAAAGAAAAAAAAATAGACCCATGCCCATCAAGACATGACAGTGACCTTCAGCCTGCATTGGTTTGGTTTGTTGGTCACTTCGGTTTTTCCTGTCATTACCGGGTGATTCACAATTGCTTAACCTTTGTTTTAACAGTTCATGGGCTACTCATTCTCTGAAGGCAAGCTGGACCAGAAGACGGCCACATCCTTCGTGTGGAAGTCCTACCCCATCCTTGTAAGAGTCTAGGGATCACAGGAACTGGCTGAGCCCTAAAGAGGGGAAGAGGCTTGTTCCCAGTTACAGAGCAACTAATGGCAGAATGAAGACTGGGGCTGGGGGGGTTCTGCCCCACTTTTTCTGCTTTTCTTATCACTACCCAGGGTTGGGGGAGGGGGAAAGTTTGCACTGGGCTCAAAAAGTTCACCATTAACACAAGAAGAGAAACTGTGTCACTCACCAGGGGTGGTGAAGTCAAAAATCCAGAAATAGCAAAATTTAAACCACCAAATGAATGAAGAGTATTTAGTAAGAGTTTATGGTACATAAAAAATAGTTCACACCCTGGGGGCTTCCAACTTCAAAGGCTGGTAGGAAGCTCAGGGGCATGAAGTTACAGGATGGCTTATAAAGTGAAAATGAGGAAGTTGTTAACATTTTCAGTGATTGCTTATTACAATAGAGGTTTTCAGGTGGCAAGGGATTGGTTAAAAGTGATTATCTCATACTATTTTAGGGAGATGACTTAGTTTATTTTGTGATTGTCAGAGGGATTTACAAAAAATAACCTGAGTTAGGTTTTGCTTATGTGCATGAAATAAGCTAGAGTTAGTTTTGCTTACATGGCTTAAATGGTTTTTTCTGCACAGATAATTCGTAAGTCTGGTCTCCATTTTATATTTAACTTTAACAGTGGTCACTTTCACTGGATCTATTTCAGAGCATCCCTGAGGAACTGACCACGGTGGCCGCTGACAAGTATTTAGGAGGAACAGATGACCCTGCCAGAAAGAAAGACCTGTTCCTGGACTTGATTGCAGATGGGATGTTTGGTGTCCCATCTGTGAATGTGGCCCGTCACCACAGAGGTGAGTCCCAGACATTGGACGGGAGAGGGACACTGACCTCTCCAGCTTCACTGACTGTCCTGCCCAGCCCTCAGCACAAACATATGTGGAATTGCTGAGGGTCGTACATCCAAGGCTGATTGCATTTGGCCTGGGGTGGGGCACTGTCCTGTTTTGGTTTCCACCAGAAGCAGACTCCGAGAAAAGGATCCAAATGCAAAGAGTTTATTTGGGGGGGTGATCCCAGAAAACACCAGTAGAAGAGTGGAGAAGTGACATGAATGGAGAGGAAGCCAGTCCACCCTGCACTGTCAAGAAAGCATCCACTGTGGACACCTGGACCTGGGGAGCTCTGGGAAACCAGCAGAACACATGTCTCAGGGTTATCCCTAGTGAGTGGCAAGAGAGCTGGGGTATTTATCCTCCAACTTTGACGAGTCATTGGTTGAAGGCTGTTCCCAAGGGCAGTTAATTCCCTGGTGCTTTGACCTGTTGCACACATGGGCAGAGTGGTCTGTGGCTGCCAAAGACAAAGAGCTACGGATGCAGGAGCTGGAACTCAGGCTAGCGTGCCCGGAAGCAGGGGATATGGGGAGGCACCGACAGCGTCTGCCACAGGGCTCCTCACCTGAATTGTGGTGGTCTGTGGGGCTGGAGGGGAAATCTTGGAAGATAGGTCTTGGAAGGTTTCCAAGGTCAGAGCTATCTGCAAACTAGTTTGTTAACCAGTGGAGCTGGGGGTAGAGGGAGGCCAAGCACAGGATCAGGAGTGTTGTCTGGGACCAAGAAAGCTGAAAGGAGTGAGTATTGGAAGAGTGGGGCCACGTGGCCTAGAGAATGTCAATATCTGTGGCTGGTCCACCACAGGACCTTCCAACATTGACCCAAGACTGTGTGTAGGGTGTGAGGTCAGGGATGGATGAGCTTACCTGGAGAGGAGGTGTCCCTTTTGGGTGCCTTTTGAGTTACTCACAGGACCCTTCATTACTTGGAGACCTCATTCACCTAGTCTGCAAGCCAGGAGATGGTCCTGGGGTCCAGACCTCTCTGCCTAACGGTGCTAGAAGGGTTTTAAACTTTGAGACTTTATAAGCATAATAAAACGTAGCTGTGGCTGACTTACTCTATCCCCGAGCACTCAGTACAGTAATTTGGAGGTACTAGTTACCATTTCTTCCTCCCTAGGGTCCTGATGACCAGCCAGGGACTGCCTGGGGTCAAATCTGTTCTTTCATAAATTTGGTCTTGCCTCTTGCTGCGTGTCTTGATTTGTAGTATCCCCTTCAGCATCCATGCTGCTCCCAGCCATACTGGACTTGAGTTTTTTATCTGACATCCCGTGACTTTGAATTCAGGGTCTTATTGCCAGCACTTCCCAGAGTTTATCAATGTTATTTTTTCATTGTCGTATTTCTCTCAATCTGTTTTTGATAGTTTTCTGAGTATAAAATTAATCTTACCATTGTAGAAAGTTTTGAAAATATGGGAACATATTAAAGAAGCAATTATATATTACTCATAATTCCTTCATCTAGAAGTATCAGCTATAAAGTTTTGGTTTTTTGTTTTTTTTGCGGTACGCGGGCCTCTCACTCTTGTGGCCTCTCCCGTTGCGGAGCACAGACTCCGGACGCACAGGCTCAGCAGCCACGGGCCCAGCCGCTCCGCAGCATGTGGGATCTTCCCGGACCGGGGCACAAACCTGTGTCCCCTGCATCGGCAGGCGGACTCTCAACCACTGCACCACCAGGGAAGCCCCATCTATAAAGTTTTGACTTTTTTTTTTCTATTAGCCTTTCCATGTCTTACACATAATTTTTAAATTAATTTTATGTTCATAGACAACTATATTGTAGGCATTTCCTCAATGTCAATATAAATTCATGGAAAATAGCAATTATTTCATGGTATGATGGATTAAAATTTACTTTAGTATTCCTGTCCTATTGGGTATTTAGCCTGGCTGCTCATTTTGATGCTACAGAAAACATCATACTCAGCCTTATGTACGTAAATCTTTAACCAAGTCTCAAACAATTTTCTTAGAGTTGGTTTCTAGAAGTGAAATTATTAAGCTGGGCTGTAGTAGAATTTTAAAGTTCTTGATACATTTTGTGAAATTGCTTTCTAGTGTATGAGAGTGTGGATTTCTTAGCTTTCTCACTTGGGATAGTCAGATTAAAAGAATAAAAATAATGCTGCCAATTTTATATAAGTCCTACCTCACAAAAAAAAGAACATCGCACTGTTTTAATTTGCATATTTTTATTACTAGCTCTCTCCTTCCCCCTGCTTCTCTTGTTGCTCCTAATTGTTATTATTGAAATCTCTGCCCTAGTTTCCTTTGAAGACGTGTGTTGTGATTGTAGGAATTTTTAAAAAATATTTATTTATTTGGCTAAGCCGGGTCTTAGTTGTGGCACACAGGATCTTCAGTTATGGCATGCGGGATCTTTAGTTACGGCATGCGGGATCTTTAGTTGCGGCATGCGGGATCTAGTTCCCTGATCAGGGATTGAACCCGGGCCGCCTGCACTGGGAGCATGGAGTCTTAACCACCGGACCACCAGAAAAGTACCCCCGTAGGAATTTTTTTTATAAATCTCAGTGGTTTAAGGCAAAACACTGAAAAAAAAAGAAGAAGAAGAAGAAGAGGAATGAAAAGAATATCTTTTGGGCAGCATGCTGCCATAATTAAGTTCTCTCATTCACACTAGGTCTTTCTTTGTATGGTTGGGTTCTCAGTTCTGTTCTAACACTTCTGAGTAGCAGAGGCAAAGGGTAAACACCCTCCTTTCCGTGAGTTCTGCTTGACCCTGAAGCAGCTGTTTACCAATTGGATTATGGAACCACAGACGGATTGCTTCTTCCAAAACCAAGAGTGCAGTGAGAGGGGGGAAGGGAGGCAATTAAATAAGTTATTCTACATCCTCCTGTCAGGATGGCATATATTGTTACACTATGTAGTGGACAAACATTTAATGATATGAAGAAATTATTATAGTCATTACAAAACTACACATCCAATAGTATCCTTATTTTATATACATAAGTGAGATAAGTGCTAAAATATTAACAGAGGTTTCTCTGAGCAGTGGGATTAGATGTGATCATTTTGTTCTTATTCCTTTTTTCTGCATTTTCCAAATGTGATTCTGTCCCCAGGAAGGGAAAAAGTGTGATATTTCCCCGCCAGTCTGACTTGGGGCCTGACCCTTCCCGGGTAGAGTCACTCGCTCTGGGCATAATGATCAATGCAAGGCACAGAGCTCCCCGGGCGGGTGGCCCGTGATTTAGCCCTGAAGGAGCAAGATGGGCAACGCTGCTGAAGCATCAGCGGGAAAACTGACATCTTCCTGGGGCTTAGAGAGGGGGTGGTGAGCGTAGGGGCAGGGGAGAGGAGGAGGGAGGAACTGTACCCTTTCTCGGCCCCTTCTTCCTTCTGCCACCACCTTAACACTCCCCGGGCCAAGCAGGAAGCAAGACCTGTATGATGACAGAGAAAAAGGAAATGCTGAATTGTGGTTTCCTGAGACACAAGGAATAGACTGTCCCCTTTCTGCATAGGCTTGTATTTAAATACCTGCACTTTCAGACTAGCAACTTGGATTTACTTCACTCTTCTTGGAATACGTGTGAAAACCACCAGAAACGCTCAAAAATGCGCATAATAGAAGGCACCTGTCAGGCTGCAGGTATTCTCCAAGGGAATGAACACTAACCTGTTAGCAATGAAATGTCGTGGTATTTCTGTGTACGTAAACTATGTATCTAGATGTTCTGCTGTGTGAATGCATCAATAGGCAAAGAGGTTTATATGTATTGACCCAATGCCTCTATAATGATAGTTATTTTGAATCAATTTCCCCAAAGTTTCAACATTCATTCATTCAATAGCTGGCTCAAATCAAGTTCCACCTCCACCACCAGTACACTCTGAAGCAAGTCATAGAACTTTTCCCAAACTGTTTTTCTCTGTTATGCTGATAACCAGGGGCTTCCTGCAGGGACACACAGGGTCTGGCACACAGTTGGTTCTCACAACGGGCAGCTGCTGTTAATATTGTTGTTCACTCAGGACCAGGCATGCCCCCAATTTCCTGATGGCTCACAGCGCCCCTCCCACCCACCTCTGGAGCCCTTGATACCATCCAGGTGTGCATCTGCTGAAGTGAACTGTGCATGAATCCATGTCTTCCAGATGCCGGAGCCCCCACTTACATGTATGAGTTCCAGTATCGCCCAAGCTTCTCATCAGAGATGAAACCCAAGACGGTGATAGGGGACCATGGGGATGAGCTCTTCTCGGTCTTCGGGGCTCCATTTTTGAAAGGTGATGGCCCTTTGGTGACTACAGACTTGGAGTTAGGGGATCTGGGTTCAAGCCTTGGTTTGGTGGCCTTGGGCAAGTTCCTCCTTCTCTCCAGGTCTTAGTTTCCTGAATTCACCACAACAGGGTTGAAGGACAAAGGGTCCTAACCTTTCTCTTGCTCTAATGTGCATGGTGGAGAATGTGTATCCTTGCGCCCTCATCCATGGTCACTCTAAGAATCCAGACCTGGGCATCAGTAAGACAGGAGGTGGGTCACCTGCAGGGCCCTGCTCAGGGCTAGAATGCCACCACTCACTTTGCACTCACAAGAGCGTATCAGAAGGTACGTGAGAGTAAGGTTAGAATTGCTCTTAACCTTGAATCAGGACTAATATGTGTCTGTCTATCCAACCATCTATCTATCTAAAACTCATATCTTTTAATATTTTAATACACTTAAGAGTATAATATTTTAAAGAAAACTTTTCACAGATGTCTTCAATGTCTTAACCCTCAGCAGTTACAACTTGTGTGTGACACAACCCAGGGCTGTACATGACACCCAGTGCCTCTGGGCACTTTCTGGTTGGGTGACTCTTTGGGGACCTTGCAGCTTGGTTATTTTTCAGATTCTATGAAAATGTGTGTGGGTGTAGGAGATTGAAAAAAGACCCAAAGGAGAGTATCCTGGGAGGTGGGGTTACTGTAGCAGAAACCTTGGGGTGTGGCCCTGTGACCCAGGCAGTTTATGGATTGACTACAGCCCTTCACTGAGCCTGAACTAGGTCAGTAACTGTCAAGCTTAAAGTGCACTTGAATTACCCAAGATCTTCTTAAAATGCGGTTTTGACTCAGTAGGTCTGGAGTAAGGGCTCCGTTTCTGAATTTCTAACAAGTTCTCAAGGGCTGCTGCTGCCCCTGAGCCACACTTTGAGTAGCAATGGCTTTGTCTCCTCCCCACAGATGGTGCCTCAGAAGAGGAGACCAATCTCAGCAAGATGGTGATGAAATTTTGGGCCAACTTTGCTCGGAACGGGTGAGCTGGTGGCACAGACGATGCAGGGTTGGGAAGGGGCAGGGCGTGTCTGCTGGGTGGGAGGAGATTCAACGTGTGCTGGGTAAACTCCCCGCCCTGTGGCCCCTGACATGAGAGCTCCCTCAGTGGACAGGCTGCCCAGGAGATGGTCAGCCTCCTGTCTCTGGAGGCGTATGAGCCTTTGGCAGAGATGAAGCCAGGGGGTCCCTGACAATCTCTGAGGGTTGTTGGGGCCACACAGTAGCTTTGGGGAATTTCTATGTGATTCTGTTCCCAGGAATCCCAACGGGGAGGGGCTTCCCCCTTGGCCAGTATATGACCAGAAAGAAGGGTACCTTCAGATTGGCGTCACCACCCAGGCAGCCGAGAAGCTGAAAGACAAGGAAGTGGCTTTCTGGAACGAGCTCCTGTCCAAGGAGGCAGCAAAGAAGCCACCCCAGTTAAAACATGCTGAGCTGTGAACGGGAGGCTCAGCTGGCCTTGGGGGCTTGTGGGACCCCAGACAGGGGTATTCTATAGAAGGTGTTTGTGGGCCAAAGAGGCATCTTATTGTGGAGGCTGGGGAATTATCTGATGGGAGTAGCAGAGGTCAGAGAGGGGGAATTTCTGTTTCTGTGGCCTCAATTTTGGAAATAAATGTTCTTTTGAAGACCAAGTCAGTGTCTTTGTCTTGGGCTGGAAGTAAGTCATCCTTATTAGCAAGAGAAGGATGAGAGAGGGCACCACTGGCAGGAAGGTGACTCGGGCAGCTCTGGCTTGGCCTCTGGACAGGAAGAGTCCAGTAGGCTGGGCCCTGGGAGGGGCTGAGGGGGATACTGCATCTGCTCCATGTCTCTGGGCCGTCAACAACTCCAGTAAGTGGATGTGAGGGAACCAGAGTGCAGTGTCCCTCTCCTCCATGTGGAGCCGCCTGTAGACATGGAGGGGGCACAGACCGAGGATGTACCTGGAGTGGGAAGGAGGGGGACTTGCCATGGTGACACTGTGGGACTGTTGTGTGGCCCTTACTGACTCTCCCACAGGTCTACAATTCTTTCTTCAACTTACACAGTATCCTCCCAGGCCCCTCCCTGAGGCCGTCTCTTCCAGCAGTTCCTCTGAACCCTTTCTGCAGCCTGGACCACATCAGGTCCAAGCAGTGACCACCTTGAAGTGAGTCCCTGAAGTGTCACGTGAAAACTGACTCTTTCAGAATCCCTGGGGTGACTTCTGGCTCCCGGGATATAGAAAGCTCTAAGGAATGCCACTCCCACCTTAACAGAAAGAAAAAAGTGGATTATCCTCAAAATCATGACTTTCTCTGACTCATTCAAAGAGGTTGCAAGGTAAACAATTACCCTGAAATCTCGGGGAAGACTGGAACTTTGGAGGAGAGATGGGAAGTGAATACTGGCTTACCATCTGGAGACAGGTGGAAGATGGAGTCACCATATGTGTGAGTACAATTACTCTTAAAATTCGAATCAAGGGCTAAAGGCCAAATGTGGGCAAGTATGAGAGTATGAAATCCTAAAAACCACACACCCACAGGGAATTTACACTTGTTACAGGCCCCTCTCCATGGACCTCTATCAGGGACCCGTGAGAAATACTGGGAACAGGTAGTAAGACGAGAGAAAACCTGCCTCAAGGGTGCAGGCTTCAAGCTCTGCTCAGACACTTCTCTATGAAAAAATAAAATCCCCAAACCACTGAAGAAAGGTCAGCAAACCCACTTCCCTTGGGGCCCTGGGAAAGACCTATTGTGGCTGAGGAAAAGGAAAATTTTAGAACTTTATATACATATAGGAAATCCTGGGCTTCTCTGGTGGCGCAGTGGTTAAGAATTCGCCTGCCAATGCAGGCGAAACGGGTTCGAGCCCTGGTCCAAGAAGATCCCACATGCTGTGGAGCAACTAAGCCCGTGCACCACAACTGAGCCCACACACCGCAAGTACGGAAGGCCAAGTGCCTAGAGGCCATGCTCCGCAACTAGAGAAGCCACCACAGTGAGAAGCCCGTGCACCACAACGAAGAGGAGCCCCCGCTCGCCGCAACTAAAGAAAGCCCGTGTGCAGCAACGAAGACCCACTGCAGTCAAAAATAAATAAAAATAAATAAATTTATTTTAAAAAGAAAAACAAAATGTTAAGTAAAATCCTAGTGCAGGTGACAGCAGAAATGGTAGGCATCCTCCTGCAACTTTTTGAAGGACAGGGACAGGCTTGCTCATGGCTTTATATCTCAAGTGCCAACTCCTATTTTCTGGGAAAGATGATAACCCTTTCTGCGAATTGGCACATGCTCACGTGATTGATGAGGACGACACAAAACACACAGCTATGCACAGCAGCCCTGCCTTACTGGTTTGTAAGTAGGAAAATATCGCCTAAAATATGACTGATAATAATAAAGTAATAGCTAATACTTTGGTTACTTACTGTGTGCCAGGCTTAAAACTAATATTGTTGCATCTATTAAATTCTTAAATCCTATTAAATTCTGACATCCTAATTTGTTGCATAGATAAATTTTTAAATAATCAGGCGCTATTATTTTACACTTTTGTAGCAGAGGAGAATGACCAGAGAGGTTATGTCACCTGTCAGTAATGAACACATGTGGGACTGGACCTCCTGCAGGCTGACTGCAGCCGCCAACCGAACCGGACACCACGTCATCCCATGAAGGGTGAGGACGCTGAACACCTGGCACAGAGGCAGCAGTGGGAAAGCCCTGAGCCGGCAGTCAGAACCCTCCGCACAGCTCTGTGACCTCTCTGGGCTTCAGCCGCCCACCTCTGCAGCCAGGAGCGCAGCTGGACTGTCTCCGAAGACCCTTGCAGCCCTGAGAAAGGAGAGGCCGGATTCAGCCTCCAGTGATGTCATAACCGGCACCCTGTGGCCGGGAGGTGAGACAGCTGCAGGGTAGGCTTAGTCCTCTGAGTATAGGCTGTGTGCCCTTGGGTAGGTTGCTTAACCTCTGTGGAATTGGCACCATCGCTCCAGACCACGCAGGTTCACCGAGTCTGTCCAAATGCTGTGGCGGTGACTCGTTCCACGGGGCTTGTTGGAGGACATCCCCACGCCCTCTGGCACTGGATAAGCAAGGTTCCTATCCACCTCTGCCCTCACCATGAGCTTGCTTGCACACCAGGGAGCCTTTCTCCAGGAGCTTGTGGGGAGCTCAAGGATTCTCTGTGCGCAAATGTCAGTGTGGAGAGAGCGATCATACAGGACACCGTTCGGGAAGCCCGAGCTAGGAGCCAGGCCACTATCTCGCTTATTCCCCCTCCTTGAAATTAATCTTTTGTATCGAAAGGAGGAAATGAGATCTCAGAGAGTAGCGGTGACTTGCCAGGTCAGGAAGTGGCATGGTGGCTGTGAACCTGAGTGCCTGACACCAACGCCCACGCACGCAGCACGGGCCGGCTCCCGAAATGCCCTCTGCACTCGGGGCACCTGTGGCCGATCTTGGTCCTGGCTTCTGAGCCACGTGTCTCCTCTTTCTCTCAGAGCGCCCATCAAATAGCAGTTCCCTCCCCAGACCGCCAGGGGGCGCAACTCCTGAAATACACTACCTGTTCCCTCAGCACACACTTGTTGCTCATAAACCCCACCAGGCCCCCCGCACTGCAGCACCACCATCAGTCTGCCGAGGAACACATGGAGTCCTTCTTCTGCAACCAAGTCTCAGGGAAAAAGCTGGGAAATTCCCACCAAATCCAAATCACTTTCCTTCGGGGTGTCGGGTAGCCACGGGCTGGACTTTGAGGGAAGGGAAGATGTCAGCCTGACCTAGGGAGGAACTTGCGAAGATTCAGAGCCAAGCCCCCGCAGGGAGCTGTCACGGGTGGCGAGTGTCCTGTCCGTAGCCCTGGGCAAGCCAAGGCTGATGTTCCCTGTGGGGAGGCAGGGGGCAGAGCTGCTCCAGGCGTGTGTGGTCCACACAGTGGGGCATCTGTGAGGTGTTCCCAGGACTCGGGCACACTTTCAATGTATGTGCAACATAGGAGAGCGTCCGATTTTCAGAATTGCTCCTCCACGTGTGAAGGTGGGTTTACGTGTTGAAGGGAGAACTGGGTGTCACATATCGTGTCCTTTGACACGTTTTCTTAGCGATCCTTTTTACTGACCAGGGTTAAAAGTTGTGGCAGAAGATACAAAGAGGTCTCTCCAGGGTGTTTTAGACGCAAGCCCCGTGCAGAAGTCACACAAGAGGGGTGTGGGATTCCATCCCCTCTGGGTACTTTCCAGGCTCTCATCACCGAGGACTGAGTTTGGCAGGGGCCCCCAGAGAAGGAAAATGAGAAATGGACAACTTTCTCTGCAATCCATACTCCTAAGGGCAGTAGAGGGAGTGTGTCCTCTGTGTGTCCAATGCCCTATGTCATCTGGCGAGGGTATCCTTTGGAGCTGAGACACGGAAGCTCAAATTAACCTAAGCGGCTAAGACGCTCAGTGTGTGTGAGTGTTGGGGGTGTGGGGTGTGGGGTGTGGGGGGGGGGGTACTCTTTGGTCCAGAGCCGAGGTCTCTGCACGTCCAGCCCAGTTCCCCACGCCAGCCCTGATGGGCACGGAGTCTCTCTGTCCAAGACAGACCAAGGAAGACAGAGCCAGAATAAAGTCAACAGCTTTTATTACAACTCACATATTTCATAGAAAAAGGAATGTAGCGTCAGGTCCGGTTGTGTGAAAAACGGTAACATGCAGGTGTGTCCTGCTTGCTCCGTTGACACCCGGGGCAGGCTCTCCGCGACATCAGGCACAGCAGCTGCACTTGTCCGAGGCCCCTTTGCAGACGCAGGCCTGGGCACACTTGGCGCAGCCCACGGGGCAGCAGGAGCAGCAGCCTGGGGAGGCAAGGGCAGCGTGCAGTCGGACCACGCGTTGTCCGGAACCACCCTTCCCAGCAGCAGGCCTGGCCCCAGCCGCCCTCAGGCCCAGACCCTGGGTTTACGGTGGTGTCCTCTGTCCTGAGATAATTGCTCTCAGACACTAGGTTCAGGTTGCCCGGCCCATCTGTGCCCAGGACAGGGCACAGCGCCTTGGGGAGACAGTGAGCAGGGCCTCTGGGGACAAGAGAAAGCCAGCCCCCAGCACCGCCGGTGATGTGAGCCAAGTCCTCAGGATCAAAGCGGAGGCAAAGCCCTCACAGAGCAGCTCCCGCTCGGGATAGGGAAGCTCTGGGCTGCTTCGACAGGAAGGGGCTGCACCAAGGCCCGAGAAGCCACGCACGGCCGCTGGTTCATGTCCCTAAAGTGCTTCAGTCCCTGAGAGGATTCAGAAGCGTGACTCAGGAGGCAGGAGGACTAGTTCTAGTGACAGGTCTGAGGTTGTTTGTTGGTGACCCGTCTGGGCCTCAGCCTCCCTGTTCTCTAGTGCGCGCCTGGGTCTCGGTCACGCCGAAGGTGATTCCAGCTCTGATTGTGAATCCCTTCCTGGTGAGGGGGGCGCCGGGAAGTTTGGTCACTGTCCTGCTCCTGCCTGCCTGCTGAGCTCTGGGCTCCCTCCTCGCACTCAGCCCAGACCCCGCATTCCCAGAGAAGGCCCCGCACACTCACTCTTCTTGCAGGAGGTGCATCTGCAGGCTTTGCAGGTGCAGGAGCCAGCGCAGCCGCAGGAGCCGCCTGCCGGGAAGGGAAAGGCCAGCAGTGAGCAGGGACAGGGATGCAGGAGCTACAGCAGACGGTCAGCGATGCCTCCCTGAGCCCTCCTCCTCTGTCAGGACCCAGCCCTGGGAGCTCGTGTCCACTCAGGCGGATAGAGAAGCCCCAGCTCCTCTCTTCTGGTCCGAGGAGAGTAGGTCCCCTCCTGATGGGACTCCACAGGGAAGGTCCCGGGCTCCAGACCCAGCCCAGGCCGACTGGGGCTGGGGGCCGGGGCCCACGGCCTGAACCCCAAAGAGGCAGCGTCCGCTCCTCCCATCAAGTCCTGGCAGCTCCGAGGCCTCCTGCAAACACTGGGTCCCGGCCTAGCAATCCCCTGACCTGCTGGGTGACCTCAAGAAGGACAGCCTGGAGCCTCCGTGCCCTCAGTGTCAACAGAGAGGCAAAGGGAGACTGACGTGCCCTCAGGAGCCTGGCTACCAAGAAAGCCCTGGACCCGTGACAGGAGTCCTCCCGAGCTCAAACTCAAAGCCCTCCCTTCTCGTCCTGTGCCTGGGAAGGGGGCATCCTAAGGCTCAAAGCCGGGGCTCCCTTACCAGTGGGGCAGGAGCACTTGGGGTCCATCTGGAGGAGAAGTGAGGCCCGAGGTCCAAAGCAAGGGGCGAAGCCGCTTCACGGGTCCGGTGGGGGCCGTGTGGGAGCGAGGAGCCCGGGGGCTCGGTTATAGGCCGAGGAGGCGGCCCGGGCGCAGAGGCCCCGCCCCCGCCTTGCACCCGCCTTGCGGATCGGCGCCCGCGCCGCCCGCCGCGCCCTGGGCCGGGCTGTGAGCAACAGGCGGGGCCGAGCGCACGATTCCCCTTCGGTGCCGGCTGGAGCGGAGGAACCGGGTGCCGTGCGGTAAGCGCTGTCCCAGCCCCCTGGCCGCCCCTTCCCAATGTGCCCGACGGGAGCAGCCACCGTGTTGGCGGGCTGTGCAGGAATCCGGCTCCCGCGTCCTCCGGCCTTCCCCGCGCCGCCGGCCTCCGGGTCGCCGTTTCCTGCAGCCTGAGAACAGCCCCCGCCTCCCGCTCGTGTCCCCTGGCTTGGCTGGAGCCGGGGAGCGGTGTCAGAGAGCGCAGGCGGGTGTGACCCTCACCACCGTTTCGCCGACCCCATCCATGTGTCCCCAGGCGTTGCCAGCCCCGGTCCCCACCACGGTCCTTTGGAAGCATTTTTCCGGTACCGCCTCCTGTAACCGCAGCGCGGTGAACATTGGCTTCAGCCGCGAGTCGCCACTTGTGTTTTCCTTTCCTGGAGGGATCGTGGCTCATTTCTCCGGGGGCTTCTTTGCCTAAACTTTCCAGGGGCGCTCGTCACTGTAGCCGGTCCACCCCCACGCCAGGGTGGAGGTTCCCTAATCATGGGACGCTTCCCCAGGGACGGCATCGTTGTAGGTGATGGGCAGACCTGGCGTTAAATAACAAAGCGAGACAAGTGGATAGTTCCCTTTGAGCGGTCCTGACAGTTACTCACCGTGGAGTCCATGCCAAGCCTTGTTAGTCACTTTTGCTCTTTGACTTGTCACACCAACCGGGAAGGGAGACAGCAGCCAGGAGCCCGTTTCCCAAAGGCCAAAGTACCTACAGTACAAGGAGGCTACTGAGGCAGGCACACAGTGCTGGGGAGTGGTGCCCTGCTTCTGTGCTTTTGTCGCTTCGCAGCTGAAAGAGGGAGTCAGTGAGAAAGCTCCCCTTTGGCCCAGAGCTGCGTCCTCAGCCCGTCTCCACCATGTCCAGCTCAGTCCTGGGGGCGACCAAGGTGACACAGTAGGAGTGTATTTATGATTCTGTGGCTGCCTTCTGACTCTCTCCTTCAGTAGTGCTCAAGAGGTTTCTTTTGGTATAACGTGTTTCAGAAAATCACTGAAAAGAAAATGGTAAGGAAATCCTGATGCAGGTGACAGCAGAAATGGCAGGATCCTTCTGTGTCTGTGAGGAGGGCACGGACTGTGTTCCTCACGGCTTTCTATCTGTAGTGTCAACGGCTCTTTGCGTGAAGGCAGGGTAACCCCGTCGGGGGAACTGGTCCCACGCTCACAGGGTGGATGGGGACGGCCCAGAGCACAGAGCTAAACACGCCGTCCTTGCTTGCGTGTCTGGAAGGAGAACAATGTCTCCTAGGCTGATGATAGCAAATAAATAAATAGATAAATGAATGAATGGGTGATGTGGTAGATTACTCACTGAGTGCCCAGTATACTCTGACCTTCTTTGCATGTATTCAGTTCTTTAATCCCGAGAGCCAGACACTATTATTTTGCCCTTTAGGGCCCAGGAGACTGAGCCACAGACAGGTTATGTCACATGGCTATATGTGACACAGATGGGACTGGCCCTCCTGCAGGCTGACTGCAGCCCCGCGCCCAACCGGACACCACGTCATCCCATGAAGGGTGAGGACACTGAACACCTGGCACAGAGGCAGCAGTGGGAAAGCCCTGAGCCGGCAGTCAGAACCCTCCGCACAGCTCTGTGACCTCTCTGGGCTTCAGCCGCCCACCTCTGCAGCCAGGAGCGCAGCTGGACTGCCTCCGAAGACCCTTGCAGCCCTGAGAAAGGAGAGGCCGGATTCAGCCTCCAGTGATGTCATAACCGGCACCCTGTGGCCGGGAGGTGAGACAGCTGCAGGGTAGGTTTAGTCCTCTGAGTATAGGCTGTGTGCCCTTGGGTAGGTTGCTTAACCTCTGTGGAATTGGCACCATCGCTCCAGACCACGCAGGTTCACCGAGTCTGTCCAAATGCTGTGGCGGTGACTCGTTCCACGGGGCTTGTTGGAGGACATCCCCACGCCCTCTGGCACTGGATAAGCAAGGTTCCTATCCACCTCTGCCCTCACCATGGGCTTGCTTGCACACCAGGGAGCCTTTCTCCAGGAGCTTGTGGGGAGCTCAAGGATTCTCTGTGCGCAAATGTCAGTGTGGAGAGAGCGATCATACAGGACACCGTTCGGGAAGCCCGAGCTAGGAGCCAGGCCACTATCTCGCTTATTCCCCCTCCTTGAAATTAATCTTTTGTATCGAAAGGAGGAAATGAGATCTCAGAGAGTAGCGGTGACTTGCCAGGTCAGGAAGTGGCATGGTGGCTGTGAACCTGAGTGCCTGACACCAACGCCCACGCACGCAGCACGGGCCGGCTCCCGAAATGCCCTCTGCACTCGGGGCACCTGTGGCCGATCTTGGTCCTGGCTTCTGAGCCACGTGTCTCCTCTTTCTCTCAGAGCGCCCATCAAATAGCAGTTCCCTCCCCAGACCGCCAGGGGGCGCAACTCCTGAAATACACTACCTGTTCCCTCAGCACACACTTGTTGCTCATAAACCCCACCAGGCCCCCCGCACTGCAGCACCACCATCAGTCTGCCGAGGAACACATGGAGTCCTTCTTCTGCAACCAAGTCTCAGGGAAACAGCTGGGAAATTCCCACCAAATCCAAATCACTTTCCTTCGGGGTGTCGGGTAGCCACGGGCTGGACTTTGAGGGAAGGGAAGATGTCAGCCTGACCTAGGGAGGAACTTGCGAAGATTCAGAGCCAAGCCCCCGCAGGGAGCTGTCACGGGTGGCGAGTGTCCTGTCCGTAGCCCTGGGCAAGCCAAGGCTGATGTTCCCTGTGGGGAGGCAGGGGGCAGAGCTGCTCCAGGCGTGTGTGGTCCACACAGTGGGGCATCTGTGAGGTGTTCCCAGGACTCGGGCACACTTTCAATGTATGTGCAACATAGGAGAGCGTCCGATTTTCAGAATTGCTCCTCCACGTGTGAAGGTGGGTTTACGTGTTGAAGGGAGAACTGGGTGTCACATATCGTGTCCTTTGACACGTTTTCTTAGCGATCCTTTTTACTGACCAGGGTTAAAAGTTGTGGCAGAAGATACAAAGAGGTCTCTCCAGGGTGTTTTAGACGCAAGCCCCGTGCAGAAGTCACACAAGAGGGGTGTGGGATTCCATCCCCTCTGGGTACTTTCCAGGCTCTCATCACCGAGGACTGAGTTTGGCAGGGGCCCCCAGAGAAGGAAAATGAGAAATGGACAACTTTCTCTGCAATCCATACTCCTAAGGGCAGTAGAGGGAGTGTGTCCTCTGTGTGTCCAATGCCCTATGTCATCTGGTGAGGGTATCCTTTGGAGCTGAGACACGGAAGCTCAAATTAACCTAAGCGGCTAAGACGCTCAGTGTGTGTGAGTGTTGGGGGTGTGGGGTGTGGGGTGTGGGGGGGGGGATACTCTTTGGTCCAGAGCCGAGGTCTCTGCACGTCCAGCCCAGTTCCCCACGCCAGCCCTGATGGGCACGGAGTCTCTCTGTCCAAGACAGACCAAGGAAGACAGAGCCAGAATAAAGTCAACAGCTTTTATTACAACTCACATATTTCATAGAAAAAGGAATGTAGCGTCAGGTCCGGTTGTGTGAAAAACGGTAACATGCAGGTGTGTCCTGCTTGCTCCGTTGACACCCGGGGCAGGCTCTCCGCGACATCAGGCACAGCAGCTGCACTTGTCCGAGGCCCCTTTGCAGACGCAGGCCTGGGCACACTTGGCGCAGCCCACGGGGCAGCAGGAGCAGCAGCCTGGGGAGGCAAGGGCAGCGTGCAGTCGGACCACGCGTTGTCCGGAACCACCCTTCCCAGCAGCAGGCCTGGCCCCAGCCGCCCTCAGGCCCAGACCCTGGGTTTACGGTGGTGTCCTCTGTCCTGAGATAATTGCTCTCAGACACTAGGTTCAGGTTGCCCGGCCCATCTGTGCCCAGGACAGGGCACAGCGCCTTGGGGAGACAGTGAGCAGGGCCTCTGGGGACAAGAGAAAGCCAGCCCCCAGCACCGCCGGTGATGTGAGCCAAGTCCTCAGGATCAAAGCGGAGGCAAAGCCCTCACAGAGCAGCTCCCGCTCGGGATAGGGAAGCTCTGGGCTGCTTCGACAGGAAGGGGCTGCACCAAGGCCCGAGAAGCCACGCACGGCCGCTGGTTCATGTCCCTAAAGTGCTTCAGTCCCTGAGAGGATTCAGAAGCGTGACTCAGGAGGCAGGAGGACTAGTTCTAGTGACAGGTCTGAGGTTGTTTGTTGGTGACCCGTCTGGGCCTCAGCCTCCCTGTTCTCTAGTGCGCGCCTGGGTCTCGGTCACGCCGAAGGTGATTCCAGCTCTGATTGTGAATCCCTTCCTGGTGAGGGGGGCGCCGGGAAGTTTGGTCACTGTCCTGCTCCTGCCTGCCTGCTGAGCTCTGGGCTCCCTCCTCGCACTCAGCCCAGACCCCGCATTCCCAGAGAAGGCCCCGCACACTCACTCTTCTTGCAGGAGGTGCATCTGCAGGCTTTGCAGGTGCAGGAGCCAGCGCAGCCGCAGGAGCCGCCTGCCGGGAAGGGAAAGGCCAGCAGTGAGCAGGGACAGGGATGCAGGAGCTACAGCAGACGGTCAGCGATGCCTCCCTGAGCCCTCCTCCTCTGTCAGGACCCAGCCCTGGGAGCTCGTGTCCACTCAGGCGGATAGAGAAGCCCCAGCTCCTCTCTTCTGGTCCGAGGAGAGTAGGTCCCCTCCTGATGGGACTCCACAGGGAAGGTCCCGGGCTCCAGACCCAGCCCAGGCCGACTGGGGCTGGGGGCCGGGGCCCACGGCCTGAACCCCAAAGAGGCAGCGTCCGCTCCTCCCATCAAGTCCTGGCAGCTCCGAGGCCTCCTGCAAACACTGGGTCCCGGCCTAGCAATCCCCTGACCTGCTGGGTGACCTCAAGAAGGACAGCCTGGAGCCTCCGTGCCCTCAGTGTCAACAGAGAGGCAAAGGGAGACTGACGTGCCCTCAGGAGCCTGGCTACCAAGAAAGCCCTGGACCCGTGACAGGAGTCCTCCCGAGCTCAAACTCAAAGCCCTCCCTTCTCGTCCTGTGCCTGGGAAGGGGGCATCCTAAGGCTCAAAGCCAGGGCTCCCTTACCAGTGGGGCAGGAGCACTTGGGGTCCATCTGGAGGAGAAGTGAGGCCCGAGGTCCAAAGCAAGGGGCGAAGCCGCTTCACGGGTCCGGTGGGGGCCGTGTGGGAGCGAGGAGCCCGGGGTCTCGGTTATAGGCCGAGGAGGCGGCCCGGGCGCAGAGGCCCCGCCCCCGCCTTGCACCCGCCCCGCGGATCGGCGCCCGCGCCGCCCGCCGCGCCCTGGGCCGGGCTGTGAGCAACAGGCGGGGCCGAGCGCACGATTCCCCTTCGGTGCCGGCTGGAGCGGAGGAACCGGGTGCCGTGCGGTAAGCGCTGTCCCAGCCCCCTGGCCGCCCCTTCCCAATGTGCCCGACGGGAGCAGCCACCGTGTTGGCGGGCTGTGCAGGAATCCGGCTCCCGCGTCCTCCGGCCTTCCCCGCGCCGCCGGCCTCCGGGTCGCCGTTTCCTGCAGCCTGAGAACAGCCCCCGCCTCCCGCTCGTGTCCCCTGGCTTGGCTGGAGCCGGGGAGCGGTGTCAGAGAGCGCAGGCGGGTGTGACCCTCACCACCGTTTCGCCGACCCCATCCATGTGTCCCCAGGCGTTGCCAGCCCCGGTCCCCACCACGGTCCTTCGGAAGCATTTTTCCGGTACCGCCTCCTGTAACCGCAGCGCGGTGAACATTGGCTTCAGCCGCGAGTCGCCACTTGTGTTTTCCTTTCCTGGAGGGATCGTGGCTCATTTCTCCGGGGGCTTCTTTGCCTAAACTTTCCAGGGGCGCTCGTCACTGTAGCCGGTCCACCCCCACGCCAGGGTGGAGGTTCCCTAATCATGGGACGCTTCCCCAGGGACGGCATCGTTGTAGGTGATGGGCAGACCTGGCGTTAAATAACAAAGCGAGACAAGTGGATAGTTCCCTTTGAGCGGTCCTGACAGTTACTCACCGTGGAGTCCATGCCAAGCCTTGTTAGTCACTTTTGCTCTTTGACTTGTCACACCAACCGGGAAGGGAGACAGCAGCCAGGAGCCCGTTTCCCAAAGGCCAAAGTACCTACAGTACAAGGAGGCTACTGAGGCAGGCACACAGTGCTGGGGAGTGGTGCCCTGCTTCTGTGCTTTTGTCGCTTCGCAGCTGAAAGAGGGAGTCAGTGAGAAAGCTCCCCTTTGGCCCAGAGCTGCGTCCTCAGCCCGTCTCCACCATGTCCAGCTCAGTCCTGGGGGCGACCAAGGTGACACAGTAGGAGTGTATTTATGATTCTGTGGCTGCCTTCTGACTCTCTCCTTCAGTAGTGCTCAAGAGGTTTCTTTTGGTATAACGTGTTTCAGAAAATCACTGAAAAGAAAATGGTAAGGAAATCCTGATGCAGGTGACAGCAGAAATGGCAGGATCCTTCTGTGTCTGTGAGGAGGGCACGGACTGTGTTCCTCACGGCTTTCTATCTGTAGTGTCAACGGCTCTTTGCGTGAAGGCAGGGTAACCCCGTCGGGGGAACTGGTCCCACGCTCACAGGGTGGATGGGGACGGCCCAGAGCACAGAGCTAAACACGCCGTCCTTGCTTGCGTGTCTGGAAGGAGAACAATGTCTCCTAGGCTGATGATAGCAAATAAATAAATAGATAAATGAATGAATGGGTGATGTGGTAGATTACTCACTGAGTGCCCAGTATACTCTGACCTTCTTTGCATGTATTCAGTTCTTTAATCCCGAGAGCCAGACACTATTATTTTGCCCTTTAGGGCCCAGGAGACTGAGCCACAGACAGGTTATGTCACATGGCTATATGTGACACAGATGGGACTGGCCCTCCTGCAGGCTGACTGCAGCCCCGCGCCCAACCGGACACCACGTCATCCCATGAAGGGTGAGGACACTGAACACCTGGCACAGAGGCAGCAGTGGGAAAGCCCTGAGCCGGCAGTCAGAACCCTCCGCACAGCTCTGTGACCTCTCTGGGCTTCAGCCGCCCACCTCTGCAGCCAGGAGCGCAGCTGGACTGCCTCCGAAGACCCTTGCAGCCCTGAGAAAGGAGAGGCCGGATTCAGCCTCCAGTGATGTCATAACCGGCACCCTGTGGCCGGGAGGTGAGACAGCTGCAGGGTAGGTTTAGTCCTCTGAGTATAGGCTGTGTGCCCTTGGGTAGGTTGCTTAACCTCTGTGGAATTGGCACCATCGCTCCAGACCACGCAGGTTCACCGAGTCTGTCCAAATGCTGTGGCGGTGACTCGTTCCACGGGGCTTGTTGGAGGACATCCCCACGCCCTCTGGCACTGGATAAGCAAGGTTCCTATCCACCTCTGCCCTCACCATGGGCTTGCTTGCACACCAGGGAGCCTTTCTCCAGGAGCTTGTGGGGAGCTCAAGGATTCTCTGTGCGCAAATGTCAGTGTGGAGAGAGCGATCATACAGGACACCGTTCGGGAAGCCCGAGCTAGGAGCCAGGCCACTATCTCGCTTATTCCCCCTCCTTGAAATTAATCTTTTGTATCGAAAGGAGGAAATGAGATCTCAGAGAGTAGCGGTGACTTGCCAGGTCAGGAAGTGGCATGGTGGCTGTGAACCTGAGTGCCTGACACCAACGCCCACGCACGCAGCACGGGCCGGCTCCCGAAATGCCCTCTGCACTCGGGGCACCTGTGGCCGATCTTGGTCCTGGCTTCTGAGCCACGTGTCTCCTCTTTCTCTCAGAGCGCCCATCAAATAGCAGTTCCCTCCCCAGACCGCCAGGGGGCGCAACTCCTGAAATACACTACCTGTTCCCTCAGCACACACTTGTTGCTCATAAACCCCACCAGGCCCCCCGCACTGCAGCACCACCATCAGTCTGCCGAGGAACACATGGAGTCCTTCTTCTGCAACCAAGTCTCAGGGAAACAGCTGGGAAATTCCCACCAAATCCAAATCACTTTCCTTCGGGGTGTCGGGTAGCCACGGGCTGGACTTTGAGGGAAGGGAAGATGTCAGCCTGACCTAGGGAGGAACTTGCGAAGATTCAGAGCCAAGCCCCCGCAGGGAGCTGTCACGGGTGGCGAGTGTCCTGTCCGTAGCCCTGGGCAAGCCAAGGCTGATGTTCCCTGTGGGGAGGCAGGGGGCAGAGCTGCTCCAGGCGTGTGTGGTCCACACAGTGGGGCATCTGTGAGGTGTTCCCAGGACTCGGGCACACTTTCAATGTATGTGCAACATAGGAGAGCGTCCGATTTTCAGAATTGCTCCTCCACGTGTGAAGGTGGGTTTACGTGTTGAAGGGAGAACTGGGTGTCACATATCGTGTCCTTTGACACGTTTTCTTAGCGATCCTTTTTACTGACCAGGGTTAAAAGTTGTGGCAGAAGATACAAAGAGGTCTCTCCAGGGTGTTTTAGACGCAAGCCCCGTGCAGAAGTCACACAAGAGGGGTGTGGGATTCCATCCCCTCTGGGTACTTTCCAGGCTCTCATCACCGAGGACTGAGTTTGGCAGGGGCCCCCAGAGAAGGAAAATGAGAAATGGACAACTTTCTCTGCAATCCATACTCCTAAGGGCAGTAGAGGGAGTGTGTCCTCTGTGTGTCCAATGCCCTATGTCATCTGGCGAGGGTATCCTTTGGAGCTGAGACACGGAAGCTCAAATTAACCTAAGCGGCTAAGACGCTCAGTGTGTGTGAGTGTTGTGGGTGTGGGGTGTGGGGTGTGTGTGGGGGGGTACTCTTTGGTCCAGAGCCGAGGTCTCTGCACGTCCAGCCCAGTTCCCCACGCCAGCCCTGATGGGCACGGAGTCTCTCTGTCCAAGACAGACCAAGGAAGACAGAGCCAGAATAAAGTCAACAGCTTTTATTACAACTCACATATTTCATAGAAAAAGGAATGTAGCGTCAGGTCCGGTTGTGTGAAAAACGGTAACATGCAGGTGTGTCCTGCTTGCTCCGTTGACACCCGGGGCAGGCTCTCCGCGACATCAGGCACAGCAGCTGCACTTGTCCGAGGCCCCTTTGCAGACGCAGGCCTGGGCACACTTGGCGCAGCCCACGGGGCAGCAGGAGCAGCAGCCTGGGGAGGCAAGGGCAGCGTGCAGTCGGACCACGCGTTGTCCGGAACCACCCTTCCCAGCAGCAGGCCTGGCCCCAGCCGCCCTCAGGCCCAGACCCTGGGTTTACGGTGGTGTCCTCTGTCCTGAGATAATTGCTCTCAGACACTAGGTTCAGGTTGCCCGGCCCATCTGTGCCCAGGACAGGGCACAGCGCCTTGGGGAGACAGTGAGCAGGGCCTCTGGGGACAAGAGAAAGCCAGCCCCCAGCACCGCCGGTGATGTGAGCCAAGTCCTCAGGATCAAAGCGGAGGCAAAGCCCTCACAGAGCAGCTCCCGCTCGGGATAGGGAAGCTCTGGGCTGCTTCGACAGGAAGGGGCTGCACCAAGGCCCGAGAAGCCACGCACGGCCGCTGGTTCATGTCCCTAAAGTGCTTCAGTCCCTGAGAGGATTCAGAAGCGTGACTCAGGAGGCAGGAGGACTAGTTCTAGTGACAGGTCTGAGGTTGTTTGTTGGTGACCCGTCTGGGCCTCAGCCTCCCTGTTCTCTAGTGCGCGCCTGGGTCTCGGTCACGCCGAAGGTGATTCCAGCTCTGATTGTGAATCCCTTCCTGGTGAGGGGGGCGCCGGGAAGTTTGGTCACTGTCCTGCTCCTGCCTGCCTGCTGAGCTCTGGGCTCCCTCCTCGCACTCAGCCCAGACCCCGCATTCCCAGAGAAGGCCCCGCACACTCACTCTTCTTGCAGGAGGTGCATCTGCAGGCTTTGCAGGTGCAGGAGCCAGCGCAGCCGCAGGAGCCGCCTGCCGGGAAGGGAAAGGCCAGCAGTGAGCAGGGACAGGGATGCAGGAGCTACAGCAGACGGTCAGCGATGCCTCCCTGAGCCCTCCTCCTCTGTCAGGACCCAGCCCTGGGAGCTCGTGTCCACTCAGGCGGATAGAGAAGCCCCAGCTCCTCTCTTCTGGTCCGAGGAGAGTAGGTCCCCTCCTGATGGGACTCCACAGGGAAGGTCCCGGGCTCCAGACCCAGCCCAGGCCGACTGGGGCTGGGGGCCGGGGCCCACGGCCTGAACCCCAAAGAGGCAGCGTCCGCTCCTCCCATCAAGTCCTGGCAGCTCCGAGGCCTCCTGCAAACACTGGGTCCCGGCCTAGCAATCCCCTGACCTGCTGGGTGACCTCAAGAAGGACAGCCTGGAGCCTCCGTGCCCTCAGTGTCAACAGAGAGGCAAAGGGAGACTGACGTGCCCTCAGGAGCCTGGCTACCAAGAAAGCCCTGGACCCGTGACAGGAGTCCTCCCGAGCTCAAACTCAAAGCCCTCCCTTCTCGTCCTGTGCCTGGGAAGGGGGCATCCTAAGGCTCAAAGCCAGGGCTCCCTTACCAGTGGGGCAGGAGCACTTGGGGTCCATCTGGAGGAGAAGTGAGGCCCGAGGTCCAAAGCAAGGGGCGAAGCCGCTTCACGGGTCCGGTGGGGGCCGTGTGGGAGCGAGGAGCCCGGGGTCTCGGTTATAGGCCGAGGAGGCGGCCCGGGCGCAGAGGCCCCGCCCCCGCCTTGCACCCGCCCCGCGGATCGGCGCCCGCGCCGCCCGCCGCGCCCTGGGCCGGGCTGTGAGCAACAGGCGGGGCCGAGCGCACGATTCCCCTTCGGTGCCGGCTGGAGCGGAGGAACCGGGTGCCGTGCGGTAAGCGCTGTCCCAGCCCCCTGGCCGCCCCTTCCCAATGTGCCCGACGGGAGCAGCCACCGTGTTGGCGGGCTGTGCAGGAATCCGGCTCCCGCGTCCTCCGGCCTTCCCCGCCCCAGGCCCCGCGCCGCCGGCCTCCGGGTCGCCGTTTCCTGCAGCCTGAGAACAGCCCCCGCCTCCCGCTCGTGTCCCCTGGCTTGGCTGGAGCCGGGGAGCGGTGTCAGAGAGCGCAGGCGGGTGTGACCCTCACCACCGTTTCGCCGACCCCATCCATGTGTCCCCAGGCGTTGCCAGCCCCGGTCCCCACCACGGTCCTTTGGAAGCATTTTTCCGGTACCGCCTCCTGTAACCGCAGCGCGGTGAACATTGGCTTCAGCCGCGAGTCGCCACTTGTGTTTTCCTTTCCTGGAGGGATCGTGGCTCATTTCTCCGGGGGCTTCTTTGCCTAAACTTTCCAGGGGCGCTCGTCACTGTAGCCGGTCCACCCCCACGCCAGGGTGGAGGTTCCCTAATCATGGGACGCTTCCCCAGGGACGGCATCGTTGTAGGTGATGGGCAGACCTGGCGTTAAATAACAAAGCGAGACAAGTGGATAGTTCCCTTTGAGCGGTCCTGACAGTTACTCACCGTGGAGTCCATGCCAAGCCTTGTTAGTCACTTTTGCTCTTTGACTTGTCACACCAACCGGGAAGGGAGACAGCAGCCAGGAGCCCGTTTCCCAAAGGCCAAAGTACCTACAGTACAAGGAGGCTACTGAGGCAGGCACACAGTGCTGGGGAGTGGTGCCCTGCTTCTGTGCTTTTGTCGCTTCGCAGCTGAAAGAGGGAGTCAGTGAGAAAGCTCCCCTTTGGCCCAGAGCTGCGTCCTCAGCCCGTCTCCACCATGTCCAGCTCAGTCCTGGGGGCGACCAAGGTGACACAGTAGGAGTGTATTTATGATTCTGTGGCTGCCTTCTGACTCTCTCCTTCAGTAGTGCTCAAGAGGTTTCTTTTGGTATAACGTGTTTCAGAAAATCACTGAAAAGAAAATGGTAAGGAAATCCTGATGCAGGTGACAGCAGAAATGGCAGGATCCTTCTGTGTCTGTGAGGAGGGCACGGACTGTGTTCCTCACGGCTTTCTATCTGTAGTGTCAACGGCTCTTTGCGTGAAGGCAGGGTAACCCCGTCGGGGGAACTGGTCCCACGCTCACAGGGTGGATGGGGACGGCCCAGAGCACAGAGCTAAACACGCCGTCCTTGCTTGCGTGTCTGGAAGGAGAACAATGTCTCCTAGGCTGATGATAGCAAATAAATAAATAGATAAATGAATGAATGGGTGATGTGGTAGATTACTCACTGAGTGCCCAGTATACTCTGACCTTCTTTGCATGTATTCAGTTCTTTAATCCCGAGAGCCAGACACTATTATTTTGCCCTTTAGGGCCCAGGAGACTGAGCCACAGACAGGTTATGTCACATGGCTATATGTGACACAGATGGGACTGGCCCTCCTGCAGGCTGACTGCAGCCCCGCGCCCAACCGGACACCACGTCATCCCATGAAGGGTGAGGACACTGAACACCTGGCACAGAGGCAGCAGTGGGAAAGCCCTGAGCCGGCAGTCAGAACCCTCCGCACAGCTCTGTGACCTCTCTGGGCTTCAGCCGCCCACCTCTGCAGCCAGGAGCGCAGCTGGACTGCCTCCGAAGACCCTTGCAGCCCTGAGAAAGGAGAGGCCGGATTCAGCCTCCAGTGATGTCATAACCGGCACCCTGTGGCCGGGAGGTGAGACAGCTGCAGGGTAGGTTTAGTCCTCTGAGTATAGGCTGTGTGCCCTTGGGTAGGTTGCTTAACCTCTGTGGAATTGGCACCATCGCTCCAGACCACGCAGGTTCACCGAGTCTGTCCAAATGCTGTGGCGGTGACTCGTTCCACGGGGCTTGTTGGAGGACATCCCCACGCCCTCTGGCACTGGATAAGCAAGGTTCCTATCCACCTCTGCCCTCACCATGGGCTTGCTTGCACACCAGGGAGCCTTTCTCCAGGAGCTTGTGGGGAGCTCAAGGATTCTCTGTGCGCAAATGTCAGTGTGGAGAGAGCGATCATACAGGACACCGTTCGGGAAGCCCGAGCTAGGAGCCAGGCCACTATCTCGCTTATTCCCCCTCCTTGAAATTAATCTTTTGTATCGAAAGGAGGAAATGAGATCTCAGAGAGTAGCGGTGACTTGCCAGGTCAGGAAGTGGCATGGTGGCTGTGAACCTGAGTGCCTGACACCAACGCCCACGCACGCAGCACGGGCCGGCTCCCGAAATGCCCTCTGCACTCGGGGCACCTGTGGCCGATCTTGGTCCTGGCTTCTGAGCCACGTGTCTCCTCTTTCTCTCAGAGCGCCCATCAAATAGCAGTTCCCTCCCCAGACCGCCAGGGGGCGCAACTCCTGAAATACACTACCTGTTCCCTCAGCACACACTTGTTGCTCATAAACCCCACCAGGCCCCCCGCACTGCAGCACCACCATCAGTCTGCCGAGGAACACATGGAGTCCTTCTTCTGCAACCAAGTCTCAGGGAAACAGCTGGGAAATTCCCACCAAATCCAAATCACTTTCCTTCGGGGTGTCGGGTAGCCACGGGCTGGACTTTGAGGGAAGGGAAGATGTCAGCCTGACCTAGGGAGGAACTTGCGAAGATTCAGAGCCAAGCCCCCGCAGGGAGCTGTCACGGGTGGCGAGTGTCCTGTCCGTAGCCCTGGGCAAGCCAAGGCTGATGTTCCCTGTGGGGAGGCAGGGGGCAGAGCTGCTCCAGGCGTGTGTGGTCCACACAGTGGGGCATCTGTGAGGTGTTCCCAGGACTCGGGCACACTTTCAATGTATGTGCAACATAGGAGAGCGTCCGATTTTCAGAATTGCTCCTCCACGTGTGAAGGTGGGTTTACGTGTTGAAGGGAGAACTGGGTGTCACATATCGTGTCCTTTGACACGTTTTCTTAGCGATCCTTTTTACTGACCAGGGTTAAAAGTTGTGGCAGAAGATACAAAGAGGTCTCTCCAGGGTGTTTTAGACGCAAGCCCCGTGCAGAAGTCACACAAGAGGGGTGTGGGATTCCATCCCCTCTGGGTACTTTCCAGGCTCTCATCACCGAGGACTGAGTTTGGCAGGGGCCCCCAGAGAAGGAAAATGAGAAATGGACAACTTTCTCTGCAATCCATACTCCTAAGGGCAGTAGAGGGAGTGTGTCCTCTGTGTGTCCAATGCCCTATGTCATCTGGCGAGGGTATCCTTTGGAGCTGAGACACGGAAGCTCAAATTAACCTAAGCGGCTAAGACGCTCAGTGTGTGTGAGTGTTGGGGGTGTGGGGTGTGGGGTGTGGGGGGGGGGATACTCTTTGGTCCAGAGCCGAGGTCTCTGCACGTCCAGCCCAGTTCCCCACGCCAGCCCTGATGGGCACGGAGTCTCTCTGTCCAAGACAGACCAAGGAAGACAGAGCCAGAATAAAGTCAACAGCTTTTATTACAACTCACATATTTCATAGAAAAAGGAATGTAGCGTCAGGTCCGGTTGTGTGAAAAACGGTAACATGCAGGTGTGTCCTGCTTGCTCCGTTGACACCCGGGGCAGGCTCTCCGCGACATCAGGCACAGCAGCTGCACTTGTCCGAGGCCCCTTTGCAGACGCAGGCCTGGGCACACTTGGCGCAGCCCACGGGGCAGCAGGAGCAGCAGCCTGGGGAGGCAAGGGCAGCGTGCAGTCGGACCACGCGTTGTCCGGAACCACCCTTCCCAGCAGCAGGCCTGGCCCCAGCCGCCCTCAGGCCCAGACCCTGGGTTTACGGTGGTGTCCTCTGTCCTGAGATAATTGCTCTCAGACACTAGGTTCAGGTTGCCCGGCCCATCTGTGCCCAGGACAGGGCACAGCGCCTTGGGGAGACAGTGAGCAGGGCCTCTGGGGACAAGAGAAAGCCAGCCCCCAGCACCGCCGGTGATGTGAGCCAAGTCCTCAGGATCAAAGCGGAGGCAAAGCCCTCACAGAGCAGCTCCCGCTCGGGATAGGGAAGCTCTGGGCTGCTTCGACAGGAAGGGGCTGCACCAAGGCCCGAGAAGCCACGCACGGCCGCTGGTTCATGTCCCTAAAGTGCTTCAGTCCCTGAGAGGACTCAGAAGCGTGACTCAGGAGGCAGGAGGACTAGTTCTAGTGACAGGTCTGAGGTTGTTTGTTGGTGACCCGTCTGGGCCTCAGCCTCCCTGTTCTCTAGTGCGCGCCTGGGTCTCGGTCACGCCGAAGGTGATTCCAGCTCTGATTGTGAATCCCTTCCTGGTGAGGGGGGCGCCGGGAAGTTTGGTCACTGTCCTGCTCCTGCCTGCCTGCTGAGCTCTGGGCTCCCTCCTCGCACTCAGCCCAGACCCCGCATTCCCAGAGAAGGCCCCGCACACTCACTCTTCTTGCAGGAGGTGCATCTGCAGGCTTTGCAGGTGCAGGAGCCAGCGCAGCCGCAGGAGCCGCCTGCCGGGAAGGGAAAGGCCAGCAGTGAGCAGGGACAGGGATGCAGGAGCTACAGCAGACGGTCAGCGATGCCTCCCTGAGCCCTCCTCCTCTGTCAGGACCCAGCCCTGGGAGCTCGTGTCCACTCAGGCGGATAGAGAAGCCCCAGCTCCTCTCTTCTGGTCCGAGGAGAGTAGGTCCCCTCCTGATGGGACTCCACAGGGAAGGTCCCGGGCTCCAGACCCAGCCCAGGCCGACTGGGGCTGGGGGCCGGGGCCCACGGCCTGAACCCCAAAGAGGCAGCGTCCGCTCCTCCCATCAAGTCCTGGCAGCTCCGAGGCCTCCTGCAAACACTGGGTCCCGGCCTAGCAATCCCCTGACCTGCTGGGTGACCTCAAGAAGGACAGCCTGGAGCCTCCGTGCCCTCAGTGTCAACAGAGAGGCAAAGGGAGACTGACGTGCCCTCAGGAGCCTGGCTACCAAGAAAGCCCTGGACCCGTGACAGGAGTCCTCCCGAGCTCAAACTCAAAGCCCTCCCTTCTCGTCCTGTGCCTGGGAAGGGGGCATCCTAAGGCTCAAAGCCAGGGCTCCCTTACCAGTGGGGCAGGAGCACTTGGGGTCCATCTGGAGGAGAAGTGAGGCCCGAGGTCCAAAGCAAGGGGCGAAGCCGCTTCACGGGTCCGGTGGGGGCCGTGTGGGAGCGAGGAGCCCGGGGTCTCGGTTATAGGCCGAGGAGGCGGCCCGGGCGCAGAGGCCCCGCCCCCGCCTTGCACCCGCCCCGCGGATCGGCGCCCGCGCCGCCCGCCGCGCCCTGGGCCGGGCTGTGAGCAACAGGCGGGGCCGAGCGCACGATTCCCCTTCGGTGCCGGCTGGAGCGGAGGAACCGGGTGCCGTGCGGTAAGCGCTGTCCCAGCCCCCTGGCCGCCCCTTCCCAATGTGCCCGACGGGAGCAGCCACCGTGTTGGCGGGCTGTGCAGGAATCCGGCTCCCGCGTCCTCCGGCCTTCCCCGCCCCAGGCCCCGCGCCGCCGGCCTCCGGGTCGCCGTTTCCTGCAGCCTGAGAACAGCCCCCGCCTCCCGCTCGTGTCCCCTGGCTTGGCTGGAGCCGGGGAGCGGTGTCAGAGAGCGCAGGCGGGTGTGACCCTCACCACCGTTTCGCCGACCCCATCCATGTGTCCCCAGGCGTTGCCAGCCCCGGTCCCCACCACGGTCCTTTGGAAGCATTTTTCCGGTACCGCCTCCTGTAACCGCAGCGCGGTGAACATTGGCTTCAGCCGCGAGTCGCCACTTGTGTTTTCCTTTCCTGGAGGGATCGTGGCTCATTTCTCCGGGGGCTTCTTTGCCTAAACTTTCCAGGGGCGCTCGTCACTGTAGCCGGTCCACCCCCACGCCAGGGTGGAGGTTCCCTAATCATGGGACGCTTCCCCAGGGACGGCATCGTTGTAGGTGATGGGCAGACCTGGCGTTAAATAACAAAGCGAGACAAGTGGATAGTTCCCTTTGAGCGGTCCTGACAGTTACTCACCGTGGAGTCCATGCCAAGCCTTGTTAGTCACTTTTGCTCTTTGACTTGTCACACCAACCGGGAAGGGAGACAGCAGCCAGGAGCCCGTTTCCCAAAGGCCAAAGTACCTACAGTACAAGGAGGCTACTGAGGCAGGCACACAGTGCTGGGGAGTGGTGCCCTGCTTCTGTGCTTTTGTCGCTTCGCAGCTGAAAGAGGGAGTCAGTGAGAAAGCTCCCCTTTGGCCCAGAGCTGCGTCCTCAGCCCGTCTCCACCATGTCCAGCTCAGTCCTGGGGGCGACCAAGGTGACACAGTAGGAGTGTATTTATGATTCTGTGGCTGCCTTCTGACTCTCTCCTTCAGTAGTGCTCAAGAGGTTTCTTTTGGTATAACGTGTTTCAGAAAATCACTGAAAAGAAAATGGTAAGGAAATCCTGATGCAGGTGACAGCAGAAATGGCAGGATCCTTCTGTGTCTGTGAGGAGGGCACGGACTGTGTTCCTCACGGCTTTCTATCTGTAGTGTCAACGGCTCTTTGCGTGAAGGCAGGGTAACCCCGTCGGGGGAACTGGTCCCACGCTCACAGGGTGGATGGGGACGGCCCAGAGCACAGAGCTAAACACGCCGTCCTTGCTTGCGTGTCTGGAAGGAGAACAATGTCTCCTAGGCTGATGATAGCAAATAAATAAATAGATAAATGAATGAATGGGTGATGTGGTAGATTACTCACTGAGTGCCCAGTATACTCTGACCTTCTTTGCATGTATTCAGTTCTTTAATCCCGAGAGCCAGACACTATTATTTTGCCCTTTAGGGCCCAGGAGACTGAGCCACAGACAGGTTATGTCACATGGCTATATGTGACACAGATGGGACTGGCCCTCCTGCAGGCTGACTGCAGCCCCGCGCCCAACCGGACACCACGTCATCCCATGAAGGGTGAGGACACTGAACACCTGGCACAGAGGCAGCAGTGGGAAAGCCCTGAGCCGGCAGTCAGAACCCTCCGCACAGCTCTGTGACCTCTCTGGGCTTCAGCCGCCCACCTCTGCAGCCAGGAGCGCAGCTGGACTGCCTCCGAAGACCCTTGCAGCCCTGAGAAAGGAGAGGCCGGATTCAGCCTCCAGTGATGTCATAACCGGCACCCTGTGGCCGGGAGGTGAGACAGCTGCAGGGTAGGTTTAGTCCTCTGAGTATAGGCTGTGTGCCCTTGGGTAGGTTGCTTAACCTCTGTGGAATTGGCACCATCGCTCCAGACCACGCAGGTTCACCGAGTCTGTCCAAATGCTGTGGCGGTGACTCGTTCCACGGGGCTTGTTGGAGGACATCCCCACGCCCTCTGGCACTGGATAAGCAAGGTTCCTATCCACCTCTGCCCTCACCATGGGCTTGCTTGCACACCAGGGAGCCTTTCTCCAGGAGCTTGTGGGGAGCTCAAGGATTCTCTGTGCGCAAATGTCAGTGTGGAGAGAGCGATCATACAGGACACCGTTCGGGAAGCCCGAGCTAGGAGCCAGGCCACTATCTCGCTTATTCCCCCTCCTTGAAATTAATCTTTTGTATCGAAAGGAGGAAATGAGATCTCAGAGAGTAGCGGTGACTTGCCAGGTCAGGAAGTGGCATGGTGGCTGTGAACCTGAGTGCCTGACACCAACGCCCACGCACGCAGCACGGGCCGGCTCCCGAAATGCCCTCTGCACTCGGGGCACCTGTGGCCGATCTTGGTCCTGGCTTCTGAGCCACGTGTCTCCTCTTTCTCTCAGAGCGCCCATCAAATAGCAGTTCCCTCCCCAGACCGCCAGGGGGCGCAACTCCTGAAATACACTACCTGTTCCCTCAGCCCACACTTGTTGCTCATAAACCCCACCAGGCCCCCCGCACTGCAGCACCACCATCAGTCTGCCGAGGAACACATGGAGTCCTTCTTCTGCAACCAAGTCTCAGGGAAACAGCTGGGAAATTCCCACCAAATCCAAATCACTTTCCTTCGGGGTGTCGGGTAGCCACGGGCTGGACTTTGAGGGAAGGGAAGATGTCAGCCTGACCTAGGGAGGAACTTGCGAAGATTCAGAGCCAAGCCCCCGCAGGGAGCTGTCACGGGTGGCGAGTGTCCTGTCCGTAGCCCTGGGCAAGCCAAGGCTGATGTTCCCTGTGGGGAGGCAGGGGGCAGAGCTGCTCCAGGCGTGTGTGGTCCACACAGTGGGGCATCTGTGAGGTGTTCCCAGGACTCGGGCACACTTTCAATGTATGTGCAACATAGGAGAGCGTCCGATTTTCAGAATTGCTCCTCCACGTGTGAAGGTGGGTTTACGTGTTGAAGGGAGAACTGGGTGTCACATATCGTGTCCTTTGACACGTTTTCTTAGCGATCCTTTTTACTGACCAGGGTTAAAAGTTGTGGCAGAAGATACAAAGAGGTCTCTCCAGGGTGTTTTAGACGCAAGCCCCGTGCAGAAGTCACACAAGAGGGGTGTGGGATTCCATCCCCTCTGGGTACTTTCCAGGCTCTCATCACCGAGGACTGAGTTTGGCAGGGGCCCCCAGAGAAGGAAAATGAGAAATGGACAACTTTCTCTGCAATCCATACTCCTAAGGGCAGTAGAGGGAGTGTGTCCTCTGTGTGTCCAATGCCCTATGTCATCTGGCGAGGGTATCCTTTGGAGCTGAGACACGGAAGCTCAAATTAACCTAAGCGGCTAAGACGCTCAGTGTGTGTGAGTGTTGGGGGTGTGGGGTGTGGGGTGTGGGGGGGGGGGTACTCTTTGGTCCAGAGCCGAGGTCTCTGCACGTCCAGCCCAGTTCCCCACGCCAGCCCTGATGGGCACGGAGTCTCTCTGTCCAAGACAGACCAAGGAAGACAGAGCCAGAATAAAGTCAACAGCTTTTATTACAACTCACATATTTCATAGAAAAAGGAATGTAGCGTCAGGTCCGGTTGTGTGAAAAACGGTAACATGCAGGTGTGTCCTGCTTGCTCCGTTGACACCCGGGGCAGGCTCTCCGCGACATCAGGCACAGCAGCTGCACTTGTCCGAGGCCCCTTTGCAGACGCAGGCCTGGGCACACTTGGCGCAGCCCACGGGGCAGCAGGAGCAGCAGCCTGGGGAGGCAAGGGCAGCGTGCAGTCGGACCACGCGTTGTCCGGAACCACCCTTCCCAGCAGCAGGCCTGGCCCCAGCCGCCCTCAGGCCCAGACCCTGGGTTTACGGTGGTGTCCTCTGTCCTGAGATAATTGCTCTCAGACACTAGGTTCAGGTTGCCCGGCCCATCTGTGCCCAGGACAGGGCACAGCGCCTTGGGGAGACAGTGAGCAGGGCCTCTGGGGACAAGAGAAAGCCAGCCCCCAGCACCGCCGGTGATGTGAGCCAAGTCCTCAGGATCAAAGCGGAGGCAAAGCCCTCACAGAGCAGCTCCCGCTCGGGATAGGGAAGCTCTGGGCTGCTTCGACAGGAAGGGGCTGCACCAAGGCCCGAGAAGCCACGCACGGCCGCTGGTTCATGTCCCTAAAGTGCTTCAGTCCCTGAGAGGATTCAGAAGCGTGACTCAGGAGGCAGGAGGACTAGTTCTAGTGACAGGTCTGAGGTTGTTTGTTGGTGACCCGTCTGGGCCTCAGCCTCCCTGTTCTCTAGTGCGCGCCTGGGTCTCGGTCACGCCGAAGGTGATTCCAGCTCTGATTGTGAATCCCTTCCTGGTGAGGGGGGCGCCGGGAAGTTTGGTCACTGTCCTGCTCCTGCCTGCCTGCTGAGCTCTGGGCTCCCTCCTCGCACTCAGCCCAGACCCCGCATTCCCAGAGAAGGCCCCGCACACTCACTCTTCTTGCAGGAGGTGCATCTGCAGGCTTTGCAGGTGCAGGAGCCAGCGCAGCCGCAGGAGCCGCCTGCCGGGAAGGGAAAGGCCAGCAGTGAGCAGGGACAGGGATGCAGGAGCTACAGCAGACGGTCAGCGATGCCTCCCTGAGCCCTCCTCCTCTGTCAGGACCCAGCCCTGGGAGCTCGTGTCCACTCAGGCGGATAGAGAAGCCCCAGCTCCTCTCTTCTGGTCCGAGGAGAGTAGGTCCCCTCCTGATGGGACTCCACAGGGAAGGTCCCGGGCTCCAGACCCAGCCCAGGCCGACTGGGGCTGGGGGCCGGGGCCCACGGCCTGAACCCCAAAGAGGCAGCGTCCGCTCCTCCCATCAAGTCCTGGCAGCTCCGAGGCCTCCTGCAAACACTGGGTCCCGGCCTAGCAATCCCCTGACCTGCTGGGTGACCTCAAGAAGGACAGCCTGGAGCCTCCGTGCCCTCAGTGTCAACAGAGAGGCAAAGGGAGACTGACGTGCCCTCAGGAGCCTGGCTACCAAGAAAGCCCTGGACCCGTGACAGGAGTCCTCCCGAGCTCAAACTCAAAGCCCTCCCTTCTCGTCCTGTGCCTGGGAAGGGGGCATCCTAAGGCTCAAAGCCAGGGCTCCCTTACCAGTGGGGCAGGAGCACTTGGGGTCCATCTGGAGGAGAAGTGAGGCCCGAGGTCCAAAGCAAGGGGCGAAGCCGCTTCACGGGTCCGGTGGGGGCCGTGTGGGAGCGAGGAGCCCGGGGTCTCGGTTATAGGCCGAGGAGGCGGCCCGGGCGCAGAGGCCCCGCCCCCGCCTTGCACCCGCCCCGCGGATCGGCGCCCGCGCCGCCCGCCGCGCCCTGGGCCGGGCTGTGAGCAACAGGCGGGGCCGAGCGCACGATTCCCCTTCGGTGCCAGCTGGAGCGGAGGAACCGGGTGCCGTGCGGTAAGCGGTGTCCCAGCCCCCTGGCCGCCCCTTCCCAATGTGCCCGACGGGAGCAGCCACCGTGTTGGCGGGCTGTGCAGGAATCCGGCTCCCGCGTCCTCCGGCCTTCCCCGCCCCAGGCCCCGCGCCGCCGGCCTCCGGGTCGCCGTTTCCTGCAGCCTGAGAACAGCCCCCGCCTCCCGCTCGTGTCCCCTGGCTTGGCTGGAGCCGGGGAGCGGTGTCAGAGAGCGCAGGCGGGTGTGACCCTCACCACCGTTTCGCCGACCCCATCCATGTGTCCCCAGGCGTTGCCAGCCCCGGTCCCCACCACGGTCCTTTGGAAGCATTTTTCCGGTACCGCCTCCTGTAACCGCAGCGCGGTGAACATTGGCTTCAGCCGCGAGTCGCCACTTGTGTTTTCCTTTCCTGGAGGGATCGTGGCTCATTTCTCCGGGGGCTTCTTTGCCTAAACTTTCCAGGGGCGCTCGTCACTGTAGCCGGTCCACCCCCACGCCAGGGTGGAGGTTCCCTAATCATGGGACGCTTCCCCAGGGACGGCATCGTTGTAGGTGATGGGCAGACCTGGCGTTAAATAACAAAGCGAGACAAGTGGATAGTTCCCTTTGAGCGGTCCTGACAGTTACTCACCGTGGAGTCCATGCCAAGCCTTGTTAGTCACTTTTGCTCTTTGACTTGTCACACCAACCGGGAAGGGAGACAGCAGCCAGGAGCCCGTTTCCCAAAGGCCAAAGTACCTACAGTACAAGGAGGCTACTGAGGCAGGCACACAGTGCTGGGGAGTGGTGCCCTGCTTCTGTGCTTTTGTCGCTTCGCAGCTGAAAGAGGGAGTCAGTGAGAAAGCTCCCCTTTGGCCCAGAGCTGCGTCCTCAGCCCGTCTCCACCATGTCCAGCTCAGTCCTGGGGGCGACCAAGGTGACACAGTAGGAGTGTATTTATGATTCTGTGGCTGCCTTCTGACTCTCTCCTTCAGTAGTGCTCAAGAGGTTTCTTTTGGTATAACGTGTTTCAGAAAATCACTGAAAAGAAAATGGTAAGGAAATCCTGATGCAGGTGACAGCAGAAATGGCAGGATCCTTCTGTGTCTGTGAGGAGGGCACGGACTGTGTTCCTCACGGCTTTCTATCTGTAGTGTCAACGGCTCTTTGCGTGAAGGCAGGGTAACCCCGTCGGGGGAACTGGTCCCACGCTCACAGGGTGGATGGGGACGGCCCAGAGCACAGAGCTAAACACGCCGTCCTTGCTTGCGTGTCTGGAAGGAGAACAATGTCTCCTAGGCTGATGATAGCAAATAAATAAATAGATAAATGAATGAATGGGTGATGTGGTAGATTACTCACTGAGTGCCCAGTATACTCTGACCTTCTTTGCATGTATTCAGTTCTTTAATCCCGAGAGCCAGACACTATTATTTTGCCCTTTAGGGCCCAGGAGACTGAGCCACAGACAGGTTATGTCACATGGCTATATGTGACACAGATGGGACTGGCCCTCCTGCAGGCTGACTGCAGCCCCGCGCCCAACCGGACACCACGTCATCCCATGAAGGGTGAGGACACTGAACACCTGGCACAGAGGCAGCAGTGGGAAAGCCCTGAGCCGGCAGTCAGAACCCTCCGCACAGCTCTGTGACCTCTCTGGGCTTCAGCCGCCCACCTCTGCAGCCAGGAGCGCAGCTGGACTGCCTCCGAAGACCCTTGCAGCCCTGAGAAAGGAGAGGCCGGATTCAGCCTCCAGTGATGTCATAACCGGCACCCTGTGGCCGGGAGGTGAGACAGCTGCAGGGTAGGTTTAGTCCTCTGAGTATAGGCTGTGTGCCCTTGGGTAGGTTGCTTAACCTCTGTGGAATTGGCACCATCGCTCCAGACCACGCAGGTTCACCGAGTCTGTCCAAATGCTGTGGCGGTGACTCGTTCCACGGGGCTTGTTGGAGGACATCCCCACGCCCTCTGGCACTGGATAAGCAAGGTTCCTATCCACCTCTGCCCTCACCATGAGCTTGCTTGCACACCAGGGAGCCTTTCTCCAGGAGCTTGTGGGGAGCTCAAGGATTCTCTGTGCGCAAATGTCAGTGTGGAGAGAGCGATCATACAGGACACCGTTCGGGAAGCCCGAGCTAGGAGCCAGGCCACTATCTCGCTTATTCCCCCTCCTTGAAATTAATCTTTTGTATCGAAAGGAGGAAATGAGATCTCAGAGAGTAGCGGTGACTTGCCAGGTCAGGAAGTGGCATGGTGGCTGTGAACCTGAGTGCCTGACACCAACGCCCACGCACGCAGCACGGGCCGGCTCCCGAAATGCCCTCTGCACTCGGGGCACCTGTGGCCGATCTTGGTCCTGGCTTCTGAGCCACGTGTCTCCTCTTTCTCTCAGAGCGCCCATCAAATAGCAGTTCCCTCCCCAGACCGCCAGGGGGCGCAACTCCTGAAATACACTACCTGTTCCCTCAGCACACACTTGTTGCTCATAAACCCCACCAGGCCCCCCGCACTGCAGCACCACCATCAGTCTGCCGAGGAACACATGGAGTCCTTCTTCTGCAACCAAGTCTCAGGGAAACAGCTGGGAAATTCCCACCAAATCCAAATCACTTTCCTTCGGGGTGTCGGGTAGCCACGGGCTGGACTTTGAGGGAAGGGAAGATGTCAGCCTGACCTAGGGAGGAACTTGCGAAGATTCAGAGCCAAGCCCCCGCAGGGAGCTGTCACGGGTGGCGAGTGTCCTGTCCGTAGCCCTGGGCAAGCCAAGGCTGATGTTCCCTGTGGGGAGGCAGGGGGCAGAGCTGCTCCAGGCGTGTGTGGTCCACACAGTGGGGCATCTGTGAGGTGTTCCCAGGACTCGGGCACACTTTCAATGTATGTGCAACATAGGAGAGCGTCCGATTTTCAGAATTGCTCCTCCACGTGTGAAGGTGGGTTTACGTGTTGAAGGGAGAACTGGGTGTCACATATCGTGTCCTTTGACACGTTTTCTTAGCGATCCTTTTTACTGACCAGGGTTAAAAGTTGTGGCAGAAGATACAAAGAGGTCTCTCCAGGGTGTTTTAGACGCAAGCCCCGTGCAGAAGTCACACAAGAGGGGTGTGGGATTCCATCCCCTCTGGGTACTTTCCAGGCTCTCATCACCGAGGACTGAGTTTGGCAGGGGCCCCCAGAGAAGGAAAATGAGAAATGGACAACTTTCTCTGCAATCCATACTCCTAAGGGCAGTAGAGGGAGTGTGTCCTCTGTGTGTCCAATGCCCTATGTCATCTGGCGAGGGTATCCTTTGGAGCTGAGACACGGAAGCTCAAATTAACCTAAGCGGCTAAGACGCTCAGTGTGTGTGAGTGTTGTGGGTGTGGGGTGTGGGGTGTGTGGGGGGGGGTACTCTTTGGTCCAGAGCCGAGGTCTCTGCACGTCCAGCCCAGTTCCCCACGCCAGCCCTGATGGGCACGGAGTCTCTCTGTCCAAGACAGACCAAGGAAGACAGAGCCAGAATAAAGTCAACAGCTTTTATTACAACTCACATATTTCATAGAAAAAGGAATGTAGCGTCAGGTCCGGTTGTGTGAAAAACGGTAACATGCAGGTGTGTCCTGCTTGCTCCGTTGACACCCGGGGCAGGCTCTCCGCGACATCAGGCACAGCAGCTGCACTTGTCCGAGGCCCCTTTGCAGACGCAGGCCTGGGCACACTTGGCGCAGCCCACGGGGCAGCAGGAGCAGCAGCCTGGGGAGGCAAGGGCAGCGTGCAGTCGGACCACGCGTTGTCCGGAACCACCCTTCCCAGCAGCAGGCCTGGCCCCAGCCGCCCTCAGGCCCAGACCCTGGGTTTACGGTGGTGTCCTCTGTCCTGAGATAATTGCTCTCAGACACTAGGTTCAGGTTGCCCGGCCCATCTGTGCCCAGGACAGGGCACAGCGCCTTGGGGAGACAGTGAGCAGGGCCTCTGGGGACAAGAGAAAGCCAGCCCCCAGCACCGCCGGTGATGTGAGCCAAGTCCTCAGGATCAAAGCGGAGGCAAAGCCCTCACAGAGCAGCTCCCGCTCGGGATAGGGAAGCTCTGGGCTGCTTCGACAGGAAGGGGCTGCACCAAGGCCCGAGAAGCCACGCACGGCCGCTGGTTCATGTCCCTAAAGTGCTTCAGTCCCTGAGAGGATTCAGAAGCGTGACTCAGGAGGCAGGAGGACTAGTTCTAGTGACAGGTCTGAGGTTGTTTGTTGGTGACCCGTCTGGGCCTCAGCCTCCCTGTTCTCTAGTGCGCGCCTGGGTCTCGGTCACGCCGAAGGTGATTCCAGCTCTGATTGTGAATCCCTTCCTGGTGAGGGGGGCGCCGGGAAGTTTGGTCACTGTCCTGCTCCTGCCTGCCTGCTGAGCTCTGGGCTCCCTCCTCGCACTCAGCCCAGACCCCGCATTCCCAGAGAAGGCCCCGCACACTCACTCTTCTTGCAGGAGGTGCATCTGCAGGCTTTGCAGGTGCAGGAGCCAGCGCAGCCGCAGGAGCCGCCTGCCGGGAAGGGAAAGGCCAGCAGTGAGCAGGGACAGGGATGCAGGAGCTACAGCAGACGGTCAGCGATGCCTCCCTGAGCCCTCCTCCTCTGTCAGGACCCAGCCCTGGGAGCTCGTGTCCACTCAGGCGGATAGAGAAGCCCCAGCTCCTCTCTTCTGGTCCGAGGAGAGTAGGTCCCCTCCTGATGGGACTCCACAGGGAAGGTCCCGGGCTCCAGACCCAGCCCAGGCCGACTGGGGCTGGGGGCCGGGGCCCACGGCCTGAACCCCAAAGAGGCAGCGTCCGCTCCTCCCATCAAGTCCTGGCAGCTCCGAGGCCTCCTGCAAACACTGGGTCCCGGCCTAGCAATCCCCTGACCTGCTGGGTGACCTCAAGAAGGACAGCCTGGAGCCTCCGTGCCCTCAGTGTCAACAGAGAGGCAAAGGGAGACTGACGTGCCCTCAGGAGCCTGGCTACCAAGAAAGCCCTGGACCCGTGACAGGAGTCCTCCCGAGCTCAAACTCAAAGCCCTCCCTTCTCGTCCTGTGCCTGGGAAGGGGGCATCCTAAGGCTCAAAGCCAGGGCTCCCTTACCAGTGGGGCAGGAGCACTTGGGGTCCATCTGGAGGAGAAGTGAGGCCCGAGGTCCAAAGCAAGGGGCGAAGCCGCTTCACGGGTCCGGTGGGGGCCGTGTGGGAGCGAGGAGCCCGGGGGCTCGGTTATAGGCCGAGGAGGCGGCCCGGGCGCAGAGGCCCCGCCCCCGCCTTGCACCCGCCTTGCGGATCGGCGCCCGCGCCGCCCGCCGCGCCCTGGGCCGGGCTGTGAGCAACAGGCGGGGCCGAGCGCACGATTCCCCTTCGGTGCCGGCTGGAGCGGAGGAACCGGGTGCCGTGCGGTAAGCGCTGTCCCAGCCCCCTGGCCGCCCCTTCCCAATGTGCCCGACGGGAGCAGCCACCGTGTTGGCGGGCTGTGCAGGAATCCGGCTCCCGCGTCCTCCGGCCTTCCCCGCGCCGCCGGCCTCCGGGTCGCCGTTTCCTGCAGCCTGAGAACAGCCCCCGCCTCCCGCTCGTGTCCCCTGGCTTGGCTGGAGCCGGGGAGCGGTGTCAGAGAGCGCAGGCGGGTGTGACCCTCACCACCGTTTCGCCGACCCCATCCATGTGTCCCCAGGCGTTGCCAGCCCCGGTCCCCACCACGGTCCTTTGGAAGCATTTTTCCGGTACCGCCTCCTGTAACCGCAGCGCGGTGAACATTGGCTTCAGCCGCGAGTCGCCACTTGTGTTTTCCTTTCCTGGAGGGATCGTGGCTCATTTCTCCGGGGGCTTCTTTGCCTAAACTTTCCAGGGGCGCTCGTCACTGTAGCCGGTCCACCCCCACGCCAGGGTGGAGGTTCCCTAATCATGGGACGCTTCCCCAGGGACGGCATCGTTGTAGGTGATGGGCAGACCTGGCGTTAAATAACAAAGCGAGACAAGTGGATAGTTCCCTTTGAGCGGTCCTGACAGTTACTCACCGTGGAGTCCATGCCAAGCCTTGTTAGTCACTTTTGCTCTTTGACTTGTCACACCAACCGGGAAGGGAGACAGCAGCCAGGAGCCCGTTTCCCAAAGGCCAAAGTACCTACAGTACAAGGAGGCTACTGAGGCAGGCACACAGTGCTGGGGAGTGGTGCCCTGCTTCTGTGCTTTTGTCGCTTCGCAGCTGAAAGAGGGAGTCAGTGAGAAAGCTCCCCTTTGGCCCAGAGCTGCGTCCTCAGCCCGTCTCCACCATGTCCAGCTCAGTCCTGGGGGCGACCAAGGTGACACAGTAGGAGTGTATTTATGATTCTGTGGCTGCCTTCTGACTCTCTCCTTCAGTAGTGCTCAAGAGGTTTCTTTTGGTATAACGTGTTTCAGAAAATCACTGAAAAGAAAATGGTAAGGAAATCCTGATGCAGGTGACAGCAGAAATGGCAGGATCCTTCTGTGTCTGTGAGGAGGGCACGGACTGTGTTCCTCACGGCTTTCTATCTGTAGTGTCAACGGCTCTTTGCGTGAAGGCAGGGTAACCCCGTCGGGGGAACTGGTCCCACGCTCACAGGGTGGATGGGGACGGCCCAGAGCACAGAGCTAAACACGCCGTCCTTGCTTGCGTGTCTGGAAGGAGAACAATGTCTCCTAGGCTGATGATAGCAAATAAATAAATAGATAAATGAATGAATGGGTGATGTGGTAGATTACTCACTGAGTGCCCAGTATACTCTGACCTTCTTTGCATGTATTCAGTTCTTTAATCCCGAGAGCCAGACACTATTATTTTGCCCTTTAGGGCCCAGGAGACTGAGCCACAGACAGGTTATGTCACATGGCTATATGTGACACAGATGGGACTGGCCCTCCTGCAGGCTGACTGCAGCCCCGCGCCCAACCGGACACCACGTCATCCCATGAAGGGTGAGGACACTGAACACCTGGCACAGAGGCAGCAGTGGGAAAGCCCTGAGCCGGCAGTCAGAACCCTCCGCACAGCTCTGTGACCTCTCTGGGCTTCAGCCGCCCACCTCTGCAGCCAGGAGCGCAGCTGGACTGCCTCCGAAGACCCTTGCAGCCCTGAGAAAGGAGAGGCCGGATTCAGCCTCCAGTGATGTCATAACCGGCACCCTGTGGCCGGGAGGTGAGACAGCTGCAGGGTAGGTTTAGTCCTCTGAGTATAGGCTGTGTGCCCTTGGGTAGGTTGCTTAACCTCTGTGGAATTGGCACCATCGCTCCAGACCACGCAGGTTCACCGAGTCTGTCCAAATGCTGTGGCGGTGACTCGTTCCACGGGGCTTGTTGGAGGACATCCCCACGCCCTCTGGCACTGGATAAGCAAGGTTCCTATCCACCTCTGCCCTCACCATGGGCTTGCTTGCACACCAGGGAGCCTTTCTCCAGGAGCTTGTGGGGAGCTCAAGGATTCTCTGTGCGCAAATGTCAGTGTGGAGAGAGCGATCATACAGGACACCGTTCGGGAAGCCCGAGCTAGGAGCCAGGCCACTATCTCGCTTATTCCCCCTCCTTGAAATTAATCTTTTGTATCGAAAGGAGGAAATGAGATCTCAGAGAGTAGCGGTGACTTGCCAGGTCAGGAAGTGGCATGGTGGCTGTGAACCTGAGTGCCTGACACCAACGCCCACGCACGCAGCACGGGCCGGCTCCCGAAATGCCCTCTGCACTCGGGGCACCTGTGGCCGATCTTGGTCCTGGCTTCTGAGCCACGTGTCTCCTCTTTCTCTCAGAGCGCCCATCAAATAGCAGTTCCCTCCCCAGACCGCCAGGGGGCGCAACTCCTGAAATACACTACCTGTTCCCTCAGCCCACACTTGTTGCTCATAAACCCCACCAGGCCCCCCGCACTGCAGCACCACCATCAGTCTGCCGAGGAACACATGGAGTCCTTCTTCTGCAACCAAGTCTCAGGGAAACAGCTGGGAAATTCCCACCAAATCCAAATCACTTTCCTTCGGGGTGTCGGGTAGCCACGGGCTGGACTTTGAGGGAAGGGAAGATGTCAGCCTGACCTAGGGAGGAACTTGCGAAGATTCAGAGCCAAGCCCCCGCAGGGAGCTGTCACGGGTGGCGAGTGTCCTGTCCGTAGCCCTGGGCAAGCCAAGGCTGATGTTCCCTGTGGGGAGGCAGGGGGCAGAGCTGCTCCAGGCGTGTGTGGTCCACACAGTGGGGCATCTGTGAGGTGTTCCCAGGACTCGGGCACACTTTCAATGTATGTGCAACATAGGAGAGCGTCCGATTTTCAGAATTGCTCCTCCACGTGTGAAGGTGGGTTTACGTGTTGAAGGGAGAACTGGGTGTCACATATCGTGTCCTTTGACACGTTTTCTTAGCGATCCTTTTTACTGACCAGGGTTAAAAGTTGTGGCAGAAGATACAAAGAGGTCTCTCCAGGGTGTTTTAGACGCAAGCCCCGTGCAGAAGTCACACAAGAGGGGTGTGGGATTCCATCCCCTCTGGGTACTTTCCAGGCTCTCATCACCGAGGACTGAGTTTGGCAGGGGCCCCCAGAGAAGGAAAATGAGAAATGGACAACTTTCTCTGCAATCCATACTCCTAAGGGCAGTAGAGGGAGTGTGTCCTCTGTGTGTCCAATGCCCTATGTCATCTGGCGAGGGTATCCTTTGGAGCTGAGACACGGAAGCTCAAATTAACCTAAGCGGCTAAGACGCTCAGTGTGTGTGAGTGTTGGGGGTGTGGGGTGTGGGGTGTGGGGGGGGGGTACTCTTTGGTCCAGAGCCGAGGTCTCTGCACGTCCAGCCCAGTTCCCCACGCCAGCCCTGATGGGCACGGAGTCTCTCTGTCCAAGACAGACCAAGGAAGACAGAGCCAGAATAAAGTCAACAGCTTTTATTACAACTCACATATTTCATAGAAAAAGGAATGTAGCGTTAGGTCCGGTTGTGTGAAAAACGGTAACATGCAGGTGTGTCCTGCTTGCTCCGTTGACACCCGGGGCAGGCTCTCCGCGACATCAGGCACAGCAGCTGCACTTGTCCGAGGCCCCTTTGCAGACGCAGGCCTGGGCACACTTGGCGCAGCCCACGGGGCAGCAGGAGCAGCAGCCTGGGGAGGCAAGGGCAGCGTGCAGTCGGACCACGCGTTGTCCGGAACCACCCTTCCCAGCAGCAGGCCTGGCCCCAGCCGCCCTCAGGCCCAGACCCTGGGTTTACGGTGGTGTCCTCTGTCCTGAGATAATTGCTCTCAGACACTAGGTTCAGGTTGCCCGGCCCATCTGTGCCCAGGACAGGGCACAGCGCCTTGGGGAGACAGTGAGCAGGGCCTCTGGGGACAAGAGAAAGCCAGCCCCCAGCACCGCCGGTGATGTGAGCCAAGTCCTCAGGATCAAAGCGGAGGCAAAGCCCTCACAGAGCAGCTCCCGCTCGGGATAGGGAAGCTCTGGGCTGCTTCGACAGGAAGGGGCTGCACCAAGGCCCGAGAAGCCACGCACGGCCGCTGGTTCATGTCCCTAAAGTGCTTCAGTCCCTGAGAGGATTCAGAAGCGTGACTCAGGAGGCAGGAGGACTAGTTCTAGTGACAGGTCTGAGGTTGTTTGTTGGTGACCCGTCTGGGCCTCAGCCTCCCTGTTCTCTAGTGCGCGCCTGGGTCTCGGTCACGCCGAAGGTGATTCCAGCTCTGATTGTGAATCCCTTCCTGGTGAGGGGGGCGCCGGGAAGTTTGGTCACTGTCCTGCTCCTGCCTGCCTGCTGAGCTCTGGGCTCCCTCCTCGCACTCAGCCCAGACCCCGCATTCCCAGAGAAGGCCCCGCACACTCACTCTTCTTGCAGGAGGTGCATCTGCAGGCTTTGCAGGTGCAGGAGCCAGCGCAGCCGCAGGAGCCGCCTGCCGGGAAGGGAAAGGCCAGCAGTGAGCAGGGACAGGGATGCAGGAGCTACAGCAGACGGTCAGCGATGCCTCCCTGAGCCCTCCTCCTCTGTCAGGACCCAGCCCTGGGAGCTCGTGTCCACTCAGGCGGATAGAGAAGCCCCAGCTCCTCTCTTCTGGTCCGAGGAGAGTAGGTCCCCTCCTGATGGGACTCCACAGGGAAGGTCCCGGGCTCCAGACCCAGCCCAGGCCGACTGGGGCTGGGGGCCGGGGCCCACGGCCTGAACCCCAAAGAGGCAGCGTCCGCTCCTCCCATCAAGTCCTGGCAGCTCCGAGGCCTCCTGCAAACACTGGGTCCCGGCCTAGCAATCCCCTGACCTGCTGGGTGACCTCAAGAAGGACAGCCTGGAGCCTCCGTGCCCTCAGTGTCAACAGAGAGGCAAAGGGAGACTGACGTGCCCTCAGGAGCCTGGCTACCAAGAAAGCCCTGGACCCGTGACAGGAGTCCTCCCGAGCTCAAACTCAAAGCCCTCCCTTCTCGTCCTGTGCCTGGGAAGGGGGCATCCTAAGGCTCAAAGCCAGGGCTCCCTTACCAGTGGGGCAGGAGCACTTGGGGTCCATCTGGAGGAGAAGTGAGGCCCGAGGTCCAAAGCAAGGGGCGAAGCCGCTTCACGGGTCCGGTGGGGGCCGTGTGGGAGCGAGGAGCCCGGGGGCTCGGTTATAGGCCGAGGAGGCGGCCCGGGCGCAGAGGCCCCGCCCCCGCCTTGCACCCGCCCCGCGGATCGGCGCCCGCGCCGCCCGCCGCGCCCTGGGCCGGGCTGTGAGCAACAGGCGGGGCCGAGCGCACGATTCCCCTTCAGTGCCAGCTGGAGCGGAGGAACCGGGTGCCGTGCGGTAAGCGGTGTCCCAGCCCCCTGGCCGCCCCTTCCCAATGTGCCCGACGGGAGCAGCCACCGTGTTGGCGGGCTGTGCAGGAATCCGGCTCCCGCGTCCTCCGGCCTTCCCCGCCCCAGGCCCCGCGCCGCCGGCCTCCGGGTCGCCGTTTCCTGCAGCCTGAGAACAGCCCCCGCCTCCCGCTCGTGTCCCCTGGCTTGGCTGGAGCCGGGGAGCGGTGTCAGAGAGCGCAGGCGGGTGTGACCCTCACCACCGTTTCGCCGACCCCATCCATGTGTCCCCAGGCGTTGCCAGCCCCGGTCCCCACCACGGTCCTTTGGAAGCATTTTTCCGGTACCGCCTCCTGTAACCGCAGCGCGGTGAACATTGGCTTCAGCCGCGAGTCGCCACTTGTGTTTTCCTTTCCTGGAGGGATCGTGGCTCATTTCTCCGGGGGCTTCTTTGCCTAAACTTTCCAGGGGCGCTCGTCACTGTAGCCGGTCCACCCCCACGCCAGGGTGGAGGTTCCCTAATCATGGGACGCTTCCCCAGGGACGGCATCGTTGTAGGTGATGGGCAGACCTGGCGTTAAATAACAAAGCGAGACAAGTGGATAGTTCCCTTTGAGCGGTCCTGACAGTTACTCACCGTGGAGTCCATGCCAAGCCTTGTTAGTCACTTTTGCTCTTTGACTTGTCACACCAACCGGGAAGGGAGACAGCAGCCAGGAGCCCGTTTCCCAAAGGCCAAAGTACCTACAGTACAAGGAGGCTACTGAGGCAGGCACACAGTGCTGGGGAGTGGTGCCCTGCTTCTGTGCTTTTGTCGCTTCGCAGCTGAAAGAGGGAGTCAGTGAGAAAGCTCCCCTTTGGCCCAGAGCTGCGTCCTCAGCCCGTCTCCACCATGTCCAGCTCAGTCCTGGGGGCGACCAAGGTGACACAGTAGGAGTGTATTTATGATTCTGTGGCTGCCTTCTGACTCTCTCCTTCAGTAGTGCTCAAGAGGTTTCTTTTGGTATAACGTGTTTCAGAAAATCACTGAAAAGAAAATGGTAAGGAAATCCTGATGCAGGTGACAGCAGAAATGGCAGGATCCTTCTGTGTCTGTGAGGAGGGCACGGACTGTGTTCCTCACGGCTTTCTATCTGTAGTGTCAACGGCTCTTTGCGTGAAGGCAGGGTAACCCCGTCGGGGGAACTGGTCCCACGCTCACAGGGTGGATGGGGACGGCCCAGAGCACAGAGCTAAACACGCCGTCCTTGCTTGCGTGTCTGGAAGGAGAACAATGTCTCCTAGGCTGATGATAGCAAATAAATAAATAGATAAATGAATGAATGGGTGATGTGGTAGATTACTCACTGAGTGCCCAGTATACTCTGACCTTCTTTGCATGTATTCAGTTCTTTAATCCCGAGAGCCAGACACTATTATTTTGCCCTTTAGGGCCCAGGAGACTGAGCCACAGACAGGTTATGTCACATGGCTATATGTGACACAGATGGGACTGGCCCTCCTGCAGGCTGACTGCAGCCCCGCGCCCAACCGGACACCACGTCATCCCATGAAGGGTGAGGACACTGAACACCTGGCACAGAGGCAGCAGTGGGAAAGCCCTGAGCCGGCAGTCAGAACCCTCCGCACAGCTCTGTGACCTCTCTGGGCTTCAGCCGCCCACCTCTGCAGCCAGGAGCGCAGCTGGACTGCCTCCGAAGACCCTTGCAGCCCTGAGAAAGGAGAGGCCGGATTCAGCCTCCAGTGATGTCATAACCGGCACCCTGTGGCCGGGAGGTGAGACAGCTGCAGGGTAGGTTTAGTCCTCTGAGTATAGGCTGTGTGCCCTTGGGTAGGTTGCTTAACCTCTGTGGAATTGGCACCATCGCTCCAGACCACGCAGGTTCACCGAGTCTGTCCAAATGCTGTGGCGGTGACTCGTTCCACGGGGCTTGTTGGAGGACATCCCCACGCCCTCTGGCACTGGATAAGCAAGGTTCCTATCCACCTCTGCCCTCACCATGAGCTTGCTTGCACACCAGGGAGCCTTTCTCCAGGAGCTTGTGGGGAGCTCAAGGATTCTCTGTGCGCAAATGTCAGTGTGGAGAGAGCGATCATACAGGACACCGTTCGGGAAGCCCGAGCTAGGAGCCAGGCCACTATCTCGCTTATTCCCCCTCCTTGAAATTAATCTTTTGTATCGAAAGGAGGAAATGAGATCTCAGAGAGTAGCGGTGACTTGCCAGGTCAGGAAGTGGCATGGTGGCTGTGAACCTGAGTGCCTGACACCAACGCCCACGCACGCAGCACGGGCCGGCTCCCGAAATGCCCTCTGCACTCGGGGCACCTGTGGCCGATCTTGGTCCTGGCTTCTGAGCCACGTGTCTCCTCTTTCTCTCAGAGCGCCCATCAAATAGCAGTTCCCTCCCCAGACCGCCAGGGGGCGCAACTCCTGAAATACACTACCTGTTCCCTCAGCACACACTTGTTGCTCATAAACCCCACCAGGCCCCCCGCACTGCAGCACCACCATCAGTCTGCCGAGGAACACATGGAGTCCTTCTTCTGCAACCAAGTCTCAGGGAAACAGCTGGGAAATTCCCACCAAATCCAAATCACTTTCCTTCGGGGTGTCGGGTAGCCACGGGCTGGACTTTGAGGGAAGGGAAGATGTCAGCCTGACCTAGGGAGGAACTTGCGAAGATTCAGAGCCAAGCCCCCGCAGGGAGCTGTCACGGGTGGCGAGTGTCCTGTCCGTAGCCCTGGGCAAGCCAAGGCTGATGTTCCCTGTGGGGAGGCAGGGGGCAGAGCTGCTCCAGGCGTGTGTGGTCCACACAGTGGGGCATCTGTGAGGTGTTCCCAGGACTCGGGCACACTTTCAATGTATGTGCAACATAGGAGAGCGTCCGATTTTCAGAATTGCTCCTCCACGTGTGAAGGTGGGTTTACGTGTTGAAGGGAGAACTGGGTGTCACATATCGTGTCCTTTGACACGTTTTCTTAGCGATCCTTTTTACTGACCAGGGTTAAAAGTTGTGGCAGAAGATACAAAGAGGTCTCTCCAGGGTGTTTTAGACGCAAGCCCCGTGCAGAAGTCACACAAGAGGGGTGTGGGATTCCATCCCCTCTGGGTACTTTCCAGGCTCTCATCACCGAGGACTGAGTTTGGCAGGGGCCCCCAGAGAAGGAAAATGAGAAATGGACAACTTTCTCTGCAATCCATACTCCTAAGGGCAGTAGAGGGAGTGTGTCCTCTGTGTGTCCAATGCCCTATGTCATCTGGCGAGGGTATCCTTTGGAGCTGAGACACGGAAGCTCAAATTAACCTAAGCGGCTAAGACGCTCAGTGTGTGTGAGTGTTGTGGGTGTGGGGTGTGGGGTGTGTGTGGGGGGGTACTCTTTGGTCCAGAGCCGAGGTCTCTGCACGTCCAGCCCAGTTCCCCACGCCAGCCCTGATGGGCACGGAGTCTCTCTGTCCAAGACAGACCAAGGAAGACAGAGCCAGAATAAAGTCAACAGCTTTTATTACAACTCACATATTTCATAGAAAAAGGAATGTAGCGTCAGGTCCGGTTGTGTGAAAAACGGTAACATGCAGGTGTGTCCTGCTTGCTCCGTTGACACCCGGGGCAGGCTCTCCGCGACATCAGGCACAGCAGCTGCACTTGTCCGAGGCCCCTTTGCAGACGCAGGCCTGGGCACACTTGGCGCAGCCCACGGGGCAGCAGGAGCAGCAGCCTGGGGAGGCAAGGGCAGCGTGCAGTCGGACCACGCGTTGTCCGGAACCACCCTTCCCAGCAGCAGGCCTGGCCCCAGCCGCCCTCAGGCCCAGACCCTGGGTTTACGGTGGTGTCCTCTGTCCTGAGATAATTGCTCTCAGACACTAGGTTCAGGTTGCCCGGCCCATCTGTGCCCAGGACAGGGCACAGCGCCTTGGGGAGACAGTGAGCAGGGCCTCTGGGGACAAGAGAAAGCCAGCCCCCAGCACCGCCGGTGATGTGAGCCAAGTCCTCAGGATCAAAGCGGAGGCAAAGCCCTCACAGAGCAGCTCCCGCTCGGGATAGGGAAGCTCTGGGCTGCTTCGACAGGAAGGGGCTGCACCAAGGCCCGAGAAGCCACGCACGGCCGCTGGTTCATGTCCCTAAAGTGCTTCAGTCCCTGAGAGGATTCAGAAGCGTGACTCAGGAGGCAGGAGGACTAGTTCTAGTGACAGGTCTGAGGTTGTTTGTTGGTGACCCGTCTGGGCCTCAGCCTCCCTGTTCTCTAGTGCGCGCCTGGGTCTCGGTCACGCCGAAGGTGATTCCAGCTCTGATTGTGAATCCCTTCCTGGTGAGGGGGGCGCCGGGAAGTTTGGTCACTGTCCTGCTCCTGCCTGCCTGCTGAGCTCTGGGCTCCCTCCTCGCACTCAGCCCAGACCCCGCATTCCCAGAGAAGGCCCCGCACACTCACTCTTCTTGCAGGAGGTGCATCTGCAGGCTTTGCAGGTGCAGGAGCCAGCGCAGCCGCAGGAGCCGCCTGCCGGGAAGGGAAAGGCCAGCAGTGAGCAGGGACAGGGATGCAGGAGCTACAGCAGACGGTCAGCGATGCCTCCCTGAGCCCTCCTCCTCTGTCAGGACCCAGCCCTGGGAGCTCGTGTCCACTCAGGCGGATAGAGAAGCCCCAGCTCCTCTCTTCTGGTCCGAGGAGAGTAGGTCCCCTCCTGATGGGACTCCACAGGGAAGGTCCCGGGCTCCAGACCCAGCCCAGGCCGACTGGGGCTGGGGGCCGGGGCCCACGGCCTGAACCCCAAAGAGGCAGCGTCCGCTCCTCCCATCAAGTCCTGGCAGCTCCGAGGCCTCCTGCAAACACTGGGTCCCGGCCTAGCAATCCCCTGACCTGCTGGGTGACCTCAAGAAGGACAGCCTGGAGCCTCCGTGCCCTCAGTGTCAACAGAGAGGCAAAGGGAGACTGACGTGCCCTCAGGAGCCTGGCTACCAAGAAAGCCCTGGACCCGTGACAGGAGTCCTCCCGAGCTCAAACTCAAAGCCCTCCCTTCTCGTCCTGTGCCTGGGAAGGGGGCATCCTAAGGCTCAAAGCCAGGGCTCCCTTACCAGTGGGGCAGGAGCACTTGGGGTCCATCTGGAGGAGAAGTGAGGCCCGAGGTCCAAAGCAAGGGGCGAAGCCGCTTCACGGGTCCGGTGGGGGCCGTGTGGGAGCGAGGAGCCCGGGGGCTCGGTTATAGGCCGAGGAGGCGGCCCGGGCGCAGAGGCCCCGCCCCCGCCTTGCACCCGCCTTGCGGATCGGCGCCCGCGCCGCCCGCCGCGCCCTGGGCCGGGCTGTGAGCAACAGGCGGGGCCGAGCGCACGATTCCCCTTCGGTGCCGGCTGGAGCGGAGGAACCGGGTGCCGTGCGGTAAGCGCTGTCCCAGCCCCCTGGCCGCCCCTTCCCAATGTGCCCGACGGGAGCAGCCACCGTGTTGGCGGGCTGTGCAGGAATCCGGCTCCCGCGTCCTCCGGCCTTCCCCGCGCCGCCGGCCTCCGGGTCGCCGTTTCCTGCAGCCTGAGAACAGCCCCCGCCTCCCGCTCGTGTCCCCTGGCTTGGCTGGAGCCGGGGAGCGGTGTCAGAGAGCGCAGGCGGGTGTGACCCTCACCACCGTTTCGCCGACCCCATCCATGTGTCCCCAGGCGTTGCCAGCCCCGGTCCCCACCACGGTCCTTTGGAAGCATTTTTCCGGTACCGCCTCCTGTAACCGCAGCGCGGTGAACATTGGCTTCAGCCGCGAGTCGCCACTTGTGTTTTCCTTTCCTGGAGGGATCGTGGCTCATTTCTCCGGGGGCTTCTTTGCCTAAACTTTCCAGGGGCGCTCGTCACTGTAGCCGGTCCACCCCCACGCCAGGGTGGAGGTTCCCTAATCATGGGACGCTTCCCCAGGGACGGCATCGTTGTAGGTGATGGGCAGACCTGGCGTTAAATAACAAAGCGAGACAAGTGGATAGTTCCCTTTGAGCGGTCCTGACAGTTACTCACCGTGGAGTCCATGCCAAGCCTTGTTAGTCACTTTTGCTCTTTGACTTGTCACACCAACCGGGAAGGGAGACAGCAGCCAGGAGCCCGTTTCCCAAAGGCCAAAGTACCTACAGTACAAGGAGGCTACTGAGGCAGGCACACAGTGCTGGGGAGTGGTGCCCTGCTTCTGTGCTTTTGTCGCTTCGCAGCTGAAAGAGGGAGTCAGTGAGAAAGCTCCCCTTTGGCCCAGAGCTGCGTCCTCAGCCCGTCTCCACCATGTCCAGCTCAGTCCTGGGGGCGACCAAGGTGACACAGTAGGAGTGTATTTATGATTCTGTGGCTGCCTTCTGACTCTCTCCTTCAGTAGTGCTCAAGAGGTTTCTTTTGGTATAACGTGTTTCAGAAAATCACTGAAAAGAAAATGGTAAGGAAATCCTGATGCAGGTGACAGCAGAAATGGCAGGATCCTTCTGTGTCTGTGAGGAGGGCACGGACTGTGTTCCTCACGGCTTTCTATCTGTAGTGTCAACGGCTCTTTGCGTGAAGGCAGGGTAACCCCGTCGGGGGAACTGGTCCCACGCTCACAGGGTGGATGGGGACGGCCCAGAGCACAGAGCTAAACACGCCGTCCTTGCTTGCGTGTCTGGAAGGAGAACAATGTCTCCTAGGCTGATGATAGCAAATAAATAAATAGATAAATGAATGAATGGGTGATGTGGTAGATTACTCACTGAGTGCCCAGTATACTCTGACCTTCTTTGCATGTATTCAGTTCTTTAATCCCGAGAGCCAGACACTATTATTTTGCCCTTTAGGGCCCAGGAGACTGAGCCACAGACAGGTTATGTCACATGGCTATATGTGACACAGATGGGACTGGCCCTCCTGCAGGCTGACTGCAGCCCCGCGCCCAACCGGACACCACGTCATCCCATGAAGGGTGAGGACACTGAACACCTGGCACAGAGGCAGCAGTGGGAAAGCCCTGAGCCGGCAGTCAGAACCCTCCGCACAGCTCTGTGACCTCTCTGGGCTTCAGCCGCCCACCTCTGCAGCCAGGAGCGCAGCTGGACTGCCTCCGAAGACCCTTGCAGCCCTGAGAAAGGAGAGGCCGGATTCAGCCTCCAGTGATGTCATAACCGGCACCCTGTGGCCGGGAGGTGAGACAGCTGCAGGGTAGGTTTAGTCCTCTGAGTATAGGCTGTGTGCCCTTGGGTAGGTTGCTTAACCTCTGTGGAATTGGCACCATCGCTCCAGACCACGCAGGTTCACCGAGTCTGTCCAAATGCTGTGGCGGTGACTCGTTCCACGGGGCTTGTTGGAGGACATCCCCACGCCCTCTGGCACTGGATAAGCAAGGTTCCTATCCACCTCTGCCCTCACCATGGGCTTGCTTGCACACCAGGGAGCCTTTCTCCAGGAGCTTGTGGGGAGCTCAAGGATTCTCTGTGCGCAAATGTCAGTGTGGAGAGAGCGATCATACAGGACACCGTTCGGGAAGCCCGAGCTAGGAGCCAGGCCACTATCTCGCTTATTCCCCCTCCTTGAAATTAATCTTTTGTATCGAAAGGAGGAAATGAGATCTCAGAGAGTAGCGGTGACTTGCCAGGTCAGGAAGTGGCATGGTGGCTGTGAACCTGAGTGCCTGACACCAACGCCCACGCACGCAGCACGGGCCGGCTCCCGAAATGCCCTCTGCACTCGGGGCACCTGTGGCCGATCTTGGTCCTGGCTTCTGAGCCACGTGTCTCCTCTTTCTCTCAGAGCGCCCATCAAATAGCAGTTCCCTCCCCAGACCGCCAGGGGGCGCAACTCCTGAAATACACTACCTGTTCCCTCAGCACACACTTGTTGCTCATAAACCCCACCAGGCCCCCCGCACTGCAGCACCACCATCAGTCTGCCGAGGAACACATGGAGTCCTTCTTCTGCAACCAAGTCTCAGGGAAACAGCTGGGAAATTCCCACCAAATCCAAATCACTTTCCTTCGGGGTGTCGGGTAGCCACGGGCTGGACTTTGAGGGAAGGGAAGATGTCAGCCTGACCTAGGGAGGAACTTGCGAAGATTCAGAGCCAAGCCCCCGCAGGGAGCTGTCACGGGTGGCGAGTGTCCTGTCCGTAGCCCTGGGCAAGCCAAGGCTGATGTTCCCTGTGGGGAGGCAGGGGGCAGAGCTGCTCCAGGCGTGTGTGGTCCACACAGTGGGGCATCTGTGAGGTGTTCCCAGGACTCGGGCACACTTTCAATGTATGTGCAACATAGGAGAGCGTCCGATTTTCAGAATTGCTCCTCCACGTGTGAAGGTGGGTTTACGTGTTGAAGGGAGAACTGGGTGTCACATATCGTGTCCTTTGACACGTTTTCTTAGCGATCCTTTTTACTGACCAGGGTTAAAAGTTGTGGCAGAAGATACAAAGAGGTCTCTCCAGGGTGTTTTAGACGCAAGCACCGTGCAGAAGTCACACAAGAGGGGTGTGGGATTCCATCCCCTCTGGGTACTTTCCAGGCTCTCATCACCGAGGACTGAGTTTGGCAGGGGCCCCCAGAGAAGGAAAATGAGAAATGGACAACTTTCTCTGCAATCCATACTCCTAAGGGCAGTAGAGGGAGTGTGTCCTCTGTGTGTCCAATGCCCTATGTCATCTGGCGAGGGTATCCTTTGGAGCTGAGACACGGAAGCTCAAATTAACCTAAGCGGCTAAGACGCTCAGTGTGTGTGAGTGTTGGGGGTGTGGGGTGTGGGGTGTGGGGGGGGGGATACTCTTTGGTCCAGAGCCGAGGTCTCTGCACGTCCAGCCCAGTTCCCCACGCCAGCCCTGATGGGCACGGAGTCTCTCTGTCCAAGACAGACCAAGGAAGACAGAGCCAGAATAAAGTCAACAGCTTTTATTACAACTCACATATTTCATAGAAAAAGGAATGTAGCGTCAGGTCCGGTTGTGTGAAAAACGGTAACATGCAGGTGTGTCCTGCTTGCTCCGTTGACACCCGGGGCAGGCTCTCCGCGACATCAGGCACAGCAGCTGCACTTGTCCGAGGCCCCTTTGCAGACGCAGGCCTGGGCACACTTGGCGCAGCCCACGGGGCAGCAGGAGCAGCAGCCTGGGGAGGCAAGGGCAGCGTGCAGTCGGACCACGCGTTGTCCGGAACCACCCTTCCCAGCAGCAGGCCTGGCCCCAGCCGCCCTCAGGCCCAGACCCTGGGTTTACGGTGGTGTCCTCTGTCCTGAGATAATTGCTCTCAGACACTAGGTTCAGGTTGCCCGGCCCATCTGTGCCCAGGACAGGGCACAGCGCCTTGGGGAGACAGTGAGCAGGGCCTCTGGGGACAAGAGAAAGCCAGCCCCCAGCACCGCCGGTGATGTGAGCCAAGTCCTCAGGATCAAAGCGGAGGCAAAGCCCTCACAGAGCAGCTCCCGCTCGGGATAGGGAAGCTCTGGGCTGCTTCGACAGGAAGGGGCTGCACCAAGGCCCGAGAAGCCACGCACGGCCGCTGGTTCATGTCCCTAAAGTGCTTCAGTCCCTGAGAGGATTCAGAAGCGTGACTCAGGAGGCAGGAGGACTAGTTCTAGTGACAGGTCTGAGGTTGTTTGTTGGTGACCCGTCTGGGCCTCAGCCTCCCTGTTCTCTAGTGCGCGCCTGGGTCTCGGTCACGCCGAAGGTGATTCCAGCTCTGATTGTGAATCCCTTCCTGGTGAGGGGGGCGCCGGGAAGTTTGGTCACTGTCCTGCTCCTGCCTGCCTGCTGAGCTCTGGGCTCCCTCCTCGCACTCAGCCCAGACCCCGCATTCCCAGAGAAGGCCCCGCACACTCACTCTTCTTGCAGGAGGTGCATCTGCAGGCTTTGCAGGTGCAGGAGCCAGCGCAGCCGCAGGAGCCGCCTGCCGGGAAGGGAAAGGCCAGCAGTGAGCAGGGACAGGGATGCAGGAGCTACAGCAGACGGTCAGCGATGCCTCCCTGAGCCCTCCTCCTCTGTCAGGACCCAGCCCTGGGAGCTCGTGTCCACTCAGGCGGATAGAGAAGCCCCAGCTCCTCTCTTCTGGTCCGAGGAGAGTAGGTCCCCTCCTGATGGGACTCCACAGGGAAGGTCCCGGGCTCCAGACCCAGCCCAGGCCGACTGGGGCTGGGGGCCGGGGCCCACGGCCTGAACCCCAAAGAGGCAGCGTCCGCTCCTCCCATCAAGTCCTGGCAGCTCCGAGGCCTCCTGCAAACACTGGGTCCCGGCCTAGCAATCCCCTGACCTGCTGGGTGACCTCAAGAAGGACAGCCTGGAGCCTCCGTGCCCTCAGTGTCAACAGAGAGGCAAAGGGAGACTGACGTGCCCTCAGGAGCCTGGCTACCAAGAAAGCCCTGGACCCGTGACAGGAGTCCTCCCGAGCTCAAACTCAAAGCCCTCCCTTCTCGTCCTGTGCCTGGGAAGGGGGCATCCTAAGGCTCAAAGCCAGGGCTCCCTTACCAGTGGGGCAGGAGCACTTGGGGTCCATCTGGAGGAGAAGTGAGGCCCGAGGTCCAAAGCAAGGGGCGAAGCCGCTTCACGGGTCCGGTGGGGGCCGTGTGGGAGCGAGGAGCCCGGGGTCTCGGTTATAGGCCGAGGAGGCGGCCCGGGCGCAGAGGCCCCGCCCCCGCCTTGCACCCGCCCCGCGGATCGGCGCCCGCGCCGCCCGCCGCGCCCTGGGCCGGGCTGTGAGCAACAGGCGGGGCCGAGCGCACGATTCCCCTTCGGTGCCGGCTGGAGCGGAGGAACCGGGTGCCGTGCGGTAAGCGCTGTCCCAGCCCCCTGGCCGCCCCTTCCCAATGTGCCCGACGGGAGCAGCCACCGTGTTGGCGGGCTGTGCAGGAATCCGGCTCCCGCGTCCTCCGGCCTTCCCCGCGCCGCCGGCCTCCGGGTCGCCGTTTCCTGCAGCCTGAGAACAGCCCCCGCCTCCCGCTCGTGTCCCCTGGCTTGGCTGGAGCCGGGGAGCGGTGTCAGAGAGCGCAGGCGGGTGTGACCCTCACCACCGTTTCGCCGACCCCATCCATGTGTCCCCAGGCGTTGCCAGCCCCGGTCCCCACCACGGTCCTTTGGAAGCATTTTTCCGGTACCGCCTCCTGTAACCGCAGCGCGGTGAACATTGGCTTCAGCCGCGAGTCGCCACTTGTGTTTTCCTTTCCTGGAGGGATCGTGGCTCATTTCTCCGGGGGCTTCTTTGCCTAAACTTTCCAGGGGCGCTCGTCACTGTAGCCGGTCCACCCCCACGCCAGGGTGGAGGTTCCCTAATCATGGGACGCTTCCCCAGGGACGGCATCGTTGTAGGTGATGGGCAGACCTGGCGTTAAATAACAAAGCGAGACAAGTGGATAGTTCCCTTTGAGCGGTCCTGACAGTTACTCACCGTGGAGTCCATGCCAAGCCTTGTTAGTCACTTTTGCTCTTTGACTTGTCACACCAACCGGGAAGGGAGACAGCAGCCAGGAGCCCGTTTCCCAAAGGCCAAAGTACCTACAGTACAAGGAGGCTACTGAGGCAGGCACACAGTGCTGGGGAGTGGTGCCCTGCTTCTGTGCTTTTGTCGCTTCGCAGCTGAAAGAGGGAGTCAGTGAGAAAGCTCCCCTTTGGCCCAGAGCTGCGTCCTCAGCCCGTCTCCACCATGTCCAGCTCAGTCCTGGGGGCGACCAAGGTGACACAGTAGGAGTGTATTTATGATTCTGTGGCTGCCTTCTGACTCTCTCCTTCAGTAGTGCTCAAGAGGTTTCTTTTGGTATAACGTGTTTCAGAAAATCACTGAAAAGAAAATGGTAAGGAAATCCTGATGCAGGTGACAGCAGAAATGGCAGGATCCTTCTGTGTCTGTGAGGAGGGCACGGACTGTGTTCCTCACGGCTTTCTATCTGTAGTGTCAACGGCTCTTTGCGTGAAGGCAGGGTAACCCCGTCGGGGGAACTGGTCCCACGCTCACAGGGTGGATGGGGACGGCCCAGAGCACAGAGCTAAACACGCCGTCCTTGCTTGCGTGTCTGGAAGGAGAACAATGTCTCCTAGGCTGATGATAGCAAATAAATAAATAGATAAATGAATGAATGGGTGATGTGGTAGATTACTCACTGAGTGCCCAGTATACTCTGACCTTCTTTGCATGTATTCAGTTCTTTAATCCCGAGAGCCAGACACTATTATTTTGCCCTTTAGGGCCCAGGAGACTGAGCCACAGACAGGTTATGTCACATGGCTATATGTGACACAGATGGGACTGGCCCTCCTGCAGGCTGACTGCAGCCCCGCGCCCAACCGGACACCACGTCATCCCATGAAGGGTGAGGACACTGAACACCTGGCACAGAGGCAGCAGTGGGAAAGCCCTGAGCCGGCAGTCAGAACCCTCCGCACAGCTCTGTGACCTCTCTGGGCTTCAGCCGCCCACCTCTGCAGCCAGGAGCGCAGCTGGACTGCCTCCGAAGACCCTTGCAGCCCTGAGAAAGGAGAGGCCGGATTCAGCCTCCAGTGATGTCATAACCGGCACCCTGTGGCCGGGAGGTGAGACAGCTGCAGGGTAGGTTTAGTCCTCTGAGTATAGGCTGTGTGCCCTTGGGTAGGTTGCTTAACCTCTGTGGAATTGGCACCATCGCTCCAGACCACGCAGGTTCACCGAGTCTGTCCAAATGCTGTGGCGGTGACTCGTTCCACGGGGCTTGTTGGAGGACATCCCCACGCCCTCTGGCACTGGATAAGCAAGGTTCCTATCCACCTCTGCCCTCACCATGGGCTTGCTTGCACACCAGGGAGCCTTTCTCCAGGAGCTTGTGGGGAGCTCAAGGATTCTCTGTGCGCAAATGTCAGTGTGGAGAGAGCGATCATACAGGACACCGTTCGGGAAGCCCGAGCTAGGAGCCAGGCCACTATCTCGCTTATTCCCCCTCCTTGAAATTAATCTTTTGTATCGAAAGGAGGAAATGAGATCTCAGAGAGTAGCGGTGACTTGCCAGGTCAGGAAGTGGCATGGTGGCTGTGAACCTGAGTGCCTGACACCAACGCCCACGCACGCAGCACGGGCCGGCTCCCGAAATGCCCTCTGCACTCGGGGCACCTGTGGCCGATCTTGGTCCTGGCTTCTGAGCCACGTGTCTCCTCTTTCTCTCAGAGCGCCCATCAAATAGCAGTTCCCTCCCCAGACCGCCAGGGGGCGCAACTCCTGAAATACACTACCTGTTCCCTCAGCACACACTTGTTGCTCATAAACCCCACCAGGCCCCCCGCACTGCAGCACCACCATCAGTCTGCCGAGGAACACATGGAGTCCTTCTTCTGCAACCAAGTCTCAGGGAAACAGCTGGGAAATTCCCACCAAATCCAAATCACTTTCCTTCGGGGTGTCGGGTAGCCACGGGCTGGACTTTGAGGGAAGGGAAGATGTCAGCCTGACCTAGGGAGGAACTTGCGAAGATTCAGAGCCAAGCCCCCGCAGGGAGCTGTCACGGGTGGCGAGTGTCCTGTCCGTAGCCCTGGGCAAGCCAAGGCTGATGTTCCCTGTGGGGAGGCAGGGGGCAGAGCTGCTCCAGGCGTGTGTGGTCCACACAGTGGGGCATCTGTGAGGTGTTCCCAGGACTCGGGCACACTTTCAATGTATGTGCAACATAGGAGAGCGTCCGATTTTCAGAATTGCTCCTCCACGTGTGAAGGTGGGTTTACGTGTTGAAGGGAGAACTGGGTGTCACATATCGTGTCCTTTGACACGTTTTCTTAGCGATCCTTTTTACTGACCAGGGTTAAAAGTTGTGGCAGAAGATACAAAGAGGTCTCTCCAGGGTGTTTTAGACGCAAGCCCCGTGCAGAAGTCACACAAGAGGGGTGTGGGATTCCATCCCCTCTGGGTACTTTCCAGGCTCTCATCACCGAGGACTGAGTTTGGCAGGGGCCCCCAGAGAAGGAAAATGAGAAATGGACAACTTTCTCTGCAATCCATACTCCTAAGGGCAGTAGAGGGAGTGTGTCCTCTGTGTGTCCAATGCCCTATGTCATCTGGCGAGGGTATCCTTTGGAGCTGAGACACGGAAGCTCAAATTAACCTAAGCGGCTAAGACGCTCAGTGTGTGTGAGTGTTGGGGGTGTGGGGTGTGGGGTGTGGGGGGGGGGATACTCTTTGGTCCAGAGCCGAGGTCTCTGCACGTCCAGCCCAGTTCCCCACGCCAGCCCTGATGGGCACGGAGTCTCTCTGTCCAAGACAGACCAAGGAAGACAGAGCCAGAATAAAGTCAACAGCTTTTATTACAACTCACATATTTCATAGAAAAAGGAATGTAGCGTCAGGTCCGGTTGTGTGAAAAACGGTAACATGCAGGTGTGTCCTGCTTGCTCCGTTGACACCCGGGGCAGGCTCTCCGCGACATCAGGCACAGCAGCTGCACTTGTCCGAGGCCCCTTTGCAGACGCAGGCCTGGGCACACTTGGCGCAGCCCACGGGGCAGCAGGAGCAGCAGCCTGGGGAGGCAAGGGCAGCGTGCAGTCGGACCACGCGTTGTCCGGAACCACCCTTCCCAGCAGCAGGCCTGGCCCCAGCCGCCCTCAGGCCCAGACCCTGGGTTTACGGTGGTGTCCTCTGTCCTGAGATAATTGCTCTCAGACACTAGGTTCAGGTTGCCCGGCCCATCTGTGCCCAGGACAGGGCACAGCGCCTTGGGGAGACAGTGAGCAGGGCCTCTGGGGACAAGAGAAAGCCAGCCCCCAGCACCGCCGGTGATGTGAGCCAAGTCCTCAGGATCAAAGCGGAGGCAAAGCCCTCACAGAGCAGCTCCCGCTCGGGATAGGGAAGCTCTGGGCTGCTTCGACAGGAAGGGGCTGCACCAAGGCCCGAGAAGCCACGCACGGCCGCTGGTTCATGTCCCTAAAGTGCTTCAGTCCCTGAGAGGATTCAGAAGCGTGACTCAGGAGGCAGGAGGACTAGTTCTAGTGACAGGTCTGAGGTTGTTTGTTGGTGACCCGTCTGGGCCTCAGCCTCCCTGTTCTCTAGTGCGCGCCTGGGTCTCGGTCACGCCGAAGGTGATTCCAGCTCTGATTGTGAATCCCTTCCTGGTGAGGGGGGCGCCGGGAAGTTTGGTCACTGTCCTGCTCCTGCCTGCCTGCTGAGCTCTGGGCTCCCTCCTCGCACTCAGCCCAGACCCCGCATTCCCAGAGAAGGCCCCGCACACTCACTCTTCTTGCAGGAGGTGCATCTGCAGGCTTTGCAGGTGCAGGAGCCAGCGCAGCCGCAGGAGCCGCCTGCCGGGAAGGGAAAGGCCAGCAGTGAGCAGGGACAGGGATGCAGGAGCTACAGCAGACGGTCAGCGATGCCTCCCTGAGCCCTCCTCCTCTGTCAGGACCCAGCCCTGGGAGCTCGTGTCCACTCAGGCGGATAGAGAAGCCCCAGCTCCTCTCTTCTGGTCCGAGGAGAGTAGGTCCCCTCCTGATGGGACTCCACAGGGAAGGTCCCGGGCTCCAGACCCAGCCCAGGCCGACTGGGGCTGGGGGCCGGGGCCCACGGCCTGAACCCCAAAGAGGCAGCGTCCGCTCCTCCCATCAAGTCCTGGCAGCTCCGAGGCCTCCTGCAAACACTGGGTCCCGGCCTAGCAATCCCCTGACCTGCTGGGTGACCTCAAGAAGGACAGCCTGGAGCCTCCGTGCCCTCAGTGTCAACAGAGAGGCAAAGGGAGACTGACGTGCCCTCAGGAGCCTGGCTACCAAGAAAGCCCTGGACCCGTGACAGGAGTCCTCCCGAGCTCAAACTCAAAGCCCTCCCTTCTCGTCCTGTGCCTGGGAAGGGGGCATCCTAAGGCTCAAAGCCAGGGCTCCCTTACCAGTGGGGCAGGAGCACTTGGGGTCCATCTGGAGGAGAAGTGAGGCCCGAGGTCCAAAGCAAGGGGCGAAGCCGCTTCACGGGTCCGGTGGGGGCCGTGTGGGAGCGAGGAGCCCGGGGTCTCGGTTATAGGCCGAGGAGGCGGCCCGGGCGCAGAGGCCCCGCCCCCGCCTTGCACCCGCCCCGCGGATCGGCGCCCGCGCCGCCCGCCGCGCCCTGGGCCGGGCTGTGAGCAACAGGCGGGGCCGAGCGCACGATTCCCCTTCGGTGCCGGCTGGAGCGGAGGAACCGGGTGCCGTGCGGTAAGCGCTGTCCCAGCCCCCTGGCCGCCCCTTCCCAATGTGCCCGACGGGAGCAGCCACCGTGTTGGCGGGCTGTGCAGGAATCCGGCTCCCGCGTCCTCCGGCCTTCCCCGCGCCGCCGGCCTCCGGGTCGCCGTTTCCTGCAGCCTGAGAACAGCCCCCGCCTCCCGCTCGTGTCCCCTGGCTTGGCTGGAGCCGGGGAGCGGTGTCAGAGAGCGCAGGCGGGTGTGACCCTCACCACCGTTTCGCCGACCCCATCCATGTGTCCCCAGGCGTTGCCAGCCCCGGTCCCCACCACGGTCCTTTGGAAGCATTTTTCCGGTACCGCCTCCTGTAACCGCAGCGCGGTGAACATTGGCTTCAGCCGCGAGTCGCCACTTGTGTTTTCCTTTCCTGGAGGGATCGTGGCTCATTTCTCCGGGGGCTTCTTTGCCTAAACTTTCCAGGGGCGCTCGTCACTGTAGCCGGTCCACCCCCACGCCAGGGTGGAGGTTCCCTAATCATGGGACGCTTCCCCAGGGACGGCATCGTTGTAGGTGATGGGCAGACCTGGCGTTAAATAACAAAGCGAGACAAGTGGATAGTTCCCTTTGAGCGGTCCTGACAGTTACTCACCGTGGAGTCCATGCCAAGCCTTGTTAGTCACTTTTGCTCTTTGACTTGTCACACCAACCGGGAAGGGAGACAGCAGCCAGGAGCCCGTTTCCCAAAGGCCAAAGTACCTACAGTACAAGGAGGCTACTGAGGCAGGCACACAGTGCTGGGGAGTGGTGCCCTGCTTCTGTGCTTTTGTCGCTTCGCAGCTGAAAGAGGGAGTCAGTGAGAAAGCTCCCCTTTGGCCCAGAGCTGCGTCCTCAGCCCGTCTCCACCATGTCCAGCTCAGTCCTGGGGGCGACCAAGGTGACACAGTAGGAGTGTATTTATGATTCTGTGGCTGCCTTCTGACTCTCTCCTTCAGTAGTGCTCAAGAGGTTTCTTTTGGTATAACGTGTTTCAGAAAATCACTGAAAAGAAAATGGTAAGGAAATCCTGATGCAGGTGACAGCAGAAATGGCAGGATCCTTCTGTGTCTGTGAGGAGGGCACGGACTGTGTTCCTCACGGCTTTCTATCTGTAGTGTCAACGGCTCTTTGCGTGAAGGCAGGGTAACCCCGTCGGGGGAACTGGTCCCACGCTCACAGGGTGGATGGGGACGGCCCAGAGCACAGAGCTAAACACGCCGTCCTTGCTTGCGTGTCTGGAAGGAGAACAATGTCTCCTAGGCTGATGATAGCAAATAAATAAATAGATAAATGAATGAATGGGTGATGTGGTAGATTACTCACTGAGTGCCCAGTATACTCTGACCTTCTTTGCATGTATTCAGTTCTTTAATCCCGAGAGCCAGACACTATTATTTTGCCCTTTAGGGCCCAGGAGACTGAGCCACAGACAGGTTATGTCACATGGCTATATGTGACACAGATGGGACTGGCCCTCCTGCAGGCTGACTGCAGCCCCGCGCCCAACCGGACACCACGTCATCCCATGAAGGGTGAGGACACTGAACACCTGGCACAGAGGCAGCAGTGGGAAAGCCCTGAGCCGGCAGTCAGAACCCTCCGCACAGCTCTGTGACCTCTCTGGGCTTCAGCCGCCCACCTCTGCAGCCAGGAGCGCAGCTGGACTGCCTCCGAAGACCCTTGCAGCCCTGAGAAAGGAGAGGCCGGATTCAGCCTCCAGTGATGTCATAACCGGCACCCTGTGGCCGGGAGGTGAGACAGCTGCAGGGTAGGTTTAGTCCTCTGAGTATAGGCTGTGTGCCCTTGGGTAGGTTGCTTAACCTCTGTGGAATTGGCACCATCGCTCCAGACCACGCAGGTTCACCGAGTCTGTCCAAATGCTGTGGCGGTGACTCGTTCCACGGGGCTTGTTGGAGGACATCCCCACGCCCTCTGGCACTGGATAAGCAAGGTTCCTATCCACCTCTGCCCTCACCATGGGCTTGCTTGCACACCAGGGAGCCTTTCTCCAGGAGCTTGTGGGGAGCTCAAGGATTCTCTGTGCGCAAATGTCAGTGTGGAGAGAGCGATCATACAGGACACCGTTCGGGAAGCCCGAGCTAGGAGCCAGGCCACTATCTCGCTTATTCCCCCTCCTTGAAATTAATCTTTTGTATCGAAAGGAGGAAATGAGATCTCAGAGAGTAGCGGTGACTTGCCAGGTCAGGAAGTGGCATGGTGGCTGTGAACCTGAGTGCCTGACACCAACGCCCACGCACGCAGCACGGGCCGGCTCCCGAAATGCCCTCTGCACTCGGGGCACCTGTGGCCGATCTTGGTCCTGGCTTCTGAGCCACGTGTCTCCTCTTTCTCTCAGAGCGCCCATCAAATAGCAGTTCCCTCCCCAGACCGCCAGGGGGCGCAACTCCTGAAATACACTACCTGTTCCCTCAGCCCACACTTGTTGCTCATAAACCCCACCAGGCCCCCCGCACTGCAGCACCACCATCAGTCTGCCGAGGAACACATGGAGTCCTTCTTCTGCAACCAAGTCTCAGGGAAACAGCTGGGAAATTCCCACCAAATCCAAATCACTTTCCTTCGGGGTGTCGGGTAGCCACGGGCTGGACTTTGAGGGAAGGGAAGATGTCAGCCTGACCTAGGGAGGAACTTGCGAAGATTCAGAGCCAAGCCCCCGCAGGGAGCTGTCACGGGTGGCGAGTGTCCTGTCCGTAGCCCTGGGCAAGCCAAGGCTGATGTTCCCTGTGGGGAGGCAGGGGGCAGAGCTGCTCCAGGCGTGTGTGGTCCACACAGTGGGGCATCTGTGAGGTGTTCCCAGGACTCGGGCACACTTTCAATGTATGTGCAACATAGGAGAGCGTCCGATTTTCAGAATTGCTCCTCCACGTGTGAAGGTGGGTTTACGTGTTGAAGGGAGAACTGGGTGTCACATATCGTGTCCTTTGACACGTTTTCTTAGCGATCCTTTTTACTGACCAGGGTTAAAAGTTGTGGCAGAAGATACAAAGAGGTCTCTCCAGGGTGTTTTAGACGCAAGCCCCGTGCAGAAGTCACACAAGAGGGGTGTGGGATTCCATCCCCTCTGGGTACTTTCCAGGCTCTCATCACCGAGGACTGAGTTTGGCAGGGGCCCCCAGAGAAGGAAAATGAGAAATGGACAACTTTCTCTGCAATCCATACTCCTAAGGGCAGTAGAGGGAGTGTGTCCTCTGTGTGTCCAATGCCCTATGTCATCTGGCGAGGGTATCCTTTGGAGCTGAGACACGGAAGCTCAAATTAACCTAAGCGGCTAAGACGCTCAGTGTGTGTGAGTGTTGGGGGTGTGGGGTGTGGGGTGTGGGGGGGGGGATACTCTTTGGTCCAGAGCCGAGGTCTCTGCACGTCCAGCCCAGTTCCCCACGCCAGCCCTGATGGGCACGGAGTCTCTCTGTCCAAGACAGACCAAGGAAGACAGAGCCAGAATAAAGTCAACAGCTTTTATTACAACTCACATATTTCATAGAAAAAGGAATGTAGCGTCAGGTCCGGTTGTGTGAAAAACGGTAACATGCAGGTGTGTCCTGCTTGCTCCGTTGACACCCGGGGCAGGCTCTCCGCGACATCAGGCACAGCAGCTGCACTTGTCCGAGGCCCCTTTGCAGACGCAGGCCTGGGCACACTTGGCGCAGCCCACGGGGCAGCAGGAGCAGCAGCCTGGGGAGGCAAGGGCAGCGTGCAGTCGGACCACGCGTTGTCCGGAACCACCCTTCCCAGCAGCAGGCCTGGCCCCAGCCGCCCTCAGGCCCAGACCCTGGGTTTACGGTGGTGTCCTCTGTCCTGAGATAATTGCTCTCAGACACTAGGTTCAGGTTGCCCGGCCCATCTGTGCCCAGGACAGGGCACAGCGCCTTGGGGAGACAGTGAGCAGGGCCTCTGGGGACAAGAGAAAGCCAGCCCCCAGCACCGCCGGTGATGTGAGCCAAGTCCTCAGGATCAAAGCGGAGGCAAAGCCCTCACAGAGCAGCTCCCGCTCGGGATAGGGAAGCTCTGGGCTGCTTCGACAGGAAGGGGCTGCACCAAGGCCCGAGAAGCCACGCACGGCCGCTGGTTCATGTCCCTAAAGTGCTTCAGTCCCTGAGAGGACTCAGAAGCGTGACTCAGGAGGCAGGAGGACTAGTTCTAGTGACAGGTCTGAGGTTGTTTGTTGGTGACCCGTCTGGGCCTCAGCCTCCCTGTTCTCTAGTGCGCGCCTGGGTCTCGGTCACGCCGAAGGTGATTCCAGCTCTGATTGTGAATCCCTTCCTGGTGAGGGGGGCGCCGGGAAGTTTGGTCACTGTCCTGCTCCTGCCTGCCTGCTGAGCTCTGGGCTCCCTCCTCGCACTCAGCCCAGACCCCGCATTCCCAGAGAAGGCCCCGCACACTCACTCTTCTTGCAGGAGGTGCATCTGCAGGCTTTGCAGGTGCAGGAGCCAGCGCAGCCGCAGGAGCCGCCTGCCGGGAAGGGAAAGGCCAGCAGTGAGCAGGGACAGGGATGCAGGAGCTACAGCAGACGGTCAGCGATGCCTCCCTGAGCCCTCCTCCTCTGTCAGGACCCAGCCCTGGGAGCTCGTGTCCACTCAGGCGGATAGAGAAGCCCCAGCTCCTCTCTTCTGGTCCGAGGAGAGTAGGTCCCCTCCTGATGGGACTCCACAGGGAAGGTCCCGGGCTCCAGACCCAGCCCAGGCCGACTGGGGCTGGGGGCCGGGGCCCACGGCCTGAACCCCAAAGAGGCAGCGTCCGCTCCTCCCATCAAGTCCTGGCAGCTCCGAGGCCTCCTGCAAACACTGGGTCCCGGCCTAGCAATCCCCTGACCTGCTGGGTGACCTCAAGAAGGACAGCCTGGAGCCTCCGTGCCCTCAGTGTCAACAGAGAGGCAAAGGGAGACTGACGTGCCCTCAGGAGCCTGGCTACCAAGAAAGCCCTGGACCCGTGACAGGAGTCCTCCCGAGCTCAAACTCAAAGCCCTCCCTTCTCGTCCTGTGCCTGGGAAGGGGGCATCCTAAGGCTCAAAGCCAGGGCTCCCTTACCAGTGGGGCAGGAGCACTTGGGGTCCATCTGGAGGAGAAGTGAGGCCCGAGGTCCAAAGCAAGGGGCGAAGCCGCTTCACGGGTCCGGTGGGGGCCGTGTGGGAGCGAGGAGCCCGGGGTCTCGGTTATAGGCCGAGGAGGCGGCCCGGGCGCAGAGGCCCCGCCCCCGCCTTGCACCCGCCCCGCGGATCGGCGCCCGCGCCGCCCGCCGCGCCCTGGGCCGGGCTGTGAGCAACAGGCGGGGCCGAGCGCACGATTCCCCTTCGGTGCCGGCTGGAGCGGAGGAACCGGGTGCCGTGCGGTAAGCGCTGTCCCAGCCCCCTGGCCGCCCCTTCCCAATGTGCCCGACGGGAGCAGCCACCGTGTTGGCGGGCTGTGCAGGAATCCGGCTCCCGCGTCCTCCGGCCTTCCCCGCCCCAGGCCCCGCGCCGCCGGCCTCCGGGTCGCCGTTTCCTGCAGCCTGAGAACAGCCCCCGCCTCCCGCTCGTGTCCCCTGGCTTGGCTGGAGCCGGGGAGCGGTGTCAGAGAGCGCAGGCGGGTGTGACCCTCACCACCGTTTCGCCGACCCCATCCATGTGTCCCCAGGCGTTGCCAGCCCCGGTCCCCACCACGGTCCTTTGGAAGCATTTTTCCGGTACCGCCTCCTGTAACCGCAGCGCGGTGAACATTGGCTTCAGCCGCGAGTCGCCACTTGTGTTTTCCTTTCCTGGAGGGATCGTGGCTCATTTCTCCGGGGGCTTCTTTGCCTAAACTTTCCAGGGGCGCTCGTCACTGTAGCCGGTCCACCCCCACGCCAGGGTGGAGGTTCCCTAATCATGGGACGCTTCCCCAGGGACGGCATCGTTGTAGGTGATGGGCAGACCTGGCGTTAAATAACAAAGCGAGACAAGTGGATAGTTCCCTTTGAGCGGTCCTGACAGTTACTCACCGTGGAGTCCATGCCAAGCCTTGTTAGTCACTTTTGCTCTTTGACTTGTCACACCAACCGGGAAGGGAGACAGCAGCCAGGAGCCCGTTTCCCAAAGGCCAAAGTACCTACAGTACAAGGAGGCTACTGAGGCAGGCACACAGTGCTGGGGAGTGGTGCCCTGCTTCTGTGCTTTTGTCGCTTCGCAGCTGAAAGAGGGAGTCAGTGAGAAAGCTCCCCTTTGGCCCAGAGCTGCGTCCTCAGCCCGTCTCCACCATGTCCAGCTCAGTCCTGGGGGCGACCAAGGTGACACAGTAGGAGTGTATTTATGATTCTGTGGCTGCCTTCTGACTCTCTCCTTCAGTAGTGCTCAAGAGGTTTCTTTTGGTATAACGTGTTTCAGAAAATCACTGAAAAGAAAATGGTAAGGAAATCCTGATGCAGGTGACAGCAGAAATGGCAGGATCCTTCTGTGTCTGTGAGGAGGGCACGGACTGTGTTCCTCACGGCTTTCTATCTGTAGTGTCAACGGCTCTTTGCGTGAAGGCAGGGTAACCCCGTCGGGGGAACTGGTCCCACGCTCACAGGGTGGATGGGGACGGCCCAGAGCACAGAGCTAAACACGCCGTCCTTGCTTGCGTGTCTGGAAGGAGAACAATGTCTCCTAGGCTGATGATAGCAAATAAATAAATAGATAAATGAATGAATGGGTGATGTGGTAGATTACTCACTGAGTGCCCAGTATACTCTGACCTTCTTTGCATGTATTCAGTTCTTTAATCCCGAGAGCCAGACACTATTATTTTGCCCTTTAGGGCCCAGGAGACTGAGCCACAGACAGGTTATGTCACATGGCTATATGTGACACAGATGGGACTGGCCCTCCTGCAGGCTGACTGCAGCCCCGCGCCCAACCGGACACCACGTCATCCCATGAAGGGTGAGGACACTGAACACCTGGCACAGAGGCAGCAGTGGGAAAGCCCTGAGCCGGCAGTCAGAACCCTCCGCACAGCTCTGTGACCTCTCTGGGCTTCAGCCGCCCACCTCTGCAGCCAGGAGCGCAGCTGGACTGCCTCCGAAGACCCTTGCAGCCCTGAGAAAGGAGAGGCCGGATTCAGCCTCCAGTGATGTCATAACCGGCACCCTGTGGCCGGGAGGTGAGACAGCTGCAGGGTAGGTTTAGTCCTCTGAGTATAGGCTGTGTGCCCTTGGGTAGGTTGCTTAACCTCTGTGGAATTGGCACCATCGCTCCAGACCACGCAGGTTCACCGAGTCTGTCCAAATGCTGTGGCGGTGACTCGTTCCACGGGGCTTGTTGGAGGACATCCCCACGCCCTCTGGCACTGGATAAGCAAGGTTCCTATCCACCTCTGCCCTCACCATGGGCTTGCTTGCACACCAGGGAGCCTTTCTCCAGGAGCTTGTGGGGAGCTCAAGGATTCTCTGTGCGCAAATGTCAGTGTGGAGAGAGCGATCATACAGGACACCGTTCGGGAAGCCCGAGCTAGGAGCCAGGCCACTATCTCGCTTATTCCCCCTCCTTGAAATTAATCTTTTGTATCGAAAGGAGGAAATGAGATCTCAGAGAGTAGCGGTGACTTGCCAGGTCAGGAAGTGGCATGGTGGCTGTGAACCTGAGTGCCTGACACCAACGCCCACGCACGCAGCACGGGCCGGCTCCCGAAATGCCCTCTGCACTCGGGGCACCTGTGGCCGATCTTGGTCCTGGCTTCTGAGCCACGTGTCTCCTCTTTCTCTCAGAGCGCCCATCAAATAGCAGTTCCCTCCCCAGACCGCCAGGGGGCGCAACTCCTGAAATACACTACCTGTTCCCTCAGCCCACACTTGTTGCTCATAAACCCCACCAGGCCCCCCGCACTGCAGCACCACCATCAGTCTGCCGAGGAACACATGGAGTCCTTCTTCTGCAACCAAGTCTCAGGGAAACAGCTGGGAAATTCCCACCAAATCCAAATCACTTTCCTTCGGGGTGTCGGGTAGCCACGGGCTGGACTTTGAGGGAAGGGAAGATGTCAGCCTGACCTAGGGAGGAACTTGCGAAGATTCAGAGCCAAGCCCCCGCAGGGAGCTGTCACGGGTGGCGAGTGTCCTGTCCGTAGCCCTGGGCAAGCCAAGGCTGATGTTCCCTGTGGGGAGGCAGGGGGCAGAGCTGCTCCAGGCGTGTGTGGTCCACACAGTGGGGCATCTGTGAGGTGTTCCCAGGACTCGGGCACACTTTCAATGTATGTGCAACATAGGAGAGCGTCCGATTTTCAGAATTGCTCCTCCACGTGTGAAGGTGGGTTTACGTGTTGAAGGGAGAACTGGGTGTCACATATCGTGTCCTTTGACACGTTTTCTTAGCGATCCTTTTTACTGACCAGGGTTAAAAGTTGTGGCAGAAGATACAAAGAGGTCTCTCCAGGGTGTTTTAGACGCAAGCCCCGTGCAGAAGTCACACAAGAGGGGTGTGGGATTCCATCCCCTCTGGGTACTTTCCAGGCTCTCATCACCGAGGACTGAGTTTGGCAGGGGCCCCCAGAGAAGGAAAATGAGAAATGGACAACTTTCTCTGCAATCCATACTCCTAAGGGCAGTAGAGGGAGTGTGTCCTCTGTGTGTCCAATGCCCTATGTCATCTGGCGAGGGTATCCTTTGGAGCTGAGACACGGAAGCTCAAATTAACCTAAGCGGCTAAGACGCTCAGTGTGTGTGAGTGTTGGGGGTGTGGGGTGTGGGGTGTGGGGGGGGGGATACTCTTTGGTCCAGAGCCGAGGTCTCTGCACGTCCAGCCCAGTTCCCCACGCCAGCCCTGATGGGCACGGAGTCTCTCTGTCCAAGACAGACCAAGGAAGACAGAGCCAGAATAAAGTCAACAGCTTTTATTACAACTCACATATTTCATAGAAAAAGGAATGTAGCGTCAGGTCCGGTTGTGTGAAAAACGGTAACATGCAGGTGTGTCCTGCTTGCTCCGTTGACACCCGGGGCAGGCTCTCCGCGACATCAGGCACAGCAGCTGCACTTGTCCGAGGCCCCTTTGCAGACGCAGGCCTGGGCACACTTGGCGCAGCCCACGGGGCAGCAGGAGCAGCAGCCTGGGGAGGCAAGGGCAGCGTGCAGTCGGACCACGCGTTGTCCGGAACCACCCTTCCCAGCAGCAGGCCTGGCCCCAGCCGCCCTCAGGCCCAGACCCTGGGTTTACGGTGGTGTCCTCTGTCCTGAGATAATTGCTCTCAGACACTAGGTTCAGGTTGCCCGGCCCATCTGTGCCCAGGACAGGGCACAGCGCCTTGGGGAGACAGTGAGCAGGGCCTCTGGGGACAAGAGAAAGCCAGCCCCCAGCACCGCCGGTGATGTGAGCCAAGTCCTCAGGATCAAAGCGGAGGCAAAGCCCTCACAGAGCAGCTCCCGCTCGGGATAGGGAAGCTCTGGGCTGCTTCGACAGGAAGGGGCTGCACCAAGGCCCGAGAAGCCACGCACGGCCGCTGGTTCATGTCCCTAAAGTGCTTCAGTCCCTGAGAGGATTCAGAAGCGTGACTCAGGAGGCAGGAGGACTAGTTCTAGTGACAGGTCTGAGGTTGTTTGTTGGTGACCCGTCTGGGCCTCAGCCTCCCTGTTCTCTAGTGCGCGCCTGGGTCTCGGTCACGCCGAAGGTGATTCCAGCTCTGATTGTGAATCCCTTCCTGGTGAGGGGGGCGCCGGGAAGTTTGGTCACTGTCCTGCTCCTGCCTGCCTGCTGAGCTCTGGGCTCCCTCCTCGCACTCAGCCCAGACCCCGCATTCCCAGAGAAGGCCCCGCACACTCACTCTTCTTGCAGGAGGTGCATCTGCAGGCTTTGCAGGTGCAGGAGCCAGCGCAGCCGCAGGAGCCGCCTGCCGGGAAGGGAAAGGCCAGCAGTGAGCAGGGACAGGGATGCAGGAGCTACAGCAGACGGTCAGCGATGCCTCCCTGAGCCCTCCTCCTCTGTCAGGACCCAGCCCTGGGAGCTCGTGTCCACTCAGGCGGATAGAGAAGCCCCAGCTCCTCTCTTCTGGTCCGAGGAGAGTAGGTCCCCTCCTGATGGGACTCCACAGGGAAGGTCCCGGGCTCCAGACCCAGCCCAGGCCGACTGGGGCTGGGGGCCGGGGCCCACGGCCTGAACCCCAAAGAGGCAGCGTCCGCTCCTCCCATCAAGTCCTGGCAGCTCCGAGGCCTCCTGCAAACACTGGGTCCCGGCCTAGCAATCCCCTGACCTGCTGGGTGACCTCAAGAAGGACAGCCTGGAGCCTCCGTGCCCTCAGTGTCAACAGAGAGGCAAAGGGAGACTGACGTGCCCTCAGGAGCCTGGCTACCAAGAAAGCCCTGGACCCGTGACAGGAGTCCTCCCGAGCTCAAACTCAAAGCCCTCCCTTCTCGTCCTGTGCCTGGGAAGGGGGCATCCTAAGGCTCAAAGCCAGGGCTCCCTTACCAGTGGGGCAGGAGCACTTGGGGTCCATCTGGAGGAGAAGTGAGGCCCGAGGTCCAAAGCAAGGGGCGAAGCCGCTTCACGGGTCCGGTGGGGGCCGTGTGGGAGCGAGGAGCCCGGGGGCTCGGTTATAGGCCGAGGAGGCGGCCCGGGCGCAGAGGCCCCGCCCCCGCCTTGCACCCGCCCCGCGGATCGGCGCCCGCGCCGCCCGCCGCGCCCTGGGCCGGGCTGTGAGCAACAGGCGGGGCCGAGCGCACGATTCCCCTTCGGTGCCGGCTGGAGCGGAGGAACCGGGTGCCGTGCGGTAAGCGCTGTCCCAGCCCCCTGGCCGCCCCTTCCCAATGTGCCCGACGGGAGCAGCCACCGTGTTGGCGGGCTGTGCAGGAATCCGGCTCCCGCGTCCTCCGGCCTTCCCCGCCCCAGGCCCCGCGCCGCCGGCCTCCGGGTCGCCGTTTCCTGCAGCCTGAGAACAGCCCCCGCCTCCCGCTCGTGTCCCCTGGCTTGGCTGGAGCCGGGGAGCGGTGTCAGAGAGCGCAGGCGGGTGTGACCCTCACCACCGTTTCGCCGACCCCATCCATGTGTCCCCAGGCGTTGCCAGCCCCGGTCCCCACCACGGTCCTTTGGAAGCATTTTTCCGGTACCGCCTCCTGTAACCGCAGCGCGGTGAACATTGGCTTCAGCCGCGAGTCGCCACTTGTGTTTTCCTTTCCTGGAGGGATCGTGGCTCATTTCTCCGGGGGCTTCTTTGCCTAAACTTTCCAGGGGCGCTCGTCACTGTAGCCGGTCCACCCCCACGCCAGGGTGGAGGTTCCCTAATCATGGGACGCTTCCCCAGGGACGGCATCGTTGTAGGTGATGGGCAGACCTGGCGTTAAATAACAAAGCGAGACAAGTGGATAGTTCCCTTTGAGCGGTCCTGACAGTTACTCACCGTGGAGTCCATGCCAAGCCTTGTTAGTCACTTTTGCTCTTTGACTTGTCACACCAACCGGGAAGGGAGACAGCAGCCAGGAGCCCGTTTCCCAAAGGCCAAAGTACCTACAGTACAAGGAGGCTACTGAGGCAGGCACACAGTGCTGGGGAGTGGTGCCCTGCTTCTGTGCTTTTGTCGCTTCGCAGCTGAAAGAGGGAGTCAGTGAGAAAGCTCCCCTTTGGCCCAGAGCTGCGTCCTCAGCCCGTCTCCACCATGTCCAGCTCAGTCCTGGGGGCGACCAAGGTGACACAGTAGGAGTGTATTTATGATTCTGTGGCTGCCTTCTGACTCTCTCCTTCAGTAGTGCTCAAGAGGTTTCTTTTGGTATAACGTGTTTCAGAAAATCACTGAAAAGAAAATGGTAAGGAAATCCTGATGCAGGTGACAGCAGAAATGGCAGGATCCTTCTGTGTCTGTGAGGAGGGCACGGACTGTGTTCCTCACGGCTTTCTATCTGTAGTGTCAACGGCTCTTTGCGTGAAGGCAGGGTAACCCCGTCGGGGGAACTGGTCCCACGCTCACAGGGTGGATGGGGACGGCCCAGAGCACAGAGCTAAACACGCCGTCCTTGCTTGCGTGTCTGGAAGGAGAACAATGTCTCCTAGGCTGATGATAGCAAATAAATAAATAGATAAATGAATGAATGGGTGATGTGGTAGATTACTCACTGAGTGCCCAGTATACTCTGACCTTCTTTGCATGTATTCAGTTCTTTAATCCCGAGAGCCAGACACTATTATTTTGCCCTTTAGGGCCCAGGAGACTGAGCCACAGACAGGTTATGTCACATGGCTATATGTGACACAGATGGGACTGGCCCTCCTGCAGGCTGACTGCAGCCCCGCGCCCAACCGGACACCACGTCATCCCATGAAGGGTGAGGACACTGAACACCTGGCACAGAGGCAGCAGTGGGAAAGCCCTGAGCCGGCAGTCAGAACCCTCCGCACAGCTCTGTGACCTCTCTGGGCTTCAGCCGCCCACCTCTGCAGCCAGGAGCGCAGCTGGACTGCCTCCGAAGACCCTTGCAGCCCTGAGAAAGGAGAGGCCGGATTCAGCCTCCAGTGATGTCATAACCGGCACCCTGTGGCCGGGAGGTGAGACAGCTGCAGGGTAGGTTTAGTCCTCTGAGTATAGGCTGTGTGCCCTTGGGTAGGTTGCTTAACCTCTGTGGAATTGGCACCATCGCTCCAGACCACGCAGGTTCACCGAGTCTGTCCAAATGCTGTGGCGGTGACTCGTTCCACGGGGCTTGTTGGAGGACATCCCCACGCCCTCTGGCACTGGATAAGCAAGGTTCCTATCCACCTCTGCCCTCACCATGGGCTTGCTTGCACACCAGGGAGCCTTTCTCCAGGAGCTTGTGGGGAGCTCAAGGATTCTCTGTGCGCAAATGTCAGTGTGGAGAGAGCGATCATACAGGACACCGTTCGGGAAGCCCGAGCTAGGAGCCAGGCCACTATCTCGCTTATTCCCCCTCCTTGAAATTAATCTTTTGTATCGAAAGGAGGAAATGAGATCTCAGAGAGTAGCGGTGACTTGCCAGGTCAGGAAGTGGCATGGTGGCTGTGAACCTGAGTGCCTGACACCAACGCCCACGCACGCAGCACGGGCCGGCTCCCGAAATGCCCTCTGCACTCGGGGCACCTGTGGCCGATCTTGGTCCTGGCTTCTGAGCCACGTGTCTCCTCTTTCTCTCAGAGCGCCCATCAAATAGCAGTTCCCTCCCCAGACCGCCAGGGGGCGCAACTCCTGAAATACACTACCTGTTCCCTCAGCACACACTTGTTGCTCATAAACCCCACCAGGCCCCCCGCACTGCAGCACCACCATCAGTCTGCCGAGGAACACATGGAGTCCTTCTTCTGCAACCAAGTCTCAGGGAAACAGCTGGGAAATTCCCACCAAATCCAAATCACTTTCCTTCGGGGTGTCGGGTAGCCACGGGCTGGACTTTGAGGGAAGGGAAGATGTCAGCCTGACCTAGGGAGGAACTTGCGAAGATTCAGAGCCAAGCCCCCGCAGGGAGCTGTCACGGGTGGCGAGTGTCCTGTCCGTAGCCCTGGGCAAGCCAAGGCTGATGTTCCCTGTGGGGAGGCAGGGGGCAGAGCTGCTCCAGGCGTGTGTGGTCCACACAGTGGGGCATCTGTGAGGTGTTCCCAGGACTCGGGCACACTTTCAATGTATGTGCAACATAGGAGAGCGTCCGATTTTCAGAATTGCTCCTCCACGTGTGAAGGTGGGTTTACGTGTTGAAGGGAGAACTGGGTGTCACATATCGTGTCCTTTGACACGTTTTCTTAGCGATCCTTTTTACTGACCAGGGTTAAAAGTTGTGGCAGAAGATACAAAGAGGTCTCTCCAGGGTGTTTTAGACGCAAGCCCCGTGCAGAAGTCACACAAGAGGGGTGTGGGATTCCATCCCCTCTGGGTACTTTCCAGGCTCTCATCACCGAGGACTGAGTTTGGCAGGGGCCCCCAGAGAAGGAAAATGAGAAATGGACAACTTTCTCTGCAATCCATACTCCTAAGGGCAGTAGAGGGAGTGTGTCCTCTGTGTGTCCAATGCCCTATGTCATCTGGCGAGGGTATCCTTTGGAGCTGAGACACGGAAGCTCAAATTAACCTAAGCGGCTAAGACGCTCAGTGTGTGTGAGTGTTGGGGGTGTGGGGTGTGGGGTGTGGGGGGGGGGATACTCTTTGGTCCAGAGCCGAGGTCTCTGCACGTCCAGCCCAGTTCCCCACGCCAGCCCTGATGGGCACGGAGTCTCTCTGTCCAAGACAGACCAAGGAAGACAGAGCCAGAATAAAGTCAACAGCTTTTATTACAACTCACATATTTCATAGAAAAAGGAATGTAGCGTCAGGTCCGGTTGTGTGAAAAACGGTAACATGCAGGTGTGTCCTGCTTGCTCCGTTGACACCCGGGGCAGGCTCTCCGCGACATCAGGCACAGCAGCTGCACTTGTCCGAGGCCCCTTTGCAGACGCAGGCCTGGGCACACTTGGCGCAGCCCACGGGGCAGCAGGAGCAGCAGCCTGGGGAGGCAAGGGCAGCGTGCAGTCGGACCACGCGTTGTCCGGAACCACCCTTCCCAGCAGCAGGCCTGGCCCCAGCCGCCCTCAGGCCCAGACCCTGGGTTTACGGTGGTGTCCTCTGTCCTGAGATAATTGCTCTCAGACACTAGGTTCAGGTTGCCCGGCCCATCTGTGCCCAGGACAGGGCACAGCGCCTTGGGGAGACAGTGAGCAGGGCCTCTGGGGACAAGAGAAAGCCAGCCCCCAGCACCGCCGGTGATGTGAGCCAAGTCCTCAGGATCAAAGCGGAGGCAAAGCCCTCACAGAGCAGCTCCCGCTCGGGATAGGGAAGCTCTGGGCTGCTTCGACAGGAAGGGGCTGCACCAAGGCCCGAGAAGCCACGCACGGCCGCTGGTTCATGTCCCTAAAGTGCTTCAGTCCCTGAGAGGATTCAGAAGCGTGACTCAGGAGGCAGGAGGACTAGTTCTAGTGACAGGTCTGAGGTTGTTTGTTGGTGACCCGTCTGGGCCTCAGCCTCCCTGTTCTCTAGTGCGCGCCTGGGTCTCGGTCACGCCGAAGGTGATTCCAGCTCTGATTGTGAATCCCTTCCTGGTGAGGGGGGCGCCGGGAAGTTTGGTCACTGTCCTGCTCCTGCCTGCCTGCTGAGCTCTGGGCTCCCTCCTCGCACTCAGCCCAGACCCCGCATTCCCAGAGAAGGCCCCGCACACTCACTCTTCTTGCAGGAGGTGCATCTGCAGGCTTTGCAGGTGCAGGAGCCAGCGCAGCCGCAGGAGCCGCCTGCCGGGAAGGGAAAGGCCAGCAGTGAGCAGGGACAGGGATGCAGGAGCTACAGCAGACGGTCAGCGATGCCTCCCTGAGCCCTCCTCCTCTGTCAGGACCCAGCCCTGGGAGCTCGTGTCCACTCAGGCGGATAGAGAAGCCCCAGCTCCTCTCTTCTGGTCCGAGGAGAGTAGGTCCCCTCCTGATGGGACTCCACAGGGAAGGTCCCGGGCTCCAGACCCAGCCCAGGCCGACTGGGGCTGGGGGCCGGGGCCCACGGCCTGAACCCCAAAGAGGCAGCGTCCGCTCCTCCCATCAAGTCCTGGCAGCTCCGAGGCCTCCTGCAAACACTGGGTCCCGGCCTAGCAATCCCCTGACCTGCTGGGTGACCTCAAGAAGGACAGCCTGGAGCCTCCGTGCCCTCAGTGTCAACAGAGAGGCAAAGGGAGACTGACGTGCCCTCAGGAGCCTGGCTACCAAGAAAGCCCTGGACCCGTGACAGGAGTCCTCCCGAGCTCAAACTCAAAGCCCTCCCTTCTCGTCCTGTGCCTGGGAAGGGGGCATCCTAAGGCTCAAAGCCGGGGCTCCCTTACCAGTGGGGCAGGAGCACTTGGGGTCCATCTGGAGGAGAAGTGAGGCCCGAGGTCCAAAGCAAGGGGCGAAGCCGCTTCACGGGTCCGGTGGGGGCCGTGTGGGAGCGAGGAGCCCGGGGGCTCGGTTATAGGCCGAGGAGGCGGCCCGGGCGCAGAGGCCCCGCCCCCGCCTTGCACCCGCCCCGCGGATCGGCGCCCGCGCCGCCCGCCGCGCCCTGGGCCGGGCTGTGAGCAACAGGCGGGGCCGAGCGCACGATTCCCCTTCGGTGCCGGCTGGAGCGGAGGAACCGGGTGCCGTGCGGTAAGCGGTGTCCCAGCCCCCTGGCCGCCCCTTCCCAATGTGCCCGACGGGAGCAGCCACCGTGTTGGCGGGCTGTGCAGGAATCCGGCTCCCGCGTCCTCCGGCCTTCCCCGCCCCAGGCCCCGCGCCGCCGGCCTCCGGGTCGCCGTTTCCTGCAGCCTGAGAACAGCCCCCGCCTCCCGCTCGTGTCCCCTGGCTTGGCTGGAGCCGGGGAGCGGTGTCAGAGAGCGCAGGCGGGTGTGACCCTCACCACCGTTTCGCCGACCCCATCCATGTGTCCCCAGGCGTTGCCAGCCCCGGTCCCCACCACGGTCCTTTGGAAGCATTTTTCCGGTACCGCCTCCTGTAACCGCAGCGCGGTGAACATTGGCTTCAGCCGCGAGTCGCCACTTGTGTTTTCCTTTCCTGGAGGGATCGTGGCTCATTTCTCCGGGGGCTTCTTTGCCTAAACTTTCCAGGGGCGCTCGTCACTGTAGCCGGTCCACCCCCACGCCAGGGTGGAGGTTCCCTAATCATGGGACGCTTCCCCAGGGACGGCATCGTTGTAGGTGATGGGCAGACCTGGCGTTAAATAACAAAGCGAGACAAGTGGATAGTTCCCTTTGAGCGGTCCTGACAGTTACTCACCGTGGAGTCCATGCCAAGCCTTGTTAGTCACTTTTGCTCTTTGACTTGTCACACCAACCGGGAAGGGAGACAGCAGCCAGGAGCCCGTTTCCCAAAGGCCAAAGTACCTACAGTACAAGGAGGCTACTGAGGCAGGCACACAGTGCTGGGGAGTGGTGCCCTGCTTCTGTGCTTTTGTCGCTTCGCAGCTGAAAGAGGGAGTCAGTGAGAAAGCTCCCCTTTGGCCCAGAGCTGCGTCCTCAGCCCGTCTCCACCATGTCCAGCTCAGTCCTGGGGGCGACCAAGGTGACACAGTAGGAGTGTATTTATGATTCTGTGGCTGCCTTCTGACTCTCTCCTTCAGTAGTGCTCAAGAGGTTTCTTTTGGTATAACGTGTTTCAGAAAATCACTGAAAAGAAAATGGTAAGGAAATCCTGATGCAGGTGACAGCAGAAATGGCAGGATCCTTCTGTGTCTGTGAGGAGGGCACGGACTGTGTTCCTCACGGCTTTCTATCTGTAGTGTCAACGGCTCTTTGCGTGAAGGCAGGGTAACCCCGTCGGGGGAACTGGTCCCACGCTCACAGGGTGGATGGGGACGGCCCAGAGCACAGAGCTAAACACGCCGTCCTTGCTTGCGTGTCTGGAAGGAGAACAATGTCTCCTAGGCTGATGATAGCAAATAAATAAATAGATAAATGAATGAATGGGTGATGTGGTAGATTACTCACTGAGTGCCCAGTATACTCTGACCTTCTTTGCATGTATTCAGTTCTTTAATCCCGAGAGCCAGACACTATTATTTTGCCCTTTAGGGCCCAGGAGACTGAGCCACAGACAGGTTATGTCACATGGCTATATGTGACACAGATGGGACTGGCCCTCCTGCAGGCTGACTGCAGCCCCGCGCCCAACCGGACACCACGTCATCCCATGAAGGGTGAGGACACTGAACACCTGGCACAGAGGCAGCAGTGGGAAAGCCCTGAGCCGGCAGTCAGAACCCTCCGCACAGCTCTGTGACCTCTCTGGGCTTCAGCCGCCCACCTCTGCAGCCAGGAGCGCAGCTGGACTGCCTCCGAAGACCCTTGCAGCCCTGAGAAAGGAGAGGCCGGATTCAGCCTCCAGTGATGTCATAACCGGCACCCTGTGGCCGGGAGGTGAGACAGCTGCAGGGTAGGTTTAGTCCTCTGAGTATAGGCTGTGTGCCCTTGGGTAGGTTGCTTAACCTCTGTGGAATTGGCACCATCGCTCCAGACCACGCAGGTTCACCGAGTCTGTCCAAATGCTGTGGCGGTGACTCGTTCCACGGGGCTTGTTGGAGGACATCCCCACGCCCTCTGGCACTGGATAAGCAAGGTTCCTATCCACCTCTGCCCTCACCATGGGCTTGCTTGCACACCAGGGAGCCTTTCTCCAGGAGCTTGTGGGGAGCTCAAGGATTCTCTGTGCGCAAATGTCAGTGTGGAGAGAGCGATCATACAGGACACCGTTCGGGAAGCCCGAGCTAGGAGCCAGGCCACTATCTCGCTTATTCCCCCTCCTTGAAATTAATCTTTTGTATCGAAAGGAGGAAATGAGATCTCAGAGAGTAGCGGTGACTTGCCAGGTCAGGAAGTGGCATGGTGGCTGTGAACCTGAGTGCCTGACACCAACGCCCACGCACGCAGCACGGGCCGGCTCCCGAAATGCCCTCTGCACTCGGGGCACCTGTGGCCGATCTTGGTCCTGGCTTCTGAGCCACGTGTCTCCTCTTTCTCTCAGAGCGCCCATCAAATAGCAGTTCCCTCCCCAGACCGCCAGGGGGCGCAACTCCTGAAATACACTACCTGTTCCCTCAGCCCACACTTGTTGCTCATAAACCCCACCAGGCCCCCCGCACTGCAGCACCACCATCAGTCTGCCGAGGAACACATGGAGTCCTTCTTCTGCAACCAAGTCTCAGGGAAACAGCTGGGAAATTCCCACCAAATCCAAATCACTTTCCTTCGGGGTGTCGGGTAGCCACGGGCTGGACTTTGAGGGAAGGGAAGATGTCAGCCTGACCTAGGGAGGAACTTGCGAAGATTCAGAGCCAAGCCCCCGCAGGGAGCTGTCACGGGTGGCGAGTGTCCTGTCCGTAGCCCTGGGCAAGCCAAGGCTGATGTTCCCTGTGGGGAGGCAGGGGGCAGAGCTGCTCCAGGCGTGTGTGGTCCACACAGTGGGGCATCTGTGAGGTGTTCCCAGGACTCGGGCACACTTTCAATGTATGTGCAACATAGGAGAGCGTCCGATTTTCAGAATTGCTCCTCCACGTGTGAAGGTGGGTTTACGTGTTGAAGGGAGAACTGGGTGTCACATATCGTGTCCTTTGACACGTTTTCTTAGCGATCCTTTTTACTGACCAGGGTTAAAAGTTGTGGCAGAAGATACAAAGAGGTCTCTCCAGGGTGTTTTAGACGCAAGCCCCGTGCAGAAGTCACACAAGAGGGGTGTGGGATTCCATCCCCTCTGGGTACTTTCCAGGCTCTCATCACCGAGGACTGAGTTTGGCAGGGGCCCCCAGAGAAGGAAAATGAGAAATGGACAACTTTCTCTGCAATCCATACTCCTAAGGGCAGTAGAGGGAGTGTGTCCTCTGTGTGTCCAATGCCCTATGTCATCTGGCGAGGGTATCCTTTGGAGCTGAGACACGGAAGCTCAAATTAACCTAAGCGGCTAAGACGCTCAGTGTGTGTGAGTGTTGGGGGTGTGGGGTGTGGGGTGTGGGGGGGGGGATACTCTTTGGTCCAGAGCCGAGGTCTCTGCACGTCCAGCCCAGTTCCCCACGCCAGCCCTGATGGGCACGGAGTCTCTCTGTCCAAGACAGACCAAGGAAGACAGAGCCAGAATAAAGTCAACAGCTTTTATTACAACTCACATATTTCATAGAAAAAGGAATGTAGCGTCAGGTCCGGTTGTGTGAAAAACGGTAACATGCAGGTGTGTCCTGCTTGCTCCGTTGACACCCGGGGCAGGCTCTCCGCGACATCAGGCACAGCAGCTGCACTTGTCCGAGGCCCCTTTGCAGACGCAGGCCTGGGCACACTTGGCGCAGCCCACGGGGCAGCAGGAGCAGCAGCCTGGGGAGGCAAGGGCAGCGTGCAGTCGGACCACGCGTTGTCCGGAACCACCCTTCCCAGCAGCAGGCCTGGCCCCAGCCGCCCTCAGGCCCAGACCCTGGGTTTACGGTGGTGTCCTCTGTCCTGAGATAATTGCTCTCAGACACTAGGTTCAGGTTGCCCGGCCCATCTGTGCCCAGGACAGGGCACAGCGCCTTGGGGAGACAGTGAGCAGGGCCTCTGGGGACAAGAGAAAGCCAGCCCCCAGCACCGCCGGTGATGTGAGCCAAGTCCTCAGGATCAAAGCGGAGGCAAAGCCCTCACAGAGCAGCTCCCGCTCGGGATAGGGAAGCTCTGGGCTGCTTCGACAGGAAGGGGCTGCACCAAGGCCCGAGAAGCCACGCACGGCCGCTGGTTCATGTCCCTAAAGTGCTTCAGTCCCTGAGAGGATTCAGAAGCGTGACTCAGGAGGCAGGAGGACTAGTTCTAGTGACAGGTCTGAGGTTGTTTGTTGGTGACCCGTCTGGGCCTCAGCCTCCCTGTTCTCTAGTGCGCGCCTGGGTCTCGGTCACGCCGAAGGTGATTCCAGCTCTGATTGTGAATCCCTTCCTGGTGAGGGGGGCGCCGGGAAGTTTGGTCACTGTCCTGCTCCTGCCTGCCTGCTGAGCTCTGGGCTCCCTCCTCGCACTCAGCCCAGACCCCGCATTCCCAGAGAAGGCCCCGCACACTCACTCTTCTTGCAGGAGGTGCATCTGCAGGCTTTGCAGGTGCAGGAGCCAGCGCAGCCGCAGGAGCCGCCTGCCGGGAAGGGAAAGGCCAGCAGTGAGCAGGGACAGGGATGCAGGAGCTACAGCAGACGGTCAGCGATGCCTCCCTGAGCCCTCCTCCTCTGTCAGGACCCAGCCCTGGGAGCTCGTGTCCACTCAGGCGGATAGAGAAGCCCCAGCTCCTCTCTTCTGGTCCGAGGAGAGTAGGTCCCCTCCTGATGGGACTCCACAGGGAAGGTCCCGGGCTCCAGACCCAGCCCAGGCCGACTGGGGCTGGGGGCCGGGGCCCACGGCCTGAACCCCAAAGAGGCAGCGTCCGCTCCTCCCATCAAGTCCTGGCAGCTCCGAGGCCTCCTGCAAACACTGGGTCCCGGCCTAGCAATCCCCTGACCTGCTGGGTGACCTCAAGAAGGACAGCCTGGAGCCTCCGTGCCCTCAGTGTCAACAGAGAGGCAAAGGGAGACTGACGTGCCCTCAGGAGCCTGGCTACCAAGAAAGCCCTGGACCCGTGACAGGAGTCCTCCCGAGCTCAAACTCAAAGCCCTCCCTTCTCGTCCTGTGCCTGGGAAGGGGGCATCCTAAGGCTCAAAGCCGGGGCTCCCTTACCAGTGGGGCAGGAGCACTTGGGGTCCATCTGGAGGAGAAGTGAGGCCCGAGGTCCAAAGCAAGGGGCGAAGCCGCTTCACGGGTCCGGTGGGGGCCGTGTGGGAGCGAGGAGCCCGGGGGCTCGGTTATAGGCCGAGGAGGCGGCCCGGGCGCAGAGGCCCCGCCCCCGCCTTGCACCCGCCCCGCGGATCGGCGCCCGCGCCGCCCGCCGCGCCCTGGGCCGGGCTGTGAGCAACAGGCGGGGCCGAGCGCACGATTCCCCTTCGGTGCCGGCTGGAGCGGAGGAACCGGGTGCCGTGCGGTAAGCGGTGTCCCAGCCCCCTGGCCGCCCCTTCCCAATGTGCCCGACGGGAGCAGCCACCGTGTTGGCGGGCTGTGCAGGAATCCGGCTCCCGCGTCCTCCGGCCTTCCCCGCGCCGCCGGCCTCCGGGTCGCCGTTTCCTGCAGCCTGAGAACAGCCCCCGCCTCCCGCTCGTGTCCCCTGGCTTGGCTGGAGCCGGGGAGCGGTGTCAGAGAGCGCAGGCGGGTGTGACCCTCACCACCGTTTCGCCGACCCCATCCATGTGTCCCCAGGCGTTGCCAGCCCCGGTCCCCACCACGGTCCTTTGGAAGCATTTTTCCGGTACCGCCTCCTGTAACCGCAGCGCGGTGAACATTGGCTTCAGCCGCGAGTCGCCACTTGTGTTTTCCTTTCCTGGAGGGATCGTGGCTCATTTCTCCGGGGGCTTCTTTGCCTAAACTTTCCAGGGGCGCTCGTCACTGTAGCCGGTCCACCCCCACGCCAGGGTGGAGGTTCCCTAATCATGGGACGCTTCCCCAGGGACGGCATCGTTGTAGGTGATGGGCAGACCTGGCGTTAAATAACAAAGCGAGACAAGTGGATAGTTCCCTTTGAGCGGTCCTGACAGTTACTCACCGTGGAGTCCATGCCAAGCCTTGTTAGTCACTTTTGCTCTTTGACTTGTCACACCAACCGGGAAGGGAGACAGCAGCCAGGAGCCCGTTTCCCAAAGGCCAAAGTACCTACAGTACAAGGAGGCTACTGAGGCAGGCACACAGTGCTGGGGAGTGGTGCCCTGCTTCTGTGCTTTTGTCGCTTCGCAGCTGAAAGAGGGAGTCAGTGAGAAAGCTCCCCTTTGGCCCAGAGCTGCGTCCTCAGCCCGTCTCCACCATGTCCAGCTCAGTCCTGGGGGCGACCAAGGTGACACAGTAGGAGTGTATTTATGATTCTGTGGCTGCCTTCTGACTCTCTCCTTCAGTAGTGCTCAAGAGGTTTCTTTTGGTATAACGTGTTTCAGAAAATCACTGAAAAGAAAATGGTAAGGAAATCCTGATGCAGGTGACAGCAGAAATGGCAGGATCCTTCTGTGTCTGTGAGGAGGGCACGGACTGTGTTCCTCACGGCTTTCTATCTGTAGTGTCAACGGCTCTTTGCGTGAAGGCAGGGTAACCCCGTCGGGGGAACTGGTCCCACGCTCACAGGGTGGATGGGGACGGCCCAGAGCACAGAGCTAAACACGCCGTCCTTGCTTGCGTGTCTGGAAGGAGAACAATGTCTCCTAGGCTGATGATAGCAAATAAATAAATAGATAAATGAATGAATGGGTGATGTGGTAGATTACTCACTGAGTGCCCAGTATACTCTGACCTTCTTTGCATGTATTCAGTTCTTTAATCCCGAGAGCCAGACACTATTATTTTGCCCTTTAGGGCCCAGGAGACTGAGCCACAGACAGGTTATGTCACATGGCTATATGTGACACAGATGGGACTGGCCCTCCTGCAGGCTGACTGCAGCCCCGCGCCCAACCGGACACCACGTCATCCCATGAAGGGTGAGGACACTGAACACCTGGCACAGAGGCAGCAGTGGGAAAGCCCTGAGCCGGCAGTCAGAACCCTCCGCACAGCTCTGTGACCTCTCTGGGCTTCAGCCGCCCACCTCTGCAGCCAGGAGCGCAGCTGGACTGCCTCCGAAGACCCTTGCAGCCCTGAGAAAGGAGAGGCCGGATTCAGCCTCCAGTGATGTCATAACCGGCACCCTGTGGCCGGGAGGTGAGACAGCTGCAGGGTAGGTTTAGTCCTCTGAGTATAGGCTGTGTGCCCTTGGGTAGGTTGCTTAACCTCTGTGGAATTGGCACCATCGCTCCAGACCACGCAGGTTCACCGAGTCTGTCCAAATGCTGTGGCGGTGACTCGTTCCACGGGGCTTGTTGGAGGACATCCCCACGCCCTCTGGCACTGGATAAGCAAGGTTCCTATCCACCTCTGCCCTCACCATGGGCTTGCTTGCACACCAGGGAGCCTTTCTCCAGGAGCTTGTGGGGAGCTCAAGGATTCTCTGTGCGCAAATGTCAGTGTGGAGAGAGCGATCATACAGGACACCGTTCGGGAAGCCCGAGCTAGGAGCCAGGCCACTATCTCGCTTATTCCCCCTCCTTGAAATTAATCTTTTGTATCGAAAGGAGGAAATGAGATCTCAGAGAGTAGCGGTGACTTGCCAGGTCAGGAAGTGGCATGGTGGCTGTGAACCTGAGTGCCTGACACCAACGCCCACGCACGCAGCACGGGCCGGCTCCCGAAATGCCCTCTGCACTCGGGGCACCTGTGGCCGATCTTGGTCCTGGCTTCTGAGCCACGTGTCTCCTCTTTCTCTCAGAGCGCCCATCAAATAGCAGTTCCCTCCCCAGACCGCCAGGGGGCGCAACTCCTGAAATACACTACCTGTTCCCTCAGCCCACACTTGCTCATAAACCCCACCAGGCCCCCCGCACTGCAGCACCACCATCAGTCTGCCGAGGAACACATGGAGTCCTTCTTCTGCAACCAAGTCTCAGGGAAACAGCTGGGAAATTCCCACCAAATCCAAATCACTTTCCTTCGGGGTGTCGGGTAGCCACGGGCTGGACTTTGAGGGAAGGGAAGATGTCAGCCTGACCTAGGGAGGAACTTGCGAAGATTCAGAGCCAAGCCCCCGCAGGGAGCTGTCACGGGTGGCGAGTGTCCTGTCCGTAGCCCTGGGCAAGCCAAGGCTGATGTTCCCTGTGGGGAGGCAGGGGGCAGAGCTGCTCCAGGCGTGTGTGGTCCACACAGTGGGGCATCTGTGAGGTGTTCCCAGGACTCGGGCACACTTTCAATGTATGTGCAACATAGGAGAGCGTCCGATTTTCAGAATTGCTCCTCCACGTGTGAAGGTGGGTTTACGTGTTGAAGGGAGAACTGGGTGTCACATATCGTGTCCTTTGACACGTTTTCTTAGCGATCCTTTTTACTGACCAGGGTTAAAAGTTGTGGCAGAAGATACAAAGAGGTCTCTCCAGGGTGTTTTAGACGCAAGCCCCGTGCAGAAGTCACACAAGAGGGGTGTGGGATTCCATCCCCTCTGGGTACTTTCCAGGCTCTCATCACCGAGGACTGAGTTTGGCAGGGGCCCCCAGAGAAGGAAAATGAGAAATGGACAACTTTCTCTGCAATCCATACTCCTAAGGGCAGTAGAGGGAGTGTGTCCTCTGTGTGTCCAATGCCCTATGTCATCTGGCGAGGGTATCCTTTGGAGCTGAGACACGGAAGCTCAAATTAACCTAAGCGGCTAAGACGCTCAGTGTGTGTGAGTGTTGGGGGTGTGGGGTGTGGGGTGTGGGGGGGGGTACTCTTTGGTCCAGAGCCGAGGTCTCTGCACGTCCAGCCCAGTTCCCCACGCCAGCCCTGATGGGCACGGAGTCTCTCTGTCCAAGACAGACCAAGGAAGACAGAGCCAGAATAAAGTCAACAGCTTTTATTACAACTCACATATTTCATAGAAAAAGGAATGTAGCGTCAGGTCCGGTTGTGTGAAAAACGGTAACATGCAGGTGTGTCCTGCTTGCTCCGTTGACACCCGGGGCAGGCTCTCCGCGACATCAGGCACAGCAGCTGCACTTGTCCGAGGCCCCTTTGCAGACGCAGGCCTGGGCACACTTGGCGCAGCCCACGGGGCAGCAGGAGCAGCAGCCTGGGGAGGCAAGGGCAGCGTGCAGTCGGACCACGCGTTGTCCGGAACCACCCTTCCCAGCAGCAGGCCTGGCCCCAGCCGCCCTCAGGCCCAGACCCTGGGTTTACGGTGGTGTCCTCTGTCCTGAGATAATTGCTCTCAGACACTAGGTTCAGGTTGCCCGGCCCATCTGTGCCCAGGACAGGGCACAGCGCCTTGGGGAGACAGTGAGCAGGGCCTCTGGGGACAAGAGAAAGCCAGCCCCCAGCACCGCCGGTGATGTGAGCCAAGTCCTCAGGATCAAAGCGGAGGCAAAGCCCTCACAGAGCAGCTCCCGCTCGGGATAGGGAAGCTCTGGGCTGCTTCGACAGGAAGGGGCTGCACCAAGGCCCGAGAAGCCACGCACGGCCGCTGGTTCATGTCCCTAAAGTGCTTCAGTCCCTGAGAGGATTCAGAAGCGTGACTCAGGAGGCAGGAGGACTAGTTCTAGTGACAGGTCTGAGGTTGTTTGTTGGTGACCCGTCTGGGCCTCAGCCTCCCTGTTCTCTAGTGCGCGCCTGGGTCTCGGTCACGCCGAAGGTGATTCCAGCTCTGATTGTGAATCCCTTCCTGGTGAGGGGGGCGCCGGGAAGTTTGGTCACTGTCCTGCTCCTGCCTGCCTGCTGAGCTCTGGGCTCCCTCCTCGCACTCAGCCCAGACCCCGCATTCCCAGAGAAGGCCCCGCACACTCACTCTTCTTGCAGGAGGTGCATCTGCAGGCTTTGCAGGTGCAGGAGCCAGCGCAGCCGCAGGAGCCGCCTGCCGGGAAGGGAAAGGCCAGCAGTGAGCAGGGACAGGGATGCAGGAGCTACAGCAGACGGTCAGCGATGCCTCCCTGAGCCCTCCTCCTCTGTCAGGACCCAGCCCTGGGAGCTCGTGTCCACTCAGGCGGATAGAGAAGCCCCAGCTCCTCTCTTCTGGTCCGAGGAGAGTAGGTCCCCTCCTGATGGGACTCCACAGGGAAGGTCCCGGGCTCCAGACCCAGCCCAGGCCGACTGGGGCTGGGGGCCGGGGCCCACGGCCTGAACCCCAAAGAGGCAGCGTCCGCTCCTCCCATCAAGTCCTGGCAGCTCCGAGGCCTCCTGCAAACACTGGGTCCCGGCCTAGCAATCCCCTGACCTGCTGGGTGACCTCAAGAAGGACAGCCTGGAGCCTCCGTGCCCTCAGTGTCAACAGAGAGGCAAAGGGAGACTGACGTGCCCTCAGGAGCCTGGCTACCAAGAAAGCCCTGGACCCGTGACAGGAGTCCTCCCGAGCTCAAACTCAAAGCCCTCCCTTCTCGTCCTGTGCCTGGGAAGGGGGCATCCTAAGGCTCAAAGCCGGGGCTCCCTTACCAGTGGGGCAGGAGCACTTGGGGTCCATCTGGAGGAGAAGTGAGGCCCGAGGTCCAAAGCAAGGGGCGAAGCCGCTTCACGGGTCCGGTGGGGGCCGTGTGGGAGCGAGGAGCCCGGGGGCTCGGTTATAGGCCGAGGAGGCGGCCCGGGCGCAGAGGCCCCGCCCCCGCCTTGCACCCGCCCCGCGGATCGGCGCCCGCGCCGCCCGCCGCGCCCTGGGCCGGGCTGTGAGCAACAGGCGGGGCCGAGCGCACGATTCCCCTTCGGTGCCGGCTGGAGCGGAGGAACCGGGTGCCGTGCGGTAAGCGGTGTCCCAGCCCCCTGGCCGCCCCTTCCCAATGTGCCCGACGGGAGCAGCCACCGTGTTGGCGGGCTGTGCAGGAATCCGGCTCCCGCGTCCTCCGGCCTTCCCCGCCCCAGGCCCCGCGCCGCCGGCCTCCGGGTCGCCGTTTCCTGCAGCCTGAGAACAGCCCCCGCCTCCCGCTCGTGTCCCCTGGCTTGGCTGGAGCCGGGGAGCGGTGTCAGAGAGCGCAGGCGGGTGTGACCCTCACCACCGTTTCGCCGACCCCATCCATGTGTCCCCAGGCGTTGCCAGCCCCGGTCCCCACCACGGTCCTTTGGAAGCATTTTTCCGGTACCGCCTCCTGTAACCGCAGCGCGGTGAACATTGGCTTCAGCCGCGAGTCGCCACTTGTGTTTTCCTTTCCTGGAGGGATCGTGGCTCATTTCTCCGGGGGCTTCTTTGCCTAAACTTTCCAGGGGCGCTCGTCACTGTAGCCGGTCCACCCCCACGCCAGGGTGGAGGTTCCCTAATCATGGGACGCTTCCCCAGGGACGGCATCGTTGTAGGTGATGGGCAGACCTGGCGTTAAATAACAAAGCGAGACAAGTGGATAGTTCCCTTTGAGCGGTCCTGACAGTTACTCACCGTGGAGTCCATGCCAAGCCTTGTTAGTCACTTTTGCTCTTTGACTTGTCACACCAACCGGGAAGGGAGACAGCAGCCAGGAGCCCGTTTCCCAAAGGCCAAAGTACCTACAGTACAAGGAGGCTACTGAGGCAGGCACACAGTGCTGGGGAGTGGTGCCCTGCTTCTGTGCTTTTGTCGCTTCGCAGCTGAAAGAGGGAGTCAGTGAGAAAGCTCCCCTTTGGCCCAGAGCTGCGTCCTCAGCCCGTCTCCACCATGTCCAGCTCAGTCCTGGGGGCGACCAAGGTGACACAGTAGGAGTGTATTTATGATTCTGTGGCTGCCTTCTGACTCTCTCCTTCAGTAGTGCTCAAGAGGTTTCTTTTGGTATAACGTGTTTCAGAAAATCACTGAAAAGAAAATGGTAAGGAAATCCTGATGCAGGTGACAGCAGAAATGGCAGGATCCTTCTGTGTCTGTGAGGAGGGCACGGACTGTGTTCCTCACGGCTTTCTATCTGTAGTGTCAACGGCTCTTTGCGTGAAGGCAGGGTAACCCCGTCGGGGGAACTGGTCCCACGCTCACAGGGTGGATGGGGACGGCCCAGAGCACAGAGCTAAACACGCCGTCCTTGCTTGCGTGTCTGGAAGGAGAACAATGTCTCCTAGGCTGATGATAGCAAATAAATAAATAGATAAATGAATGAATGGGTGATGTGGTAGATTACTCACTGAGTGCCCAGTATACTCTGACCTTCTTTGCATGTATTCAGTTCTTTAATCCCGAGAGCCAGACACTATTATTTTGCCCTTTAGGGCCCAGGAGACTGAGCCACAGACAGGTTATGTCACATGGCTATATGTGACACAGATGGGACTGGCCCTCCTGCAGGCTGACTGCAGCCCCGCGCCCAACCGGACACCACGTCATCCCATGAAGGGTGAGGACACTGAACACCTGGCACAGAGGCAGCAGTGGGAAAGCCCTGAGCCGGCAGTCAGAACCCTCCGCACAGCTCTGTGACCTCTCTGGGCTTCAGCCGCCCACCTCTGCAGCCAGGAGCGCAGCTGGACTGCCTCCGAAGACCCTTGCAGCCCTGAGAAAGGAGAGGCCGGATTCAGCCTCCAGTGATGTCATAACCGGCACCCTGTGGCCGGGAGGTGAGACAGCTGCAGGGTAGGTTTAGTCCTCTGAGTATAGGCTGTGTGCCCTTGGGTAGGTTGCTTAACCTCTGTGGAATTGGCACCATCGCTCCAGACCACGCAGGTTCACCGAGTCTGTCCAAATGCTGTGGCGGTGACTCGTTCCACGGGGCTTGTTGGAGGACATCCCCACGCCCTCTGGCACTGGATAAGCAAGGTTCCTATCCACCTCTGCCCTCACCATGGGCTTGCTTGCACACCAGGGAGCCTTTCTCCAGGAGCTTGTGGGGAGCTCAAGGATTCTCTGTGCGCAAATGTCAGTGTGGAGAGAGCGATCATACAGGACACCGTTCGGGAAGCCCGAGCTAGGAGCCAGGCCACTATCTCGCTTATTCCCCCTCCTTGAAATTAATCTTTTGTATCGAAAGGAGGAAATGAGATCTCAGAGAGTAGCGGTGACTTGCCAGGTCAGGAAGTGGCATGGTGGCTGTGAACCTGAGTGCCTGACACCAACGCCCACGCACGCAGCACGGGCCGGCTCCCGAAATGCCCTCTGCACTCGGGGCACCTGTGGCCGATCTTGGTCCTGGCTTCTGAGCCACGTGTCTCCTCTTTCTCTCAGAGCGCCCATCAAATAGCAGTTCCCTCCCCAGACCGCCAGGGGGCGCAACTCCTGAAATACACTACCTGTTCCCTCAGCCCACACTTGTTGCTCATAAACCCCACCAGGCCCCCCGCACTGCAGCACCACCATCAGTCTGCCGAGGAACACATGGAGTCCTTCTTCTGCAACCAAGTCTCAGGGAAACAGCTGGGAAATTCCCACCAAATCCAAATCACTTTCCTTCGGGGTGTCGGGTAGCCACGGGCTGGACTTTGAGGGAAGGGAAGATGTCAGCCTGACCTAGGGAGGAACTTGCGAAGATTCAGAGCCAAGCCCCCGCAGGGAGCTGTCACGGGTGGCGAGTGTCCTGTCCGTAGCCCTGGGCAAGCCAAGGCTGATGTTCCCTGTGGGGAGGCAGGGGGCAGAGCTGCTCCAGGCGTGTGTGGTCCACACAGTGGGGCATCTGTGAGGTGTTCCCAGGACTCGGGCACACTTTCAATGTATGTGCAACATAGGAGAGCGTCCGATTTTCAGAATTGCTCCTCCACGTGTGAAGGTGGGTTTACGTGTTGAAGGGAGAACTGGGTGTCACATATCGTGTCCTTTGACACGTTTTCTTAGCGATCCTTTTTACTGACCAGGGTTAAAAGTTGTGGCAGAAGATACAAAGAGGTCTCTCCAGGGTGTTTTAGACGCAAGCCCCGTGCAGAAGTCACACAAGAGGGGTGTGGGATTCCATCCCCTCTGGGTACTTTCCAGGCTCTCATCACCGAGGACTGAGTTTGGCAGGGGCCCCCAGAGAAGGAAAATGAGAAATGGACAACTTTCTCTGCAATCCATACTCCTAAGGGCAGTAGAGGGAGTGTGTCCTCTGTGTGTCCAATGCCCTATGTCATCTGGCGAGGGTATCCTTTGGAGCTGAGACACGGAAGCTCAAATTAACCTAAGCGGCTAAGACGCTCAGTGTGTGTGAGTGTTGGGGGTGTGGGGTGTGGGGTGTGTGGGGGGGGTACTCTTTGGTCCAGAGCCGAGGTCTCTGCACGTCCAGCCCAGTTCCCCACGCCAGCCCTGATGGGCACGGAGTCTCTCTGTCCAAGACAGACCAAGGAAGACAGAGCCAGAATAAAGTCAACAGCTTTTATTACAACTCACATATTTCATAGAAAAAGGAATGTAGCGTCAGGTCCGGTTGTGTGAAAAACGGTAACATGCAGGTGTGTCCTGCTTGCTCCGTTGACACCCGGGGCAGGCTCTCCGCGACATCAGGCACAGCAGCTGCACTTGTCCGAGGCCCCTTTGCAGACGCAGGCCTGGGCACACTTGGCGCAGCCCACGGGGCAGCAGGAGCAGCAGCCTGGGGAGGCAAGGGCAGCGTGCAGTCGGACCACGCGTTGTCCGGAACCACCCTTCCCAGCAGCAGGCCTGGCCCCAGCCGCCCTCAGGCCCAGACCCTGGGTTTACGGTGGTGTCCTCTGTCCTGAGATAATTGCTCTCAGACACTAGGTTCAGGTTGCCCGGCCCATCTGTGCCCAGGACAGGGCACAGCGCCTTGGGGAGACAGTGAGCAGGGCCTCTGGGGACAAGAGAAAGCCAGCCCCCAGCACCGCCGGTGATGTGAGCCAAGTCCTCAGGATCAAAGCGGAGGCAAAGCCCTCACAGAGCAGCTCCCGCTCGGGATAGGGAAGCTCTGGGCTGCTTCGACAGGAAGGGGCTGCACCAAGGCCCGAGAAGCCACGCACGGCCGCTGGTTCATGTCCCTAAAGTGCTTCAGTCCCTGAGAGGATTCAGAAGCGTGACTCAGGAGGCAGGAGGACTAGTTCTAGTGACAGGTCTGAGGTTGTTTGTTGGTGACCCGTCTGGGCCTCAGCCTCCCTGTTCTCTAGTGCGCGCCTGGGTCTCGGTCACGCCGAAGGTGATTCCAGCTCTGATTGTGAATCCCTTCCTGGTGAGGGGGGCGCCGGGAAGTTTGGTCACTGTCCTGCTCCTGCCTGCCTGCTGAGCTCTGGGCTCCCTCCTCGCACTCAGCCCAGACCCCGCATTCCCAGAGAAGGCCCCGCACACTCACTCTTCTTGCAGGAGGTGCATCTGCAGGCTTTGCAGGTGCAGGAGCCAGCGCAGCCGCAGGAGCCGCCTGCCGGGAAGGGAAAGGCCAGCAGTGAGCAGGGACAGGGATGCAGGAGCTACAGCAGACGGTCAGCGATGCCTCCCTGAGCCCTCCTCCTCTGTCAGGACCCAGCCCTGGGAGCTCGTGTCCACTCAGGCGGATAGAGAAGCCCCAGCTCCTCTCTTCTGGTCCGAGGAGAGTAGGTCCCCTCCTGATGGGACTCCACAGGGAAGGTCCCGGGCTCCAGACCCAGCCCAGGCCGACTGGGGCTGGGGGCCGGGGCCCACGGCCTGAACCCCAAAGAGGCAGCGTCCGCTCCTCCCATCAAGTCCTGGCAGCTCCGAGGCCTCCTGCAAACACTGGGTCCCGGCCTAGCAATCCCCTGACCTGCTGGGTGACCTCAAGAAGGACAGCCTGGAGCCTCCGTGCCCTCAGTGTCAACAGAGAGGCAAAGGGAGACTGACGTGCCCTCAGGAGCCTGGCTACCAAGAAAGCCCTGGACCCGTGACAGGAGTCCTCCCGAGCTCAAACTCAAAGCCCTCCCTTCTCGTCCTGTGCCTGGGAAGGGGGCATCCTAAGGCTCAAAGCCGGGGCTCCCTTACCAGTGGGGCAGGAGCACTTGGGGTCCATCTGGAGGAGAAGTGAGGCCCGAGGTCCAAAGCAAGGGGCGAAGCCGCTTCACGGGTCCGGTGGGGGCCGTGTGGGAGCGAGGAGCCCGGGGGCTCGGTTATAGGCCGAGGAGGCGGCCCGGGCGCAGAGGCCCCGCCCCCGCCTTGCACCCGCCCCGCGGATCGGCGCCCGCGCCGCCCGCCGCGCCCTGGGCCGGGCTGTGAGCAACAGGCGGGGCCGAGCGCACGATTCCCCTTCGGTGCCGGCTGGAGCGGAGGAACCGGGTGCCGTGCGGTAAGCGGTGTCCCAGCCCCCTGGCCGCCCCTTCCCAATGTGCCCGACGGGAGCAGCCACCGTGTTGGCGGGCTGTGCAGGAATCCGGCTCCCGCGTCCTCCGGCCTTCCCCGCCCCAGGCCCCGCGCCGCCGGCCTCCGGGTCGCCGTTTCCTGCAGCCTGAGAACAGCCCCCGCCTCCCGCTCGTGTCCCCTGGCTTGGCTGGAGCCGGGGAGCGGTGTCAGAGAGCGCAGGCGGGTGTGACCCTCACCACCGTTTCGCCGACCCCATCCATGTGTCCCCAGGCGTTGCCAGCCCCGGTCCCCACCACGGTCCTTTGGAAGCATTTTTCCGGTACCGCCTCCTGTAACCGCAGCGCGGTGAACATTGGCTTCAGCCGCGAGTCGCCACTTGTGTTTTCCTTTCCTGGAGGGATCGTGGCTCATTTCTCCGGGGGCTTCTTTGCCTAAACTTTCCAGGGGCGCTCGTCACTGTAGCCGGTCCACCCCCACGCCAGGGTGGAGGTTCCCTAATCATGGGACGCTTCCCCAGGGACGGCATCGTTGTAGGTGATGGGCAGACCTGGCGTTAAATAACAAAGCGAGACAAGTGGATAGTTCCCTTTGAGCGGTCCTGACAGTTACTCACCGTGGAGTCCATGCCAAGCCTTGTTAGTCACTTTTGCTCTTTGACTTGTCACACCAACCGGGAAGGGAGACAGCAGCCAGGAGCCCGTTTCCCAAAGGCCAAAGTACCTACAGTACAAGGAGGCTACTGAGGCAGGCACACAGTGCTGGGGAGTGGTGCCCTGCTTCTGTGCTTTTGTCGCTTCGCAGCTGAAAGAGGGAGTCAGTGAGAAAGCTCCCCTTTGGCCCAGAGCTGCGTCCTCAGCCCGTCTCCACCATGTCCAGCTCAGTCCTGGGGGCGACCAAGGTGACACAGTAGGAGTGTATTTATGATTCTGTGGCTGCCTTCTGACTCTCTCCTTCAGTAGTGTTCAAGAGGTTTCTTTTGGTATAACGTGTTTCAGAAAATCACTGAAAAGAAAATGGTAAGGAAATCCTGATGCAGGTGACAGCAGAAATGGCAGGATCCTTCTGTGTCTGTGAGGAGGGCACGGACTGTGTTCCTCACGGCTTTCTATCTGTAGTGTCAACGGCTCTTTGCGTGAAGGCAGGGTAACCCCGTCGGGGGAACTGGTCCCACGCTCACAGGGTGGATGGGGACGGCCCAGAGCACAGAGCTAAACACGCCGTCCTTGCTTGCGTGTCTGGAAGGAGAACAATGTCTCCTAGGCTGATGATAGCAAATAAATAAATAGATAAATGAATGAATGGGTGATGTGGTAGATTACTCACTGAGTGCCCAGTATACTCTGACCTTCTTTGCATGTATTCAGTTCTTTAATCCCGAGAGCCAGACACTATTATTTTGCCCTTTAGGGCCCAGGAGACTGAGCCACAGACAGGTTATGTCACATGGCTATATGTGACACAGATGGGACTGGCCCTCCTGCAGGCTGACTGCAGCCCCGCGCCCAACCGGACACCACGTCATCCCATGAAGGGTGAGGACACTGAACACCTGGCACAGAGGCAGCAGTGGGAAAGCCCTGAGCCGGCAGTCAGAACCCTCCGCACAGCTCTGTGACCTCTCTGGGCTTCAGCCGCCCACCTCTGCAGCCAGGAGCGCAGCTGGACTGTCTCCGAAGACCCTTGCAGCCCTGAGAAAGGAGAGGCCGGATTCAGCCTCCAGTGATGTCATAACCGGCACCCTGTGGCCGGGAGGTGAGACAGCTGCAGGGTAGGTTTAGTCCTCTGAGTATAGGCTGTGTGCCCTTGGGTAGGTTGCTTAACCTCTGTGGAATTGGCACCATCGCTCCAGACCACGCAGGTTCACCGAGTCTGTCCAAATGCTGTGGCGGTGACTCGTTCCACGGGGCTTGTTGGAGGACATCCCCACGCCCTCTGGCACTGGATAAGCAAGGTTCCTATCCACCTCTGCCCTCACCATGAGCTTGCTTGCACACCAGGGAGCCTTTCTCCAGGAGCTTGTGGGGAGCTCAAGGATTCTCTGTGCGCAAATGTCAGTGTGGAGAGAGCGATCATACAGGACACCGTTCGGGAAGCCCGAGCTAGGAGCCAGGCCACTATCTCGCTTATTCCCCCTCCTTGAAATTAATCTTTTGTATCGAAAGGAGGAAATGAGATCTCAGAGAGTAGCGGTGACTTGCCAGGTCAGGAAGTGGCATGGTGGCTGTGAACCTGAGTGCCTGACACCAACGCCCACGCACGCAGCACGGGCCGGCTCCCGAAATGCCCTCTGCACTCGGGGCACCTGTGGCCGATCTTGGTCCTGGCTTCTGAGCCACGTGTCTCCTCTTTCTCTCAGAGCGCCCATCAAATAGCAGTTCCCTCCCCAGACCGCCAGGGGGCGCAACTCCTGAAATACACTACCTGTTCCCTCAGCACACACTTGTTGCTCATAAACCCCACCAGGCCCCCCGCACTGCAGCACCACCATCAGTCCGCCGAGGAACACATGGAGTCCTTCTTCTGCAACCAAGTCTCAGGGAAACAGCTGGGAAATTCCCACCAAATCCAAATCACTTTCCTTCGGGGTGTCGGGTAGCCACGGGCTGGACTTTGAGGGAAGGGAAGATGTCAGCCTGACCTAGGGAGGAACTTGCGAAGATTCAGAGCCAAGCCCCCGCAGGGAGCTGTCACGGGTGGCGAGTGTCCTGTCCGTAGCCCTGGGCAAGCCAAGGCTGATGTTCCCTGTGGGGAGGCAGGGGGCAGAGCTGCTCCAGGCGTGTGTGGTCCACACAGTGGGGCATCTGTGAGGTGTTCCCAGGACTCGGGCACACTTTCAATGTATGTGCAACATAGGAGAGCGTCCGATTTTCAGAATTGCTCCTCCACGTGTGAAGGTGGGTTTACGTGTTGAAGGGAGAACTGGGTGTCACATATCGTGTCCTTTGACACGTTTTCTTAGCGATCCTTTTTACTGACCAGGGTTAAAAGTTGTGGCAGAAGATACAAAGAGGTCTCTCCAGGGTGTTTTAGACGCAAGCCCCGTGCAGAAGTCACACAAGAGGGGTGTGGGATTCCATCCCCTCTGGGTACTTTCCAGGCTCTCATCACCGAGGACTGAGTTTGGCAGGGGCCCCCAGAGAAGGAAAATGAGAAATGGACAACTTTCTCTGCAATCCATACTCCTAAGGGCAGTAGAGGGAGTGTGTCCTCTGTGTGTCCAATGCCCTATGTCATCTGGCGAGGGTATCCTTTGGAGCTGAGACACGGAAGCTCAAATTAACCTAAGCGGCTAAGACGCTCAGTGTGTGTGAGTGTTGGGGGTGTGGGGTGTGGGGTGTGGGGGGGGGGTACTCTTTGGTCCAGAGCCGAGGTCTCTGCACGTCCAGCCCAGTTCCCCACGCCAGCCCTGATGGGCACGGAGTCTCTCTGTCCAAGACAGACCAAGGAAGACAGAGCCAGAATAAAGTCAACAGCTTTTATTACAACTCACATATTTCATAGAAAAAGGAATGTAGCGTCAGGTCCGGTTGTGTGAAAAACGGTAACATGCAGGTGTGTCCTGCTTGCTCCGTTGACACCCGGGGCAGGCTCTCCGCGACATCAGGCACAGCAGCTGCACTTGTCCGAGGCCCCTTTGCAGACGCAGGCCTGGGCACACTTGGCGCAGCCCACGGGGCAGCAGGAGCAGCAGCCTGGGGAGGCAAGGGCAGCGTGCAGTCGGACCACGCGTTGTCCGGAACCACCCTTCCCAGCAGCAGGCCTGGCCCCAGCCGCCCTCAGGCCCAGACCCTGGGTTTACGGTGGTGTCCTCTGTCCTGAGATAATTGCTCTCAGACACTAGGTTCAGGTTGCCCGGCCCATCTGTGCCCAGGACAGGGCACAGCGCCTTGGGGAGACAGTGAGCAGGGCCTCTGGGGACAAGAGAAAGCCAGCCCCCAGCACCGCCGGTGATGTGAGCCAAGTCCTCAGGATCAAAGCGGAGGCAAAGCCCTCACAGAGCAGCTCCCGCTCGGGATAGGGAAGCTCTGGGCTGCTTCGACAGGAAGGGGCTGCACCAAGGCCCGAGAAGCCACGCACGGCCGCTGGTTCATGTCCCTAAAGTGCTTCAGTCCCTGAGAGGATTCAGAAGCGTGACTCAGGAGGCAGGAGGACTAGTTCTAGTGACAGGTCTGAGGTTGTTTGTTGGTGACCCGTCTGGGCCTCAGCCTCCCTGTTCTCTAGTGCGCGCCTGGGTCTCGGTCACGCCGAAGGTGATTCCAGCTCTGATTGTGAATCCCTTCCTGGTGAGGGGGGCGCCGGGAAGTTTGGTCACTGTCCTGCTCCTGCCTGCCTGCTGAGCTCTGGGCTCCCTCCTCGCACTCAGCCCAGACCCCGCATTCCCAGAGAAGGCCCCGCACACTCACTCTTCTTGCAGGAGGTGCATCTGCAGGCTTTGCAGGTGCAGGAGCCAGCGCAGCCGCAGGAGCCGCCTGCCGGGAAGGGAAAGGCCAGCAGTGAGCAGGGACAGGGATGCAGGAGCTACAGCAGACGGTCAGCGATGCCTCCCTGAGCCCTCCTCCTCTGTCAGGACCCAGCCCTGGGAGCTCGTGTCCACTCAGGCGGATAGAGAAGCCCCAGCTCCTCTCTTCTGGTCCGAGGAGAGTAGGTCCCCTCCTGATGGGACTCCACAGGGAAGGTCCCGGGCTCCAGACCCAGCCCAGGCCGACTGGGGCTGGGGGCCGGGGCCCACGGCCTGAACCCCAAAGAGGCAGCGTCCGCTCCTCCCATCAAGTCCTGGCAGCTCCGAGGCCTCCTGCAAACACTGGGTCCCGGCCTAGCAATCCCCTGACCTGCTGGGTGACCTCAAGAAGGACAGCCTGGAGCCTCCGTGCCCTCAGTGTCAACAGAGAGGCAAAGGGAGACTGACGTGCCCTCAGGAGCCTGGCTACCAAGAAAGCCCTGGACCCGTGACAGGAGTCCTCCCGAGCTGAAACTCAAAGCCCTCCCTTCTCGTCCTGTGCCTGGGAAGGGGGCATCCTAAGGCTCAAAGCCGGGGCTCCCTTACCAGTGGGGCAGGAGCACTTGGGGTCCATCTGGAGGAGAAGTGAGGCCCGAGGTCCAAAGCAAGGGGCGAAGCCGCTTCACGGGTCCGGTGGGGGCCGTGTGGGAGCGAGGAGCCCGGGGGCTCGGTTATAGGCCGAGGAGGCGGCCCGGGCGCAGAGGCCCCGCCCCCGCCTTGCACCCGCCCCGCGGATCGGCGCCCGCGCCGCCCGCCGCGCCCTGGGCCGGGCTGTGAGCAACAGGCGGGGCCGAGCGCACGACTCCCCTTCGGTGCCGGCTGGAGCGGAGGAACCGGGTGCCGTGCGGTAAGCGGTGTCCCAGCCCCCTGGCCGCCCCTTCCCAATGTGCCCGACGGGAGCAGCCACCGTGTTGGCGGGCTGTGCAGGAATCCGGCTCCCGCGTCCTCCGGCCTTCCCCGCCCCAGGCCCCGCGCCGCCGGCCTCCGGGTCGCCGTTTCCTGCAGCCTGAGAACAGCCCCCGCCTCCCGCTCGTGTCCCCTGGCTTGGCTGGAGCCGGGGAGCGGTGTCAGAGAGCGCAGGCGGGTGTGACCCTCACCACCGTTTCGCCGACCCCATCCATGTGTCCCCAGGCGTTGCCAGCCCCGGTCCCCACCACGGTCCTTTGGAAGCATTTTTCCGGTACCGCCTCCTGTAACCGCAGCGCGGTGAACATTGGCTTCAGCCGCGAGTCGCCACTTGTGTTTTCCTTTCCTGGAGGGATCGTGGCTCATTTCTCCGGGGGCTTCTTTGCCTAAACTTTCCAGGGGCGCTCGTCACTGTAGCCGGTCCACCCCCACGCCAGGGTGGAGGTTCCCTAATCATGGGACGCTTCCCCAGGGACGGCATCGTTGTAGGTGATGGGCAGACCTGGCGTTAAATAACAAAGCGAGACAAGTGGATAGTTCCCTTTGAGCGGTCCTGACAGTTACTCACCGTGGAGTCCATGCCAAGCCTTGTTAGTCACTTTTGCTCTTTGACTTGTCACACCAACCGGGAAGGGAGACAGCAGCCAGGAGCCCGTTTCCCAAAGGCCAAAGTACCTACAGTACAAGGAGGCTACTGAGGCAGGCACACAGTGCTGGGGAGTGGTGCCCTGCTTCTGTGCTTTTGTCGCTTCGCAGCTGAAAGAGGGAGTCAGTGAGAAAGCTCCCCTTTGGCCCAGAGCTGCGTCCTCAGCCCGTCTCCACCATGTCCAGCTCAGTCCTGGGGGCGACCAAGGTGACACAGTAGGAGTGTATTTATGATTCTGTGGCTGCCTTCTGACTCTCTCCTTCAGTAGTGTTCAAGAGGTTTCTTTTGGTATAACGTGTTTCAGAAAATCACTGAAAAGAAAATGGTAAGGAAATCCTGATGCAGGTGACAGCAGAAATGGCAGGATCCTTCTGTGTCTGTGAGGAGGGCACGGACTGTGTTCCTCACGGCTTTCTATCTGTAGTGTCAACGGCTCTTTGCGTGAAGGCAGGGTAACCCCGTCGGGGGAACTGGTCCCACGCTCACAGGGTGGATGGGGACGGCCCAGAGCACAGAGCTAAACACGCCGTCCTTGCTTGCGTGTCTGGAAGGAGAACAATGTCTCCTAGGCTGATGATAGCAAATAAATAAATAGATAAATGAATGAATGGGTGATGTGGTAGATTACTCACTGAGTGCCCAGTATACTCTGACCTTCTTTGCATGTATTCAGTTCTTTAATCCCGAGAGCCAGACACTATTATTTTGCCCTTTAGGGCCCAGGAGACTGAGCCACAGACAGGTTATGTCACATGGCTATATGTGACACAGATGGGACTGGCCCTCCTGCAGGCTGACTGCAGCCCCGCGCCCAACCGGACACCACGTCATCCCATGAAGGGTGAGGACACTGAACACCTGGCACAGAGGCAGCAGTGGGAAAGCCCTGAGCCGGCAGTCAGAACCCTCCGCACAGCTCTGTGACCTCTCTGGGCTTCAGCCGCCCACCTCTGCAGCCAGGAGCGCAGCTGGACTGTCTCCGAAGACCCTTGCAGCCCTGAGAAAGGAGAGGCCGGATTCAGCCTCCAGTGATGTCATAACCGGCACCCTGTGGCCGGGAGGTGAGACAGCTGCAGGGTAGGTTTAGTCCTCTGAGTATAGGCTGTGTGCCCTTGGGTAGGTTGCTTAACCTCTGTGGAATTGGCACCATCGCTCCAGACCACGCAGGTTCACCGAGTCTGTCCAAATGCTGTGGCGGTGACTCGTTCCACGGGGCTTGTTGGAGGACATCCCCACGCCCTCTGGCACTGGATAAGCAAGGTTCCTATCCACCTCTGCCCTCACCATGAGCTTGCTTGCACACCAGGGAGCCTTTCTCCAGGAGCTTGTGGGGAGCTCAAGGATTCTCTGTGCGCAAATGTCAGTGTGGAGAGAGCGATCATACAGGACACCGTTCGGGAAGCCCGAGCTAGGAGCCAGGCCACTATCTCGCTTATTCCCCCTCCTTGAAATTAATCTTTTGTATCGAAAGGAGGAAATGAGATCTCAGAGAGTAGCGGTGACTTGCCAGGTCAGGAAGTGGCATGGTGGCTGTGAACCTGAGTGCCTGACACCAACGCCCACGCACGCAGCACGGGCCGGCTCCCGAAATGCCCTCTGCACTCGGGGCACCTGTGGCCGATCTTGGTCCTGGCTTCTGAGCCACGTGTCTCCTCTTTCTCTCAGAGCGCCCATCAAATAGCAGTTCCCTCCCCAGACCGCCAGGGGGCGCAACTCCTGAAATACACTACCTGTTCCCTCAGCACACACTTGTTGCTCATAAACCCCACCAGGCCCCCCGCACTGCAGCACCACCATCAGTCCGCCGAGGAACACATGGAGTCCTTCTTCTGCAACCAAGTCTCAGGGAAACAGCTGGGAAATTCCCACCAAATCCAAATCACTTTCCTTCGGGGTGTCGGGTAGCCACGGGCTGGACTTTGAGGGAAGGGAAGATGTCAGCCTGACCTAGGGAGGAACTTGCGAAGATTCAGAGCCAAGCCCCCGCAGGGAGCTGTCACGGGTGGCGAGTGTCCTGTCCGTAGCCCTGGGCAAGCCAAGGCTGATGTTCCCTGTGGGGAGGCAGGGGGCAGAGCTGCTCCAGGCGTGTGTGGTCCACACAGTGGGGCATCTGTGAGGTGTTCCCAGGACTCGGGCACACTTTCAATGTATGTGCAACATAGGAGAGCGTCCGATTTTCAGAATTGCTCCTCCACGTGTGAAGGTGGGTTTACGTGTTGAAGGGAGAACTGGGTGTCACATATCGTGTCCTTTGACACGTTTTCTTAGCGATCCTTTTTACTGACCAGGGTTAAAAGTTGTGGCAGAAGATACAAAGAGGTCTCTCCAGGGTGTTTTAGACGCAAGCCCCGTGCAGAAGTCACACAAGAGGGGTGTGGGATTCCATCCCCTCTGGGTACTTTCCAGGCTCTCATCACCGAGGACTGAGTTTGGCAGGGGCCCCCAGAGAAGGAAAATGAGAAATGGACAACTTTCTCTGCAATCCATACTCCTAAGGGCAGTAGAGGGAGTGTGTCCTCTGTGTGTCCAATGCCCTATGTCATCTGGCGAGGGTATCCTTTGGAGCTGAGACACGGAAGCTCAAATTAACCTAAGCGGCTAAGACGCTCAGTGTGTGTGAGTGTTGGGGGTGTGGGGTGTGGGGTGTGGGGGGGGGGTACTCTTTGGTCCAGAGCCGAGGTCTCTGCACGTCCAGCCCAGTTCCCCACGCCAGCCCTGATGGGCACGGAGTCTCTCTGTCCAAGACAGACCAAGGAAGACAGAGCCAGAATAAAGTCAACAGCTTTTATTACAACTCACATATTTCATAGAAAAAGGAATGTAGCGTCAGGTCCGGTTGTGTGAAAAACGGTAACATGCAGGTGTGTCCTGCTTGCTCCGTTGACACCCGGGGCAGGCTCTCCGCGACATCAGGCACAGCAGCTGCACTTGTCCGAGGCCCCTTTGCAGACGCAGGCCTGGGCACACTTGGCGCAGCCCACGGGGCAGCAGGAGCAGCAGCCTGGGGAGGCAAGGGCAGCGTGCAGTCGGACCACGCGTTGTCCGGAACCACCCTTCCCAGCAGCAGGCCTGGCCCCAGCCGCCCTCAGGCCCAGACCCTGGGTTTACGGTGGTGTCCTCTGTCCTGAGATAATTGCTCTCAGACACTAGGTTCAGGTTGCCCGGCCCATCTGTGCCCAGGACAGGGCACAGCGCCTTGGGGAGACAGTGAGCAGGGCCTCTGGGGACAAGAGAAAGCCAGCCCCCAGCACCGCCGGTGATGTGAGCCAAGTCCTCAGGATCAAAGCGGAGGCAAAGCCCTCACAGAGCAGCTCCCGCTCGGGATAGGGAAGCTCTGGGCTGCTTCGACAGGAAGGGGCTGCACCAAGGCCCGAGAAGCCACGCACGGCCGCTGGTTCATGTCCCTAAAGTGCTTCAGTCCCTGAGAGGATTCAGAAGCGTGACTCAGGAGGCAGGAGGACTAGTTCTAGTGACAGGTCTGAGGTTGTTTGTTGGTGACCCGTCTGGGCCTCAGCCTCCCTGTTCTCTAGTGCGCGCCTGGGTCTCGGTCACGCCGAAGGTGATTCCAGCTCTGATTGTGAATCCCTTCCTGGTGAGGGGGGCGCCGGGAAGTTTGGTCACTGTCCTGCTCCTGCCTGCCTGCTGAGCTCTGGGCTCCCTCCTCGCACTCAGCCCAGACCCCGCATTCCCAGAGAAGGCCCCGCACACTCACTCTTCTTGCAGGAGGTGCATCTGCAGGCTTTGCAGGTGCAGGAGCCAGCGCAGCCGCAGGAGCCGCCTGCCGGGAAGGGAAAGGCCAGCAGTGAGCAGGGACAGGGATGCAGGAGCTACAGCAGACGGTCAGCGATGCCTCCCTGAGCCCTCCTCCTCTGTCAGGACCCAGCCCTGGGAGCTCGTGTCCACTCAGGCGGATAGAGAAGCCCCAGCTCCTCTCTTCTGGTCCGAGGAGAGTAGGTCCCCTCCTGATGGGACTCCACAGGGAAGGTCCCGGGCTCCAGACCCAGCCCAGGCCGACTGGGGCTGGGGGCCGGGGCCCACGGCCTGAACCCCAAAGAGGCAGCGTCCGCTCCTCCCATCAAGTCCTGGCAGCTCCGAGGCCTCCTGCAAACACTGGGTCCCGGCCTAGCAATCCCCTGACCTGCTGGGTGACCTCAAGAAGGACAGCCTGGAGCCTCCGTGCCCTCAGTGTCAACAGAGAGGCAAAGGGAGACTGACGTGCCCTCAGGAGCCTGGCTACCAAGAAAGCCCTGGACCCGTGACAGGAGTCCTCCCGAGCTCAAACTCAAAGCCCTCCCTTCTCGTCCTGTGCCTGGGAAGGGGGCATCCTAAGGCTCAAAGCCGGGGCTCCCTTACCAGTGGGGCAGGAGCACTTGGGGTCCATCTGGAGGAGAAGTGAGGCCCGAGGTCCAAAGCAAGGGGCGAAGCCGCTTCACGGGTCCGGTGGGGGCCGTGTGGGAGCGAGGAGCCCGGGGGCTCGGTTATAGGCCGAGGAGGCGGCCCGGGCGCAGAGGCCCCGCCCCCGCCTTGCACCCGCCCCGCGGATCGGCGCCCGCGCCGCCCGCCGCGCCCTGGGCCGGGCTGTGAGCAACAGGCGGGGCCGAGCGCACGATTCCCCTTCGGTGCCGGCTGGAGCGGAGGAACCGGGTGCCGTGCGGTAAGCGGTGTCCCAGCCCCCTGGCCGCCCCTTCCCAATGTGCCCGACGGGAGCAGCCACCGTGTTGGCGGGCTGTGCAGGAATCCGGCTCCCGCGTCCTCCGGCCTTCCCCGCGCCGCCGGCCTCCGGGTCGCCGTTTCCTGCAGCCTGAGAACAGCCCCCGCCTCCCGCTCGTGTCCCCTGGCTTGGCTGGAGCCGGGGAGCGGTGTCAGAGAGCGCAGGCGGGTGTGACCCTCACCACCGTTTCGCCGACCCCATCCATGTGTCCCCAGGCGTTGCCAGCCCCGGTCCCCACCACGGTCCTTTGGAAGCATTTTTCCGGTACCGCCTCCTGTAACCGCAGCGCGGTGAACATTGGCTTCAGCCGCGAGTCGCCACTTGTGTTTTCCTTTCCTGGAGGGATCGTGGCTCATTTCTCCGGGGGCTTCTTTGCCTAAACTTTCCAGGGGCGCTCGTCACTGTAGCCGGTCCACCCCCACGCCAGGGTGGAGGTTCCCTAATCATGGGACGCTTCCCCAGGGACGGCATCGTTGTAGGTGATGGGCAGACCTGGCGTTAAATAACAAAGCGAGACAAGTGGATAGTTCCCTTTGAGCGGTCCTGACAGTTACTCACCGTGGAGTCCATGCCAAGCCTTGTTAGTCACTTTTGCTCTTTGACTTGTCACACCAACCGGGAAGGGAGACAGCAGCCAGGAGCCCGTTTCCCAAAGGCCAAAGTACCTACAGTACAAGGAGGCTACTGAGGCAGGCACACAGTGCTGGGGAGTGGTGCCCTGCTTCTGTGCTTTTGTCGCTTCGCAGCTGAAAGAGGGAGTCAGTGAGAAAGCTCCCCTTTGGCCCAGAGCTGCGTCCTCAGCCCGTCTCCACCATGTCCAGCTCAGTCCTGGGGGCGACCAAGGTGACACAGTAGGAGTGTATTTATGATTCTGTGGCTGCCTTCTGACTCTCTCCTTCAGTAGTGCTCAAGAGGTTTCTTTTGGTATAACGTGTTTCAGAAAATCACTGAAAAGAAAATGGTAAGGAAATCCTGATGCAGGTGACAGCAGAAATGGCAGGATCCTTCTGTGTCTGTGAGGAGGGCACGGACTGTGTTCCTCACGGCTTTCTATCTGTAGTGTCAACGGCTCTTTGCGTGAAGGCAGGGTAACCCCGTCGGGGGAACTGGTCCCACGCTCACAGGGTGGATGGGGACGGCCCAGAGCACAGAGCTAAACACGCCGTCCTTGCTTGCGTGTCTGGAAGGAGAACAATGTCTCCTAGGCTGATGATAGCAAATAAATAAATAGATAAATGAATGAATGGGTGATGTGGTAGATTACTCACTGAGTGCCCAGTATACTCTGACCTTCTTTGCATGTATTCAGTTCTTTAATCCCGAGAGCCAGACACTATTATTTTGCCCTTTAGGGCCCAGGAGACTGAGCCACAGACAGGTTATGTCACATGGCTATATGTGACACAGATGGGACTGGCCCTCCTGCAGGCTGACTGCAGCCCCGCGCCCAACCGGACACCACGTCATCCCATGAAGGGTGAGGACACTGAACACCTGGCACAGAGGCAGCAGTGGGAAAGCCCTGAGCCGGCAGTCAGAACCCTCCGCACAGCTCTGTGACCTCTCTGGGCTTCAGCCGCCCACCTCTGCAGCCAGGAGCGCAGCTGGACTGCCTCCGAAGACCCTTGCAGCCCTGAGAAAGGAGAGGCCGGATTCAGCCTCCAGTGATGTCATAACCGGCACCCTGTGGCCGGGAGGTGAGACAGCTGCAGGGTAGGTTTAGTCCTCTGAGTATAGGCTGTGTGCCCTTGGGTAGGTTGCTTAACCTCTGTGGAATTGGCACCATCGCTCCAGACCACGCAGGTTCACCGAGTCTGTCCAAATGCTGTGGCGGTGACTCGTTCCACGGGGCTTGTTGGAGGACATCCCCACGCCCTCTGGCACTGGATAAGCAAGGTTCCTATCCACCTCTGCCCTCACCATGGGCTTGCTTGCACACCAGGGAGCCTTTCTCCAGGAGCTTGTGGGGAGCTCAAGGATTCTCTGTGCGCAAATGTCAGTGTGGAGAGAGCGATCATACAGGACACCGTTCGGGAAGCCCGAGCTAGGAGCCAGGCCACTATCTCGCTTATTCCCCCTCCTTGAAATTAATCTTTTGTATCGAAAGGAGGAAATGAGATCTCAGAGAGTAGCGGTGACTTGCCAGGTCAGGAAGTGGCATGGTGGCTGTGAACCTGAGTGCCTGACACCAACGCCCACGCACGCAGCACGGGCCGGCTCCCGAAATGCCCTCTGCACTCGGGGCACCTGTGGCCGATCTTGGTCCTGGCTTCTGAGCCACGTGTCTCCTCTTTCTCTCAGAGCGCCCATCAAATAGCAGTTCCCTCCCCAGACCGCCAGGGGGCGCAACTCCTGAAATACACTACCTGTTCCCTCAGCCCACACTTGTTGCTCATAAACCCCACCAGGCCCCCCGCACTGCAGCACCACCATCAGTCTGCCGAGGAACACATGGAGTCCTTCTTCTGCAACCAAGTCTCAGGGAAACAGCTGGGAAATTCCCACCAAATCCAAATCACTTTCCTTCGGGGTGTCGGGTAGCCACGGGCTGGACTTTGAGGGAAGGGAAGATGTCAGCCTGACCTAGGGAGGAACTTGCGAAGATTCAGAGCCAAGCCCCCGCAGGGAGCTGTCACGGGTGGCGAGTGTCCTGTCCGTAGCCCTGGGCAAGCCAAGGCTGATGTTCCCTGTGGGGAGGCAGGGGGCAGAGCTGCTCCAGGCGTGTGTGGTCCACACAGTGGGGCATCTGTGAGGTGTTCCCAGGACTCGGGCACACTTTCAATGTATGTGCAACATAGGAGAGCGTCCGATTTTCAGAATTGCTCCTCCACGTGTGAAGGTGGGTTTACGTGTTGAAGGGAGAACTGGGTGTCACATATCGTGTCCTTTGACACGTTTTCTTAGCGATCCTTTTTACTGACCAGGGTTAAAAGTTGTGGCAGAAGATACAAAGAGGTCTCTCCAGGGTGTTTTAGACGCAAGCCCCGTGCAGAAGTCACACAAGAGGGGTGTGGGATTCCATCCCCTCTGGGTACTTTCCAGGCTCTCATCACCGAGGACTGAGTTTGGCAGGGGCCCCCAGAGAAGGAAAATGAGAAATGGACAACTTTCTCTGCAATCCATACTCCTAAGGGCAGTAGAGGGAGTGTGTCCTCTGTGTGTCCAATGCCCTATGTCATCTGGCGAGGGTATCCTTTGGAGCTGAGACACGGAAGCTCAAATTAACCTAAGCGGCTAAGACGCTCAGTGTGTGTGAGTGTTGGGGGTGTGGGGTGTGGGGTGTGTGGGGGGGGTACTCTTTGGTCCAGAGCCGAGGTCTCTGCACGTCCAGCCCAGTTCCCCACGCCAGCCCTGATGGGCACGGAGTCTCTCTGTCCAAGACAGACCAAGGAAGACAGAGCCAGAATAAAGTCAACAGCTTTTATTACAACTCACATATTTCATAGAAAAAGGAATGTAGCGTCAGGTCCGGTTGTGTGAAAAACGGTAACATGCAGGTGTGTCCTGCTTGCTCCGTTGACACCCGGGGCAGGCTCTCCGCGACATCAGGCACAGCAGCTGCACTTGTCCGAGGCCCCTTTGCAGACGCAGGCCTGGGCACACTTGGCGCAGCCCACGGGGCAGCAGGAGCAGCAGCCTGGGGAGGCAAGGGCAGCGTGCAGTCGGACCACGCGTTGTCCGGAACCACCCTTCCCAGCAGCAGGCCTGGCCCCAGCCGCCCTCAGGCCCAGACCCTGGGTTTACGGTGGTGTCCTCTGTCCTGAGATAATTGCTCTCAGACACTAGGTTCAGGTTGCCCGGCCCATCTGTGCCCAGGACAGGGCACAGCGCCTTGGGGAGACAGTGAGCAGGGCCTCTGGGGACAAGAGAAAGCCAGCCCCCAGCACCGCCGGTGATGTGAGCCAAGTCCTCAGGATCAAAGCGGAGGCAAAGCCCTCACAGAGCAGCTCCCGCTCGGGATAGGGAAGCTCTGGGCTGCTTTGACAGGAAGGGGCTGCACCAAGGCCCGAGAAGCCACGCACGGCCGCTGGTTCATGTCCCTAAAGTGCTTCAGTCCCTGAGAGGATTCAGAAGCGTGACTCAGGAGGCAGGAGGACTAGTTCTAGTGACAGGTCTGAGGTTGTTTGTTGGTGACCCGTCTGGGCCTCAGCCTCCCTGTTCTCTAGTGCGCGCCTGGGTCTCGGTCACGCCGAAGGTGATTCCAGCTCTGATTGTGAATCCCTTCCTGGTGAGGGGGGCGCCGGGAAGTTTGGTCACTGTCCTGCTCCTGCCTGCCTGCTGAGCTCTGGGCTCCCTCCTCGCACTCAGCCCAGACCCCGCATTCCCAGAGAAGGCCCCGCACACTCACTCTTCTTGCAGGAGGTGCATCTGCAGGCTTTGCAGGTGCAGGAGCCAGCGCAGCCGCAGGAGCCGCCTGCCGGGAAGGGAAAGGCCAGCAGTGAGCAGGGACAGGGATGCAGGAGCTACAGCAGACGGTCAGCGATGCCTCCCTGAGCCCTCCTCCTCTGTCAGGACCCAGCCCTGGGAGCTCGTGTCCACTCAGGCGGATAGAGAAGCCCCAGCTCCTCTCTTCTGGTCCGAGGAGAGTAGGTCCCCTCCTGATGGGACTCCACAGGGAAGGTCCCGGGCTCCAGACCCAGCCCAGGCCGACTGGGGCTGGGGGCCGGGGCCCACGGCCTGAACCCCAAAGAGGCAGCGTCCGCTCCTCCCATCAAGTCCTGGCAGCTCCGAGGCCTCCTGCAAACACTGGGTCCCGGCCTAGCAATCCCCTGACCTGCTGGGTGACCTCAAGAAGGACAGCCTGGAGCCTCCGTGCCCTCAGTGTCAACAGAGAGGCAAAGGGAGACTGACGTGCCCTCAGGAGCCTGGCTACCAAGAAAGCCCTGGACCCGTGACAGGAGTCCTCCCGAGCTCAAACTCAAAGCCCTCCCTTCTCGTCCTGTGCCTGGGAAGGGGGCATCCTAAGGCTCAAAGCCGGGGCTCCCTTACCAGTGGGGCAGGAGCACTTGGGGTCCATCTGGAGGAGAAGTGAGGCCCGAGGTCCAAAGCAAGGGGCGAAGCCGCTTCACGGGTCCGGTGGGGGCCGTGTGGGAGCGAGGAGCCCGGGGGCTCGGTTATAGGCCGAGGAGGCGGCCCGGGCGCAGAGGCCCCGCCCCCGCCTTGCACCCGCCCCGCGGATCGGCGCCCGCGCCGCCCGCCGCGCCCTGGGCCGGGCTGTGAGCAACAGGCGGGGCCGAGCGCACGATTCCCCTTCGGTGCCGGCTGGAGCGGAGGAACCGGGTGCCGTGCGGTAAGCGGTGTCCCAGCCCCCTGGCCGCCCCTTCCCAATGTGCCCGACGGGAGCAGCCACCGTGTTGGCGGGCTGTGCAGGAATCCGGCTCCCGCGTCCTCCGGCCTTCCCCGCCCCAGGCCCCGCGCCGCCGGCCTCCGGGTCGCCGTTTCCTGCAGCCTGAGAACAGCCCCCGCCTCCCGCTCGTGTCCCCTGGCTTGGCTGGAGCCGGGGAGCGGTGTCAGAGAGCGCAGGCGGGTGTGACCCTCACCACCGTTTCGCCGACCCCATCCATGTGTCCCCAGGCGTTGCCAGCCCCGGTCCCCACCACGGTCCTTTGGAAGCATTTTTCCGGTACCGCCTCCTGTAACCGCAGCGCGGTGAACATTGGCTTCAGCCGCGAGTCGCCACTTGTGTTTTCCTTTCCTGGAGGGATCGTGGCTCATTTCTCCGGGGGCTTCTTTGCCTAAACTTTCCAGGGGCGCTCGTCACTGTAGCCGGTCCACCCCCACGCCAGGGTGGAGGTTCCCTAATCATGGGACGCTTCCCCAGGGACGGCATCGTTGTAGGTGATGGGCAGACCTGGCGTTAAATAACAAAGCGAGACAAGTGGATAGTTCCCTTTGAGCGGTCCTGACAGTTACTCACCGTGGAGTCCATGCCAAGCCTTGTTAGTCACTTTTGCTCTTTGACTTGTCACACCAACCGGGAAGGGAGACAGCAGCCAGGAGCCCGTTTCCCAAAGGCCAAAGTACCTACAGTACAAGGAGGCTACTGAGGCAGGCACACAGTGCTGGGGAGTGGTGCCCTGCTTCTGTGCTTTTGTCGCTTCGCAGCTGAAAGAGGGAGTCAGTGAGAAAGCTCCCCTTTGGCCCAGAGCTGCGTCCTCAGCCCGTCTCCACCATGTCCAGCTCAGTCCTGGGGGCGACCAAGGTGACACAGTAGGAGTGTATTTATGATTCTGTGGCTGCCTTCTGACTCTCTCCTTCAGTAGTGCTCAAGAGGTTTCTTTTGGTATAACGTGTTTCAGAAAATCACTGAAAAGAAAATGGTAAGGAAATCCTGATGCAGGTGACAGCAGAAATGGCAGGATCCTTCTGTGTCTGTGAGGAGGGCACGGACTGTGTTCCTCACGGCTTTCTATCTGTAGTGTCAACGGCTCTTTGCGTGAAGGCAGGGTAACCCCGTCGGGGGAACTGGTCCCACGCTCACAGGGTGGATGGGGACGGCCCAGAGCACAGAGCTAAACACGCCGTCCTTGCTTGCGTGTCTGGAAGGAGAACAATGTCTCCTAGGCTGATGATAGCAAATAAATAAATAGATAAATGAATGAATGGGTGATGTGGTAGATTACTCACTGAGTGCCCAGTATACTCTGACCTTCTTTGCATGTATTCAGTTCTTTAATCCCGAGAGCCAGACACTATTATTTTGCCCTTTAGGGCCCAGGAGACTGAGCCACAGACAGGTTATGTCACATGGCTATATGTGACACAGATGGGACTGGCCCTCCTGCAGGCTGACTGCAGCCCCGCGCCCAACCGGACACCACGTCATCCCATGAAGGGTGAGGACACTGAACACCTGGCACAGAGGCAGCAGTGGGAAAGCCCTGAGCCGGCAGTCAGAACCCTCCGCACAGCTCTGTGACCTCTCTGGGCTTCAGCCGCCCACCTCTGCAGCCAGGAGCGCAGCTGGACTGCCTCCGAAGACCCTTGCAGCCCTGAGAAAGGAGAGGCCGGATTCAGCCTCCAGTGATGTCATAACCGGCACCCTGTGGCCGGGAGGTGAGACAGCTGCAGGGTAGGTTTAGTCCTCTGAGTATAGGCTGTGTGCCCTTGGGTAGGTTGCTTAACCTCTGTGGAATTGGCACCATCGCTCCAGACCACGCAGGTTCACCGAGTCTGTCCAAATGCTGTGGCGGTGACTCGTTCCACGGGGCTTGTTGGAGGACATCCCCACGCCCTCTGGCACTGGATAAGCAAGGTTCCTATCCACCTCTGCCCTCACCATGAGCTTGCTTGCACACCAGGGAGCCTTTCTCCAGGAGCTTGTGGGGAGCTCAAGGATTCTCTGTGCGCAAATGTCAGTGTGGAGAGAGCGATCATACAGGACACCGTTCGGGAAGCCCGAGCTAGGAGCCAGGCCACTATCTCGCTTATTCCCCCTCCTTGAAATTAATCTTTTGTATCGAAAGGAGGAAATGAGATCTCAGAGAGTAGCGGTGACTTGCCAGGTCAGGAAGTGGCATGGTGGCTGTGAACCTGAGTGCCTGACACCAACGCCCACGCACGCAGCACGGGCCGGCTCCCGAAATGCCCTCTGCACTCGGGGCACCTGTGGCCGATCTTGGTCCTGGCTTCTGAGCCACGTGTCTCCTCTTTCTCTCAGAGCGCCCATCAAATAGCAGTTCCCTCCCCAGACCGCCAGGGGGCGCAACTCCTGAAATACACTACCTGTTCCCTCAGCACACACTTGTTGCTCATAAACCCCACCAGGCCCCCCGCACTGCAGCACCACCATCAGTCTGCCGAGGAACACATGGAGTCCTTCTTCTGCAACCAAGTCTCAGGGAAACAGCTGGGAAATTCCCACCAAATCCAAATCACTTTCCTTCGGGGTGTCGGGTAGCCACGGGCTGGACTTTGAGGGAAGGGAAGATGTCAGCCTGACCTAGGGAGGAACTTGCGAAGATTCAGAGCCAAGCCCCCGCAGGGAGCTGTCACGGGTGGCGAGTGTCCTGTCCGTAGCCCTGGGCAAGCCAAGGCTGATGTTCCCTGTGGGGAGGCAGGGGGCAGAGCTGCTCCAGGCGTGTGTGGTCCACACAGTGGGGCATCTGTGAGGTGTTCCCAGGACTCGGGCACACTTTCAATGTATGTGCAACATAGGAGAGCGTCCGATTTTCAGAATTGCTCCTCCACGTGTGAAGGTGGGTTTACGTGTTGAAGGGAGAACTGGGTGTCACATATCGTGTCCTTTGACACGTTTTCTTAGCGATCCTTTTTACTGACCAGGGTTAAAAGTTGTGGCAGAAGATACAAAGAGGTCTCTCCAGGGTGTTTTAGACGCAAGCCCCGTGCAGAAGTCACACAAGAGGGGTGTGGGATTCCATCCCCTCTGGGTACTTTCCAGGCTCTCATCACCGAGGACTGAGTTTGGCAGGGGCCCCCAGAGAAGGAAAATGAGAAATGGACAACTTTCTCTGCAATCCATACTCCTAAGGGCAGTAGAGGGAGTGTGTCCTCTGTGTGTCCAATGCCCTATGTCATCTGGCGAGGGTATCCTTTGGAGCTGAGACACGGAAGCTCAAATTAACCTAAGCGGCTAAGACGCTCAGTGTGTGTGAGTGTTGGGGGTGTGGGGTGTGGGGTGTGTGGGGGGGGTACTCTTTGGTCCAGAGCCGAGGTCTCTGCACGTCCAGCCCAGTTCCCCACGCCAGCCCTGATGGGCACGGAGTCTCTCTGTCCAAGACAGACCAAGGAAGACAGAGCCAGAATAAAGTCAACAGCTTTTATTACAACTCACATATTTCATAGAAAAAGGAATGTAGCGTCAGGTCCGGTTGTGTGAAAAACGGTAACATGCAGGTGTGTCCTGCTTGCTCCGTTGACACCCGGGGCAGGCTCTCCGCGACATCAGGCACAGCAGCTGCACTTGTCCGAGGCCCCTTTGCAGACGCAGGCCTGGGCACACTTGGCGCAGCCCACGGGGCAGCAGGAGCAGCAGCCTGGGGAGGCAAGGGCAGCGTGCAGTCGGACCACGCGTTGTCCGGAACCACCCTTCCCAGCAGCAGGCCTGGCCCCAGCCGCCCTCAGGCCCAGACCCTGGGTTTACGGTGGTGTCCTCTGTCCTGAGATAATTGCTCTCAGACACTAGGTTCAGGTTGCCCGGCCCATCTGTGCCCAGGACAGGGCACAGCGCCTTGGGGAGACAGTGAGCAGGGCCTCTGGGGACAAGAGAAAGCCAGCCCCCAGCACCGCCGGTGATGTGAGCCAAGTCCTCAGGATCAAAGCGGAGGCAAAGCCCTCACAGAGCAGCTCCCGCTCGGGATAGGGAAGCTCTGGGCTGCTTCGACAGGAAGGGGCTGCACCAAGGCCCGAGAAGCCACGCACGGCCGCTGGTTCATGTCCCTAAAGTGCTTCAGTCCCTGAGAGGATTCAGAAGCGTGACTCAGGAGGCAGGAGGACTAGTTCTAGTGACAGGTCTGAGGTTGTTTGTTGGTGACCCGTCTGGGCCTCAGCCTCCCTGTTCTCTAGTGCGCGCCTGGGTCTCGGTCACGCCGAAGGTGATTCCAGCTCTGATTGTGAATCCCTTCCTGGTGAGGGGGGCGCCGGGAAGTTTGGTCACTGTCCTGCTCCTGCCTGCCTGCTGAGCTCTGGGCTCCCTCCTCGCACTCAGCCCAGACCCCGCATTCCCAGAGAAGGCCCCGCACACTCACTCTTCTTGCAGGAGGTGCATCTGCAGGCTTTGCAGGTGCAGGAGCCAGCGCAGCCGCAGGAGCCGCCTGCCGGGAAGGGAAAGGCCAGCAGTGAGCAGGGACAGGGATGCAGGAGCTACAGCAGACGGTCAGCGATGCCTCCCTGAGCCCTCCTCCTCTGTCAGGACCCAGCCCTGGGAGCTCGTGTCCACTCAGGCGGATAGAGAAGCCCCAGCTCCTCTCTTCTGGTCCGAGGAGAGTAGGTCCCCTCCTGATGGGACTCCACAGGGAAGGTCCCGGGCTCCAGACCCAGCCCAGGCCGACTGGGGCTGGGGGCCGGGGCCCACGGCCTGAACCCCAAAGAGGCAGCGTCCGCTCCTCCCATCAAGTCCTGGCAGCTCCGAGGCCTCCTGCAAACACTGGGTCCCGGCCTAGCAATCCCCTGACCTGCTGGGTGACCTCAAGAAGGACAGCCTGGAGCCTCCGTGCCCTCAGTGTCAACAGAGAGGCAAAGGGAGACTGACGTGCCCTCAGGAGCCTGGCTACCAAGAAAGCCCTGGACCCGTGACAGGAGTCCTCCCGAGCTCAAACTCAAAGCCCTCCCTTCTCGTCCTGTGCCTGGGAAGGGGGCATCCTAAGGCTCAAAGCCGGGGCTCCCTTACCAGTGGGGCAGGAGCACTTGGGGTCCATCTGGAGGAGAAGTGAGGCCCGAGGTCCAAAGCAAGGGGCGAAGCCGCTTCACGGGTCCGGTGGGGGCCGTGTGGGAGCGAGGAGCCCGGGGGCTCGGTTATAGGCCGAGGAGGCGGCCCGGGCGCAGAGGCCCCGCCCCCGCCTTGCACCCGCCCCGCGGATCGGCGCCCGCGCCGCCCGCCGCGCCCTGGGCCGGGCTGTGAGCAACAGGCGGGGCCGAGCGCACGATTCCCCTTCGGTGCCGGCTGGAGCGGAGGAACCGGGTGCCGTGCGGTAAGCGGTGTCCCAGCCCCCTGGCCGCCCCTTCCCAATGTGCCCGACGGGAGCAGCCACCGTGTTGGCGGGCTGTGCAGGAATCCGGCTCCCGCGTCCTCCGGCCTTCCCCGCCCCAGGCCCCGCGCCGCCGGCCTCCGGGTCGCCGTTTCCTGCAGCCTGAGAACAGCCCCCGCCTCCCGCTCGTGTCCCCTGGCTTGGCTGGAGCCGGGGAGCGGTGTCAGAGAGCGCAGGCGGGTGTGACCCTCACCACCGTTTCGCCGACCCCATCCATGTGTCCCCAGGCGTTGCCAGCCCCGGTCCCCACCACGGTCCTTTGGAAGCATTTTTCCGGTACCGCCTCCTGTAACCGCAGCGCGGTGAACATTGGCTTCAGCCGCGAGTCGCCACTTGTGTTTTCCTTTCCTGGAGGGATCGTGGCTCATTTCTCCGGGGGCTTCTTTGCCTAAACTTTCCAGGGGCGCTCGTCACTGTAGCCGGTCCACCCCCACGCCAGGGTGGAGGTTCCCTAATCATGGGACGCTTCCCCAGGGACGGCATCGTTGTAGGTGATGGGCAGACCTGGCGTTAAATAACAAAGCGAGACAAGTGGATAGTTCCCTTTGAGCGGTCCTGACAGTTACTCACCGTGGAGTCCATGCCAAGCCTTGTTAGTCACTTTTGCTCTTTGACTTGTCACACCAACCGGGAAGGGAGACAGCAGCCAGGAGCCCGTTTCCCAAAGGCCAAAGTACCTACAGTACAAGGAGGCTACTGAGGCAGGCACACAGTGCTGGGGAGTGGTGCCCTGCTTCTGTGCTTTTGTCGCTTCGCAGCTGAAAGAGGGAGTCAGTGAGAAAGCTCCCCTTTGGCCCAGAGCTGCGTCCTCAGCCCGTCTCCACCATGTCCAGCTCAGTCCTGGGGGCGACCAAGGTGACACAGTAGGAGTGTATTTATGATTCTGTGGCTGCCTTCTGACTCTCTCCTTCAGTAGTGCTCAAGAGGTTTCTTTTGGTATAACGTGTTTCAGAAAATCACTGAAAAGAAAATGGTAAGGAAATCCTGATGCAGGTGACAGCAGAAATGGCAGGATCCTTCTGTGTCTGTGAGGAGGGCACGGACTGTGTTCCTCACGGCTTTCTATCTGTAGTGTCAACGGCTCTTTGCGTGAAGGCAGGGTAACCCCGTCGGGGGAACTGGTCCCACGCTCACAGGGTGGATGGGGACGGCCCAGAGCACAGAGCTAAACACGCCGTCCTTGCTTGCGTGTCTGGAAGGAGAACAATGTCTCCTAGGCTGATGATAGCAAATAAATAAATAGATAAATGAATGAATGGGTGATGTGGTAGATTACTCACTGAGTGCCCAGTATACTCTGACCTTCTTTGCATGTATTCAGTTCTTTAATCCCGAGAGCCAGACACTATTATTTTGCCCTTTAGGGCCCAGGAGACTGAGCCACAGACAGGTTATGTCACATGGCTATATGTGACACAGATGGGACTGGCCCTCCTGCAGGCTGACTGCAGCCCCGCGCCCAACCGGACACCACGTCATCCCATGAAGGGTGAGGACACTGAACACCTGGCACAGAGGCAGCAGTGGGAAAGCCCTGAGCCGGCAGTCAGAACCCTCCGCACAGCTCTGTGACCTCTCTGGGCTTCAGCCGCCCACCTCTGCAGCCAGGAGCGCAGCTGGACTGCCTCCGAAGACCCTTGCAGCCCTGAGAAAGGAGAGGCCGGATTCAGCCTCCAGTGATGTCATAACCGGCACCCTGTGGCCGGGAGGTGAGACAGCTGCAGGGTAGGTTTAGTCCTCTGAGTATAGGCTGTGTGCCCTTGGGTAGGTTGCTTAACCTCTGTGGAATTGGCACCATCGCTCCAGACCACGCAGGTTCACCGAGTCTGTCCAAATGCTGTGGCGGTGACTCGTTCCACGGGGCTTGTTGGAGGACATCCCCACGCCCTCTGGCACTGGATAAGCAAGGTTCCTATCCACCTCTGCCCTCACCATGAGCTTGCTTGCACACCAGGGAGCCTTTCTCCAGGAGCTTGTGGGGAGCTCAAGGATTCTCTGTGCGCAAATGTCAGTGTGGAGAGAGCGATCATACAGGACACCGTTCGGGAAGCCCGAGCTAGGAGCCAGGCCACTATCTCGCTTATTCCCCCTCCTTGAAATTAATCTTTTGTATCGAAAGGAGGAAATGAGATCTCAGAGAGTAGCGGTGACTTGCCAGGTCAGGAAGTGGCATGGTGGCTGTGAACCTGAGTGCCTGACACCAACGCCCACGCACGCAGCACGGGCCGGCTCCCGAAATGCCCTCTGCACTCGGGGCACCTGTGGCCGATCTTGGTCCTGGCTTCTGAGCCACGTGTCTCCTCTTTCTCTCAGAGCGCCCATCAAATAGCAGTTCCCTCCCCAGACCGCCAGGGGGCGCAACTCCTGAAATACACTACCTGTTCCCTCAGCACACACTTGTTGCTCATAAACCCCACCAGGCCCCCCGCACTGCAGCACCACCATCAGTCTGCCGAGGAACACATGGAGTCCTTCTTCTGCAACCAAGTCTCAGGGAAACAGCTGGGAAATTCCCACCAAATCCAAATCACTTTCCTTCGGGGTGTCGGGTAGCCACGGGCTGGACTTTGAGGGAAGGGAAGATGTCAGCCTGACCTAGGGAGGAACTTGCGAAGATTCAGAGCCAAGCCCCCGCAGGGAGCTGTCACGGGTGGCGAGTGTCCTGTCCGTAGCCCTGGGCAAGCCAAGGCTGATGTTCCCTGTGGGGAGGCAGGGGGCAGAGCTGCTCCAGGCGTGTGTGGTCCACACAGTGGGGCATCTGTGAGGTGTTCCCAGGACTCGGGCACACTTTCAATGTATGTGCAACATAGGAGAGCGTCCGATTTTCAGAATTGCTCCTCCACGTGTGAAGGTGGGTTTACGTGTTGAAGGGAGAACTGGGTGTCACATATCGTGTCCTTTGACACGTTTTCTTAGCGATCCTTTTTACTGACCAGGGTTAAAAGTTGTGGCAGAAGATACAAAGAGGTCTCTCCAGGGTGTTTTAGACGCAAGCCCCGTGCAGAAGTCACACAAGAGGGGTGTGGGATTCCATCCCCTCTGGGTACTTTCCAGGCTCTCATCACCGAGGACTGAGTTTGGCAGGGGCCCCCAGAGAAGGAAAATGAGAAATGGACAACTTTCTCTGCAATCCATACTCCTAAGGGCAGTAGAGGGAGTGTGTCCTCTGTGTGTCCAATGCCCTATGTCATCTGGCGAGGGTATCCTTTGGAGCTGAGACACGGAAGCTCAAATTAACCTAAGCGGCTAAGACGCTCAGTGTGTGTGAGTGTTGGGGGTGTGGGGTGTGGGGGGTGTGGGGGGGGTACTCTTTGGTCCAGAGCCGAGGTCTCTGCACGTCCAGCCCAGTTCCCCACGCCAGCCCTGATGGGCACGGAGTCTCTCTGTCCAAGACAGACCAAGGAAGACAGAGCCAGAATAAAGTCAACAGCTTTTATTACAACTCACATATTTCATAGAAAAAGGAATGTAGCGTCAGGTCCGGTTGTGTGAAAAACGGTAACATGCAGGTGTGTCCTGCTTGCTCCGTTGACACCCGGGGCAGGCTCTCCGCGACATCAGGCACAGCAGCTGCACTTGTCCGAGGCCCCTTTGCAGACGCAGGCCTGGGCACACTTGGCGCAGCCCACGGGGCAGCAGGAGCAGCAGCCTGGGGAGGCAAGGGCAGCGTGCAGTCGGACCACGCGTTGTCCGGAACCACCCTTCCCAGCAGCAGGCCTGGCCCCAGCCGCCCTCAGGCCCAGACCCTGGGTTTACGGTGGTGTCCTCTGTCCTGAGATAATTGCTCTCAGACACTAGGTTCAGGTTGCCCGGCCCATCTGTGCCCAGGACAGGGCACAGCGCCTTGGGGAGACAGTGAGCAGGGCCTCTGGGGACAAGAGAAAGCCAGCCCCCAGCACCGCCGGTGATGTGAGCCAAGTCCTCAGGATCAAAGCGGAGGCAAAGCCCTCACAGAGCAGCTCCCGCTCGGGATAGGGAAGCTCTGGGCTGCTTCGACAGGAAGGGGCTGCACCAAGGCCCGAGAAGCCACGCACGGCCGCTGGTTCATGTCCCTAAAGTGCTTCAGTCCCTGAGAGGATTCAGAAGCGTGACTCAGGAGGCAGGAGGACTAGTTCTAGTGACAGGTCTGAGGTTGTTTGTTGGTGACCCGTCTGGGCCTCAGCCTCCCTGTTCTCTAGTGCGCGCCTGGGTCTCGGTCACGCCGAAGGTGATTCCAGCTCTGATTGTGAATCCCTTCCTGGTGAGGGGGGCGCCGGGAAGTTTGGTCACTGTCCTGCTCCTGCCTGCCTGCTGAGCTCTGGGCTCCCTCCTCGCACTCAGCCCAGACCCCGCATTCCCAGAGAAGGCCCCGCACACTCACTCTTCTTGCAGGAGGTGCATCTGCAGGCTTTGCAGGTGCAGGAGCCAGCGCAGCCGCAGGAGCCGCCTGCCGGGAAGGGAAAGGCCAGCAGTGAGCAGGGACAGGGATGCAGGAGCTACAGCAGACGGTCAGCGATGCCTCCCTGAGCCCTCCTCCTCTGTCAGGACCCAGCCCTGGGAGCTCGTGTCCACTCAGGCGGATAGAGAAGCCCCAGCTCCTCTCTTCTGGTCCGAGGAGAGTAGGTCCCCTCCTGATGGGACTCCACAGGGAAGGTCCCGGGCTCCAGACCCAGCCCAGGCCGACTGGGGCTGGGGGCCGGGGCCCACGGCCTGAACCCCAAAGAGGCAGCGTCCGCTCCTCCCATCAAGTCCTGGCAGCTCCGAGGCCTCCTGCAAACACTGGGTCCCGGCCTAGCAATCCCCTGACCTGCTGGGTGACCTCAAGAAGGACAGCCTGGAGCCTCCGTGCCCTCAGTGTCAACAGAGAGGCAAAGGGAGACTGACGTGCCCTCAGGAGCCTGGCTACCAAGAAAGCCCTGGACCCGTGACAGGAGTCCTCCCGAGCTCAAACTCAAAGCCCTCCCTTCTCGTCCTGTGCCTGGGAAGGGGGCATCCTAAGGCTCAAAGCCGGGGCTCCCTTACCAGTGGGGCAGGAGCACTTGGGGTCCATCTGGAGGAGAAGTGAGGCCCGAGGTCCAAAGCAAGGGGCGAAGCCGCTTCACGGGTCCGGTGGGGGCCGTGTGGGAGCGAGGAGCCCGGGGGCTCGGTTATAGGCCGAGGAGGCGGCCCGGGCGCAGAGGCCCCGCCCCCGCCTTGCACCCGCCCCGCGGATCGGCGCCCGCGCCGCCCGCCGCGCCCTGGGCCGGGCTGTGAGCAACAGGCGGGGCCGAGCGCACGATTCCCCTTCGGTGCCGGCTGGAGCGGAGGAACCGGGTGCCGTGCGGTAAGCGGTGTCCCAGCCCCCTGGCCGCCCCTTCCCAATGTGCCCGACGGGAGCAGCCACCGTGTTGGCGGGCTGTGCAGGAATCCGGCTCCCGCGTCCTCCGGCCTTCCCCGCCCCAGGCCCCGCGCCGCCGGCCTCCGGGTCGCCGTTTCCTGCAGCCTGAGAACAGCCCCCGCCTCCCGCTCGTGTCCCCTGGCTTGGCTGGAGCCGGGGAGCGGTGTCAGAGAGCGCAGGCGGGTGTGACCCTCACCACCGTTTCGCCGACCCCATCCATGTGTCCCCAGGCGTTGCCAGCCCCGGTCCCCACCACGGTCCTTTGGAAGCATTTTTCCGGTACCGCCTCCTGTAACCGCAGCGCGGTGAACATTGGCTTCAGCCGCGAGTCGCCACTTGTGTTTTCCTTTCCTGGAGGGATCGTGGCTCATTTCTCCGGGGGCTTCTTTGCCTAAACTTTCCAGGGGCGCTCGTCACTGTAGCCGGTCCACCCCCACGCCAGGGTGGAGGTTCCCTAATCATGGGACGCTTCCCCAGGGACGGCATCGTTGTAGGTGATGGGCAGACCTGGCGTTAAATAACAAAGCGAGACAAGTGGATAGTTCCCTTTGAGCGGTCCTGACAGTTACTCACCGTGGAGTCCATGCCAAGCCTTGTTAGTCACTTTTGCTCTTTGACTTGTCACACCAACCGGGAAGGGAGACAGCAGCCAGGAGCCCGTTTCCCAAAGGCCAAAGTACCTACAGTACAAGGAGGCTACTGAGGCAGGCACACAGTGCTGGGGAGTGGTGCCCTGCTTCTGTGCTTTTGTCGCTTCGCAGCTGAAAGAGGGAGTCAGTGAGAAAGCTCCCCTTTGGCCCAGAGCTGCGTCCTCAGCCCGTCTCCACCATGTCCAGCTCAGTCCTGGGGGCGACCAAGGTGACACAGTAGGAGTGTATTTATGATTCTGTGGCTGCCTTCTGACTCTCTCCTTCAGTAGTGCTCAAGAGGTTTCTTTTGGTATAACGTGTTTCAGAAAATCACTGAAAAGAAAATGGTAAGGAAATCCTGATGCAGGTGACAGCAGAAATGGCAGGATCCTTCTGTGTCTGTGAGGAGGGCACGGACTGTGTTCCTCACGGCTTTCTATCTGTAGTGTCAACGGCTCTTTGCGTGAAGGCAGGGTAACCCCGTCGGGGGAACTGGTCCCACGCTCACAGGGTGGATGGGGACGGCCCAGAGCACAGAGCTAAACACGCCGTCCTTGCTTGCGTGTCTGGAAGGAGAACAATGTCTCCTAGGCTGATGATAGCAAATAAATAAATAGATAAATGAATGAATGGGTGATGTGGTAGATTACTCACTGAGTGCCCAGTATACTCTGACCTTCTTTGCATGTATTCAGTTCTTTAATCCCGAGAGCCAGACACTATTATTTTGCCCTTTAGGGCCCAGGAGACTGAGCCACAGACAGGTTATGTCACATGGCTATATGTGACACAGATGGGACTGGCCCTCCTGCAGGCTGACTGCAGCCCCGCGCCCAACCGGACACCACGTCATCCCATGAAGGGTGAGGACACTGAACACCTGGCACAGAGGCAGCAGTGGGAAAGCCCTGAGCCGGCAGTCAGAACCCTCCGCACAGCTCTGTGACCTCTCTGGGCTTCAGCCGCCCACCTCTGCAGCCAGGAGCGCAGCTGGACTGCCTCCGAAGACCCTTGCAGCCCTGAGAAAGGAGAGGCCGGATTCAGCCTCCAGTGATGTCATAACCGGCACCCTGTGGCCGGGAGGTGAGACAGCTGCAGGGTAGGTTTAGTCCTCTGAGTATAGGCTGTGTGCCCTTGGGTAGGTTGCTTAACCTCTGTGGAATTGGCACCATCGCTCCAGACCACGCAGGTTCACCGAGTCTGTCCAAATGCTGTGGCGGTGACTCGTTCCACGGGGCTTGTTGGAGGACATCCCCACGCCCTCTGGCACTGGATAAGCAAGGTTCCTATCCACCTCTGCCCTCACCATGAGCTTGCTTGCACACCAGGGAGCCTTTCTCCAGGAGCTTGTGGGGAGCTCAAGGATTCTCTGTGCGCAAATGTCAGTGTGGAGAGAGCGATCATACAGGACACCGTTCGGGAAGCCCGAGCTAGGAGCCAGGCCACTATCTCGCTTATTCCCCCTCCTTGAAATTAATCTTTTGTATCGAAAGGAGGAAATGAGATCTCAGAGAGTAGCGGTGACTTGCCAGGTCAGGAAGTGGCATGGTGGCTGTGAACCTGAGTGCCTGACACCAACGCCCACGCACGCAGCACGGGCCGGCTCCCGAAATGCCCTCTGCACTCGGGGCACCTGTGGCCGATCTTGGTCCTGGCTTCTGAGCCACGTGTCTCCTCTTTCTCTCAGAGCGCCCATCAAATAGCAGTTCCCTCCCCAGACCGCCAGGGGGCGCAACTCCTGAAATACACTACCTGTTCCCTCAGCACACACTTGTTGCTCATAAACCCCACCAGGCCCCCCGCACTGCAGCACCACCATCAGTCTGCCGAGGAACACATGGAGTCCTTCTTCTGCAACCAAGTCTCAGGGAAACAGCTGGGAAATTCCCACCAAATCCAAATCACTTTCCTTCGGGGTGTCGGGTAGCCACGGGCTGGACTTTGAGGGAAGGGAAGATGTCAGCCTGACCTAGGGAGGAACTTGCGAAGATTCAGAGCCAAGCCCCCGCAGGGAGCTGTCACGGGTGGCGAGTGTCCTGTCCGTAGCCCTGGGCAAGCCAAGGCTGATGTTCCCTGTGGGGAGGCAGGGGGCAGAGCTGCTCCAGGCGTGTGTGGTCCACACAGTGGGGCATCTGTGAGGTGTTCCCAGGACTCGGGCACACTTTCAATGTATGTGCAACATAGGAGAGCGTCCGATTTTCAGAATTGCTCCTCCACGTGTGAAGGTGGGTTTACGTGTTGAAGGGAGAACTGGGTGTCACATATCGTGTCCTTTGACACGTTTTCTTAGCGATCCTTTTTACTGACCAGGGTTAAAAGTTGTGGCAGAAGATACAAAGAGGTCTCTCCAGGGTGTTTTAGACGCAAGCCCCGTGCAGAAGTCACACAAGAGGGGTGTGGGATTCCATCCCCTCTGGGTACTTTCCAGGCTCTCATCACCGAGGACTGAGTTTGGCAGGGGCCCCCAGAGAAGGAAAATGAGAAATGGACAACTTTCTCTGCAATCCATACTCCTAAGGGCAGTAGAGGGAGTGTGTCCTCTGTGTGTCCAATGCCCTATGTCATCTGGCGAGGGTATCCTTTGGAGCTGAGACACGGAAGCTCAAATTAACCTAAGCGGCTAAGACGCTCAGTGTGTGTGAGTGTTGGGGGTGTGGGGTGTGGGGTGTGGGGGGGGGTACTCTTTGGTCCAGAGCCGAGGTCTCTGCACGTCCAGCCCAGTTCCCCACGCCAGCCCTGATGGGCACGGAGTCTCTCTGTCCAAGACAGACCAAGGAAGACAGAGCCAGAATAAAGTCAACAGCTTTTATTACAACTCACATATTTCATAGAAAAAGGAATGTAGCGTCAGGTCCGGTTGTGTGAAAAACGGTAACATGCAGGTGTGTCCTGCTTGCTCCGTTGACACCCGGGGCAGGCTCTCCGCGACATCAGGCACAGCAGCTGCACTTGTCCGAGGCCCCTTTGCAGACGCAGGCCTGGGCACACTTGGCGCAGCCCACGGGGCAGCAGGAGCAGCAGCCTGGGGAGGCAAGGGCAGCGTGCAGTCGGACCACGCGTTGTCCGGAACCACCCTTCCCAGCAGCAGGCCTGGCCCCAGCCGCCCTCAGGCCCAGACCCTGGGTTTACGGTGGTGTCCTCTGTCCTGAGATAATTGCTCTCAGACACTAGGTTCAGGTTGCCCGGCCCATCTGTGCCCAGGACAGGGCACAGCGCCTTGGGGAGACAGTGAGCAGGGCCTCTGGGGACAAGAGAAAGCCAGCCCCCAGCACCGCCGGTGATGTGAGCCAAGTCCTCAGGATCAAAGCGGAGGCAAAGCCCTCACAGAGCAGCTCCCGCTCGGGATAGGGAAGCTCTGGGCTGCTTCGACAGGAAGGGGCTGCACCAAGGCCCGAGAAGCCACGCACGGCCGCTGGTTCATGTCCCTAAAGTGCTTCAGTCCCTGAGAGGATTCAGAAGCGTGACTCAGGAGGCAGGAGGACTAGTTCTAGTGACAGGTCTGAGGTTGTTTGTTGGTGACCCGTCTGGGCCTCAGCCTCCCTGTTCTCTAGTGCGCGCCTGGGTCTCGGTCACGCCGAAGGTGATTCCAGCTCTGATTGTGAATCCCTTCCTGGTGAGGGGGGCGCCGGGAAGTTTGGTCACTGTCCTGCTCCTGCCTGCCTGCTGAGCTCTGGGCTCCCTCCTCGCACTCAGCCCAGACCCCGCATTCCCAGAGAAGGCCCCGCACACTCACTCTTCTTGCAGGAGGTGCATCTGCAGGCTTTGCAGGTGCAGGAGCCAGCGCAGCCGCAGGAGCCGCCTGCCGGGAAGGGAAAGGCCAGCAGTGAGCAGGGACAGGGATGCAGGAGCTACAGCAGACGGTCAGCGATGCCTCCCTGAGCCCTCCTCCTCTGTCAGGACCCAGCCCTGGGAGCTCGTGTCCACTCAGGCGGATAGAGAAGCCCCAGCTCCTCTCTTCTGGTCCGAGGAGAGTAGGTCCCCTCCTGATGGGACTCCACAGGGAAGGTCCCGGGCTCCAGACCCAGCCCAGGCCGACTGGGGCTGGGGGCCGGGGCCCACGGCCTGAACCCCAAAGAGGCAGCGTCCGCTCCTCCCATCAAGTCCTGGCAGCTCCGAGGCCTCCTGCAAACACTGGGTCCCGGCCTAGCAATCCCCTGACCTGCTGGGTGACCTCAAGAAGGACAGCCTGGAGCCTCCGTGCCCTCAGTGTCAACAGAGAGGCAAAGGGAGACTGACGTGCCCTCAGGAGCCTGGCTACCAAGAAAGCCCTGGACCCGTGACAGGAGTCCTCCCGAGCTCAAACTCAAAGCCCTCCCTTCTCGTCCTGTGCCTGGGAAGGGGGCATCCTAAGGCTCAAAGCCGGGGCTCCCTTACCAGTGGGGCAGGAGCACTTGGGGTCCATCTGGAGGAGAAGTGAGGCCCGAGGTCCAAAGCAAGGGGCGAAGCCGCTTCACGGGTCCGGTGGGGGCCGTGTGGGAGCGAGGAGCCCGGGGGCTCGGTTATAGGCCGAGGAGGCGGCCCGGGCGCAGAGGCCCCGCCCCCGCCTTGCACCCGCGCCGCCCGCCGCGCCCTGGGCCGGGCTGTGAGCAACAGGCGGGGCCGAGCGCACGATTCCCCTTCGGTGCCGGCTGGAGCGGAGGAACCGGGTGCCGTGCGGTAAGCGGTGTCCCAGCCCCCTGGCCGCCCCTTCCCAATGTGCCCGACGGGAGCAGCCACCGTGTTGGCGGGCTGTGCAGGAATCCGGCTCCCGCGTCCTCCGGCCTTCCCCGCGCCGCCGGCCTCCGGGTCGCCGTTTCCTGCAGCCTGAGAACAGCCCCCGCCTCCCGCTCGTGTCCCCTGGCTTGGCTGGAGCCGGGGAGCGGTGTCAGAGAGCGCAGGCGGGTGTGACCCTCACCACCGTTTCGCCGACCCCATCCATGTGTCCCCAGGCGTTGCCAGCCCCGGTCCCCACCACGGTCCTTTGGAAGCATTTTTCCGGTACCGCCTCCTGTAACCGCAGCGCGGTGAACATTGGCTTCAGCCGCGAGTCGCCACTTGTGTTTTCCTTTCCTGGAGGGATCGTGGCTCATTTCTCCGGGGGCTTCTTTGCCTAAACTTTCCAGGGGCGCTCGTCACTGTAGCCGGTCCACCCCCACGCCAGGGTGGAGGTTCCCTAATCATGGGACGCTTCCCCAGGGACGGCATCGTTGTAGGTGATGGGCAGACCTGGCGTTAAATAACAAAGCGAGACAAGTGGATAGTTCCCTTTGAGCGGTCCTGACAGTTACTCACCGTGGAGTCCATGCCAAGCCTTGTTAGTCACTTTTGCTCTTTGACTTGTCACACCAACCGGGAAGGGAGACAGCAGCCAGGAGCCCGTTTCCCAAAGGCCAAAGTACCTACAGTACAAGGAGGCTACTGAGGCAGGCACACAGTGCTGGGGAGTGGTGCCCTGCTTCTGTGCTTTTGTCGCTTCGCAGCTGAAAGAGGGAGTCAGTGAGAAAGCTCCCCTTTGGCCCAGAGCTGCGTCCTCAGCCCGTCTCCACCATGTCCAGCTCAGTCCTGGGGGCGACCAAGGTGACACAGTAGGAGTGTATTTATGATTCTGTGGCTGCCTTCTGACTCTCTCCTTCACTAGTGCTCAAGAGGTTTCTTTTGGTATAACGTGTTTCAGAAAATCACTGAAAAGAAAATGGTAAGGAAATCCTGATGCAGGTGACAGCAGAAATGGCAGGATCCTTCTGTGTCTGTGAGGAGGGCACGGACTGTGTTCCTCACGGCTTTCTATCTGTAGTGTCAACGGCTCTTTGCGTGAAGGCAGGGTAACCCCGTCGGGGGAACTGGTCCCACGCTCACAGGGTGGATGGGGACGGCCCAGAGCACAGAGCTAAACACGCCGTCCTTGCTTGCGTGTCTGGAAGGAGAACAATGTCTCCTAGGCTGATGATAGCAAATAAATAAATAGATAAATGAATGAATGGGTGATGTGGTAGATTACTCACTGAGTGCCCAGTATACTCTGACCTTCTTTGCATGTATTCAGTTCTTTAATCCCGAGAGCCAGACACTATTATTTTGCCCTTTAGGGCCCAGGAGACTGAGCCACAGACAGGTTATGTCACATGGCTATATGTGACACAGATGGGACTGGCCCTCCTGCAGGCTGACTGCAGCCCCGCGCCCAACCGGACACCACGTCATCCCATGAAGGGTGAGGACACTGAACACCTGGCACAGAGGCAGCAGTGGGAAAGCCCTGAGCCGGCAGTCAGAACCCTCCGCACAGCTCTGTGACCTCTCTGGGCTTCAGCCGCCCACCTCTGCAGCCAGGAGCGCAGCTGGACTGCCTCCGAAGACCCTTGCAGCCCTGAGAAAGGAGAGGCCGGATTCAGCCTCCAGTGATGTCATAACCGGCACCCTGTGGCCGGGAGGTGAGACAGCTGCAGGGTAGGTTTAGTCCTCTGAGTATAGGCTGTGTGCCCTTGGGTAGGTTGCTTAACCTCTGTGGAATTGGCACCATCGCTCCAGACCACGCAGGTTCACCGAGTCTGTCCAAATGCTGTGGCGGTGACTCGTTCCACGGGGCTTGTTGGAGGACATCCCCACGCCCTCTGGCACTGGATAAGCAAGGTTCCTATCCACCTCTGCCCTCACCATGGGCTTGCTTGCACACCAGGGAGCCTTTCTCCAGGAGCTTGTGGGGAGCTCAAGGATTCTCTGTGCGCAAATGTCAGTGTGGAGAGAGCGATCATACAGGACACCGTTCGGGAAGCCCGAGCTAGGAGCCAGGCCACTATCTCGCTTATTCCCCCTCCTTGAAATTAATCTTTTGTATCGAAAGGAGGAAATGAGATCTCAGAGAGTAGCGGTGACTTGCCAGGTCAGGAAGTGGCATGGTGGCTGTGAACCTGAGTGCCTGACGCCAACGCCCACGCACGCAGCACGGGCCGGCTCCCGAAATGCCCTCTGCACTCGGGGCACCTGTGGCCGATCTTGGTCCTGGCTTCTGAGCCACGTGTCTCCTCTTTCTCTCAGAGCGCCCATCAAATAGCAGTTCCCTCCCCAGACCGCCAGGGGGCGCAACTCCTGAAATACACTACCTGTTCCCTCAGCCCACACTTGTTGCTCATAAACCCCACCAGGCCCCCCGCACTGCAGCACCACCATCAGTCTGCCGAGGAACACATGGAGTCCTTCTTCTGCAACCAAGTCTCAGGGAAACAGCTGGGAAATTCCCACCAAATCCAAATCACTTTCCTTCGGGGTGTCGGGTAGCCACGGGCTGGACTTTGAGGGAAGGGAAGATGTCAGCCTGACCTAGGGAGGAACTTGCGAAGATTCAGAGCCAAGCCCCCGCAGGGAGCTGTCACGGGTGGCGAGTGTCCTGTCCGTAGCCCTGGGCAAGCCAAGGCTGATGTTCCCTGTGGGGAGGCAGGGGGCAGAGCTGCTCCAGGCGTGTGTGGTCCACACAGTGGGGCATCTGTGAGGTGTTCCCAGGACTCGGGCACACTTTCAATGTATGTGCAACATAGGAGAGCGTCCGATTTTCAGAATTGCTCCTCCACGTGTGAAGGTGGGTTTACGTGTTGAAGGGAGAACTGGGTGTCACATATCGTGTCCTTTGACACGTTTTCTTAGCGATCCTTTTTACTGACCAGGGTTAAAAGTTGTGGCAGAAGATACAAAGAGGTCTCTCCAGGGTGTTTTAGACGCAAGCCCCGTGCAGAAGTCACACAAGAGGGGTGTGGGATTCCATCCCCTCTGGGTACTTTCCAGGCTCTCATCACCGAGGACTGAGTTTGGCAGGGGCCCCCAGAGAAGGAAAATGAGAAATGGACAACTTTCTCTGCAATCCATACTCCTAAGGGCAGTAGAGGGAGTGTGTCCTCTGTGTGTCCAATGCCCTATGTCATCTGGCGAGGGTATCCTTTGGAGCTGAGACACGGAAGCTCAAATTAACCTAAGCGGCTAAGACGCTCAGTGTGTGTGAGTGTTGGGGGTGTGGGGTGTGGGGTGTGGGGGGGGGGATACTCTTTGGTCCAGAGCCGAGGTCTCTGCACGTCCAGCCCAGTTCCCCACGCCAGCCCTGATGGGCACGGAGTCTCTCTGTCCAAGACAGACCAAGGAAGACAGAGCCAGAATAAAGTCAACAGCTTTTATTACAACTCACATATTTCATAGAAAAAGGAATGTAGCGTCAGGTCCGGTTGTGTGAAAAACGGTAACATGCAGGTGTGTCCTGCTTGCTCCGTTGACACCCGGGGCAGGCTCTCCGCGACATCAGGCACAGCAGCTGCACTTGTCCGAGGCCCCTTTGCAGACGCAGGCCTGGGCACACTTGGCGCAGCCCACGGGGCAGCAGGAGCAGCAGCCTGGGGAGGCAAGGGCAGCGTGCAGTCGGACCACGCGTTGTCCGGAACCACCCTTCCCAGCAGCAGGCCTGGCCCCAGCCGCCCTCAGGCCCAGACCCTGGGTTTACGGTGGTGTCCTCTGTCCTGAGATAATTGCTCTCAGACACTAGGTTCAGGTTGCCCGGCCCATCTGTGCCCAGGACAGGGCACAGCGCCTTGGGGAGACAGTGAGCAGGGCCTCTGGGGACAAGAGAAAGCCAGCCCCCAGCACCGCCGGTGATGTGAGCCAAGTCCTCAGGATCAAAGCGGAGGCAAAGCCCTCACAGAGCAGCTCCCGCTCGGGATAGGGAAGCTCTGGGCTGCTTCGACAGGAAGGGGCTGCACCAAGGCCCGAGAAGCCACGCACGGCCGCTGGTTCATGTCCCTAAAGTGCTTCAGTCCCTGAGAGGATTCAGAAGCGTGACTCAGGAGGCAGGAGGACTAGTTCTAGTGACAGGTCTGAGGTTGTTTGTTGGTGACCCGTCTGGGCCTCAGCCTCCCTGTTCTCTAGTGCGCGCCTGGGTCTCGGTCACGCCGAAGGTGATTCCAGCTCTGATTGTGAATCCCTTCCTGGTGAGGGGGGCGCCGGGAAGTTTGGTCACTGTCCTGCTCCTGCCTGCCTGCTGAGCTCTGGGCTCCCTCCTCGCACTCAGCCCAGACCCCGCATTCCCAGAGAAGGCCCCGCACACTCACTCTTCTTGCAGGAGGTGCATCTGCAGGCTTTGCAGGTGCAGGAGCCAGCGCAGCCGCAGGAGCCGCCTGCCGGGAAGGGAAAGGCCAGCAGTGAGCAGGGACAGGGATGCAGGAGCTACAGCAGACGGTCAGCGATGCCTCCCTGAGCCCTCCTCCTCTGTCAGGACCCAGCCCTGGGAGCTCGTGTCCACTCAGGCGGATAGAGAAGCCCCAGCTCCTCTCTTCTGGTCCGAGGAGAGTAGGTCCCCTCCTGATGGGACTCCACAGGGAAGGTCCCGGGCTCCAGACCCAGCCCAGGCCGACTGGGGCTGGGGGCCGGGGCCCACGGCCTGAACCCCAAAGAGGCAGCGTCCGCTCCTCCCATCAAGTCCTGGCAGCTCCGAGGCCTCCTGCAAACACTGGGTCCCGGCCTAGCAATCCCCTGACCTGCTGGGTGACCTCAAGAAGGACAGCCTGGAGCCTCCGTGCCCTCAGTGTCAACAGAGAGGCAAAGGGAGACTGACGTGCCCTCAGGAGCCTGGCTACCAAGAAAGCCCTGGACCCGTGACAGGAGTCCTCCCGAGCTCAAACTCAAAGCCCTCCCTTCTCGTCCTGTGCCTGGGAAGGGGGCATCCTAAGGCTCAAAGCCGGGGCTCCCTTACCAGTGGGGCAGGAGCACTTGGGGTCCATCTGGAGGAGAAGTGAGGCCCGAGGTCCAAAGCAAGGGGCGAAGCCGCTTCACGGGTCCGGTGGGGGCCGTGTGGGAGCGAGGAGCCCGGGGGCTCGGTTATAGGCCGAGGAGGCGGCCCGGGCGCAGAGGCCCCGCCCCCGCCTTGCACCCGCCCCGCGGATCGGCGCCCGCGCCGCCCGCCGCGCCCTGGGCCGGGCTGTGAGCAACAGGCGGGGCCGAGCGCACGATTCCCCTTCGGTGCCGGCTGGAGCGGAGGAACCGGGTGCCGTGCGGTAAGCGCTGTCCCAGCCCCCTGGCCGCCCCTTCCCAATGTGCCCGACGGGAGCAGCCACCGTGTTGGCGGGCTGTGCAGGAATCCGGCTCCCGCGTCCTCCGGCCTTCCCCGCCCCAGGCCCCGCGCCGCCGGCCTCCGGGTCGCCGTTTCCTGCAGCCTGAGAACAGCCCCCGCCTCCCGCTCGTGTCCCCTGGCTTGGCTGGAGCCGGGGAGCGGTGTCAGAGAGCGCAGGCGGGTGTGACCCTCACCACCGTTTCGCCGACCCCATCCATGTGTCCCCAGGCGTTGCCAGCCCCGGTCCCCACCACGGTCCTTTGGAAGCATTTTTCCGGTACCGCCTCCTGTAACCGCAGCGCGGTGAACATTGGCTTCAGCCGCGAGTCGCCACTTGTGTTTTCCTTTCCTGGAGGGATCGTGGCTCATTTCTCCGGGGGCTTCTTTGCCTAAACTTTCCAGGGGCGCTCGTCACTGTAGCCGGTCCACCCCCACGCCAGGGTGGAGGTTCCCTAATCATGGGACGCTTCCCCAGGGACGGCATCGTTGTAGGTGATGGGCAGACCTGGCGTTAAATAACAAAGCGAGACAAGTGGATAGTTCCCTTTGAGCGGTCCTGACAGTTACTCACCGTGGAGTCCATGCCAAGCCTTGTTAGTCACTTTTGCTCTTTGACTTGTCACACCAACCGGGAAGGGAGACAGCAGCCAGGAGCCCGTTTCCCAAAGGCCAAAGTACCTACAGTACAAGGAGGCTACTGAGGCAGGCACACAGTGCTGGGGAGTGGTGCCCTGCTTCTGTGCTTTTGTCGCTTCGCAGCTGAAAGAGGGAGTCAGTGAGAAAGCTCCCCTTTGGCCCAGAGCTGCGTCCTCAGCCCGTCTCCACCATGTCCAGCTCAGTCCTGGGGGCGACCAAGGTGACACAGTAGGAGTGTATTTATGATTCTGTGGCTGCCTTCTGACTCTCTCCTTCACTAGTGCTCAAGAGGTTTCTTTTGGTATAACGTGTTTCAGAAAATCACTGAAAAGAAAATGGTAAGGAAATCCTGATGCAGGTGACAGCAGAAATGGCAGGATCCTTCTGTGTCTGTGAGGAGGGCACGGACTGTGTTCCTCACGGCTTTCTATCTGTAGTGTCAACGGCTCTTTGCGTGAAGGCAGGGTAACCCCGTCGGGGGAACTGGTCCCACGCTCACAGGGTGGATGGGGACGGCCCAGAGCACAGAGCTAAACACGCCGTCCTTGCTTGCGTGTCTGGAAGGAGAACAATGTCTCCTAGGCTGATGATAGCAAATAAATAAATAGATAAATGAATGAATGGGTGATGTGGTAGATTACTCACTGAGTGCCCAGTATACTCTGACCTTCTTTGCATGTATTCAGTTCTTTAATCCCGAGAGCCAGACACTATTATTTTGCCCTTTAGGGCCCAGGAGACTGAGCCACAGACAGGTTATGTCACATGGCTATATGTGACACAGATGGGACTGGCCCTCCTGCAGGCTGACTGCAGCCCCGCGCCCAACCGGACACCACGTCATCCCATGAAGGGTGAGGACACTGAACACCTGGCACAGAGGCAGCAGTGGGAAAGCCCTGAGCCGGCAGTCAGAACCCTCCGCACAGCTCTGTGACCTCTCTGGGCTTCAGCCGCCCACCTCTGCAGCCAGGAGCGCAGCTGGACTGCCTCCGAAGACCCTTGCAGCCCTGAGAAAGGAGAGGCCGGATTCAGCCTCCAGTGATGTCATAACCGGCACCCTGTGGCCGGGAGGTGAGACAGCTGCAGGGTAGGTTTAGTCCTCTGAGTATAGGCTGTGTGCCCTTGGGTAGGTTGCTTAACCTCTGTGGAATTGGCACCATCGCTCCAGACCACGCAGGTTCACCGAGTCTGTCCAAATGCTGTGGCGGTGACTCGTTCCACGGGGCTTGTTGGAGGACATCCCCACGCCCTCTGGCACTGGATAAGCAAGGTTCCTATCCACCTCTGCCCTCACCATGGGCTTGCTTGCACACCAGGGAGCCTTTCTCCAGGAGCTTGTGGGGAGCTCAAGGATTCTCTGTGCGCAAATGTCAGTGTGGAGAGAGCGATCATACAGGACACCGTTCGGGAAGCCCGAGCTAGGAGCCAGGCCACTATCTCGCTTATTCCCCCTCCTTGAAATTAATCTTTTGTATCGAAAGGAGGAAATGAGATCTCAGAGAGTAGCGGTGACTTGCCAGGTCAGGAAGTGGCATGGTGGCTGTGAACCTGAGTGCCTGACACCAACGCCCACGCACGCAGCACGGGCCGGCTCCCGAAATGCCCTCTGCACTCGGGGCACCTGTGGCCGATCTTGGTCCTGGCTTCTGAGCCACGTGTCTCCTCTTTCTCTCAGAGCGCCCATCAAATAGCAGTTCCCTCCCCAGACCGCCAGGGGGCGCAACTCCTGAAATACACTACCTGTTCCCTCAGCCCACACTTGTTGCTCATAAACCCCACCAGGCCCCCCGCACTGCAGCACCACCATCAGTCTGCCGAGGAACACATGGAGTCCTTCTTCTGCAACCAAGTCTCAGGGAAACAGCTGGGAAATTCCCACCAAATCCAAATCACTTTCCTTCGGGGTGTCGGGTAGCCACGGGCTGGACTTTGAGGGAAGGGAAGATGTCAGCCTGACCTAGGGAGGAACTTGCGAAGATTCAGAGCCAAGCCCCCGCAGGGAGCTGTCACGGGTGGCGAGTGTCCTGTCCGTAGCCCTGGGCAAGCCAAGGCTGATGTTCCCTGTGGGGAGGCAGGGGGCAGAGCTGCTCCAGGCGTGTGTGGTCCACACAGTGGGGCATCTGTGAGGTGTTCCCAGGACTCGGGCACACTTTCAATGTATGTGCAACATAGGAGAGCGTCCGATTTTCAGAATTGCTCCTCCACGTGTGAAGGTGGGTTTACGTGTTGAAGGGAGAACTGGGTGTCACATATCGTGTCCTTTGACACGTTTTCTTAGCGATCCTTTTTACTGACCAGGGTTAAAAGTTGTGGCAGAAGATACAAAGAGGTCTCTCCAGGGTGTTTTAGACGCAAGCCCCGTGCAGAAGTCACACAAGAGGGGTGTGGGATTCCATCCCCTCTGGGTACTTTCCAGGCTCTCATCACCGAGGACTGAGTTTGGCAGGGGCCCCCAGAGAAGGAAAATGAGAAATGGACAACTTTCTCTGCAATCCATACTCCTAAGGGCAGTAGAGGGAGTGTGTCCTCTGTGTGTCCAATGCCCTATGTCATCTGGCGAGGGTATCCTTTGGAGCTGAGACACGGAAGCTCAAATTAACCTAAGCGGCTAAGACGCTCAGTGTGTGTGAGTGTTGGGGGTGTGGGGTGTGGGGTGTGGGGGGGGGTACTCTTTGGTCCAGAGCCGAGGTCTCTGCACGTCCAGCCCAGTTCCCCACGCCAGCCCTGATGGGCACGGAGTCTCTCTGTCCAAGACAGACCAAGGAAGACAGAGCCAGAATAAAGTCAACAGCTTTTATTACAACTCACATATTTCATAGAAAAAGGAATGTAGCGTCAGGTCCGGTTGTGTGAAAAACGGTAACATGCAGGTGTGTCCTGCTTGCTCCGTTGACACCCGGGGCAGGCTCTCCGCGACATCAGGCACAGCAGCTGCACTTGTCCGAGGCCCCTTTGCAGACGCAGGCCTGGGCACACTTGGCGCAGCCCACGGGGCAGCAGGAGCAGCAGCCTGGGGAGGCAAGGGCAGCGTGCAGTCGGACCACGCGTTGTCCGGAACCACCCTTCCCAGCAGCAGGCCTGGCCCCAGCCGCCCTCAGGCCCAGACCCTGGGTTTACGGTGGTGTCCTCTGTCCTGAGATAATTGCTCTCAGACACTAGGTTCAGGTTGCCCGGCCCATCTGTGCCCAGGACAGGGCACAGCGCCTTGGGGAGACAGTGAGCAGGGCCTCTGGGGACAAGAGAAAGCCAGCCCCCAGCACCGCCGGTGATGTGAGCCAAGTCCTCAGGATCAAAGCGGAGGCAAAGCCCTCACAGAGCAGCTCCCGCTCGGGATAGGGAAGCTCTGGGCTGCTTCGACAGGAAGGGGCTGCACCAAGGCCCGAGAAGCCACGCACGGCCGCTGGTTCATGTCCCTAAAGTGCTTCAGTCCCTGAGAGGATTCAGAAGCGTGACTCAGGAGGCAGGAGGACTAGTTCTAGTGACAGGTCTGAGGTTGTTTGTTGGTGACCCGTCTGGGCCTCAGCCTCCCTGTTCTCTAGTGCGCGCCTGGGTCTCGGTCACGCCGAAGGTGATTCCAGCTCTGATTGTGAATCCCTTCCTGGTGAGGGGGGCGCCGGGAAGTTTGGTCACTGTCCTGCTCCTGCCTGCCTGCTGAGCTCTGGGCTCCCTCCTCGCACTCAGCCCAGACCCCGCATTCCCAGAGAAGGCCCCGCACACTCACTCTTCTTGCAGGAGGTGCATCTGCAGGCTTTGCAGGTGCAGGAGCCAGCGCAGCCGCAGGAGCCGCCTGCCGGGAAGGGAAAGGCCAGCAGTGAGCAGGGACAGGGATGCAGGAGCTACAGCAGACGGTCAGCGATGCCTCCCTGAGCCCTCCTCCTCTGTCAGGACCCAGCCCTGGGAGCTCGTGTCCACTCAGGCGGATAGAGAAGCCCCAGCTCCTCTCTTCTGGTCCGAGGAGAGTAGGTCCCCTCCTGATGGGACTCCACAGGGAAGGTCCCGGGCTCCAGACCCAGCCCAGGCCGACTGGGGCTGGGGGCCGGGGCCCACGGCCTGAACCCCAAAGAGGCAGCGTCCGCTCCTCCCATCAAGTCCTGGCAGCTCCGAGGCCTCCTGCAAACACTGGGTCCCGGCCTAGCAATCCCCTGACCTGCTGGGTGACCTCAAGAAGGACAGCCTGGAGCCTCCGTGCCCTCAGTGTCAACAGAGAGGCAAAGGGAGACTGACGTGCCCTCAGGAGCCTGGCTACCAAGAAAGCCCTGGACCCGTGACAGGAGTCCTCCCGAGCTCAAACTCAAAGCCCTCCCTTCTCGTCCTGTGCCTGGGAAGGGGGCATCCTAAGGCTCAAAGCCGGGGCTCCCTTACCAGTGGGGCAGGAGCACTTGGGGTCCATCTGGAGGAGAAGTGAGGCCCGAGGTCCAAAGCAAGGGGCGAAGCCGCTTCACGGGTCCGGTGGGGGCCGTGTGGGAGCGAGGAGCCCGGGGGCTCGGTTATAGGCCGAGGAGGCGGCCCGGGCGCAGAGGCCCCGCCCCCGCCTTGCACCCGCGCCGCCCGCCGCGCCCTGGGCCGGGCTGTGAGCAACAGGCGGGGCCGAGCGCACGATTCCCCTTCGGTGCCGGCTGGAGCGGAGGAACCGGGTGCCGTGCGGTAAGCGGTGTCCCAGCCCCCTGGCCGCCCCTTCCCAATGTGCCCGACGGGAGCAGCCACCGTGTTGGCGGGCTGTGCAGGAATCCGGCTCCCGCGTCCTCCGGCCTTCCCCGCGCCGCCGGCCTCCGGGTCGCCGTTTCCTGCAGCCTGAGAACAGCCCCCGCCTCCCGCTCGTGTCCCCTGGCTTGGCTGGAGCCGGGGAGCGGTGTCAGAGAGCGCAGGCGGGTGTGACCCTCACCACCGTTTCGCCGACCCCATCCATGTGTCCCCAGGCGTTGCCAGCCCCGGTCCCCACCACGGTCCTTTGGAAGCATTTTTCCGGTACCGCCTCCTGTAACCGCAGCGCGGTGAACATTGGCTTCAGCCGCGAGTCGCCACTTGTGTTTTCCTTTCCTGGAGGGATCGTGGCTCATTTCTCCGGGGGCTTCTTTGCCTAAACTTTCCAGGGGCGCTCGTCACTGTAGCCGGTCCACCCCCACGCCAGGGTGGAGGTTCCCTAATCATGGGACGCTTCCCCAGGGACGGCATCGTTGTAGGTGATGGGCAGACCTGGCGTTAAATAACAAAGCGAGACAAGTGGATAGTTCCCTTTGAGCGGTCCTGACAGTTACTCACCGTGGAGTCCATGCCAAGCCTTGTTAGTCACTTTTGCTCTTTGACTTGTCACACCAACCGGGAAGGGAGACAGCAGCCAGGAGCCCGTTTCCCAAAGGCCAAAGTACCTACAGTACAAGGAGGCTACTGAGGCAGGCACACAGTGCTGGGGAGTGGTGCCCTGCTTCTGTGCTTTTGTCGCTTCGCAGCTGAAAGAGGGAGTCAGTGAGAAAGCTCCCCTTTGGCCCAGAGCTGCGTCCTCAGCCCGTCTCCACCATGTCCAGCTCAGTCCTGGGGGCGACCAAGGTGACACAGTAGGAGTGTATTTATGATTCTGTGGCTGCCTTCTGACTCTCTCCTTCACTAGTGCTCAAGAGGTTTCTTTTGGTATAACGTGTTTCAGAAAATCACTGAAAAGAAAATGGTAAGGAAATCCTGATGCAGGTGACAGCAGAAATGGCAGGATCCTTCTGTGTCTGTGAGGAGGGCACGGACTGTGTTCCTCACGGCTTTCTATCTGTAGTGTCAACGGCTCTTTGCGTGAAGGCAGGGTAACCCCGTCGGGGGAACTGGTCCCACGCTCACAGGGTGGATGGGGACGGCCCAGAGCACAGAGCTAAACACGCCGTCCTTGCTTGCGTGTCTGGAAGGAGAACAATGTCTCCTAGGCTGATGATAGCAAATAAATAAATAGATAAATGAATGAATGGGTGATGTGGTAGATTACTCACTGAGTGCCCAGTATACTCTGACCTTCTTTGCATGTATTCAGTTCTTTAATCCCGAGAGCCAGACACTATTATTTTGCCCTTTAGGGCCCAGGAGACTGAGCCACAGACAGGTTATGTCACATGGCTATATGTGACACAGATGGGACTGGCCCTCCTGCAGGCTGACTGCAGCCCCGCGCCCAACCGGACACCACGTCATCCCATGAAGGGTGAGGACACTGAACACCTGGCACAGAGGCAGCAGTGGGAAAGCCCTGAGCCGGCAGTCAGAACCCTCCGCACAGCTCTGTGACCTCTCTGGGCTTCAGCCGCCCACCTCTGCAGCCAGGAGCGCAGCTGGACTGCCTCCGAAGACCCTTGCAGCCCTGAGAAAGGAGAGGCCGGATTCAGCCTCCAGTGATGTCATAACCGGCACCCTGTGGCCGGGAGGTGAGACAGCTGCAGGGTAGGTTTAGTCCTCTGAGTATAGGCTGTGTGCCCTTGGGTAGGTTGCTTAACCTCTGTGGAATTGGCACCATCGCTCCAGACCACGCAGGTTCACCGAGTCTGTCCAAATGCTGTGGCGGTGACTCGTTCCACGGGGCTTGTTGGAGGACATCCCCACGCCCTCTGGCACTGGATAAGCAAGGTTCCTATCCACCTCTGCCCTCACCATGGGCTTGCTTGCACACCAGGGAGCCTTTCTCCAGGAGCTTGTGGGGAGCTCAAGGATTCTCTGTGCGCAAATGTCAGTGTGGAGAGAGCGATCATACAGGACACCGTTCGGGAAGCCCGAGCTAGGAGCCAGGCCACTATCTCGCTTATTCCCCCTCCTTGAAATTAATCTTTTGTATCGAAAGGAGGAAATGAGATCTCAGAGAGTAGCGGTGACTTGCCAGGTCAGGAAGTGGCATGGTGGCTGTGAACCTGAGTGCCTGACGCCAACGCCCACGCACGCAGCACGGGCCGGCTCCCGAAATGCCCTCTGCACTCGGGGCACCTGTGGCCGATCTTGGTCCTGGCTTCTGAGCCACGTGTCTCCTCTTTCTCTCAGAGCGCCCATCAAATAGCAGTTCCCTCCCCAGACCGCCAGGGGGCGCAACTCCTGAAATACACTACCTGTTCCCTCAGCCCACACTTGTTGCTCATAAACCCCACCAGGCCCCCCGCACTGCAGCACCACCATCAGTCTGCCGAGGAACACATGGAGTCCTTCTTCTGCAACCAAGTCTCAGGGAAACAGCTGGGAAATTCCCACCAAATCCAAATCACTTTCCTTCGGGGTGTCGGGTAGCCACGGGCTGGACTTTGAGGGAAGGGAAGATGTCAGCCTGACCTAGGGAGGAACTTGCGAAGATTCAGAGCCAAGCCCCCGCAGGGAGCTGTCACGGGTGGCGAGTGTCCTGTCCGTAGCCCTGGGCAAGCCAAGGCTGATGTTCCCTGTGGGGAGGCAGGGGGCAGAGCTGCTCCAGGCGTGTGTGGTCCACACAGTGGGGCATCTGTGAGGTGTTCCCAGGACTCGGGCACACTTTCAATGTATGTGCAACATAGGAGAGCGTCCGATTTTCAGAATTGCTCCTCCACGTGTGAAGGTGGGTTTACGTGTTGAAGGGAGAACTGGGTGTCACATATCGTGTCCTTTGACACGTTTTCTTAGCGATCCTTTTTACTGACCAGGGTTAAAAGTTGTGGCAGAAGATACAAAGAGGTCTCTCCAGGGTGTTTTAGACGCAAGCCCCGTGCAGAAGTCACACAAGAGGGGTGTGGGATTCCATCCCCTCTGGGTACTTTCCAGGCTCTCATCACCGAGGACTGAGTTTGGCAGGGGCCCCCAGAGAAGGAAAATGAGAAATGGACAACTTTCTCTGCAATCCATACTCCTAAGGGCAGTAGAGGGAGTGTGTCCTCTGTGTGTCCAATGCCCTATGTCATCTGGCGAGGGTATCCTTTGGAGCTGAGACACGGAAGCTCAAATTAACCTAAGCGGCTAAGACGCTCAGTGTGTGTGAGTGTTGGGGGTGTGGGGTGTGGGGTGTGGGGGGGGGGATACTCTTTGGTCCAGAGCCGAGGTCTCTGCACGTCCAGCCCAGTTCCCCACGCCAGCCCTGATGGGCACGGAGTCTCTCTGTCCAAGACAGACCAAGGAAGACAGAGCCAGAATAAAGTCAACAGCTTTTATTACAACTCACATATTTCATAGAAAAAGGAATGTAGCGTCAGGTCCGGTTGTGTGAAAAACGGTAACATGCAGGTGTGTCCTGCTTGCTCCGTTGACACCCGGGGCAGGCTCTCCGCGACATCAGGCACAGCAGCTGCACTTGTCCGAGGCCCCTTTGCAGACGCAGGCCTGGGCACACTTGGCGCAGCCCACGGGGCAGCAGGAGCAGCAGCCTGGGGAGGCAAGGGCAGCGTGCAGTCGGACCACGCGTTGTCCGGAACCACCCTTCCCAGCAGCAGGCCTGGCCCCAGCCGCCCTCAGGCCCAGACCCTGGGTTTACGGTGGTGTCCTCTGTCCTGAGATAATTGCTCTCAGACACTAGGTTCAGGTTGCCCGGCCCATCTGTGCCCAGGACAGGGCACAGCGCCTTGGGGAGACAGTGAGCAGGGCCTCTGGGGACAAGAGAAAGCCAGCCCCCAGCACCGCCGGTGATGTGAGCCAAGTCCTCAGGATCAAAGCGGAGGCAAAGCCCTCACAGAGCAGCTCCCGCTCGGGATAGGGAAGCTCTGGGCTGCTTCGACAGGAAGGGGCTGCACCAAGGCCCGAGAAGCCACGCACGGCCGCTGGTTCATGTCCCTAAAGTGCTTCAGTCCCTGAGAGGATTCAGAAGCGTGACTCAGGAGGCAGGAGGACTAGTTCTAGTGACAGGTCTGAGGTTGTTTGTTGGTGACCCGTCTGGGCCTCAGCCTCCCTGTTCTCTAGTGCGCGCCTGGGTCTCGGTCACGCCGAAGGTGATTCCAGCTCTGATTGTGAATCCCTTCCTGGTGAGGGGGGCGCCGGGAAGTTTGGTCACTGTCCTGCTCCTGCCTGCCTGCTGAGCTCTGGGCTCCCTCCTCGCACTCAGCCCAGACCCCGCATTCCCAGAGAAGGCCCCGCACACTCACTCTTCTTGCAGGAGGTGCATCTGCAGGCTTTGCAGGTGCAGGAGCCAGCGCAGCCGCAGGAGCCGCCTGCCGGGAAGGGAAAGGCCAGCAGTGAGCAGGGACAGGGATGCAGGAGCTACAGCAGACGGTCAGCGATGCCTCCCTGAGCCCTCCTCCTCTGTCAGGACCCAGCCCTGGGAGCTCGTGTCCACTCAGGCGGATAGAGAAGCCCCAGCTCCTCTCTTCTGGTCCGAGGAGAGTAGGTCCCCTCCTGATGGGACTCCACAGGGAAGGTCCCGGGCTCCAGACCCAGCCCAGGCCGACTGGGGCTGGGGGCCGGGGCCCACGGCCTGAACCCCAAAGAGGCAGCGTCCGCTCCTCCCATCAAGTCCTGGCAGCTCCGAGGCCTCCTGCAAACACTGGGTCCCGGCCTAGCAATCCCCTGACCTGCTGGGTGACCTCAAGAAGGACAGCCTGGAGCCTCCGTGCCCTCAGTGTCAACAGAGAGGCAAAGGGAGACTGACGTGCCCTCAGGAGCCTGGCTACCAAGAAAGCCCTGGACCCGTGACAGGAGTCCTCCCGAGCTCAAACTCAAAGCCCTCCCTTCTCGTCCTGTGCCTGGGAAGGGGGCATCCTAAGGCTCAAAGCCGGGGCTCCCTTACCAGTGGGGCAGGAGCACTTGGGGTCCATCTGGAGGAGAAGTGAGGCCCGAGGTCCAAAGCAAGGGGCGAAGCCGCTTCACGGGTCCGGTGGGGGCCGTGTGGGAGCGAGGAGCCCGGGGGCTCGGTTATAGGCCGAGGAGGCGGCCCGGGCGCAGAGGCCCCGCCCCCGCCTTGCACCCGCCCCGCGGATCGGCGCCCGCGCCGCCCGCCGCGCCCTGGGCCGGGCTGTGAGCAACAGGCGGGGCCGAGCGCACGATTCCCCTTCGGTGCCGGCTGGAGCGGAGGAACCGGGTGCCGTGCGGTAAGCGCTGTCCCAGCCCCCTGGCCGCCCCTTCCCAATGTGCCCGACGGGAGCAGCCACCGTGTTGGCGGGCTGTGCAGGAATCCGGCTCCCGCGTCCTCCGGCCTTCCCCGCCCCAGGCCCCGCGCCGCCGGCCTCCGGGTCGCCGTTTCCTGCAGCCTGAGAACAGCCCCCGCCTCCCGCTCGTGTCCCCTGGCTTGGCTGGAGCCGGGGAGCGGTGTCAGAGAGCGCAGGCGGGTGTGACCCTCACCACCGTTTCGCCGACCCCATCCATGTGTCCCCAGGCGTTGCCAGCCCCGGTCCCCACCACGGTCCTTTGGAAGCATTTTTCCGGTACCGCCTCCTGTAACCGCAGCGCGGTGAACATTGGCTTCAGCCGCGAGTCGCCACTTGTGTTTTCCTTTCCTGGAGGGATCGTGGCTCATTTCTCCGGGGGCTTCTTTGCCTAAACTTTCCAGGGGCGCTCGTCACTGTAGCCGGTCCACCCCCACGCCAGGGTGGAGGTTCCCTAATCATGGGACGCTTCCCCAGGGACGGCATCGTTGTAGGTGATGGGCAGACCTGGCGTTAAATAACAAAGCGAGACAAGTGGATAGTTCCCTTTGAGCGGTCCTGACAGTTACTCACCGTGGAGTCCATGCCAAGCCTTGTTAGTCACTTTTGCTCTTTGACTTGTCACACCAACCGGGAAGGGAGACAGCAGCCAGGAGCCCGTTTCCCAAAGGCCAAAGTACCTACAGTACAAGGAGGCTACTGAGGCAGGCACACAGTGCTGGGGAGTGGTGCCCTGCTTCTGTGCTTTTGTCGCTTCGCAGCTGAAAGAGGGAGTCAGTGAGAAAGCTCCCCTTTGGCCCAGAGCTGCGTCCTCAGCCCGTCTCCACCATGTCCAGCTCAGTCCTGGGGGCGACCAAGGTGACACAGTAGGAGTGTATTTATGATTCTGTGGCTGCCTTCTGACTCTCTCCTTCAGTAGTGCTCAAGAGGTTTCTTTTGGTATAACGTGTTTCAGAAAATCACTGAAAAGAAAATGGTAAGGAAATCCTGATGCAGGTGACAGCAGAAATGGCAGGATCCTTCTGTGTCTGTGAGGAGGGCACGGACTGTGTTCCTCACGGCTTTCTATCTGTAGTGTCAACGGCTCTTTGCGTGAAGGCAGGGTAACCCCGTCGGGGGAACTGGTCCCACGCTCACAGGGTGGATGGGGACGGCCCAGAGCACAGAGCTAAACACGCCGTCCTTGCTTGCGTGTCTGGAAGGAGAACAATGTCTCCTAGGCTGATGATAGCAAATAAATAAATAGATAAATGAATGAATGGGTGATGTGGTAGATTACTCACTGAGTGCCCAGTATACTCTGACCTTCTTTGCATGTATTCAGTTCTTTAATCCCGAGAGCCAGACACTATTATTTTGCCCTTTAGGGCCCAGGAGACTGAGCCACAGACAGGTTATGTCACATGGCTATATGTGACACAGATGGGACTGGCCCTCCTGCAGGCTGACTGCAGCCCCGCGCCCAACCGGACACCACGTCATCCCATGAAGGGTGAGGACACTGAACACCTGGCACAGAGGCAGCAGTGGGAAAGCCCTGAGCCGGCAGTCAGAACCCTCCGCACAGCTCTGTGACCTCTCTGGGCTTCAGCCGCCCACCTCTGCAGCCAGGAGCGCAGCTGGACTGCCTCCGAAGACCCTTGCAGCCCTGAGAAAGGAGAGGCCGGATTCAGCCTCCAGTGATGTCATAACCGGCACCCTGTGGCCGGGAGGTGAGACAGCTGCAGGGTAGGTTTAGTCCTCTGAGTATAGGCTGTGTGCCCTTGGGTAGGTTGCTTAACCTCTGTGGAATTGGCACCATCGCTCCAGACCACGCAGGTTCACCGAGTCTGTCCAAATGCTGTGGCGGTGACTCGTTCCACGGGGCTTGTTGGAGGACATCCCCACGCCCTCTGGCACTGGATAAGCAAGGTTCCTATCCACCTCTGCCCTCACCATGGGCTTGCTTGCACACCAGGGAGCCTTTCTCCAGGAGCTTGTGGGGAGCTCAAGGATTCTCTGTGCGCAAATGTCAGTGTGGAGAGAGCGATCATACAGGACACCGTTCGGGAAGCCCGAGCTAGGAGCCAGGCCACTATCTCGCTTATTCCCCCTCCTTGAAATTAATCTTTTGTATCGAAAGGAGGAAATGAGATCTCAGAGAGTAGCGGTGACTTGCCAGGTCAGGAAGTGGCATGGTGGCTGTGAACCTGAGTGCCTGACGCCAACGCCCACGCACGCAGCACGGGCCGGCTCCCGAAATGCCCTCTGCACTCGGGGCACCTGTGGCCGATCTTGGTCCTGGCTTCTGAGCCACGTGTCTCCTCTTTCTCTCAGAGCGCCCATCAAATAGCAGTTCCCTCCCCAGACCGCCAGGGGGCGCAACTCCTGAAATACACTACCTGTTCCCTCAGCCCACACTTGTTGCTCATAAACCCCACCAGGCCCCCCGCACTGCAGCACCACCATCAGTCTGCCGAGGAACACATGGAGTCCTTCTTCTGCAACCAAGTCTCAGGGAAACAGCTGGGAAATTCCCACCAAATCCAAATCACTTTCCTTCGGGGTGTCGGGTAGCCACGGGCTGGACTTTGAGGGAAGGGAAGATGTCAGCCTGACCTAGGGAGGAACTTGCGAAGATTCAGAGCCAAGCCCCCGCAGGGAGCTGTCACGGGTGGCGAGTGTCCTGTCCGTAGCCCTGGGCAAGCCAAGGCTGATGTTCCCTGTGGGGAGGCAGGGGGCAGAGCTGCTCCAGGCGTGTGTGGTCCACACAGTGGGGCATCTGTGAGGTGTTCCCAGGACTCGGGCACACTTTCAATGTATGTGCAACATAGGAGAGCGTCCGATTTTCAGAATTGCTCCTCCACGTGTGAAGGTGGGTTTACGTGTTGAAGGGAGAACTGGGTGTCACATATCGTGTCCTTTGACACGTTTTCTTAGCGATCCTTTTTACTGACCAGGGTTAAAAGTTGTGGCAGAAGATACAAAGAGGTCTCTCCAGGGTGTTTTAGACGCAAGCCCCGTGCAGAAGTCACACAAGAGGGGTGTGGGATTCCATCCCCTCTGGGTACTTTCCAGGCTCTCATCACCGAGGACTGAGTTTGGCAGGGGCCCCCAGAGAAGGAAAATGAGAAATGGACAACTTTCTCTGCAATCCATACTCCTAAGGGCAGTAGAGGGAGTGTGTCCTCTGTGTGTCCAATGCCCTATGTCATCTGGCGAGGGTATCCTTTGGAGCTGAGACACGGAAGCTCAAATTAACCTAAGCGGCTAAGACGCTCAGTGTGTGTGAGTGTTGGGGGTGTGGGGTGTGGGGTGTGGGGGGGGGGATACTCTTTGGTCCAGAGCCGAGGTCTCTGCACGTCCAGCCCAGTTCCCCACGCCAGCCCTGATGGGCACGGAGTCTCTCTGTCCAAGACAGACCAAGGAAGACAGAGCCAGAATAAAGTCAACAGCTTTTATTACAACTCACATATTTCATAGAAAAAGGAATGTAGCGTCAGGTCCGGTTGTGTGAAAAACGGTAACATGCAGGTGTGTCCTGCTTGCTCCGTTGACACCCGGGGCAGGCTCTCCGCGACATCAGGCACAGCAGCTGCACTTGTCCGAGGCCCCTTTGCAGACGCAGGCCTGGGCACACTTGGCGCAGCCCACGGGGCAGCAGGAGCAGCAGCCTGGGGAGGCAAGGGCAGCGTGCAGTCGGACCACGCGTTGTCCGGAACCACCCTTCCCAGCAGCAGGCCTGGCCCCAGCCGCCCTCAGGCCCAGACCCTGGGTTTACGGTGGTGTCCTCTGTCCTGAGATAATTGCTCTCAGACACTAGGTTCAGGTTGCCCGGCCCATCTGTGCCCAGGACAGGGCACAGCGCCTTGGGGAGACAGTGAGCAGGGCCTCTGGGGACAAGAGAAAGCCAGCCCCCAGCACCGCCGGTGATGTGAGCCAAGTCCTCAGGATCAAAGCGGAGGCAAAGCCCTCACAGAGCAGCTCCCGCTCGGGATAGGGAAGCTCTGGGCTGCTTCGACAGGAAGGGGCTGCACCAAGGCCCGAGAAGCCACGCACGGCCGCTGGTTCATGTCCCTAAAGTGCTTCAGTCCCTGAGAGGATTCAGAAGCGTGACTCAGGAGGCAGGAGGACTAGTTCTAGTGACAGGTCTGAGGTTGTTTGTTGGTGACCCGTCTGGGCCTCAGCCTCCCTGTTCTCTAGTGCGCGCCTGGGTCTCGGTCACGCCGAAGGTGATTCCAGCTCTGATTGTGAATCCCTTCCTGGTGAGGGGGGCGCCGGGAAGTTTGGTCACTGTCCTGCTCCTGCCTGCCTGCTGAGCTCTGGGCTCCCTCCTCGCACTCAGCCCAGACCCCGCATTCCCAGAGAAGGCCCCGCACACTCACTCTTCTTGCAGGAGGTGCATCTGCAGGCTTTGCAGGTGCAGGAGCCAGCGCAGCCGCAGGAGCCGCCTGCCGGGAAGGGAAAGGCCAGCAGTGAGCAGGGACAGGGATGCAGGAGCTACAGCAGACGGTCAGCGATGCCTCCCTGAGCCCTCCTCCTCTGTCAGGACCCAGCCCTGGGAGCTCGTGTCCACTCAGGCGGATAGAGAAGCCCCAGCTCCTCTCTTCTGGTCCGAGGAGAGTAGGTCCCCTCCTGATGGGACTCCACAGGGAAGGTCCCGGGCTCCAGACCCAGCCCAGGCCGACTGGGGCTGGGGGCCGGGGCCCACGGCCTGAACCCCAAAGAGGCAGCGTCCGCTCCTCCCATCAAGTCCTGGCAGCTCCGAGGCCTCCTGCAAACACTGGGTCCCGGCCTAGCAATCCCCTGACCTGCTGGGTGACCTCAAGAAGGACAGCCTGGAGCCTCCGTGCCCTCAGTGTCAACAGAGAGGCAAAGGGAGACTGACGTGCCCTCAGGAGCCTGGCTACCAAGAAAGCCCTGGACCCGTGACAGGAGTCCTCCCGAGCTCAAACTCAAAGCCCTCCCTTCTCGTCCTGTGCCTGGGAAGGGGGCATCCTAAGGCTCAAAGCCGGGGCTCCCTTACCAGTGGGGCAGGAGCACTTGGGGTCCATCTGGAGGAGAAGTGAGGCCCGAGGTCCAAAGCAAGGGGCGAAGCCGCTTCACGGGTCCGGTGGGGGCCGTGTGGGAGCGAGGAGCCCGGGGGCTCGGTTATAGGCCGAGGAGGCGGCCCGGGCGCAGAGGCCCCGCCCCCGCCTTGCACCCGCGCCGCCCGCCGCGCCCTGGGCCGGGCTGTGAGCAACAGGCGGGGCCGAGCGCACGATTCCCCTTCGGTGCCGGCTGGAGCGGAGGAACCGGGTGCCGTGCGGTAAGCGGTGTCCCAGCCCCCTGGCCGCCCCTTCCCAATGTGCCCGACGGGAGCAGCCACCGTGTTGGCGGGCTGTGCAGGAATCCGGCTCCCGCGTCCTCCGGCCTTCCCCGCGCCGCCGGCCTCCGGGTCGCCGTTTCCTGCAGCCTGAGAACAGCCCCCGCCTCCCGCTCGTGTCCCCTGGCTTGGCTGGAGCCGGGGAGCGGTGTCAGAGAGCGCAGGCGGGTGTGACCCTCACCACCGTTTCGCCGACCCCATCCATGTGTCCCCAGGCGTTGCCAGCCCCGGTCCCCACCACGGTCCTTTGGAAGCATTTTTCCGGTACCGCCTCCTGTAACCGCAGCGCGGTTAACATTGGCTTCAGCCGCGAGTCGCCACTTGTGTTTTCCTTTCCTGGAGGGATCGTGGCTCATTTCTCCGGGGGCTTCTTTGCCTAAACTTTCCAGGGGCGCTCGTCACTGTAGCCGGTCCACCCCCACGCCAGGGTGGAGGTTCCCTAATCATGGGACGCTTCCCCAGGGACGGCATCGTTGTAGGTGATGGGCAGACCTGGCGTTAAATAACAAAGCGAGACAAGTGGATAGTTCCCTTTGAGCGGTCCTGACAGTTACTCACCGTGGAGTCCATGCCAAGCCTTGTTAGTCACTTTTGCTCTTTGACTTGTCACACCAACCGGGAAGGGAGACAGCAGCCAGGAGCCCGTTTCCCAAAGGCCAAAGTACCTACAGTACAAGGAGGCTACTGAGGCAGGCACACAGTGCTGGGGAGTGGTGCCCTGCTTCTGTGCTTTTGTCGCTTCGCAGCTGAAAGAGGGAGTCAGTGAGAAAGCTCCCCTTTGGCCCAGAGCTGCGTCCTCAGCCCGTCTCCACCATGTCCAGCTCAGTCCTGGGGGCGACCAAGGTGACACAGTAGGAGTGTATTTATGATTCTGTGGCTGCCTTCTGACTCTCTCCTTCAGTAGTGCTCAAGAGGTTTCTTTTGGTATAACGTGTTTCAGAAAATCACTGAAAAGAAAATGGTAAGGAAATCCTGATGCAGGTGACAGCAGAAATGGCAGGATCCTTCTGTGTCTGTGAGGAGGGCACGGACTGTGTTCCTCACGGCTTTCTATCTGTAGTGTCAACGGCTCTTTGCGTGAAGGCAGGGTAACCCCGTCGGGGGAACTGGTCCCACGCTCACAGGGTGGATGGGGACGGCCCAGAGCACAGAGCTAAACACGCCGTCCTTGCTTGCGTGTCTGGAAGGAGAACAATGTCTCCTAGGCTGATGATAGCAAATAAATAAATAGATAAATGAATGAATGGGTGATGTGGTAGATTACTCACTGAGTGCCCAGTATACTCTGACCTTCTTTGCATGTATTCAGTTCTTTAATCCCGAGAGCCAGACACTATTATTTTGCCCTTTAGGGCCCAGGAGACTGAGCCACAGACAGGTTATGTCACATGGCTATATGTGACACAGATGGGACTGGCCCTCCTGCAGGCTGACTGCAGCCCCGCGCCCAACCGGACACCACGTCATCCCATGAAGGGTGAGGACACTGAACACCTGGCACAGAGGCAGCAGTGGGAAAGCCCTGAGCCGGCAGTCAGAACCCTCCGCACAGCTCTGTGACCTCTCTGGGCTTCAGCCGCCCACCTCTGCAGCCAGGAGCGCAGCTGGACTGCCTCCGAAGACCCTTGCAGCCCTGAGAAAGGAGAGGCCGGATTCAGCCTCCAGTGATGTCATAACCGGCACCCTGTGGCCGGGAGGTGAGACAGCTGCAGGGTAGGTTTAGTCCTCTGAGTATAGGCTGTGTGCCCTTGGGTAGGTTGCTTAACCTCTGTGGAATTGGCACCATCGCTCCAGACCACGCAGGTTCACCGAGTCTGTCCAAATGCTGTGGCGGTGACTCGTTCCACGGGGCTTGTTGGAGGACATCCCCACGCCCTCTGGCACTGGATAAGCAAGGTTCCTATCCACCTCTGCCCTCACCATGGGCTTGCTTGCACACCAGGGAGCCTTTCTCCAGGAGCTTGTGGGGAGCTCAAGGATTCTCTGTGCGCAAATGTCAGTGTGGAGAGAGCGATCATACAGGACACCGTTCGGGAAGCCCGAGCTAGGAGCCAGGCCACTATCTCGCTTATTCCCCCTCCTTGAAATTAATCTTTTGTATCGAAAGGAGGAAATGAGATCTCAGAGAGTAGCGGTGACTTGCCAGGTCAGGAAGTGGCATGGTGGCTGTGAACCTGAGTGCCTGACACCAACGCCCACGCACGCAGCACGGGCCGGCTCCCGAAATGCCCTCTGCACTCGGGGCACCTGTGGCCGATCTTGGTCCTGGCTTCTGAGCCACGTGTCTCCTCTTTCTCTCAGAGCGCCCATCAAATAGCAGTTCCCTCCCCAGACCGCCAGGGGGCGCAACTCCTGAAATACACTACCTGTTCCCTCAGCCCACACTTGTTGCTCATAAACCCCACCAGGCCCCCCGCACTGCAGCACCACCATCAGTCTGCCGAGGAACACATGGAGTCCTTCTTCTGCAACCAAGTCTCAGGGAAACAGCTGGGAAATTCCCACCAAATCCAAATCACTTTCCTTCGGGGTGTCGGGTAGCCACGGGCTGGACTTTGAGGGAAGGGAAGATGTCAGCCTGACCTAGGGAGGAACTTGCGAAGATTCAGAGCCAAGCCCCCGCAGGGAGCTGTCACGGGTGGCGAGTGTCCTGTCCGTAGCCCTGGGCAAGCCAAGGCTGATGTTCCCTGTGGGGAGGCAGGGGGCAGAGCTGCTCCAGGCGTGTGTGGTCCACACAGTGGGGCATCTGTGAGGTGTTCCCAGGACTCGGGCACACTTTCAATGTATGTGCAACATAGGAGAGCGTCCGATTTTCAGAATTGCTCCTCCACGTGTGAAGGTGGGTTTACGTGTTGAAGGGAGAACTGGGTGTCACATATCGTGTCCTTTGACACGTTTTCTTAGCGATCCTTTTTACTGACCAGGGTTAAAAGTTGTGGCAGAAGATACAAAGAGGTCTCTCCAGGGTGTTTTAGACGCAAGCCCCGTGCAGAAGTCACACAAGAGGGGTGTGGGATTCCATCCCCTCTGGGTACTTTCCAGGCTCTCATCACCGAGGACTGAGTTTGGCAGGGGCCCCCAGAGAAGGAAAATGAGAAATGGACAACTTTCTCTGCAATCCATACTCCTAAGGGCAGTAGAGGGAGTGTGTCCTCTGTGTGTCCAATGCCCTATGTCATCTGGCGAGGGTATCCTTTGGAGCTGAGACACGGAAGCTCAAATTAACCTAAGCGGCTAAGACGCTCAGTGTGTGTGAGTGTTGGGGGTGTGGGGTGTGGGGTGTGGGGGGGGGGATACTCTTTGGTCCAGAGCCGAGGTCTCTGCACGTCCAGCCCAGTTCCCCACGCCAGCCCTGATGGGCACGGAGTCTCTCTGTCCAAGACAGACCAAGGAAGACAGAGCCAGAATAAAGTCAACAGCTTTTATTACAACTCACATATTTCATAGAAAAAGGAATGTAGCGTCAGGTCCGGTTGTGTGAAAAACGGTAACATGCAGGTGTGTCCTGCTTGCTCCGTTGACACCCGGGGCAGGCTCTCCGCGACATCAGGCACAGCAGCTGCACTTGTCCGAGGCCCCTTTGCAGACGCAGGCCTGGGCACACTTGGCGCAGCCCACGGGGCAGCAGGAGCAGCAGCCTGGGGAGGCAAGGGCAGCGTGCAGTCGGACCACGCGTTGTCCGGAACCACCCTTCCCAGCAGCAGGCCTGGCCCCAGCCGCCCTCAGGCCCAGACCCTGGGTTTACGGTGGTGTCCTCTGTCCTGAGATAATTGCTCTCAGACACTAGGTTCAGGTTGCCCGGCCCATCTGTGCCCAGGACAGGGCACAGCGCCTTGGGGAGACAGTGAGCAGGGCCTCTGGGGACAAGAGAAAGCCAGCCCCCAGCACCGCCGGTGATGTGAGCCAAGTCCTCAGGATCAAAGCGGAGGCAAAGCCCTCACAGAGCAGCTCCCGCTCGGGATAGGGAAGCTCTGGGCTGCTTCGACAGGAAGGGGCTGCACCAAGGCCCGAGAAGCCACGCACGGCCGCTGGTTCATGTCCCTAAAGTGCTTCAGTCCCTGAGAGGATTCAGAAGCGTGACTCAGGAGGCAGGAGGACTAGTTCTAGTGACAGGTCTGAGGTTGTTTGTTGGTGACCCGTCTGGGCCTCAGCCTCCCTGTTCTCTAGTGCGCGCCTGGGTCTCGGTCACGCCGAAGGTGATTCCAGCTCTGATTGTGAATCCCTTCCTGGTGAGGGGGGCGCCGGGAAGTTTGGTCACTGTCCTGCTCCTGCCTGCCTGCTGAGCTCTGGGCTCCCTCCTCGCACTCAGCCCAGACCCCGCATTCCCAGAGAAGGCCCCGCACACTCACTCTTCTTGCAGGAGGTGCATCTGCAGGCTTTGCAGGTGCAGGAGCCAGCGCAGCCGCAGGAGCCGCCTGCCGGGAAGGGAAAGGCCAGCAGTGAGCAGGGACAGGGATGCAGGAGCTACAGCAGACGGTCAGCGATGCCTCCCTGAGCCCTCCTCCTCTGTCAGGACCCAGCCCTGGGAGCTCGTGTCCACTCAGGCGGATAGAGAAGCCCCAGCTCCTCTCTTCTGGTCCGAGGAGAGTAGGTCCCCTCCTGATGGGACTCCACAGGGAAGGTCCCGGGCTCCAGACCCAGCCCAGGCCGACTGGGGCTGGGGGCCGGGGCCCACGGCCTGAACCCCAAAGAGGCAGCGTCCGCTCCTCCCATCAAGTCCTGGCAGCTCCGAGGCCTCCTGCAAACACTGGGTCCCGGCCTAGCAATCCCCTGACCTGCTGGGTGACCTCAAGAAGGACAGCCTGGAGCCTCCGTGCCCTCAGTGTCAACAGAGAGGCAAAGGGAGACTGACGTGCCCTCAGGAGCCTGGCTACCAAGAAAGCCCTGGACCCGTGACAGGAGTCCTCCCGAGCTCAAACTCAAAGCCCTCCCTTCTCGTCCTGTGCCTGGGAAGGGGGCATCCTAAGGCTCAAAGCCGGGGCTCCCTTACCAGTGGGGCAGGAGCACTTGGGGTCCATCTGGAGGAGAAGTGAGGCCCGAGGTCCAAAGCAAGGGGCGAAGCCGCTTCACGGGTCCGGTGGGGGCCGTGTGGGAGCGAGGAGCCCGGGGGCTCGGTTATAGGCCGAGGAGGCGGCCCGGGCGCAGAGGCCCCGCCCCCGCCTTGCACCCGCCCCGCGGATCGGCGCCCGCGCCGCCCGCCGCGCCCTGGGCCGGGCTGTGAGCAACAGGCGGGGCCGAGCGCACGATTCCCCTTCGGTGCCGGCTGGAGCGGAGGAACCGGGTGCCGTGCGGTAAGCGCTGTCCCAGCCCCCTGGCCGCCCCTTCCCAATGTGCCCGACGGGAGCAGCCACCGTGTTGGCGGGCTGTGCAGGAATCCGGCTCCCGCGTCCTCCGGCCTTCCCCGCCCCAGGCCCCGCGCCGCCGGCCTCCGGGTCGCCGTTTCCTGCAGCCTGAGAACAGCCCCCGCCTCCCGCTCGTGTCCCCTGGCTTGGCTGGAGCCGGGGAGCGGTGTCAGAGAGCGCAGGCGGGTGTGACCCTCACCACCGTTTCGCCGACCCCATCCATGTGTCCCCAGGCGTTGCCAGCCCCGGTCCCCACCACGGTCCTTTGGAAGCATTTTTCCGGTACCGCCTCCTGTAACCGCAGCGCGGTGAACATTGGCTTCAGCCGCGAGTCGCCACTTGTGTTTTCCTTTCCTGGAGGGATCGTGGCTCATTTCTCCGGGGGCTTCTTTGCCTAAACTTTCCAGGGGCGCTCGTCACTGTAGCCGGTCCACCCCCACGCCAGGGTGGAGGTTCCCTAATCATGGGACGCTTCCCCAGGGACGGCATCGTTGTAGGTGATGGGCAGACCTGGCGTTAAATAACAAAGCGAGACAAGTGGATAGTTCCCTTTGAGCGGTCCTGACAGTTACTCACCGTGGAGTCCATGCCAAGCCTTGTTAGTCACTTTTGCTCTTTGACTTGTCACACCAACCGGGAAGGGAGACAGCAGCCAGGAGCCCGTTTCCCAAAGGCCAAAGTACCTACAGTACAAGGAGGCTACTGAGGCAGGCACACAGTGCTGGGGAGTGGTGCCCTGCTTCTGTGCTTTTGTCGCTTCGCAGCTGAAAGAGGGAGTCAGTGAGAAAGCTCCCCTTTGGCCCAGAGCTGCGTCCTCAGCCCGTCTCCACCATGTCCAGCTCAGTCCTGGGGGCGACCAAGGTGACACAGTAGGAGTGTATTTATGATTCTGTGGCTGCCTTCTGACTCTCTCCTTCAGTAGTGCTCAAGAGGTTTCTTTTGGTATAACGTGTTTCAGAAAATCACTGAAAAGAAAATGGTAAGGAAATCCTGATGCAGGTGACAGCAGAAATGGCAGGATCCTTCTGTGTCTGTGAGGAGGGCACGGACTGTGTTCCTCACGGCTTTCTATCTGTAGTGTCAACGGCTCTTTGCGTGAAGGCAGGGTAACCCCGTCGGGGGAACTGGTCCCACGCTCACAGGGTGGATGGGGACGGCCCAGAGCACAGAGCTAAACACGCCGTCCTTGCTTGCGTGTCTGGAAGGAGAACAATGTCTCCTAGGCTGATGATAGCAAATAAATAAATAGATAAATGAATGAATGGGTGATGTGGTAGATTACTCACTGAGTGCCCAGTATACTCTGACCTTCTTTGCATGTATTCAGTTCTTTAATCCCGAGAGCCAGACACTATTATTTTGCCCTTTAGGGCCCAGGAGACTGAGCCACAGACAGGTTATGTCACATGGCTATATGTGACACAGATGGGACTGGCCCTCCTGCAGGCTGACTGCAGCCCCGCGCCCAACCGGACACCACGTCATCCCATGAAGGGTGAGGACACTGAACACCTGGCACAGAGGCAGCAGTGGGAAAGCCCTGAGCCGGCAGTCAGAACCCTCCGCACAGCTCTGTGACCTCTCTGGGCTTCAGCCGCCCACCTCTGCAGCCAGGAGCGCAGCTGGACTGCCTCCGAAGACCCTTGCAGCCCTGAGAAAGGAGAGGCCGGATTCAGCCTCCAGTGATGTCATAACCGGCACCCTGTGGCCGGGAGGTGAGACAGCTGCAGGGTAGGTTTAGTCCTCTGAGTATAGGCTGTGTGCCCTTGGGTAGGTTGCTTAACCTCTGTGGAATTGGCACCATCGCTCCAGACCACGCAGGTTCACCGAGTCTGTCCAAATGCTGTGGCGGTGACTCGTTCCACGGGGCTTGTTGGAGGACATCCCCACGCCCTCTGGCACTGGATAAGCAAGGTTCCTATCCACCTCTGCCCTCACCATGGGCTTGCTTGCACACCAGGGAGCCTTTCTCCAGGAGCTTGTGGGGAGCTCAAGGATTCTCTGTGCGCAAATGTCAGTGTGGAGAGAGCGATCATACAGGACACCGTTCGGGAAGCCCGAGCTAGGAGCCAGGCCACTATCTCGCTTATTCCCCCTCCTTGAAATTAATCTTTTGTATCGAAAGGAGGAAATGAGATCTCAGAGAGTAGCGGTGACTTGCCAGGTCAGGAAGTGGCATGGTGGCTGTGAACCTGAGTGCCTGACACCAACGCCCACGCACGCAGCACGGGCCGGCTCCCGAAATGCCCTCTGCACTCGGGGCACCTGTGGCCGATCTTGGTCCTGGCTTCTGAGCCACGTGTCTCCTCTTTCTCTCAGAGCGCCCATCAAATAGCAGTTCCCTCCCCAGACCGCCAGGGGGCGCAACTCCTGAAATACACTACCTGTTCCCTCAGCCCACACTTGTTGCTCATAAACCCCACCAGGCCCCCCGCACTGCAGCACCACCATCAGTCTGCCGAGGAACACATGGAGTCCTTCTTCTGCAACCAAGTCTCAGGGAAACAGCTGGGAAATTCCCACCAAATCCAAATCACTTTCCTTCGGGGTGTCGGGTAGCCACGGGCTGGACTTTGAGGGAAGGGAAGATGTCAGCCTGACCTAGGGAGGAACTTGCGAAGATTCAGAGCCAAGCCCCCGCAGGGAGCTGTCACGGGTGGCGAGTGTCCTGTCCGTAGCCCTGGGCAAGCCAAGGCTGATGTTCCCTGTGGGGAGGCAGGGGGCAGAGCTGCTCCAGGCGTGTGTGGTCCACACAGTGGGGCATCTGTGAGGTGTTCCCAGGACTCGGGCACACTTTCAATGTATGTGCAACATAGGAGAGCGTCCGATTTTCAGAATTGCTCCTCCACGTGTGAAGGTGGGTTTACGTGTTGAAGGGAGAACTGGGTGTCACATATCGTGTCCTTTGACACGTTTTCTTAGCGATCCTTTTTACTGACCAGGGTTAAAAGTTGTGGCAGAAGATACAAAGAGGTCTCTCCAGGGTGTTTTAGACGCAAGCCCCGTGCAGAAGTCACACAAGAGGGGTGTGGGATTCCATCCCCTCTGGGTACTTTCCAGGCTCTCATCACCGAGGACTGAGTTTGGCAGGGGCCCCCAGAGAAGGAAAATGAGAAATGGACAACTTTCTCTGCAATCCATACTCCTAAGGGCAGTAGAGGGAGTGTGTCCTCTGTGTGTCCAATGCCCTATGTCATCTGGCGAGGGTATCCTTTGGAGCTGAGACACGGAAGCTCAAATTAACCTAAGCGGCTAAGACGCTCAGTGTGTGTGAGTGTTGGGGGTGTGGGGTGTGGGGTGTGTGGGGGGGGTACTCTTTGGTCCAGAGCCGAGGTCTCTGCACGTCCAGCCCAGTTCCCCACGCCAGCCCTGATGGGCACGGAGTCTCTCTGTCCAAGACAGACCAAGGAAGACAGAGCCAGAATAAAGTCAACAGCTTTTATTACAACTCACATATTTCATAGAAAAAGGAATGTAGCGTCAGGTCCGGTTGTGTGAAAAACGGTAACATGCAGGTGTGTCCTGCTTGCTCCGTTGACACCCGGGGCAGGCTCTCCGCGACATCAGGCACAGCAGCTGCACTTGTCCGAGGCCCCTTTGCAGACGCAGGCCTGGGCACACTTGGCGCAGCCCACGGGGCAGCAGGAGCAGCAGCCTGGGGAGGCAAGGGCAGCGTGCAGTCGGACCACGCGTTGTCCGGAACCACCCTTCCCAGCAGCAGGCCTGGCCCCAGCCGCCCTCAGGCCCAGACCCTGGGTTTACGGTGGTGTCCTCTGTCCTGAGATAATTGCTCTCAGACACTAGGTTCAGGTTGCCCGGCCCATCTGTGCCCAGGACAGGGCACAGCGCCTTGGGGAGACAGTGAGCAGGGCCTCTGGGGACAAGAGAAAGCCAGCCCCCAGCACCGCCGGTGATGTGAGCCAAGTCCTCAGGATCAAAGCGGAGGCAAAGCCCTCACAGAGCAGCTCCCGCTCGGGATAGGGAAGCTCTGGGCTGCTTCGACAGGAAGGGGCTGCACCAAGGCCCGAGAAGCCACGCACGGCCGCTGGTTCATGTCCCTAAAGTGCTTCAGTCCCTGAGAGGATTCAGAAGCGTGACTCAGGAGGCAGGAGGACTAGTTCTAGTGACAGGTCTGAGGTTGTTTGTTGGTGACCCGTCTGGGCCTCAGCCTCCCTGTTCTCTAGTGCGCGCCTGGGTCTCGGTCACGCCGAAGGTGATTCCAGCTCTGATTGTGAATCCCTTCCTGGTGAGGGGGGCGCCGGGAAGTTTGGTCACTGTCCTGCTCCTGCCTGCCTGCTGAGCTCTGGGCTCCCTCCTCGCACTCAGCCCAGACCCCGCATTCCCAGAGAAGGCCCCGCACACTCACTCTTCTTGCAGGAGGTGCATCTGCAGGCTTTGCAGGTGCAGGAGCCAGCGCAGCCGCAGGAGCCGCCTGCCGGGAAGGGAAAGGCCAGCAGTGAGCAGGGACAGGGATGCAGGAGCTACAGCAGACGGTCAGCGATGCCTCCCTGAGCCCTCCTCCTCTGTCAGGACCCAGCCCTGGGAGCTCGTGTCCACTCAGGCGGATAGAGAAGCCCCAGCTCCTCTCTTCTGGTCCGAGGAGAGTAGGTCCCCTCCTGATGGGACTCCACAGGGAAGGTCCCGGGCTCCAGACCCAGCCCAGGCCGACTGGGGCTGGGGGCCGGGGCCCACGGCCTGAACCCCAAAGAGGCAGCGTCCGCTCCTCCCATCAAGTCCTGGCAGCTCCGAGGCCTCCTGCAAACACTGGGTCCCGGCCTAGCAATCCCCTGACCTGCTGGGTGACCTCAAGAAGGACAGCCTGGAGCCTCTGTACTCTCCCTTCAAAAATAGAGGCTGGAAATCTCTGGCGTTCTAGTGGTTAGGAGTCAGCGCTCTCACTTCTTAGTGTTTGGGGTAAATCCCTGTTCAGGGAACTAAGCTCCGAGAAGCCGAGTGGTACGGCCAAAAAAAAGAAAAAAAAATATATTGAAAAAATGCTGTCGCTGCCCTGGCGAGGAAGAAAGCACTGGGTGAACTGCGGGCGTCCACTTGTGCTCAAATTTAAAATTCTTCCTCATCTAACCGCAGGGCCACTCTGTCCTGTGCCTGAGTAGCAGGCAACCAAGGCCCAGAGCCAGGGGTTCGTTACCAGTGGCGCAGGAGCAGTTGGGTTCCATTTGGAGCCGACGTGAGGCCGGGGATGGAAAGCAAGCGGCCAAGAAGCACCTGAGCTGGTGGAAGGCGTGTCGAGCCTAGGAGCCTGCTTGCAGTGTTTGTTCCCAGAGGAGGCGGCCCGGGCGCAGAGGTTCCACCCCCTCCTTGCACCCCCTCCCGCGTCTGCGCCGCCCGCCCGCAGCGCCCGGGGCCGGGCTGTGAGCAACACTCGGGGCCGAGCGCAGGATTCTCCCAGTGCGCATGGGTCCAATCTGCGCACGGAGAGCCGAGTTTGGTGCCTGCTCGCGTGTAGGGACTGTTTGCCAGGAAGTACGCGGTGTCCTAGCCTCCCTGTCCGCCCCTCCCTATTTTCCCGAGGGCGGCAGCCACCTTGTTCCCGGATTTTCCAGCAACCCAGCCTCTGTGTTCTCGCTGTCTTCCCCACCCCCCGCCCCCGCGCTGTTGTTTTCAGGTTCACCCTTTCCGGAGCCCGTGTGCAACCCTAGTCTCGCGCTCACGTCCCAGGCATGGCAGGATCCTGGGAGTTGTGTGCAGAGACCGGTGGTGGATGTGACCTTCACCAATCCTCCGACTCCCTCTTCCCCCACCATTTCCTGTCCTGGTCCCCACGATGGTCCTTAGGCAGCGTTTCTCTAACGTTTCTCCGAAAGAGCACCACGGCCAACTCAGGCCTCTGCCTCCCATCCTTCCTTCTGTTCTCCACTACTGAATGGATGGATGGGCACATTTGTCCCTATGCTCCTGGCCTGAACTTGCCAGGGGTTTTCCTGATCCTAGCCAGTCCACCCTGCTCTGGGATGGAGGTTCCCAAAGCATGAGATCCCACCCCATGGAAGGGATCATTGTAAGTGATGGGCAGACCTGGCATCAAATAACAAAGCATGAAAAGTGGTTATTTCCCTTTTAGTGTTCAGCAGTGGGGAGAGCATTGAGCAGGCAGTCAGATCCCTCTGCACAGCTCTGTGACCTCTCTGGACTTCAGTCTCCCATCTCTGCCGCCAGAAGCACAGCTAGACTGTCTCAAAGGACCCTTCCAGCTGTGAATAATGATAGGCAGGACTCAGCATTCAGTGACCTCATAATCAGCGACCTTTGGCAAGGAGGTGAGACAGCCTTGCTACAGGTTCAGACCTCTGGATGTGATCTGTGTGCCCTTAGGCAGGTTGCTTAAACTCTGGGTAGCTGGCACAATCATTACAGCCCCTGCAGGTTCACTCTGTTACTGGTTCATTGTAGATCAAGTGATATGAAGGGTGGGCATTGATTTTGTGTTTCTCCAAATGGTGTGGCAGCATCTTATCCTAGGGGGGCTATTGCAGGGCATCCACACTCCCTCTGCCAGTGGATCAGTAAATTTGCAATCAAACTTTAACCTCCAGCCTGGAGTAATGCTTGCAAAACCATGAGCCTTTCCCCAAGAGCTTGTTGGAATTAAACAAGATTCTGTCCCAGTAAAGTCACTGTGAACAGAAGCATCATAATAGACACTGTTTATTAAGCCCTAGTGAGGAGCTGGGCCACTCTCAATACCACATAGGGATATAATCTCCTTTTTATAGGAAATGGAGACTTAGAGAGGTTGAGCGACTCATTTAGGATATGCGGCTGGTAAGTGCCACTGTCGTCTGTGAACCAAGACTGCCTGACACCAGCACCCATGCACCCAGCACAGGCTGGCTCCTGAAATCCCCTCTTCACACAGGACACCTGTGGGTGAGTGTGGTCCTGACACTTGGGCCACGTGACTCCTCTTTCTCTTTGACTTTACACCAAACAGCAAATCCATCCAAAAGTTGTCAGGAGGACTAGCTATTGCCATTATTTACAAGTCACTCAGCGCCTCACTCCTTCCTAATAAATACCACCACAACTTTGTAAATGCAGAATCTGACGCTACCCTGCACAGGCAGACGTGAAGTCCTTCATCTGGAACCAATTTCCAGGTACTCTGCCTCTTGTTGGGAAATGGCTGGGTATTACCTGCAAATTCCTAGTCAGTTTGCTGGTTTCAAGTAACCAAGGGCTGGATTTTGAAGGTAGAGTTCAGCCTGACCTTAAGGAACTTCCAAAGATTCAGAGCCAACTCACTGCAGGGAGCTCTCAGGGGTAGCAGGTGTCCTGTCACTGGCACTGGGCCAGCCAAGACACATGTTCCCTGTGGGGATGGGGGGAAGAGCTACTCCAGGTGTGGGTGGTCCACACAGTGGGGTGTTTGAAAGTGTTTTCAGTGTTCAACATACTCCTTTGATGAACACATGTGGGTTTTTTAAATAATTGAAGTATAGCTGATTTACAGTATTGTGTTAGTTTCAAGTGAACAAACATGTTTTTACTTTTTAAATTTTTCCTGTATTACTCTGTTCTTCATATATTTATTCAAATTTATTGAATCAAAAATTGGGTTTTGTATCCTTTTAAATTTTTCTTAGTAGTTCACTTAATTTTATTTTACCACAGTTTAGGTTTGTGAAGTTGGAAAATAAAAACCACAGCTAGAAAATTCACACGTCTTTCAGTGCAGGGAGTTTGAGACTTCCAGGTAACTGGAGGTGTGATTCCAACTTCTTTAGAGTCTATCAAGCCTAAAATCTATGAGGAAGTGAAGTTAGCCAGGGAAATCAGAGGATGGGAAATGAGGCATTGAGAAGCCACCAACCCTTGCCATGTCACCAACCCTTGACATGAGAATGGAGGGGACCTTGTATCTGCTCGACACCCTTAGAGCATCTGGTCTAATGCTGTTCCATTGATGAACCCAGTGAGGGAGTGTGTCTTGTCTTAGGCTCTCAGTTTGTTAGGGACTCACATTTTGTTCCAGTACCCAAGTCTCTGCACTTCTCATCCAGTCTCCTACACCAGCCCCGGATGGCACAAAAGCCCTTATTCCCAATGCACAGAAAAGAAAGGCGAGTCGGAATAGTGTCAACAACTTTTATTACCACTTACATATTTCATAGGAAAGGGAATGTAGCAATCAAGTCAGAGTGGTATAAAAACGCAGGTCGGCCCGTGTTCCTCCATTGACACCCGGGGCAGGCTCTCCGTGACATCAGGTACAGCAGCTGCACTTGTCCGAGGCCCCTTTGCAGACGCAGCCCTGGGCACACTTGGCGCAGCCCACGGGGCAGCAGGAGCAGCAGCCTGGGGAGAGAGGGGCGAAAGCAGATGTCAGCGATGACTTTCCCAGGCTCCTCCTTGCCCAACAGCAGCCCTGCCACAAGCCCTCAGATCCAAAGGACCCCGAGTACAGAAAAACATGCTCTGTTCCAAGACAGTTGGGAGGACCTTGGGGTTTGGCTTCCACTACAAAGTGGCTGCCCTGCCCCATCTAAGCCCAGGACAGGCAGAAAGTCAGAAGCAGCAGTGATAGGTGCCGAAGGGCAAAGGAAGACCAGCCCCCCCCGCCAGAGCCATACACTCAGAGCCCGCTCTGGGTTCCCTCCCTCACCCTAGCTGCAGCCCCCAGGTTCCCAGAGAAAGCCCTACACTCACTCTTCTTGCAGGAGGTGCATCTGCAGGCTTTGCAGGTGCAGGAGCCAGCGCAGCCGCAGGAGCCGCCTGCCGGGAAGGGAAAGGTCAGCAGTGAGCAGGGAGGGGGATGCAGGAGGTACAGCAAATGGTCAGTAATCCCTCCCTGCAACCTCTTCCTGGGTGCAGGGCCCAGTGCTAGGGACTCCTGTCCCTCATAGGACAGACAGAAGTCTCACCCCTCCTTCTCTGCCCTTCTATGCAAAGGGCTGTGTACTGCCTTGTATTTGCCCCACAGGTGTGGTCCCAGGCTCCAGAGCCCATTCAGGATGCCTGGGTCTGGTGGCCAGGACCTTTTGTCTGAGCCCATAAGAGGCAATGTCCCCTCGCATCCGGCACAGGGAATGCAGAGGCCTGGACAGAGCACTGCGGCCGACCCAGACACCTGGATGATGTGGCACCGAACAGCCTTGAGCCTCAGGCCTCTTGCCTCTGAAATGGAAGCCCCAGTTGGATGGAAACACTCTAATGGGGGATGAAGGCGCTTGTCCGGGGAGAAAGCACGTGCCAGGTTAACTACAGAGGCCTACTTCAGCTCAAGCTCAAAATGTTCCTCCCTCCTCCAAACCCAGGGATGCTTCCTGGTATTGGGGAAGGGGCATCCAAAGTTCCAGAGCCAGGGGTTCCTCACCAGTGGGGCAGGAGCAGTTGGGGTCCATTTTGAGGCGAGGTGAGGCCGGGGGTCCAAAGCAAGTGGCGAAGAAGAGGGTCTTGGGCCGGTTGGGAGCGTGCTGGAACCTAGCAGCCGGCGGGTTCAGTTTATACCCAGAGGAGGCGGCCCGGGCGCAGAGGCCCCGCCCCCGCCTTGCACGTGGCGCGCGGATCTGCGCCTGTGCAGCCGGCAGCGCCCGTTCCGGCTGTGCGCAGCGGGCCGGGCCGAGCGCAGGGTTCCGTGAGCAAGGATTGGGTCGGTGTGCAGCGCTGCGGCCGCCCCTTTGGCGCTGGAACTCGCGGAGGGACGGTGTGCCGGGCGGCTCTTGGTTTCCCAGCTTCCCTGCCCGCCCCTTCCCAATTTTCCCAAGGTAGGCAGTCACCTCTGTTCCAGGATATTCCAGGAACCCAGTCCCCCCTCTCTTTGCCACCCCAGGCCCTATTGCCTTGGTGCTCAAGTTCGTCCTTTCCGGAGCCCATGTGCGCTGCGCCCGGCCTTCCCCCCCCGCCCCGCCCCCGGCCTGTGCTCGCGGGCGGTGGAAAGAGCCGAGGGAGTTGTGTGCAGCGTCCCAGCTGCGGATGTGACGTTTGCCTCCCAGTACTTTTCCTTTCCCTGTGCCCAGAGGGACTTAGGCCCTATTTGTCTGTCTCAGTTTTAAGGCGGACGCTGGCCTCTGTCTGCTCCGTCCTTCCTCCACTCTCTAAGTTTGAAAGGATGTATGGGCACATATGTCTGGATCCTTTGCATAAAACTCTCCAGAGACTCTCCACAGCCTAGCCAGCCCACCTCGCTCCAGGGCAGTTGTTCAGAAAGTGGGGTGCCCCCAGGGGAGGGGTCATTTTAGGTGATAGGCAGATCTTGCATCTGAATATCAAGAAAAATAATTGTTTCCCTTTCAATATTACTGACCATTAGACAGCATTGTGTGTGTGTCCCACCTGGTTAATTGTTTATCTTTCAACCCTCACAAAGACTCAAAAAGAGGAATACTGTTATTTATGAGCTCATTTGGCTGGTGGGAAAGGTAAGTCACAAGGATGTTAAATAACTTGCCCAGGGTCACAGAGCTGGGAAGTAGTGCCACCGGGTCTGAATCCAGTCATCTTCCCAAGGGAAGAAGTTCAAAGATAAAGTTTTCCTTTGGCCCAAAGTTTTCCTTTGATGTATCTTCAACATCAGTGTACTGCTTGAAATTTTTTAAACAGAGATAAGCCTCAAGCTTATCAACTCTCCAGGCCCATATCATGATTTTGTTTTCAAGGACCTAGATTGCCTTTTCCTTCTGCAAGACATCATACTGGTCCAGTACACTGATGATATTCTGCTGCTCGGAGCTAGTTGCAAGAAGTAGCAACTGCTCTAGGTTTATTGGTTAAGACTCTGCAATGGCTGTAAAAAAGCCTATGGAATAGAGAAGATCCCTTAGGGCATCTCTTAGTACTACCCTGCTCTGTGATTAAAGTCAGTGAAAAACTACTGTAACAACCCAATCAAGGCAGGACTGATAAAGGCTCAGACCCTTCAAAAATGAAGGTTTGGGTCACCCCAGCATCGTAAAGAACCATGACCAACTGAGATGCTTGCAGGGAGCAAAGGGGATACAGAATAGGTAGTGTAAGAAGATGTTTATAAATGTCAGCTATAACCACATGACCAGTTCCAGAAACAGAAATGACAACTGTAATTGTTAGGAGTACTTCTTCATTATTTTGTTATAAATATGTTTATATATATACGGCAAATATCTTTGTTTTCTTCCCTCTTTTATCCCCTTCTCATATAACATAGAAGGTGTTGACTTTACATTGTAGTGTTTACGTGTTGTTAACATCACAGTATTTGTTACGTGATATCAAGTACAAAAGTGACCATCACCCAAGGACTTTGCATCCTCCTTTGGGGACGGTGTTATACATTTTCAGTTGTAGGTAGGATAGTTGTGTCATGTTAGGCAGAAGTAATACCTTGTTATTGTCTTCGTTGGGAGATTAAGTGCGGTTTACGAAGTTGTGTGGGTGCTAGTTTGATAAGTGGTGGTCTATAACGGTTAGTTTTATGTACCCGCGTGTTTTAGGCTGTCGTGCCCAGTCCTTGGTCACACGCTAGCCTGATGTTGCTGTGAAGGTATTTTTCAGATGTGATTAACATTTAAATCAGTAGACTTTGAGAAAAGCAGATTACCCTTCATAATGTGGAAGGCCTCATCCAGTCAGTGAAGGCCTTAGAGAAAAACTGAGGTCTCTTGAAGAGGAGGGAATTGGGCCTCCAGATGGCCTTTAGACTCAAGATTGCAAGCAACATCAACTCCTACTGGAATTTCCAGGCTGCTGGCTAGCCCTATAAACTTCAGTCGTGCCAGCTTCCACAGTTGCATGAGCCAATTTCTTAAAATAAATCTCTCACTCTCTTTATCTCCCTATCTACCTACCTACCTACATCCTGCTGGTTCTGTTTCTCTGGAGAATGCTAATACAAATATATTTTAAAACATATAAGTCATTAAAGGAAAAATGTTAAGTAAAATACTGGTGCAAGTGGTAGCAAAGGGCACAGACTGTTGTGCTCAGGGTTATAAATACCCAGTGCTGTTCATTTGATGAGGACAACATAGGACACACAGCTAGGCACACCACCACTGCTTCTGTGTCTAGAGGTAAATAAATACCCCCTATGTTAATAATAATAATAAATGGCTAACACTGTAGACCACTCACCACGTGCCAAGCACCATACTAAATTCTTTACATGTACTAGTTCTTTAATCTTCTGAATCATATGCTTTTATTTTGCCCCTTTTAAAGTGGGGGAGACCGGGCTTCCCTGGTGGCGCAGTGGTTGAGAGTCCGCCTGCCGATGCAGGGGACGCGGGTTCGTGCCCCAGTCCGGGAGGATCCCACATGCCGCGGAACGGCTGGGCCCGTGAGCCATGGCCGCTGAGCCTGCGCGTCCGGAGCCTGTGCTCCGCGGCGGGAGAGGCCGCAGCAGCGAGAGGCCCGCGTACCGCAAAAAAAACAAAAACAAAAACAAAACAAAACAAAACAAAAAGTGGAGGAGACTGAGCCACAGAGAGATTATGTCCTGTGGCTATAAGTGACGAAAGTGAGATTGGCACTCATGCAGGCGGACTGCAGCATCATGCCCTCACCCACGATCTTACACCAGGACTTCATATGACAGATGAGGATGTTGAAAGCTGGCACAGGGGCAGCAGTGGGAAGAGCACTGAGCAGGCAGTCTGTATAGTTCTGTGACCTCTCTGGAATTCAGTTTTCCATGTGTCAAGCCAGGAGCACAATCTGTCCGTTTCGAGAGGTCCTTCTACCTGTGAATAGCGAGAGGCAGGATTTAGCATTCAGTGACATTGTTATCTGCCAGCTGTGGCCAGGGCGTGAGGTCAGCTGTAGTGTAGGTTCAGACCTCTGCCCTCTGAGCTGTGTGACCTTGGGCAGGTTGCTTAACCTCTCTGGAATCAGCACAATCACTCCAGCCCCTGCACATTCACTCTCTCACTGGTTCCTGTGCAGATCCAACGACATGAAGCATGGGAATGGCTTCTGAGTCTGTCCAAATGCTGTGGCGGCATCTTGTCCTGGGGGTCTCTTTGGAGGTCATCCGTACTCCCTTTGGCACCGGATCAGCAAATTTCCAATCCCATCCTTAACCTCCAACCCAGAATAATGCTTCTAAACCAATGAGCTTTTCCCCAAGAACTTGTTGGGAGCTAAAAGGATTCTGTCTTCATGAATGTCAGTGTGGACATAATGATCGTAACGGCCACTGTTTATTAAGCCAGGACACTATCATTTAATCCCCACATAGAGATATCATCTCTTTTTCAATGGGAAAATGGAGACTCAGATGTTGAGTAACATGCCCAGGCCATACCACCTGTGGCAAAACAGGCTGTGAACTGAGACGCCCATGCACTCAGCACAGGCTGGTTTCTGAAACCCCCTCTTCACACAGGGCACCTGTGGGCAAGCATGGTCTTGACTCTTGGGCCACACGACTTGTCTTTCTCTTTTATTTTACATCAGATAGCCATTCCCTCCACAAATAGCCAGGGGGACTAACTGCTACCATTAGTTACAAGTCACAGGGCACCTCACTCCTGCCTAATAAACACCACCATACCCTCCGAACTGCAGAATCTGCCATCACCCAGCATGGGCAGACGTGAAATAGTCCATCTGGAACCAATTCTCAGGCACACGCCCTCTTCATGGGAAATGACTGTGTAATTCCCTCCACAGCCCTAGTTATTTTGCGGCTTTCAAGTAGCCAAGGGCTGGATTTCGGAAGGACAGATTGCAACGGTGCTCAATGGACACCTTCGATGAACATGTGTGCGACGTTTTTAAATCTCTGATTTTGTTTGTTTTTCATATATTGACTGAAATTACGTGTGTGGAATCTGAAAACGTGGGCTTTGTATTGTTCTGTGGCATTTTTATAATTTTTTTTGTTTCTGTTTTTTACCAAGGTTTAGGTCTGCAATGGATGGGAAATGAAATCTGTTCCTTCACCACAGGGATTTTTTAGACGCCCCATTTAGATTCAAGCAGGTGAGGGAGTTTTCCACCCCTGTAGTCACTGAAGACTAAAATCCAGCGAGGAACTGCAGTTGAACAGGGAAACCATGGAGAATGAGGATTCTGGATTGAGAAGTTTCTGTGCCACCAACCCTTGACTTGAAAACAGAGGGGACCCTGTATGTGCCCAGTGTCCTTATAGCATCTGGCCTAAGGCTCTTCCGTTTTACAAAAGATGAAGCCCAGTGGGGTAATGTGGCTTGAACAAGGCACTGGGTTTGTTAAGGGCTAACATTTTGGTCCAGAAACCAAGTCTGTGTACTACTAGCCCAGTCCCTCACCCCAGCTCTGGTCAAGTTAAGGAAAACAGCCAGAATAAAGCCAACCACTTTTATTATCATTCTTGTATTTTATAGGACAAAAAAAAAAAAGAGGAATGTAGGTTTGTCCTGGTTGCTCTATTTACACCCGGGGCAGGCTCTCCGCGACATCAGGCACAACAGCTGCACTTGTCTGAGGTCCCTTTGCAGATGCAGCCCTGGGCACACTTGGCGCAGCCCGGAGGGCAGCAGGAGCAGCAGCCTGGGGAAGGGAAGGAGGCGGCAGAGATGAGCGCTTGGAACAGAGGATTAATAAGGCTTCCCGTCCTCTCCAGTGGAGGCGCCACCGTCCCTAGGGAAGGGGTACCTACTGCCCTATTTAAATTCCCTCCGTGGTGTAGAGGGCTGGAGGCGTGGGGGGCGGGCCTGGCGGAGGGGTGGGCGCGTTAGGGGTAGATGTAGAGAAAATTCCACTTACTCTTCTTGCAGGAGGTGCATTTGCAGTCTTTGCATTTGCAGGAGCCGGCACACGTGCAGGATCCGCCTGCAAAGAGAACGGCCGACATAAAAACGGTTCCCGGAGACTCGAACGCGGGCATGGGTGCTAGGAGCCCGAGTTTGAGTCCCAGTTCCACAACCAACTCGTGGGAACCTGGGCAAGCCACGAACTCTGATCTCCTTATCGGTCAAACGGGATCTCCTAGTTTAACTTAGAATAGAGGCGGGTACACCAAAACGCTTTCGAAAGGGGCAATTTGTGCCCGGAAAGTGAGTGACGAGTCAGAAATTGCTTCTCTACTTCTACAATTGACACCCAATCCCGAACCAGATCTCCTTACCTGCGGTGCAGGAGCAGTTGGGATCCATGGCGAGACGAAGCGGAGGCTGGGGTCCGGAGACTGTGTCACGAAGTATGGCAAGGAAGTCGAGGGGGCGTGCTGAAGCGGAGGGCGCTGTGGGCTGACTTTATAGCGGGAAGGAGCCGGGGCGAGTGCAAAAGCCCTCCGGGGCGGGCGCCGCCTGCACACGCCCCGCGCTGAGTCACTGGCGGGCCGCGCGGCGCCCCGAGCTGTGCACACGGGCCACCAGGCACCAGTTTTCAGTAGCCGCCCTAGGTGCGCCTCGGTGAGGGAGGGCCGGGTGCAGAGCGCGGACCCCGCATGCAGGGCTGTGCTGGGCTGTGCGCGGAGCACCCTGACCCCCGCCCTTCGCTGTGTGCGCAGTTCCCGCCACCGCCTTCCCCCTACCCCAGCACGCCCCACCCCAACCCTCCCCACCGCGTCCGTTGCCCTGTGCTTGAACCTGAGTAGTTAAGAGAGTGGGTCTTGCGGATCCTGCTCCGGGGGAAAACTGGTGGGAAGTCAGGACAGATTACAAAAAAAAACTCTTTGCACCCGTCAAGGCTTAAAAACTGTGTAGCATCATATTAAACCCGTGGGCTGGTTATTGATGACATATACTGTATATCAAGTGCTTTAGCATGCGATAGGGAAGGTGTAAGCGTGTGATGTGCGAGCTCTCATTTAATCCTCTAACAACCCTGTGAGGTAAGGACTAGTTATCATTCCCATTTTAGAGTATGGAGGCCCAGAGAAGTTAAGTAACTTGCCCAAGGTCACAGAGCTAGTGAGTGGCAGAGCCTGGTTTGAATCAGTGGGCCCAGCAGATGCTGAAGTCACTCTAAGGGTAGACATCACCAACAGGGGAGAATAAAGATCAAGAAGCCACAAGCCTTGTACTCAGGAAACTCATAGTCATTGGGGCAGCCTCATGGGTGCGTGGGGAAAAGTAATACCAGGGTCATGGCTAGGATGGAGGCAGGGGGAACAGAGAGGAGACCCAGTCCAGCCTGAGAGGAGGTGGGCCAGTCAGGTGGGCCATTGCCTTGGGCCTGAGGGTGAGAAAGTCTTCGCCAGGCAGGGGAAGAGGAAGGAGTTGTATTCCAGCCCGTGGAAGAAGCAGCGGGGTGGAAAGTTGGCATTCCCATGGAACATTTGGAAGGGAAAACCTCACAAGAACTTTCTTCCCCAGTGGATGCAGAGGGGAAGAGTAGAAGTGCGGTCCAAATTCCTTTCTGGGGAGGTACATCCTGCTTCCCTGCTGGCACATGTCTGGCTGCTGTGAAATGGATCTTAGATCGTTATCCTGGGATTGTCCAGAGTGTGTTATCAGATGAGCAGGTTACTGGAAGGTTGGTGGCAGGTTTAGGGAATGCTGGTTGCTGCAGTAGGGAGTTTAGTGAGGGGGTGGGCGGAGGACAGGCCGTCCTCACAGCATTTACTGTAAAGTCCTGTGGAAATGCCTTCACAGCTCAGCTCAGACGTCACTTTCTCCTGGGAGCCCGTCCTGACCCCTGTGCTAGGTCAGGATGCCTGTGGAATGCGCTGGTAAACAGCTTGTCCTTTTCCTTCCTGGCACTTCCCGTGTCTGTAATACATAGGAAAGTGTGTGATTCTGCGACCTTTGTCCCTCCACAGCTACCTGCCACTGAAAACACCAAGAGCACTCACTGCCCCTGAAATGTGCTTCCAGCCCTCGGCCCAGGGCCAGGTTTACAGTTGGTGCTTAGTAAATATTTGTCAAATGAATTAATAGGGGTAAATCCCCTGATGTGTCCTCCCTTCCCAGCCCTGCCTCCCGGCATTAGGGCCGATTACAAAATGAAAGTAAAAAACTTGTTTTTCACCACTCTGGGACCTGTGTGGTCACTCAGAAACTCCAAACAGGGCAGGAGAGTTGAACTGTCAGAAGGACTAAATTCTAATGGTCACTCTGCCACTCGCTGAGCAACCTTGGGGCTGTTATGGGCCAGGGCTCCCCTGAGCATCAGTTTACTCATTTGTCAAATGATCAGATTGCACTAGAATTTGAGGGTCACATGCAAACACACTCTGATGTTAGAGCCAAGGTCTCAGAAATCTCGCTGTGTCTGGCAGCCCCGTGGACCGAGAGCATGGGAGGGCTGCTCTTTGGATGGTGGGCAGATTTTGCTGTTGTTGTTACATACGCACCACATTGTATGCAAAATTCCTGGTTTCTTATAAACTAGATGGTCACTTGTCCACTCAGGGGAAACAGTCCAACTCAATGAGGAGACAATAACGCTTATTTTTGCCCTGTAAAGTATTGAATCAAGCCCTGGGTTTGGGCCATCTGTGTTGGCAGTAAAATTTGTTTTCAGGTCTAAGCTGTCTCCCTTAAGTCATTTTGACTCTGAGAGGAGAGGGAGGACCAATCGGCAAAGGTGAAGGGCAGCCCAGGCCCAGTTTTGCTTATCTCTGTACCCATGTAAGCCTTGTGGGACAGGGGTGGAGAGTGAGGCCTTTCTAATGCCTGCAGTCCTCATGTGGTAGGAAGTGAGGAAAATGAAGCCAAGCAGCATAAGATGAGGAAAAACACCCCTCTGCAAGTGTGGTGTGAGTTATCAGTATGAGGCAATGATGTGGCCCTAGTCTGCATTAATAGAAGTATGCCATCCAGAATGAGGGAGGTGATTTTGCATCTCTTTTTAACTGCTAATGGGGGTATTTTTAGTTCTGCTGCTCTTACCCTGTGACAGTACCCTTAGGTTTCCTTTGTAGAATCACTCTTCCCTACTTCTAATCCACGTGGACTAAGGTGGATGGATGGAGTAGGCCCCATTCGTGGGCTCCCAGGAAATTCCATCTTCCTGGACATAGTGATTGGCTCTGATTGGGTCACCTAGCCATGAACCAGAGAGAATCAATGGAACTCCTCCTGGAAATGCTAGGAGAATGACAGATACTCTTTCCATCTAGACTTCAACCTGAAAGGGTGTGTAGCTGAGTTTCTAGAGTCTTTGTCTCCATAAGAAAGAGCCTGAGAATAAATTTATCGTAAAGGAAATGGAGCCTGACAATATCATTGGAGCACCTGGATCCAGCCAAGCCTGAAGTCACTGTGAGTCCAAAATTTCCTTTTTTGTTTAAATCATTCTGGATAGATTCTTAACTGGCACAGTTGGGCAGACCACCCTGAGGGCTGTGTTCATTATTGGGCTTCAACAGTCCAGAAAACAGTTGATCACAATAGTCCTAAGACTCAAAACCCCATCATGTGAGCAACAACTGAGAGGGGTGGGCAGGCTCAATCTGCAAGAAAACAGTTACCTTCAGATATGTGGACAGTGGTTGCTCCTGTAGCCGTGCAACAAATCACCCAAAACTGCAGTTTAAACAACAACCAGCTTATTGTCGCTCCTGGTTTTGTGGGTCAGGAATTTGAGAAGCACTCATTTGGGTGATTCTTTTGTTTCATGTATCACTGTCTGAGGTCACTTGGTGGCATTCAGTTGGTGGATGGGCTGGTCTGGAGGATCTAAGACAGTTTCACTCACGTGTCTGGCACCCTAGCAGGCGTGGCTGGATGGCTGAGCTCAGCTGGAACTAAAGACCAGAGCTCCCTCCTGTGGCCTCTTCAGCATGGTGGCCTCAGGGCAATTAGATTCCTTACATTTGGCACAGGGCGCCAAGGGTGAGAGTCCCAAGAGACAGGAGTGGTAGCTGTGTCTCTTAAGCCCTGGGTCCTGAAACTAGCACAGGTCACTTTCACCACTTTTGATTGGTCAAGAAGCCACAGAGCCTGCCCAGATTCGAGGGGAAAGGATGAAGACCCCAGGTCTTGATGGAAGGAGTCAACATGTTTGCAATTATCTCTCATCTGCCATAGTAGTCGTGGGGCGTAATATTGAGCACGTACTATGCATCAGGACATTCTGAGTTTATTTCACTTAGACCTCGGCACAGTCCTACAAGGCAGAGGCTGTTAGTATCTCAGTTTTACAGATGAGGCACTGAAGAGCTACATGGCCTGTTCAGGGTCACACAGCTGTAAGTGGCAGTGTGGGGATTTGAACCCAGGACTTTCTGATGCCACACCTACATGTTTATGCCATGCTGAAAAGAAGAGAATAGACTTGTGCTCTGTGGTCCCAAGGGCAGTACCAGGAATAAAGATTCTGCTCTGGGTGGGAAAGGCCTTTCTTGCAATTAGAGCTGGTGACGACTGGAAGGGACCGCCTTGGGAGATAGTTTCCTGTCACCATGGCACTAGGAACAGAGGCTGGTGGATTCTGGCATTAGATGGTGGGATAAAAAGAATAGATATATTTATTGTGAGAAGATCATCAACATTGTGGAGGTGATGAACTAGCCTACCTCTGCAAGATCTCCTTCCAAATCACCGACGCCCTGAGCACCTCTGTCACCACCATCATGCACATGCTCATCAAAGACACCCTTGCCCACACACACACACACACACACACACACACACATATAAATTTCCCTTTTAATGTGATTGGCATTATACTATACATATACCTTGAGGTTTTTTCCCCACTGAATGGTAAGATGTGGTGGTCTTTCCATTGCAGATGTGTTTTTATCGGATGTTCATTATGGCCATTTTTATACTTCACTCCTGAAGCACATTTAGCTTGTTTTGAGGCTTCTGCTGATACCAACGATGGGACAGTGAACTTCCTGGGTTGAAGGTATGTATGTTTTAAATTTGAGTAACTACTGCTAAAATACCCTCCAAATTTCTCTTCAAGACCCTGCTTTCAATTCTTTTGGGTATATACCCAGAAATGGAATTGCTGGATCATAAGGTAATTCTACTTTTAATATTTGGAGGAACCACCATTTTACATTTCCTCCAATAATGCACAAAGGTTCCCATTTCTCCACATCCTTGCCAACACTTATTTTGTTTTTTTGTTATTTTTGTCTTCCTGATACTGGTCATCTGCTACGGTCTGAATATTTGTGTCCTTTGGGGCCTTTGAGAGGTGCTTAGGTCATGAGGGTGGAGCTCTCATGAATGGGATTAGTGCTTTTATAAAAGAAACCCCACAGAGCCCCTAGTCCTTTCCACCATGTGAGGATGCAATGAGAAGTCTCTGACCCAGAAAAGGGGCTTCACCCAACCATGCTGGCACCCTAAACTCAGACTTCTAGTCTCTCAAACTGTGAGAAATAAATTTCTGTTGTGTATAAGCTGCCCAACCTGTGGTATTTTGTTACAGCAGCCCAAAGGGACAGACACTATCCTAATGGGTGTGACGTAATTTAGCTTTGTTTTGATGCTTTTTGTAACACAAGGCAAGCCAGAAACAAACAGAGAAGACAAGCATGGTTAGGTTTAAGAGCCTAGACTTTAGTCAGACAGCCTGGGTTCAAATCCTGGCTCTACCACATTCTAGCTTTGTTGCCTGTTAAGCACAAGACAGCAGGCTCAAAATGGAGTTGCTTATGCTAAGCCCCATGTCACCAGGGACTTCGGCCCGCCCAGAAATCTTTAACCAATCAGGACTCACCTGATCAGCACTAGTTAGGTAATCTGCCTGAGAGGGCCCTGCCATCCCTTGAAGGAAAGTAACTGCAATAACCAACCTGCTTTTTTGCCTGTTATGACTTCCTCGTTCCCTTCTAGCTATACAAGTCTTTCATTCTGTGCAGCTCCTCTGAGTTCCTTTCTATCTGCTACATTGGATGCTGCCCGATTTGAATAGATGTTTGCTCAAATCAACTCTTAAAACATTTTAATATGCCTCAGTTTATCTTTCAGTAGACTGCATGCAGATTACCCTAAGCCCTATTGCCCCATCTGTAAAATGGGTTTACTAATCATACCATTCTTCTAGAGTTGTAAGGATCACGTAAGATAATGTACTTAAGAGAACTTTGTACAAGATAATCTCACATTTATCAATCTTTTTGGTGTCTTAGTTAAAAGAGGTATCTCCACCCCAAAGTAATAAGCATTCTCCTATTTTCCTCTTCCAAATTCTCTTACAGCTTTGATTTTGCTCCTGGGTGTTTAAGTCAATTGGAAATTATTTTTTATCTGATATGCAAAGGGGTAGCCCATTGTTTCAGCACTTTTCACTAACTAGTGTATCCTTTCACTGATGATTTCATGTCTCTTACTTGCAGCTACACTGTGGTCTATTTTTGAACTATCCTCTCTGTCCAACTGATCTATTCCTGAGCCGACACCACTTCCTAGAGCTTTAGAACAAGTACTGGTATGCGGTTAGAACAAGCCTTTTTTGTTGTTCCTTTCCAACACTGGCTTGGCTTTTCCGGCACTGTTTTTTGAAACTCAGCCTGTTGGGTTAAAAAACAAAATCCTGGTGGGCTCTTGAATGGACTGTCCTGATAAAGCAACTTGGAGGAAAACTGACATGTTTGCAGCACTGTGTTCTCTTAACTGGGAAACTTCTCTCTGCCAGAATTCTATTTTTCTTTTCCATTCAACCCAGGTAGAATCTGCGTGTTCCCTTTTATCAAGGACTGTACCACAACTACTGTGGATTAAAGCACTCATTACCCTACTTCCCCTTGAAGAGGGAAGGAGCTGGACACAAACTGCCAAATGAGAAGGTTTGAAAAGGAGCTGAACGATCTGTTCGGGGACGGGCTGCTCAGGGCGGTGACCTTGGAAACGCAGCTGAACGGTTTCCCAAGACAGGCCCCAGGCCTCCTGGCCTCTCCTCTAATGACCCTGAAAACAGGCAGCTTTGCAGGAGCAGCTAGAAAATTCCAGAAACCGCAGGCCTTTGGGGCTGGGGGCTGGTTTTAACTTCCCCCAACCCCATTGTACAGATACAGAGAGTGAGGCTGAGAGGCAGGAGAAAGAGACAGACCCATATGGGTCTGGTCTCCCCTCTTTCCCCAGAGTTAAGCTTGACTTGGCAAGAGGGTCAAGTGCCATATGAAGGTGCGGGAGGATGTCCTCAGCCCCCGAAGTTCCATCCGAGTCCCAGACCAGTGGCCAATCTCAGGATTTTATATTTCAACTGAGCTGTCCCCTCAGATGAGGCTCCTTCTACCCTCCATGTCCTGCCCCTTTAAGAAGAGACCAGTCCTTGCTTTATGTCATTCACAGGATTTATTGTCACTTGCCAGTGGCTAGCAGGGGAAGGGGACACGCTGCCGAGCCTCACCACGGGCACAGGTGGCGCTGGGCCACCCAGCACTATTTACACACGTTTCGCACGGGGCGCGTCCTCACTGGCAGCAGTTGCACTTCTCCTCAGCTTCGGCGCCCTCTCCGCCTTTACACACACAATCCTTGGCGCATTTCTCACACTCTGCGGGGCAGCAGGAGCAGCAGCCTGCAGATAAAATAGGGGCACCCAGTCTGATGGCCTCGCCTCCCCCATCTGTCCCCATCAAGAGGGAGGGGGAAAAAAGGAGGGATGCCAGAGGTCACTGCCCCCTTCCTAGTCTCACACCTGGGTTGACTCAGCATCTCTGTTGTGTCAGCTATGCTCTGGGCTACCCTGGGAGAGGGGTACCTAGTAACTAGCCCACAGCCCCTTCTGTGAGCACAGGACTCCCCGGGATGGGGGGATTAGGCCCACCCTGGGGAGTTGTAAGCCTGGAGGAGAAAACATCCAGGGTAAATGGCCTTGAAGGATAAAGCTGCAGGAGCAGAGATGGTACAGGTGTAGGGAGTCCAGGAGATTCATGGCCAGGGGGTGGGGTGGGGGTGCTCCACACCCAGTCTAACACGCAAAGAAGAAGGGCGCCTTCCCCCCACCTCCTTCTCCCCCTGCGTGTTCAACTGCTTTGGGGAGATTCAGGGGAGGTAAAATCGAGGGGATCCACAAAGGCCCGAGACAGCCCAACGGACCCCAACTCCAGAGCTAACCCCCAGCCTCACTAATGGCTCCCCAGGCACTGGAGGTTTTGAGGGGAGGAATTGGACCAGGATAGCATTTCTCAATCCCAACTGCCCATTAGAATCTTCCGGGAATTTACAAAAACATCTTGCCACCGTAGGGCCTAAGGTAACAATCATTGAGGGAGGGGCCCCTGCAACTGAGTCTTAAGGCCTCCCGCGTGGTTCTGTTACGTCAAAGCAATGTAACAGGGGGCCTAGGGGTCGCTCTGTATTGCGTGGACAGGCCTTGTGCTCTGAGGAGCACAGCAGGGAGGGGAAGGGCAGAGGGGTCCCCACACTCACTCTTCTTGCAGGAGGTGCATTTGCATCCCTCACACTTGCAGGAGTCAGCGCAGGTGCAGGAGCCGCCTAGAGAGGGAGGTGCCACAGGAAGGGTTAAAGTGGTAAAACTTGGGGTGGGGCCAGGCCCCTTGGGGGAAATGACTCCCTTTCCCCAAATGTCCTTGAGCAAAGGCGTAGGGCACGGGGTTCTTTGCAAGTAAAGGGGCGCGCTGTGCCGCAGGATGGGGGCGGGGGCTCACCAGTAGGGCAGGGGCAGGTCTCAGGATCCATGTCGAGAGGAGCTGCCGCCGGAGGAGGTTGAGTTGGCTTCTCGGGCAATTGGACGCACTAGCGGCAGCAGGTGGCTAGGCTTTTATAGCCCCAGGCGGGGGCGCGTAGGCACAGCGCTCCAGGCGCGCGCGCCTCCTCTTCGTCTGGGAGCACCAGCTTGGGCGGAAGCGCGCACTGCGGCAGCCGTCCCCCCTCCCCCGCCGTGTGCACGTTCGGGCGCTGCCCCCCACCCCCACCCCCGCTGCCTCGCGCACAGCCGGGTGCGCGCAGCCACCCACTTCCCACCGTGTGCAGGGGGGGACACTGCCCCGCCCGCCTGCCTGCCAGTGTGTACAGCCGCAAATGCCTACCCGCAGACAGTGCACACTTCCCGCCTCTGAAAGCAAAGTGGAGGGAGAGAAAAAGGCTTTGTTATTCGCCGGCCCTTCCCTGCCTCTTATCCCTTCCACCCCCTCTTATCCCTTATTCTAGGATTCCTCATCCGAGTGGGCTGCTGAGCCACCATGCTGCTTTAGGGCTCCGTCCCCTGTGTGTCTCATGGGGAGGGAACGCCACCGGAAGGGCCCTCGCAAACTGGCTTCGGGAGAGGCCTGCTCTGGGAGGCCTAGAAGGCAGGTCTGGAGTGACTAGTGGGAGTTTGGGGACGGAGGAAGGGTAGCCGTGCTAGGTGGCTGCATCTCAGCTTCAAAGGGAAGCGGATCTCCTTTCATCTGTTCCTTCTGCTGGGTTTCTGAGTCCCTTGTACTTGTGGTAGGCTGAAAAATGGCCCCTCAAGAGCTATCCATGTCAAATCCTGGGATCTGCGACTATTACCTTATTTGGAAAAGGAGACTTGGCAGATGTAATTAAATTAAGGATCTTAAGGTGAGATCATCCTGGATTATCCAGATAGGCCCTAAATCCAGCGATGAGCATCCTCAGAAGATCCACAGAGAATAGAAGAGGAGGAGACGACGTGACCACAGAGGCAGAGATTGAAGTGATGTGGCCGGCAGCCGCAGAAGCTGGACACAGAACAGTTCATGTCCTTTGCTAATAAGTCTGTGTCCTCACTCAGCAAATCAAGACACTTAGTCCCTAGGAAACAGAGGAACAAAGGACAGCATTAGACAACTGGTCAAGGGTTAAAGAAGCAGGAGAAAGGATTGCTAATGGCATTTCAGACAGGGCAGTCACATGGCGGCCCCCATGGGGAAGCCTCACTTTTCCTGCGTGTGATGCAAGTACCTTTCACATGGTTGTATTGGGCTTCACAGGGGCAAGGCTCATCTAGAGACAGTGAAAAAAAAAAATCATCCCAGGACTCCTGCAATAAAAGATTTGAAAGGTGAAGGTGGGAGAGGTTAGCATCTGGCATTTGGTGGGAACACCTATTGCCTTGCCGAGAATGGAAGTTCCTCCACAAGCCCTCCCGAAGGGATCTTATCACCTCTCACACCCAATTTCCACTTTTTTAAAAGAGATACTGAGATAGGCTGGGACCTGGGACTCTCTACCAGAGTGCTTGCACTTGAACCTGGACAAACGTCTCTTCATTTACAAAGAAACTATAAGAGGGACTTCCCTGGCTGTCCAGTGGTTAAGACCCTGCACTTCCAGTGCAGGAGGCACAGGATCGATCCCTGGTCGGGGAACTAAGATCCCACATGCCGCACTGCGTGGCCAAAAAATAAAAAAAGAAACTGAGAGGCGAAAAATAACCTGGCATGCGCAGTCGGGGCAATTGTGAACAGCAGGACACTTTAAAAGGGCCACAAACCAACCGCCATTTCTGAAGTGCCGAGAGTAAAATCAGGGTACTGCGCATGATCTCTGCACACAGCACCACCCTAGGAGTGGGCAGACCACCTAAGCCACCCCTCCGGCCCAACCCACCAAACGGCCCCTACCCTCACCCCATTTAAGGAGCCAGCCCACCCTCCTCGGAGAGCGAGCAAGGGCACCTGTTTCTCATTTTCACTCCCTCGTGCTGCAGCACTAGCCCCAGTAAAAGCTTGCCTGAATTTCTCATCTGGCCTCTTGTCAATTTCTCTTGATTAAAGAGTCAATACCTGTGTAGGATTTGCAGCCCTCCCTCTTTGGGGGTGGTCCCAAGGCTGCTTCCCAAGGAAGGCGGGTCTGGTGAGTCCCCAGGCTTTGGTTCTGCTGAGCGGGGGAGACCGAGACTCGCTAGGAGAGAGTGGACCTTGCTCCGAATCTCCCACATGCAAAGCTGAGCCTCTTCTAAATCTGAGCTGGACAAAGCAGTTTAAAATGTTGGTTGGAAACTCCCCACCCCCAAAATATTAGCTTCCAAGTGGCCTCCAATAAGGGATTGAGCTAGCTTTCTCCAGGCTTTTGCAAGTTTGCTACGTGTTGCCCCACAAGTCTTAAGCTTCAGTAAAGTTGAAGGACGGGGAAAAAGGGAAGAAAGAAGAGTCCAAAGAGGAGACGATATAATCTTATATCCCAAGGTATTTAACGTGAAGCCCGGGTTGGTTCTCAACAGTGGCTTCATGCAATTTCAGATCGCAGAGCTCACCATCTCTAGCACTACTGTTTATTTCTTGCTTGTTTGTTTTTGTTTTGCCTGAGGGCACTCCAGCCTCAGACTTGCCTGGCCTAGGCCCTAGCCTTGACCCCACTCAAGGCCTCACTATCTCAGGCTTTCAGTACCAGGTGAGATGTGTATCCCAACACACTCAGCCAAAGCTGCCTCCCGGCCATTTCCCTTCGGGGCTCCCAGATTTCCTCGGGATTTAGGCTTGAGCTGGGAGAACAATCTCCGCCCCCCACCCACCGTGATGGGTAATTTTTTGTGTCAACCTGACCAGGCTCAGGGATGCCCAGATAGCTGAGTAAACATTACTTCTGAGCACGTCTGTGAGGATATTTCCAAAAGAGATAAGCATTTGAATCAGAAGACTGAGTAAAGAAGATCACCCTTACCATTGTGGGTGGACGTCATCCAATCTACTGAGGGTGCAAGTAGAACAAAAAGGCAGAGGAACGGTGAATTTGCTCTCTGCCTGAGCTGAGATATCCATCTTCTCCTGCCCTCGGACTCCTGGCTTTCCGGCCTTTGGACTTGGACTGGGATTTACACCATCGGCTCCTCTGTTCCCAGGCTTCCAGACTCAGGTTGAATTACACCACCGGTTTTCCTGGGCCTCCAGCTTGCATGTGACTAATTGTGGGACTTCTCAGCCTCCATAATGATGTAAGTCAATTCCTAACATCTCTCTCTCTCTCTGTGTATATGTACATCTCCCAGTGTTCTGTTTCTCTACATCACCCCACACCTAAGGGTGGCCAGGATATTGAGAGATCTGAAAACCGCAACATCCTTCGGAGACACCCTCCCCCCAATTCTTCACATGGCCAGGCCCCTCATCCTTCAGTTCTCAGCTTCTGTGACCTCTGAAAAGCATTTCATGTAGATGTGTCACTCCAGAGGGCTCCCCATCACCCCCACCTTTATTTCCCTCTGACCCCTTGTTAATTCTCACAATGTAAACTGATTCTATGCTCTCTCCGCCAGTGATGCTTCTTCCCCAGGTATCCACATGGCTCATTCCCTCCTTTCTTTATTCTACACTGTTGCTCAAATCTTGCTATCTCCATGAAGCCCACCGTGATCACCCTGTTTAAAATTAAAATCAAACCCACAGGACTCCTGATCCCCCATACTTTGCTCTATCTTTTCTTTTTTCATAGCATTTAACACCTTCTAATGAAGTAAATTACTTATTTGTAAAGCTTATGTGCTGTCCCCCCCTGCTAGAATTTAAGCACCGTCATCCGATAAGGAATCATTTCTTTTGTTCACTGACATATGAAGTGCCTGGAACAGTGTCCTGTACATGGGAGACATTCAGGAGATATTTAGTGAATGAATGAATGAATGAATGAATGGCTCTGAAGTCAAGTTGTTGCCTTTGTTACCGACCAGGATTCCTGGCCTCCTTAATCAATAGAAATTGATAAGAGGCCAGACAAGAAATTCAGGCAAGGCTTTTATTTTTATTTTTTAATATTTATTTATTTGGTTGCACCGGGTCTTAGTTGTGGCTCGAGGGCTCTCCTTAGTTGTGTCATGAGAACTCATAGTTGCGGCATGCATGTGGGATCTAGTTCCCTGACCAGGGATCGAACCTGTGCCCCCTGCATTGGGAGCACGGAGTCTCATCAACTCAGCAAGTCCCCAGGAAAGACTTTATTGGGGCTCCTGCTGCAGCAGGAGGGGGGTTCCCTTGCTCGCTCCCTAAAGGGGGGTGAGCTGGTTCCTTATATGGGGTGAGGGTGTAGGGGTGGGTCCAGGGGTCGGCCCAAGGGGTGGCTTAGGTGGTCTGCCCACCCCTTTGCTGGTGCTGTGTGGGTTTTTGGTCTCTTTGTATCTTGTTCATAATTTGCCCCAACTGTGCATGCACACAGTTATTTTTAGTCCCCTATAGTTTCTTTGTATTTTGTTGCTGGAGGAGAGGTTTGTTCAGTTGCAAGCACTACAGCAAAGGGTCCCAGGTCCCAGCCTGTCTCATGTTCACAGCCTGACTCTGCCACTTACTAGTAATGTGACAAGTTACTAGCAAGTTGCTAACATTTCCGTGTCTTGGGGTGCTCCAGGGTAAAATGGGAGGTTTGTCAAGGGCTTAAATCGGATGGCACTTGGAAAGCTCTCAGAGCAGGGCCCAAACCATGTTGGCTCTTACCAACCATGCAACTAAGTCTGAGACTCAGGAGGTCAGGGGAGGGCTCTGCTGGAGCCTGGGATCCCTACAGCTCCTGTCTGACACCCAGCTTCAGCGTTGGCCTCAGTCCTGTGCTTCTTGAATTGCAGCTGCCTGTGATTAACATGGGTTCCAGGTGTGGCTTGGACCAGCTAGGTCACAAACATCAATCCTCACCCTGGGCCCTGCAGCCAATCGCAGTGCTTCCTGGGAGAAGGGAGCTCATGGAGATGCTTATCTTTTTAATTAGATTGGGGCCAGGAGGCAGGATCAGGTAGGTTGAGGGGTGGAGATCATTCAGGGTCACACCAACTAATGGATGGAAAATCCCCAGGTGATCTCAGAAAAAAGCAAGGAGTCCAGCAAGTCCCACCCCTGGCTGAAACTGGTTCAGTGCAGGATTAAGACTGTTGGCGTTGCTCTTACAAAGACTTTCCCAATTTATGATCCTGGGACTGAAAATTGGGCAATAGTTTAGAAGCCTGGGTAAACGGTAGTGTACCAAAGAGTTTGCAAACTTGCTTATCTGCAAATAAAGTCATTTCTTGGAGAGATCTGGAGACCTATTAGTAGAATGATTGTGGAATGAGCAATGTTATTCACAAAGCAGCTGAAACTGGTCTAAGAGCCCCATGGTTCCTAGTTCCAGCTCTTCCAATAACTAGCTTTCTGAACTCACGAAAGTGTCTCTTCGGTTTTCACATAGGTTGACCAGATGACTACTGGTGGCTAATATGTATAACGTCTACCACTTGCTGGGTGATTACTGTGCATATTGAGGCACCATATTGAGCACCATGTGGAGCTAAACGCTCCACATATTATATCACTGACTCTTTCCAATAACCCTATGGTAGGCATTGTTAACCCATCTTGTAGATGAGGAAACTGAGGCTGGGGAGAGTAGGTGATTTGCCCTGGAGGCAGAGCCAGGCCTTGAATCTAAGGACAATGCTATTCAGCCTGCCCTGATATCTTTAATTCAATTTGCCATGAGTTCCAGTTTTTAAGCGCCTATTATGTGCCAGGCTTGTGAATAGCCAACTACGGGTTTTTTTGTTTTCTTTTTTTTTCTGCCAAGTATGTTTTGATATCCCAAGCAAACTTTGTGGAATTGCAGAATCTTCAGGTCTGCAACAAAGAAAACCATCCTGCCTCTTTACCCACCAGGCAGGTCTGAGGCCCCTGAAAATGCCCCATATGGGCCCTCTATGATGTGCAGTGCCCTGAGTCAACCCAGCCTGTCCAACGATACAAGTGGTTTTCCACACCTGAGAGCGGCAGGAGGCCATCAAAGCCCTGACTTAGACCTCCCAGTGGAGAGGGACCCTCCACTCTAAGCCAACGCTAGCCTGGACCAGGTCCCACCCCTACAATGTCAGGCGCCCAGTTCTCATCTCCAGGGGACCACATCTCTGAGCCTGGGGCAGACGTGAGCTGCAATAAGTAGGTTCTGGGGACCCAATTCTAGCCTTTTGTGACATTAGCTTCCCAATTGCCACCAGATTATTGATGCACCTGGGGTCTTACCTTTGATTTGGCAAAGTGCCCTTCCCCTCCCTGTCTTATCCTTGCCCCACTCACCTCAAGGTTTGAGCAGTGGTTGAGACTCCTCCCAATAACCCATGCCATGGGTACCATCTGCCTTATTATTATTATTTTAATCCATCTGCCCTGTTTTAACAGATGAGGAGACCCAGTGTCAGCAAGGGTCTTTTCCAAAGTCACACAGCAAGGATGTAGTGAAGCCAGAACTTGAACCCCATTTCTTGACTCCAAGTCTAATTCCAGTGGTCCAGCTTCCCAAAGTGAGATGAATTTATAAAACAACCTGGACACATTAACACAAGGTTACTCCCCATTCAGTTCTCCATCAGTCTTCCTAATATCTCAAGTAGATGCAATTTAGTGCTAGGATGTCTTCAGTGCTTGTCCCACACTTGCCCTGTTCCTCTTTTGAACAGAGAGAGAGGGTAAGGAGTCAGGGAGGGGATGCGAGGGAGCCTCAGCCTGCTACAGAGCCTGGCTAGAAATGGCATAACCTTGCTTCATTTCTTCCCTGTCTCCATGGTTACCCCCTGTTTATGGCACACGATGCAATTCCTCATCTATAATAGTGATACAAGATTTCCTTTTCAGATGAATTTAAGTGTAATAATAGACCAGGTGATATGTGATGACTAAAATAGTGCAGGTGGTTCTCAAAGGACTGCAGTTGGGGAAATACTGCCCTACACCAGGCTGACCCCGAGTGCTCAAAGCCAACCCGGCTGCTGGTTCTGTCTCCTCTCCCCTCCTGCGTCCTCCCTAGCTGAGCATTGGCACGTTTGTGTGGGGTCGAAACGCCACAAGTAATATCTGCGCTTCTCTTTGGTTGTTGATGGGGTGGGGGTGTTGGAGGAAGGAGGTGAGGAAGGGCTGTCTCCATGCTTTCAGGTTTCATAAGGTGGCCAGGATGACCCCAGCATATGTGCCAATATCTTGGTGCTCAGTGTGTACTCCTGCCTCTACGGATTGTAACTCAGAGTGTTCCCTAGAGGCTTAACCTCCTCAGTAGAGTAGGGACAGAGGGGGCCTGCCATCCGCTCTCGGTGGGGGGCCTGGGCCAGTAGCTATCAAACCCTGAGAGAGTTAGAGGCTCAGGCTGAGCTGATCTTGAGGCTTGGTGGGTTGGGATTCAAGGGCCACCCTATCGCGGAAGTTGTTGTTCGGGGCTCTGGCTGCTCCTGTGTGGCTCAGAGGGAGGGCGCTACAATGGGGGAAGGGTCCCCTTTAGCCGGGGCTCCTGAACTGCAGGGGCCGCTCTTGGGTGTCCGCTGGGCTCCCGCAGCAGAAGCACAAGGGGGTTTCTGCACTGCCCACGTAACCCAGAGCACCCTGACACCACTTCCCGAATCTTCGAACTGCACTGAGTGAAGACTGCAGTTGTTAAGAGCGACTGGCTTTGGTGTCAGACCTGAGTTTGAATCTCCCTAGTTCCTCTCAGCTATTGAATGGGGATAATAACACTCCTTACCTCTTGGGTTATGGTGAGCATTCAATGAGATTTTAAAAAACATTTTATTAAAGTATAGTTGATTTGCAATATTGTTTAAATTTCTGCTGTACAGCAAAGTGACTCAGTTATACATACATATATTCTTTTTCATATTCTTTTCCATTATGGTTTGTCCCAGGATACAGAATACTGTTCCCTGTGCTATACAGTAAGACCTTGTGGTTTGTCCATCCTGTATGTAATAGTTTGCCTCTGCTAATCTCAAACTCCCAATCCTTCTCTCCCTTACCCTCCTTCCCCCTTGGCAACCACAAGTCTGTTCTCTATATTTGTGAGTCTGTTTTTGTTTCGTAGATATGTTCATTTGTGTTGTATTTTAGATTCCACATATAAGTGATATGGTATTTATATTCCTCTTTCTGACTTTGCTTACTATGATAATCTCTAGGTCCATACATGTCGCTGCAAATGGCATTATTTCATTCTTTTCAATGGCTGAGTTATATCCCATTGTATCCATTGTATGTATGTATATATATATATATATATATGTATATATATACACCACATCTGTTTTTTCCATTTGTCTGTTGATGGACATTTAGGATGTTTCCATGTCTTGGCTACTGTAAATAGTGGTGCTATGAACATAGGTGTGCATGTATCTTTTTGAAGTATGGTGTTGTCTGGCTATATGCCCAGGAGTGGGGTTGCTGGATCATATGGCAACTGTGTTTCTAGTTTTTTGAGGAACCTCCATACTGTTTTCCATAGTGGCTGCACCAATTTACCTTTCCACCAACGGTGTAAGAGGGTTTCCCGTTCTCCACACCCTCTCCAGCACATTAACTGAGGTTCTTCAAGCTGATTGCCTAACACGTAATATGTGCTCAATAAACAGTGCTCAGTGAACACTTCTCTGTTCAGAAATCTTCTATGATCTGGAACTTGCAAATGATGGATGCTGGTTCCCCTTAGCCTACTTTCCCAATCTTTTCATTGTCTGGCCCCCACCTCCCCTAGCAACCAAATGTAATCCATGCTAACCCAGGAATATGCCCCAAGCTCTCCTGCCTCCATGCTTCTGCTTCTGCTGTTGCCTCTTTTTGGAATTTCCTGCCCACAATTTCTACCTGTTTAAAATCCTTCGAGGCCACCTCCTTCAGGAAGTCTTCAGTCTTGCCTACAGCCAGATGTAATTACCCCCTTTGGAACTTCTATGGGGGTTTGTCTAGATACTTTCTACCCTGTAGGAGAGGAGACAAGTTAGTCTGACAGTCTCCCTAGCGGACTCTGAGGTCCCAGAAGGCCGAGGCTGAAAGAGGCGATTCCTTCCTCTCTTCTTGATTCTGTGCTTTAGCAAAGCTCCCTGCACACCTGAAATATCCTTTGATTGTTTTGGATTTTTTAAAAAATTTATTTAATTATTTTTGGCTGCTTTGGGTCTTCATTGCTGCGTGCAGCCTTTCTCTTGTTGTGGCGAGCGGGGACTCCGTTGTGGTGTGTAGGCTTCTCATTGCGGTGGCTTCTCTTGTTGTGGAGCACTGGCTCTAGGCCCGCGGGCTTCAGTAGTTGTGGCACGTGGGCTCTAGAGCTCAGGCTCAGTTGTGGCGCACGGGCTTAGTTGCTCCACGGCATGTGGGATCTTCCCAGATGAGGGCTCGAACCCGTGTCCCCTGCATTGGCAGGCCGATTCTTAACCTCTGTGCCACCAGGGAAGCCCTGTCCTTTGATTGTTGAGTGAATGAATCAATGTGAGAACCAAGAGAGCCCGACTTTGGGCTCCATTGTTGTGGGACACTGTTGAAGGCTGGGTCAGGAAAAGACTCAGGTGGAATTAAATATGTATTAATGAAGTTATCCTATGGTCCCCAGCGTCCTGCTTTGCCTAGTGAGTCATGTGGTGGTGAATTCTTTCACTTCATACCACAAATATTTATTGAGCTCTGCCTTAATGCAGACATCGTGCTGGGAACAGCAGACACAAAGCTGGGTAGGACAGTGTCCGTCTTCTCCAGGAACCCACCGTGTGGCTAAGGAACCGTTTAATAAAAAGTCAACACACAGTAAGAGGAGCGCTGTGTAGATTAGTAGCACCTATGCCTTTTTGCACAAACCAGTCTCCCCTCTCTTCCTTCCTTATTGGACCCCCTCCCCGTCCTGCCCCGGTCTGGGGACAAGTGGCATCGCCGAATCCAAGGAATGACCCTGGGGACATTCTATCTCACATCTCATCTTCAGTGTTTCTAACCTGTGGACGATTTTGCCTCCCAGGGGACATTTGGCAATGTCCAGAAACATTTTTGGTGGTCACAACCTATCGGGTGGGGAGAGGCAGCTATTCCACTGGCATCTAATGGGTAGAGGCCAGGCATGCTGCTAAAGATCCCACAATGCATAGGAGAACCTCCCAAAACCAAGGAGTGCCCGGCTCCAAATGTCAATAGTGCCGAGGTTGAGAAACCCTGCTTTACGTTTACCCTATAAAACTGTGAGATGAGTTTTAGCAGCTCAGACATGTAGGGAAGGGAGCCAGGGGAATCAGAAAGCCTGCTTTCCAACCCCTGCCTTATCACAAACTTGTATTGGACCTCTGGTTCATCCTCCATCAAATGTGGATAGTCAGGGCTAGCCCTGCCTCCTTGATGGAGATGTTTGGGGGCTGAAATATGCGAAAGCAATTGAGAGCACCTGCCAGGAAAGGTGGATGATGAGGCTGGGCTTGGAGGGGGTGGGAGGCCCCCATCTAGCTAATGTCTATTGCAGACACTTGGCCCAAATTTTCTAAGAGAGTTTCAATTTCAAATACTCTGCCCTTCCTCTGTCTTCAAACATAAATTGTACAAATCAAGCCATCTGTGCCTGAGATTAAAAGACACCTGGATCTAGCTCCCTTTCCCTTCTTTTCCCTTTTTTGTTTATTGTAGAAAATTTTCAAAAATTAAAAGAATACATATGTAATCCTTTCAAATATAAAAATAGAAGCCTAAAGTAAACACTGCTTTACAAATGACTTTTCCCTTGCTTATCTGTAGATTATGAACATCTGTCCATGAAAGTAGTTTGACTTCTACAATTTTATTTTAGTACATTCATTCCACAATCTATTTAACCAATCCCCAACTTTGAAACATTTTTGTTGTTTCCAAATCTTCACTATTATACTCCGTGCTGTGATAAACATCTTGGTATCTTTTGTGTGTGTCCATTCATAAGTTTTTCATTAGGACACAACATGCCTTGAAGTAGAAGTTCTGGCTCAAAGTACACATATTTTTTTCTTTTTCAAACAGTATTTATTTACTTTAAAAATGCTACTTCAGTAAAATTTGGGAAATTCAGAAAAATGGAAAGAAGGAAAAGTAAAGAATTATCTTTATCTACCATCTCACCACAACCACTGTTGACATTTTAGTATATTTCATTTCCATATTTTGTATGCCTTCTTTTTTCTTTTCTATTCTTCCTTTTTTTTTTTTTTTTTTTGAGGTACGCGGGCCTCTCACTGCTGTGGCCTCTCCCGTTGTGGAGCACAGGCTCCGGACGCGCAGGCTCAGCGGCCATGGCTCACAGGCCCAGCCGCTCCGTGGCATGTGGGATCCTCCCGGACCGGGGAACAAACCCATGTCCCCTGCATCGGCAGGCGGACTCTGAACGACTGTGCCACCAGGGAAGCCCTGGCTTCTTTTTTCAAAAAAATTTCCTGCGTAATGAATTTGTAGTCTAATATTTATTTAAGATTGTTACCATAATCATTTCCTGTGTTTTTCATGGTTGTATCATATCCTGTTGTGTGCACAGACCATGGCTTACTTCAGCAGCTTCTTGGACTTAAAGTTATTTCCAGTTGTTCACAATTGTAAATAGTGAAAATGAACCTTTTTGTGAGTGAGTGAGGCTTTTTTTTTTTTTCCCTCTGAATTTGTGGTGAACTCCTTAGAATAGATTTCCAGAAGTGAAACTACTGGGACAAATGGGAACGATTTTAGTGTTTGACGTACATTGCCAAATTATTTTGAAAGCCTTATGCCCTGTGAATCTGGGTGGTTAGCACCTTGTTAAGGCCTTTTCCACCTAAGGCCTAATCGGCCCTTGGAGAATTTGTCCCGATTTATCCTCCGGCGGCGGTGTCTGAGAGTTCTAGTCCCTTCCTGGGATCTTTTGGGCTGCAAATCCAGCCAGACTGAGGTGGGAACAGATGTTCAAACACTCCTCCCCTCTCCCACCCCCAGGTACAATTCCCTGGGTCTCAGGGATTACCTAGGCCGCCCTCGCCTCTGGGTCTGGAGCGCCCCCTGCAGTCCACGTGAGGAACTTCCCTCCCCGCCCTGGGACCTGGGCTCCATTCCTTTCCCACCAAACCCTCTTCTGGTCTCCATCCAAGTTGGAGTGTGGCCTGAGCAGGTGCAGCGTCTGTCACAGCCTCTCTGAGGTCTCCATTGGCCCTTAGGCAACACAGGAGCACAATCCATGGTGTGTCAGCCTGCTGACACAGTGCTTTCCTACTCTACATGGCTCTGCCATGAGAAAGGTCTTCTTTTTCTTGACCTAAAAATCGCTTTCCTTGGTGGTTTCCTTGCACTGCTCAAGTGTTACCCATTCAGGGCCACGTGTAACCAGTCTGCTCCCTTTTCACTTCGGCCTTTTCCCCAGCTCATTCTCCCTTATGGTCTTCAAGCTTCCCTCTCAGCTGGTCCTGCCTGAGTGAGGGGAAATGTCCTTAACTTCTCTGAGTCTAGTTTCTTCACCTGTAGAATGAAGATAATAATCCCTATCCTGCAGGGTTGTTGCAGACATTCAAATAATACCAATAAAAAGCCGAACCCAGATGTTTGGTTCAGGATAGAAGGCTGAGCATGTGCGTTTACCTGTCCTTCCTCCTGAAAATCCATGGAAAGTAACTAAAGAAAGACAGATAGAAAAACGCAGAACAGCGGAGAATTGGTGTGGGGGAGGATGCCTTGGATCAATGAATCAGATTTTAACATTTTTCTGGAATACCGGAAGGGGTCGAATCACATTTATGGGTAAATGGGAGCAGAGGAAGCCACAGCTGAGATCAAGAAGTAGAGAAGTGTACGGGGTAGGGGTGGGTATTTTGTTCTGTTTTAGCTGGGGAGTCAAAGTGGGAGAGAAGAAGAGGAAGGAGGTGCAGAAGCCAGGGTGGTGACTGATGGGAGAAGAGGCTGTAGTACTGCCACATGGCTTCCTTCACTTCTACTTGTTTGGGTCCACCATTTTCCCCCAGGCTGGGACCGTGAGATAGTCTCCAAAGAAATGAAGTAAGCAGTCTAACAGGGGCCAAGCTCCCACGTGAGGGACAGAAGAGGGCCCTTCTTGTTTTGACACTGAGGCACAGGCAAGAACTTGCTGCCAGCTGCCTACCTGGGCACGCTAGAAGCAAGTCCGCCAGCCAACAAGTCTCACTCGCATGCACAGAGCCTGCTTTCAGCTCAAAGAAGCAGAAATAGCTCAAGAAACTATCAGAAAACTTAATAATAAAAGCAAAAAACCTTTAACTCATCAGGGAGATTCAGGAAATGACTCCATTCAGGAAAAATAAGACCTGGGTATTATGATGAACATTCAGAGAAGGAGTTCTTATATATTAAAAATATGATTGACAACATTTTTAAAGATCAATAAAAGTATTGCAAAAAGGCTGAGAAATTTCTCAAAAACAGACTTACAGTGAGAAATAAAGGTCACGTTAGTGTTCATAGCAGCAACACTGAATGTTGGAAAACAATGGAGCAATACCTTCAAAAGGGCTAAGAGAAAATGATATTGAACTTAAAATGTGACATCCAGCCAAATTATCAGTCAGGCATGAGAGAAAAATTAAGGTGTTTTCCAACATTTAGGGATTCTGAAAGTTTCCCCTAATTCATCCTTTTGGTAAAAGATTGCTTGAGGATGTGCTCCAGCAAATAAAAGTCCACGATAGAGGATGACAGGGTATCCAAGAAGCACTGAATCCAACCCAGGAGAGCAATGTAAAGGGAACCCAGAATGACAGTCAGACAGACGATCAGGAAAGAAGGTAATAGATATTAGATCATTTACCAAATAGCAGGAGAGAAAATTCCTGGCAATTAGAAATGCCAGGAAAAACAAAAGCCCTGTAAGAAAATGGTAGTCCAAATATGAAGCAAACTAAAAAGTAGCCTGTATCCTGATTCTGAGCATGTCTCAGAAGAGAGTATCCTCCTTATCTCCTTTCTCCTTCAAGTAGCTCAATTTCAGTGACATCGAGTTACATATCCTTCTCTGTGGATCCCTTCACCCTTAGCTCTCCAGTAAAGAGTATTTATTTATTCATAATATCATAAGAACTGTTTACTTCAAGTGTCATAATCAATCTACAGACAGCATAAAGGACTTAATCATCCTTACATGATGTATCAAATTGCTTTCAGGTGCACAGTGGCTTAGGTAAATGAGGTTATTTTCCCCTTGTTCCAAGAGGACCAGAAATGGTCGAACTTGCTGAAGGAGACTACCAAGGTCATCTAGTTTTTTCCATCTAGCTTCAGTGTCCTATATCATTTAATTTTATAAAGAGTTAATGAAATTTTAATAAGAATTTTTATAAAAATAAAATTGTTCATAGTTCTAGAGTTCAATGTGTATCTAACTGACAATTTACAAATATGTGTAGATATATAAATTTAAGAGTAGCATGAAATGTTTAATATTACAAAATATTCCTCAGTTGCCTTGTGAAACTTCTACAAATAGCATAAACTCATGAATGTTCTGGAAACACAATTTAGAACACAAGGAAAATAAGGAGAAATTCATGTGTCACACTAATGGGAAATGATACTTTATGACATGAGAATCTATTGCATTCATGCTTTTTGAGAAGAAAGATTTATGAGTTAATTTGTCCTTCCATACCTTCCACTCAGACGCACCCTGCACTTTTTTTTTGTTTTAATTTATTTTTATTTTTGACTGCTTTGGGTCCTCGGTGCTGCGCACAGGCCTTCACCAGTTGCGGTGAGCGAGGGCTACTCTTTGCTGCGGTGCGTGGGCCTCTCATTGCGGAGGCTTCTCTTTGTTTCAGAGCACAGGCTCTAGGCACGTGGGCTTCAGGTGTTGTGGTATGTGGGCTCAGTAGTTGTGGCACACGTACTTAGTTGCTCCGCGGCATGTGGGATCTTCCTGAGCAAGGCTTGAACCTGTGTCCCCTGCATTGGCAGGTGGATTCCTAACCACTGCACCACCAGGGAAGTCCCCAGGAAAGACTTTATTGGGGCTCCTGCTGCAGCAGGAGGGGGGTTCCCTTGCTCACTCCCTGAAGGGGGGTGAGCTGGTTCCTTATATGGGGTGAGGGTGTAGGGGTGGGTCCGGGGGTCGGCCCAAGGGGTGGCTTAGGTGGTCTGCCCACCCATATGCTGGTGCTGTGTGGGGTTTTGGTCTCTTTGTATCTTGTTCATAATTTGCCCCAACTGTGCTTGCACACAGTTATTTTTAGTCCCCTATAGCTTCTTTGTATTTTGTTGCTGGAGGAGGGGTTTTTTCAGTTGCAAGCACTGCAGCAAAGGGTTCCAGGTCCTAGCCTGTCTCACGTTCACAGTCTCACTCTGCCCCTTACTAGTAATGTGACAAGTTACTAGCAAGTTGCTAACATTTCGTGTCTTGGGGTGCTCCAGGGTAAAATGGGAGGTTTGTCAAGGGCTTAAATCGATGGTCCTTGGAAAGCTCTCAGAGCATGGCCCTAACCATGTTGGCTCTTACCTAGCATGCAACTAAGTCTGAGACTCAGGAGGTCAGGGGAGGGCTCTGCTGGAGCCTGGGATCCCTACAGCTCCTGTCTGACACCCAGTTTCAGCGTTGGCCTCAGTCCTGTGCTTCTTGAATTGCAGCTGCCTGTGATTAACATGGGTTCCAGGTGTGGCTTGGACCAGCTAGGTCAGAAACATCAATCCTCACCCTGGGCCCTGCAGCCAATCGCAGTGCTTCCTGGGGGAAGGGAGCTCATGGAGATGCTTATCTTTTTAATTAGATTGGGGCCAGGAGGCAGGATCAGGTAGGTTGAGGGGTGGAGATCATTCAGGGTCACACCAACTAATGGATGGAAAATCCCCAGGTGATCTCAGAAAAAAGCAAGGAGTCCAGCAAGTCCCACCCCTGGCTGAAACTGGTTCAGTGCAGGATTAAGACTGTTGGCGTTGCTCTTACAAAGACTTTCCCAATTTATGATCCTGGGACTGAAAATTGGGCAATAGTTTAGAAGCCTGGGTAAACGGTAGTGTACCAAAGAGTTTGCAAACTTGCTTATCTGCAAATAAAGTCATTTCTTGGAGAGATCTGGAGACCTATTAGTAGAATGATTGTGGAATGAGCAATGTTATTCACAAAGCAGCTGAAACTGGCCTAAGAGCCCCATGGTTCCTAGTTCAGCTCTTCCAATAACTAGCTTTCTGAACTCACGAAAGTGTCTCTTCGGTTTTCACATAGGTTGACCAGATGACTACTGGTGGCTAATATGTATAACGTCTACCACTTGCTGGGTGATTACTGTGCATATTGAGGCACCATATTGAGCACCATGTGGAGCTAAACGCTCCACATATTATATCACTGACTCTTTCCAATAACCCTATGGTAGGCATTGTTAACCCATCTTGTAGATGAGGAAACTGAGGCTGGGGAGAGTAGGTGATTTGCCCTGGAGGCAGAGCCAGGCCTTGAATCTAAGGACAATGCTATTCAGCCTGCCCTGATATCTTTAATTCAATTTGCCATGAGTTCCAGTTTTTAAGCGCCTATTATGTGCCAGGCTTGTGAATAGCCAACTACGGGTTTTTTTGTTTTCTTTTTTTTTCTGCCAAGTATGTTTTGATATCCCAAGCAAACTTTGTGGAATTGCAGAATCTTCAGGTCTGCAACAAAGAAAACCATCCTGCCTCTTTACCCACCAGGCAGGTCTGAGGCCCCTGAAAATGCCCCATATGGGCCCTCTATGATGTGCAGTGCCCTGAGTCAACCCAGCCTGTCCAACGATACAAGTGGTTTTCCACACCTGAGAGCGGCAGGAGGCCATCAAAGCCCTGACTTAGACCTCCCAGTGGAGAGGGACCCTCCACTCTAAGCCAACGCTAGCCTGGACCAGGTCCCACCCCTACAATGTCAGGCGCCCAGTTCTCATCTCCAGGGGACCACATCTCTGAGCCTGGGGCAGACGTGAGCTGCAATAAGTAGGTTCTGGGGACCCAATTCTAGCCTTTTGTGACATTAGCTTCCCAATTGCCACCAGATTATTGATGCACCTGGGGTCTTACCTTTGATTTGGCAAAGTGCCCTTCCCCTCCCTGTCTTATCCTTGCCCCACTCACCTCAAGGTTTGAGCAGTGGTTGAGACTCCTCCCAATAACCCATGCCATGGGTACCATCTGCCTTATTATTATTATTTTAATCCATCTGCCCTGTTTTAACAGATGAGGAGACCCAGTGACAGCAAGGGTCTTTTCCAAAGTCACACAGCAAGGATGTAGTGAAGCCAGAACTTGAACCCCATTTCTTGACTCCAAGTCTAATTCCAGTGGTCCAGCTTCCCAAAGTGAGATGAATTTATAAAACAACCTGGACACATTAACACAAGGTTACTCCCCATTCAGTTCTCCATCAGTCTTCCTAATATCTCAAGTAGATGCAATTTAGTGCTAGGATGTCTTCAGTGCTTGTCCCACACTTGCCCTGTTCCTCTTTTGAACAGAGAGAGAGGGTAAGGAGTCAGGGAGGGGATGCGAGGGAGCCTCAGCCTGCTACAGAGCCTGGCTAGAAATGGCATAACCTTGCTTCATTTCTTCTCTGTCTCCATGGTTACCCCCTGTTTATGGCACACGATGCAATTCCTCATCTATAATAGTGATACAAGATTTCCTTTTCAGATGAATTTAAGTGTAATAATAGACCAGGTGATATGTGATGACTAAAATAGTGCAGGTGGTTCTCAAAGGACTGCAGTTGGGGAAATACTGCCCTACACCAGGCTGACCCCGAGTGCTCAAAGCCAACCCGGCTGCTGGTTCTGTCTCCTCTCCCCTCCTGCGTCCTCCCTAGCTGAGCATTGGCACGTTTGTGTGGGGTCGAAACGCCACAAGTAATGTCTGCGCTTCTCTTTGGTTGTTGATGGGGTGGGGGTGTTGGAGGAAGGAGGTGAGGAAGGGCTGTCTCCATGCTTTCAGGTTTCATAAGGTGGCCAGGATGACCCCAGCATATGTGCCAATATCTTGGTGCTCAGTGTGTACTCCTGCCTCTACGGATTGTAACTCAGAGTGTTCCCTAGAGGCTTAACCTCCTCAGTAGAGTAGGGACAGAGGGGGCCTGCCATCCGCTCTCGGTGGGGGGCCTGGGCCAGTAGCTATCAAACCCTGAGAGAGTTAGAGGCTCAGGCTGAGCTGATCTTGAGGCTTGGTGGGTTGGGATTCAAGGGCCACCCTATCGCGGAAGTTGTTGTTCGGGGCTCTGGCTGCTCCTGTGTGGCTCAGAGGGAGGGCGCTACAATGGGGGAAGGGTCCCCTTTAGCCGGGGCTCCTGAACTGCAGGGGCCGCTCTTGGGTGTCCGCTGGGCTCCCGCAGCAGAAGCACAAGGGGGTTTCTGCACTGCCCACGTAACCCAGAGCACCCTGACACCACTTCCCGAATCTTCGAACTGCACTGAGTGAAGACTGCAGTTGTTAAGAGCGACTGGCTTTGGTGTCAGACCTGAGTTTGAATCTCCCTAGTTCCTCTCAGCTATTGAATGGGGATAATAACACTCCTTACCTCTTGGGTTATGGTGAGCATTCAATGAGATTTTAAAAAACATTTTATTAAAGTATAGTTGATTTGCAATATTGTTTAAATTTCTGCTGTACAGCAAAGTGACTCAGTTATACATACATATATTCTTTTTCATATTCTTTTCCATTATGGTTTGTCCCAGGATACAGAATACTGTTCCCTGTGCTATACAGTAAGACCTTGTGGTTTGTCCATCCTGTATGTAATAGTTTGCCTCTGCTAATCTCAAACTCCCAATCCTTCTCTCCCTTACCCTCCTTCCCCCTTGGCAACCACAAGTCTGTTCTCTATATTTGTGAGTCTGTTTTTGTTTCGTAGATATGTTCATTTGTGTTGTATTTTAGATTCCACATATAAGTGATATGGTATTTATATTCCTCTTTCTGACTTTGCTTACTATGATAATCTCTAGGTCCATACATGTCGCTGCAAATGGCATTATTTCATTCTTTTCAATGGCTGAGTTATATCCCATTGTATCCATTGTATGTATGTATATATATATATATATATATGTATATATATACACCACATCTGTTTTTTCCATTTGTCTGTTGATGGACATTTAGGATGTTTCCATGTCTTGGCTACTGTAAATAGTGGTGCTATGAACATAGGTGTGCATGTATCTTTTTGAAGTATGGTGTTGTCTGGCTATATGCCCAGGAGTGGGGTTGCTGGATCATATGGCAACTGTGTTTCTAGTTTTTTGAGGAACCTCCATACTGTTTTCCATAGTGGCTGCACCAATTTACCTTTCCACCAACGGTGTAAGAGGGTTTCCCGTTCTCCACACCCTCTCCAGCACATTAACTGAGGTTCTTCAAGCTGATTGCCTAACACGTAATATGTGCTCAATAAACAGTGCTCAGTGAACACTTCTCTGTTCAGAAATCTTCTATGATCTGGAACTTGCAAATGATGGATGCTGGTTCCCCTTAGCCTACTTTCCCAATCTTTTCATTGTCTGGCCCCCACCTCCCCTAGCAACCAAATGTAATCCATGCTAACCCAGGAATATGCCCCAAGCTCTCCTGCCTCCATGCTTCTGCTTCTGCTGTTGCCTCTTTTTGGAATTTCCTGCCCACAATTTCTACCTGTTTAAAATCCTTCGAGGCCACCTCCTTCAGGAAGTCTTCAGTCTTGCCTACAGCCAGATGTAATTACCCCCTTTGGAACTTCTATGGGGGTTTGTCTAGATACTTTCTACCCTGTAGGAGAGGAGACAAGTTAGTCTGACAGTCTCCCTAGCGGACTCTGAGGTCCCAGAAGGCCGAGGCTGAAAGAGGCGATTCCTTCCTCTCTTCTTGATTCTGTGCTTTAGCAAAGCTCCCTGCACACCTGAAATATCCTTTGATTGTTTTGGATTTTTTAAAAAATTTATTTAATTATTTTTGGCTGCTTTGGGTCTTCATTGCTGCGTGCAGCCTTTCTCTTGTTGTGGCGAGCGGGGACTCCGTTGTGGTGTGTAGGCTTCTCATTGCGGTGGCTTCTCTTGTTGTGGAGCACTGGCTCTAGGCCCGCGGGCTTCAGTAGTTGTGGCACGTGGGCTCTAGAGCTCAGGCTCAGTTGTGGCGCACGGGCTTAGTTGCTCCACGGCATGTGGGATCTTCCCAGATGAGGGCTCGAACCCGTGTCCCCTGCATTGGCAGGCCGATTCTTAACCTCTGTGCCACCAGGGAAGCCCTGTCCTTTGATTGTTGAGTGAATGAATCAATGTGAGAACCAAGAGAGCCCGACTTTGGGCTCCATTGTTGTGGGACACTGTTGAAGGCTGGGTCAGGAAAAGACTCAGGTGGAATTAAATATGTATTAATGAAGTTATCCTATGGTCCCCAGCGTCCTGCTTTGCCTAGTGAGTCATGTGGTGGTGAATTCTTTCACTTCATACCACAAATATTTATTGAGCTCTGCCTTAATGCAGACATCGTGCTGGGAACAGCAGACACAAAGCTGGGTAGGACAGTGTCCGTCTTCTCCAGGAACCCACCGTGTGGCTAAGGAACCGTTTAATAAAAAGTCAACACACAGTAAGAGGAGCGCTGTGTAGATTAGTAGCACCTATGCCTTTTTGCACAAACCAGTCTCCCCTCTCTTCCTTCCTTATTGGACCCCCTCCCCGTCCTGCCCCGGTCTGGGGACAAGTGGCATCGCCGAATCCAAGGAATGACCCTGGGGACATTCTATTTCACATCTCATCTTACTTCAGTGTTTCTAACCTGTGGACGATTTTGCCTCCGAGGGGACATTTGGCAATGTCCAGAAACATTTTTGGTGGTCACAACCTGTTGGGTGGGGAGAGGCAGCTATTCCACTGGCATCTAATGGGTAGAGGCCAGGCATGCTGCTAAAGATCCCACAATGCATAGGAGAACCTCCCAAAACCAAGGAGTGCCCGGCTCCAAATGTCAATAGTGCCGAGGTTGAGAAACCCTGCTTTACGTTTACCCTATAAAACTGTGAGATGAGTTTTAGCAGCTCAGACATGTAGGGAAGGGAGCCAGGGGAACCAGAAAGCCTGCTTTCCAACCCCTGCCTTATCACAAACTTGTATTGGACCTCTGGTTCATCCTCCATCAAATGTGGATAGTCAGGGCTAGCCCTGCCTCCTTGATGGAGATGTTTGGGGGCTGAAATATGCGAAAGCAATTGAGAGCACCTGCCAGGAAAGGTGGATGATGAGGCTGGGCTTAGAGGGGGTGGGAGGCCCCCATCTAGCTAATGTCTATTGCAGACACTTGGCCCAAATTTTCTAAGAGAGTTTCAATTTCAAATACTCTGCCCTTCCTCTGTCTTCAAACATAAATTGTACAAATCAAGCCATCTGTGCCTGAGATTAAAAGACACCTGGATCTAGCTCCCTTTCCCTTCTTTTCCCTTTTTTGTTTATTGTAGAAAATTTTCAAAAATTAAAAGAATACATATGTAATCCTTTCAAATATAAAAATAGAAGCCTAAAGTAAACACTGCTTTACAAATGACTTTTCCCTTGCTTATCTGTAGATTATGAACATCTGTCCATGAAAGTAGTTTGACTTCTACAATTTTATTTTAGTACATTCATTCCACAATCTATTTAACCAATCCCCAACTTTGAAACATTTTTGTTGTTTCCAAATCTTCACTATTATACTCCGTGCTGTGATAAACATCTTGGTATCTTTTGTGTGTGTCCATTCATAAGTTTTTCATTAGGACACACCATGCCTTGAAGTAGAAGTTCTGGCTCAAAGTACACATATTTTTTTCTTTTTCAAACAGTATTTATTTACTTTAAAAATGCTACTTCAGTAAAATTTGGGAAATTCAGAAAAATGGAAAGAAGGAAAAGTAAAGAATTATCTTTATCTACCATCTCACCACAACCACTGTTGACATTTTAGTATATTTCATTTCCATATTTTGTATGCCTTCTTTTTTCTTTTCTATTCTTCCTTTTTTTTTTTTTTTTTTGAGGTACGCGGGCCTCTCACTGCTGTGGCCTCTCCCATTGTGGAGCACAGGCTCCGGACGCGCAGGCTCAGCGGCCATGGCTCACAGGCCCAGCCGCTCCGTGGCATGTGGGATCCTCCCGGACCGGGGAACAAACCCATGTCCCCTGCATCGGCAGGCGGACTGTGAACGACTGTGCCACCAGGGAAGCCCTGGCTTCTTTTTTCAAAAAAATTTCCTGCGTAATGAATTTGTAGTCTAATATTTATTTAAGATTGTTACCATAATCATTTCCTGTGTTTTTCATGGTTGTATCATATCCTGTTGTGTGCACAGACCATGGCTTACTTCAGCAGCTTCTTGGACTTAAAGTTATTTCCAGTTGTTCACAATTGTAAATAGTGAAAATGAACCTTTTTGTGAGTGAGTGAGGCTTTTTTTTTTTTTTCCCTCTGAATTTGTGGTGAACTCCTTAGAATAGATTTCCAGAAGTGAAACTACTGGGACAAATGGGAACGATTTTAGTGTTTGACGTACATTGCCAAATTATTTTGAAAGCCTTATGCCCTGTGAATCTGGGTGGTTAGCACCTTGTTAAGGCCTTTTCCACCTAAGGCCTAATCGGCCCTTGGAGAATTTGTCCCGATTTATCCTCCGGCGGCGGTGTCTGAGAGTTCTAGTCCCTTCCTGGGATCTTTTGGGCTGCAAATCCAGCCAGACTGAGGTGGGAACAGATGTTCAAACACTCCTCCCCTCTCCCACCCCCAGGTACAATTCCCTGGGTCTCAGGGATTACCTAGGCCGCCCTCGCCTCTGGGTCTGGAGCGCCCCCTGCAGTCCACGTGAGGAACTTCCCTCCCCGCCCTGGGACCTGGGCTCCATTCCTTTCCCACCAAACCCTCTTCTGGTCTCCATCCAAGTTGGAGTGTGGCCTGAGCAGGTGCAGCGTCTGTCACAGCCTCTCTGAGGTCTCCATTGGCCCTTAGGCAACACAGGAGCACAATCCATGGTGTGTCAGCCTGCTGACACAGTGCTTTCCTACTCTACATGGCTCTGCCATGAGAAAGCTCTTCTTTTTCTTGACCTAAAAATCGCTTTCCTTGGTGGTTTCCTTGCACTGCTCAAGTGTTACCCATTCAGGGCCACGTGTAACCAGTCTGCTCCCTTTTCACTTCGGCCTTTTCCCCAGCTCATTCTCCCTTATGGTCTTCAAGCTTCCCTCTCAGCTGGTCCTGCCTGAGTGAGGGGAAATGTCCTTAACTTCTCTGAGTCTAGTTTCTTCACCTGTAGAATGAAGATAATAATCCCTATCCTGCAGGGTTGTTGCAGACATTCAAATAATACCAATAAAAAGCCGAACCCAGATGTTTGGTTCAGGATAGAAGGCTGAGCATGTGCGTTTACCTGTCCTTCCTCCTGAAAATCCATGGAAAGTAACTAAAGACAGATAGAAAAACGCAGAACAGCGGAGAATTGGTGTGGGGGAGGATGCCTTGGATCAATGAATCAGATTTTAACATTTTTCTGGAATACCGGAAGGGGTCGAATCACATTTATGGGTAAATGGGAGCAGAGGAAGCCACAGCTGAGATCAAGAAGTAGAGAAGTGTACGGGGTAGGGGTGGGTATTTTGTTCTGTTTTAGCTGGGGAGTCAAAGTGGGAGAGAAGAAGAGGAAGGAGGTGCAGAAGCCAGGGTGGTGACTGATGGGAGAAGAGGCTGTAGTACTGCCACATGGCTTCCTTCACTTCTACTTGTTTGGGTCCACCATTTTCCCCCAGGCTGGGACCGTGAGATAGTCTCCAAAGAAATGAAGTAAGCAGTCTAACAGGGGCCAAGCTCCCACGTGAGGGACAGAAGAGGGCCCTTCTTGTTTTGACACTGAGGCACAGGCAAGAACTTGCTGCCAGCTGCCTACCTGGGCACGCTAGAAGCAAGTCCGCCAGCCAACAAGTCTCACTCGCATGCACAGAGCCTGCTTTCAGCTCAAAGAAGCAGAAATAGCTCAAGAAACTATCAGAAAACTTAATAATAAAAGCAAAAAACCTTTAACTCATCAGGGAGATTCAGGAAATGACTCCATTCAGGAAAAATAAGACCTGGGTATTATGATGAACATTCAGAGAAGGAGTTCTTATATATTAAAAATATGATTGACAACATTTTTAAAGATCAATAAAAGTATTGCAAAAAGGCTGAGAAATTTCTCAAAAACAGACTTACAGTGAGAAATAAAGGTCACGTTAGTGTTCATAGCAGCAACACTGAATGTTGGAAAACAATGGAGCAATACCTTCAAAAGGGCTAAGAGAAAATGATATTGAACTTAAAATGTGACATCCAGCCAAATTATCAGTCAGGCATGAGAGAAAAATTAAGGTGTTTTCCAACATTTAGGGATTCTGAAAGTTTCCCCTAATTCATCCTTTTGGTAAAAGATTGCTTGAGGATGTGCTCCAGCAAATAAAAGTCCACGATAGAGGATGACAGGGTATCCAAGAAGCACTGAATCCAACCCAGGAGAGCAATGTAAAGGGAACCCAGAATGACAGTCAGACAGACGATCAGGAAAGAAGGTAATAGATATTAGATCATTTACCAAATAGCAGGAGAGAAAATTCCTGGCAATTAGAAATGCCAGGAAAAACAAAAGCCCTGTAAGAAAATGGTAGTCCAAATATGAAGCAAACTAAAAAGTAGCCTGTATCCTGATTCTGAGCATGTCTCAGAAGAGAGTATCCTCCTTATCTCCTTTCTCCTTCAAGTAGCTCAATTTCAGTGACATCGAGTTACATATCCTTCTCTGTGGATCCCTTCACCCTTAGCTCTCCAGTAAAGAGTATTTATTTATTCATAATATCATAAGAACTGTTTACTTCAAGTGTCATAATCAATCTACAGACAGCATAAAGGACTTAATCATCCTTACATGATGTATCAAATTGCTTTCAGGTGCACAGTGGCTTAGGTAAATGAGGTTATTTTCCCCTTGTTCCAAGAGGACCAGAAATGGTCGAACTTGCTGAAGGAGACTACCAAGGTCATCTAGTTTTTTCCATCTAGCTTCAGTGTCCTATATCATTTAATTTTATAAAGAGTTAATGAAATTTTAATAAGAATTTTTATAAAAATAAAATTGTTCATAGTTCTAGAGTTCAATGTGTATCTAACTGACAATTTACAAATATGTGTAGATATATAAATTTAAGAGTAGCATGAAATGTTTAATATTACAAAATATTCCTCAGTTGCCTTGTGAAACTTCTACAAATAGCATAAACTCATGAATGTTCTGGAAACACAATTTAGAACACAAGGAAAATAAGGAGAAATTCATGTGTCACACTAATGGGAAATGATACTTTATGACATGAGAATCTATTGCATTCATGCTTTTTGAGAAGAAAGATTTATGAGTTAATTTGTCCTTCCATACCTTCCACTCAGACGCACCCTGCACTTTTTTTTTGTTTTAATTTATTTTTATTTTTGACTGCTTTGGGTCCTCGGTGCTGCGCACAGGCCTTCACCAGTTGCGGTGAGCGAGGGCTACTCTTTGCTGCGGTGCGTGGGCCTCTCATTGCAGAGGCTTCTCTTTGTTTCAGAGCACAGGCTCTAGGCACGTGGGCTTCAGGTGTTGTGGTATGTGGGCTCAGTAGTTGTGGCACACGTACTTAGTTGCTCCGCGGCATGTGGGATCTTCCTGAGCAAGGCTTGAACCTGTGTCCCCTGCATTGGCAGGTGGATTCCTAACCACTGCACCACCAGGGAAGTCCCCAGGAAAGACTTTATTGGGGCTCCTGCTGCAGCAGGAGGGGGGTTCCCTTGCTCACTCCCTGAAGGGGGGTGAGCTGGTTCCTTATATGGGGTGAGGGTGTAGGGGTGGGTCCGGGGGTCGGCCCAAGGGGTGGCTTAGGTGGTCTGCCCACCCATATGCTGGTGCTGTGTGGGGTTTTGGTCTCTTTGTATCTTGTTCATAATTTGCCCCAACTGTGCTTGCACACAGTTATTTTTAGTCCCCTATAGCTTCTTTGTATTTTGTTGCTGGAGGAGGGGTTTTTTCAGTTGCAAGCACTGCAGCAAAGGGTTCCAGGTCCTAGCCTGTCTCACGTTCACAGTCTCACTCTGCCCCTTACTAGTAATGTGACAAGTTACTAGCAAGTTGCTAACATTTCGTGTCTTGGGGTGCTCCAGGGTAAAATGGGAGGTTTGTCAAGGGCTTAAATCGATGGTCCTTGGAAAGCTCTCAGAGCATGGCCCTAACCATGTTGGCTCTTACCTAGCATGCAACTAAGTCTGAGACTCAGGAGGTCAGGGGAGGGCTCTGCTGGAGCCTGGGATCCCTACAGCTCCTGTCTGACACCCAGTTTCAGCGTTGGCCTCAGTCCTGTGCTTCTTGAATTGCAGCTGCCTGTGATTAACATGGGTTCCAGGTGTGGCTTGGACCAGCTAGGTCAGAAACATCAATCCTCACCCTGGGCCCTGCAGCCAATCGCAGTGCTTCCTGGGGGAAGGGAGCTCATGGAGATGCTTATCTTTTTAATTAGATTGGGGCCAGGAGGCAGGATCAGGTAGGTTGAGGGGTGGAGATCATTCAGGGTCACACCAACTAATGGATGGAAAATCCCCAGGTGATCTCAGAAAAAAGCAAGGAGTCCAGCAAGTCCCACCCCTGGCTGAAACTGGTTCAGTGCAGGATTAAGACTGTTGGCGTTGCTCTTACAAAGACTTTCCCAATTTATGATCCTGGGACTGAAAATTGGGCAATAGTTTAGAAGCCTGGGTAAACGGTAGTGTACCAAAGAGTTTGCAAACTTGCTTATCTGCAAATAAAGTCATTTCTTGGAGAGATCTGGAGACCTATTAGTAGAATGATTGTGGAATGAGCAATGTTATTCACAAAGCAGCTGAAACTGGCCTAAGAGCCCCATGGTTCCTAGTTCAGCTCTTCCAATAACTAGCTTTCTGAACTCACGAAAGTGTCTCTTCGGTTTTCACATAGGTTGACCAGATGACTACTGGTGGCTAATATGTATAACGTCTACCACTTGCTGGGTGATTACTGTGCATATTGAGGCACCATATTGAGCACCATGTGGAGCTAAACGCTCCACATATTATATCACTGACTCTTTCCAATAACCCTATGGTAGGCATTGTTAACCCATCTTGTAGATGAGGAAACTGAGGCTGGGGAGAGTAGGTGATTTGCCCTGGAGGCAGAGCCAGGCCTTGAATCTAAGGACAATGCTATTCAGCCTGCCCTGATATCTTTAATTCAATTTGCCATGAGTTCCAGTTTTTAAGCGCCTATTATGTGCCAGGCTTGTGAATAGCCAACTACGGGTTTTTTTTTTCTTTTTGCCGACTATGTTTTGATATCCCAAGCAAACTTTGTGGAATTGCAGAATCTTCAGGTCTGCAACAAAGAAAACCATCCTGCCTCTTTACCCACCAGGCAGGTCTGAGGCCCCTGAAAATGCCCCATATGGGCCCTCTATGATGCGCAGTGCCCTGAGTCAACCCAGCCTGTCCAACGATACAAGTGGTTTTCCACACCTGAGAGCGGCAGGAGGCCATCAAAGCCCTGACTTAGACCTCCCAGTGGAGAGGGACCCTCCACTCTAAGCCAACGCTAGCCTGGACCAGGTCCCACCCCTACAATGTCAGGCGCCCAGTTCTCATCTCCAGGGGACCACATCTCTGAGCCTGGGGCAGACGTGAGCTGCAATAAGTAGGTTCTGGGGACCCAATTCTAGCCTTTTGTGACATTAGCTTCCCAATTGCCACCAGATTATTGATGCACCTGGGGTCTTACCTTTGATTTGGCAAAGTGCCCTTCCCCTCCCTGTCTTATCCTTGCCCCACTCACCTCAAGGTTTGAGCAGTGGTTGAGACTCCTCCCAATAACCCATGCCATGGGTACCATCTGCCTTATTATTATTATTTTAATCCATCTGCCCTGTTTTAACAGATGAGGAGACCCAGTGTCAGCAAGGGTCTTTTCCAAAGTCACACAGCAAGGATGTAGTGAAGCCAGAACTTGAACCCCATTTCTTGACTCCAAGTCTAATTCCAGTGGTCCAGCTTCCCAAAGTGAGATGAATTTATAAAACAACCTGGACACATTAACACAAGGTTACTCCCCATTCAGTTCTCCATCAGTCTTCCTAATATCTCAAGTAGATGCAATTTAGTGCTAGGATGTCTTCAGTGCTTGTCCCACACTTGCCCTGTTCCTCTTTTGAACAGAGAGAGAGGGTAAGGAGTCAGGGAGGGGATGCGAGGGAGCCTCAGCCTGCTACAGAGCCTGGCTAGAAATGGCATAACCTTGCTTCATTTCTTCCCTGTCTCCATGGTTACCCCCTGTTTATGGCACACGATGCAATTCCTCATCTATAATAGTGATACAAGATTTCCTTTTCAGATGAATTTAAGTGTAATAATAGACCAGGTGATATGTGATGACTAAAATAGTGCAGGTGGTTCTCAAAGGACTGCAGTTGGGGAAATACTGCCCTACACCAGGCTGACCCCGAGTGCTCAAAGCCAACCCGGCTGCTGGTTCTGTCTCCTCTCCCCTCCTGCGTCCTCCCTAGCTGAGCATTGGCACGTTTGTGTGGGGTCGAAACGCCACAAGTAATATCTGCGCTTCTCTTTGGTTGTTGATGGGGTGGGGGTGTTGGAGGAAGGAGGTGAGGAAGGGCTGTCTCCATGCTTTCAGGTTTCATAAGGTGGCCAGGATGACCCCAGCATATGTGCCAATATCTTGGTGCTCAGTGTGTACTCCTGCCTCTACGGATTGTAACTCAGAGTGTTCCCTAGAGGCTTAACCTCCTCAGTAGAGTAGGGACAGAGGGGGCCTGCCATCCGCTCTCGGTGGGGGGCCTGGGCCAGTAGCTATCAAACCCTGAGAGAGTTAGAGGCTCAGGCTGAGCTGATCTTGAGGCTTGGTGGGTTGGGATTCAAGGGCCACCCTATCGCGGAAGTTGTTGTTCGGGGCTCTGGCTGCTCCTGTGTGGCTCAGAGGGAGGGCGCTACAATGGGGGAAGGGTCCCCTTTAGCCGGGGCTCCTGAACTGCAGGGGCCGCTCTTGGGTGTCCGCTGGGCTCCCGCAGCAGAAGCACAAGGGGGTTTCTGCACTGCCCACGTAACCCAGAGCACCCTGACACCACTTCCCGAATCTTCGAACTGCACTGAGTGAAGACTGCAGTTGTTAAGAGCGACTGGCTTTGGTGTCAGACCTGAGTTTGAATCTCCCTAGTTCCTCTCAGCTATTGAATGGGGATAATAACACTCCTTACCTCTTGGGTTATGGTGAGCATTCAATGAGATTTTAAAAAACATTTTATTAAAGTATAGTTGATTTGCAATATTGTTTAAATTTCTGCTGTACAGCAAAGTGACTCAGTTATACATACATATATTCTTTTTCATATTCTTTTCCATTATGGTTTGTCCCAGGATACAGAATACTGTTCCCTGTGCTATACAGTAAGACCTTGTGGTTTGTCCATCCTGTATGTAATAGTTTGCCTCTGCTAATCTCAAACTCCCAATCCTTCTCTCCCTTACCCTCCTTCCCCCTTGGCAACCACAAGTCTGTTCTCTATATTTGTGAGTCTGTTTTTGTTTCGTAGATATGTTCATTTGTGTTGTATTTTAGATTCCACATATAAGTGATATGGTATTTATATTCCTCTTTCTGACTTTGCTTACTATGATAATCTCTAGGTCCATACATGTCGCTGCAAATGGCATTATTTCATTCTTTTCAATGGCTGAGTTATATCCCATTGTATCCATTGTATGTATGTATATATATATATATATATATGTATATATATACACCACATCTGTTTTTTCCATTTGTCTGTTGATGGACATTTAGGATGTTTCCATGTCTTGGCTACTGTAAATAGTGGTGCTATGAACATAGGTGTGCATGTATCTTTTTGAAGTATGGTGTTGTCTGGCTATATGCCCAGGAGTGGGGTTGCTGGATCATATGGCAACTGTGTTTCTAGTTTTTTGAGGAACCTCCATACTGTTTTCCATAGTGGCTGCACCAATTTACCTTTCCACCAACGGTGTAAGAGGGTTTCCCATTCTCCACACCCTCTCCAGCACATTAACTGAGGTTCTTCAAGCTGATTGCCTAACACGTAATATGTGCTCAATAAACAGTGCTCAGTGAACACTTCTCTGTTCAGAAATCTTCTATGATCTGGAACTTGCAAATGATGGATGCTGGTTCCCCTTAGCCTACTTTCCCAATCTTTTCATTGTCTGGCCCCCACCTCCCCTAGCAACCAAATGTAATCCATGCTAACCCAGGAATATGCCCCAAGCTCTCCTGCCTCCATGCTTCTGCTTCTGCTGTTGCCTCTTTTTGGAATTTCCTGCCCACAATTTCTACCTGTTTAAAATCCTTCGAGGCCACCTCCTTCAGGAAGTCTTCAGTCTTGCCTACAGCCAGATGTAATTACCCCCTTTGGAACTTCTATGGGGGTTTGTCTAGATACTTTCTACCCTGTAGGAGAGGAGACAAGTTAGTCTGACAGTCTCCCTAGCGGACTCTGAGGTCCCAGAAGGCCGAGGCTGAAAGAGGCGATTCCTTCCTCTCTTCTTGATTCTGTGCTTTAGCAAAGCTCCCTGCACACCTGAAATATCCTTTGATTGTTTTGGATTTTTTAAAAAATTTATTTAATTATTTTTGGCTGCTTTGGGTCTTCATTGCTGCGTGCAGCCTTTCTCTTGTTGTGGCGAGCGGGGACTCCGTTGTGGTGTGTAGGCTTCTCATTGCGGTGGCTTCTCTTGTTGTGGAGCACTGGCTCTAGGCCCGCGGGCTTCAGTAGTTGTGGCACGTGGGCTCTAGAGCTCAGGCTCAGTTGTGGCGCACGGGCTTAGTTGCTCCACGGCATGTGGGATCTTCCCAGATGAGGGCTCGAACCCGTGTCCCCTGCATTGGCAGGCCGATTCTTAACCTCTGTGCCACCAGGGAAGCCCTGTCCTTTGATTGTTGAGTGAATGAATCAATGTGAGAACCAAGAGAGCCCGACTTTGGGCTCCATTGTTGTGGGACACTGTTGAAGGCTGGGTCAGGAAAAGACTCAGGTGGAATTAAATATGTATTAATGAAGTTATCCTATGGTCCCCAGCGTCCTGCTTTGCCTAGTGAGTCATGTGGTGGTGAATTCTTTCACTTCATACCACAAATATTTATTGAGCTCTGCCTTAATGCAGACATCGTGCTGGGAACAGCAGACACAAAGCTGGGTAGGACAGTGTCCGTCTTCTCCAGGAACCCACCGTGTGGCTAAGGAACCGTTTAATAAAAAGTCAACACACAGTAAGAGGAGCGCTGTGTAGATTAGTAGCACCTATGCCTTTTTGCACAAACCAGTCTCCCCTCTCTTCCTTCCTTATTGGACCCCCTCCCCGTCCTGCCCCGGTCTGGGGACAAGTGGCATCGCCGAATCCAAGGAATGACCCTGGGGACATTCTATTTCACATCTCATCTTACTTCAGTGTTTCTAACCTGTGGACGATTTTGCCTCCGAGGGGACATTTGGCAATGTCCAGAAACATTTTTGGTGGTCACAACCTGTTGGGTGGGGAGAGGCAGCTATTCCACTGGCATCTAATGGGTAGAGGCCAGGCATGCTGCTAAAGATCCCACAATGCATAGGAGAACCTCCCAAAACCAAGGAGTGCCCGGCTCCAAATGTCAATAGTGCCGAGGTTGAGAAACCCTGCTTTACGTTTACCCTATAAAACTGTGAGATGAGTTTTAGCAGCTCAGACATGTAGGGAAGGGAGCCAGGGGAACCAGAAAGCCTGCTTTCCAACCCCTGCCTTATCACAAACTTGTATTGGACCTCTGGTTCATCCTCCATCAAATGTGGATAGTCAGGGCTAGCCCTGCCTCCTTGATGGAGATGTTTGGGGGCTGAAATATGCGAAAGCAATTGAGAGCACCTGCCAGGAAAGGTGGATGATGAGGCTGGGCTTAGAGGGGGTGGGAGGCCCCCATCTAGCTAATGTCTATTGCAGACACTTGGCCCAAATTTTCTAAGAGAGTTTCAATTTCAAATACTCTGCCCTTCCTCTGTCTTCAAACATAAATTGTACAAATCAAGCCATCTGTGCCTGAGATTAAAAGACACCTGGATCTAGCTCCCTTTCCCTTCTTTTCCCTTTTTTGTTTATTGTAGAAAATTTTCAAAAATTAAAAGAATACATATGTAATCCTTTCAAATATAAAAATAGAAGCCTAAAGTAAACACTGCTTTACAAATGACTTTTCCCTTGCTTATCTGTAGATTATGAACATCTGTCCATGAAAGTAGTTTGACTTCTACAATTTTATTTTAGTACATTCATTCCACAATCTATTTAACCAATCCCCAACTTTGAAACATTTTTGTTGTTTCCAAATCTTCACTATTATACTCCGTGCTGTGATAAACATCTTGGTATCTTTTGTGTGTGTCCATTCATAAGTTTTTCATTAGGACACACCATGCCTTGAAGTAGAAGTTCTGGCTCAAAGTACACATATTTTTTTCTTTTTCAAACAGTATTTATTTACTTTAAAAATGCTACTTCAGTAAAATTTGGGAAATTCAGAAAAATGGAAAGAAGGAAAAGTAAAGAATTATCTTTATCTACCATCTCACCACAACCACTGTTGACATTTTAGTATATTTCATTTCCATATTTTGTATGCCTTCTTTTTTCTTTTCTATTCTTCCTTTTTTTTTTTTTTTTTTGAGGTACGCGGGCCTCTCACTGCTGTGGCCTCTCCCATTGTGGAGCACAGGCTCCGGACGCGCAGGCTCAGCGGCCATGGCTCACAGGCCCAGCCGCTCCGTGGCATGTGGGATCCTCCCGGACCGGGGAACAAACCCATGTCCCCTGCATCGGCAGGCGGACTGTGAACGACTGTGCCACCAGGGAAGCCCTGGCTTCTTTTTTCAAAAAAATTTCCTGCGTAATGAATTTGTAGTCTAATATTTATTTAAGATTGTTACCATAATCATTTCCTGTGTTTTTCATGGTTGTATCATATCCTGTTGTGTGCACAGACCATGGCTTACTTCAGCAGCTTCTTGGACTTAAAGTTATTTCCAGTTGTTCACAATTGTAAATAGTGAAAATGAACCTTTTTGTGAGTGAGTGAGGCTTTTTTTTTTTTTTCCCTCTGAATTTGTGGTGAACTCCTTAGAATAGATTTCCAGAAGTGAAACTACTGGGACAAATGGGAACGATTTTAGTGTTTGACGTACATTGCCAAATTATTTTGAAAGCCTTATGCCCTGTGAATCTGGGTGGTTAGCACCTTGTTAAGGCCTTTTCCACCTAAGGCCTAATCGGCCCTTGGAGAATTTGTCCCGATTTATCCTCCGGCGGCGGTGTCTGAGAGTTCTAGTCCCTTCCTGGGATCTTTTGGGCTGCAAATCCAGCCAGACTGAGGTGGGAACAGATGTTCAAACACTCCTCCCCTCTCCCACCCCCAGGTACAATTCCCTGGGTCTCAGGGATTACCTAGGCCGCCCTCGCCTCTGGGTCTGGAGCGCCCCCTGCAGTCCACGTGAGGAACTTCCCTCCCCGCCCTGGGACCTGGGCTCCATTCCTTTCCCACCAAACCCTCTTCTGGTCTCCATCCAAGTTGGAGTGTGGCCTGAGCAGGTGCAGCGTCTGTCACAGCCTCTCTGAGGTCTCCATTGGCCCTTAGGCAACACAGGAGCACAATCCATGGTGTGTCAGCCTGCTGACACAGTGCTTTCCTACTCTACATGGCTCTGCCATGAGAAAGCTCTTCTTTTTCTTGACCTAAAAATCGCTTTCCTTGGTGGTTTCCTTGCACTGCTCAAGTGTTACCCATTCAGGGCCACGTGTAACCAGTCTGCTCCCTTTTCACTTCGGCCTTTTCCCCAGCTCATTCTCCCTTATGGTCTTCAAGCTTCCCTCTCAGCTGGTCCTGCCTGAGTGAGGGGAAATGTCCTTAACTTCTCTGAGTCTAGTTTCTTCACCTGTAGAATGAAGATAATAATCCCTATCCTGCAGGGTTGTTGCAGACATTCAAATAATACCAATAAAAAGCCGAACCCAGATGTTTGGTTCAGGATAGAAGGCTGAGCATGTGCGTTTACCTGTCCTTCCTCCTGAAAATCCATGGAAAGTAACTAAAGAAAGACAGATAGAAAAACGCAGAACAGCGGAGAATTGGTGTGGGGGAGGATGCCTTGGATCAATGAATCAGATTTTAACATTTTTCTGGAATACCGGAAGGGGTCGAATCACATTTATGGGTAAATGGGAGCAGAGGAAGCCACAGCTGAGATCAAGAAGTAGAGAAGTGTACGGGGTAGGGGTGGGTATTTTGTTCTGTTTTAGCTGGGGAGTCAAAGTGGGAGAGAAGAAGAGGAAGGAGGTGCAGAAGCCAGGGTGGTGACTGATGGGAGAAGAGGCTGTAGTACTGCCACATGGCTTCCTTCACTTCTACTTGTTTGGGTCCACCATTTTCCCCCAGGCTGGGACCGTGAGATAGTCTCCAAAGAAATGAAGTAAGCAGTCTAACAGGGGCCAAGCTCCCACGTGAGGGACAGAAGAGGGCCCTTCTTGTTTTGACACTGAGGCACAGGCAAGAACTTGCTGCCAGCTGCCTACCTGGGCACGCTAGAAGCAAGTCCGCCAGCCAACAAGTCTCACTCGCATGCACAGAGCCTGCTTTCAGCTCAAAGAAGCAGAAATAGCTCAAGAAACTATCAGAAAACTTAATAATAAAAGCAAAAAACCTTTAACTCATCAGGGAGATTCAGGAAATGACTCCATTCAGGAAAAATAAGACCTGGGTATTATGATGAACATTCAGAGAAGGAGTTCTTATATATTAAAAATATGATTGACAACATTTTTAAAGATCAATAAAAGTATTGCAAAAAGGCTGAGAAATTTCTCAAAAACAGACTTACAGTGAGAAATAAAGGTCACGTTAGTGTTCATAGCAGCAACACTGAATGTTGGAAAACAATGGAGCAATACCTTCAAAAGGGCTAAGAGAAAATGATATTGAACTTAAAATGTGACATCCAGCCAAATTATCAGTCAGGCATGAGAGAAAAATTAAGGTGTTTTCCAACATTTAGGGATTCTGAAAGTTTCCCCTAATTCATCCTTTTGGTAAAAGATTGCTTGAGGATGTGCTCCAGCAAATAAAAGTCCACGATAGAGGATGACAGGGTATCCAAGAAGCACTGAATCCAACCCAGGAGAGCAATGTAAAGGGAACCCAGAATGACAGTCAGACAGACGATCAGGAAAGAAGGTAATAGATATTAGATCATTTACCAAATAGCAGGAGAGAAAATTCCTGGCAATTAGAAATGCCAGGAAAAACAAAAGCCCTGTAAGAAAATGGTAGTCCAAATATGAAGCAAACTAAAAAGTAGCCTGTATCCTGATTCTGAGCATGTCTCAGAAGAGAGTATCCTCCTTATCTCCTTTCTCCTTCAAGTAGCTCAATTTCAGTGACATCGAGTTACATATCCTTCTCTGTGGATCCCTTCACCCTTAGCTCTCCAGTAAAGAGTATTTATTTATTCATAATATCATAAGAACTGTTTACTTCAAGTGTCATAATCAATCTACAGACAGCATAAAGGACTTAATCATCCTTACATGATGTATCAAATTGCTTTCAGGTGCACAGTGGCTTAGGTAAATGAGGTTATTTTCCCCTTGTTCCAAGAGGACCAGAAATGGTCGAACTTGCTGAAGGAGACTACCAAGGTCATCTAGTTTTTTCCATCTAGCTTCAGTGTCCTATATCATTTAATTTTATAAAGAGTTAATGAAATTTTAATAAGAATTTTTATAAAAATAAAATTGTTCATAGTTCTAGAGTTCAATGTGTATCTAACTGACAATTTACAAATATGTGTAGATATATAAATTTAAGAGTAGCATGAAATGTTTAATATTACAAAATATTCCTCAGTTGCCTTGTGAAACTTCTACAAATAGCATAAACTCATGAATGTTCTGGAAACACAATTTAGAACACAAGGAAAATAAGGAGAAATTCATGTGTCACACTAATGGGAAATGATACTTTATGACATGAGAATCTATTGCATTCATGCTTTTTGAGAAGAAAGATTTATGAGTTAATTTGTCCTTCCATACCTTCCACTCAGACGCACCCTGCACTTTTTTTTTGTTTTAATTTATTTTTATTTTTGACTGCTTTGGGTCCTCGGTGCTGCGCACAGGCCTTCACCAGTTGCGGTGAGCGAGGGCTACTCTTTGCTGCGGTGCGTGGGCCTCTCATTAGGGAGGCTTCTCTTTGTTTCAGAGCACAGGCTCTAGGCACGTGGGCTTCAGGTGTTGTGGTATGTGGGCTCAGTAGTTGTGGCACACGTACTTAGTTGCTCCGCGGCATGTGGGATCTTCCTGAGCAAGGCTTGAACCTGTGTCCCCTGCATTGGCAGGTGGATTCCTAACCACTGCACCACCAGGGAAGTCCCCAGGAAAGACTTTATTGGGGCTCCTGCTGCAGCAGGAGGGGGGTTCCCTTGCTCACTCCCTGAAGGGGGGCGAGCTGGTTCCTTATATGGGGTGAGGGTGTAGGGGTGGGTCCGGGGGTCGGCCCAAGGGGTGGCTTAGGTGGTCTGCCCACCCATTTGCTGGTGCTGTGTGGGGTTTTGGTCTCTTTGTATCTTGTTCATAATTTGCCCCAACTGTGCTTGCACACAGTTATTTTTAGTCCCCTATAGCTTCTTTGTATTTTGTTGCTGGAGGAGGGGTTTTTTCAGTTGCAAGCACTGCAGCAAAGGGTTCCAGGTCCTAGCCTGTCTCACGTTCACAGTCTCACTCTGCCCCTTACTAGTAATGTGACAAGTTACTAGCAAGTTGCTAACATTTCGTGTCTTGGGGTGCTCCAGGGTAAAATGGGAGGTTTGTCAAGGGCTTAAATCGATGGTCCTTGGAAAGCTCTCAGAGCATGGCCCTAACCATGTTGGCTCTTACCTAGCATGCAACTAAGTCTGAGACTCAGGAGGTCAGGGGAGGGCTCTGCTGGAGCCTGGGATCCCTACAGCTCCTGTCTGACACCCAGTTTCAGCGTTGGCCTCAGTCCTGTGCTTCTTGAATTGCAGCTGCCTGTGATTAACATGGGTTCCAGGTGTGGCTTGGACCAGCTAGGTCAGAAACATCAATCCTCACCCTGGGCCCTGCAGCCAATCGCAGTGCTTCCTGGGGGAAGGGAGCTCATGGAGATGCTTATCTTTTTAATTAGATTGGGGCCAGGAGGCAGGATCAGGTAGGTTGAGGGGTGGAGATCATTCAGGGTCACACCAACTAATGGATGGAAAATCCCCAGGTGATCTCAGAAAAAAGCAAGGAGTCCAGCAAGTCCCACCCCTGGCTGAAACTGGTTCAGTGCAGGATTAAGACTGTTGGCGTTGCTCTTACAAAGACTTTCCCAATTTATGATCCTGGGACTGAAAATTGGGCAATAGTTTAGAAGCCTGGGTAAACGGTAGTGTACCAAAGAGTTTGCAAACTTGCTTATCTGCAAATAAAGTCATTTCTTGGAGAGATCTGGAGACCTATTAGTAGAATGATTGTGGAATGAGCAATGTTATTCACAAAGCAGCTGAAACTGGTCTAAGAGCCCCATGGTTCCTAGTTCCAGCTCTTCCAATAACTAGCTTTCTGAACTCACGAAAGTGTCTCTTCGGTTTTCACATAGGTTGACCAGATGACTACTAGTGGCTAATATGTATAACGTCCACCACTTGCTGGGTGATTACTGTGCATATTGAGGCACCATATTGAGCACCATGTGGAGCTAAATGCTCCACATATTATATCACTGACTCTTTCCAATAACCCTATGGTAGGCATTGTTAACCCATCTTGTAGATGAGGAAACTGAGGCTGGGGAGAGTAGGTGATTTGCCCTGGAGGCAGAGCCAGGCCTTGAATCTAAGCACGATGCTATTCAGCCTGCCCTGATATCTTTAATTCAATTTGCCATGAGTTCCAGTTTTTAAGCGCCTATTATGTGCCAGGCTTGTGAATAGCCAACTACGGGTTTTTTTTTTCTTTTTGCCGACTATGTTTTGATATCCCAAGCAAAATTTGTGGAATTGCAGAATCTCAGGTCTGCAACAAAGAAAGTCATCCTGCCTCTTTACCCACCAGGCAGGTCTGAGGCCCCTGAAAATGCCCCATATGGGCCCTCTATGATGTGCAGTGCCCTGAGTCAACCCAGCCTGTCCAACGATACAAGTGGTTTTCCACACCTGAGAGCAGCAGGACGCCATCAAAGCCCTGACTTAGACCTCCCAGTGGAGAGGGACCCTCCACTCTAAGCCAACGCTAGCCTGGACCAGGTCCCACCCCTACAATGTCAGGGGCTCTCCCCTACAATGTCAGGGGCCCAGTTCTCATCTCCAGGGGACCACATCTGTGAGCCTGGGGCAGTGGTGAGCTGCAATAACTAGGTTCTGGGAACCCAATTCTAGCCTTTTGTGACATTAGCTTCCCAATTGCCACCAGATTATTGATGCACCTGGGGTCTTACCTTTGATTTGGCAAAGTGCCCTTCCCCTTCCTGTCTTATCTTTGCCCCACTCACCTCAAGGTTTGAGCAGTGGTTGAGACTCCTCCCAATAACCCATGCCATGGGTACCATCTGCCTTATTTTTTTTTTTTTTCCATCTGCCCTGTTTTAACAGATCAGGAGACCCAGTGACAGCAAGGGTCTTTTCCAAACTCACACAGCAAGGATGTAGTGAAGCCAGAACTTGAACCCCATTTCTTGACTCCTAGTCTAATTCCAGTGGCCCAGCTTCCCAAAGTGAGATGAATTTATAAAACAACCTGGACACATTAACACAAGGTTATTCCCCATTCAGTTCTCCATCAGTCTTCCTAATATCTCAAGTAGATGCAGTTTAGTGCTAGGATGTCTTCAGTGCTTGTCCCACACTTGCCCTGTTCCTCTTTTGAACAGAGAGAGAGGGTAAGGAGTCAGGGAGGGGATGCGAGGGAGCCTCAGCCTGCTACAGAGCCTGGCTAGAAATGGCATAACTTTGCTTCATTTCTTCTCTGTCTCCATGGTTACCCCCTGTTTATGGCACACGATGCAATTTCTCGTCTATAATATCGATACAAAATTTCCTTTTCAGATGAATTTAGGTGTAATAATAGACCAGGTGATATGTGATGACTAAAATAGTGCAGGTGGTTCTCAAAGGACTACAGTTGGGGAAATACTGCCCTACACCAGGCTGACCCCAAGTGCTCAAAGCCAACCGGGCTGCTGGTTCTGTCTCCTCTCCCCTCCTGCGTCCTCCCTAGCTGAGCATTGGCACCTTTGTGTGGGGTCGAAAAGTCACAAGGAAAGTCTGCGCTTCTCTTTGGCTGTTGATGGGATGGGGGTGTTGGAGGAAGGAGGTGAGGAAGGGCTGTCACCACGCTTTCAGATTGCATAGGGTGGCCAGGATGACCCCAGCATATGTGCCAATATCTTGGTGCTCAGTGTGTACGCCTGGCTCTGTGGATTGTAACTCGGAGTGTTCCCTAGAGGCTGAACCTCCTCGGTAGAGTAGGGACAGAAGGGGCCTGCCATCCCCTCTCAGTGGGGGGCCTGGGCCAGTAGCTATTAAACCCTGAGAGAGTTAGAGGCTCAGGCTGAGCTGATCTTGAGGCTTGGTGGGTTGGGATTCAAGGGCCACCCTATCGCGGAAGTTGTTGTTCGGGGCTCTGGCTGCTCCTGTGTGGCTCAGAGGGAGGGCGCTACGATGGGGGAAGGGTCCCCTTTAGCCGGGGCTCCTGAACTGCAGGGGCCGCTCTTGGGTGTCCGCTGGGCTCCCGCAGCAGAAGCACAAGGGGGTTTCTGCACTGCCCACGTAACCCAGAGCACCCTGACACCACTTCCCGAATCTTCGAACTGCACTGAGTGAAGACTGCAGTTGTTAAGAGCGACTGGCTTTGGTGTCAGACAGACTCGAGTTTGAATCCCCCTAGTTACCCTCAGCTATTGAATGGGGATAATAACACTCCTTACCTCTTGGGTTATGGTGAGCATTCAATGAGATTTTAAAAAACATTTTATTAAAGTATAGTTGATTTGCAATATTGTTTAAATTTCTGCTGTACAGCAAAGTGACTCAGTTATACATACATATATTCTTTTTCATATTCTTTTCCATTATGGTTTGTCCCAGGATACAGAATACTGTTCCCTGTGCTATACAGTAAGACCTTGTGGTTTGTCCATCCTGTATGTAATAGTTTGCCTCTGCTAATCTCAAACTCCCAATCCTTCTCTCCCTTACCCTCCTTCCCCCTTGGCAACCACAAGTCTGTTCTCTATATTTGTGAGTCTGTTTTTGTTTCGTAGATATGTTCATTTGTGTTGTATTTTAGATTCCACATATAAGTGATATGGTATTTATATTCCTCTTTCTGACTTTGCTTACTATGATAATCTCTAGGTCCATACATGTCGCTGCAAATGGCATTATTTCATTCTTTTCAATGGCTGAGTTATATCCCATTGTATCCATTGTATGTATGTATATATATATATATATGTATATATATACACCACATCTGTTTTATCCGTTTATCTGTTGATGGACATTTAGGATGTTTCCATGTCTTGGCTACTGTAAATAGTGGTGCTATGAACATAGGTGTGCATGTGTCTTTTTGAATTATGGTGTTGTCTGGGTATATGCCCAGGAGTGGGGTTGCTGTATCATATGGCAACTCTGTTTCTAGTTTTTTGAGGAACCTCCATACTGTTTTCCATAGTGGCTGCACCAATTTACATTTCCACCAACGGTGTAAGAGGGTTTCCCGTTCTCCACACCCTCTCCAGCACATTAACTGAGGTTCTTCAAGCTGATTGCTTAACACGTAATATGTGCTCAGTAAACAGTGCTCAGTGAACACTTCTCTGTTCAGAAATCTAGGATCTGGAACTTGCAAATGATGGATGCCGGTTCCCCTTAGCCTACTTTTCCAATCTCTTCATTGTCAGGCCCCCACCTACCCTAGCAACCAAATGTAATCCATGCTAACCCAGAAATATGTCCCAAGCTCTCCTGCCTCCATGCTTCTGCTTCTGCTGTTGCCTCTTCTTGGAATTTCCTGTCCACAATTTCTACCTGTTTAAAATCCTTCGAGGCCACCTCCTTCAGGAAGTCTTCAGTCTTGCCTACAGCCAGATGTAATTGCCCTCTTTGGAACTTCTATGGGGGTTTGTCTAGATACTTTCTACCCTGTAGGAGAGGAGACAAGTTAGTCTGACAGTCTTCCTAGCGGACTCTGAGGTCCCAGAAGGCCGAGGCTGAAAGAGGCGATTCCTTCCTCTCTTCTTGATTCTGTGCTTTAGCAAAGCTCCCTGCACACCTGAAATGTCCTTTGATTGTCTTGGTTTTTTTTTTTAATTATTTTATTTATTTATTTTTGGCTGCTTTGGGTCTTCATTGCTGCGCGCAGCCTTTCTCTTGTGGCGAGTGGGGACTCCGTTGTGGTGTGTAGGCTTCTCATTGCGGTGGCTTCTCTTGTTGTGGAGCACGGGCTCTAGGCCCGCGGGCTTCAGTAGTTGTGCACGTGGGCTCTAGAGCTCAGGCTCAGTTGTGGCGCACGGGCTTAGTTGCTCCACGGCATGTGGGATCTTCCCAGATGAGGGCTCGAACCCGTGTCCCCTGCATTGGCAGGCCGATTCTTAACCTCTGTGCCACCAGGGAAGCCCTGTCCTTTGATTGTTGAGTGAATGAATCAATGTGAGAACCAAGAGAGCCCGAGTTTGGGCTCTGTTTTTGTGGGACACTGTTGAAGGCTGGGTCAGGAAAAGACTCAGGTGGAATTAAATATGTATTAATGAAGTTATCCTATGGTCCCCAGCATCCTGCTTTGCCTAGTGAGTCATGTGGTGGTGAATTCTTTCACTTCATACCACAAATATTTATTGAGCTCTGCCTTAATGCAGACATCGTGCTGGGAACAGCAGACACAAAGCTGGGTAGGACAGTGTCCGTCTTCTCCAGGAACCCACCGTGTGGGTAAGGAACCGTTTAATAAAAAGTCAACACACAGTAAGATGAGCACTGTGTAGATTAGTAGCACCTATGCCTTTTTTGCACAAACCAGTCTCCCCTCTCTTCCTTCCTTATTGGACCCCCTCCCCGTCCTGCCCCGGTCTGGGGACAAGTGTCATCGCCGAATCCAAGGAATGACCCTGGGGACATTCTATCTCACATCTCATCTTCAGTGTTTCTAACCTGTGGACGATTTTGCCTCCCAGGGGACATTTGGCAATGTCCAGAAACATTTTTGGTGGTCACAACCTGTTGGGTGGGGAGAGGCAGCTATTCCACTGGCATCTAATGGGTAGAGGCCAGGCATGCTGCTAAAGATCCCACAATGCATAGGAGAACCTCCCAAAACCAAGGAGTGCCCGGCTCCAAATGTCAATAGTGCCGAGGTTGAGAATCCCTGCTTTACGTTTACCCTATAAAACTGTGAGATGAGTTTTAGCAGCTCAAACATGTAGGGAAGGGAGCCAGGGGAATCAGAAAGCCTGCTTTCCAACCCCTGCCTTATCAAAAACTTGTATCGGACCTCTGGTTCATCCTCCATCAAATGTGGATAGTCAGGGCTAGCCCTGCCTCCTTGATGGAGATGTTTGGGGGCTGAAATATGCGAAAGCAATTGAGAGCACCTGCCAGGGAAGGTGGATGATGAGGCTGGGCTTGGAGGGGGTGGGAGGCCCCCATCTAGCTAATGTCTATTGCAGACACTTGGCCCAAATTTTCTAAGAGAGTTTCAATTTCAAATACTCTGCCCTTCCTCTGTCTTCAAACATAAATTTTACAAATCAGGCCATCTGTGCCTCAGATTAAAAGACACCTGGATCTAGCTCCCTTTCTCTTCTTTTCCCTTTTTTGTTTATTGTACAAAATTTAAAAAATACATATGTAATCCTTTCAAATATAAAAATAGAAGCCTAAAGTAAACACTGCTTTACAAATGACTTTTTCCTTGCTTATCTGTAGATTATGGACATCTGTCCATGAAAGTAGTTTGACTTCTACAATTTTATTTTAGTAGATTCATTCCACAATCTATTTAACCAATCCCCAACTTTGAAACATTTTTGTTGTTTCCAAATCTTCACCGTTATACTCTGTGCTGTAATAAACATCTAGTATCTTTTGTGTGTGTCCATTCATAATTTTTTCATTAGGACACACCATGCCTTGAAGTAGAATTTCTGGCTCAAAGTACACATATTTTTTCTTTTTCAAACAGTATTTATTTACTTTTAAAAATGCTACTTCAGTAAAATTTGGGAAATTCAGAAAAATAGAAAGAAGGAAAAGTAAAGAATTATCTTTATCTACCATCTGACCACAACCACTGTTGACATTTTAGTATATTTCATTTCCATATTTTGTATGGCTTCTTTTTTTTTTGTTTGTTTTCTTTTTCGGTACGCGGGCCTCTCATTGCAGAGGCTTCTCTTTGTTCCAGAGCACAGGCTCTAGGCACGAGGGCTTCAGGTGTTGTGGTATGTGGGCTCAGTAGTTGTGGCTCACGGGCTCTAGAGCACAGGCTCAGTCGTTGTGGCACATGGGCTTAGGTGCTCCGCGGCATGTGGGATCTTCCCGGACCAGGGCTTGAACCTGTGTCCCCTGCATTGGCAGGTGGATTCCTAACCACTGCACCACCAGGGAAGTCCCCATCCTGCACTTTGAAAGCAGTTTCTGTCTCTGACATTGGCATTGGGACCATCCATATACTCTCTTGGCATACAGATACTTTTTTAAAGTAGGCTTTATTTTTTAGAGCAATTTTAGGTTCAGAGCAAATCTGAAAGAAAAGTATAGAGATTTGCCATGTGCTCTCTGCCCCCACACATGCATAGGCTCCCCCATTATCAACATCCCTCACCAGAGTGTGCATTTGCTAAAACTGCTGAATTTGCATCATAATCACCTGAAGGTGATAGTTTACATTAGGGTTCACTCTTGGTGTTGTACATTCTATGGGTTTGGATAAATGTTTAGTGACATACAGTCACCATCAGAGTATCATACAGAGTAGTTTCACTGCCTTAAGAATCCTCTGTGCTCTGCCTATTCATCCCTCCCTCCACCAACCCCTGGCAACCACTGATTTTTTTTGTCTCCATAGTTTTGCCTTTTCTAGAATGTCATCTAGGTGGAATTATACAGTATGTAGCCTTTTCTTATTGGCTTCTTTCACTTAGTGATATGCATTTATCTCCTCCATGTCTTTTCATGGCTTGATCGCTCATTTATTTTTAATGTTGAATAATATTCCATTCACACTGTGGGTGTCCCACAGTTTATCCATTCATCTACTGGAGGACATCTTGGTTACTTTTAGATTTTGACAATTATGAATAAAGCGGCTATAAAACATTCATGTACTGGCTTTTGCTTGGACATAAGGTTTCAACTCCTTTGGGTAAATACAAAGGAGCACAATTGCTGGATTATATAAGAGTATGTTTAGTTTTGTAAAAACTGCCAAACTGTCTTCCGGAGTGGCTGTACCATTTCGCATCCCACCAGCAACAAATGAGAGTTCCTGTTGCTCCACGTCCTCGCCAGCATTTGGTGTTGTCAGTCTTCTGGATTTTGGCCATTCTAATGGGTGTGTAGTGGTATCTCCTTGTTGGTTTAATTTGCATTTCCCTGAAGACATATGATGTGGAGCATCTTTTCATATGCTTCTTTGGCGTCTGTATATCTTCTTTAGTGAGGCATCTGTTAAGGTCTTTGACTCACTTTTTGTTGATTTGAGGACATAGGACAAGAGCTGGAGGAGTATTTTCTTAGGGAACAGTGTTAGACACAAGAGCAGACCAGGGTTTAGGGTTAATTGATCACACTGTGCCAAATAAGTACTAGCTTGTGAGTGACAGAGGCCCCCAGGTATTCTTTAATAAATTTGTGTTTTGAGTGTTTGGATATGTAGGCTCTCTAAAGCACAAGGCCCAGGACAGGGACCTCTTATTCCTGAGTGTGGGGCAGGATTACCTGCAGCCTTCTCTCGGCCCCATCCATCTAGTATACGCATGAGCACAGCCTCTATGTCATGCAGCCCTAAATTCAGGTCCTAGGTCTGCCCCTTACTAGCCTTATAACTCTGAGCAAACCATTGAATCTCTTGAGCCTCGGCTTTGTCATCTGTAAAGTGGGGTCATAACAGGATTCTTCTCCAGGGTTGTTAGTGGAGGCCTCCCCCGAACACTTGCTGGGCTTGGGGCAAAAGCAAAGGTGGAGGATTGTCCTGTAGTTCATCTCTTCTCTTCCCACCCCTGCCTCCGTTCCACACTGTAAACATCAAAGTGCAAGCGCTCAGTCCCTATCCACGCATCTCCCATCCTTGAATACAGCTGCCCCTTGGCCATCCCTCAGCCCTAGGAGTGTACAGACTGATGGCATGGTCTACCCTCAGGCAGGACCAACCTGGGGAGGAGGCCCACACAGACTCTGGAATTGGTCCCAGGTACCCAAAGCCTTGTCTAGTTGGTGGGATGGGGACAGTGGGGGAGGGACAGGTATGAGAGTTCCAGGTGGATGTGTCTCCTTGGACCCTCAGACTCCTCACCTGTGGGGAGGGGGACCAGAGACAGACCCTCTAAGGCAGGGGGTCCATAGCAGGGCCCTGACTGTCCAGCTCTAAAGTGGTCCTGATGGTGCAGGGTCCATGAGATGATGTTCAGAAATTGCTTAGCCCAGCTCTTGGCGCTTGTTAAGTGTTCAGCACTCAATAAATATTAGTTGTTGGTATTATTATTATTATTATTATTATTAAAGTGAGACACTGAGGGCTGATTCTTCCTTCAAGATGTGGTAGAAATAAAAGAGATTATTCAGGTGAAGCATTTGGGTGAGATGAGACGGCAGCCCTGTGTGCACCGAGGCTGAGGTTGCACAGAGAGTGGCCAGCTTGCTTGTTGGAGACACAGGGGACCTCTCTGCCCCCTGGAAGGTGTCATTACCAGCATCGTGTCCTTCCCAAGGGGCGTCAGAGCTCTGCAGTCACAGAGAAGGACTTGGCAGGGGCCTTCTCAGAGATTCATAAACAGAAGCCTAAGAAAGGCTGTAGCCCTATGAATCCCTGTTTATGGAGCACCTACTATGTGCATAGACCCTATGCTATGGTTTTTCCCTATGAGGGAGGGACACTTTGCAGATGTGGAAACTGAGCCTCAAGAGGTAAGTGGTTTGGTCAAAGTCATGCATCCAGGGAGGGCAGAGCATCTGACTCCCAAGGCTGAGCCCTTTCCATTGCACTGTGATGCTGCATCTAAAGCACAATTTATGGACGGAGGGGGAAACCTTCCCAGGGAGGCCACAGATGATTTCCAAACAGAGAGGATGACAGTGTGGATTATGGAAGTGCCCAGTGCCAGGAAGCACACAGTAAGTCCTGCTCCTTGTTTGACCCACTGAGCCCAGCCCCACAGGGCACCCTTGGAGAAGGCTCCATTCTCACCCGCTCCTGCTTCTGGGTCACCTTGACCTAGGCCAGGGGTGGAGAAGGCTGCTCCTGGCCTCTTCTGGGTCCTGGTGTCAGGCCCTTGGCAGCATGAATGAACAATCTCCCAGAGCTTGAGTTTACCTCCTGCTCTGTTGAGGGTGGTGGTGTGGGTGAGTGTGGGCTGCGTCTCCGCCTCCTCACCAGGGCCAGCCTCAGGGACTTCAGCCTTGACCGCCTTCCATCCTGGAAGTTGTTTCTGCACTCTCAGGGCATGGCTTTGGAGTCTGTTGGACCTGGGTTCAGATCTCAGTTCTACAAAACTAGATGAGTGGCCTTGGGCAAGTCATTTAACCTCTGCGTGCCTTGGTTTCCTCATCTGTAAAATGGGGTTGATAACGGTACTGACCTCGTGAGGTCGTGTGGTGACAATCAAATGAAGTAATGTGTAGGCAGTGCTGGACCCAGTGCCTGGCAGGTCTTAAGTGCTCAGTATTTTAATCTATTATTAGACTACTTTATTCTTTTAAGTAACAGATCACATGGACCTTAGGTTCTTAATCAGGGTCTTCTGGGGGTTCCAGAGATGGCTTTGGGACAGCCTGTGAATTCCCTAAGATCATATGTAAGATTGACTGAGGTTGTTCATATGGGTATTTTTAGGGAGAGGAAGGTTTATAGCTGTCAGTGAATTTTCAGGGGTGTTTATGACCCCTGCTCTGAGGGGTCCCAGGCACAGTGCTAGGCTTGGCGGGTCGGAAAAAGACCAAAAGACGTAGTCACAGCCTCAGCTGCCTTGGGCAGCGCCACCACAGCAGAGATGTGTGTGGAGTTTTCTCTTTGTCTCCCATATTTTCTTTAACCCTTTTGTTTCATCTATTTTTTCTTTTGTCACCTTATTTTTTGGTTGTTTAAGCTCTTAATTTTTTCCATCTACCTATTCTTTTCTCTTAAATGGAAAAAAGGACCTGGCAGAGAGTTTACTATATGAGAGAAAACACTTGCCAAGTTTTCAAGGTAAATAGCGTGTGTTTCGGCGTGGGGCAGATGCTGTGTATCATCGGTGCTTGTGCAGCCACAGAATATCCCTGGGAGGGCACACCAGTAAGTGGTGACAGTTGACTTGGGGAGGGGGGGACTGGGGCGCAAAGGTGGGAAGGAGTCTTACTCTCTTTGTATCTTTTATGTTTTGTACATTGTGTATGGAGACCTATTTAAAAATAGGTTTGTTTTTTTGCGGGGGGGGGGCTTCCCTGGTGGCGCAGTGGTTAAGAATCCGCCTGCCAACGCAGGGGACACGGGTTCGAGCCCTGGTCCGGGAAGATCCCACATGCCGAGGAGCAACTAAGCCCGTGCACCACAACTACTGAGCCTGCACTGTAGAACCCACGAGCCACAACTCCTGAGCCCGTGTGCCACAACTACTGAAGCCCACGTGCCTAGAGCCTGTGCTCCGCAACAAGCCACCGCAGTGAGAAGCCCGCGCACCACAATGAAGAGTAGTCCCTGCTCGCCTCAACTTGAGAAAGCCTGCGCGCAGCAACGAAGACCCAACACAGCCAAAAATAAATAAATAAATAAAAGAATCTGCCTGCCAGTACAGGGAACACAGGTTCAAGCCCTGGTCTGGGAATATCCCACGTGCCGCAGAGCAACTAAGCCCGTGCGCCACAACTACTGAGCCTGCCGTGTAGACTGAAGCCCATGTGCCTAGAGCCCATGCTGAGAAGCCACCACCACGAGAAGGCTGTGCACTGCAACGAAGAGTAGCCCCTGCTCACTGCAACTAGAGAAAGCCCGTGCGCAGCAATGAAGACCCAATGCAGCCAAAAAATAAATTAAAAATAAATAAATAAAACCTTACTTAAAAAAAAAAAAAAGATTAGGTTACCCCGAAAGCGGACCCTGTACAAGTAGTTTCTTTGCGTGGGGATCCCAGGAAGCCCTGGAAAGAGGATGGAGAAGTGAGGCAGAGAAGGAAGGAAGCCAATACGGAGTATGTTTACGTCTGTGGGCTATCGGAGTTCATTGCTGCTGAGGACTTCTGGAGGACGGTGTAGAACATGACTCAGATTTGTCCCATTGTAAGGGTAAAGATGCTGATGTTATGAATTCACTAACTCCTGTTTGTTATCTGTTAAGGGCTGTTCCCAGGGGTGGCCTGCCCTGTGCATGCGTCAAGCAAGCTCGTGCTACACGAGAAAACCCTCAGGCAGAGCGGTAGGATCTCGGGGTTAGCAGCCATCTGCAGAATGGGTACAGGTTGGCGCCTACTGTATCTTCATGGGACCAGCCCTTCTTGGTCCTGCTGGGCTAGGGTAAAACATTGCTCTGAGCCACCAGACAACCACGAGTGAAAACTTTATTGCTCCAAGCACTTTATATGAATGTCACTACCACCTGACCTGGGCAAATATATAAAAAGCACAACCTATTGTACAGTCATTCCAACTCCTCGACTAATGCACTGTACAGATGCTTCCCAGGCCTTGTCCCCAGCACGATGGATGCATTTCAGTGGCAGCAGCTACACTTGTCCGAGGCCCCTTTGCAGATGCAGCCCTTGGCACACTTGACGCAGCCCGGGGGGCAGCAAGGACAGCAGCCTGGAAGGGGCAGGAGATGGACAGATCAGCTTTGGGTCAACACTCTTATCTGACCACTTCCCCCTTCACCACTTAGAAGGAAGTAGAAAAACAAGAGCATGCTACACACAGGTTCCGATCCACATGAGCAAAAAACCTGGGACAGGAAGTGGTGGGATGTTAGAGCTGGAAGGGACCTCAGGGGTCACCCAGAGTCCATCAGAGGCCAGGGAGGGGAAGGGGTTGGCCCACCGCCATTGGACAGTGGCAGATCCAAGGGCTCATGACGCCAGGCCATTCCCTTCACTACTGGGCAGGCTGGAACCTCCCCTCAGCCCTCTTCTTATCCAAACCCCTGCAACACTGAGGATGCCCTCACCCCCAGGTCAGCTGCAGCCCGGGGGACTCAGCTTTCATTTCAGATCCCTCCCAAATGGGTAAAGGCATCCAGGACCCCCTCAATCCCACCGTGGCTGGAGGGTTGAGGATGACAGAAACGGACTCCCAGCTCCCCGCCAGCAGTGCGTGGCCCCGGTCACCAGACTCACTTTTTTGACATGTTTTACAGCTGCAGGTTTTGCATTTGCAGTTGTCTCCGCAGGTGCAGGTTCCTCCTAGGAGAAAGGACAGAGCCACAAGCATGAGCATCGAGGTGGAGCAGGCACGCAGGCGCGCCACAGGCCAGCTAGGTGGCCGAGGGTCTGGGCTGCCCTTGGTCAGTGGATGGACAGGAGGTTGAAGATGCTGCTGAGAATCACCCCAGTGGTGAAGACCACCCAGTGGTTCCCAGTCACAGTCCATGGACAGAAACTGGGGGGGACTACATCAGAATCCCTGGGGGTACTTATTAAAATGCAGATTCCTAGGGCCAACCTTTGAGATATTATGATTCATAGGTCTGGGTGGAGAAAGGGAATCAGTATTTTTTAAAAAGCAACCCAGGGACTTCCCTGGTGGTCCAGTGGTTAAGACTCCTCGCTTCCACTGCAGGGGGCATGGATTTGATCCCTGGTCAAGGAACTAAGATCCTATGTGCTGCGCAATGTGGCCAAAAAATAGAAGAAGGAAAAAAAAAGCAACCCAGATGATTCTGATGTACAATCAGGTTTGAGAACCACTAAGTTAGGCCAAGCCCAAGGTCCCCTGGGGACTGTCGAAAACTTTAAGGTATCAGGCAAGATGGAAATCCTCAACTCCTCACCTTTTCAAGGTATCAGGCAAGATGGAGATCCTGAATGTGTAGGAGGAAGGGCAAAGGATATAAACAAGCCCAAAGTGAGAGTCACAGCTACCACTTGTTTCCATATCATAAAACCATCTATATTTTTTTTAAAAAATCATCCTGCTTCTTGTTTTGAGTTTCAAGATGCTGGAAGCTTCTGTCTTTTTGGCAAATTTTGGGGACAGACATGTCCTGTTAGGAACCAGGGAGACTTGTGAGACTTCTTGATGCCCTTTCCAAAGGTCATAAAACCCAAGATGGCTCTGAACCCTGACCTCACTTCTCCTGGCCAACATGCTTCCATGGAATTAAGCAGTTTCAGACTTGGAGGTCCGCATATGCTTCTAATAACTCCCCTGACATCTGCAAATGCTTTATGATTTTAACCCTTTCACAGCAACCCTAGGAGGTGGGCAGCTGGGGATAAGTAACCCTATTTTTCAGATGAAGAAACTGAGGCTTGGAAATAATAAGTGTCAGGAGTGGATGGGAGCAATGGACCAGAAGCAGGTTGGTCTGGGCCAGAGCTCTTCCCCCACCCTGGTGGCTGCTCCCAGAGGCTTGCCGCTAGGTCCCACCGCAGTCATTCCTAAGCCAGGTTATTAATTCTAGCAAATCAAGCTGGTATCCAACAGAGAGCGGGAGCTGCCACAAAGGTGGCCAGTCTCACACAAACTCCATTGGTGCTTCTAATTGGAAGAAGAGAAGCATTAATCACAGTCCTGCAGGCTCCCTGTGGGAAGCTGGCGAGAGGTCACAGAATCCCAGGGTGGGCATCCTTACTCACCAGACATGCAGGTGCATTCCCCAGGGTCCATGGTCCAGGTGTCTGAGAGGCTGTGGTGCTGTCACAGCTGGTGAAGTGAGGCTGAGTGAGCAGTCACCAGAGGCTTCTTTTTTATGGCTGTGTGGGTGTAGACTTGGACTCACATCACCTCTCCCTGGGGCCAGACGCCCTGTACACAGCCCAGCCATGGGATGGGTGTTGGCTGAGGAGGGCAGAGGAGAGGGCAAGCAGTACAGTCATTTAGGTGGCTTTTCACAAAGGGTGCAGGTGGCTGTACCTGCCACCTGCTGAGGTGTCAGGGAGCCAGGCTTAGGCTCAAATTGCAGTCACGTTGCGCAGATTGGGAGCTACCTGTGTCCCCTCTCCAAGTCCTACACATACTGTTATCTGCCATTTCTGTTCCCTCCTTCACAGGGGCTGCTCCTGTCCTGGCCCGGGGTCTCATCTATCTCCCCTGGTTGACTATGAAAGCCCTTTACCATGTGCAGGCGGGGGCCCCTATTCTGTGCCCTGGCTTTAGAAGGCCCCCAAAGTCAGGGGCAGGTGCCCACTCAGAGCCTGTAACCTCTCTTTCTAGACCACATGTGGAGCACCCTGGATGCTGGAATCTTCTGTCTTCCCAAGCCTGCTTGCTTCTAAGGATTTGCTCAGTCCTCTTCCCCAGGCTCCCAAGGACAGGTGTGCAGCCAGTGTGTGTCTCTCTAGGCCTGAGAGGTGGCCGCGGGTGGCTGTTTGCTGGGGGTACAGACAGAGTTTGGATGTGTGGGCTGGTGCCCACAGGGGTGTGTGAAGGAAGGAGCTAGGGGTGGGGAGAGAAGGGAGGGGGGCCACAGATTGGGGGTTGGGGCCATGGGGCAGATCGCCAGGCACCTCTGCATTCTAGGTTGCAATGTTAAGGTAGGAGGGTAGAAAGTATTTTATTTGTTTATCTGATTTATAACTTTAAAATATTTTAGCCGGGGGGCTTTCCTGTTGGCGCAGTGGTTGAGAGTCCGCCTGCCGATGCAGGGGACATGGGTTCGTGCCCCAGTCCGGGAAGATCCCACATGCCGCGGAGTGGTTGGGCCTGTGAGCCATGGCCGCTGAGCCTGCGCGTCTGGAGGCTGTGCTCCGCAACGGGAGAGGCCACAACAGTGAAAGGCCCACGTAGCGAAAAAAAAAAAAAAAAAAAAAAAAAAAATATATATATATATATATATATATATATATATATATATTTTAGCCGGGTAGTATGTGGACCTCTCACTTGTATTCTTGCTCTGCCCCCCTAAACATTAGGAGGGGCCTGGAACTAGCCTCCTGTGTTCTCGCCCCCTCCTCCTCACTCTGAAAGGCCAAAAATTGGTCCTGGCCACCACCAGTGGAGATAGTTTCTCCCATGTGTAAGTTAGTGGGTTCTCCTTTACTCATCCGCAAGGACCACCAGGGCCTCAGTCTGACCCATGGAGCCGTGGGTTTGAGCTGAGAACTTCTAGTGAGGAGAAAGGGATTCAGCCCCATGGTCATCAGGGCACTGGGGAAGGGTAGGGAGGGGCAACATTGTAGTGGTCCCCAAATGGTCCCTGCCCCAAAGGAGTTCACAGCGTAGTCGGGGATCCAGGCCCATTCATTCATTCAGCACCTTCCAAGGGCCAGCACTGTGCTGGGCACTGGAGAGCCAGGGGTGAGTAAAAACAGAGCTAATCAGCCAAAAATAAATAAATAAATTTATTTTTAAAAAGGGCTTGTCTGGTGTTGCAGTGGTTGAGACTCCGCCTGCCAATGCAGGGGACACGGTTTCAAGCCCTGGTCCGGGAAGATCCCACGTGCCGCAGAGCAATGAAGCTCGTGTGCCACAACTACTAAGCCTGCGCTCTAGAGCCTGTGCGCCACAACTACTGAGCCCTCATGCCACAACTACTGAAGCCCTTGCATCTAGGGCCCGTGCTCCCCAACAAGAAATGCCACTGCAATGAGAAGCCCGCGCACCACAACAAAGAGTAGCCCCCGCTCGCCACGACTAGAGAAAGCCCGCGGGCAGCAACGAAGACCCGATGCAGCCAAAAATAAATAAATAAAATAAATTTATTAAAAAACCAAAAAAAATAAAACAGCTAATGGTGCAGAAGGGCTGGAGGATATCTCAGCCCAGGAAACCCACGACCCGGCAGGGCTGCTGTCAAAGCCCAAAGGCTGGATCTGCCTTCCCACGCTTGCATTTACAGCCCAGTCCCAGCCCATCTCTTGGAAGGTCCAGCTTCTTCCCCCTTGCCCTCCACTCTTGAGTGTGCCCTGTAGCAGATATGAATGCCTTGGAAGGTCTGGCCCAACTAAGTGAGCCCAGAGAAAGGAAAGGATTTCCCTTCCCCCTTATCTAAGCCGTCTCTCCTCCTCCCTGCTCACTCTCTGAGCCAGAAGTTGCTTCTTCCTTGGATGGCTGACACTGTAGTGTTGCTTAAGGCCTCAACTGAATGATAGTATGAAAATCCAATCCCCAAGCTTTTTCCCAGTTTCTGGGCTGTGTGGATTGAAACAACCATGTGTAGCATCAGGTGGTAGAGTCCATGTTGACTGCACCCGGGCTGTCCAGTTCCTGTTACATGGTGTCCCCTAGGGCCTGGGGAGGCGCATCCACAGACCCCGTCTGCCCTTTTGGCCATCTTCTGGGTCTCAGCTCCTGATCTCTGCATGGCAGCAGGAAAACAAGAACACACACGCCACCCCAGGAACGTGGAATGGCTGGGGGACACAGCTTAAATGCGCACTTAGAAAATAAGTATCAGTGCCACTGGCCCTCCATTCCCACGGCGGTGGGACCCGCAGCTGCAGAGGGTGGACTGCTCGCTGTCTTCTGTACCGGACTTCACTATCCCTGGATTTTGGTATCTGCTGGGGTCCTGGAACCCATACGCTGTGGCTACTGAGGTATGACTGTATTTCTTCAGAGGCATCATCCTTAGCCTTCTCAGGGGATTCAAGGGGCCCTTGAAAATCTGATGAAAGCTCTACCTAGGCAAAAAAAAAGCACAAATACATGACATTTTCCTGCGGCAAGTTCAAGGGATTTGTGGATCTCTGAAATCCCATTGCTGGGCCTCCTCCCACTCTCCCCAGGGGCCCTGAGGTAAGAGCTCCTCTGCAAAGAAGCAGTCCTGCTTGAGCAGCTTTTCTGTGGCCACACAGCAGTTGTAGCTCCTCTGAGCCACTGAGCCCTAAATATCTCCTTCTCCACATACGGCCTCTCCATACGAAAAGTCAAGTGGTTTTTCTCAGAACAATGAAATGGCTGTTCCAGAGGAGCAGCTAACGCTCCACCTCTTAACCTAAATGACTGCGTTGTCATCTTCTCCCCCTCCCACAAAGGTCAAAGCTAGACACCCGCTGTTCCTACGTCCAGCAGTTTCTGCCAGAAGTTCTGGGACTCGTGGCCTGGGAATGGAGGTTCAGCCACGATGACGGCAGAGAAAGGTCCTGTGCTGTCACTCCACACCCTGGTCCACGTTTTGCGCTTGGGTCACCACCCTTTCCCATACAGGGCCCCTCTGGACATAGGTGTCTCCCCAGGAGCAGCCTGGAGCCATTGGTTTTTATAACGCTGGTTTATAAATTGGCCTCTATCTACACCACAGTCTTCTCACAAACAGAGGCTGTGCTTCTTCATCTCAGCAGCCGTGTGGCCAGGCACATTGAGTGCTGCTACACCGTGGGTGCTCAATAAATATTGATGAGCTGACGATGAATAAATGACTCAATAGAGTTACACGTAGGCTGTCTCCTCCAGCTCTTGTTGAAGAGATGTAGAGGATCTTGTCGCTCACCAAGAGCAGTCTAGAGCTGGAGATCTGGAATCATGCTGCCTGGGTCCTGATCCCGGTTCTGCTGCCTGATTGGGGGCAAGTTGCTTAACCCTTCTGAGCCCCAGTTTCCTCAACTGCAAAGTGTGGCTCATGAACATGGTAACCCCATGGCACTGTCATGGTGAGGGTTAAATGAGAGAATGCTTATTCAGCACTTAGTTCAGAAGCCGACACATCAATATTATTATTTCGCTATTAATATTATTATTATCTGTGCTTAATACAGCTGACAGATTGGTTCAGCCACTCACCCATTTGTATGTTTCAGGCTCATAGACTATTCTACAACTGGTCCCAGGGTCCTGAGTGGGATGCATCCATCAGCAGTAAATATTGTAAAGAGTTTTAGTCTCTGGGTTCCCAGCTTTTAAGCTCAGCCTAGTTGCTTTCGGGTCCCAGGGCCTGGGGACCATGGGGCACTGCCCTTCCTTTCTGACGTCCCTTGCTGCAGTTTGCATCTGTTTGGAGTCAGAGTTGACCTTCCACCTACAAGGCCCACTTGTAGGGTATTTTTGGCTTCCTCTGTAGGACTAGGCATAACATATGGGTGGACAAAATCAAAGCAGGCCGGGGCCCCAGGGGACACCAGCTTGAATCAAGATGGTCAGTGCTGGCAGAACCCTGAGAAGTCATGGGCCAACTTCTTGTCCAAATGGGGAAACAGAGGCCCAGAGAGACAGGGTTAAGCCCTGGTCACCCAGCTTAGGTTCGTGGTGGGGCGATTTGAACCCGGCTCCTTGACTCGCTGCCAGCACCCACTCTTGAGTTCTAAGGCAGGACTGTTCAGCCATTTGGAACCTTGTGGCTTTCTCTACTGTTTATTCATTAATTTTATTACAAAAGTTCAAACATACTAAAAAGTACAAAGAACAGTATTACAAACACCACGTTATCTACCACCTGGAATTAACAGATGTCAACTTGGTCACGTTTGCTTCAGCTCTTTTATTTATAAGACATAAAAAATTATCAGGATCATGGCTTTAAATACCACCTATGTGCTGGAGACTCCCCATTTACACCCCCAACCTGGGCCTCTCTTTTGAACTCCAGGCTCATGTTTCTGACTGCTACTCAACATCTCCGCGTAGACATCAGACAGCATCTCAGACACCCCAGATGAGCTTCTGCTCCGGGCATCGCCTCCAAGCACACCAACGTCTTGTCTGCCTCCACCTCTGTCACCTAGTTTGAGCCACCATCACCTCCCGTGAAGATTCAGGACTCATTTCCCAACTGGCTTTCTTGCATCTGCCCTTTCCCTGGGCCCTTTATACCGCATTTTCTTTATTATAAAAATGCTGCTTTGGGCTTCCCTGGTGGCGCAGCGGTTGAGAGTCCCCCTGCCGATGCAGGGGATGTGGGTTTGTGCCCCGGTCAGGGAGGATCCCACATGCCGTGGAGCGGCTGGGCCTGCCCATCTGGAGCCTGTGCTCCGCAACGGGAGGGGCCCCAACAGTGAGAGGTCCGCGTACCGAAAAAAAAGAAAAAAAAAATGCTGCTGGGGAATACCCTGGTGGGCCAGTGGTTAGGACTCTGTGCTTTTACTGCTGAGGACCCAGGGTTCGATCCCGGGTCGGGGAACTAAGATCCTACAAGCTGCGTGGTGTGGCTTTGGAGAGGGGGCAGGAGGCTAGGGTCGTCCATCCTTCCTTATTTCATCCTCTCCTTCCTTTCTCCTTCCCTCCCTCCTTTCCTCCCTTCCCCCTCCCCCTTTCTTCTTTCCTTCCTCCCTCCCTCCCTTCCTTAATCAATTACTCAGCAAACATATTTGGGGCCTACTGTGTGCCTGGCTTTGGGTTAGCCCTCTGGATGGAGTAAGAGAGCCAGACACAGGGCGTGGTTCTCACAATCGTGCTTTCCAGGAGGGGTGGTGAGCATGTCCATAGCTATCAGAAAGGAGAAAGCAAGCAGGGTTTCTGTGAGGACACACAAATGCAGGGCGGCCTTTGAACGGCCTCGAGAGTGAGTATCTCCCTAAACGTTGGCCCCGAGGTGCCTCCCTTGCCTCACCCTAGTCTCAGCCCTTCATTTCTCCCCGTCTAGGTAACCTCTGGGTTCCTCATGGAATATTGGGGCTGGACTGGAGGTTTTTGCACTGTGCAGGCTCAGAGCCCCAGGGCTTCACAGAGGTGTGTTGCAGGGGCTTCTGTGGATGGGATGCTAGGTCCCAACCCTCGCCCCTCCCTCTATTTAAATAGGGCAGCTCCTCTTTCTAAAATCTGTTTTGTCTTATGAAACCCACCCCCTCAATCCCTCTTATAATGATTTTATCTGGGGGCTGGGGGGAGCATGGTTTGCTGCTGCTAGGACCAGTTGGAAAACCACTGAACACAAGCCCTGCCTTCCAGGTTAGGGGCCTTGTCCAGGGGAACAGTGGGAACTCCCACATCTGCCCCTGGAATCCCAATTGGAACTCAGGCCCAGTGTGCTTTCTTTTTTTTTTTTTCCTCAAAACATTTATTTATTAATTCTTTAAAATAACAATAATAAACCTATTACATGTGAATCTAAATAACATTAAAAAATTTATATTATAGTTGATTTACAGTGTTGTGTTAGTTGCAGGTGTACAGCAAAGTGATTCAGTTATATACATATATCCATTCTTTTTCAGATTCTTTTCCCGTATAGATTATTACAGAATATTGAGTAGAGTTCCCTGTGCTATACAGTAGGTCCTTGTTGATTATCTATTTTATAAATAGTAGTATGTATATGTTAATCCCAAACTCCTAATTTATCCCTCCCCACCAATGTTTCCCCTTTGGTAAGCATGTTTGTTTTTGAAGTCTGTGAGTCTGTTTCTGTTTTGTAAATAAGTTCATTAGTATCAACATTTTTTTAAGATTCTGCATATGTCATATCGTATGATATCTGTCTTTCTCTGTCTGACTTACTTCACTTAGTATGATAATCCTAGGCCCATCCATGTAGCTGTAAATGGCATTATTTCTTTTTTATGACTGAGTAATATTCCATTATATATGTATACTTCATCTTCTTTATTTGTCTGCTGATGGACATTTAGGTTGCTTCCATGTGTTGGCTATTGTAAATCGTGCTGCAATGAACATAGGGGTGCATATATCTTTTTTTTTTTTTTTTTTTTTTTGCGGTACGCGGGCCTCTCACTGTTGTGGCCTCTCCTGTTGCGGAGCACAGGCTCCGGGAGCGCAGGCTCAGCGGCCACGGCTCACAGGCCTAGCCGCTCCGCAGCATGTGGGATCTTCCTTGACCGGGGCACGAACCCGTGTCCCCTGCATCGGCAGGCAGACTCTCAACCACTGCACCACCAGGGAAGCCCTATCTTTTTGAATTATGGTTTTCTCTGGGTATATGGCCAGGAGTGGGATTGCTGGATCATATGGTAGTTCTATTTTTAGTTTTTAAGGAACCTCCATATTGTTCTCCATAGTGATGTTTTCTCTTTTTAAAATTATTTTTTAAACTCGGGATGATTTCAAAAACAGATAAGAATAGAAAATTAAATACAGAACCTTCCAGTGTTATCAGATATTAACATTGTCCTGTTCATTTCAATCGTTAAAGGAACAAAATAATCAGAGTGGAAACCCTCCGTGTTAACTTTCCAAATCTCATTCTTACTCCATCACCAAACCCGGGAACCAATTTCATGAAGTGTTTATCATGCCCATGCATGTTCTTCTAGTTTTATTACATATGTATCTATAAAAATTACACACCCTTATTTTACAGGTTTATAAACCGTTTATAAAATGGCATCATTCTCTTTGTAGCCTCTTACAATTTTTTTTTTTTTTGCTTTTTTGGCTCAGCGTTTTATGATTTTAACTGCTTTATATTATTCTGTGACTACTTCGCAATTTATCCAGTTGATGGGCATTTAGGTGTTTCTTTCCACTTTTTCATTGTTATAAGCACTGCTGCAGTGAATATCCACGTATAGTGTTTCTGTATGTGACATGTGCCAGAGTTTCTGTAGGGGGTATACCTAGGAGTAGACTTGCTGGATTGAAGGGGACATGCTTGTTCTGCTTTACTAGATCTTTCCAAATTGCTCACCACAGGGGTTTACACTCCCATGACCAATGTACTCAAGTGCCCAATTCTCCATAGCCTTGTTAATACTTGGTACCGCCAGCCTTCATTTTTGCGGGTGTGACAGATGTGAAGTGGCATATCCTTGGCTGTTGATTTGCATTTCCCTAATTACTACCAAGGTTGAGCATATTATCATAAGACTTTTGGTCCCTCATGTCTTCTCTACGTGGTCCGCTCTTCTTCCTAAAATGCTGCATTCCTCCATCGTTCAGTAGGACGTAGCGCTAAGCAATCCCACTTTGGCATCAGTCTGTATATTATTTTCTCACACATGTGGCAAGTCTGTCTTCCCACATTGCTGGTTTTTAATAATTCCCCTGTTGAAGGCTCAAAGTGACCTTGGTTGATAAAGATGAACATCCGGTGTAAACCCAGGAAAACCACTCAAGGTGTCGGGGGGCAGGAGGTGAGAGTAGAGGGGGCTGCATCTTCAGCCTTAAGTCCTCCGCAAGCCCACTGGGGCCCAGTCGGCAAAGCTCATTTCAGGCTTCTGCACTTTATCCCCTTTGTTTAGAAACCCTTCCTTCAGGTTGAAATTGATTCCTAGCAAGGCGTTCTGGATTTGCTCTGTAATGCTTCTGGAGAATTCTTGAAAAAGGAGGGAAACAGAAGAATTCCTGGAATTAACATAATTCTAGAGTGCCAGAGCTGTAAGGGCAATAATGTGGTGCAGACCTTGTCTCAATGCCAACCCCATTTACAGATTGGGAGCCTGAGGCCCCAGAGGGGAAGTGTCCCGGCCACCAGTCCATCCACAGTGTGAATCATCTGGGCCATGTGATGAATTGAGGAAGGAAACTTCCCAGGGCCTTTGAAACCTCTTAGGTGACTGTGGAGTGAGGCCATTCGCAGAACCACCTGCTTGGGTTAAGCATCCGGCGAGGGCCTCACACGGTGCCACCTGCCTTACCCAAGGGTACAAAGAAGAATTGTGTAATTCGGGAGCTGAGACACTGGAGAAGAAACCATTGGTGAGCATCATAGACGTGTGTGCTCAGATGGTGAAATAAATGCGGCTGCCTCTGTGCCCATCTCTCCCTCTGCCTCTTCTGCTTGCCTTTCTTCTTTCTCCTCCTCTTTCCTCCTTCTTTTCTCTCATTCCCCCTTTACCTTTGCACATCTCACTTTTTCTCTTGTTTCTTCTTTTCTCTCTCCTGGGGCAAGAAGCCTAGCCTGGGAGTCAGGGCAACTGAGTCCTCTAAACTCACTCACTGGGATTGCTCACTCACAAGTTCACTTCCCTGCCCTGGGCCACAATTTCCCCGAAACAGCGACGAGGTGTCAGAGCTGGTGGTCTGTTCCGGGTGCAGGTAAAGAGACAGCTGTTTAGAAGATGCCTGTCTCTAAAATTTCTAAAGGAGTAACCGCTCAGCCAGCACCAAAGCAGTCTGTAAATTGTCTACAGCATTGGGATCAAAGCCACATTTAGGAGAAACTTCCCTAATTGTTAATTGTCTGCAGGCACTTTTAGCTGTGCTTTTCTTCCAAAGATGTGGGAGCCAATTCAGCAGCCCAGGCCCTGCAGCCCCTGCAGTGTGTTCTGGGCTCACCAGATCAATGTTTTCTCCAGTTCCAAAATCCTTGGGGTCTGGGGACTTCTGTTTGAACAGGCCCCTTAGATAGAGGAACCAAGGCTCAACCCACAGAGCGCCCCCCCAACACACACCTGGCAGGGATTTCACTAACAACTCAGAACCATAGTGCACTAGTTATTGAATTTGTTGGTTTCTCCAGTATAAATACATAGTTCTCTGAAAATAATCGGCTCATCCCCAATTAATGTTAGGGAGAAAAAAGAAAGACAACAGTTTGAGGGTTGTATAGAGGAGAATAGTTATCCACTGCAGTCATTTCCTGCATTGTAAGGGGTTGATGACAGAGCTTGTTACCTCCCCTCAGCACCTGTGGGGTTACTGCTGTCTTTGTGAAGTTTGGGTCTGGGAAACCCAGCATGAGAACCGGGAGGGGTGGCTATGACAACCCAGCTGGGCAGGAACGCCTAGGTGTGCTTGAATTCCTGGGCCAGATGCTGGTCTGAGTGAGCCTTAGATGGACATAGACTTACGCTGCCACTGCTTTGATTCCGTCTCCCTCTTTCTCTGTATGGCCTTGGACAAGCCATTTGGCCTCAGCTTCCCTGCTAATACAATGGGGATAATAACACACTTTTCTAAGGGTGCCTCTTAAGAATAATTGGCCAGTCTTTGCAGGGCACTTTGAAGAAAATTGCTGTGAAGATGTTCTGCTGGTCCTGGAATTTTCCTTGGTGCAAATATCAAACAGACGAGGATGATTCTGGCACTCCCAGCGGAACCATTTTCCCCGGTTCAGTTGGAAGAGAGCAAGACGGGGAGGGGCTGGGATCACAGCCTGGGCCTGCCTGGAATATTAAAGGCACAACCCTGCCTTTGATGCCTGCCTGCAACGCTTGTTAATTTTAATAGGAAGCCAGCAGAGGCAGGAAGGTTCTTCTTGGCAGAAGAAAAGCGGTCAAGACTGAAGAGGATTAGTGCCAATTCAACTTGCATCTTGTTTGGCTTTGAAGTCCTTGGCCCCAGCGCTGGAGTGACAGGACAACTCCTAGATGTCAGCAGGGTGGAAGGCAGGGGGCTGGGGAAAGTGTGGACCTGAGGCCCCTCAAGCCCCAGCTCAGCCAGGAGCAGACGGCCCCTGTCTCAATTGGGGAATCACCGCAGGATCTCCCAAGCTGGTGATTTTCTGGGGAAACCTCAAATAGGGGTCTCAAACTGAAGTGACTTTGGGAGCTAGGTAGTTAATGCATGAGAGCAAAGTCAACTGATCATAGTAATAGACAGTTCTGGGGACTGTGGCTAATTGTCTAAGCTCCAGTTGAATATTGGGATTTGGGAATGAGGGTCAAATTTTGCCATCTGTTCTAATTTTTTAGGAGAAATGGAAAACTGGATTTTGTGTACATGTGTGAAATATTGCAATTTTTAAACAGGAATCAAAGTTGTTTGTTTATTGTTTTAAAATACTCTCCTCATCATTTGTGTACAAACACATCCATAGGCCAGAGCAGCCCATAGGCCTATTTCGTGGCCTCTGTCTCAGAATTCTAAAGCTTCAGGAGTGCAGAGTCCCTTAAAATTCACTAAGACTTTTGGTTACTATTTTCTAGAGACTTCAGACCAGTCCCTGGTTGAGGGTATCAGAATTATCCAGAGAAAGCTTTTTTAAAAAAACGAATATTTAGGGATTCTGATTCAGTGGGCTTGGAGTGGGATCTGGGGAGGGCCTCCTATTTTTTTTTTAACTCCTCAGATGTTCTGGTGTGTAGCCAGGTTTGGGAAATGGTGACCTCATCAGTTCTTCTTAGTGTTTTTAAATTTTTTTAAGTCATAAACACTTTTGAGAAGCTGAAGAAAGTTATCAACACTTTCCCTAGGGAAAAAAAGATGCTCACCCAGAAAAAATTTTGCATACAATGTCAGGAAGTCTGAATACCCTCCCTCTGAAGGCCATCCAAGACCACCCATTAAAGAACCTTGTCAGTACTTGATGCTGGAATCCCATCTACAAGTGCCATGAAAATAGCCTCTGGGGTCTCCCTTGTACTCCTCCAGTGACAGGGGGCTCATTACCTTTGGAGAAGTTCTATCCCCTTTTGGGGGGGAGCATTAGTCTTCAGTAAAGTCCTTTTTGTGGTGAGCAGAAACTGGCTGTCTCTTCTCAAAGCAGCCTTCTCCAGCGCCCCTAGCTTTCACCTGCAAGTCCCACATTCGTCCTCTGGCTCATCTTTCTGGTTTTATTGGGGTTTAGAGGGGAGAGCTGCCGCAGGAGGCCAGGAGAAGCTGAGGGGTGGCCCAGGATGAGGAGCTGTTCCTCTTGGGATTTGAGACTTCAGGAGCAGATTATTGACCAGATCCTGGTGATTCCTGTTCCTGACACTTCATCTCTTTGTCCTTTTTAGAGACCCCTCTCCGTGAATCCAGCACGAAATGTCAAACCTACTTCATCGTCACAATCCTCTCCCTGAACCTTTCCCTGTGGCTCTCTCTCTTGGAGTGGCTGACGCCCAAGCTTGGGAGATGAACTTTTTCAACATGAGTCAGGTACAGCTTGGAGATACCAGAAGCATCAAATATGCGATCACTTGAATCCCTTTAGCCCAGTACTCTTGCTTTGATCAGGGTCTAGTGGGCACTTGCAGGAGAGGAATGATGGTGTGACATTCATGCCATCCCATTCATTCAACATTGGCCAAACATTGACCACACGGTTGTAAAAGGGCCTCCAACCTAGCCTCAGATCTGTCACCTATTGACAGATTTGAAGCAATTTGAAGCCTTCTTAAACCTGTTTTTATTCTTGGCCCATCCTACCTCTGCCTTGGGGTAGGAAACATCATAAGGTCCTTCTGAGCAAAATAGGTTGGGGTGTGTGTGTGGCTTTTCTTTGCCTTAAACTCTTTTAAACTTGAAGGTGGAACCTCTCCTTCTTCTAACAGTTGAGGTTGGGTGTCCATCATCCCTCCCTCTGCATCCAGTTGGGATTTTATAGATTTAGTTAAAGTCTCCTTTTCTCTATCTGGAAGGAGCCTCGTTTTGAAGCTCTGTCATCTCATCATCCCTTTGATCCCTTTAGTCCTCTGTACTTGCCTGACAAATGTACCCGGGTTTGAATGCAAATGCCCCTAAGTGCTTTCACTCACCTTCCATCCCAGAGCTTCTGTGAAAAGGGAACACATGGGCCTGCCCAACATGGGCTTGAGTGAATCCCACAGGGAGGCTGGAAAAATGCTATCCTCTTACTAACCCTGCCGGAAGACAGGGAGGATTGGCCCCTTGTCATTGAATGGATGCTCATGGAGCTGGCAGAGTCCCACTCATGCATTCCAGCATTCATTCATGTATTCATACCACAAATATTTACCAAATTCATAAGATGGGCCAGGTTCTGGGCTGCATGCTGCAAATGCAGCAATCAATAACACCAAGCAATCCTTGCCCTCCTTGGGTTTCTATTTTAGTAGGGGAGACAGAAACAAATAAGCACACACATGAATAATTATAAGTTGTCATATGTGATATGAGAGATAATCACAGATCCATGAAGGGGAACCCAATTCAGACAGAGGAGGTATTCAGCTGAGACTGGTGGAGGGAAGTGTGTTCCAGGCAGAGAGAACAGATTATGCAAAGGCCCTGTGACTGAAAAGAGCTTGACTTTTTTGAGAAACCCAGAGAAGGCCAGTGTAGATAGCAGGTAGTGACTAAAGGGGAGGAGATACTTCAAGAACTGTGATTCGAATGCCTACAGGGTTCAGCAGGTTTCATGAATGAGAGAAGTGAGCCAGATGGGAGACAAGATGGAGCAGTGGGGACTGTGGCAAATTGGTGAACACACCCCCTGTGTAAAGGAGGCAGTCACTGCTCAGCTCTAGCCAGTCTTGCACATGTGAAAATGGAATCCTGGCCAGCAAGACCTTTTGATTTTTCAAGAGAACTCTCAGATCTAGATTTTTATTAAAAAATCTTTTATCGTTAAAAAACATTGAGGGGACTTCCCTGATGGTCCAGTGGTTAAGACTCTGTGCTCCCAATGCAGGGGGCCTGGGTTTGATCCCTGGTCAGGGAATTAGATCCTGCATGCATGCTGCAAGGAAGAGCCTGCATGCTGCAACTAAAGATCCCGCACGGGACTTCCCTGGTGGTCCAAGAATCCTCCTTGCAATGCAGGGGACGCGGGTTCGATTCCTGGTCAGGGAACTAACATGCCCCGGGACAACTAAGCCCGTGCGCCACAACTACTGAGCTCACACGCCTCAGCTAGAGCCTGTGTGCTGCAAACACAGAGCCCACGCACCCTGGAGCCTGCGCGCCACAACTAGAGAAGAGAAAACCCACACGCCACAACTAGAGAGATGCCCGCGCGCCACAATGAAAGATCCCACATGCCTCAGTGAAGATCCCGCCTGCCGCAACTAAGACCCAACACAGCCATAAATAAATCTTAAAAAAAAAAAAAAAGATCCCACACGTGGCAGTGAAGATCCCACGTCCCTCAAAGACCCAATGCAGCCAAATAAATAAATAATTAATTATTTTTTAAAAAATAAAAAACACTGAGATCTTCACAACACATGTTTGAGGGCCGAATGTGACCTGCCTGGGTGCTGCCTCTCGGCGGCCCCTGAGCTAAGTAAATCCACAGTAGCGAATTAAGGAATTATAGAGTGCGGGGTGTCTCCTCACCCAGGGAAGTAAACTGAGGCCCCTGGTAGTCTCTGCTTCCAGTTCTTGCGCCACCCAGTGGTTTCCTGAGGAATGAGCCGCCTTTTAGGCTGATTTCCTTTTTGGCTCCAGGCAAGCTTTGAACTGTGAGGCTCAGTTTTTCTAATTTGCAAATGGGAGGATTGAGGCCAAGTTTGGTGGCTCCCTGGGGCTCTAATGTGTGGGGTAATTAGGGTTTGAAAATGACTTTGAAGCTTCCAAGAGTGAAATACCCACCAAAGTTCAGAATGGGACTGTTCCTTAACGTGCCACCAAGTTGTATATCCACCCGCCCCATCTCCAGGCTTTCCCCAGATAGCAATGCTGTGGGATTCCAGGGGACCCCCAGTACCTCCCTGTCTTCCCCACCAGCCTGTCCTTTCCTTCCCTCCCTTCAGTTCCCTTTCTGTCCTTGTCCAGAGACTCAGTGGGTCCAGTCACAGGGAGTCACAGTGTTGGCTCTAGGAATGCATCCTTGAGGAACTTGCAGCCCAGCAAGGAAAACGGAGAGTCAGAAATGACATATGCAGTGCACGTTACAAGATGGAAATTGCAGGGGGTCTAAGGAGCCAATATTCCACTCTGGGTTTCAGGAACCCCACCCCTGATCCCAAGTAAGTGATTTCTTCAGTTGAAAGCTGAATGTTGAGCAAGGGTTAGCCAGAGTGGAGACAAGAGTGGGGCAATATTCCAGGTCGAGGGAGCTTCCAGGATCAGAGGCTGGAGGAGGGGTGAGGGTGCTCTAAATTTTCCTAGACCTGAATTGAGGCCCACACTTCTGGGACCTCAAAGCCCAACGCCAAGTGGTGGATTGGTGGTTAGGAGGGTACAGGGTCTAGCTTACATGGGTCTTAGGAGGCAGGGCAAGGATTTTTTTTTTTTTAACCTTGAGAATAATAGGGTTATAAGAAGTTGATGAGTTTCACCCCCCCCCCCAAAAAAAATAGGATTTGATTGTATCATTCCAGAACTCAGTGGTTACTCCCTTGGTCTCATCTCCTTCGAGGAAAGCCTGGCCAATGAATACCTCTTCTGTGATCTCCAAACACCCTTTCTGCATCTTTTCTTCATCCCAAGACACCAGCATCTCACCTGCAAAGTAGGTACTATATTGTAGATGCATATGGGGATGACAACACACTTGCTCAGAGAGGTCATCCGCCAAGGTCATCCAGCCAGGAAGGGGCAGAGCAAGGATTTGAACCCCGGTCTATCTGCTCGGAACCCCGGGCTTTGTCCACCATGTGTGCATGGTCAAGATAATGACTGACACCTGGAAATAACCATCCTCAGCCACGTCCCCAGGTAGAAAAAGCCGTGGTCTGTGGAACTCTCCTTGCAAATGCTGGAGGGAAAACAATCTCCCTCTAAAATGAACATCTGCATAGAGCTGGGTTGGGTGGGAGCTCGAGGAGCAGAAGCTCTGTTTGCATATTAAGGAGGCAAAGATGCCAGTGGCTCATTAATGATGACCTGGCCTCCAGGATTCTTAGGATGCCAGCTTCTGTCCAAGTCTTTTCTCTTTCAGAGAATACTGAGCTGGTTCCTGGAATTGATGCAGCACAAAAGGGCAATTCAGGGCCTCCTTTGAATGCAGTGTTCTTTTCCCACCACAGCTTTCTAAAGACGTGGGGAGAAAATAGAAACCCAGAAGGACTAAGAAGTTCTGTTTCTTGGGGTAAGCGGCAGGAGTGCTGCAGAGTCTGAGGACAGGCCTGCCAGTGGGACAGGCACCTGCAGCCTGCTGGTTGGAGAGCTGGGGGCTGCCCTGGGCCTGGGCTGAGTCACCTTCCTGGTACCCGTGGTAAATTATCACCCTTGGTTTACAGCTAGAAAACCCAAAAGGAGACTTGAGTCATTGAGCATGATTGTGATCTGGACGTACCAGAGGATATGGATCCTCTTCTTTTCAGTCCTCTGAGGGGTCCAAAGAGGGCTCAGCCTGAGATCGATGCTATGGGTTTCCCTGTGGGAGGGCTGGATCTGTGTGAGAAAACTTAGACCATTCGTACAAGTATAGAAAAAATAATACAAATGGCTCTTAGAGCAAATGATAAGATACTCATCTACACTTATACTAATAGAAATGCAAATTCAAACTAAAACCAGATAACATTTAAAAAAAAAAAAATCTGTCTGATTGGCAGGGATCCCAAAATGTGAAGTATGCTGTGTGGGAGGGCAGTGAGGAAACAGGTGTGCTCTGTCATGGATGGTGACATGCAAACTGCAGGATAATCACAATAGCCCCCAGATTTAAAAAGTGCATGTGTGTCTAGGTGCTCGGGACATCAGTGAACAAAACTGATGAATATACCATCTCGCAGGGAAAAGCAGGAGGAAAATAAGAATAAACGTGGGACTTCCCTGGCAGTCCAGTGGTTAAGACTCTGCCCTTCCACTGCAGGGGGCATGGGTTGGATTCCCGGTCGGGGAACTAAGATCCCACATGCGAATAAACATAATCAATCAATCGATCCTACAGTTTGTTAGGAGGTAATAACTGCTATGGGGAAAAGGACAAGTAGAGAAGAATAAGAGGGATCAGGAGTTGCTGGGGGCAGGGGACACGTGGCATATACAATAAGATGGTAAGAGTAGGGTCCTTAGAGAAGGTCCCGCAACAGCCCTGTGCAGTAGTCCCCATTTCACAGATGGTGCAACTGAGCCAGAGGTGAGTTTAGTGACTTGCCTGGAGTCACACTGCCAAGAAAGGGAAGGCAGGAATTCTAACCCAGGCTGAATGGCTTGAATCTGTGCATTTCACCACCTCATTATGTAAGAGCTATTAGGAACCTGGAGATGGGGAAACTGAGGCCCAGAGAAATCAAAGGGACTTGCTCAAGGTCATGGAGCAAGAGGAGGAGTGGAGTTAGTGAATCCTCTGCTCACCAGGGAGAGAGGTGCTCCAGCCTGGGGTTCCCGAAAGGGAGAGGCTTTAAGATGGTGTGCTGAAAAACGTCGTTGTTTTAGTAGTTTTAATTGACATTAATGTGTATTAGAAAGAAATGCAACGAACACATGGAATTTGTAATTGCACAAGGTTTGTGCTTAGGATGAATAAGTAATTAATTAGGTTGCTCCGGGTCTTTCTTTTTCAAGATTAAATCAAAGCCTTTATTAAACATCTTTCCTTCAAACCACCTGCATTTAAACCTATACCCCTCTCCCAACTTGCGAACTGCTAGGGCTATGTGTGTGTTATTGTCACCTGGAGGGTCAGATCCAGTTGGGCGGCACAATGCTGAAAAGCCACACCAAAACACACCACGCTGGGCAGACCGCGACGGTTCTGCGCCCCTCAGGATCTAGGCAAAGGTTGGCAGCACTGGCCCTGGAACCAGAGCTCAAGCACAGGAGACCAGGAAGCTGCAGTCTGAGCTTCCTCGTTCCACACCTAGCCATGCAGAGCGGACAAGCAGCTCTTGGCTACCACTGTGCACCGGGTCTTAGTTGTGGCAGGTGGGCTCCTTAGTTTCGGCTCACCGGCTCCTTAGTCGCGACACGCAGTCTCCTTAGTTGTGACATGTGAACTCGCAGTTGCAGCCTGCACGTGGCATCTAGTTCCCTGACCAGGGATCGAACCTGGGCCCCCTGCACTGGGGGCGCGGAGCCTGGATAAGACTTCCTGCGCCACCAAGGAAGTCCCAGGATGAATAATTTTTAACTGAATCAGTGTAATGGAAAGACTAAGTAAATTATAGCACAGGCGGAATGCACTTATGGCAAAATTTGGGGGGAGTATTCACGGAAGACTGAAGTTTGGGCAACTCTGCCTTAGATTGTGGCTACCTCTGGGGCCATAGAAGAAAATTTGGGGAACAGCCTGGAAGCTGAGCCTCCTGGCTCAAGGCTGCTCTGCCTAGGAAACCCTACCCTGTTCCTGCACTGTCATCACCGCAGCCTCCCCCCAGACCGTCTCTGCACTGTGGGAACCAGCCCTTTGTACGGGCAATGTCATCTTCAAATTGCTTTTGGCTTGTTAGTTGGCTGTGATTCACACCAAGCTGACTCAAGATCCCACATATCCCTACAGAGGAGGGCTGATGTCAGTGGCATCGGGAACACCCTGCCAGGCTGGTGGCCAGACCCCACCCTAGAGACCAGCCTGGGAGAGGATCCTGGCTTCACCCCCACTGTTTTAAAAATAATATTTATCACCTTGGAAGAAAATCCCCAAACAATCAGCTCCTCTAAGCATTTATTTATTTATTTATTTAAATTATTTGGCCGTGCTGCATGGCATGTGGGATCTTAGTTCCCCCACCAGGGATCGAACCTGTGCCCCCTGCATTGGAATCGCGGAGTCGTAACCACTGGACAGCCAGGGAAGTCCCTTCACCCCTTTAAAGCATCTCTGGGAGCCTCAGGTTTTTTCACCTATGAAATGCGGGTGATAGTAAGGTTGTTGGAAGCACTCAGCGTATCAAGCATCTGGTGTGGGACAGCTGCTCCATAAACATTGCTTCCTTTCAGAGCCAGACACCACTTCCTTCATGGGGCATTTCGAGGTTCCTCATCATCCCCCCTCTAACTTCCAGAACATTCCATATGTTCTTCTCTTTTAACACCGATTAGTTCTCTGTTTTGCATTAGGGTGAACTGTGCCCCTGTTTCAATTAACTCTCTGAGCTTGGGGCTTTTGTCAAAGGCATCATTATATCTCTCTGGGGAGGAAGCCCAGGGCCTGGCGAGAAATTCCATAAATGTTTGTGTGCCTGAGAGGCAGCAGGGCAGCGGGCCGTAGTGAACAAGAACAAGGGCCCTAGAGCCCACTGTGTGGGTGCAGTCCCAGTTCTGTCTTTCATTAGCTATGTGATCTTAGGCAAGTCACTTACCTCTTCATGCCTGGGAGTACTGACCTGACAGATGGAAATCATTGATAATAGCACCTACATCATAAGGTTGAGGATTAGATAAGTTAACGTGTGTAGGACAGAAGCTGCCACATGGTAGGAGTTTCATAGCTGTTGACTATTATTATACCAGCATCTCATAAAGGACCTTTTTCCTGGTGTGGCCTCCACAAATATTCGTGGGGTTTTTTGTTTGTTTGTTTTTTTGCGGGGGGAAGGTTTTTTGGCTGCGCTGCGTGGCATGCAGGACCTTAGTTCCCCGATCAGGGTTTGAACCCAGGCCCTTGGCAGTGAAAGCGTGGAGTCCTAACTACTGGACCATCAGGGAATTCCCCATAAATATTTGTTAAGCTGAACTGAAAAGACTATATCCTCACCTCTCATTATATACTCGGCAGGTTTCTCAAATTCTCTCATTCCTAATTCATTCTCTGGAGTGAAGACATTGTGCCTTATTCAAATGCAAATGTTGTCCTCTTCAAATGTTATGTGAACACTTTCTGTGTAAAAGGCCTTGCGCAGGAATACCCTCTGTGGTCTTAAAAGGAAAATGAGGATGCTCTCCAAAGCATATTGTTAAGTGCAAAAAGCAAAATATAAAACCCTGAGTCTAGTATGCTACCGTTTATGGAGAAAACAAAAGCTAGGGAGAGGGGTATACATAGGAAGAGAGGACTTACCTATGTAGTCACAGACCCTCTTCAGGAGACCCAGGAAATTGGTCTCAGGGAGGTCTCCAGGGAGTGGATTTTGGTGGCGAGGATGGGGGTGAGAGGGGGACTTCCTTTTTATTGTATGACACTTTTAAAATATATATATATTTTTTATTATGGTAAAATATACATAACATAAATGTTATCATTTTTAGCATACAATTCAGTAGCATTAAGCACATTCACGGTGCTGTGTAATTCTCACCACTTTTTAAGAGCTTTTTCATCATTCCAAAGAGAAACTATACCCATTAAACTCTTAACTCCCCGGGACTTCCCTGGTGGTCCAGCAGTTAAGACTCCGTGCTCCCGATGCAGGGGGCCTGAGTTTGATCCCTGGTTGGAGAACTAGATCACACATGCTGCAACTAAGAGCCCGCATGTAGCGACTAAGAAGCCCGCATGCTGCAACTAAAGTTCCCACGCGCCACAACTAAGACCTGGTGCAGCCAAAATAAATAAATAAATAATAAATAAAATAAAATTAAAAAAAATAAAGAGCAAAAGTGTTAATTTAAAAAATAAATAAATAAACACTAACTCCTCATTCTTTCCTCCCCTCCAGCCCCTGGTAACCTTTATTCTATTATACTTTCTCTCTTTATGAATCTGTCTATTCTAGTACCTTATGTAAGTGGAATCATATAATATTTGTCTTTTTGGGTCTGGCTTATTTCACTTAGCATAATGTCTTCAGGGTTCCTCCATGTTGTAGCATGTTTTGGTACTTCATTCTTTTTTACGGCCAAATAATGTTCAGACGTATATTATCACATATAGCCATACTTATCACATCTTAGTTATGCATTCATCTATTGGTAGACACTTGGGTTGTTGCCACTTTTGGCTATTGTGAATAATGCTGCTATTAAACATGAACATTCATGTTTAAATACCTGTTTTCAAACCTTTTGGATATATACCTAGGGGAGGAATTGCTGGATCATATGGTAATTCTATGATTAATTTTTTGAGGAATCATCATACTGTTTTCCATAGTGGCTACATCACTTTACATTTCCATCAGCAGTGCGCAAGGATTCCAATTTGTACACATCCTTCTGCATATGCTTTGATAGATTTTAATTTGTTATGGTATCAAAGTATTACCTATTCAAATCAGAAATAAGCATTTTAAAAAAGACATTGTGCTAAAGAGGTTAGGGTATGCGAGTCAAAGGACAAGACAACAGCAATAAAACCAAAAGCAGCCCTGATATTCAGAAGGACTGCATGACTCAGAATCCAGAGGGTTGAATTTTAGTCTTTGCATTTAATTGGCAGCATTGCTACACCCCTCTTTGAGACTTGGTTTCCTTGGGGGTCAAATAAAAGCGTTGGATTAGGTACCCCTGAATTCCCTTCCTGCTCTATGAGCTGAGGATCCCACATAGATAGGTCCCAAGAGAAGTGTGGACAACGCCCCCTGGTAGGTAGATTCTCCATGTGTATCTCCCACCGCCCTTACCTGACGGCTTCCACTGGCTTAGGTGCTGCAGGAGACTTGGTGGATGGGGTGAGAGCAGTGGGGGTCTTAATTGCTTGGCTCCCTGATGGCATTGCCATCTCTATGAATACGGCTCCTGCCAGGCGCACCCTCACTGGGCTCCTGAGACGTAGTTTCCTTCCCTTGTGTCTTTAGGCCTAGAGGTGATGTATTCATTTTCCAGGGCTGCCATAACAAAGTACCACAAACTGGGGAGCTTAAACAGCTGAAACATATTGTCTCATAGTTCTGGAGGCTAGAAGTCTGGGATTGAGGTATTGGCGGGGTTGGTTCCTTCTGAGCTCTGAGAGAGGCATCTGTTCCATGCTTCTCTCCTAGTTTCTGTTGGTTTGCTGCCCAGTTTTGGTGCCTCTTGGTTTGTAGAAGCATCACCCTGATCTCTGCCTTCACCTTCACATGGCGTTCTCTCTGGATGTGTCTGTGTCCAGATTTCCCCGTCTTCCCAGGACACTAGTCATATTGTATTATGATATCCTAATGACCTCTTTTTTTTTTTTTTTTTTTGCGGTACGCAGGCCTCTCACTGTTGTGGCCTCTACCGTTGTGGAGAACAGGCTCCGGATGCGCAGGCTCAGCGACCATGGCTCACCGACCCAGCTGCTCCGCGGCATGTGGGATCTTCCCGGACCGGGGCACGAACCCGCGTCCCCTGCATCGGCTGGCGGACTCTCAACCACTGCGCCACCAGGGAAGCCCCTAATGACCTCTTTTAATTTGATTATCTATGCAAAGACCCCAGCTCCAAATAAGGTCACATTCTGAGGCACTGGGGGTTAGAAATCCAACATACCTTTTTTTGGTGGGGCAGGGAGGATACAATTCAGCCCGTAACAGGTGCCTCCTTTTCCCGTGTTTGTTTCCCAAGTCCTGTCCACACCGTCATTCAGTTTCTCGCCATCCCAGCTGAGCATGTCTTCTGTGTCTTGCAGGGACCCATCAAGCCTTAGCACTCTGGTCATTTGCTTTTGTCTATTTTTCAAAAAAATAGCCCTGATCTTTATTTCCTGGTGTTGCTGTTGGAGAATTTCACGGCTGCCTGACACCCCTGTTCTCTGTGTGGTACTGCTGTTATCGCCTTGGCCTTGTCCCTGGGAGCTTGAGGCACGTGGAGGGAAAGGACGTCTGTGTGTGTAGGAGGAGAGGGTTCACAATACGTCACATCTGCTTTAAAGTTCCTCTCAAAGCAGCCTCCTTAAGGAAGAAGTAATGGTTAAGTGTGTCCAGGTAGGTAAAGGAACTAGGAATTTCATCCCCCCAAACTCCCAAACCCTTGAAGGATCCACCTGGGGGTGTTCAGCATAAAGAAGCCATGGAGGGAAGATGATAATTCTTCAAACACCTGAGGATCCCACATGGGTATAGTGATGAGGTCAATCTGTCTATTTCTATAGAGAGATGGATACATGACCCAATATAAGTAAGAGATTTCTGAGAAACGTGTTCCAATGTAATGGCTTCCATGTGAGTCATAAGCCCTTCAATCACGGGGAGTATTCAAATAGGGGCTGGATGGTGATTCTTGCCTTGGTTAGAAGCCCGGGCTGGCGATCTCTCTGGCCTCTTCCTACTGGGAAATGCCATGATTGTAGAAATGGAACTTGGAGTTCCCTTCAGCTTGCTCTGCTCCCTGAAGATAGAATGCTCAGATATGGGGTCTTCCCTGGTGGTCCAGTGGTTCAGAATCCACCTGCCAACGCAGGGGACGCGGGTTTGATCCCTGGTCGGGGAACTAGCATCCCACTTGCCATGGGGCAACTAAGCCCACGTGCTGCAACTACTAGCCCGCGCGCACTCTGGAGCCTGCCCACCACAACTAGAGAGAAGGCTGCGCGCCACAAGGAAAGATCCCACCTGCCGCAGCTAAGACCTGACGCAGCCAAATAAATAAATAAATATTAAAAAAAGAATGCTCAGATCTGCAAGGCTGCACACTGCTTTCAGCTACAGGAGCTCCTAAGAAGGTAGAAAAACTCAAACTTTCCAGACCAGTTGCCCCAGAGGTTGTCTTCCTGCCCAAATAGGTGGTTATGAAAGCTGAGACAAGCCTTAGCCAGCGTCCAGTGCCCACACCCATGCCCACACCCATGTATGGCTCCAGGAGGCTATAAAGAGCACACTCCTTGGAAACTGTGACAGACTCCAGCCATCAGCTTTGATCTGAACCCTGGGGGTGGTCTGGGCCAGGAACCGCTTCCTCTTCTCCTTGGATTCTGGGCTTCCTGCATCCTGTGTGGCCTCCTCTAATTTCAAAGTAACTTGAAGACTCTTGGGTCTTCGTTGTCCTGGCAGAGCTGACTTGTCACTGTCAGCTCATCTCTGGTCACGCCTCCCCATCAATCAATACCATTTGCCACCATGGGCTTGGCAGGTGGAGATGAAAGTGGGAGTAGTTTTTCATCAATCACAACAACAGAAAGATTAAGGCGAGTAGATTTGCAGATTAAAAAAAAAATCACAAGTCATGTAAGTTACATAAGGATTTCAAAATCAGAAGCTTATGCTTAAAGCCAGAGAGTACTAGAAGAACATCAACAAAAATTAATCAAAATCTGTTTCTTTGAGCGAATTGTTTGACAAGGCTGTTATAATATTTGAATCCTGCTAGACAAAAATCTTTACTTTCTTAAAGGGTCTTTAAATGTAACTTACTAAGTCTTTGAATAACTGAGAATGTGATGCATTAAAGCATTGCTTTATTGTTGTTTCTCTACAAAATAATAACTCTGGTCCTCATATGTGTGCAAATGGTAAGCATTCCCTCATGGCTTCCCTTCTTCGCTTCAGGAGCCTCGGGCTCACCCAGAATCATGAATCGTGCTCAGATCATGCCCAGAATGTCAAGCATGGTCTTGTGGGTGTCATGGTACAAAATAAGAAAAAGGAAGAGGCGTCACTTCTCAATGCCCAGTAATACAAAACCATACAGTCTGCTTTGAAATTTTCAGTGGGGAGAAGTTATGTCAGCCGGTCCTACAGAGTGGACCAGGGTCATGAGAGAGAGAGAGATGGGGGCTCCGGGCAGACCTCTCTGAGGAGGGAAGCGTTGAGCTGAGATCTGATTGACACATGGGAGTCAGGCTTGAAATGCTTTGGGGGCTGAGCATTCCGGGTGGAAGGAACTGTAAGGTGGTTTAGTAAGTCCTGCCAAGTGAGTTATTAAAGACGTGAATGTTGACATATTTGCATAGACATCATTCATTCACCAAATATTTAGTATTATCCATTATGTGCCAGGAACTGTTGAAGACACTTGGACGACGTTAGGCTGGAGTATCCTTTGCGGAGGCAGCAAGAACATTGCATGACAGTCCTGGTGTCCTTTGTTCCTGCTGCTCTGCCCTGTCTCCTGGGGTGTGCAGCTCAGCCGCCCCCCGGGAGCTGGCCTGCCTATTCCCCCAAGGGTGGTGAAAGAGGCTTGCCTCCCAGGACTTGGCCTGTAGTTTTCCAATGATGAACAAATCTCCTGATTCTGGCATTCAGGATTAGGAAGCCCATTTTCTGGCAAATAGAAGTCACATTCTCCATTGTCATTTCTTTTTTTTTCTTAATAAATTTATTTATTATTTTTGGCTCTGTTGGGTCTTCGTTGCTGCGCGTGGGCTTTCTCTAATTGCGGCAAGTGGGGGCTACTCTTTGTTGCGGAGCATGGGCTCTAGGTGCGCGGGCTTCAGTAGTTGTGGCACGCAGGCTCAGTAGTTGTGGCACTCGGGCTTAGTTGCTCCGCGGCCTGTGGGATACTTCCGGACCAGGGATTGAACCTGTGTCCCCCGCATTGGCAGGCGGATTCTTAACCACTGTGCCACCAGGGAAGTCCCTCCATTATCACTTCTCACAAAGGAAAAAGTAATACGCTGACCTCCATCTGCCTGATTTCTCTTTCTTTCTCTTGAGGTGGGGGTAGGGAGGTACTGGGCTCCCCTACCAAAAGTGGGCAAGACACTTGAATTCTAGTGTGGAGAGACAAAAAAAACAAGTGAAGAAATAAATAAAGAAGATCATCTCAGAAAGAGAGAAACACTTTGAAGAAAATAAAGCAGAATGATGTGAGAGTGAGAGAGATGGAGCAAGCGAGGGCTGGGGCACTGGGCAGGTCTCTCTGAGGAGGGGAGCTTTGAGCTGAGATCTGATTGACACATAGGAGACAGGCTTGACAAGATCTGGGGGCTGAGCATTCCAGGCAGAGGGAACTGTAAGTGCAAAAGCCCATGAGGGGGCTTCCCTGGTGGCGCAGTGGTTGAGAGTCCGCCTGCCGATGCAGGGGACATGGGTTCGTGCCCCGGTCCGGGAAGATCCCACATGCCGCGGAGCAGCTGGGTCGGTGAGCCATGGTCGCTGAGCCTGCGCATCCGGAGCTTGTGCTCCGCAACGGGAGAGGCCACAACAGTGAGAGGCCCGTGTACCGCAAAAAAAAAATAAAAAAAAAGCCCATGAGGTGTGTTGGGATGATTCACAGACACCAGAGTTCTGTAGGCCAAGTTAAAAGTTTGGATTTTGTTCAGCTTGTAATGGGAAGCCATTGGAGGATTTTATGTAAGGGAGTGACATGATCTTATATTTTGATTTCAAAACGTTAAAAAAAAAAAAGCTACTTCCTAGAGGCATAATTTACATACCATAAAATTACTTATTTTAAGTGTACAGCTGATGAATTTTGATGAAAAAGTTCCATTTTAATATGTTTCTCACTTAGTCTGACTTTCAGCATCTCTTCCTGAGCTTACTCACAGACTTAAGCTACAAGCATCTGAGCACCATTGCGGACCCCGGCCTCACCTGGGGATGTGGCAAGAGCCCCAAGAAGAAGGCAATGATGCTTCGAGGGATATGGGACCCTGGGCGCTGGGATTTTTGGCCTCTCCAGGACGTTTCAAGTCCTATGGAAGTATCAGAGAACCCCCCAAAACAAGAAACCACTGAGACCTTGGACAAGGATATTGGCAGCAACCACAGGAGACTGGGGGTCGGAGACCCCTCCCCCCATTTTCTGGCATCAGTAGGCCTCCCTAGTTCTGATGGGTCTCTGAGGTTGGGGTGTGGTAAAGTGGGTGATGGGGGGGGTACCTAACACTGATGGATGGCATTTCCTACCAGTTCAGTGAAATGTGCAGGTTGGGGTGGAATAAGGTGGGGAGTAGAGGAAAATTGGAGTTGAAATTAGTCTGTGCAAACTGTAAAATGGGGATAATAATATTACCTCTCTCATAGAGTTATTATGAGGATTAAGTGAGATAAAAATACAAGTAAATAATTTAGAGTCTGACACATAGCAAGTGTCCAACAGATGTTAGCTCCTATTATTATTATTTAGCTTTTCCCTGTCTGCTGACCAGAGGTTAGCTGTTCCTGTTTTGTATAAGTGACATGCTGTGAAGTGGCTTTGCATGTGAGTCTTCTACTCCTCATTTCACATGTGTGAAATGGGCTGACAGAAGAGAACAACATGAACGGCCTCACCTTCACGGCCCCCAGCAGACGCATCCCAGAGTTACCAGGGAGTTATGTGATGAAAGATTGAAGGATGGAGCGTCTGGGAGGGCTACTTGTGAACCGTTCTCACAGAGCCAGGCTCTGTGCCGTCTGCTCTGCCCAGTGGTCCCCGGCCCCTGCCCCTCCATGGCCTAATGGTCACTCGCTTTAAGTTTGTGGAAACTTAAAGCTGGGGTCCTTTATCGGCAGGTTCTGGGGCAATGGGTGGGGAGAGGCTGTGGATCTCTGAGGTTCACAGACAGTCCCCACCCTCACACTCCTTTGCTTTCAAGTTGTGCTTATGTGTTAATTACAAAAGTAAACCAAACTCACTATAAAAACAGCCAACACCACAGTGCGTAAAGGTAAAGGCAAAAATTCTTCTCCAGCTGCTCCCCTGCCCCAGTCCACTTCCCAGACGTCAACCCTATGACTAGACTAGTGGAGGCCACAGGTCCTGGGGGCCCTCTCACCCCGCCTCTGTCTAGGCCTTTAATCCTGAGTCCTAATGTGTGAGAGCCTCTGTTCTTTACACCTGCACACCCTCTAGTGTGGGTGCTTTGCATAGGCGAGGTGAGGACACAGAGGTAGAGGCAGGTGGCAGGCATGGCCCCTGTAAGTCAGGATCTAAATTCTTGGTCTCAACTAAGTCCACCAGACCTTGACTAGTGAGGTTGGTTTTTCTAACCCCAGTGCTGAGAGGATATTTGGAACAAAGCTACCTGCTAAAAAAAAAAAAAAAAAAGAAAGAAAGAAAAGAAAAAAGACACCAACTTTATTACAATAGCAACCCTAACAAGTCAAAAGCAGCCTTTTCAGCTGTAGGTAATAATAATAACCTTATAATAACGACGATAATAACCATTTATGGGGTCCCTTATTAAGTGCCAGGTGTTGCTTCATGTCGTTTATTTATATTCGTTGGTCTAATTGTCACAGCAACATTCCCCAGAAGTAGTGCTATTAATCTTTCTCTTTTCTAGAAGAGACACTGGTGCTTGGGGTGTTGACTGAAGGAGACAGGACGTGCAGTGGTTAGCGGCTCAGGCTCTGGAGCCCAGACCACCTGGACGAGCCCTCCTGGTTCTGCCACTTCCCAGCTGTGTGACCTTGGACTGAGGTTATAAAACTGCCCGTGACTCAGTTTCCTCTCTTGTACAATGGGATGATGACAGAATCTCCCTCACAGGGTGGCTGCGAGGATTCAGTGAGTCAGTGTGTCCATCCAGTGCCTGGCACAGAGAAGGCACTCAGTACATGTGGGCATGAGGACTAAATGATGGGCCCCAGTCTCAACTAGTGATTGACCGAGGAGGAATTTAAACCCAGGTCTGCAGGTTCTCAAGGCTTGTGGGCTCACCTGCTATGGAATGCTGCCAACCTGGAGCCCACAAGCTCCTCCCCTCCAAGTCTTGGGTTCTCAGGAGCCTCAGATCTCCCTGATGTGAAGATGTGTCCCCTCTGAAAAGCCAGTGATTCCTAGTGGGTGGTGAGAGGTAGAGAAGACTGTAGGCCAGCCTCTCCTGGCCATGGTTGGAAGGCCTCCAAGTCCCTGCCCTGATCAGTGCTTGGCAGGGAGGATGGGGATTCTCTACCCTTCTGGGGAATCCATTGCTGTTCCTAATTAGCGTTGTGATGCAAAGACTCAAATACCCCCAATATGGCGAATGATATGACTGCTGGGGGACCCATGAAAGCACAGAGAGGAAGGGAGGCTACCTCCCAAGTGTGGTAGCTGCTGTAAGAGAGATGGTCAGACACGACTCCCTGGAGTGGTGCTGTCCAACCTATGAGGTGAGGGTGAGGACATTCCAGGCAGAGGGCTAGTGTGAGCAAAGGCGGAGAGGTTAAGAAAGCAGCTGAGAAGGGACTGGGCTTGAGGCAGGAGGCAGCAAACGCAGAGGCTGCAGCGGCCAGCAGTGGTCAGAACTTGGAGATCTTTGTGTAATCTGTTAAAGGGCTTCAACTTACTTTGGCCGCAAATGGGGAACCAGTGAAGAGTTATAAAGGGAGGAGGTGACTCTGGGAAGGTTTTGTCATCTGTCAAATGGGATAACAGTGGTATCTGCCTCATAGGGAGGATTAAGAGAGATGATCCGTATAAAGTACTCAGAATGGCACCTAGAAAATGCTCATTAAATGTCAGTGATGGCTGCCACTGCTGCTGGTACTGTCCTGTTGGGAAGAGCGAAAGCAAAGTTGCAGGCCCCCAAGGCAGTACACTGAGTGAGCGAGGCTTCACCGGGTGGATGGAGGCCAAGACCAGCCTTACGTGGATATCCAGCAGGCCATGGACTTGTCTGCCTGCTAGAGACTAAAACCCAAGCTCCTTGGTGTGGCTCACAGTCCTGTGTGTTGTGGCCCCTCCTGGCCTCTCTTTCTCACTTGCTAGGCTCCCGCCACCTTGTCTTCTTCCTGATCTTCAAACGTGCCCAGCCTGGGCCTTTGCTCTTGCTGTTCCCTCTGTCTGGAATGCCCTTCCCTCACATCTTCTAATGGCTGACACTTTCTTGTCATAAAGCTCTTGGTTCAAATGTCACTTCCTCTGAAAAGCCTTTTCAGAGCCTCAGCACATCAGCCTTATCAGAGAAAGTGATCTTATTTGCTTTCCTGTTCAGTGTCTGTTTCTCCCTGTCCCCTCGATACAGGCTGAATTGTGTACCCCTCCACCCAAATTCATTTGTTGAAGTTCTAATACCCAGTACTCAGAACACGCCTATCTGGAGTTAGGACCTTTAAAGAGGTGATTATGTTAAAATGAGGTCCTTAGGGTAGGCCCTGATCCAATCAGACTGGTGTCCTTACCAGAAGAGGAAATTTGGACACACAGAGAAGGGTGCATGCACAGAGGGACAACCATGGGACGAGGCAGCAAGCCAAGGAGAGAGGTTTCAGGAGAAATCAATTGTTTCGGCATCTTGATCTTGGACTTCCAGCCTCTACAACTGTGATTGCATAAATTTCTGTTGTTTAAGCTACCCAGTTTGTGGTATTTTGTTATGGTGGTGTATTAGCAAATGAATGCACTCTTAGATGTAAATTCCATGAGGGCACAGATTATGTCTTCCTTGTGTACCATGGTGTCCCTAACTACTTGAACACTGACTAGCACACAGAGACCCTCAACACATGTTTGTCAGAAAAATGAAGACCGTGAGATGACCTTTATTAGAGATTTATTCCTTATAAGCTGTTCCTGGGAGGGGTGGCCTGTCAGCCTTGTGATCAGCTATTAGCAAAATGGAGTGGATTCAGTGAGCTGATGCCTCCCTGGAGGCAGAGTCTAGGGGCTGAGGGGAGGGTACCTCACAAAGTTCTGATGGTAAAAGGCAGGAGGACAGACCCAGGGCAATTTCCATTACAGGGCTGGTTGGGTAAGTGCTACAGGACTGTGGGGTCTAGGCAGTGAAGCAGAGACACTGGGGCAGAAAGGAGCTGGGAGAAGTCAGAGGCAGGGCCTATCAGATGGGGTTTATCGGGCTATTGGCTCAGGCCTTACATTCCATCGAGGCCCTCAAATTTAGTCTTTTATAAATTTATTTATTGAATTTATTTTATTTTTGGCTGCATTGGGTCTTCGTTGCTGTGCGTGGGCTCTCTCCAGTTGCAGTGAGTGGGGGCCACTCCTCGCTGTGGTGCGCGGGCCTCTCAGTGCGGTGGCCTCTCTTGTTGTGGAGCACAGGCTCCAGGCACACGGGCTTCAGTAGTTGTGGCACGTGGGCTTCAGTAGTTGTGGCTTGCAGGCTCTAGAGCACAGGCTCAATAGTTGTGGTGCACGGGCTTAGTTGCTCCGTGGCATGTGGGATCTTCCCGGACCAGGGCTCGAACCCGTGTCTCCTGCATTGGCAGGCGGATTCTTAACCACTGCGCCACCAGGGAAGCCCAAATTTAGTCTTTTGACATTATCTCCAGAAGAGAATACAACTAGTCACAGACCACCCCCAGTACGCTTGAAAAAAGATGCTCATTTGTATGGCTGTAAATACAAAATGCAAATATCAAGAATATTCTAGAACCCATCTTTCAAGACCCACCTACAGCAGCTGACACTCCTGGCAACACTGTCTTCACTTGGCTTCCTTCTCAGCCTCCTCTGTTGCTTCCCATTCATCTCGTCCCTCAGCCCTAACCGTTTATTTCCAGAAGGCAGCCAGAGCGATCCCTCGGTACCTTTGCACCTGAATTTCCTCTGCTGGAACCCTCTTCCTCAAAACTGACTCCCTTACTTCTTTCAGGTTCTTGCCTGGACGTGACTTTCTCAGTGAGGTCTCTTACCCACCACCTTATTTAAAACTGCACTGCCTCCAAACTTCTATCACTCTTCCCTCCTTACCACTTACTACCAAAAGACCTCCCACATGTATTTCTCAGTTAGTGTTTGTCTCCCCCGAAATGGAGGTCAGCTCCAGGAGGGTAGAGATTTGTCTCATGTTAACTACCATACCTCTGTTGTCTAGAACAGTGCCTGACACATAGTGAACCCTCATAAATTATCTGAATGAATGTCGAGAAGTTTAATGACTTTTCAATTTTTCGTGTTCGCATTTAAAATTTATAGAGCATCTTACAAAGGACCATGGACCATTTAAAGGTGAGAGTTTAAAACATTTTTTTAAGAGTCTATATATTTAGTAACTACTGTGGACATCAACGTAACAGCTAAACTAAGGGGAAGAGTAGGCATTCAAGGCATGTTTCTTTAATTAATGACCCTTTGGAGTGTGGTTGACGTGCGCGTAGTCTGCAACGGTGCAGCAGCTTGGTTGTAGTGCTAGAAGCCCCAGGGGTGCGCTGGCTCAGATACCGCCACTGCAGACCTGTTAGTTGAGTCGAATCCAACGCGGATGAGTTACAGCTGCAAAAGACACGACTCCACCACCGAGACCCAGCTTCAGCCTCCGCCGAGCCTGAGGCCCGAACGCGCAGCCGCAGAACTAGGTGGGCGGGCCTGCGCAGCCGCAGAAAAAGCCGGTGGCCGGGGTCCAGCTCAGTCTCGCTCAGTTTCCCGCCCGGCCTGGTCCCTGCTTTCTTCACCGCCGCGGGTGAGGCCGGCTTCGCTGCACCGGTATCGGACCACTAGCCTTCTTCTCCTGAGCTGTCGCCATCATGCTGCTGCCTGTGTTCACCCTGAAACTGCGCCACAAAATCAGCCCCCGCATGGTGGCCGTAGGGCGCTACGACGGGACTCACCCGTGCCTGGCGGCCGCTACCCAAGCAGGCAAGGTAACCGCTCCCACAAGTTCCCACCCGCACGGGGCCCGGGCCCCTGGAGTCCCCACGACCTCTGCCCGCTAGGTCCTTGCTGTCCAGCTCCTCATTCTCAGGCTCCTCCCCCAGCCAGGGTTGCCCGGCAACTTCCGTAGCTCTCCATCCTGCGCACACATCATGAATAATCACGCAGAACGGCTTTTCTGAGCAGTTAATTTGTCTTCAGGCACTTAGACTTGAACGATGTTGGTGTCTCTCTATAGACCGGGAGCTTACGGAAGAGAAGACCCCAGAGGGGGAATGGCTTGGTCAGGGTTAGCAGTAATGGCAGACCCCAGATTAGAGCCCAGGGCCTCTGCCCTTTGCTCTGGAACTCCTGTTATCTCAGACTGCCTCTCAGAGCCAACAACTTTCCGGGGGGGGGGGGGCGGGAATCACAAAGACCCTTAACTTAAGTGATTAAAATTGCACTTTCGATCTTTATCCACGTACAGTCACATCTCTTCCTATAATTTATTTACTAAGTACCTTTTAGGGGCTTACTGTGTGCCGGGTGCTGGGCAAGGTGTGGGAATCACAGAGACGAAAAAGATATGGTCATTCAGCATTCACCAGACTTACTGGACACCTCCTTCGTGCTAGATCTTGGGGATTCAGAGATAAAGTTGGAGTCCTGACTTTCAGAAAGCTTATAGTCCAGAAGGACAGCAGACAAGGCAAATCAAGAAACTGTGTTGATGGAGGCATGCCCCCAAACCATGGAATACTATGACGCCAAGCGTAATAACTTCTAACAGGTGCAAAGCCTTATTACGTTAATCATCTCAGTACCCTTGCTAAATTGCCAACCGCTGCCATATAGCACAGGTGTTGTAGATTGTGGCTCCGGTACCTACTAAGTTCATGACCTTGAGCAAGGTACTTAGTATCTACCGCATAGGGTTGCTAAGAGGATTAAGTAAGTTACTACTAATACATGTCATGCGGTTATAGGCAGTGGTCACTAACTGTTAGCTGTTATTTTCTTCTTATTACTCCCACTTTACTGATTAGAAATAATGGTTCAGAGAGGTTCAAAGCAATGTTTGAGGCTGTTCAACTGGAAAGCGGTAGAAATGAGATTAGAGTGCATGTTCTCTGACCCAGTGTGGATTTAATAAGCTAACATTTATATAATGATTTACAGTTTTCGAGACACTGCCACCTATGTTGTATGTTTTCTCATATGCCATACCTTGGGATACATAAGTAAAAAGTAATGATTCATTTTCATTAAGTTGTATGATGGAGGAAAGCATTTAGCACAGAGCCTCGTACGTAATGATGTTAGTAGGCACTGACAAATACCAGAAATTCATATTGGTTCTGCTGTAGGTGCACAGCAGCTACATAAGTGGGTTGAAAAGATCCCATTGATATTAGCTCAGCCCCTGATTTATTGAGGGCTTGCTATGTGCTGGGCACTGTTCTTAGCTCTGCAGTTACAAGGGTGAAGGTGACAGACAAGTCTCATCCCCTTGGAGGTTACTTTGAGAGGGGGAGCCAGATAGTTAACAGAAACACACACACTGTCTCCATGGGAGAAAAACAGAGTAAGGGGTTGGGGGTGATGGGAGATTGCTATTTTAGACAGGGTGATCAGATAGGCCTCTGATAACTGTGGATCAGAGGTTTGAAGCAAATGAGGAAACCAGCCCTGCAGATAGGTGGAGTAAGTGTATCAGCAAGTACAAAGGCTCTGAGGTAGGGATATACTTGGTGTGTTCCAGAAACACAAAGTTGCTGGGGCTGGAATGGATTGAGGGAAGCAGTGGGGTAGCCAGCGGCTGGATCATATAGGGCCTTGTAGGCCACCGTAAAGACCTTGGTTTTAATAAAGTGCGTGATGGGATTCGGTTTAGGTTTTAGATAAAGGATTACTGGCTGGAGGGAGGGGAGCTGCAGGGAGGGGAGTATAGGGGTGGAAGCGGGAAGATGAAGCAGAGGTTTCTATGGAACCACTTTCACTAGAATGTGACCTGGAGTGGGAGGCAGGGACGCTTGACTCTAAGTCTCTTTCTGAAGATGGGGGGAAAAAAAGGGAGAGAGAGAGAAGTTCCTATGTCCTGTGTAATTGGACACTTTATATTCAGAACTTCAAAAACAAATCTGAAGTTCTGACCTGATCTTTTATCTTTAGACTTAAAGAAAAAATTGGTACTATTTTATGATCCAAATAATACACAAATATATTTTCCTTTAAAAACAAACATTGCAGGTAAGGCCAAAGCCCTCCTTGACTGTCGGGGTCCGTGTCTCTAGAAACAGGATTTTGTCATTTTCAGTGGGACTCTGTTGTGAATGGGGGGCTGACTTATTGGGATCTGGTCTCTGAACCTGAGCAAGGATGTTTTAAAAAGGGGTTTCTTGCAGGATGAACATTAGTTCATCAGGGGACAGGTTTCCTCTCACCATGGAATTGGAGGGCCTAGTTGGAATTTATATTGTCAGCAACACCCCCTCAGCCAGAACAGATATGTGAACTTCAGCCAGTCCTTTGGCTGAAGGCACTGGGAATGATCTGTTTGTTGTGTGACTGAGCCTGAGGGACAGGTGAGTCTCCAGGGCACTGATTGCTGTATGTAGAGAACAAACAGCAGGAGGGGAATTAGGAAGAAACCAGACTTCTGGGACTCTTGCTCATGACAGCAACCTCCAAACTCTTTTCATCCCAATAACAGTGAACATGAAGTCCACAGGTTATTTTTCCTCCAGTTCTTTCTCAGCCTGTCTAATTACTAGAAGACTCTGTAAGAATTCTTTTGTTCAGAACTGTTATAAAAGGAAGTAAGATGTGGCTAGAGATTACTGGAGCCAGACACCAGGCTTGCATCTTAGCCCTGTCACTTATCAGTGGTGAGACCTTGGGAAAGGGCCTTAACCCTTCTGACCTCCTCTGTATATCAGGAGGACCAAATGTTGTTGTGAGGACCAAATGCAGTAATGTTTATAAAAGCATGTTGTAAAGTATTACACAAATGAGAACATGAAGCAATATTAAGTAGCTACACACACTATATGTTTCTAAACAATCTTTTAAAAATTATTTTTTGTCGAATAGGTTACCTTGTTTAGATAATAATTTAAAACTAATCCTGCTTGGATTTAAAACCGAGTCTCCTAAAACTGAGTTCCTCTGCTGAGTTTATAATTAACTTCTCTATCCCAAGCTTTGTTTCCTTTCTTGTTCCACACCTGTCCCTCCTCAGGATTGAGGATTATCAAAGAAAAGCAGGCATTGTAACCAAGCTGGACCCTATGGGGCCTTCCTAGGACAGACCCCTCCCCTCCATGTCCTCTACCTGCCTCTTGTTTGTAGAAAAGCTTTAGTCTCCCAGGCCTGCCCTGAGTCTCAGAAGGCTGGCTCAAGAGTTAATTATTAGGAATGGGAAGATGGAGAAACAAGCTGTTGAGCTGGGAAACTGGCAACAATTTAGACTCTAAATCAGCCATAAAGAGTCACGGGGAGCTCCCAGTTCCCTGAAAGCTATAAAAGTCTGACACACATTCCTAAGCTGTTTTTACAGGGAGCAGACTCCTACCAGATGAAAACTGCTGATCACAAGCACATAGACCCCAGACCGGTTGAAGCCAGAAGATAGGTGATGCTTGAAACTTCAGCTTGTTGCCAACCAATCCAGGAATTGTGCACGAGCTGCTCATGCACCCTGCGGATCCCTCCCTCACACTGCCTTTAAAACCTTTGTCTCCTAACTGGCACCTTGGAGGTGGTCTTAGGACATTCGTGCACCATCTTCCCAGGTTGCTGGCCTCTTGAGTAAAGCAAAGTTTCCCTTTCCACCAACGCTTGTCTCTCGAGTATTGGCCTTTTGAGTGGAGCAACCAGACTGGCCTCGCCTGGTTACAGTTTTATACCAAGGGGTGAAATGCTCATTTAACGTTAGCAAATTTTAGAACTAGAAGGGGCTTAAGGCATCTCTAGTGCGGTTTCTCATCCTTTTCTTTTTTTCCATATTGCCTCCCATGGAGCTTTTTTCAGAAAATTAAAATTTCCCTAATGAAATTTTAATACCACAGATATGCAGTATATCAGTTTTTATAAAGACCCTTTTGAGGCTACAAGCCATTCTAATGTCTAAGATGCCCCCCACCCGAAACCCAGCCACCCGTCTTGAGAGCAGTATCACCCCTCTTGAGATGCATGTTTTAGTCTAAACCTCCTTTTACAGAAGCCCAAGGAAATTTAAAGATTTGTAGGGATACTCAGATGATTATTTATGACAGCTGAAACTGCTAAATTCATTAACTTTGAGCTAATTATTTAATTCTGTCTTACTAGTATAGACTATGAAAGCCTTCAAGAAGCTTGCTTTGTGTGACTCAGTTTAGGTTTGTAAGAAAAATCTACTACCTACGAGTTTTAAGGGTTAGGAAGTGAATTAGGTGCTTGGATGGAAGATACTAAAGAAAGTGTTTATTATTCTATTTTCTCTGATCTTCGTGTGTAGCAATCACATTGTAGCTGGTAGCAGCTTCCTGTAGGTTGACCAGGAAAAGGATGGTTTGTAAGAGTGCTTTAACACTCTACCGGTGGGTAGTATATAAGCTGCCCTGGGAAGCAACAACTAGATCTTGGCTATCACCTTGTTCTTTATAAGGCTAAGAACCACTGGGTTTCCACAGTTTGCAGTGATTGAAAGCCAGCCATGCACAGAACTGTGTATGGGCGTTTTAAGTTTTGTAGGTGATTAAAGTCACTTCTTGTTAATGTTGATATCTGTTAATAACCTGAGTCTTTTTAAAAAAGATGTATGTTAATTTTACATTTTTGGTATTTTAAGGGAATGTAATTAACTGTTTTTGTTTTAGGTTTTTATTCACAACCCTCATACCCGGAGCCAGCATTTCAGTGCATCCAGGGTCTTCCAGAGCCCCCTGGAGTCTGATGTTTCACTTCTCAACATTAACCAGGCAGTCAGCTGCCTGACTGCAGGAGTACTGAACCCTGAACTTGGCTATGATGCTCTTTTAGTGGGGACACAGACTAATCTTCTGGCTTATGATGTCTACAATAATTCAGATTTGTTCTACAGAGAGGCAAGTATACCCCTTTATAACCATAAAACTTCCATTACCCATTAGTGTCCACTTTTTCTTTTTTATGATTAAAAGAGATCAGACATTTATTTTGGTTTTTTATGTGGTTGTTGTAGTGTAGTTAAAAAACATGCGGATTTTGCCATTTACATCTCCTTTGTGTACTTGACATTTATTTGGTCATGGTTGGCAACCAGTTTTTGACACTCCAGTTTATCTCTCAGGAGGTATATCTGTGCTACTACCATCTGTCAAGATTTGCCATTGAGAGTTCTGCCAACAGCCAGGGAGCCAGCAAACAGGTCTCCTGGTGGCTTTGCATTAAAGTTTAGTATAGTAGTTTCTAGGAGGAGCACTTACTGTAGCCTGCCATCTACAGGCTACTGCAACTTTAATACTCAGATAATCCAAATTTATTATAGAAAAGATATAGAAGCAAAATAAAAATAATTACGCATGGTTTCTTCATTTGGAAATAGCACTTAACTCTTGAATTGAGTTATCCCGACTTTTTACTAAGTATTTGTGAGTGATTTTTTTTAAATGGGATCATACTATATACATGTAGCCTTTTACTTTTTTTCTATAATAGCTTTATTAAGATATCATTCATACACCATACAATTCACCTATTTAAAGTATACAGTTCAATGCTTTATTCAGAGAGTTGTGTAACTACACCACAATCAATTATAGAACATTTTCATTATTCCAGAAAAAAACCCATACCCATTAGTAGTCACTCCCCATTTTCCCCCAGCCTCTCATCCTTAAGCAACCACCAGTCTACTTTCTGTCTCCATAGATTTGCCTATTCTGGACATTTTCTTTTATAAATTTATTTTATTTATTTATTTTTGGCTGTGTTGGGTCTTCGTTGCTGCGCGCAGGCTTTTCTCTAGTTGTGGGGAAGGGAGATACTCTTCGTTGCAGTGCATGGGCTTCTCATTGCAGTGGCTGCTCTTGTTGTGGAGCACGGGCTCTAGGCACGTGGGCTTCAGTAGCTGTGGTGCGCAGGCTCAGTAATTGTGATGCGTGGGTTTAGTTGCTCCGCGGCATGTGGAATCTTCCTGGACCAGGGCTCAAACCTGTGTCCCCTGCATTGGCAGGCGGATTCTTAACAACTGTGCCACCAGGGAAGCCCTATTCTGGACATTTTGTTACATGCATCATACTTCATTCTTTTTATGGATGAGTAATTTTGCATTGTATGTACAAACAACATTTTATTTATCCATTCATCATTTAATAGACATTTGGGTTGTTTCTACTCCCTGGATATTACATGTGGCCTTTTTATTCAGAAATAATATGTATTGTATTGAACTTTATATTGAAGTTACTATATATCCATGCTTTATTCTTATTGGCTCTATAGTATTTCATTGTGTTAAATTTGTTTAACCCTTTCCATATTGTTTCATATTATGTTATTTCCGTAGTTTCTCTATTACAATTGATAATTTCATAAGCATATATCTTTGCCAACTTCTCTGATTATTTCCTAAGGGTAAGTTCTTAGAAATGCAGTTTTTTTCCTTTAGTATTTTTTTATTGAGGTAAAATGTACATACAGTGAGATACACAAACCTTAAGTGGTCAGTTCAATGAGTTTTGATCCCTGTAATCAACACCCCCCAATAAAAATATATTGGGGGTGTTATGGAAGCATCTTATGGAAAAACCGGAACGAACAACTTTTTGGCCAACCCAGTAGAACATTTTCATCACTTCAGAAAATTTTGCTGTGCCCCATTCCAGTCAATTCCTATTCCCTATAGATATTCACTGTTTAGATTTCTGTCACCTTAGATTAGTTTTCCCTGTTCTTGAACTTCATACAAATGGAATCATACAGAATGTACTCTTTGGTGTCTGGCTTCTTTCACTTAACGTCTGTGAGAATCATACTTGTTGCATTTAGCAGTAGTTCTTTTTTTTTTTTTTAATATTTATTTATTGTGGCTGTGCCAGGTCTTAGTTGTAGCATGCGGGCTCTTAGTTGCAGCATGTGGGCTCTTAGTTGCGGCATGCTGACTTTTAGTTGCTACATGTGTGTGTGCTATAGTTCCCCAAGCAGGGATCGAACCCGGGCCCACTGCATTGGGAGCATGGCATCTTACCCACTGGACAACCAGGGAAGTCCCTACCAGTAGTTCTTTTTTGTTGCCGAATAGTAATTCCATTGTGTGAATATGCTACAATTTGTTTATTCTTCTGTTGATGGACATGTGGCATGGACATCCGGGTTGTTTCCAGTTTCGGGCAATTATGGATAAAATTGCTGTAAACATTTTTGTCCTAGTCTTTTTGTGGACATATGTTTTAGTTCATCTTGGGTAAATACCTAGGAGTAGTTGTACCGTTTTACACTTCCATCAGCAATGTGTGAGAGTTCCATTTGCTCCACATTTCTTGTCGGCATTTGGTGTTGCCAGTCTTTGTAATCTGAGTCATTTTAGTAGGTGTGAAGTGGTATCTTACTGTGGTTTCATTTTGCATTTTCCTTGTGACCAGTGATGTAGAACACTTTTTCTTGTGCTTTTCTTTTATTGGTATGTCTTCTTTTGTGAATCATCTAAGTCTTTTGCCTATTTTTTATTGGTAGTTTGGGTGTATTATTGATTCGTAGATGGTCTTTGGATATACTGGGTACAAGTTCTCTGTCAGATTCATGTAAAATAAATATTTTCTCTCAATACGTGGCTCATTCCAATAGGTAGGTATCTTCTGATGAGCAAAAGTTTTCAATTTTGATGAAGTCTTGCTGATCAAGTTTTTCTTTAATGGTTAGTGCTCTTTCTGTCCTAAGAAATCTTTGCCTATTTCAGTGTGACAAAGATACTGTTGTATTTTTGTATAAGACTGAAATTGAGTTTAGGACTGTATTAGGATTCTTCAGAGAAACAGAACCAATAGGATGTGTATATATATAGAGAGAGGGAGTGGAGATGGATTTATTTTAAGGAATTGGCTCATGCACTTGTGGAGGCTGGCAAGTCCAAAATTTGCAGGGTATGCCAGCAGGATAGAGACAGAGGAAAGAACTGATGCTGAAGCTCAAGTCCAAAGGCAGTCTGGTGGCAGGATCCTTCCTTCCTCAAGGGAGGTCAATCTTTTTTCTATTTAGGCCTTCAACTGATTGGATGAGGCTCACCCACATTCTACAGGGTAATCTGCTTTACTCGGAGTCTACTGATTTAAATGTTAATCTCATCTAAAAAATACTTTCACAGAAACGTCTAGAATAACGTTTGACCAAATATCTGGGTACCATGGCCTGGCCAAGTTGACACATAAAATTAATGATCACAAGAATTCAGCTTTACAATTGCTGAGTTAAAAACCTTTTCTAAGTGAAATTTTTGTTAGATATTGCTAAACTGCTCTCTAGAAAGACTACTGTTTTCCCACCTCCCCCTCAGAATATGAGAGTGCTTGTTTTATCACACCCTAACGAACAATAGGTCTCATCTTTGCTAATCTGAAAAGTGAAAAATGATGTATTGTAGAATGAACATTTTTTCATACTTGTTGGCTATTTGTATTTCTTCTCTTGTGAATTTCCTTTTTATTTATTTAGTTTTGCTTGGAGTGTGTTTACCCATTTCTTATTTACTTTGTATTAACTCTCTTATTAACAAGAAATATTAACTCTTTGTCCTATATATTGCAGTATTTTTTCCCAGTTTATTTTTTTTACCTTTTAACTTGATTGATTGACCAGTTAGTAGTTTTGGCTTATGAATTCTTTTCTTTCTTTTATAGCCAGTCTATTTTTTATAGTTTTCCTACTTAAAGATTATGTAAGTAAGGACTATTTTCCTATACAATAAACAGTGTTTACAAAGATGTCCTCGAATCTTCCAAAAATAAATTAAATTGTGCTTATGTACTTTATTCAAGAAGTCAAGACACTTATTATTTCTGGATGGTGGGTCTATAGGTGTTTGTAGTTTTTAGTACTTTACAATTTACTTTACAATTAAAAAGAGCAGTAGTAAGAGAACTGAGTAATAAGTATTAAAAAGATTTCCATCTAAAATAGTTAAAATAGGTTACAAAAGTTTGGGTGTTTAAAGGCATAAGTCTTGATTCTCTGGGGAATTTGGCCTTTAGAACCTGGTGGTCCAAGGGAGCCTGGGATTTTGTAGTAGGTTATCGTAGCAGGTTAGTGTGAGAGACCAAGGGCCTGAGTTTATCCTGGGTCTGTGCTCATCCTTGCATGAGCACGCATAAGCCACAGACGCAGTCCTCAGTGGACAGCCCTGGCCTGCCTCTCAGGAGACCATGTGGCTTCTCAGAAATGATGACAGACGACTCTGAGTATCTAAATAAAAAGAGGGATATATGTTATCTCCAGTGTGCCCGTGCAGCATTGTGTTTGAGAGTTTCTGTCTTTTTTCCCTTCTTAGGTAGCAGATGGGGCCAATGCAATTGTGCTGGGGACATTGGGAGACATTTCCTCTCCTCTTGCAATTATTGGTGGAAATTGTGCTCTGCAGGGTTTCGATCATGAAGGAAATGATCTCTTTTGGACGGTATGAAGAACGAAATACTCTCTTTAGTACTCTTAAACGTTTTTACTTTTAATATTCTTTATGTCTTGTTTGTTTGTTTTTTACCACTAACTGTAATGAATAATAGAAACAAAATAGAACAATGTTTATAATTCTGTACATTTTAAAAAAGGATATGAGGGCTTCCCTGGTGGCGCAGTGGTTGAGAGTCCGCCTGCTGATGCAGGGGACATGGGTTCGTGCCCCGGTCCGGGAAGATCCCGTATGCCGCGGAGCGGCTGGGCCCGTGAGCCATGGCCACTGAGCCTGCGCGTCCGTAGCCTGTTCTCAAAAAAAAAAAAAAAGGGATATGAGTAATTAGAGTTTTAAATTAGTGGTTTGTATCATCCTCTCTTTCATGTAGCTCCTGTGTTTGAATTAAGTGAAAAAAGATGGTATAGTAATGATTTTGGTTCTATTTTCAGGTTACTGGAGATAATGTTCATTCCTTGGCCTTGTGTGACTTTGATGGTGATGGGAAGAAAGAGGTATGTGCGGGAGGAGATACTTCACTTGTGTATACTTCTCAGCTGAGTACATACATTTTCCCATGACGGTGACATTAGTGTTGAGAGAGCTGTTAGCTTCTCACAGGTGATTTTGGTGCTCTGTTGCCTAAATGATGAGCTAACTGGCCTCATTCGTCTTTCTCCTCTCTTTTCAACAATAATTTACTTGTGTTTGTCTAATACAGAGATCAAGACCATGATGTTTCAAAGACACCTGACAGGGAGAGAAGGCAGAACATTTGATGGGATCGCAGTCACATTCACAGTCTTATAACTTGATTCCAATGCTTTTAAATTGTACCCAGTTCTCAGTTTTAGCCAACTTTTTCAGGAATCTGAAAGTTTTAGAGATTGGCTCTTAGCCTTTTTAAACTATTCTAATGGTTTCTCTAGAAATTAACTTCTTGAGCAGCCCGTGAAGTACTGTGTTGGGCATTGACTTACCCTCCACTTGTTCACGGATACTGGGCTCTGGCTTTTGAAACAAGGCTTCCACCTGCAGGCAGACAGACACCAAACGAAGAACATTTTCAGGTGCCTGGTGAAAGAACTTGTTCTGGGTAGGAGGTGCAGCCCACATGGCAGGATCTTCAGTAACCACTTTTTCTTCACTGACTGAATCTGAACCTTCTCAATGGAAGGAACCTTTCTGAGCATCACATTGCTGGGAAGTTGGAACTCCTGGGTGGCTGTAGGAACATACGAAGTATCATGCGATTTTTTTGTTTTATTTTTGGAAATTTTGCTGTGCTCACTTGCTGAACTAAATATGTATGATTTTTTTCCTTTCAGCTTCTTGTTGGATCTGAGGATTTTGATATCCGAGTTTTTAAAGAAGATGAGATTGTGGCAGAAATGACAGAAACAGAGGTAAGAAGTGTAAGAAGGTATCAGAATTATGATAACCTTGACAGATTAGCATAGTCAAATGTAACATTAAAGGACAGTGCTGGGACATCTTCTCACAACCCAGACAGTTTTAGGGTAAAAACTGTGGGGATTAAACAGAGTTGTGCATTACAGAGAAAGAAGCATTTTAAATATCATCTATCAAGATATATCTTGAAAAGACTGATTAAATAGAGAAAAATTATTGAGCACATAAAGGTATTTCTTTTAATGAGCTAATACATACTACTGATAATAATAGCAACCATTTATTGTGCACCTGAAATATGCCAGGCACTGAACTTACTCATCCTACAACAACCCTGTTATGAAGGTATTATTAGTTCTCATTTTACAGATGAGGGAACATGTTAAGTTTCCCTGTTAAGTTTCTCTCACAAGCTCATGGCTGTTAAGTGGCATATGGTCAGGATTTGAAGCTTTGTGCCTCCTCCTCCTCATGTGTCTTAAATGGGGTTGAATATTGAATAAAGTGTGTAAATGAGATTTTTATACTTTTTCTCTTAATTCAAATTAAGTACTTCTTAGGCACATTTCTATAGGTAAACTTAGAAATCAGATGTTAGAGAACTTGACTAGTTTCTTTGTGATTAGAATTACTCATGTAATTGAACCTGAGATGTTTCTTAAAGAGTTTTTTTTTTTTTTTTAAAAACAGTGAAGATTACTCTCATCCTTTGTAGTTTTGGTATTCTAAGGATATTTATTTGCTGCTGGTTTTCCAGGATTGGGCAAGATGGAAACAGAAAAAAGAATTAGGATATTCTGAATTAAGGAAGGAGAAAGGGATAAAGGAGCAATGGCTGTGACCATTGTAAATGGACAGAAAAAAAAAAAAACAACAGAAGGAAGTCTTGGAGATCAAAATGATGGGACTGTGCAAAATTGAATCAGGTGGTGCTTGGGAATCTGTATCAGAAAAGCTTGAGGGCACCAGCCTCAGAACTCACCTTGGCTACTCATCCTCGCTTCTCGCCACTTACAAAGCTGTCTAGGGATGTCAGGCTTCTATTTCCCTGACTACAAAAGGGAGACCACAAAGCAAAACCTGCATATTGATATATAAAAGTGTTATCAATGATTTTAACTGGTTTACCTTTATTATAGATTTTTACTTCGACTTACTATACTTTTTATGCAGTCTTAGTTATTATGGTTGTAAACTAATAGCTTTGGATGGAGGAAAATGAAGGGGAGAAGTGAGTGCCAAAAGCAACAGTCTGAAGATGTGTGTCGTCATGGGGGCGGTTTTGTTTATGTGTATGTGTTTAATGTGTGCTTTTCTAGAGAGAAGATCCTTAGCTTTCATTAGATTCTTGAAGGGGGTTGCCACCACCCTGTTAAAAAAACAACTTGAGAATCACTGACCTGTAGGTGCTGTGTCCTGCATTACCATTTCCCTTTCATTCAAATTTGTAGTAAATTGGGGCTTCCCTGGTGGCGCAGTGGATAAGAATCCGCCTGCCAATGCAGGGGACACGGGTTCGAGCCCTGGTCCGGGAAGATCCTACATGCCGCGGAGCAACTAAGCCCGTGCGCCACAACTACTGAGCCTGTGCTCTAGAGCCCATGAACCACAACTACTGAGCCTACGTGCCAAAACTACTGAAGCCTGCGTGCCTAGAGTCTGTGCTCCGCAGCAGGAGAAGCCACCACAACGAGAAGCCTGTGCACCGCAACGAAGAGTAGCCCCCGCTCGCCGCAACGAGAGAAAGCCTGCGAGCAGCAACGAGTACCCAACGCAGGCAAAAATAAATGAATAAATTAAAAAAAATTTTTGTAGTAAATCTTTTCTCTTTTAGGGAATCATTGAGGTGTTGTTGGATTTCTGTTTATTGTCAATACTAGATGTGAGGGGAGTGCATTCTTTGAAACACCTCTTTCCTAAATCCTGGAAAAGGACAGAAGAACATGAAATAGAGCAAGGGATTTGAGGTGCCTCTTGATCCTCTAGTCCGCAAAAGAAGAAGCTAGTGAGCTAATGATGGACTAAGGGACCGAGGGAAACTGGGGCTAAATTTACGAAAACGTGGACTTCATGAGATTGTGCATTTCAGGGCTGTTTTCCTGTCCTCTTGGTTTGATTTTGCTCCTAGTTCAAATGTCTTTTCACACATCAGCAAAATTATAATTTATTTGGCAGTTGAACACCACTGCCAAAAGAATGCCTTGAGCTAAATAATTCTGGAGTCCTACCCAGCACTTTGTATTCAGTTAAGTGAAGTGGGTGGTTTTATAGAAAAGCTGTAGGTGTAGAAGAAATTACATAACTATTCTCTGCTTTATACAATTTATTTCTTTATATCTCTTGTATTAGTGTCAGAATTAGGAAGTAGATCTGCAGGATCATAGATATCATTAAACTTTGGTTTTAAACTTTTAAGGATAATTTTTTTCAGTATCTAAAATTTTATCCTCTTAAGTATGTTAAATCCTCTAATAATTCTATAAATATTTCAGTATAATATATACATTATGTATATTGTTAGATACATACAGAAATCCATGTGCTGGGTTTTTGCTTTTCAAAGGATTATGTTTTCTTCTAAAAAATGTCTTTCATCTCTAGCAAACAAATTATGTCATAGAAAAGTATACACTTAAAAGATGTTTAATTGTGGATTTTACAAGTCCTTTTAAAATTTAGACTGTAGGGTATCATAAGTTAAGGAAACTGGAATAATTAAAACATTTTGAGTTATGTGTATAACATCTATTGTACATATTCCAGATCTTGTGTACGTGGCTTATTCCCTCCTTAATTCCTTAATTTTATTATTTAAAAAATACTAATTTGTTGAAACTTGCTACATATGCTCAGTCTAAAACAGTAAATTTTGTGAGTTTATTTAATTCTGATTATCCAACTCTGAAATAGATGACACGGCTCATAGAGAAGGGGAATGCGTTCCCCTCTAATGGTTTGGAAGTGCATTTAAATCTAATTTTAACATACTTATAGCAAGGCATGCAGTTTTTTTTTTTTTTTCCGGTATGCGGGGCCTCTCACTGTTGTGGCCTCTCCCGTTGCGGAGCACAGGCTCGGGACACACAGGCTCAGTGGCCATGGCTCACGGGCCCAGCCGCTCCGCGGCATGTGGGATCTTCCTGGACCGGGGTACGAACCCGTGTCCCCAGCATCGGCAGGCGGACTCTCAACCACTGCGCCACCAGGGAAGCCCCCAAGACATGCAGTTTTATAAAGCCACACTTTGCACTAAATTGAGCCTTAACGAACTGTGTGTTTATCATTATTTTTTGCAGATAATCACCTCTCTTTGTCCCATGTATGGCAGTCGATTTGGTTATGCCCTTTCCAATGGCACAGTTGGAGTTTATGACAAAACAGCCCGATACTGGAGAATTAAAGTTAGTATGATTAAGCCTCTGAGATTCAGGGATTTTATACTTATTGAGATACTTATGTACTAATTGTTGAAATTCCTTTTCAGTCCAAAAATCATGCCATGAGCATTCATGCTTTTGACCTTAATTCTGATGGAGTGTGTGAACTGATAACCGGTTGGTCCAATGGGAAGGTAAGTTTAAACAGAGTTCAAGTATGATTTAAAGTAATAATTGTCTGAGATACATTGGCTGTATGACTCAGCAGTAACACGAGAATATAAACTTGAGTTCCTTGGCTGTGCTTTCAAATGTAACTTTATAATCTTCCCATGTATTTTTATTCTTCCTCTAGTTATCAACACTGCAGAGTGAGTGAGTGTCCTTTCCGTCTCATAAGCGCTATTTGGGGGAAAGTCTCTAGGAAGGTTCTTTCTAAATCTCTTCCTTGAAGGAATGAGAATCAATTTAATCAGGTTGATCCTAAGCATAAGCACGTTAAAAAAAAGGATTTTTAATAAGCTAATAGTGAACTGTGTATAGGTCTTTTCTAGTAAATCTTCAAGTCTGACTAAAAACAGAATTAATGGGAAGAATTATGTTAGCATATTGTTTTCTGAGCTAGAACTTCAAAATAGAATTTTTTTGCTTCTTTCCTTTTTTAACTTCAAATCAGAATTTTCTACAGTCTTTTGGCAAGTCAGGATTATCTTGTTAGCAACTGCTTCAGTAGCTGTCAGATCTCCATGGATACCATTTGCCCTAGCTCTTTCATCTGTCAGTGCCGATTGCCTGGAGGAGATCAGCTAATTCTATCTTTTCTTCTTTGATTTTTCTTTACTTTTGGCCAGTGCCTTGTAACCTTCCTTTGGTGTTGTGTGAAAAACAGATTCTAAAAAACTGTTATGTTGGTTGCTACTTCTCCACTTGGTTTTGTCTTTGGTAGTGGATGTTAAAAATGATAAAAGAAGACCATGTAGTTGCTTATTAAGAAACTTGAAAATCCATAAAGGGGACCCTGTTCTGGAGGAATATAAATTATTATGGTTGATTCGAGAATTAGAAACTACTCGACTTGAGAAGTTATCAAAAGTAACCTTCCGATCTGACTCTGGACCTAGATGTTTTTCTCGTTAAATGCTTTCAAAATTTTAAGAAATTTCTATTATATAATCTGTTGTAGGGCATAAAAAAGATAAGAAAACTATACAGTTCATCATATAAGTAGAAAAGTTGATATCTGCACTTAACAGAAATAGCATTGAAAGGAAAATATACAGATCCAACAGGTGAATATAGGTACAAAATTACTAAATTAACTGCGACTAGTCAACTGACTTTTTCTTTAGTAGGTCATTTGTTGAGTTGGAGGCTCATCTTCTCTTCCAAGGCAAAACCTTCATGTTGGATAAAGCAAAAGAATAGAAAATCCACAGAAATATAAATTCGTCGTCCTGTTTCTTAGCAAATGAACCCTCTTGTTTGCTAAATATTGTGGAAATGCAATGCTGAAGGCCATGGAGTAGTGAGAAAGAAGCAAGTTCAGTTCAATCTGAGTTCGAGGGTTCTGTTACTGTGCGAAGAGCTTTGGTTAATACGGGCCATTCATTACCTTTCAGGCTTTAGCATCCATAATTTTCAGGCTTAACTGATGTTGTTATTAAGAGCATGGTATTCTTCAGACAAGGGGTAGGAACTAGTAGTAAGCTATGACCTAAAATTAGTGTTTTTCATTGCAAAGTTTTGCCCAGAAGGATGTTTATGAAAAGACAGAAACAGTGGTCACTGAGATGCTTGCTCTATTAGATTTTCTGTAGCTAGCCTTTTATTAATATAATGCATATGTTCTTGCTTAGAACAAAGTCATCATTTTAAGTGGTTATCCTTCATTGTCGTTCTGAGATGCTTTTGTTTCTGATGGGTTGGTTATTTGCCTCCCTTGGGAAGAGGAGACTCAGAGGATAGTAGGGCTCTCTGAGGTGTCTCAGTAGTGTACGTGGGAGAGGGACTCTTTTTTTTAAAATATTTATTTATTTATTTGGCTGCACCAGGTCTTAGTTGCAGCATGCGGGCTCTTAGTTGCAGCATGTGGGATCTTAGTTCCCTGACCAGGGATCGAACCCGGGCCCCCTGCATTGAGACCACCAGACCACCAGAGAAGTCCCGGAAGAGGGACTCTTAAACAGGGCTATTACAAAAGGTTATATGGTGGAAGATTGGGCTAGGTTGGCATTTTTCAAACTTTAGCTATAACTATATTGTATACATTTACATATAGTAAAGATAAAATTTGTATATAGAGCTAACATGTCTTGTATGCCTCTATGTGCCAGGCCCTGTTCTGAGTGCTTACCACGTGTTAATTCCTTTGGGCCTCATTACAACTCTGAGGTGTGGATACAGTTATTTTCCTCATGCTCTTATTATTGATCTCCAGATCAATCAATTATTGACCTCCAGATGAGGAGGCCAAGCACAGAATGGTTAAGAGACTTGTCCAAGATCCCACAGGCAAAAAAAGCCCCCGGTGGCAAAGCTGGAATTCAGACCCAGGCGGTGGACTTTTGCACTGTTCTGTATATTCTAAATGTACTGCCTCTCAGGCAACCCACTTCTTCAAAGGAAGTACTATGTGCAGGCCAGTATGTAAAATAGCTTTTACTTAATAAGAAAAAGAAAACAGAGCTGATTGTGGCCCCTTGGCCCTGATGGTCGTAGGTACGTCCTGAGAAGCCATAGGGCCCCATGGAATACTCTTGAAAACTTCTAGACCATAGCTGACTTTAAAGCTGATTCAACTTTAAAATTTTGTGTTATTTTTAAAAAACTGTAGCATAAGCTATTTTTCAAGTTCTTGTTTTATTTTTAGGTCGATGCTCGAAGTGACCGAACTGGGGAGGTCATCTTTAAGGACAACTTTTCTTCTGCAGTTGCTGGTGTGGTGGAGGGAGATTACCGGATGGATGGCCACATACAGTTAATCTGCTGCTCGGTGGATGGGGAAAGTAAATCGGGACAGGAAAAATCCTTGAAAAGTCAGATTTTGATTTGGGTCCGAATACCGGGAAATTCCACTATAAAGTGTTTGTGTTGATATCCTTTCATCCTAATAAATTCACCTAAGTTGGGGAAATGAAAACTTAGCTTTTAAGAACAGGTAATTGATGACTTAAAAGTAGACCTGGCTGTACCTGGGCTTATCCCTCAGTCTGGTGAGTGTTTTTTCCTCTTGTCAGTCCGGGGCTACCTGCCAGGCATGGCTGAGATGAGAGGGAACCTCATGGACACCAGCGTAGAGCAGGACCTGATCCGAGAGCTGAGTCAGAAAAAGCAGAACCTGTTGCTGGAGCTCCGTAACTATGAGGACAATGCCAAGGTAGGTCCTAATGTGGAGGGCCCATGGGAGTCTGAGAAGTTGAGAATGACCAGGAGGATTGGCAGCTGTGAAAAGAGTTTCAGCGTCTGCCACGGTGTGGGTTCCCCCTCCCCGCTGGTGGAAGCCCAGATGGTTTGCCTTTTTGCTAGTGTCAGAATGAAGAGGGTGTGTATCCTTTAACCTAGAAATTCCACTGCTGGGCAGCTAAACTATGGAAATATTTGCATGAGTGTTCAGAGACATTTACTGCAGCACTATTTGTAGCAGGGAACAGTTGGAAGCAACTTAACTTTTGATCAGTAGTAGGGACTGTGGGCTGGGGAATATTAAGCAGCTCAAAAGAATGAAGTGTATATATGGGGACTGATATGGAAGGGTATCTGTGGTATTACTGAATGAAAGGAAGCGAGAACAATATGTATAGAGTAACTTATCTTTTTCAACAACAAATAACATAAAAATTGACAACTGCAGAAGCTGTGTGTGTGTGCGCGTGTGTGCGTGCGTGCGTGCATGCGCGCGCATGTGTGTATATGTACGTGTATGTACCAAACTGGCTGGAGGACGAGCTGGGGAGTAGGATTTTAATTTGTCCCATGATGCGTAACTGTATTTGAATTTGCTATACTAAGTGAACTTCTTTAGTTACTAAAAGAAATGCAGAAAAATGTAAAAGACATGCTGGGGGACACGGGACCCTAACCACAGGAAGGGGTGAGAGTACTTTCCTTCGGGGAAGAAGCCAGGTTAGAGTGAGAGCATTAATGAGGTGAGTCCTCCGAAGTCTAAAGAATCAGGTGAATAAGATGATGGGGGGTCTGTCTTCGGAAGCTAAATAGCCATGTTATTTAAAATTGACATTAGGTCACTGTTCCAGTGACTGAGCTGCAAGTGGGTGGGGCGTTTTGCAGGCCGAACTGAGCAGTGCACTGAATGAGGCTGATGGGCATCGGGGCATCATCCCGGCCCACACCAAGCTCCACACTGCCCTCTCCGTCAGTCTGGGGAGCGAGGCGCAGGCCGCCCATGCAGAGTTGTGCATTTCCACTTCTAATGGTAAGTCGTTACTTGGAGCTGGTGTGTTGGCACCTGTGCCATCTTGGAGTGGTTCTTGGACTGCCGTCTTCTCTCTTCCCTGCAGACACCATCATCCGAGCAGTATTGATTTTCGCAGAGGGAATTTTTCTAGGTGAAAGCCACGTGGTGCATCCCAGCATTCACAACCTTTCCAGCTCCATCCGCATCCCAATTACACCTCCCAAAGATGTCCCTGTGGATCTGCACTTGAAAACCTTCGTGGGCTACAGGAGCAGGTGACCCTTTGCAAGTCACAGTTCATTTCCAGAGAGCAGTTAGAGAGCAAAATGTGTAGATTTCCCATTATGTCATGGATTCTGTGGGGCCGGAGAAGCCGTTTAATGATTCTTCCCACCCAGGCAAGGTTTCCTATGACCTCTTATTTCTCTAATTTGAAATCTTTCAAAAAAAACTAACGAGTATATAAGTTTAAGATGGTTATTTCTGGTTTTAGTCAGATGATCTCATATTCACAAAAGTTCCAAAAATACATTTAAAGAATGATTTAGTTTTTGCCACTAAGACTACAAGGTTAGGTTGCACCTTTACATGAGAGTCATACGTAACCTCAGCTAGTGAAAGAAAACCACTAGATTTTTGGAAGATAAAAACTTTTCACATTCCTTTTAGAGTGTTTTAAACCCTTGGTGCAGGCATGTATTGGGTTGGCCAAAAAGTTCGTTCGGGGTTTTCCGTAACATCTTACGGAATGAACTTTTTGGCCAGCCCAATATGTACACAGACTCACGATGTCACTAAACCCCAAACACCATTACATATGGGACTTTAACCCTCAAGTCTTTTTTGGGCGGGGGGAGTTTCTTTATTGAAACCCTTAAATGTCAGCTTGATGACCTGGTAGTGACGTTGCATTTATTTTCTGGGCCTTGCCCTTTGAAATAAATTCTACATAAACAGTTCTCTTGTGTTCCGTTGGTTGGCCACAGCACCCAGTTTCATGTGTTTGAGTTGACAAGACAACTCCCCCGTTTCTCCATGTATGCGCTGACCAGCCCGGACTCTGCCAGTGAGCCGCTCAGTTACGTCAACTTTATCATCGCAGAACGGGCACAGAGGGTGAGTATCTGGCTTTTCTCTTTCAGCACTTTTGCATGTTAGAATCCTTTGGATGTTTTTTTGTAGAAAGGGGGAAATTACATGAATGTGTTATTTGGTAGCAGCAAATATGACATGAAAGGGTTATGTAGCCTGGAGTTGGATTGTTTATAACCTGTACCAAAAATGTTGCTAAAATATCTTCTCCCATTTTGAAAAATTATTCAAAAATATTTATTTTGGATAATTTATTAGTAATAATAATTATTAATAATTTATTACCTAAGCAGTCCTTAGTCACAGGTGAATTCTTCCCAGTTTTCAATTCCTCTCTTTCTTATAGTCTTAGTGTGGTTGGATCTAGTGTTCCAAGAGGAGCGTGCATCAGGATGGAAAGAGAGTGGGGACTTGGAAATGGGAACATTTTTGGAGTTCAAGTGCTACCTTAACTAGTAAATTCTTAGCGATCTTATGGAATTCCCCTCAACAGTCTGAGCCCCAGTTTTCTTATCTGTAGGTGAGGATAGTCTTACCTCACAAGGGGGCCCCTGAGGATTACATAATTGGTATAATAGCATTTTGTAAAGTTTAAAGGACTAATACCTGTGGATTTTAACATTGGCTGGACTTTGGAATTCTCAGTGAGGCTTTTAATCATGTAGATTCTCAGGCCCCTTCCTGGCCTGTGAAACATGAAACTCTACAGGTTGCCCCTTTCAAAAGGCCTCACAGGTGGATCTTATGTGGAACCTGTGTTGCAAACCACTGTAAAGTATTATTATTTATATTAAAATTAATTCTTATAGTGTGGATGTATCTCTGTGTTTGTGCTGTATGTGTGCAAACTTCATTTAACTTTTTTAAAGAGTGGAATGGAATGATTTTAAGCAGGATATAGCCACAGAAGAGCTATCATGTAAACAGAATTACCCTCATACCTGAATCATTTCCACATTGCATATAAGATTATGTCTAAGTAGAAAATGCTATAAAATTACGCATGCTGTGGGACCAGACATAATTATGAATGTTACTTAAGAACATGCATGGGGTGGGAAAAAGGAGTGTGAATAGTGTTTTCTTGGTGGGGGTGAAGTATAATTCTTTGTTTTTTGTTTGTTTGTTTTGTTTTTCCAAGGAGTAAAACTAGAAAGCAGGATAACTCTTAATAATGACTGTACTTTAAAAATGGAAATTCATTTCATCCTGTTCATCTTTAAGGTTTTTATGTGGCTCAACCAGAACTTTCTGTTACCAGAGGACACTAACATTCAGAATGTTCCATTTCAAGTGTGTTTCACATCCTTACGGAATGGTGGCCAGCTGTGTATAAAAATAAAACTTAGTGGAGAGGTAATTTTTACTGTTACGGGCACAGATTTCTCACATAACATTTAATGTTCAGTGTAAAGTGAGGCAGGTGAAACCAATCTGAAGGTCATAAAACCACGTGTTTCAGCCTAGTCTGTTAGTGTTATCATCTCTGACACGGGCATATAATCTAGAACAGAGGTTTTCTGCCTCTCTCCCCCCTTCCCTTCACCCATTCCTTGCCTTATTTGGGACGGTTAGGAATACAGAGGAGGACAAAACATTTTCCCTGTCTGAATGACCTTGTTGTTCAGTTTATAAAGCAAGAGGATTGATTTTTTTTGCCTGCTGCTAGAAATAATTAATGTGGTTTGTAATTTCCTTGAGGGCTAGACCTTATCTTTATTTATCACCACATATACATTTATGTTCAATAAATGTGTTGGATATGGGGAATTTCAGGTAGTTTCAGCCAAGTTTGTCTTTAATGTCCAAGGATGCTAACTTGTCTTTTTTTCTCTGGATAGATCACTATAAATACTGATGATATTGATTTGGCTGGTGATATCATCCAGTCGATGGCATCATTTTTTGCTATTGAGGACCTTCAGGTAGAAGCCGATTTCCCTGTCTATTTCGAGGAATTACGAAAGGTGCTAGTTAAGGTGAGGGCACCTGGTGGGTGCATTTGAGAGAACACTGTGGTCTAATAATGTTTGAAATATTTCTCCTAAATTAGTGGTACTACAAACGTACATATGTTACATGACAGTCATGTTTTAAAGAACTTGAAAATTCTTAAAATAAAAGTTGAGCTAGTATTGGAGAGTTCATGAGTTAAAAAGATATCTTTTATAAAAGTGAGTGGTTAGCTCTTGCACCCTGCTTTCTGTTTGGTTTGGAGGGACACTTTAAAAACAATAAATGAACATTTTCCTTTGCTAGCCTTTCATCTGATCTGTTGTATCTACTTTGCTTTTTGGTTTAGTGCTTTCCAAGAACCCAAAATCAAAAAAGAAAAGGATTGTGATTTGTCCCCACTTATAACAACATCCCTACCCCAGATCTCTAAAATGTTAATATTTGTGTTGCTTGGGCTCACGCTGCTAAGACGTGGGTAAGATTCACATCGAATGTCATTTTGAGTGTTGGAGGCAGCACAGGAGGAGATGAAACCCGGAAGATAGTTAAGATGGGGCAAGTGAACGGCAGAAAGAAAAGGGTGGAGCTCCCCTGGTGGCGCAGTGGTTATGAATTCGCCTGCCAATGCAGGGGACATGGGTTCGAGCCCTGGTCCGGGAAGATCCCACATGCCGCGGAGCAACTAAGCCCGTGCGCCGCAACTGCTGAGCCTGCGCTCTAGAGCCGCGAGCCACAACTACTGAGCCCATGTGCCACAACTACTGAAACCTGCCTGCTTAGAGCCCGTGCTCCACAGCAAGAGAAGCCACCACAATGAGAAGCCCATGCACCGCAGTGAGGAGTGGCCTCTGCTCGCCGCAACTAGAGAAAGCCCGCGTGCAGCAACGAAGACCCAACACAGCCAAAAATAAAAATAATTAAATAAAAAGGGCCTCGGTATATATAATACATAGCGTCTTTTCAGTTTATCTAGCTTTCAAGACGTTTGTGAGGCTTTTTTTTTTTTTTGCCTTACGTGGGCCTCTCACCGTTGTGGCCTCTCCTGTTGCAGAGCACAGCCTCCGGACGCGCAGGCTCAGTGGCCATGGCTCATGGGCCCAGCTGCTCTGTGGCATGTGGGATCTTACCAGACTGGGGCACGAACCCGTGTCCCCTGCATCGGCAGGCAGACTCTCAACCACTGCGCCACCAGGGAAGCCCTGTGAGGCTTTTTTTTTTTTGGCCACTATGCGGCATGCGGGATCTTAGCTCCCTGATCAGGGCTCAAACCTATGGCTCCTGCAGTGGAAGCTCAGAGTCTTAGCCACTGGACTGCCAGGGAAGTCCCTGTGAGGTCTTTTTAATTCCTGGCTGTTCATGGTCTCCAGGTGGGTGAATATCACTCAGTGCATCAGAAGCTCAGTGCTGACATGGCTGATAATTCTAATCTGATCCGAAGTTTGCTGGTTCGAGCTGAGGATGCTCGTCTGATGAGGGACATGTGAGTATTTACCATGGCTAGGACAGGTACGTGGTTGAAAGCATCAGCGATGTGGAGTAACATCTCTCAGATGCTACTAGTAGGAGTGTAAATAGGCACAGAGACTTTGGAAGGTAACTTGGCATCATCAGTAAAGTTGAAAATGTGCAAACCCTATGACCCAGCAATTCTCCTGGTTTATAACCTCGAGAAACTTGTGCATATAAACCAGGATATTAGTTCAAGAATGTTCATAAAGGCATCGTTCATACGAACCCCAAAGTGGAAACAATCCATACTAATATAACTGATAAATTATATCTGTACAGCGGAATACTACATGCAATGAGAATGCATGTATCTGGATGACATGTAACAACATGGACAAATCTTACAAACATAATGGAGATTGAAACAAGTAAGACTCAAAAGAATATTTACAAAATGCTTCCATTTATTTAGTTTGGAAACAGACAAAACTAAGCTATATCATTTGGGAAGCATACATAGATAATAAAAATATAAAGAAATACAGGGAAGAGATTATCATTTAAGATAGTATATTCTCCTTGGGGAGGAGGGGACTCTATTCAGAGAGAACACATTGGGAAGCTTCTTGAATGTTGGCAATGTCCTATCTCTTGACCTAGTTAACAAGCATTTTTTTTGTGAGTTTTTCTGAATGTGTATTAAAATATATTTATTTATATATTTTTAAATTTTTTAAACTTTTGGCTGCATCAGGTCTTAGTTGCAGCACGCGGGATCTTCGTTGAAGCATGCGGGATCTTTCGTTGTGGCGCTCAGCCTTCTCTCTAGTTGTGGTGCGTGGGCTCCAGAGCACGTGGGCTCTGTAGTTTGCAGCATGCGGGCTCTCTAGTTGAGGCGCGCGGGTTCAGTAGTTGTGGTGTGCGGGCTTAGTTGCCCTGTGGCATGTGGCATCTTAGTTACCTGACCAGGGATCAAACCCACGTCCCCTACATTGGAAGGCAGGTTCTTTACCACTGGATCACTGGGGAAGTCCCTGAATATGTATTATATTTTAGAACAAAAAGTTAAAAGCAGGGGCTTCCCTGGTGGCGCAGTGGTTGAGAGTCTGCCTGCCGATGCAGGGGACACGGGTTCGTGCCCCGGTCCGGGAGGATCCCACATGCCAAGGAGTGCCTGGGCCTGTGAGCCATGGCCTCTGAGCCTGCGCGTCCGGAGCCTGTGCTCCACAATGGGAGAGGCCACAACAGTGAGAGGCCTGTGTACTGCCAAAAAAAAAAAAAAAAAAGTTAAAAACAAATTTGTGCATGTCTGGCTTCTTGCTAAGATGCAAAATTTATCTCGGCAATAAAATGTACTGAGGTGGATTCAGTAAAATAGTTCACCAATGACAGGTGAAGTTCATGTGTGCATTTTAGAGGCAAGAGTTCGCCTAAGGTGCTGCTTGTTTTTTTCTGAAAGGCCTGAGTCATTAGCAGGTAGTTAAAATGGTCTTGCTCAGAAGTAAGCGATCTCTGAAAGTTACATTGTTGAAGATTTCAAACACAAAAGTAGATTGAATTACATAACGATTTCCTCTATAGCAGCTACTTGGCTTCAGTAGTCATCAACTAAGGGCTCATCTTGTTTCATCTCCACATTCACCTTCTTCCTCTTCTAGGTACTGTATTATTTTGAAGCAAATTCCAGACATCATATAATTTTAGCCACAAATATTTCAATGAACCTTTAAAAAACAATAACCACAATACCATTATCACACTTAGAAAAATGTAAAATAATTTCTTAATATCACAAAATATCTAGTCGGTGTTTAAAATTACCCCAGTTGTCTCAAATGTATGTGTGTGTTTGGTGTTTTGTTTTGTTCAAATCAAGATTCAAAGACCAAAGACCATGCATTGAATTTGGTTGATAAATCTCTTTTAATCCATATGTTTGCTTGCTCACTATTTCTCCTAACTCTCTCCTTCTTCTGTAGTTTCCCACCTTGGATTTTGTTGATTGTATCCTGTGGTAATGTGTAGTATTATTCTTCTGTCCCCTGTATTTCTGTGAAAATGGTAGTTAGATATAGAGGATTGATCAGATTCAGGTTCAGTTTTTTAGCAAGAATGCTTCATAAGTGGTGCTGTGTACTTCTGTGAGGATGCATGTAACGTCTGGCTGTCTCTTTTTATTATGTTATCAGCTGTTGATGATCACTGCTGAAATCAATGATTTCTTCTGGGATTTGCAAAATAGTGATATTTTAATTGTTATTTTTTCTTTGTAAATTGGCTGAAGTACTTCTATAAAGAGTAACATTCCCTCATGAATTATTTGGTTCCCTGAGGTACAGTTTGTACTGGAACGACACACTCTCAGCTTTAAAATAATGAGTTGGTTCCCTAGCATCTCCAAGTTGACCAATGAGATTTTTTAAATCCTATTAACATTTTTAATGTGCTTCAGGCCATTTCAGTTATTCTTTATGGTGGCTCAGTTGTCCTGTCTTTGGCCAGTAGAAGCCTTTTCAGGTTGGCTGCAGTTATCAATACCTTTGGACAGACCTATTAGTTTCATTTGTTTGTTTTCTTGTACAATATTTTTTAGGCGTATCTGGTATATATCCTCTTCTGAATCTGGAATCAGCTATTTCTTCAATCCTGGTCCTTTATAGTGGGAAATGGAGATCATAGTCTGAGCATTAGAGATGCTCATTGCTACTGGGTTGGATATTGATTTGAGACCTTTTCCACAGATAAAGCTAGGTAATGTATATATTTTTTTCAGTGAGCAAATATATCATGAATTCATACTATTTCCACGTCAAATTTATGAATACAGGCTCTTAATTTTGATGTTAACGGTGTATCTCTTCTCTCTCACAGTGGAAATCATGTCTCTAACCACTGTCAACATAACTATTGGCTTTATCTTATGGTACACACACAAGATTTAAGGATAATACCAACATTACTGTCAACAATATGACTGCCGAAAATGGTGTAAGACTATTTTTCTAGTTCTTTGTGTCTTTAGAGTGTGTTCTAGTAGGGAGTTTTAGTCAAATGACTATATTTTAAAGTCATTTGAAATAATTCCTCTTTTTTTGGTCATGCTACAAGTGTGATATACAGTTAGATTCATTTGGTTCATTTTGCTGTCAATCTTAGGGGGCTGACATTTTTTCCTTTTTGGTTTGATTTTATTACATATTTATTAAAACCTTATATGGGGGCTTCCCTGGTGGCGCTGTGATTGAGAGCCCACCTGCTGATGCAGGGGACACGGGTTCGTGCCTCGGTCCGGGAAGATCCCACATGCTGCGGAGCAGCTGGGCCTGTGAGCCATGGCCGCTGAGCCTGCGCATCCGGAGCCTGTGCTCCGCAACAGGAGAGGCCACAATAGTGAGAGGCCCACGTACCGCAAAAAAAACACACAAAACAAACAAACAAAACCTTATATGGGTCCAAAGTCGGCCCTATAAAACATGTGCAGAAAAGTCTAACTTCTCTTTCCCGTCACCTCCATTCTGTTTCCTCCCTTTCACTATGAATAACCAATCAAAAATTTAAATATACATATACACATCTCCTCACATGGTAAGTAAATCATAGCAAATTACTCTTCTCCACCTTGCTTTTTTTTTTTTTTTTTTTTGCGGTACGCGGGCCTCTCACTGCTGTGGCCTCTCCCGTTGCGGTGCACAGGCTCCAGACACGCAGGCTCAGCGGCCATGGCTCACGGGCCCAGCCGCTCCGCGACATGTGGGATCTTCCCGGACCGGGGCACGAACCCGTGTCCCCTGCATCGGCAGGCGGAATCTCAACCACTGCGCCACCAGGGAAGCCCTCCACCTTAATTTTTACACTTAAAAATATATCTTGAAGTTCATTCCACAGTAGTACACAGAGATACTTCTCATTTGTTTTTACAGCTGCACAGTACTCTATTCTCTGGATGTTTATTCAGCTAGTTCTCCACATTTGGGTTGCTCTTCTGCTATTATATTGCAGTGAATAATTTTGTTACATAAATCTTTTCATATTTTTACTCAGGTATCTTTGGGGAAAAGTTCTAAAATGGGATTGCTGGGGAAAATGATAAATGTGTATAGAGTTTTGCAAGATTTTGCCAAATTCCCCTCCATAGCTGTCATATCATTTTGCATTCTCTGAGAGTGCCTGTTTCCCTTAGTCTTGTCAATGGAGTATGTTGGCAAACTCTTGGATACTTACCAATTCAGTGGGTGAGAAATGGTCTCGTTGTTTTAATTTTCATTTATTTTATTATGAGCAGTATTGAGCATCTTTTCATTATTTTAAGGGCTTATTTGCGTTTCTTTTGGTTTGTAAATTGTTTCTTTTTTTTTTTTCTTGGCCATAGCAGGCAGCATGAGGGATCTTAGTTCCCCAACCAGGGATTGAACCCGTGCCCCCTGCAGTGGAAGCTTGGAGTCCTAACCACTGGACTGCCAGGGAATTCCCTGTAAATTGTTTATTTCTTTTGCCTATTTAGATTTTTGGTTTTGCTTATAAAAGCTTTTTAAATTTTTTATGTAGTCAGATCTATCTTTTCCTTGGTACTTCTACATTTTGAGTTCTAGTTACAAAAGTTGCCTTACTTCCCATTTGTAGAGAAATTCTCTTTTAGTATTTTGTATATTTACATTTAAGTCTGTTACAGTTGGAGTTTATCCTGGTGTTCAGTGTAAGGTATAAGTTCAGTTTTATCTTTTTCTGTGTGACTGTCACATTATTTCAGTAATACTACTTTAAAAGCCTGTTTTCCCACTGATTTGAGATGCTGCCTTTATAATGTATTTCCATATGCAGTGGGTCTATTTCTGGATTTTCTATATTGCTCTATCCGTCCGACTTGTCTCTTCATTTGACAGTGTGATTCTTAAAAATGCTTTGTATGTTTTAATGTCTGGTATGGCTAGGTGCCCCTCTCCCAACCCTCTTGCTCTTCTTTTTCATGGTTTTCCGGGCTACTCATGCTTGTTTGTTCTGTGAACTTTATCAGTTATTTTAGCTCCAGAAAAAAGTAGGTAGTTTTACTGGGATCACATTAAATTTATTAACTTAGGAAGAATTGACATTGTTACAGTGATGTTCAGTCTTACTAAGAATGTGGTATGTCTTTATATTTTGTTCAAGGCATGTTTATGTGTTTCAGGAGTTTTATGGTTTTGTTCATGTAGGTATCAGACAGTACTTGTCAAGTTTAGGTGTAGGTATTTTCTTTTTGCAATTGTAAATAGGCTCTTTCTTCCACATTATATCTTCTAACTGGTTTTTTGTTTGTCTGTATGAACACTATTGATTTTTCTGTGTTGATTTTGTAGTCTACTACTTTGCTGAATTATCTTATAGTTTAGTTTTTCCAGAGGTACGCTGTAGTATTTGTAAATTGAGATAGTTTTACCTCTTTCCAGTTCATTTTCTTCCAGTTGTTTTCTCAGGTATATAAGATTTTTGCTTTTTTTGCCAACTTTATCTATAGGGCTCCTCCTTTTTTTTCTCTCTCTGGCTTTTTTTTTTTTTTAAGTGAAAGAGATGTTGCTGGCTTTAGGCATTTGACTGTGCTAAACTGGAGAGAGGTGACCAGCAACCTCTAAATTCCTTTTTTCTTGATTTATTTATATTTCATTTAGAGACTATCAGATATACATTGTATTTATTTATTTATTTTTTTTTGCGGTACGCGGGCCTCTCACTGCTGGGGCCTCTCCCACTGCGGAGCACAGGCTCCGGACGCGCAGGCTCAGCGGCCCAGCCGCTCCGCGGCATGTGGGATCTTCCCGGACCGGGGCACGAACCCGTGTCCCCTGCATCGGCAGGCGGAATCTCAACCACTGCGCCACCAGGGAAGCCCCCATTGTTTGTATTTTTTAAAGCCAGGTTAGTTGATATATAATTTATAATATACATGTAGATAATTCACCCTTTTTAGGTTTACAGTTCAATAAATTTGGGGAAATTTATACTACCAGAATCAAGTACCTCTCCTAACCTCCAGGCCCTGGCAGCCACTGATCTAATTTCTCTTCCTATAGTTTTACCTTTTCCTGAATGTCATATAAATGGAATCATACAAATGTATAGCCTTTTGGGTCTGGCTTCTTTCACTTACCATAATGCCTTTGAGATTCATCCATGTCGTGGCAAGTTATCAGTAGTTCATTCCTTATTATTGCTGAATAGTATTCTATTGTATGGATATCCATACTTTGTGTATCCATTCGCCAATTAATTGACATTTGGGTTGTTTCCAGACTTTGGTGATTGAGAATAAAGCTGCTATAAACGTTTGCATACAGGTTTTTTGCAGACATATTTTCATTTCTTTTGGGTGAAATGTGGCATCATGTGATTGCTGTGTTGTATAGTAAGTGTATGTTTAACTTTACAAGAAACTGTCAGTATTAATCTGAAGCTTGGAAGATAGCCTATCACCTTACTCACTTTTCCCCACCCCTCATATCATGGGCATGATAATTCTTGGTTCCTAAGTTCAAACAAACCATGGATCAATAACCAAGGAAGGCCACTTGTCTTCCATTTATTTGGAAGAAGCAGAGTATTTCACAGAAAATTCTCAATGTTTTCAAAGCAGACTTTAGCAGTTACCCTGTTTTAATGACAATACAGCTAAAAATCTGGTTTGTTCCTTTTTTTAATGTCTAAGAAGTTTGCAAGTCTTTTCATTTAAGCCTGCCATACTGAGGTACAGTGGTGTTAAATTTCTCTTGATGTACACAGGAGAACAATGAAGAATCGCTATATGGAACTATATGACCTTAATAAAGACTTGCTCAATGGATATAAAATTCGCTCTAACAATCACACAGAGCTGTTGGGAAGCCTCAAAGCAGTAAATCAAGCGATTCAAAGAGCAGGTCGTCTACGTGGTAAGTCTCTTTTTGTAGCATTGTATATCGTCTGTAATTTTTGGGTGAGAACCATTGAAGATGGTGGTAGCTTCAAGAATTCGTATCAGGGCTTGTATCTATAAAGATGCCTTTCATACTGAAGTTAGCACCGTTCACTTGAGTTGCAGTCAGCCTATTGTTTGGCTTTAGTCTGCAGACTTCAGAGGGAAAGAACACTTTCAGCTCCTTTTCTTAGATCTTGCTGCATCCTCTAAAGAAAAACTTAGTGACATATACTCAAGAGGAAAGCCTTAAATACTCCTATTAGAAAAAAATAAAAAAGACTGAAAATTAATGAGTTAAGTGTCCAACTTAAAATTTACAAAAAGAACAACAGAATAAACCAAAGGAAGCAGAAATATCAGCCAGAGATTTATACTTGGAATCTGCTGTTTTGGGTCAGTGCTTTGACCTCCTTTTATAGAAAAGGATCAAAGCTCACATCCACTTAGCAAAGATTATTTCTAAAACTGACTCTTGGTTTCTAGGTGTGAGATAGTTTTTAAGCTTGGTTTGTGTTTGTGATAAAGTCCCTTACAAGGGTATGTACCTTTTTTAGGGAATGGTAAGATAAATTGGTTAAATTTGTACTTACCTGTAACTCTTTTCTACCCTAGTTTTTTTTTTTTTTTTTTTTTTTTTTTTTTGTGGTACGCGGGCCTCTCACTGTTGTGGCCTCTCCCGTTGCGGAGCACAGGCTCCGGATGCGCAGGCTCAGTGGCCATGGCTCACGGGCCCAGCCGCTCTGTGGCATATGGGATCTTCCTGGACCAGGGCACGAACCTGTGTCCCCTGCATCGGCAGGCGGACTCTCAACCACTGCGCCACCAGGGAAGCCCTCTACCCTAGTTTTATGTTGTTTTTATAGATAGCCTCTGATTCATAATTTCACTTTTAATAATCTTTTGGCTCATATGGATTTGATGTTTCTTCTCTTACAGTTGGAAAACCAAAGAACCAGGTGATCACTGCTTGTCGGGATGCGATTCGAAGCAACAACATCAACACGCTGTTCCGAATCATGCGGGTGGGGACAGCTTCTTCATAGGAGAGGAAAAGAATAGGTAACTAGGTTGCTAGAAGGGGTTTTTCCTTAAACTTCTAGGCTGGTTTGCTTTGGATCACATCCTGGCGAACCCAAGGTGCTGAGAGCGAAAACCACCTTGGTGAGTTGTACAAATGAAAGACAAAGCATTGCATCTGAAAAGTGTATTCACTTTCTTTTTTTTAAAATCAGTAGTACTGTTGCAGAATACACTAGGTTTGTATGGAGGGAAATGAATACTTTTGAAACATTAGGGCTTCAAAGTCCAGTTTTTCTGTACATATGTAAAGTCAGTGTGTAGATGCATCTTTTTTCTTGAAATTGTAATTAAAGTAGATTATCTACTTTTTCATTAAAATTTAAAGGTGTTGCACTATGTGTTTACTGATTGTAAAATCACCACATCAGAATTGCATAAAACTATTTGTGTTATGTGGAGAAAAACAAAAATATGGATATTCAATTTGTGCCCCTTTTTTTTAAACCTCACGTCATTTTATTGAATATATACTTATTAAGAACTTATTTACAGTAGGAATGTTCTAGACTTTGGTCCAAAGATGGGCCATATATATAATTCTCTGTATAACAAAAAAACGTTTGGAATTTTCAGAGCTGAATGTGGAGAAGTGAGAGTGAAGTCTAATGCAATTATGGAGGTTTCGCTCAGAATATCTGTTCCAATTTTCTTCTAGTGTGACTTCCCTTTCCTGTGAAGAGCAGGAAGCTAAAACAGAAGTTTCTCCAATTCGTTTTCAGCTGGTGATCCAGGTTTGATTCAGCTTGCATTTCAGATACAATCACATGAGACTTGAAATTTGAACTGAGATAAATGGGATATCGGGCATGTATTTGATCAGTGTGGATTATAGCAAATGTAGCGTGGTTCTGGAGCCAAACTCTGTCTCTGAGGCTTGCCGATGTAGCAGAAATAGATTCTGGGTAGTAGAAAAGCTGGCATGACTGGGGGACCTTGAAGCTGGAGTGGCAGCTTCCTGGTTTTGCACATGAGGTCTCCTGAATGGAGCACTGTGATGCTGTTCTGGAACCTGTAAATGGTAGCTGATTTAGTGGCTCAGCCTGAGGCAGTCCTGTGTTTATATATGCAATAAAGGGTGCCTCCTGGTTTCACAAGCAGCTTCCTGATCTGGCAGGAGCAGCTACTTTGGCAGCCTGGTTCTGCAGTACAGACTTGAGAAAAGATTCTGGAATTGCATCCTACAGGTTTTTATTCGACAGCCTTAATAATTCTGTAAGCCATCTGGCAGGCTGTAATCCTTTTACTCAAATTGTCTAGTGAGGAATCTGTTCTCTGCATCAGAATACTGACCTGTAGGAAACCCCAAAGAGACTATACAGAACACAGGCCTTTCCTCTGTGGTAAATTAATTTCATAGTTTCCTCCGTTTGGCCATTTAGGATTACCTCTTCTATTTCTGAAATGTGAGCTTTAAGGAGCCCTAATTTTTATGAGACTGTTATGCCCCTCTAATACCTTTGTTTTGCATTTTCAACCTGTAAGCTTAAAAGACATCCACATATACTATATTATCTTCAGTAACCTCCAAAGTAGTAATCTTTCATACCTGCTTCAGAGATGAAGAAACTGAAGCGCAGGGATTAATTACTTGCCAGAGCCACAGAGCTACTGGCAAGACGCAAGTCCCACCGTGGGGTCTTTTTCTGTTTTAGCCATAGTCTAACTTACACCCTTTGAGATTAAAATCTCTAGTTGGTGCTGGTTTTAAATTGTATGGCATTATTCATTTTTAGGGACCCTTAAAGAATCATCTCATTAAAGGTCATTCTGTTGTACTTCAGCCCCAAAACTTCCTTCTTACACCTAAAAATATTCATGGACAAGGCTTGAAGGAGTCGACCTGCAGCAAGATTATTTTTTATAGCCCTGACTTATGGATTACAAATAGGTTATTTCCACATTAATTTAATCCTCTTGGTATTAGTGTTTCTGAGTTCAGGCAGAATGTTTTCTACAGGGTCCTACAGCTTGGTTAAGTCGCAGTGTAGAAGTTGGAAACCAAGTAGTCATGGCCCTTTCTGCTATTTCAGACTGCTCCCAAGTGAGTGAAGACTAGATGAGATGAAAATGTTCATAGTATTCATCCTTTTTATCCTCTTAGAAGTCATGTTCAGCTTAGGGAAGAGAAAAACTGTTTGGTTATCAGCTACTTCTCTATTTTGTTGCCGTATTTTTCTGTCCTGATAGAATCTGAGTGCCTTCTACAAGCTACAGCTTAAGCTCTATTTTGTTGCTGAATTTTGTTGAAGCTTTAAGTGAACACTCTGCCTTCATTTAAAAGCTGATCTTGAGGATTCTGGTATCTGGGAGAAAGCTTTTTAGTCATTTTTAAAGCATCCCTTTTAAAGTCACCCCCCTTATCCCTAGATTCAGGTATTCAGTATTTTAGAGAGAGTGTGGTCTTTATTCTTTCCCACCATGTCTGCCTGTTCAAATACTACATCAAGGCTCAGTTCAAATGCTCTCAGGAGACCTTTCCTCTCCCATGTCTATTCTTTAACCCTTATTACATTCTGTGTTTATATATATCTCAATCCCCGATTAAGTGAGAGCAGGGGCTACGTCTTAATCAGCTTTGTCCTCCCCATGGTGCTAAGCCAGTGCCTTGAGCATAGAGAAGCATCTGCTGCCCCCCATGGAAGTGTTTGTCCTCAGTAAGCCTGTCAGTGGCTTCAGAAATCAAAGAACTAGGAACTTTACAACTATTATGCAACCCTAGAAGTACTTTACAAGAATGATTTTCAACATTATTAACATTTCAAATTTTATAATTAGCAGTTATAAATCTGCCAGTGCAGAGTCCTGTGATCACAAAACTAAATTATCTCGTTTCACTTTGACACTAAAGTACAGTAAGACACCCATTGCAGCCTGGTGTTTTGCATTTTTGCATCTGGCCCCTGCCCACACTATATGCTCTAGCTCATGAGTCATCTTTTTATTTGTGTGGTAAGGAAATGTACTATTCCTGACATGAAGCCACATGGGCAGTTTCCAAGTAGTTTTCAGAATTGGCTATGTGGACTGATTTTTTGTCAGTCAGAGAAGGAATTATCTGTTTTTGTAGGAATGTCCAGTTCACGCAGGCTGGAGAGCCTGCTGCTATCATTTCTCTCTATCAAGGACTATTTTAACAGGGTTTGATTTTCTCCTTCATTTGCAGTAGTGGCCAGTATGTAATGGTACTGAAGAGGTACCGCAGCCGAAACTTACTTGCTGTGGAAATGCTGGTCTGGGAGAGGCAGCCCAAGCATTGATTTTTTTTTCAGTATTCTATGGGAAAGAAACACCACATTCAGAGGAGTCTGAGGCAGTCAATGAGCTGTAGAAAAGCCAGGTTCAAAATGTAACAGCCTCTTTCTCTCCTAGGTTTCGTTTCATTTTTCTACATCTTTAAGTGAGGGACTGAAATTAGATTTATAGGGTTCTTCCTTAAATATTTTATTTTTCCTTTGCTTAACAGAAATACTAATATGCTTTCAAAGTAACTTTCTGAAAATGTTCTTATTTACATAATGGTTAACATGATAAGGGGAATGTGTCATGGGGACTTGACCTTACACAATTGTAGGAAGTGGCAAAGTGTAGTCTGTCAGTTTTCTAGTCTCATGCTGGAACTTGAAGCCCACAGGACAGGCAGTCAGAAAGGATGTAGAGTTGGGAAGAACAGGAACAAGCTGGAACCCAGAGGCATGAGCTGGAGCCCACAAGGACACATTAAAATCTCAGTTCTTGCCTCTGATCTTGATGATGTGGGGAGACCCTTCATCAGAGAAGCTGAAGGAAGAGCCAGGGACGGTGGAGCAGTTGGAGGCGCAGACGTGGAATCACACTGAGAAGGTGAGCCAGCAGGTAAGCTACAGTGTGTGTGAGCTACAAAATGGCTACTGCTTCATTCTGGCCCTCCATATCTCGCACAAGGATGTGTGGCTCATCCTAACTGGAAACAGAGGGAAGGGAGTCCTGGGAAATGTAGTTCAGTCTAGCCAAGTTGATATATCACATAGCACACAGTGGCTATCACAGTATGGTGGGATTCCAGGTGAACTTTACTTCATATTTTTACATGTTGTGTTCTTCACAACAAACATGTATTATATAGATAATCTAAAAAAAATATATAAAGCTATTTGGGAAAAAAAATCTTCCTTTATTAAAAGGAATAAGAATTAAGAGATGACATATTTTACAGGTGAATATCATAGCTTTTCTCTGCAAGAAGTATAAAAAGGATGCCCATATTTTAATTCCTCTATTGCTACTTAACAGTTGTCAACATCGGCTCTAGGCCCTAAAAGTCAAGATGAAGAATGAAATGCTGAGGAAAAGCAACTTCTTCATCACTGGTTACCTTCAGTGGAGAAAACTGACCTGCGAGTTACACCATCCTTCACAGTCTAAGAGGTACCACTGTAAATGATGTAACTAACAGCAGCACCGCAGTCTGGCTCTCAGGGATTCTTTCCTCTTGGACACCAGAATCCTTTTTTGTAGTGTGTAGACGATTCTGCTGTGTTGACAGACCATAAACACACTGAGATTAAGGAGAATGTAATAAACACATTTTCATGCTTGTGTAGGATGCTACGACTTAGACTCAGTGCTCCAGAACTCTTATTAGATGTTACCTACAACCATGAGTCTCAAACTGTTTTCTAAGCTTGGCACACATGGTGGTTTCACCTGCTCAGCCCTATTCCCCGGGGCTTCCTGGGGTTATGCCACTAAGAAGGTGTTAACTAGAACTTCACCCTTCTTGCTGGCACTTAACAAAAACACATCAGAAAGCAAGTGAGTGAAAGTAATATTACAGGGATGACTTTCAGTCTGCAGGAACTTAAAAGAAAAGGCAAGCTTTGAAATTTAAACCATTAGCAACAGAGTAGTACTTGTAATCCCACTTGAGTGTCACTACACTATGGTTAAAAAATTGTGCTCCCCAAAACAGTATGCATGTAAATGCTCCCCCCCCCATGTTGGTGAGGAAAGACAATATGAGAACTAGTGCTAGGTATTTCTTTTTAGCTCAATTTTTAAAAATTAGTAATACTGAATATTAGTACATGTGTAAAATTTATAGATAAATATCCATATAATGAGCATACATGCTAAAACTTTTTTTTAACTGATTGGGGTACAAGATCAAAATTTTGAAACCATCAACCTAAAAGAAAGTGCAACTCATTTTCTTCATTTAAGTTCAAATTTTAGTACTCAAAGTTAGGAGATAAAAAAAGATAAAGCCAAATGCTTTTCCTATTAATGAGTAAAATCCAAAATAAAAGCTACTGCAATAGCTAATAATACATGTAAAAAAGGAGGAAGTTAACAGGGAGACAGCACTGGAATGGAATGAGAATAGCATCTTTCAACTAAAGATGCAGTGACACCTTACACCTATCCATGCACGCCCATGCACATGGGTAGCAGTTTTAATATAATCCCCTCGAACAGTTCAGGGGAAAAAGAATGTAACAAAATGGACAGCTTCTTGGCATTTTGCCATGGTCTTTAGTATTTGGTCTCTTCAAGAAAGGCAACTAGTTTGATAGTTGACCCTACAATATTTAGGAAATGAAAGCCATATGTGAGATTAGAAAATCATATAGTCATAGTGGAGGCACAACTCCAGGATGGAAGAGCAGTGGGCACCTGAAAACTACTGCACATCTTCTTTACTGACCAGAAGTTTCTTGTGGACACGTGGTTTTAGGCCAGGCTTTTTCCAAGGGAACAGACTACACATAGCCTAGTCTATACAGTCCACAGAGAGTCACAGTGGAACAAAGCCACAGGCAGTGGGAGGAAGTGCAATGGGCCCAGAATGAACAGGGTGTAAGGTTCTGTAATCTTCTAAACCTGTGAAATTAGGAAGGACAGAATCTGCAGTCATAAATTCATGAGTCCATATTTAGAAAAAAAAGTCAGTCACTGGAAACATGGATGAACCTTGAAGATTTTATGCGGAGTGAAATAAGCCAGTCACAAAAGGACAGACATTCTATTATTTGTCTTATGAGGAATATGAGTTGTCAGATTCATAGAGACAGAAAGTAGAATGGTGGCTGCCAGAGGCTGGGGGGAGGGGAAAGTAGAGTTACTATTTAATGGGGACAGAGGTACAGCTGGGTAAGACGGAAGCGTTCTGGAGATGGATGGTGGTGGCGGCTGCACAACACTGAATGTACTTAATGCCACTGAACTGCACACTTGAAAAAGATACATTTTATGTCACATATATTTTACCACATTTTTTTTTCAATCACTGAAGAAGCCAAGATGGAAAATGAACTGAATGTTAAAGTAAAAGACAAAACCCCTTTTTATTTTACATCAAGAGAGAAGTACCTAGCTCCAAGCTCAAGGTCTAGGTTGAGGATGATCATTATGAGCCCTACTAAAGGACAACCACACAGTTTTAAGAACGCTGTCACACAGGTCACCTTGTAGCTCTCCTTTACTCGATGCCTAACTCTTCCAGACGTCCCAGTACTGAGGAAGGGTCTCCTCTTTCCAGCTTTGCCCAAGCTTATTCATAATAGACAAATGAAAAGTCCCAGAAACCTGTTCTGTTTGGGAAAGTTTTCTTTTGTTCTAGGCTTCGGTGGTTAATATGCTTGACGAATTTCAGAGTTTCCCTATCTCTGTAGACCAAGGCCAAAGAATTGTTTTCTGGATTCACTGTTAGCAGCTGAAATAGGCAAATACAGTGATACATCAGAACACGGAGATTCTATTCTCACCTCTTTTCTTAAACAGACGGTTCCATATCAAATACTCAGCCTCCGGCGATAGAGGATCCTTTAAAGTATCCTTTACTAGGAGGAGCTATTGATCTTGCTGTCTAGACATTTTCCAATAGGCCCCATTCCAGTACATACCCAGAAAAGTTTTACCTAATGCATTTATTTCTTAATACATTGAAAGATTCATGGGAATGAACCATTTATTTGGAATTTCTTTTAGCTGGGTAGAATGCTTAGTGATTATCCTTTAGCCTCTTTATTCCATGCTGAATACTTTCTACTAGAAATTAGAACCACTGCCAGCCAGACCAATGTGGATTTATCAGCTAAAGACACTGGCAGAAGGTCGTAAAAGTTGCGTCTCTGAAGAATGAAAGTGTCTTCAAGAACAGAAAAAGGATGGTTTGCTATCAGAAGCAACTTACCTCTTCATCTTCTCCTTTGGCAATGTAGGAGGTAAAGCCACCATACTCTGGCTCCCAGCCTTATGAAGGGAAAACAAAGAGCATTCAGAAAGCTCTCACTGCAAGAGTTACATTGATCTGTTTGAATCATTGTTTGAGTCATTGATCTGTTTGATCCCATGCTGCTTAAAACGGGGATCTGGGAGTTCAGTAGAACCAACTCTGACTTATGAGCCTGAATTTATCATTCAACCAACACTGAATAAGAACTGAAAACTAAGAACTAAATATAAAATACACCTAGAAGGACAATTACATAAAAGCTCTGGGGGGTTCATTAGATGGAAATTATGATTTAGTTCATCTCCTATACCTTGGTCACAGATACAAATAGTACTTTGAGTTGGGAGATGACTGAAATTCATGACCCCTACGATCCCTTCCAGCAGAGCTCCTGTGATCTGAGATCCTGGCCAAGGCGAATTACTTGTGATCTTGGTTCAGTTAGAGAGGGTCACTCAGGAGGGACTGTCCCTCTTACCTTCACAGCCACAGTAGAAAAGTAAGTCCAGGGCAAATTCAGTCTTGCTGTTGTCATGGATTAAAGTGTAGTGACCAGTCTTCCAATGCCTCAGTTCCCCCTGGCATGTGGGAACACTTGATTCTAAGGAAAAAAACAACAGAAGGCCAGAAAAAAATAACGTTGATACCACTGTAGATTGCAAAAGAATGATAATTAGGAATAGTTATAGCACTGAAGAGAAACTATTTCCATAAACCTTCAGCTGACCTATTGCTACATTATATATTAAATATATAAGCCTTATAATGAAAAAAAGTTGACTTTCTATTTCTCTTTACCATGATTTTCAGATGGGGTATATATTTAGCTGCCAGAAATTTTCTCTAAAATGACATGAATATTATTGTTAAATAAACTTTACTTTTTAGAGCAGTTTACAGAAAAATTAAATTTCCCAGAAAGTACAGTTCCTCTATTCCTGCCACACACAACCCCTGCCCCTCCCCATCAGTTTCCTCTATTATTAACATCTTGCCTTAGTGTGATTTACTTGTTACAACTGACCAATATTGATGCATTATTAACTGAAGTCCACAGTTTACATTAGGGTTCGCTCTTGGTGTACCTTCTACTAGTTTATGTCATGTGTCCATTCCATCTTGTTTGTAGATGATTAAACGTCCTCTGCTTTTAATAATTTCCTTCTACCTATTTGTCCAAATTCAAGCAAGTTTTTCTTAGGCTGATATTGGTTCTTAGCAGAAAGAAGCCACTCACCTTCCTCTTCTTTATGTTCTTGTGTTTTAAAGTAGGTTTAGGTAAAGCCAGTCGTATTTCTCTCCACCATTTGTACTGTTAGCCTAATAAAATGTACTAGCTGTTCTTCCTACCTGGAATGCTGTCCTAGCAGATCCTTCTTGTCATTCAGATCTGAGCTTGGATGACAGCTCCTCAGACAAGCTGGTCCAGATTGCCCATTCACCTAAGAGGCCACCCAGTCATTCCTCAGCACATAACCCTATTCAGATTTCCTGCAGAGCACCTATCCTTAGTTGATGTTTTCTTGTTGTTCGTGTATCATTTAATCTCTGTCCTCTCCTACTATCAATAGACTATAAGCCAGGGAGAGCAGAGACCTTGTCTGTCTTCTTCTCCAGCTCCAGAAATAGGGCCTAGCATATAGTAGGTGCTAAAGAAATGTTTGTTGAATGAATAAATGACTGAATCGTGAATACCTGATAGTAAAAGAAGGACAGAACATAACAGCAGCTTACCTTTCTTTGCATCGTTTTCCTCTGGCTCTGGGTCCACCTGTTCACCGCTCTGCTGACTGCTGTTGCTGATGGCCACCTGCCTGCTCTCTGGCTCAGAGCTGCGGCTAGGCCCTTCTTCAGTGTTCTCAGCAGCAGAGGCCGCTTCTCCCTCTTTTTTGTCCTCAAGCTCACCTTCTTCTGAAGGGGCCAAGAAGTGAAGTTTCAGGCCTGTGAAGTTGGAGAGCAGCAAGAACATTGCCTCGGAGCGAAATAATGCCATGCAGTCCTTCAAGATGTCGGGAAGTTTGCTCTCCTCAGCCTTCTCGTAAAACCTGGAAAGCAGCGATGCCAAGGTGTTCATCAAAGCCACAGATGTAATACTACTCATGGGATGAAAGCTGATCATGAGCTTTGTATCTCTCTCCCTAAACCTTGCATAGCTTACTAACGTCCAAGTTGTTACAATAATGAGGTTTTGTTAGGGCCTGCTACTGGATGTCCCTGGGAACAAAACATCATTAGGGCAAATGCCCTATTATTGGAGGTGAGCCTTGCAGACAAACAGGCAGGTGTTGAATGCAGAAGCAAATGTCTTGGATGATGGGTTCTACCTTTTGTTAGGGGGACCTCGGTTGCTCCATTCCACATCTCCTTTCTCCAAAGCCTCACACACCTCTGCAAATTTCTCAGGCTGGAAAAGGAGCAAATGAAGCAGCAGTTAGCAGATCTCCCTATGATCCCACACTGGTCTTGCAGGTACAGTAGCTCTGTGGAATCATGCTGGCTGATTCCTAAAAGGGCCGGGTGACTCATCCCTTTCACACAACCTCCCCCAGTCCTGATATGCTGAAGCCAGAGCAAAGACTGGATAAATCGTCAGCATGCTTTAGCCAAGTCACCTGAGTGTCAGTTTGGGCCATTTCCTTAAGTAGTTGTATGTCTTACGTCAAATTGGTAAACCTCTCAAATTCCTGCATTTATTATAATGAAAATGTCTCTATAATAATACAGATTCTTTAGGCCTCAGCTCATTCCCTTGATCTAATCAGCATTCTAAACTTGAAAAGTCCAGGGTAGTACAAGAAGCCGATTAATCTGTTAAAATATTCTCCATAAGAGCCTTTATAAGTACTTGTTTAATGCAGTTTCCCAAGGAGTATTCTACAAACAGTAATCCTATCAGTTGTAAAACAGGAAAGAGGATCCCAAAGGATGGTTTAGGTGAGCTGAATTAAATAGGGTTCAACAAGTTTATTTACTATTAATACTTCTCAAATTCCTTAATATGCTATGTCAGCTATATAATTCAGAGACAGAGGTGGTATGTAGTGTCTCTCAACCTTTTTTTCAAGGAGGCACCAACTCTTGGGACTGATTCCATGGGACCCAGGGTCACCTGGGAAAAACCACACTCGCATACGTGATCTCATTTGGCCCTCACAACAACTCTTCAAGACGGGCAGGGCAAGTATTATCCCAGTTTAACTGATGATGAAATAAAAGTGAGACCTTAGTAATTTGCTCAGGTCAGTAAAACCACGGAGGTAAGACGTGAATATAAAGTCTTCTAGGGCTTCCGTGGTGGTGCAGTGGTTGGAAATCTGCCTGCCAATGCAGGGGACACGGGTTCAATCCCTGGTCCGGGAAGATCCCACATGCCACTGAGCAACTGAGCCCGTGCGTGCCACAGCTACTGAGCCTGCACTCTAGAGCCCACGAGCCACAACTACTGAGCCCATGCCCCTAGAGCCCGTGCTCCGCGACGAGAGGCCACCACGGTGAGAGGCCCACGTACTGCATGCAGGGAAGAGTGGCCCTCGCTCTCTGCAACTAGGGAAAAGTCCACGCACAGCAACGAAGACCCAACGCAGCCAAAAATAAATTTATTAAAAAAAATAAAAATAAAGTCTTCTAACTTCTAACCTGGTTCTCTCTCCACTATAATGTGCTACCTCATCATTCTCAAACATTTGTTACTAATTTGTTAATCAGCAGTCTTTCTGTTATTTAAAAGTAATTGGTAAGTACCGAAGTCATCAAATGACTAGGATGGGAACTACACACCACTCATCCCCAATATAGAAGTGTGTGTGTGGGACTTCCCTGGTGGCGCAGTGGTTAAGAATCCACCTGCCAATGCATGGGACACGGGTTTGAGCCCTGGTCCAGGAAGATCCCACATGCCGCGGAGCAACTAAGCCCGTGCACCACAACTACTGAGCCTGTGCTCTACAGCCTGCGTGTCTAGAGCCCGTGCTCCGCAACAAGAGAAGCCACTGCAATAAGATGCCCACACACCACAACGAAGAGTAGTCCCCACTCACCGCAGCTAGACAAAGCCCCCATACAGCAGTGAAGACCCAGTGCAGCCAAAAATAAATAATTTTTTAAAAAAAGTGTGCGTGATTAAGATTCTAGAGAACTGGGGAATACCCAAGGGACTCGACCCACTAACATACGACTGATACCAATGTTAGCTATTATCATTTCTATACTTTATTGGAAGAAGAGGATGACGTAGACATGCTAACCAGGAACAAAACAAAAAGCAACAAAAGCTCTTAGTGATGCCTCTTCACCCGCCCAGGAAGCAAGGCTGCACACCAAATGTGGTATATCGGACAGGATTTGCTGGCCTACCTTAAGGAACTCTTTTAGGAGAATTTCAGAGCTTTCTTCAAATTCTTCTTGAATTTGAACTTGGTACTCCATGTCGAGATAAGTAGGGTTGATCCAATCATACAAAATTTCATGCTACAAAGAAGCAGCAGATGCAAAGGGTGAGTTAATAATTCCTACTGCTTTTGTTCTGAATCATTTTACACTAGTAAAATATATGCAAATCTTCACTTTATAATTTTCTCCTTGTTAAATAAAGTTCTGGAAAGCTCTGCCTTAGAAAGACACTATCAAAAGTGTATCTAAGCAGGGTGGAAAGGCAAGCTCAAAGCCTAGTTCTGTTAGCAGGATGAGCCACTTTTAAAACCAGAAAAGCAAATGATACGCCACAGCTTTTCTAAGACAAGAATCCCAGCAACAGGAATTTATCCTTACATCTTGTGGGACGTGAGGGCTCCGAGGTATGAGAGGTTCAAAGTAGGTGGGAGGCCTGGTCAGTAAAGGACCATGAAACCAGCCGCTGATGGACAAACGCGACTTTTCTTCAGACAGGACTTCAGAAACCTGAAAGGACAAGACCAGCAGCACATCAATGCAAAGACCAGCGGGGAAGATTACCAGCCAAGGCTCACTAATTCCAGGACCCTTCACGCTAGGTGTGAAAACAACCTGGCCGGACAGTCCAACCGGAAGCTGTCACATTTAGAGAACGGGCGACTGAAAAGCATGCTCTTTGGCCCTCTATGTATTTGTGGTTCACAGTCTTTACCTGGTGAAAGGATACTGGAGACACTTCAAAGAAAACCAGTGTGTTCCACGAAGGGATAAGAGACTTGACAATCTGCTTCGGCTGAAAGTGTTCTGCGTGGGGAGAGAACACATCCGTAAATGTGCTTCATCGTCATTAACCACTTCCCGGCCGCCTCATTTCACCTTGACAATTTGCCAATTTCTAAGGGTAGCTGAATGTCCCCTCCAGATCCCCATATGCCACCCGTTCCATCTGTTTCTCTTATATAGTTCTGCTAGGTGATATCTGTTCTTACTCCACCATCCTCTATTACTGATGAAGGCTGGAAAAGGTTCTGAACCTTTTCTGGAGTTGAGCTCTGGTGTCAGCCATTAAAAAAATAAAAAAGACCCTGACCTCCCATCAGAGGCACTGGTCCTGGCAGATTCATAGCCACGGGTGGCTGCACATGTTCTCTACCCTCCCACGGCCAGCATTCAGAAGCAGGGTCTGACTATTCCTCATCTTAACTCGGCTCTAACTTATCTCTGGAGTAATGATTATTTCAGGCACAACTCAGGAGAGGTGGCTGTCAGGGCTGGCAATTATCCCCCTGCGGTCGCCACTGTAATGAAGAGCTCCCATCTCCCAAGGAGCACAGACAGAGCGCCTAAGGACCCGGAAGTGGCTGCTGGTGTTGAAGAGCACGCCTTTGTCTTACCGTCAACGTTGTACAGGTCCAGGGTGCCCCCCAAGCTCCTGTCCCAGGGAGGAACCAGGTAAAGAATGAAGGCAATCCGGCGTCCTTCCAGCTCGTCGTCATGGCAGAGCAGGGCATCTGCAATAGTTCAGCGCACACTGTAATGTCCCTGTGCGGCAATGAGCAGCGGACATCTGACTGCGCTGTCAGTCCACCTGCTATCCCTCCGTAACGTCAGCTCCTCCAGCTTTAAAATGACACTTATTTCTCCTCTTTTATAATTACAGAAATAAAACTGTCAATACAGAAAACTCTTAAAAACGCTGAAGAAATATATATATATATAGACTCAGAGACAATCACTACTAAAATTTTTACATATATTCTTCCAGTATTTTTCAACATACATGTATTTGCTTTTTAAAAAATCGCATCCTACAGTGGTTGTTTTGTGGCTTTTTCTTTTATTACATGGCAAATGTCTTTTCTGTCATTTCTTTTAATGGCTGCATAGTTATTCTAGGACTGAGAAAGATAGGCATCCGGGCAAGGTGGGAGAGGGGAGGGGATGCTATGGGTGAAGTGAGATCATTCCACGCGGAGGGATTGTTTTTAATAAACAAACATATTGAAAATAATGGAAGGCATTTCTCAGGGTTGAAGAATGGAATTGCAAATATGGAAAAGGAGAAATCTAGAATGAACCCTATGGTGTGGAAATGAAACCAGAGGAATCAATGTGACTTGTCTAGAGCACAGGAAATATAAGATAACCCTGGAAAATCTTGTTTTGCTAGGAAGTAAGATATAATAAGAATGATGAGTGAAAGTGAGTGAAACCCACGTAGGGGCCTTCTCGGTGACAGACCTCTTGGTGTTCCCTGCTTACTGCTGATTGGAAAAAGAGGCTATGGAAATAAGCTGTGACTTCCTAGGCCCTCCATGAGAAGCAAAGAGCACGCCCCAGCAGCTAATGACTGAGGAATAAAGAATGCAGAAACAAAGATAGGGCAGGCAGACGAGAGTAGCCATAACTTAATAAGTCAGTCACAAGGACTCCCAGTTCTGTTTCAGTAGTAAAGGTAAGTCTGACACACATTCCTAAGCTGTTTCATAGAAACCAGACCCCCCACACCAGATAAGAAAAGCTGACCACGAGCATGTAGCCCCCAGACCGGCTGGAACCTGAAGACTGAGGATGCTGACCCCTGTGACCTCACCTTGTTACCTCACCATGCACCAATCAGAGAACTGTGCACGAGCTGATCACACACCCTGTGACCCTCTCCCTTACCTTGCCTTTAAAAACCCTTCCCTAAAACCCATCAGGGAGCCTGGATCTTTTGGGCATGAGCGGCCCGTTCTCCTTGTCTGGTGCTCTGGAATAAACTGTACTTTCCCTCACCACAACCTGGTTTCAGGAGATTAGCTTTGCTGTGCATTGTGAGCAAAGCAAGTTTGTTTCAGTTAACATGAGGACATACTAAAAGGACACAGAAGTCAGCTTAAAGGGGCTCCTCTTGATCAAATCAGGGACAATATGAGCATCAACATAATGACAGTAACCATTACATAATAGTAATCCTTAAATTCACACTGACATAAACAAATGAGTAACTGGGGAGAGAGGTTTTTTTTTACAGTAGAATGACAACTAATAAAGAAATGATTTTATTAGGAAAGAAATCACCATTTGGCAACCTGCATAGTAATACTGTAGTAAGAAATACCAGTGGGGGGACGAGGGGAAGATGGCGGAAGAGTAAGACGCAGAGATCACCTTCCTCCCCACAGATACACCAGAAATACATATACACGTGGAACAACTCCTACAGAACACCTACTGAATGCTGGCAGAAGACCTCAGACCTCCCAAAAGGCAAGAAACTCCCCACGTACCTGGGTAGGGCAAAAGAAAAAAAAAAAACAGAGACAAAAGAATAGGGACAGGACCTGCACCAGTGGGAGGGAGCTGTGAAGGAGGAAAGGTTTCCACACACTAGGAAGCCCCTTCGTGGGCGGAAGCTGCGGGTGGTGGAGGGGGGCGCAGCCACAGGCGTGCGGAGGGCAAAGCGGAGAGATTCCCACACAGAGGATCGATGCCGACCAGCATTCACCAGGCCGAGAGGCTTGTCTGCTCACCCGCTGGGCGGGCGGGGGCTGGGAGCTGAGGCTCGGGCTTTGGTCGGATCCCAGGGAGAGGACTGGGGTTGGCAGCGTGAACACAGCCTAAAGGGGTTAGAGCACCACAGCTAGCCGGGAGGGAGTCCGGGGAAAAGTCTGGACCTGACGAAAAGGCAAGAGACTTTTTCTTCCTTCTTTGTTTCCTGGTGTGCGAGGAGAGGGGATTGAGAGCGCTGCTTAAAGGAACTCCAGAGACGGGCGCGAGCCGCGGCTAAAAGCACGGACCCCAGAGACGGGGGGGAGATGCTAAGGCTGCTGCTGCCGCCACCAAGGGGCCTGTGTGCGAGCACAGGTCACTATCCACACCCCTCTTCCGGGGAGCCTGTGCAGCCCGCCACTGCCAGGTTCCCGGGATCCAGGGACAACTTCCCCGGGAGAACGCATGGGGGGCCTCAGGCTGGTGCAACGTCACGCCGGCCTCTGTCGCTGCAGGCTCGCCCCGCACTCCGTGCCCCTCCCTACCCCCGACCTGAGTGGGCCAGAACCCCCGAATCAGCGGGTCCTTTAACCCCGTCCTGTCTGGGCGAAGAACAGATGCTCTCAGGTGACCTACACGCAGAGGCGGGGCCAAATCCAAAGCTGAGCCTCGGGAGCTGTGAGAACAAAGAAGAGAAAGGGAAATCTCTCCCAGCCTCAGAAGCAGCGGATTAAAGCTCCACAATCAACTTGATGTACCCTGCATTGGTGGAATACCTGAATAGACAACGAATCATCCCAAATTGAGGAGGTGGACTTTGAGAGCAAGATTTATGATTTTTTTCCCCTTTTTCTCTTTTTGTGAGTGTGTATGTGTATGCTTCTATATGAGAGTTTGTCTGTATAGCTTTGCTTCCACCATTTGTCCTGAGGTTCTATCCGTCCGTTGTTTTTTTAAAATTTTTTTTCTTATTTTTTAATTTAATAACTTTAATATATTTTACTTTATTTTATTTTACTTTATCTTTTTCTTTTTTCCTTCCTTCCCTCCTACCTTCCTTCCTCCCACCGTCCTTCCCTCCCTCCCTTTCTTTCCTTTTCTTCTTTTTCTTCCTTCCTTCCTTGCTTCCTTCCCTCCTTTCTTTCTTTCTTTCTTTTCTTCCTTCCTACCTTCCTTCCACCGTCCCTCCCTCCCTCCCTTTCTTTCCTTCTTTTCTTCTTTTTCTTCCTTCCTTCCTTCCCTCCTTTCTTTCTTTTCTTCCTTCCTTCCTACCTTCCTTCCTTCTTCTACTAATTCTTTCTCTCTACTTTTTCTCCCTTTTATTCTGAGCCGTGTGGATGAAAGGCTCTTGGTGCTGCAGCCAGGAGTCAGTGCTGTGCCTCTGAGGTGGGAGAGCCAACTTCAGGACACTGGTCCACAAGAGACCTCCCAGCTCCACATAATATCAAATGGCGAAAATCTCCCAGAGATCTCCATTTCAACACCAGCACCCAGCTTCACTCAATGACCAGCAAGCTACAGTGTTGGACACCCTATGCCAAACAACTAGCAAAACAGGAACACAACCCCACCCATTAGCAGAGAGGCTGCCTAAAATTATAATAAGTCTACAGAGACCCCAAAACACACCACCAGACGTGGACCTGCCCACCAGAAAGACAAGATCCAGCCTCATCCACCAGAACACAGGCACTAGTCCCCTCCACCAGGAAGCCTACACAACCCACTGAACCAACCTTAGCCACTGGGGACAGACACCAAAAAACAACAGGAGCTACGAACCTGCAGCCTGCAAAAAGGAGACCCCAAACAAGTAAGATAAGCAAAATGAGAAGACAGAAAAACACACCGCAGATGAAGGAGGAAGATAAAAACCCACCAGACCTAACAAATGAAGAGGAAATAGGCAGTCTACCTGAAAAAGAATTCAGAATAATGATAGTAAAGATGATCCAAAATCTTGGAAATAGAATAGACAAAATGCAAGAAACACTTAACAAGGACCTAAAAGAACTAAAGATGAAACAAACAATGATGAACAACACAATAAATGAAATGAAAAATACTACAAATGGGATCAATAGCAGAGTAACTGAGGCAGAAGAATGGATAAGTGACCTGGAAGATAAAATAGTGGAAATAACTACTGCAGAGCAGAATAAAGAAAAAAGAACGAAAAGAACTGAAGACAGTCTCAGAGACCTCTGGGACATTAAACGCACCAACATTCGAATTATAGGGGTTCCAGAAGAAGAAGAGAAAAAGAAAGGGACTGAGAAAATATTTGAAGAGATTATAGTTGAAAACTTCCCTAATATGGGAAAGGAAATAGTTAATCAAGTCCAGGAAGCACAGAGAGTCCCATACAGGATAAATCCAAGGAGAAACATGCCAAGACACATATTAATCAAACTGTCAAAAATTAAATACAAAGAAAGCATATTAAAAGCAGCAAGGGAAAACCAACAAATAACAACACAAGGGAATCCCCATAAGGTTAACAACTGATCTCTCAGCAGAAACTCTGCAAGCCAGAAGGGAGTGGCAGGACATACTGAAAGTGATGAAAGGGAAAAACCTGCAACCAAGATTACTCTACCCAGCAAGGATCTCACTCAGATTTGATGGAGAAATTAAAACCTTTACAGACAAGCAAAAGCTGAGAGAGTTCAGCACCACCAAACCAGCTTTAAAACAAATGCTAAAGGAACTTCTCTAGGCAAGAAACACGAGAGAAGGAAAAGACCTACAGTAATGAACCCAAAACAATTTAGAAAATGGGAATAGGAACATACATATCGATAATTACCTTAAATGTAAATGGACTAAATGCTCCCACCAAAAGACACAGATTGGCTGAATGTATACAAAAACAAGACCCATATATATGCTGTCTACAAGAGACCCACTTCAGACCTAGAGACACATACAGACTGAAAGTAAGGGGATGGAAAAAGATATTCCATGCAAATGGAAACCAAAAGAAAGCTGGAGTAGCAATTCTCATATCAGACAAAATAGACTTTAAAATAAAGACTATTAGAAGAGACAAAGAAGGACACTACATAATGATCAAGGGATCGATCCAAGAAGAAGATACAACAATCGTAAATCTTTATGCACCCAACATAGAAGCACCTCAATACATAAGGCAAATACTAACAGCCATAAAAGGGGAAATCGACAGTAACACATTCATAGTAGGGGACTTTAACACCCCACTTTCACCAATGGACCGATCATCCAAAATGAAAATAAATAAGGAAACACAAGCTTTAAATGATACATTAAACAACATGGACTTAACTGATATTTATAGGACACTCCATCCAAAAACAACAGAATACACATTTTTCTCAAGTGCTCATGGAACATTCTCCAGGATAGATCATATCTTGGGTCACAAATCAAGCCTTAGTAAATTTAAGAAAATTGAAATTGTATCAAGTATCTTTTCTGACCACAACGCCATGAGACTAGATATCAATTACAGGAAAAGATCGTAAAAAATACAAACACATGGAGGCTAAACAATACACTACTTAATAACGAAGTGATCACTGAAGAAATCAAACAGGAAATAAAAAAATACCTAGAAACAAATGACAATGGAGACAAAACGACCCAAAACCTATGGAATGCAGCAAAAACAGTTCTAAGAGAGAAGTTTATAGCAATACAAGCCCACCTTAAGAAACAGGAAACATCTTGAATAAACAACCTAATTTGCACCTAAAGCGATTAGAGAAAGAAGAACAAAAAAAACCCAAAGTTAGCAGAAGGAAAGAAATCATAAAAATAAGATCAGAAATAAATGAAAAAGAAATGAAGGAAACAATAGCAAAGGTCAATAAAACTAAAAGCTGGTTCTTTGAGAAAATAAACAAAATTGATAAACCATTAGCCAGACTCATCAAGAAAAAAAGGGAGAAGACTCAAATCAATAGAAGTAGAAATGAAAAAGGAGAAGTAACAACTGACACTGCCAAAATACAAAAGATAATGAGAGATTACTACAAGCAACTCTATGCCAATAAAATGGACAACCTGGAAGAAATGGACAAATTCTTAGAAATGCACAACCTGCCAAGACTGAATCAGGAAGAAATAGAAAATATGAACAGACAAATCACAAGCACTGAAATTGAAACTGATTAAAAATCTTCCAACAAACAAAAACCCAGGACCAGATGGCTTCACAGGCGAATTCTATCAAACATTTAGAGAAGAGCTAACACCTATTCTTCTCAAACTCTTCCAAAATATAGCAGAGGGAGGAACACTCCCAAATTCATTCTACGAGGCCACCATCACCTTGATACCAAAACCAGACAAGGATGTCACAAAGAAAGAAAACTACAAGCCAATATCACTGATGAACATAGATGCAAAAATCCTCAACAAAATACTAGCAAACAGAATCCAACAGCACATTAAATGGATCATACACCATGATCAAGTGGGGTTTATTCCAGGAATGCAAGGATTCTTCAATATACGCAAATCAATCAATGTGATAAACCATATTAACAAACTGAAGGAGAAAAACCATATGATCATCTCAATAGATGCAGAGAAAGCTTTTGACAAAATTCAACACCCATTTATGATAAAAACCCTGCAGAAAGTAGGCAGAGAGGGAACTTTCCTCAACATAATAAAGGCCATATATGACGAACCCACAGCCAACATCATCCTCAATGGTGAAAAACTGGAAGCATTTCCACTAAGATCAGGAACAACACAAGGCTGCCCACTCTCACCACTCTTATTCAACATAGTTTTGGAAGTTTTCACCATAGCAATCAGATAAGAAAAAGAAATAAAAGGAATCCAAATTGGAAAAGAAGAAGTAAACCTGTCACTGTTGGCAGATGACATGATACTATACATTGAGAATCCTAAAGATGCTACCAGAAAACTACTAGAGCTAATCAATGAATCTGATAAAGTTGCAGGATACAAAATTAATGCACAGAAATGTCTTGCATTCCTATACACTAATGATGAAAAATCTGAAAGTGAAATCAAGAAAACACTCCCATTTACCACGGCGACAAAAAGAATAAAACATCTAGGCATAAACCTACCTAAGGGGACAAAAGACCTGTATGCAGAAAATTATAAGGCACTGGTGAAAGAAATTAAAGATGATACAAATAGATGGAAAGATATACCATGTTCCTGGATTGGAAGAATCAACATTGTGAAAATGACTCTACTACCCAAAGCAATCTACAGATTCAATGCAATCCCCATCAAACAAGCACTGACAATCTTCACAGAACTAGAACAAAAAATTTCACAATTTGTATGGAAACACAAAATACGCCGAATAGCCAAAGCAATCTTGAAAACGAAAAACGGAGCTGGAGGAATCACGCTCCCTGACTTCAGACTATACTACAAAGGTACAGTAATCAAGACAGTACGGTACTGGCACAAAAACAGAAAGACAGATCGATGGAATGGGATACAAAGCCCAGAGATAAACCCACGCACCTATGGTCACCTTATCTTTGATAAAGGAGGCAGGAATGTACAGTGGAGAAAGGACAGCCTCTTCAATAAGTGGTGCTGGGAAAACTGGACAGCTACATGTAAAACTATGAGATTAGATCACTCCCTAACACCATACACAAAAATAAGCTCAAAATCGATTAAAGACCTAAATGTAAGGCCAGAAATTATGAAACTCTTAGAACAAAACGTAGGCAGAACACTCTATGACATAAATCACAGCAAGATCCTTTTTGACCCACCTCCTAGAGAAATGGAAATAAAAACAGAAATAAACAAATGGGACATAATGAAACTTCAAAGCTTTCGCACAGCAAAGGAAACCATAAACAAGACCAAAAGACTGCCCTCATAATGGCAGAGAATATTTGCAAATGAAGCAACTGACAAAGGAATAATTTCCAAAATTTACAAGCAGCTCATGCAGCTCACTAACAAAAAAACAAACAACCCAATCCACAAATGGGCAGAAGACCTAAATAGACATTTCTCCAAAGAACATATACAGACTGCCAACAAACACATGAAAGGATGCTCAACATCATTAATCATTAGAGAAATGCAAATCAAAACTACAATGAGATATCATCTCACACCAGTCAGAATGGCCATCAGCAAAAAATCTAGAAACAATAAATGCGGGAGAGGGTGTGGAGAAAAGGGAACACTCCTGCACTGCTGGTGGGAATGTGAATTGGTACAGCCACTATGGAGAACAGTATGGAGGTTCCTTAAAAAACTACAAATAGAACTACCAAATGACCAGGCAATCCCACTACTGGGCATATACCCTGAGAACACCATAATTCAAAAAGAGTCATATACCAAAATGTTCATTGCAGCTCTATTTACAATTGCCTGGAGATGGAAACAACTGAAGTGCCCATCATCGGATGAATGGATAAAGAAGATGTGCCACATATATACAATGGAATATTACTCAGCCATAAAAAGAAAGGAAATTGAGCTACTTGTAATGAGGTGGATAGACCTAGAGTGTGTCATACAGAGTGAAGGAAGTCAGAAAGAGAAAGACAAATACCGTATGCTAACACATATATATGGAATTTAAGAAAAAAAATGTCATGAAGAACCTAGGGGTAAGACAGGAATAAAGACACAGACCTACTGGAGAACAGACTTGAGGATATGGGGACGGGGAAGGCTGAGCTGTGATAACGCGCGAGAGAGGCATGGACACATATACACTACCAAACGTAAGGTAGATAGCTAGTGGGAAGCAGCCGCATAGCACAGGGATATCAGCTCGGTGCTTTGTGACCGCCTGGAGGGGTGGGATAGGGAGGGTGGGAGGGAGGGAGACTCAAGAGGGAAGAGATATGGGAATATATGTATATGTATAACTGATTCACTTTGTTATAAAGCAGAAACTAACACACCATTGTAAAGCAATTATACCCCAATAAAGATGTTACAAAAAAAAAAATTGAAGTACGTTTTTTTACATGTAACATCAATGAAGAACGGGAGAAAATTTAGGGTAGTGAATTTATGATGTTAAACAGAGTAGAAACAGTTTACAGGAATATAAGACTGTGAACTTGTATTTGACAAATAAATGTAATAATGAGATAACTTGTAAAAAAATTAATGCATAGAAATCTCTTGCATTCCTATACACTAATGATGAAAAATCTGAAAGTGAAATCAAGAAAACACTCCCATTTACCACAGCGACGAAAAGAATAAAATATCTAGGCATAAACCTACCTAAGAAGACAAAAGACCTGTATGCAGAAAATTATAAGACACTGGTGAAAGAAAATAAAGATGATACAAATAGATGGAGAGATAATACCATGTTCCTGGATTGGAAGAATCAACATTGTGAAAATGACTCTACTACCCAAAGCAGTCTACAAATTCAATGCAAGCCCTATCAAACTCCCACTGGCATTCTTCACAGAACTAGAACAAAACATTTCACAATTTCTATGGGAACACAAAAGACCCCGAGTAGGCAAAGCAATCTTGAGAATGAAAAACGGAGGTGGAGGAATCACGCGCCCTGACTTCAGACTATACTACAAAGCTACAGTAATCAAGACAGTATGGTACTGGCACAAAAACAGAAAGACAGATCAATGGAATGGGATAGAAAGCCCAGAGATAAACCCACGCACATATGGTCACCTTATCTTTGATAAAGGAGGCAGGAATGTACAGTGGAGAAAGGACAGCCTCTTCAATAAATGGTGCTGGGAAAACTGGACAGCTACATGTAAAACTATGAGATTAGATCACTCCCTAACACCATACACAAAAATAAGCTCAAAATCGATTAAAGACCTAAATGTAAGGCCAGAAACTATCAAACTCTTAGAGGAAAACATAGGCAGAACACTCTGTGACATAAATCACAGCAGGATCCTTTTTGACCCACCTCCTAGAGAAATGGAAATAAAAACAGAAATAAACAAATGGGACATAATGAAACTTCCAAGCTTTCGCACAGCAAAGGAAACCATAAACAAGACCAAAAGACAGCCCTCAGAATGGGAGAGAATATTTGCAAATGAAGCAACTGACAATGGAATAATTTCCAAAATTTACAAGCAGCTCATGCAGCTCACTAACAAAAAACCAAACAACCCAATCCACAAATGGGCAGAAGACCTAAACAGACATTTCTTCAAAGAAGATATAAAGACTGTCAACAAACACATGAAAGAATGCTCAACATCATTAATCATTAGAGAAATGCAAATCAAAACTACAATGAGATATCATCTCACACCAGTCAGAATGGCCATCAGCAAAAAATCTAGAAACAATAAATGCGGGAGAGGGTGTGGAGAAAAGGGAACACTCCTGCACTGCTGGTGGGAATGTGAACTGGTACAGCCACTATGGAGAACAGTATGGAGGTTCCTTAAAAAACTACAAATAGAACTACCAAATGACCCAGCAATCCCACTACTGGGCATATACCCTGAGAACACCATAATTCAAAAAGAGTCATGTACCAAAATGTTCATTGCAGCTCTATTTACAATCGCCCGGAGATGGAAACAACCGAAGTGCCCATTATCGCATGAATGGATAAAGAAGATGTGCCACATATATACAATGGAATATTACTCAGCCATAAAACGAAAGGAAATTGAGGTATTTGTAATGAGGTGGATAGACCTAGAGTGTGTCATGCAGAGTGAAGGAAGTCAGAAAGAGAAAGACAAATACCGTATGCTAACACATATATATGGAATTTAAGAACAAAAAGTGTCATGAAGAACCTAGGGGTAAGACAGGAATAAAGACACAGACCTACTGGAGAACAGACTTGAGGATATGGGGACGGGGAAGGCTGAGCTGTGATAACACGAGAGTGAGGAATGGACACATATACACTACCAAACGTAAGGTAGCTAGCTAGTGGGAAGAAGCCGCGTAGCACAGGGATATCAGCTCGGTGCTTTGTGACCGCCTGGAGGGGTGGGATAGGGAGGGTGGGAGGGAGGGAGACTCAAGAGGGAAGAGATATGGGAACATATGTATATGTATAACTGATTCACTTTGTTATAAAGCAGAAACTAACACACCATTGTAAAGCAATTATACCCCAATAAAGATGTTAAAAAAAAAAAAAGAAATATCAGTTGATGTTAAAAGGAGTGAATCAAAGTTTGATGAGAAATGGAATATTTACCTAATCTTAACGTGTCTCCCCATAAAATACTTATTAAATAGAGGAAAAGAATGAGTTTACTGTGGAAAAACTTGATGTTAGCCACCACCTCAATTAAGTGATGAAACTTAATGTCAGTAGTAATATAACACACCATCTACCACTTGATAAGATGCAGTAAAAAGAACACATATCTGGGCTTCCCTGGTGGCGCAGTGGTTGAGAGTCTGCCTGCCGATGCAGGGGACACTGGTTCGTGCCCCAGTCTGGGAAGATCCCTCATGCCGTGGAGCGGGTAGGCCCATCAGTCATGGCTGCTGAGCATGCGCGTTCGGAGCCTTTGCTCAGCAATGGGAGAGGTCAAAATAGTGAGAGGCCCGCATACCGCAAAAAAAAAAAAAAAAAAAAAAGAACACATATCTAATCATGAGAAAGCAGCAGACAAACCAAAAATGAGGAAAGTTCTACAAAATAAGTCATCTGTAAGTCTTCAGAAGCATCAAGATCATGAAGGTCAAAGAAAGACTGCGGAACTGTTCTAGACTGAAGGCACATGACAACTAAATACTATGTGCAACCCTGGACCAGATTCCTTTGCTATAAAGTACCAAATCATAGAATCTGAATGGAGCCTGCAGATTAGATGGGAATAATGTATAAATCATAGTTCTTGATTCTGATGGCTTCTTACTGTCACATAGCAGATGTGTCCTTGTTGTAGGAGTTACTGAAGTACTCAGGGGTCACGGAGCATCCTAAGGGCAACCTACTCTCAGGTAAAATGGAAAAAACGTATTTAATGTACTGTGCTTTCCACTTGTCTGTCAGTTTGAAATTACTTCAAATTAAAAAAAAAAGTTTAAAAAAAGGGCATATATGACATGACTCTTCATGTGTCTAAGTTATTCTCAAAATGCTGTTACCAATTTGTACTTCCCTAGGACAATGTGGGAGAGTAAACCCAAAGCAGAATTTTATTTAGTAAAACAACACAAAACACTTTTCCTTCCAGATGAAAACCAAACATATTATCAAAAGGACATTTATATGCTCAGAAAGGTAACAAGAAGGATGCACCCCAAACTAGTGACAGTGGACACATCTTAAAAGAAAGAGGGACAAGGAGAAGGTGAAGGGGACTATTGTGGATTACACTGTATTATATTGTTTGATGTTTTTTCCTTAAGAATATATTCACTCATTACCTTCAAAAGAAAAAAAAGACATTGAGGGAAATATGTATTTCCTGGGAAGTTGAAGAGTAGTTTACACCATCACCTCTGAATTTCCTGATACCGTATGCAAAGTTGGTGTGTATGTGCATTATTGGCCTTTTTCTGAAAATACTGAAACCAAGCAGGACCCTGCAAGGCCTTCCTGGGCACAAAAGCCCCTCTGTGTCCCTTGTTTCTTGTTTATAGAAAAAAAGACTTCAGTCTCCCGGGCCTCCCCCAGGTTACAGAGAGCAGGCTCAAGCAGTTAATGATTAGGAAACGAGAGTCACAGGACTCCTAGTTCCTCCTGAAGGGAGAGAGGTAAGAATCTGATGCATATTTTTGAGTTGTTCTGCAGAAACTAAGAAACCCCCTCACCACCCAGGTGGAGGATGGCAATTATGTGCTGACCACAAGCACACAGACCCCAGACTTCTGGCTGGAACCAGAAGGTCAGTGATTGAGATTCCTGAAACATCATTCTGTTCCCTCACCACCAACCAATCAGAAGAAAGTCCACAAGCTGATCATGCATCCAAAAACCCTCTCCCCTGTCTTTAAAGACCCTTCCCTGAAAGCCACTGGGGAGTTCACATTTTCTGAGCGTGAGCTGCCCATTCTCCTTGCTTGGCGTCCTTATTTTGCTACGAACACCGCTGTCAAGTTTGGCTTTGTGTGCCTCGGGCACACAAGCCCTTGCTTGGTTACAATATGTTCATAGTCCCAAAGAAAACCACTGCCTTATACCTTCCAATAAGATGGGCATTTCTATACATGAGCTGGGTCAGACTGTACTCATCAAGAAGATCCTCATGCTATGCAGTGACACGAAGTCTAGGATTTTGGAACACTGACAACTGTCTTCCCATCATCATTTAGTTAAAGCCTTTAAATCTTAGCGACAGCAAGATTTTAATCTTTCTTACCTGAGAATTCATATTTAGCACAGGACATGTCAATGGTTGATTCCAGGTCAATCTTTGAAATGTCTGAAAGCCAAGCCCGGAAATGTTCAAACAGAATTTTCCTAGAAATGTAAACAAAAGATAACTTGTTACACCATAATGTGGGCTCCACTTGGATCTATGCCACAACTATTTTTTCCTGGAGGTTTTGGTTTATTTAAGATCTATTCTTGAGAATGTTCCTCACTTTAAACTTGCCAAGTTTAGCAGTAACAGTCCCAGAGAAATAAATGTAAATCTCTCTACTGCAATATATTTTTGCTCTACTGTTTTCTTTTCTTTTCTTTTCTTTTCTTTGGCTGCGCCATGTGGCATGCGGGATCTTGGTTCCCCAACCAGGGATCGAACCAGTGCCCCCTGCAGCGGAAGCGCAGAGTCCTAACCACTGGACCGCTAGGGAAGTCCCTCATCTTATTTTTCTTACTCTTAAATTTATAGTATTGCCTTATCACGACAGTGATCTGGCCTTTGTCATAGGAACACCAATGTTCCAGCCCGAAGTCACTGATTTTTAGAGCTGTTTTTCAGCACCAATACTAGTACTGTTGTTTAATGAACACTTGGGTGGGTGACACTGTTGTAGATTAAAATAATGGTGACTATTATGCTAATTGTGTAATAATAAACTCTTTCACAGAAGTTCTGATATTAACAGGATACCAAAAAAACAAAGATGGTTGAACATTTCCATTTACCAGCTAAAGTGGCTCTGTATAGAACTCTGAAAAAATTTAAAACTTACTCAGTTGGCAGTCAACTTTGAAATTATGTTAACTTTGATGAATTAACATTTTTATGTCAATTATATCTCAATAAAACTGGAAAAACATTTTAAAAAACATTTTTAAAGGGTTTATGTTAGTTCAAATTTTGCACATGAAGAGACAGTATCTTTTGGATCATTCTAGTCCAAATGTACATCACTGAAATCCCCATAAAATGCAATTGTACTGTTAACAACTAGATACCAAGTCTCCAGGTTGATGCCCTGAAATTTTATTACCAAATATCTTTTTACACTGTATGCTACCCAATCCAAAAAATTCCATAAAATATTGTGCTTGGTTAGTCCAAACAAAAGTGCCATGTAACTTTTATAGGCAGAGTTGCAAATTAGACATAATAGGTCAGCATAGCAAACTGCTAAACCAGGCTTCAGGTAATGTAGGTGGTCAACATTTTTGCAAAATCTTGAATCTTGATGTTTTATGTAACTAGTATTATCAAAGCCTTCACTCCCTCTGTTACTGGTAACATCAGCTTCCACAAATTTATTCCATAGAAAGCTCTTTCTCTAGTTACCCTATGAAAGTGTCACGACAGGGTTATTTTCTGCCATCATTCTCATTTGTTAATTGTATTCATGAGAGAAATCACAGAACCCAACTGCGAAATAAAGAGATCACCTTTCGGGAAAGACCAAGGAATTCCATCTCTCATACCATCTGGCTGTTATGTGTTGGATACAGAATGTAACTCAGTCCCATAGGAAAGAAATACTTACCAGAGGTGTGGTATGAACTAATGAGATAGTGCTTTAAAGCATGGTCTTGGGGGAAAAAAGGTCTAAAATAAATATGAAATATTATGAGTTACAGTTAACACGTGAGCAATACTTCAGGATTTAGAAGAAATAAACTCTGCAGACTGCTACCATTTATGGAAATATTGCAGAGAAAAAAAAGAATGAGAAAATATAACATACTGTATAGATGAAAAACAGACAGCTATTACAAAGTAACATGGGCTTACTGTAGCAAAACTAGGAAAAAAACCTATTATAAGTAAAAAGAAACTTTAAAAAACCTGTAGTCCTACTAGCCAGATTTAAACATTCCATCCTTCCAAGTCTTTTCCTTTGTACACACGTAGGTATCCAAATATACGTCTCTTTTTTCATATGGGATCCACCATGTGTGCTATTTTAACTTTTCTCTTGATAAGTTTATTTCATCTAGCCTAATATGCCTTTGCCTGCAAGAAGTATCATCATTTTATACATCACTTCAAAAAATAGGATACAACAATAATTGTGTGAGACACTGAGTCTCAGAGAGGTTAAAATACACACACAAAAAGTACCTTAGAATGATGAAATAACTTTACCATACTCATGTGTTAAAAGTCACACACATTGGGACGTCCCTGGTGGCACAGTGGTTAAGAATCCACCTGCCAATACAGGAAACACAGGTTCAATCCCTGGTCCGGGAAGATCCCACATGGTGCTGAGCAACAAAGCCTGTGCGCCACAACTACTGAGCCTGCACTCTAAAGCCTGCAAGCCACAATTACTGAAGCCCGTGTGCCTAGAGCCCGTGCTCCACAACAAGAGAAGCCACCGCAATGAGAAGCCTGCGCACTGCAACAAAGACTCAACGCAGCCAAAAAAAAAAAAAAAGTCACATCATATTCAACGACTGTATAGTTTTTCACTTTGTTTTGTACCAGTAGCTATATAAATCTTGATGGGTGGGCATTTAATTTGTGATTTTTCACTGTTAGAAACACCATCAAAATAAACAATCTTGTATAGAATTTTTGAGCACACCCTTAATTATTTTCTCAGGATAAATTCTTATAAGTGGAATTACACTACAAAAAGATAAGCATCATTTTAAGGGTTTTGATACACCTTTCAAAACCATCTTCAAGATTGTGGCACTGTATAAAGGTATCTACCCCTCTGTCAACACTGGAGTTTTTGTTTTAAATACTTGCAAACTAACATGTGAAAGATGGTATCTCCAGCGTCAATTTGTTTCCTTGATTACTAACGGTTGAACATTTTATCATTGAGAACTTGGGCCCTGGAATCAGACAGACTTAGGTTTATATCTTAGTTCCCTCAATTTTTACCTAGTTAACTTTGAAGAAGTTACTTAATTTCTCAGCGTCTGTTTCCTCCTCTACAAAAGGGGACAATAACGCCAACAAAGGTTGTATGACATAACATTTAAAACACTTACTCCTCTGGCACATATTATGCACCCAACAAATATGAGCGCTTGTTTACCTTAAAGCACAGATGTGAGGCTCTCTTCTCTTCTTCAGATCATCAGACTTGATCATGAAAAAAAGAAAAAAAAGGACTTCCTTCATAAATCAGACACACAGAGGAGACTAGTTTAGGGAACACTCTGGCAGTAAAGCATTGTCGTTAAGAGCCTGGACTCTGAAGCCAAACTCCCTGGGTTTCAGGTATGGCCCCTCCATTTGGCAGCTCTGTGACTCAGGCAAGTTACCTAGCCTCTCTGTGCCTTATTCATTCAACAAATACTTACATAGTTATTACAGTGGGACTTATATTCTTGACGGAGAGGGACAACAAACATAAAAAGTCGATTATCAGTATAAAAAAAGGTGACAAATGTCGAGGGAAAATAAAGCAGAGTACGAGGGACCAGAAGTGCTGAGACTGGGGAAAGGTTTACAGTTATAAATTTGGTGGCCAGGTTAGACTTCACTGAGGTGAAGCAAAGGCTTGAAGGAGGTTGGGAGGTGTACCAAGGGAATATCTCAGCAAAGTGGATTCAAGGTCCTGAGTGTGAAGAATGCCTGGCCTGTTCAAGAAATTGCAGGAGCCTGTGCAGCTGCAACAGCGATTTGGGGGAGAGCAGCAGGAGAAGGGGCCAAAGATGCAACGGGAGCCTTAGAACCACTCTGGCTTTTACTCAGAGAAATGAGAACCTTTGGAGATTTGGGGCAAAGGAATAATATGATCCCATTTAATTTTTAAAAACTGAGATAAAATTCACATAAAATTTACCATTTTAACCACCTGAAAGTGTGTATTCAGTGGATTTTTAGCATACTCACCTGCTGCGCAACTATCATCACTAATCCCAGAATATTTTCATCACACTAAAAAGAAACCCTGTACCTATCAGGCAGTCACTCCCCATCCCACCCTCCCTCCCCCCAGCTCCTGGCAACCACTAACCTACTCTCTGTCTCTATATATGTTTTGCTGGTCATTACATATAAAAGGAATCACACTATATGTGGCCTTCTGTGTCTTCTGTGTTCTTTCACTGAGTATGCTTTCAAGGTTCATCCATGTTGCAGCAGTACTTAGTACTTCATTCCTTCTTCTGGCTGAATAATATTCCATTGTATAGACGCACCACATTTGGTCTATCCATTCATTAGTTGACAGACGTTGGGTGTTTCTAAATTTTGGCTATTATAGATAATGCTGCTACAAACATCTATGTACAAGCTTTTATGTGAACAAATGTTTTCAATTCTCTTGGGTCCATTAACATATCTTTTTTTTTTTTTACTTTAATAATTTTTATTTTTGGCTGCATTGGGTCTTCATTGCTGCACACGGGCTTTCTCTAGCTGTGGCGAGCGGGAGCTACTCTTCATTGTGGTGCGCTGGCTTCTCATTGCGGTGGCTTCTCTTGTTGCGGAGCATGGGCTCTAGGTGCGTGGACTTCAGTAGTTTCAGCATGCTGCTCAGCAGTTGTGGCTTGCTGCTCAGCAGTTGTGGCTTGTGGGCTCTAGAGCTCAGGCTCAGTAGTTGTGGCACATGGGCTTAGTTGCTCCACGGCATGTAGGATCTTCCTGGACCAGGGATTGAACCTGAGTCCTCTGCATTGACAGGTGGATTCTTAACCACTGTGGCACCAGGGAAGTCCCTCCATTAACATTTTAAAAGAACACAATGGCTGTAGGTGGGCAAGGGTGGAAGCAAGGAGACTGGTTAATATGCTAAGAGGATAATCCTGGTGAGAGAAGAAGATGGCTTGGATCAGGTGTTGGCAGTGGAAGTAGAAAGAAGTGGGCTTTTCTGAATATATTCTGAAGGTAGAGCCCACAGGATTTCCCAATGGACTGGAGATGAGGTATGAGAGAGGAATCAAGGATAACCTCAGCCACTGGAAAGATTGTCGTGAACTGAGATGGGGAAAACTGCAGGTGGAGCAGATTTAGGGGGAGAAGATCAGGAGTTTAATTTTGGTAAGTGTGAGACACTTCATAAATATCCTAGAGTAGAGGCAAAGCCATGAGACTCTCTGCAATCTGTTTGGAAGTGATCCAAAGGCTAAGCCCTAGAGTACTCTGTCATTAAGAAGCCAGGTACAAAAGGAAAACCTACCGGAGGGAACTAAGAAGGACTCACCTGTGAGGTAGAAGGAAAATGAAGAGAGGATGGTTTCCTGAAAGTAAGGGGGGGGGGTCGGGGGAGAGTCTCCAGGAAGGAGGAGAAACAAAGTAGGTCAAATGTTGCCGAGAGTCAAGTAAAACCAGGCCTGAAGACTGATGACTGGATTTACTAATGTGGAAGTTGTGAGTGACCTTAACAAGTACAGTTTCAGTGGTGTGTAACAGGTGAAAGCCTAATAAAGTGGGCTTAACAGAGAACAGAAGAGGAATTTGAGACACTATACACAACTCAGAAGGAATGCTACTGTCAAGGCGAGCAGAGGAATGGGGTGATAGCTGAAGGGGAAAGTTAGGTAAACAGCATTTTTTTCCTTAAGAGAAGAAGAACTAACAGCTTTCTTTCTTTCTTTTTTTGTTTGGTATGTTGAAGGGAATGATCCAGAAAAGAAGGAAAACCTGATGTAGTTTCTTTATCTGTGAAACAGGAACCAGTAATGTATCATTATAAGGATTTAATAAATATAAAGCACTTAGCATGGCATAAAGCATGCACTCAGTAATGCTTGCTTTAAAATACAGAGTATCAGGCTACTCCTAATGACAAACTTGGTTAGGAGGACTGGAAGTTGTTATAGACCCAATTATCAAGTCAATTCACAACACAAGCAAAGAAAAAGGGATGTAAGTGAAGTTTTATGGGACAGGAGACTGAAAGCAGGTTTTATATTTACTGTCTTAGGATGAAGAAGTTCAGTCCCAAAGTGAGCATAGTAAAAATTATTCACAGCAGAGTTTCACCAAGCACCCATGGGGATCTAAAGTAATGGCTGCTTCTTTTTCCTCTCATTACCCGGGGCCCTTTCTATTATTTTGCCTCTCACCGACTTCACAATTAGAAGTATTTTCATCTACCAAATTGCATTAAGTAAAAACCACTTTGATTTCTCAATTTCAGTAATCAGATGCATATAGCCCCAAATCAACAAAAGAGGCCTAGTGTTATCAAAGCTGATATAATTACAAAGGCAGACAACCATGGTTTTTAATTAACCTATAGGTTAATTAAAATCTTACAACTTTACTATGGATAAAAGTTATTTTTCATTAGATTTTCTGAATTATTAAGAGTAACATCATTTGTGTATTTAACCTAACTTGGTTAATTCAATCATATGTATAAGGCCCAAAGACAGACAGACCAGGGAACACAACCAGCTCTAGTGTAAAAGAATAAATGCAAAACAGAGAAATTTGTTACTCTTTTATCCCAGATAAAAAGAAATCAGTGGGAAATGGAAAGAAAACAAAATAATTCTTAATCTTCACTTTTATTTTATTTTTTGTGATTTTAAAGGCTGATGTCCTTGAGGTTCTATAATGATTTCTAAGACTGATGTACGCCATGTACTAAAAGATATCCCCCACAAACTGGGGAAACCAATGACCTATATGTTTTTATACCTAGACTGGGCCTGTCTCCTACGAGTAGGAAAACCAGCCTTGATTCTGAAACAGTCTTTTCTGCCAAATTCAACTGTCCACCGATTTAAAAAGAATAGATCTAACTCTCTGCAGGACATACTGCAATACAGAAAGCCACCTAAAACAAAGACATGAACTCAAAAATTTAAATGGTTATTACCTTCCAACGTACTACTCTCTTCATTATACCACTCCCCAAAACGTACTTATCCTTTTTGTTTATAATGTATTTACTTACCGGCTTACTGTATTTTCTGACTATCTTTCACCATCACTATCACCTCTATTATTTTAAATTTTAAAGGCTTTCAGGGTAGGAACTGGCAAAGACTTCCATATAATAATTAAAGCACCAAACACATAGTTAACACTCAGCTTATGTTAAATAAATGAATGCTTTTAACAACATCAAGGCAAGGACCCTCAATGGCAAACCCAAACTAAAACCTCAAGTCTAAAGGTATTCAATGATTTTATAGAAAATGAATTTCTGAAGTGAAAAAGCTAATGTGAAAGGGCCATAAATACCTGCTGGAACTTATATAAATCATTATACTTTTCATGGAAGTCCAAGTTCAAAAGTTCCTTCTGAAGTCCTTCCAAGAAGTTTTCGCTTTGGATGAAGTTTGGGATCACACAGTGAAGAAAGGGGTCCATGTCCATGACAATGGCTTCTGTGGGGAGGAAAGCATTATCTGTGACTTTTCCCTTTTGTATATATATATATTTTTTTTGCGGTACACGGGCCTCTCACTATTGTGGCCTCTCCCGTTGCGGAGCACAGGCTCCGGACGCATAGGCTCAGCGGCCATGGCTCACGGGCCTAGCCACTCTGCGGCATGTGGGATCTTCCCGGACCGGGGCACGAACCCGTGTCCCCTGCATCAGCAGGCGGACTCTCAACCACTGCGCCACCAGGGAAGCCCCCTTTTGTATTTTTGACCTGTGAGCAGCACAGTAGAGAGAATACAAAAGGGATGGTCGTGAATTTTCAGAAATCTAGTACCTAAAATTTAAGATTTGGGGGAAGAATTATAGGCTCTTCCTTTCTTTTTTTCCTCCACTTAATACTACTTTTTAAAGGTATTGTGCTTAAAAATATTAGTCCTTAAGATGAGTACAAACGATGTCATTAAATTAAGATTTCTGCTCTTTCTGGGGTTTTTTAGTTCAACGATTGCTTATTCAACTGAATGTATTGTACAGTCTTAATTCATTTCCCCCCAAACTTCAAATGAGAGTAGCAAATTAAAATGAGAACAACAATACTGGTAGCCAATTTTTCTTCAACCCTTTTTCTTTGCCTAAGTTACTGCTAGAGGAAGTTATAAAATACATACTTCTTAAAAAAAAAAATCAGGTCAGGCATAACCTCCTCTAACTCTTTGAGTTTTACCTCAACGTTTTACCCACTGCTTCTGGTGGGACAGATTATGTACCCCTCTAATACAAACCACCACCACCTCCCACCAGTTGCCAGGCACTGTGGTGCTTTAACATGCATTATCTCATTTAATCTTCTCAACAGTTCTAAGGTAGACGTCATCACTATCTCCATCCCACACATAAGGAAACTGAAAAGTCCCTGAGTGTCCAGAGCTTACACTCCAAACACTAAGCTACCACTTTCTATGTGCATCCGGGACACCAAGGACTCATCTCTTAAAGCACTCAACCACTGAAACAAAAATCATTGGCAAACTTTAGAAGGGAAAGCATGATGCATTAAGCAGAGTTCTTATCCTATAAGGTGATATTTGAAGCTGAGACTGGAATCATGTGATGAAGGTTCCTTCCTTTGGTCAAAACCATGTTTACCTTCATGGGTCACGTTGTTGAACTACAGGCCGGCAAAACTGAGTAAGCTCAGGTGCCTGCTATCTGGCAGCTCCCAACAAATGCTCTGGCTACGCTATCATGGGACAAACGAGCGTTACCTTCGGAGGTAAACCGCAAAAGCCCTCGACTATGTGTCCAAATGTTTACTGGTCCTTACTCAGAAAAATATGTATTGATGCATACATACATTAGCTTATTAATCACACGCAACACCTTTCCGAGGGAAATACTATTAGTTATCCTACTTTACATAGTAAGGAGCTGAACCCATTGCCCAACGACCCACAATCAGTGAAGAAGATTCTACCTCACCTCTAATTCCAGAATTTCCATGAACTTGCATGCCCTGTACTTCCCGAAACTCCCTGGCCTTCATTTCTTCCTCTTCTAGGTTTCTAAATCCAAACTGAACTTGGAAAAGGGACAGCAGGCCAGGCAGGAGAGTCGGAGGTGGCAAAGTCACGCTCTCTCCAAGAGCCTCTTCCCCTGTGGCCTCGCTGCTCAGGAATCGGCTAGAGTGCCAGGACTTTTTCAGAGGCCCCCGACCCGGCGCTGCGCCTCCCCCCTCACAGCACCCGCTTACCGTGGCGGAACGGCGTCCTGCGACTCCAGGCCTCAGCCACCTGCTTTTTCAAGGTTTCCTCCGTGACAGCATCCGAAAACTTCGCCATCACCTCCTTCTTTCCCTTTTTCCCAGCCCGGCCCGGGACGGGCTCAGCAGGCCGCTTACCACTCATCTCCTCGCAAGCTGCAAGACCCACGTCACGCTAACCTAGCGGCTCTTTTCCTACGGAGACTGCAATTCCCAGAATGCCTCATTTCCCGTGTTTCTCCACCGCTATCTAATAGGAAGTACCCAAGTAAAGGGAGGCGGACCCCATACCCGACTTACCAATGGGAGCTCCAGATATTGTGGCCATCCCAGCAGCGATTGGATCGATGTTGCTCGGTCGGGCAGGCCACCGCCTCTCTACTTCCTGCCGCCAGAGGCTCTGGCTGCACTTCCGGCGTACGTACGCCTCCTCGGGCGCTTTCTTGTTAATGGCGGGCGGCGGTTGCTGAGTGGGTCGCAGATAACGGCTGCTCGCACAGGGAACGTCTCCCTGCCACTCCTTTTCCGCTCGCCGCTAGTGCCCGAGCTCGCCAGCATGTCCGTGGTGCCGCCCAATCGCTCGCAGACCGGCTGGCCCCGCGGGGTCAACCAGTTCGGCAACAAGTACATCCAACAGACCAAGCCCCTCACCCTGGAGCGCACCATCAACCTGTAAGTGCGGCCTGGCCCTCGCGCGCTGTCCAGTCGGCATCCCCTTCGTCGTGAGCGCCCCTAAAGACTCCAGTCCTCTCCTGGCGCGCCCTCGGGGGATTCCGCTTCTTCGACCTCCAGCACCACGGGGCTAGAGTCCTAGTTGAGAGGGTTTTCCCTTTTCTGGAAAGATAGCTTGTTCCCATGCCCCTGCATTCAGTCATTGTAGGAAAACCCCCTTTGCTGTGAACTCATTCTTTCCTCACCTCTCCGGAGATAAGCGGCCGCAAACCGTGATGTTTATCCTTCAGCATCGCGTGTATGGTATCGTATTGTGTGTTTTTATTTGGCATGAGTGGTATAACGTAGCATCGCTTTTGCAGTTTTCGCTTTGCTCTAATAGATTTCGAGATCTAGCTATAATGCGCAAGTTTAGTTTTTTTCCTCTGTTGCTTTATTGCGTTTCAGCTCCTGAGTACACATTTTATTCGTCTGCTCAGGGCTATCTGGCTTACCCCTATGCATTCATGTGTCTTCCCTGCCGCAGCGACAGGATCCAAGCGCCCAGGAGGGCCCATCTTGGGAGGGGGCTGCGGCTTTCATTGTGGTTGGGCTTTCAGACCGTGGCGAGGACCACAATGAAGCTCCAGAGATCCCATTGCGGGCTGCGTTTATTTTCAGCATCTTTCTGTTTAAGCTCTTCAAGCCATTGCATTTCGAAGCCGCTCTCAAAAGTAACCTCGCTGTGACAGGGAATTGACATTCGGGCTGTGTCTTGCTCAAGAAATTATGTGTGCTTTTTTTTTTTTTAATCACCTCTGAAAGTTTGTGAGGCACCGTGGTGCTGACTGTCATGGAAGAAAACGGCCAGTTTATGCTGGTCAGTATTTAAAGGGTGCAAGGATTTACTGATACTGGTGTTTCGGTAGGACACTTTAGGTGTTTCTCTATTTTATATTCAAATAAATGAACTTTCTTTCCTCAAAAGCGATTTGAAATTCAAAAGATGGTTATTGTTGTTTTAATTGACAAAACAGGTACTGGAAATTTAGGTAATAAAAATGTTGGGTTTATGAAATCTGGAACTAGTAGATATTATACAAGTTAATATCTTTAGCTATTACACTAACATAATAGCATTTTAATTTCCTATGATGTCTTTAGAAAAATCCTCGTAATATTCCCATGAAATGGGAAAGGCTAAATGTTTTTCTAAAAAATGTGAAAGCACAGCTTCTGGATTACTTTCACTGGTAATTAGAACTAGGACTCAATTTTCCCTTGATTTACCTTGATTATTGGATCAATTTGCATCAAGCCATTATATGGAACTAACGGTGAAAATGTTTTAATTTTTGCTCCATTAAAGTTATGGGTTAATGGATTTGCAGTACTTTTCCTCTCCTATATAAACAAAGTATTCAGAAATGATTGTGTTGTGAACTCAGTTCACATGGGTGAGTAATGGTCTGAATTGAAAACAAGTTCTCTCTCCTCCAATATATTTTATTAGGAAGTATTGTATGAGATATTGCATGAATGCTTACTTTGTAGTCGGCACTGGGAATAATGCTGGGTATACAGGGGTGAGGAAGTAAGGTGTAGTCCCTGCTTTACAAAGCTCACAGTATGATGGGAATACTACAGATGTATCTGGGCTGGCACTCTCATTTCACAGCTGAAAATTCTTATATTTCATCTTGATGGCATCTCGTGATGGGAGAGCTGGCTTTTACAGTAGAGATGTGTTATAGCTGTCCTTAATTCTTTCTAACTCAGGTTGTGAGAACTAAATGTTAATATGTATAAAGCATTTTCTTTTTAGTTGCAGGGCACACAGTGCTGTGTGGGATTGCTGCTGCTAGTGATGAAGATGTTAGATTTAGCACTGAGTCTACTGGGGAAATTCTTAAAATCTTTAAAGCATCTTGGAAATAGTTCATTTTAGTTATTTTAGAGCTGCTTCACTTATGCCTAGAATTTGGCTTCTGGGATTAAAGTAATTTTTTAAGTTTTGGCAACCTTGATTTGTTCCCCTTTCAAGAATAACTAAGTGGATTAGTTATGCTGTTGATTTCTAATGCAAGGTGTTTTGGTAGACTAAATGCATTGGGGACAGACAGGTGTGGCCAAAGCGTTCTTACTCAAAGGCTTATAACCAAAGACTGCTTATTGTAAGTCTTATGATCGAGGGGTTACAAGGTGGTACCTGTGATGAAATATAAATATGAGTTTTTAAACTATCTTTAAGGAAAAAATCTTACTAGGCAAGAAGAAAACTGTCTTCAATATAAGTCATATTTTGAACTCTTGATAAAGGAGGAGAGAATATTCAGATTACATCTAGTGGGCAAAAGATTCAAATGAGGGGAAAGGAAAAATAGGGATACTGAATAGAATAAATGCAGAAGGCTAAAAGGCTTAGAAGGGAAAGAAAAGTTCATCTGAAGAAGAAAGGTATGAGAAAAGTCTGAAGATTGTTGACTGGGAGAAATAGAAAATAACTGGGGAGATGATGGAAAGTGGTGACTCAGCTTGTAGAAAAAGAGAGATTAACCATTAGCGCCCATAATTAATAGAATTTATGATTAGATTAGTAGAGGAACCCAAGGGCGCATTAGCCAGGTTGGCAGTGTTAGTGTAGCATCCATGATCTAAAACCAGAGGATTACCAGTTATTCAGATAGCCACTCCTCTAAGCATTTAAGGGCTTTAAGGATACTGTCATCTGTGCTTGAAAGTTCAAGTATGAAGTAGCAGCTTGTTCTAATGAAAACTCTGGCCTTAGAGTCCAAAGAGCTAGATTCTAGTCTCCGCTGTTTTATTAACTAGTTGTTTAACTTTGGACATATCCTATTGTCTCTGAGTGTAATATATAAACCTTTTACCGTGGTTTCCTTATATGTGATTGGTATCTGTCCTGCTAAGTTATGTTCTGCAGTTCTCTGATGTTTGTCTTTGGATCACAGGTACCCTCTAACCAATTACACTTTTGGTACAAAAGAGCCCCTCTATGAGAAGGACAGCTCCGTTGCAGCCAGATTTCAGCGCATGAGGGAGGAATTTGATAAAATTGGCATGAGGAGGACTGTAGAAGGGGTTTTGATTGTCCATGAGCACCGGCTACCCCATGTGTTACTGCTACAGCTGGGAACAACTTTTTTTAAACTGTAAGTGTCATTGGAAATTAACAACTTTTAATAGGATTGCTGTTCTCTGCAGCTTTGGAATACAGTTTTAGCTTTTAGTCATTTATCTCAACAAACACTGCTGTTAATGGAGTCTTTAGAAAGAGAAACTCAAAAGCATTTTTTTCTCCAGCGCAGTGCTCATTTATTGCCTAAGTACAAATCTGCATGTTTCTGTGTATTGTTGATGTTAGTGACTGAGCTTGATAGGAGCCCTATGAAACAAATGAGTCTGAGTTCAATTTCTAGGTGTCTTTGTAGCATCACTAAGAACAATTGATATTATTTCCTGCTTAGGATGAATAGTGTTTCCTATTCTTAAAATGGGTTACATTTTTATAGATAATTGTTTAGTTTTCTCATTTAAGCTCATAAATCTCTCAATACGTGTTTAGTCCACAACTGTTTGACCAGATTGTGCCAAAAAGAGAGTTCTCAAATACCTAGTTTGGAAATTTTGAAAAATGCCCCATTCTTAAGATCTAGAGAATGTGGGTCCACTGCCTTCTGGGCGTTTCTCGACTCCATTATCACCAGATAACGTCCAGAGAGAAAAGAGTGGGATGGACTGATTTCCAGCAATTATGTGATGTTTATGTAGCGGTACCTATTTTGTTTATTTAAAACTAGGGTTTGTGTACTGTTAGTCAGGCGACTTAACATTATGAATTCAGTTTTCTAGCACATTCTCCCCCTCCATTTGACATTAGTTTGCTTTGATTGCCTTATCGTGTGATACTGAAATGTGTTATGCAGTTACTTGATAGAAATAATTATTATTGTGTTTTTCCTGTTATCCCCAAATTGTATTAAGTTGAAAGCTGAAATTCTTAACCTTTATACAGACCTGGTGGTGAGCTTAACCCAGGAGAAGATGAAGTTGAAGGACTAAAACGCTTAATGACAGAGGTATTTTTCTATTTAACCACTTTGACGGTTTCATTAATGCTCATTTAAATACTATCAACTTAATGCATAATCAGGTTTTTTTATGTCTTGAAAGGGATGAGTTTATTTTAACTATTTAGTTTTCAATAAATAAAACTTAAACCTGAGAATCTTAGTACAATGTTTATTTTCTGCAAGTTGAACTTATACTTACTTTATCTTAACATTATTTTACATTGGTATTGTATATACAGCAATAATGGTTAATGAAACAACATTTACTGAGTACTGACTGCTAAGCACTTTAAGTGCTTTACATGCGATAATTCCTTTACTCATCATAACAGCACTAGGAAGTGGGCACTATTATTAATCCTGTTTTACCGATAAGGAAATTAGAGCACAGAGAGTTCAAGTAACTTGCTTGATGTTATACAACTAGTGTGTTGTGAAGCTGGAGATTTGAATGCAGGTAGTTCTATTCCAGAATAGGTGTCAATAGAATTTTGACAAGGGAATGATTCCTGTTATATACCTGTTTTCATTTTTGCCCATATCTTTTAGGCTTTGCCCAAGTTGTGCTACTTCTTAGAAGTTGTTCTAATGTCTGTCTCTAAAGACTTGGGGCCAAATGCGTATAGCTGCTGGAGGTTTTTGAGATTGTAAGCTGTTTTCATTATTAAATATTTTTCCTTTTTAGCATGCAATCCCCCCACCCCCTTAGTTACAAAACTAATACATATTCTGTACAACAGGTTTGGCAAATACAGAAAGTAGGAGAGACAAAACTAAAATCACCTGTAATTCTACCACTTTGACCTATTGGTTTGTCTTTTTTGTATTTTTTAAATGCATTACAACTCTTAAATATTGTGCTGTGTTTGGACTTTCATTTACATATGGTAGATTGAACCTACCTGCTTAACCTCAGCTTTTTCTCAGAACTCTACCGACAAGTAGTAAAGGGGTTTTAGAAAGGTAAAAATCCAGTAGGATTGAGGGAGTGCAAAATGAGGTAGCAGCAAGAAAAAACTGTTAGAAGCTAGAAAGCAGATGAGCAAATCATAACTGACTTAGCCAGAACCTCAGCCCAGCAGTAGGGCAAGTCCAGGACCCAGCACTGTAGAACACCAGAAGGGCCAAGGAATTGGGGGGTGCCTAGTGCCAGTGAAAGAGGGGGCATGCATGGACTGAAAACTGAATTGACTGGCAGTCTGTATAGGATTATTCATATACCTAGATCGTCTTCCCCACTCTGTACATTTAGGCAAATACTGGCTGCTGATTAATTCTCTATAGAGATTGAATCAGAAAACACTAAACAATGAAAAAGTTGAGGAGGTAGGGAGAATACATGAAAGTTTACATCCTGAATAGGGAGACTTACAGACTTCTACCAGTTTAATGGAGGGACATTCTACAAAATACCTAACTAGTACTCCTCACAACTGTCAAGGTTATAAAAAATAAGGAAAGTTTGAGAAACTGTCACAGTCTAGAGGAGCCTGAGGAGAAATGCAAATATAATGTGATATCCTAGATGGGATTCTGGAAACTGAAAAAAGGACATTGGGTAAAAACTAAGGTCATCTGATTAAAATAAAGACTTCAGTTAATAAGGAGGTATCAGTATTGGTTCATCAGTTGTGGCAAATGTGCTATCCTTATGTAAGATGTTAAAAGTAGGGAAAACTGGGTATGGGATATATGGGAAGTCTCTGTACCATCTTTTCAACTTTTCTGTAAATGTAAAACTGAGATAAACTGTCTATTTAAAAATAAGAAGAATGCTTTTAAAAATAGAGGCAAATATTGGGGGAAAACAGCTAAGAGTTGAAAGTTATAGCCAGTGGGAATGGTGAAGTGGGACAGGGAACTGTTCTTTCTCATTACGAATTTTTGACCAATTAAAATATATAGAATATAGCTTTGATTAAAATAACCTTAATCTTATGTTATACATATTTATAGAAATGAAAATTGTGAATATTGCACACTTATTTCTATAGGTTGGTTAGATGGGTGATTTACAAAAGCTACAGTTGATTCTAGAAAAAACTATTGTATGCCGTTGGCTGGTGTAGGTAATTGATCACCTTTGGTTTTCCATGCATAGCAAGGGCATAGAACAGATGTGTTGGTCCTCCATGGTTATGTTGATGCTAGACTGCTAATTTTGAACTAATAGTGTGTCTTGGGCAGAGTGACACAGATAATAAATAATAAACAAATTATAGAAAGGAAATCCATGTGGGAGGCATATTAGCCATTAGTCTCCATTAGGAGTGCTGCCAAAGATGTTTTCTTCACTGAAGAAGGATATTCATGGCTATGTATATTTAGTTGTTTACTGGCTCTATCATTTCTTTTTGACAGATACTGGGTCGTCAAGACGGAGTCCTGCAAGACTGGGTTATTGATGACTGCATTGGTAACTGGTGGAGACCAAATTTTGAACCTCCTCAGGTTAGTGTTCAGTTACATTTGCTGGGCATTTGGGGAAGTAGGAAGCTGATTTAATTCCAGCCATTTAAAAAGATCATAGTAGAATTTGACTTGAAATTTCCTTTCTTCCCTACTTAATTTAAATTTTAAAAGCCAAGCATTTTTTTCTTTTAAAGGAAAATTTCAAATATATACAAAAATAGAATAGTAAAAGTAAACAAACCTCATTACCTATCATCCACCCTCAGCAGTTAGCAACTCACGGTCAAACTTCACCAGCCCTATCCTTCCTCTGACTGCTCCATTCTTGCTGCCCTCATCTTGGGTTATTTTGAAGCAAATCCTAGATATAATTTCAGTTGTAAATATTTTATTGTGCATCTCTAAAAAGTAAGGATCTTTTTAAAAAATAACCACAGTGCTACCATTATCATACTAAAAATAAATAATTTCATAATATCATTAAATGTGTAGTCACTGTTCAAATATCCCTGATAGTTTCAAATTTTATTTTTATAATTTGTTTGAATTAGGATAGTCTCTTTTTTAAAATTTATTTATTTATTTTGGCTGCGTTGGGTCTTCATTGTGGTGCATGGGCTTCTCATTGCGGTGGCTTCTCTTGTTGCGGAGCATGGGCTCTAGGTGCGTGGGCTTCAGTAGTTGCAGCACACGGTAGTTGTGGCTCACGGGCTCTAGGGTGTACCGGCTTCAGTAGTTGTGGCGCACGGGCTTAGTTGCTCTGTGGCATGTGGGATCTTCCTGGACCAGGGTTCGAACCTGTGTTCCCTGCATTGGCAGGTGGATTGTTAACCACTGCACCACCAGGGAAGTCCCTAGGATAGTCTCTTAAGTCTCTTTTTCTTCTGTAGGTTGGCTCCCTGTCTTTCTTTTTTTCCTTGTAATTTATTTGTTAATGGAGACAGGCCATTTAAAGTCCTTAGTGTTTTCATTGCTGATTGCATTCCCCTGTTATTATTGAACACATAGCTTTCTCCTCCGTGTCCTATATAAATTGCTTAGTTAGATCACGAGACTGGATTTGGGTTCAGTTTTTTTGCGAAGGGGGTACAAGGATTGTCATAGGTGGTATATTATTTATCTATTGCTGTATACGTATTTTCCCAGAACTTAGCAGCCTAAAACAACAGACATTTATTATCTTAGTTTCTCAGGGTAAGGCATCTGGGAGCTGCTTAGCTGGGTGGTTCTGTCACCCAGCTAAGTTATGGTCAAGTTCTTGGCCGGGATTGCATTATCTGAAGGCTGGACTGAGGCTGAATTATCTGATCCCAAGCTCACACATGTATTTGTTAGCATACCTCTCATTTCCTCCTGGGCTGTTGAACTGAAGGCTTCAGTTCCTTGTTGGCTGCTGACTGAAGGCCTCCCTCAGTTGTTGTGAGAGCATCTCCATAGGGCAACTCCTAGTAAGACAGCTAGCATCCCAGTCTGTTATAACCTGATCTTTGCAGTGACATACCATCACTTCTGCTGTATGCTTTTGGTCACACAGACCAACATAGTACATTGTGGGAGGAGATACCATGAGACAGGAATCATTGAGGGTGATCTTGGAGCCTGGCTACCACAGGTGGTATTGTTTACTTCCATCAGGAATTTTCTAATGTCTGGTTGTTTCTTTTCATAATGTTAGTAGCTCATGGGTAATAGTTTCCTAGATCTATTAATTAATCAGGATTGTGTTCCTTATGTAAAGAAAAACTTACCAATTATTTGTTACTCTGAGGTATAGTTTGTGTAGGAAGAAACAGATGCTTCTTTTCCTCTACTTATCGGTGTTCAGAAGAATGAGTTAATTTCTTAGCATCCTCCAAAGTCATGACTTTATTCAAAAAGAGAGTAAGACAAAGACTTGGGTGCAGGTAGTTTGTTTGGGATGTGATCCCAGGAAGCAGCAGAGTGCAGGGAAAGGGAGACCAGAAGCAGCAGAAGTTTTGTTTTTTTTTTTAAAAAAAAGGTACATAATTGATTTTATTACACCTGTGGGTAACTGGATTGATCCTGCTAAGGACCATGAGGGATGCACCTCAGAATTGTCTGTTGGAAGGATGGAAGGCCAGGGACTTCCATCCCCCATTGGATGAGGGTTGTAATAACTCCCTTGCCCTTTCATGTTGAGACCTATCACTGGTTGAGAGAATTTCCAGGGCTTTGGAAATGCTTTGAGGCTGAAAAGCAAGAGTGGGATGTTGGAAGCAAGCAAGGGAGCTTTTTGACACTTTAAAGCACAGCCTCCCTGAAATTTGAGGTGGGATGAGAAACCGATGAGAAGCACAAAAAGCATCTCTTTTGGTGACCTTTTAAAGTGTCGTTTGACCTAAAGGGTTTCAATATATTTGATGTGTTTTAATCCATTATAATGATTGCTAATGTTACTAATGCTCAAATTTTCCTATCTTTTGACTAATGGGAGCCTCAGTAAGTTGGATCCTGAATTCTTCTGACAAGGCTCTATGCCTTTGATAACTTCTTTGCATGATAAGATGTTCCAGGTCAAGAATTGCACAGAATATTAGCCAAGCAGAGGACTGTTCTGTTTGTTGTCTTCTGACTCTGGTGTAGCTGCAGGATAGGAAGAGAAGGTGCTGTGGAAGCTGGTGCTCATGCTCACTACCTGAGAATTGTCTTGGGGTTAGGAAAGTATAATTTCATCTGGAAATAGTGAAGTTTCTGGTCCAAAGATAAATAGAACAATTATTATAAACTTTGGTTTCTTGAACATTCCTTGATCTAACTGGCAAATGCTCAGTAATAATACCAACATTTTCCAGGCTACTTTTCTGAATACCCTCATTCACCTCCCCTACCACGGTTCTAGGACAGTTCTCTTAATTCACTGAACCCTAAGCTTGGCTCTGTTAGTACAAGATATGACATAAGGATTGTGTGTTTATTTAGTAAATTTAGGGTATTGGTTAGGTGTCAGTGGGAAAAGAGCATCACACCATGTCCCTGGTCTTTTTGTATAAAGTGCAGTTGGCTTAAACACCAAGATGAGGAATGGAAAAGAAAGGCTTAAACAAAAAGGAACATACAGCCTCGAGTAGAAGAAAACTGGGGTAATGGTGGTCACTGGTTTGGCCATGGTTTGGGAACTTTTGTTGTATGTGAACCACAGGTTTCATTGTGCTGTTCAGGCTCTTCTCACTTCTTTGTCTCTGTTGCTGCCAATGTGCCTGGTTTTCATGATTGTGTAGGGTACCTCCAAAGTCTAGGATAACTGTCTTGATTCATTATACCCTAGGGATGGCTCTGGTACATAATTATTCTAGCCAGAGTACTGGTTGGGTGCCATTGGGACAGCATAGTGGGAAATAACAGGCTTTTATAGTTAGATGAGAGTTGGATAGATTCAATTGAATCCTGGCATTGCTGCTTAGCTGTATCATCATGGGAAAGATACTTAGCCTTTCTGCACAAGTTCCTTACATAAAATGGGGGTGAAAATACCTCCTTTTGGCAGCCACTGTTTTTATCCTCCTTTCCCATTACGCCTATTTTCAGCACTTGTTAATTCCCCTGCCCTCAAATACTCTCAAAGAAAAGTAGATTTTTCTGAATGTATTATGGGGAGATGTAGGAGAGGTTTTCATTATACGCACACAGAACAAAAAGAAGTCTCTATCTTAGACTTGTAAAATTCTCTGTGTTAAAATTCTTCTTTCTCAGGTAGCAACCTTCTCTCTCTGATTCTCTTCATCCCTTTAAATTCTTCAAAATATTTTCTCATTTTTCACAAGCAATTTGACCTTGTCCAGCTGACAAAGACGGCTCACCTGGTGTTCCTGCAGCATGTGTCCCATATACGTGTGTGGTTGTTGTGGGGAGGAATGTCCTGTTAAATACCTCACGGGCTGTATTTAAACTTTTAATATAGTAAACATGTCCACATCAAGATTCTAGAAAATTTAACTTAGTGATATATTTTTAAAAGACAACTTTTATTAAAAACATTAATATCAGACTTCATTGTGTTTAAACTTCTCAAGCAATAAATCCTATGTGTACATATTTAATTGTCTTGAACAGTTGAATGGTTTACTACTTGATATTTTATATTTATTAAAGCATTTATTTATTAGTACATCTGTTAGGTACCAGATCCTGGTAAAGGGAAGACTAGAAAGGATTCTTCTTCTCCAAGCAGTTTACAGTATATTGGGGAGTAAACATGTAAGAAATAAATGAAGCCATGGTGTACGTGTTAATATTTTGTTGGGGTTATGAGTAACTTGGTCTCAGAGGGCTGATATTTGAGCTTAATGTCTGAAACAGGAGAAGTTGGTCAGTGGAGGCATGGGAGGTATCAGGGATGTCTTGGCAACTACAAATTATTTTCTTGTTATTTTAGTATCCATATATTCCTGCACATATTACAAAACCTAAGGAACATAAGAAGTTGTTTTTGGTTCAGCTTCAAGAGAAGGGTAAGTTATTTTGTTTTTGAAGGCAGCCATCTAAAAACTTTTGCAGTGTAATTTCAAGGATACTTCTATTTGTGTTTTTCCCAAGTTCCTTGAATTTGGGGATTTATCATTAAACTAAAAGCACATACCATTTTTATACAGAATTACCTAGTTTTTCTTGGATCTGCCAGTCATGTTACAGGGAAAAGTAAGTAACTAGAGCCTAAAATACCAGATTATAATATTGTTAATAACTGTTTAGCTGTTTGTATTGATTTTCACATTGTGATAAACTGAAAATTTTATGAGACAGATGAATTGATTTTTTAAATATAGTCTTTAGCTCTGTTGTGCATATTAACAAATAATTACTCCATTTTTTGTTACTTTTAAAATGGAATACAAAATGAATTAGAAGCTCAGGGGTCTTCTCCCCCTTCTCCCAGGGCCAGCACTCATAAGGTGCTCGTGGTTGTTAACAGCATAGATCTCTTTGGAGAGTCAGTTTCAAAGCTGTGACTATGAACTTTGCTTAAAAGACACAACCAAAGTGTGTTAATGAGAGTTAACTTTTTCCTCAGAAGTTTCTCAAATGTAAAATTGGTTATACTTTACTAGCGAAGTAGAAGCAGTGATTATATAAGAAAATATAGAAAATGAATACTGTTTTATCTTATTTTAGCCTTGTTTGCAGTCCCTAAAAATTACAAGCTGGTAGCTGCACCACTTTTTGAACTGTATGACAATGCACCTGGATATGGACCCATCATTTCTAGTCTCCCCCAGCTTTTGAGCAGGTATGGAAAGTTGGATGTTTTGTGGTTGATTAGTCTAAACTGCCAGATTTAAAATAATCCAAGCCACTTGAGGAGGAACAGTTCATAAATTTTGGTCTTCAAGGAAACTAAGACAGTAGATGGATCCTTAGGTCTTGTGCAGATTAAGCCAAAGATTAAATATGACTGTGTCCTCAGACCCTAAGTTGCAGCATGACATTCTGGTGTTTGTGCATCTGTTCTTCCCCAAATCTGATATTCTCTACAGTTAAGTTTGAAGTCTTCATTCAAAGAAGAGATGGTAAAATAGTAGTCAGCAATGTATAATAAATATGAGGATAATAAATATGATGGGAGTTACGTATATAAAAATGTGGAGAATTGAATCTCTAGGTATAATACATATTCTCTTTCCATTTGGAAATCTATTCAGGCCCAAGTTGGGGCATGTGGGATTAAGTCCTGAATTTTTACATGGAATTTGATTTTTTTTTTTTTAAGGCAGATGGAGTGATGAGAAATGTGTGTTGTTTTGTTTTTTAAATTGACTTGTACTGGTTGAGGTCCTTGAGTCAATCAGAATAACATAGTGGTTAATAATATGGATTCCACATGGATTTGAATTCCATCTTCATTGCCTCCTGGCAATGTGACCTTTGACAAATTATTATACCTGTTTCTTTATCTGTAAATGCAGATGGTAGTCCCAGCTTCATAGAATTGTTAGGACTAAATGAAATAATACATATAAAGTGCTTAGAATAATGCCAGGCACCTGGTAAGTGCTTAATAAATGTTAGTTTAAAAAAAATTTCAGTAGTGATTTTGGCCTTCTATGAAAGCTTGTTTAGTATGAAATTGGTCTTTCTATTTTGGCACAGAAATCAGACTTCATCTTTTGCTCCTCTGCTTTGGTCTGCTGATGGGTTACACGGTGAAGTATGGGATATGAAAAAAGAGTCATATTATTCATTTATTTAAACACTACTTATCAGGTAACAGGAATTGTGCTGAGTGGTCAGAATACAATGAGGTATAATAACTTTTCCTTCCCTCAAGGAAAGTGGATAATTAATCAAATTTACACTCTTAAAAGTTTTTTAAATTGTAAGTATTCAGCGATACTGTTATTTAATGTGTAAGATGTGACAGGTGGAAGAAAAGGGTGTCTCTGTGTAGAAAATGCCCAAAATGTCAAGGGAGGGTTGAAATGTCCACATAAATTTCTTTATCAACTAAGGTAGAAACTATGTAAATAATACTGTTTTTAATAAAGATATTGTTCTTTTTAAAATTCAGGTTCAATTTTATATACAACTGAATTCCTGCGCAGCAGAGAAGTAAGGGAAGCCGTCTCTGTGAGCACAGCTGTACACAGTGTAGAGTAAACATGCTAGAAAAGTTTTTTTGGTTTTATCTCTTCCCAGTCCCTAAATTACCACCTACTTTCTGTTGTTTGAATGGTAAAGTTAATATGAAAAATGTGATTGTGGTATAAACAAATGTGATAATGTTCAATTTACTTTTGGTTCTACTCATACTTTTTTGTACAACATTAAAGAAAGTGGACTTCTTTCTATTTGTTTTTTTGTTGTTGTTTTGTTTTTTAATTTCACATTAAACTTGTAAAATTCTTACAGGCAAGGATTGCTTTTCCCCCACTAGGCAGGTGAATGTTAAGAGACAATGGCAGGTTTAGGTCAACAAAGTTTGTGGGACCCTTGCTCTGATACCATTCTTGGGGGTATACTCCAAAACCGTGTTGCAGATCTTTGTGATGAGGATCTTCTGTTACTTTTGGGAGCTAGATTTGCTTGAGTGAGTCCAAGGTGCAACTCCTGTACCAGTTCTACACTCTTAATGAGTTGTATTACAGCAGAACTCCCAGTGTATTACTGACTAGTACATTTTATACCAGTATCACCAGATCTTACTTCACAAACAACAGATCCTAATTAAACAGACGGGAAACTATTAAAATTGACTAGGCTGGGGAAAGTTTTGGGCATTGGTATAAAAAGAGAGAGATCCAGCGCTCATTAGAACCCTCCCCCATAATGCACAAATTCCAACATTTGTGCTGTTGGAATTTATGTATCTTAGTTATTCTTACAACCGTGGTAAAATGGTGATCTGTGAAGGTGAAAGAAGTTTCTAAAAGTGGGTCTGTTACGTTTTGAACTCTTGGATTGTAAAGTTAGTTATTTCAATTGACGTGAAGTTACAGTGAAAGAGATGAAAATTTGGTTTTAACAAGTGACACAAAGCCTTTTCAAAAATATTTTGGAATGATCTGAATCAGAATTAGATTTTGTCAGCCTAAGAGAAAAATACCAAATTAAAAAATCTTTTAAAAACACTGCTAAATTAGGATCAAATTTGAGGGCATTAAAAAATAAATCTTAAGGCAAAAGAGTTTGCTGGTCGTGTTATTGCTTAATGGTATATTGTGTATACCTTATTACAAATGATTGACTGTAGGTTTAATGTAGAGGAAATCTTATAAGATGCAGCTACTTAAAGAAAAGAGATTGACACAGTTAATGTTTTTAATAGATAGAAATGACCTTTTGGTTAGTTGTACGTCTTTATGGTACTGACCACAGGGCTGTTCTCCTGAATATTGGGTGATGTGAAAGATACATCATACATTATTCCCTATTTAGACTTGAGCAAATCAGACCAAGAGCAGTTGAGCAATTATGTTTATAAACATTCAAATTTATTTAGTTGAGGTCCTGTCAGATCTTCACACAGTTACATATCTAATAGTGACTATAACTGTGCCCATGCTTAGTAGTAGGTGAGCACCGGTCTCCAGGACCAAAAATGACCAGGGATCTCCTTTGAAAAAGCCCCTAATTTTGTGGACAGTCATCCTCCTTCAAGTGTAACAGTCCTGCCCTTCTGGTTTACATTCACTTGTTTCTAACTTAACTGTAATTTTACTGGTGAGCTCACTGATGAATCCTACAAGATTGGGGAAGGCAGAGATGGAGATGGCTCGATCTAGCCCACCTTCCATGATTGTTTCTGGAATCCAAGTGAAAAGCTGCAGTGATGACTTGCAGGTGTGTTAGCTCCTGTCATTTGGGGAGAGTGAGGAGAGGCAGACTTTTTCTTGGTGTGATTTATAAAGTGCTGTCAGTAAGGAGTGTTTGAGTTGAAGAGTCATCTGATTCGAGGCCACTTGTGTCCTTTTGTAACTTAAGCTTTGACCTAGAAATTCTTTCTTGAGCATTACTTCCCAGTTGTATAAGTGCTTGAGTCAGTCATCCATACCCTGGGGCTTAAGTGAGAAAAACAGTAAGTTGGCTGAGTTAGTAACTTTGGAATATAATAGATCTGGTTTTGAGTGTAAAATTCATAACACAAACACAAATTTTTAAAACTTGTATTTGAACTGGTTAGTTATAGTTGTATCCCAATGCTGTCTTGTTAAGTTTCCTGATGAAAATAGTAGAACTAGGGAAGTTCAAATTTGATGTATTCCATTAGAAAGAGGGT